>NW_028256772.1:0-1360000 GCF_048593485.1 Apis florea
TCCTAGCGCAACTTGGAATCCGTTTATAATGGCCTTTTCTCGTGCCAATTTGGTAAGTTACGTTGATTTCAACCGGGAAAAAAAGATTTTGAACGAAATTGATGCTCTTGGCCTCGAAAAACTATGTTACCGCAAATCGGTTGTTCGAAATACTTGAGAATTATGCTTTCTTATAGAAATATATCGCCTTAAATCGAATTTTCACTAATGCAAAATCGAATTAAGTATAGAAATTGTAGAATTCTGACAATCGCTGTTACAACCAAACGCAGCATGGAATCCGTTTTTAGAGTCGCTTTTTCTCGTTCAAATTTGGAGTGCTACATGAAATGATAGATTTTGTACGATTGTGTTTGTCTTGCCACGAAAATGACTGTTCCCTTCAACCGCTTATTCGAAAACATTGAGAATGATGTTTTCTAGCCAAATTATAAAGACTTTCAAAGAATTCTAGCAAATGCACAATCGAATTTATTATATAAATTGTAGATTTCTGAAAATCGATGCTACATCCTAGCGCATCTTGGAATCCGTTTATAATGGCCTTTTCTCGTGCCAATTTGGTAAGTTACGTTGATTTCAACCGGGAAAAAAAGATTTTGAACGAAATCGATCGCTCTTGGCCTCGAAAAACTATGTTACCGCAAATCGGTTGTTCGAAATACTTGAGAATTATGCTTTCTTATAGAAATATATCGCCTTAAATCGAATTTTCACTAATGCAAAATTGAATTAAGTATAGAAATTGTAGAATTCTGACAATCGCTGTGACAACCAAACGCAGCATGGAATCCGTTTTTAGAGTCGCTTTTTCTCGTTCAAATTTGGAGTGCTACATGAAATGATAGATTTTGTACGATAGTGTTTGTCTTGCCACGAAAATGACTGTTCCCTTCAACCGCTTATTCGAAAACATTGAGAATGATGTTTTCTAGCCAAATTATAAAGACTTACAAAGAATTCTAGCAAATGCACAATCGAATTTATTATATAAATTGTAGATTTCTGAAAATCGCAGTTACATCCTAGCGCAACTTGGAATCCGTTTATAATGGCCTTTTCTCGTGCCAATTTGGTAAGTTACGTTGATTTCAACCGGGAAAAAAAGATTTTGAACGAAATCGATGCTCTTGGCCTCGAAAAACTATGTTACCGCAAATCGGTTATTCGAAATAGTTGAGAATTATGCTTTCTTATAGAAATATATCGCCTTAAATCGAATTTTGACTAATGCAAAATCGAATTAAGTATAGAAATTGTAGAATTCTGACAATCGCTGTTACAACCAAACGCAGCATGGAATCCGTTTTTAGAGTCGCTTTTTCTCGTTCAAATTTGGAGTGCTACATGAAATGATAGATTTTGTACGATAGTGTTTGTCTTGCCACGAAAATGTCTGTTCCCTTCAACCGCTTATTCGAAAACATTGAGAATGATGTTTTCTAGCCAAATTATAAAGACTTTCAAAGAATTCTAGCAAATGCACAATCGAATTTATTATATAAATTGTAGATTTCTGAAAATCGATGCTACATCCTAGCGCAACTTGGAATCCGTTTATAATGGCCTTTTCTCGTGCCAATTTGGTAAGTTACGTTGATTTCAACCGGGAAAAAAAGATTTTGAACGAAATCGATCGCTCTTGGCCTCGAAAAACTATGTTACCGCAAATCGGTTGTTCGAAATACTTGAGAATTATGCTTTCTTATAGAAATATATCGCCTTAAATCGAATTTTGACTAATGCAAAATCGAATTAAGTATAGAAATTGTAGAATTCTGACAATCGCTGTTACAACCAAACGCAGCATGGAATCCGTTTTTAGAGTCGCTTTTTCTCGTTCAAATTTGGAGTGCTACATGAAATGATAGATTTTGTACGATAGTGTTTGTCTTGCCACGAAAATGACTGTTCCCTTCAACCGCTTATTCGAAAACATTGAGAATGATGTTTTCTAGCCAAATTATAAAGACTTTCAAAGAATTCTAGCAAATGCACAATCGAATTTATTATATAAATTGTAGATTTCTGAAAATCGATGCTACATCCTAGCGCATCTTGGAATCCGTTTATAATGGCCTTTTCTCGTGCCAATTTGGTAAGTTACGTTGATTTCAACCGGGAAAAAAAGATTTTGAACGAAATCGATCGCTCTTGGCCTCGAAAAACTATGTTACCGCAAATCGGTTGTTCGAAATACTTGAGAATTATGCTTTCTTATAGAAATATATCGCCTTAAATCGAATTTTCACTAATGCAAAATCGAATTAAATATAGAAATTGTAGAATTCTGACAATCGCTGTTACAACCAAACGCAGCATGGAATCCGTTTTTAGAGTCGCTTTTTCTCGTTCAAATTTGGAGTGCTACATGAAATGATAGATTTTGTACGATAGTGTATGTCTTGCCACGAAAATGACTGTTCCCTTCAACCGCTTATTCGAAAACATTGAGAATGATGTTTTCTAGCCAAATTATAAAGACTTTCAAAGAATTCTAGCAAATGCACAATCGAATTTATTATATAAATTGTAGATTTCTGAAAATCGATGCTACATCCTAGCGCAACTTGGAATCCGTTTATAATGGCCTTTTCTCGTGCCAATTTGGTAAGTTACGTTGATTTCAACCGGGAAAAAAAGATTTTGAACGAAATCGATCGCTCTTGGCCTCGAAAAACTATGTTACCGCAAATCGGTTGTTCGAAATACTTGAGAATTATGCTTTCTTATAGAAATATATCGCCTTAAATCGAATTTTCACTAATGCAAAATCGAATTAAGTATAGAAATTGTAGAATTCTGACAATCGCTGTGACAACCAAACGCAGCATGGAATCCGTTTTTAGAGTCGCTTTTTCTCGTTCAAATTTGGAGTGCTACATGAAATGATAGATTTTGTACGATAGTGTTTGTCTTGCCACGAAAATGACTGTTCCCTTCAACCGCTTATTCGAAAACATTGAGAATGATGTTTTCTAGCCAAATTATAAAGACTTTCAAAGAATTCTAGCAAATGCACAATCGAATTTATTATATAAATTGTAGATTTCTGAAAATCGATGCTACATCCTAGCGCAACTTGGAATCCGTTTATAATGGCCTTTTCTCGTGCCAATTTGGTAAGTTACGTTGATTTCAACCGGGAAAAAAAGATTTTGAACGAAATCGATCGCTCTTGGCCTCG
The DNA here is from genome assembly GCF_048593485.1 of Apis florea. Classification (NCBI taxonomy): domain Eukaryota; kingdom Metazoa; phylum Arthropoda; class Insecta; order Hymenoptera; family Apidae; genus Apis; species Apis florea. The sequence continues at coordinate 3,188 of NW_028256772.1, forward strand.
AAAAACTATGTTACCGCAAATCGGTTGTTCGAAATACTTGAGAATTATGCTTTCTTATAGAAATATATCGCCTTAAATCGAATTTTCACTAATGCAAAATTGAATTAAGTATAGAAATTGTAGAATTCTGACAATCGCTGTGACAACCAAACGCAGCATGGAATCCGTTTTTAGAGTCGCTTTTTCTCGTTCAAATTTGGAGTGCTACATGAAATGATAGATTTTGTACGATTGTGTTTGTCTTGCCACGAAAATGACTGTTCCCTTCAACCGCTTATTCGAAAACATTGAGAATGATGTTTTCTAGCCAAATTATAAAGACTTTCAAAGAATTCTAGCAAATGCACAATCGAATTTATTATATAAATTGTAGATTTCTGAAAATCGATGCTACATCCTAGCGCATCTTGGAATCCGTTTATAATGGCCTTTTCTCGTGCCAATTTGGTAAGTTACGTTGATTTCAACCGGGAAAAAAAGATTTTGAACGAAATTGATGCTCTTGGCCTCGAAAAACTATGTTACCGCAAATCGGTTGTTCGAAATACTTGAGAATTATGCTTTCTTATAGAAATATATCGCCTTAAATCGAATTTTGACTAATGCAAAATCGAATTAAGTATAGAAATTGTAGAATTCTGACAATCGCTGTTACAACCAAACGCAGCATGGAATCCGTTTTTAGAGTCGCTTTTTCTCGTTCAAATTTGGAGTGCTACATGGAATGATGGATTTTGTACGATAGTGTTTGTCTTGCCACGAAAATGTCTGTTCCCTTCAACCGCTTATTCGAAAACATTGAGAATGATGTTTTCTAGCCAAATTATAAAGACTTTCAAAGAATTCTAGCAAATGCACAATCGAATTTATTATATAAATTGTAGTTTTCTGAAAATCGATGCTACATCCTAGCGCAACTTGGAATCCGTTTATAATGGCCTTTTCTCGTGCCAATTTAGTAAGTTACGTTGATTTCAACCGGGAAAAATGATTTTGAACGAAATTGATGCTCTTGGCCTCGAAAAACTATGTTACCGCAAATCGGTTGTTCGAAATACTTGAGAATTATGCTTTCTTATAGAAATATATCGCCTTAAATCGAATTTTCACTAATGCAAAATCGAATTAAGTATAGAAATTGTAGAATTCTGACAATCGCTGTGACAACCAAACGCAGCATGGAATCCGTTTTTAGAGTCGCTTTTTCTCGTTCAAATTTGGAGTGCTACATGAAATGATAGATTTTGTACGATAGTGTTTGTCTTGCCACGAAAATGACTGTTCCCTTCAACCGCTTATTCGAAAACATTGAGAATGATGTTTTCTAGCCAAATTATAAAGACTTACAAAGAATTCTAGCAAATGCACAATCGAATTTATTATATAAATTGTAGATTTCTGAAAATCGCAGTTACATCCTAGCGCAACTTGGAATCCGTTTATAATGGCCTTTTCTCGTGCCAATTTGGTAAGTTACGTTGATTTCAACCGGGAAAAAAAGATTTTGAACGAAATTGATGCTCTTGGCCTCGAAAAACTATGTTACCGCAAATCGGTTATTCGAAATAGTTGAGAATTATGCTTTCTTATAGAAATATATCGTCTTAAATCGAATTTTGACTAATGCAAAATCGAATTAAGTATAGAAATTGTAGAATTCTGACAATAGCTGTTACAATCAATCGCAGCATGGAATCCGTTTTTAGAGTCGCTTTTTCTCGTTCAAATTTGGAGTGCTACATGAAATGATAGATTTTGTACGATTGTGTTTGTCTTGCCACGAAAATGACTGTTCCCTTCAACCGCTTATTCGAAAACATTGAGAATGATGTTTTCTAGCCAAATTATAAAGACTTACAAAGAATTCTAGCAAATGCACAATCGAATTTATTATATAAATTGTAGATTTCTGAAAATCGCTGTTACATCCTAGCGCAACTTGGAATCCGTTTATAATGGCCTTTTCTCGTGCCAATTTGGTAAGTTACGTTGATTTCAACCGGGAAAAAAAGATTTTGAACGAAATCGATGCTCTTGGCCTCGAAAAACTATGTTACCGCAAATCGGTTATTCGAAATAGTTGAGAATTATGCTTTCTTATAGAAATATATCGCCTTAAATCGAATTTTGACTAATGCAAAATTGAATTAAGTATAGAAATTGTAGAATTCTGACAATAGCTGTTACAACCAATCGCAGCATGGAATCCGTTTTTAGAGTCGCTTTTTCTCGTTCAAATTTGGAGTGCTACATGAAATGATAGATTTTGTACGATTGTGTTTGTCTTGCCACGAAAATGACTGTTCCCTTCAACCGCTTATTCGAAAACATTGAGAATGATGTTTTCTAGCCAAATTATAAAGACTTACAAAGAATTCTAGCAAATGCACAATCGAATTTATTATATAAATTGTAGATTTCTGAAAATCGCTGCTACATCCTAGCGCAACTTGGAATCCGTTTATAATGGCCTTTTCTCGTGCCAATTTGGTAAGTTACGTTGATTTCAACCGGGAAAAAAGATTTTGAACGAAATCGATGCTCTTGGCCTCGAAAAACTATGTTACCGCAAATCGGTTATTCGAAATAGTTGAGAATTATGCTTTCTTATAGAAATATATCGCCTTAAATCGAATTTTGACTAATGCAAAATCGAATTAAGTATAGAAATTGTAGAATTCTGACAATAGCTGTTACAACCAATCGCAGCATGGAATCCGTTTTTAGAGTCGCTTTTTCTCGTTCAAATTTGGAGTGCTACATGGAATGATGGATTTTATACGATAGTGTTTGTCTTGCCACGAAAATGTCTGTTCCCTTCAACCGCTTATTCGAAAACATTGAGAATGATGTTTTCTAGCCAAATTATAAAGACTTACAAAGAATTCTAGCAAATGCACAATCGAATTTATTATATAAATTGTAGATTTCTGAAAATCGAAGCTACATCCTAGCGCAACTTGGAATCCGTTTATAATGGCCTTTTCTCGTGCCAATTTAGTAAGTTACGTTGATTTCAACCGGGAAAAAAAGATTTTTAACGAAATCGTCGCTCTTGGCCTCGAAAAACTATGTTACCGCAAATCGGTTGTTCGAAATACTTGAGTATTATGCTTTCTTATAGAAATATATCGCCTTAAATCGAATTTTGACTAATGCAAAATCGAATTAAGTATAGAAATTGTAGAATTCTGACAATAGCTGTTACAACCAATCGCAGCATGGAATCCGTTTTTAGAGTCGCTTTTTCTCGTTCAAATTTGGAGTGCTACATGGAATGATGGATTTTATACGATAGTGTTTGTCTTGCCACGAAAATGTCTGTTCCCTTCAACCGCTTATTCGAAAACATTGAGAATGATGTTTTCTAGCCAAATTATAAAGACTTTCAAAGAATTCTAGCAAATGCACAATCGAATTTATTATATAAATTGTAGATTTCTGAAAATCGATGCTACATCCTAGCGCATCTTGGAATCCGTTTATAATGGCCTTTTCTCGTGCCAATTTGGTAAGTTACGTTGATTTCAACCGGGAAAAAAAGATTTTGAACGAAATCATCGCTCTTGGCCTCGAAAAACTATGTTACCGCAAATCGGTTGTTCGAAATACTTGAGAATTATGCTTTCTTATAGAAATATATCGCCTTAAATCGAATTTTCACTAATGCAAAATCGAATTAAGTATAGAAATTGTAGAATTCTGACAATCGCTGTGACAACCAAACGCAGCATGGAATCCGTTTTTAGAGTCGCTTTTTCTCGTTCAAATTTGGAGTGCTACATGAAATGATAGATTTTGTACGATAGTGTTTGTCTTGCCACGAAAATGACTGTTCCCTTCAACCGCTTATTCGAAAACATTGAGAATGATGTTTTCTAGCCAAATTATAAAGACTTTCAAAGAATTCTAGCAAATGCACAATCGAATTTATTATATAAATTGTAGATTTCTGAAAATCGATGCTACATCCTAGCGCAACTTGGAATCCGTTTATAATGGCCTTTTCTCGTGCCAATTTGGTAAGTTACGTTGATTTCAACCGGGAAAAAAAGATTTTGAACGAAATCGATCGCTCTTGGCCTCGAAAAACTATGTTACCGCAAATCGGTTGTTCGAAATACTTGAGAATTATGCTTTCTTATAGAAATATATCGCCTTAAATCGAATTTTCACTAATGCAAAATCGAATTAAGTATAGAAATTGTAGAATTCTGACAATCGCTGTGACAACCAAACGCAGCATGGAATCCGTTTTTAGAGTCGCTTTTTCTCGTTCAAATTTGGAGTGCTACATGAAATGATAGATTTTGTACGATAGTGTTTGTCTTGCCACGAAAATGACTGTTCCCTTCAACCGCTTATTCGAAAACATTGAGAATGATGTTTTCTAGCCAAATTATAAAGACTTTCAAAGAATTCTAGTAAATGCACAATCGAATTTATTATATAAATTGTAGATTTCTGAAAATCGATGCTACATCCTAGCGCATCTTGGAATCCGTTTATAATGGCCTTTTCTCGTGCCAATTTGGTAAGTTACGTTGATTTCAACCGGGAAAAAAAGATTTTGAACGAAATCGATGCTCTTGGCCTCGAAAAACTATGTTACCGCAAATCGGTTGTTCGAAATACTTGAGAATTATGCTTTCTTATAGAAATATATCGCCTTAAATCGAATTTTCACTAATGCAAAATTGAATTAAGTATAGAAATTGTAGAATTCTGACAATCGCTGTGACAACCAAACGCAGCATGGAATCCGTTTTTAGAGTCGCTTTTTCTCGTTCAAATTTGGAGTGCTACATGAAATGATAGATTTTGTACGATTGTGTTTGTCTTGCCACGAAAATGACTGTTCCCTTCAACCGCTTATTCGAAAACATTGAGAATGATGTTTTCTAGCCAAATTATAAAGACTTTCAAAGAATTCTAGCAAATGCACAATCGAATTTATTATATAAATTGTAGTTTTCTGAAAATCGATGCTACATCCTAGCGCAACTTGGAATCCGTTTATAATGGCCTTTTCTCGTGCCAATTTGGTAAGTTACGGTGATTTCAACCGGGAAAAAAAGATTTTGAACGAAATTGATGCTCTTGGCCTCGAAAAACTATGTTACCGCAAATCGGTTGTTCGAAATACTTGAGAATTATGCTTTCTTATAGAAATATATCGCCTTAAATCGAATTTTCACTAATGCAAAATTGAATTAAGTATAGAAATTGTAGAATTCTGACAATCGCTGTGACAACCAAACGCAGCATGGAATCCGTTTTTAGAGTCGCTTTTTCTCGTTCAAATTTGGAGTGCTACATGAAATGATAGATTTTGTACGATTGTGTTTGTCTTGCCACGAAAATGACTGTTCCCTTCAACCGCTTATTCGAAAACATTGAGAATGATGTTTTCTAGCCAAATTATGAAGACTTTCAAAGAATTCTAGCAAATGCACAATCGAATTTATTATATAAATTGTAGATTTCTGAAAATCGATGCTACATCCTAGCGCATCTTGGAATCCGTTTATAATGGCCTTTTCTCGTGCCAATTTGGTAAGTTACGTTGATTTCAACCGGGAAAAAAAGATTTTGAACGAAATCGATCGCTCTTGGCCTCGAAAAACTATGTTACCGCAAATCGGTTGTTCGAAATACTTGAGAATTATGCTTTCTTATAGAAATATATCGCCTTAAATCGAATTTTCACTAATGCAAAATCGAATTAAGTATAGAAATTGTAGAATTCTGACAATCGCTGTGACAACCAAACGCAGCATGGAATCCGTTTTTAGAGTCGCTTTTTCTCGTTCAAATTTGGAGTGCTACATGAAATGATAGATTTTGTACGATAGTGTTTGTCTTGCCACGAAAATGACTGTTCCCTTCAACCGCTTATTCGAAAACATTGAGAATGATGTTTTCTAGCCAAATTATAAAGACTTACAAAGAATTCTAGCAAATGCACAATCGAATTTATTATATAAATTGTAGTTTTCTGAAAATCGATGCTACATCCTAGCGCAACTTGGAATCCGTTTATAATGGCCTTTTCTCGTGCCAATTTAGTAAGTTACGTTGATTTCAACCGGGAAAAAAAGATTTTGAACGAAATCGATGCTCTTGGCCTCGAAAAACTATGTTACCGCAAATCGGTTGTTCGAAATACTTGAGAATTATGCTTTCTTATAGAAATATATCGCCTTAAATCGAATTTTCACTAATGCAAAATCGAATTAAGTATAGAAATTGTAGAATTCTGACAATCGCTGTTACAACCAAACGCAGCATGGAATCCGTTTTTAGAGTCGCTTTTTCTCGTTCAAATTTGGAGTGCTACATGGAATGATGGATTTTGTACGATAGTGTTTGTCTTGCCACGAAAATGTCTGTTCCCTTCAACCGCTTATTCGAAAACATTGAGAATGATGTTTTCTAGCCAAATTATAAAGACTTTCAAAGAATTCTAGCAAATGCACAATCGAATTTATTATATAAATTGTAGTTTTCTGAAAATCGATTTTACAACCTAGCATAACTTGGAATCCGTTTATAATGGCCTTTTCTCGTGCCAATTTGGAAAGTTACGATGATTTCAACCGGGAAAAAAAGATTTTGAACGAAATTGATGGTCTTGGCCTCGAAAAACTAAGTTACAGCAAATCGGTTATTCGAAATAGTTTAGAATTATGCTTTCTTATAGAAATATATCGCCTTAAATCGAATTTTGAGTAATTCAAAATCGAATTATGTTTAGAAATTGTAGAATTCTGACAATCGCTGTTACAACCAAACGCAGCATGGAATCCGTTTTTAGAGTCGCTTTTTCTCGTTCAAATTTGGAGTGCTACTTGGAATGATAGTTTTTGTACGATAGTGTTTGTCTTGCCGAAAATGTCTGTTCCCTTCAACCGCTTATTGGAAAACATTGAGAATGATGTTTTCTAGCCAAATTATAAAGACTTACAAAGAATTCTAGCAAATGCACAATCGAATTTATTATATAAACTATAAGTTTCTGAAAATCGCTGTTACTTCCTAGCGCAACTTGGAATCCGTTTATAATGGCCTTTCCCGTTCCAATTTGAAAAGTTACGTTGATTTCAACCGGAAAAAAAAGATTTTGAACGAAATTGATGCTTTTGTCCTCGAAAAACTATGTTACCGCAAATCGGTTGTTCGAAATAGTTGAGAATTATGCTTTCTTATAGAAATATATTGCCTTAAATCGAATTTTGACTAATGCAAAATCGAATTAAGTATAGAAATTGTAGAATTCTGACAATCGCTGTTAATGTTTCAATCGTTTGTTCGAAAACGTTTGACAATATGTTTTGTAGCCGTATTATGACGTTTTAAATTAAATTTTGATTAATGCATAGTCGAATTAATTATATAACTTTTGTTTTTTTTTGACAGTATCAAAGTTTTTCGATTTCATAGACAACAATTTTTTTTCAGAACTATTTTTTCTTGACGAATGGAATGTTACTTATCAAATTTGTACGAGAAAATGCCTTTTCATCGTATTTCAAATTCTGTTTGGCTGCATCAACGATTTTCGAATATCACAATTTATATGATTAATTCGATTTTTCATTCGGCAAAATTTTATGTAAGTCGTTTTAATTCTGCCTGAAAATTCATTCTCAATTTTTTCGATTAAACCTACTGACATAGATTTTCGCGGCCAAAATCAACAATTTTGTTCATAATGTTTTTTTCCCGTAATGAATTCAATGTATCTTACCGAATTTTTACAGAAAAAAGCCTAAACGTATTCCTAGCATAATTTGGATGTAACAGCGAATTTTAGAATTGTCATTTTGTCATTTATTCTTTTTTGCCTTTGGCAAAATTCTATTTTGTTTGACATATTTCTGCTGGAAAGCACCATTTTCAGCGTTTTCGAACAACCGATTAGCGGTAACAGAGTTTTTCGTGGCCAAGTGCAATAATTTTGTTCAAAATCTGTTTCGCTGTTGAAATTAACGTAATTTATAAAATTTGTACGAGAAAATGCTATTATAAATGGATTCCAAGCTGTATGAATGTAACAACGAGTTTCAAATACCTATATTTATATAATTATTTCGATTTTGCATTTGGTAAAATTCTCTATAGATCGTTATAATTTTCTGGAAAATATCATTCTCAATGTTTTCGAATATGCGATTGAAGGTAACTGATATTTTCCTTTCCATGACCAACAATTTTGTTCAAAATCTATTTTTCTCGGATGATTTCTACGTAACTTACTAAATTTGTACGAGAGAAAGTCACTTTAAACGGATTCCAAGTTGTGTTTGGATGTAACACCGAATTTTCGAATTGTCAGTTTATAATTAATATTGATACATTTCCCTGTATTAGATATTGTGATTAAGTGATGTTAATGTAAAGATGCATTATAATACTTATTTTCATGTGAATATGTTACGAATTCATTGGCAATTGATAGATATGAAGTATTCTTTTATTTAATATTAAATGATTCTTTTTCGATCTACAAAAATCTACGAAATCTTTTTTAATTTTTTAGTATTTTAACATGAATATGTAAATAAAGGGTCGTGACATGTTATTCAACGAAATAAGCTTAAATTGCTAAATATAGACATTTGAATAAAACTTAAAAAGAGAAATCATTAAATTTTTAAATTTAAATATAATTTTTTTTTCAAAAAAAAGATATAAGTATTAGTTATAAATGAATATAACATATTTTTTAATTTAAAATAAAATCAATAAAATTTTGGTTTTATAAAATTAAAAATTTGCAGATAACCGCAGATATACTTTTCAAGTATTTTCTAGATGTAAAATGTTTATATGAAATATAACTTGATATCAATAATCACATATTACTTATATTTTCAATCTTTATATTTATCATATAACTTAGAATTTAATTTTCAAAAAAGATTAATTTACTTTGATTGATTTTGAATCCAATTATTATATAATATATGTATATATATAAATAAGAGAAAAAAAAAGAAATAAATATTATACTAATTAATAAAATTATTATATATTAATTAATTTAATAAAAATAAACTTAATTTAATTTTTCTGTTTGGCTTGTATAATAATGTATAATACATATTATAATATATATAATAATTATATAATAATATAATATATATAATATATTTATATATATAATAATATATAAATATATAATATATTTATATATATAATAATATATAAATATATTATATAAATATAATATGAATATAACTGAAAATATGCTCTCTAATATGTTTTAAATAACATTTAACACATGTTCCAATTTCCTAAGATCATATTTGTGTTTCATTCCATATAAACATATATTTTTTAATATTGTTAAAGAATTCCTAAATTATAAGCATACCTTGAATTTATAATAAGCAACAGAAATTTTAAAATTTCTGTTTTAAATACTCAATTTAAAAAAAAAACAAAGCTCTTTTTAACTCAGATAAAACAAAAATATAAAATATTTGCTAATAAATTATCTTTATCAAATGAATTTTAGTTTTTATCTTATAAAAATGAATTTCTTTATTTTCTTTTATTTTTTCTTTTTTTTTGAATTTTTTTTCATCATTTTTCCCATAATTGAAAATATTTTGCAACAAATCGAATTAACAAATTCTTTTTTATGATATTCAAATACAGATTAAAATGAATAGAAAATATGTGATAATATATTTTTTCTTTTATAGAATCTAAACATTCTTTCTTTTAATTTTTTATGTAAAATTTGTATATCTTTCTGGTTAGTAAATCAGAATGTTATCAAATATTTTCTATATCAAAACATATATAATGACTTTTATATGCTGAAAACAATTAGGTTTTGGTCACATTTATTTTTTATTGTTTGAGATCTTTGATTTTTTTTATCAATATATTTAAATATTTCTGAATAATCCAATAATTTATAGATATGAACATCGCTAATTTGAAATATACCAATAAAAAATTTTTTATATGCATAAACATTGACATTTCTGTGATAAAAAATATTTTAAGAATATATTTGTAGTCTACGTTTTTAAATTTTTTTTTAACAATATTCTTTTCATTTGTTTATTAACATATACATTTTTGAACATATCTTTATAGAAAAAAGTAATTAATTTAATTAAAAATTATTTTCATTTCTTTTTCGCTTTTTTGACCTATCATATTATTATTATTCTTATTTTCGTTTTCATTATTTTTTTAATTTCAATAAAAAAACGAGAAATATCTTATATATATAAATTTATATAATCATAATTATATTCAAAATATAATTTTTTTTATTTCATTTTATTTATTATCATTACAATTACATAAATTTTATTCATTACATATTTAAGTATTATTAAATCAATGAACAAAATCGAACTGTTTTTGCAGAATTAAAAAAAAAATATATGATAAAAAAAATTATTGAAAAAAGACATTAAAATTGATCATTGATCACTTATGTATCAATCTTATAAAACGATTTATACTAATTATTTTTTTAATAATTTTATCTAATAATTTTATAGTCAATATAAGCCAATATATACCATTTAATATAAAAATATGTTTTAATTTATTTATCAATTAAAAGTTTTAAAATAAGATAAAGAGATTTTTACATTAGAAGTTTGTAATTCATTTTCGGAGAAAATTGAACTTGCATGATTAATTTTTGAATGTTTCATATAATTTATTATTTAATAAAAGTTATTTTGAATAAATTATAGCAAATTCTAAAATATTCGATATTATACAATATTTAATTTAAATACGTGGATGAATCATTGCACAACATTTTAATTATAGATGAATTCTATTTTTTGAAATTTATAATCAAATTAAAACATTCTATGAGATTTTGATTTTAAATATATTTTTTTTTTCATATAAATTTGTTTCATTTAATTTTTCTTACATATATAAAAAAGTCAATATTAATCAATAATTATATTTGAACTAATTTGATGATCAACGTTTAATGAAGATAGTATTCGTGAGCATTTATTACTTGCAAAATTTATGATCTTATTCGGAGTTTATTCACACATGTTCCTCGCATAAAAATCTTTTTTCATTACTATCGATTGCCGTCTCTCCAAAATTAAACAAAGATTAATATTCTTGTTTATTATTCTTGATAATTAAAATTAAACAAAGATATTATGAGATTGAAACCTAAGAAAATTATTTTTGAAAATAATTTAGACGATATTTTCAATTATATATTTTTGATATATTTCAACCTGGCTGAAATGCAATATTATTCCAAGATATAACTGATTCAAAATCAACCAACATTTCCCATATAATATTATTTAGAATATTCAAGGAAATTTATAATAAACATACACTAATTAATTTTTAATTACGTATCTCAGTTCGAAGCCAACCAGTTTAGTTTGAAGTATTTTCTTCTAATTTAGACATCGTAAATAAGAATACTGATACGATCTTATTGTATGTCTCCATCTTCTCAATTGAACTTGGAATTTCTAAAGGCACGAATCTTTACCAAAAAATAAGAAAAAATCTAATTAACATTTCATAAATATATTATATTCTGATATGAGGTTAGTTTTCCTTATAATAACAAATTGTGTTCTGATAATCGTCACGGATTCGATACGATACGATCATTTATTGTGATATTGAGACCTATATCTCCTATAAACATATGTATCACACTTGTAATACAATTTACAATTTTACAATCTACTTATCCTTAAGAAAATACATCAATGATTACAAGCAAACTTTACACACAAATATTTCAGTCGGAAGAGTATCAACACATATGTACAGTAGCCGCCATTTACTTATGTATAAGTTAATTTGAAAATAGGATGTAGCTTCTTAGAGAGCTTGGAAATATATATCTAACTACATATCTAACTTATGTTTTCATATGTTTTATTCAGTTTAAACATTCAATTTTGAAATTCCAGTGAAGTTTTCATTTATTCTAAGAAGTCAAGGATATTTGTGCACACATTGTATTGAACTATCGCTTTTGTGGTGAATAATTACTTACATTGTAGTGTGGCGATACAAATTGACACATTGTAAACAACTTTTATTAACATGTATCAAACTTGAGATGAACAGAAGTATACTGTGTGTAATTACAATAAGTAGAGGGAAGAAAGCGATACCAGATCAATGACGTCAAATACAATTGCTTCGAAAAGCTAAGAAAATTTTGAGAAATAGCTAAAAATTTAAGACTATCTATAATGGTTTGTGCTTAAGCAATGCAACACATTAAGCATTATGGAACTATAAATGATGTTCCTCGGAAAATTAGAAATACGAAAAATCGATGCTAGAATCGATCACATTATTCATCTGAACAATTTTACGAACAGATTTAAGACATTCATAAAGAAATAACGCCAAATCTTGACAAAAACATCAGTATAAGAACGTCGATTAAATGAATTTGGATAAAAAAGAAGGATTATCAGAAAGAAACTTCTGATTTCAGAAAAAATCATCGAGCTAGAATTGCTTTCACTAAAGAGCATTTGAATTGGATACGAGAACAGTGATTCAAAATAATTTTTATAGATGAATCTAAATTTAATAGATTTAGATCTGATGAAAAAACTTATGTTAGGCGTCGTGTTGGAGATGAGTATCGAAAAAATTGTACAAAATCAACGATCAAAGGAGATGGTGGATTGGTACTTGTTTGAGATGCTATGTCTATGAATGGTAGATCCCACTCATACAATACAGAATCACGGATCGTTACGTTTATTTAAATATAGTAAAAGAAATATTGTTATCATATGCAGAAAGATTTGGAAAATGAATTGAATTTATCAAACAGATAATGACCCAAAGCATACAGCACGCGTTGTTAAAAATTTTTATCAGACTAAAATTAATTGTTTAAAATGGCTGACAGAATCTCACGACCTGAACCCTATTGAGATGTTATGGATTGATATAGAAAAATATATACAACAATGAAAACCAAAAAATTTGGAAGAATTTTATACTTCAATAAAAGAAGCGTAGAAATCAATATCCATAAATAGATGTATCAAATTGATCAAAATAATAATTCTATGCCACGAAAATGCACAGTTGTGATTTGACAAAAAAGACTAGTCACTAAATGTTAACTATTCATAAGTTTAAAGTGATATTTCATGTAAAAAAATATAAGAATTTTATATAATATGTAAATTTGTCACATGTATGTAAGTAATTAACTTAACCTTCTAAAAAACTATTGTTCAACATAAAATAATATTTACAAATTTGTTAAATTCTTGAAATAAATAAAAATTTCTTGAGTATATAATAAGTTAAGGTTAAAATTTTGAAAAAAGATAATTTTTATATCTTTTTCACCTTTTCAAGAAATCACAGATGGATTAATTAATAAAATATTAAGTGTACGTAAGTATGTGGCCGCCACTGTATATGCCTAACAAACTTTCCACTAGCAACATTATCGTAGACACAAACATATATATCAGTAAATTTATTAAACAAATCTTTGTTTGTATCTCATTTGCACTCGATATTTTTTAAATTAATCTAATATGAAATTATTGAAATAAGAAGAAATAATATTCGAAAATTAATCTACATTTTGATCATTATATTATTACATTACATTATATTATATATTCAAAAATATTCATAAGAAGAATAAGAATTGCTCTTTTTCTACATTATTAATATGTATTGGTAACATAATATATTTATTATACAATATGTACAATAGGTATGTACATTATACTGAGATTCCGAAAAAAATATTATACATTAAAATTCTAAAAGAATGTAATATGGTATTGTTGCACATCTAATTGAATGCTCTCATTGTACTGCTATCGTAATCTAATGCAAATTTAATGCTTAGATTTCATAAATAAATTCGAAAGCTAATAGAATTTTAATTTTTTTTTTTTAAGAAAACGATTGATTTGTTTATACTTCTTACTACTTTTATTCTTATGATGAGTAGAATATGATGCAATAAAAAAAAATTTGACTTTGAAGTTAAAATTATTTTTGCATGCACTTTTATCTACAGATTTTTATCGATCTAAAAGTGTAAAATATTCCTTATTTAGTTTTTACACATCCTACAGTAAATATATGAATAAATTATTGTAATATATCACCATATTAATTTATATATTTAAGAGCTGACATGTAAAAGCTTTATATATATATATATATATATATATATATATATATATATATATATATATATATATATATATATATATTATATAATATATAATTGAAGATAGTGTTTATTTATATATATTATATATAATAATAATATATAATAATATATAATATATATAATATATAAACACTATCTTCAATTATTACTGATTTGATAAAATGATCGAATTAGTTAAGAACAAATATTAGTGAACAAATATCATTCTTATTCTCACTATCCATTCATAACAAACTTAAGCAATTCGCGGATCGAAGAAATAAAATATGAATATATTTTTATTAATATCCAATTTTCATATGATATAATAAACTTTTCTCTAATTAATTTTTTTATTATATTATATATTATATATTTATGTAATATAATAATTATAAAAAGTTTTATTATTTTTTCAATACTTATCAAATATTAAATAACATACAATATAAAATACATATAATATAAAATAAAATCACAAAATAAATCAACCGTATGAGATTTATTATATTATTTAATTTAAGAAAGAATAATTTAGAATTTATTAATAATTTTAAGAACGAATAAATATATCTATGAATGTTGCACATATACTTTAGAAAAAATTCAATATTTACATTTCAGATAAACAAATAATTTTAATATTGATTAAACCATCAAAATATATTATATATTATTTTATAAAAATTATCAAATGTAATACTGTTTATTTATATAATAATTCCTTAATATATAAGTTAAAAAATAATTTTTATTATAAATTTATATCATATAATATATTTTCATTCATATTTCTTTTTTTTTTTTTTAAGCAAAAAATGAATTTCCGTACAATTATTCCATTTTGACTAATTTTCTTCTAAATTTCTTCATAATTTTCAAATATAATTATTTTTTCAAATATGTAAAAAGATATATAATAAGAGAAACATATTAAATAATATAATATAATAATATAATATAATAAATTATATTAAATTAAAAATTTTTATATTTATATTAAAATATTTAATATTAATAAATTATAACTAATAATATAATATTAAATAATATAATATTATATATATTTTATATAATAAAATAACATATATAAATCTTCATACATATATATATTTATATATTAATATATATATTTACTAATTCATTGTTTGTGATATAATTCGATATAATTTTTTATCAATAAAAAAATATTTGTTATATTCAACACATTTTCTTCAAGATATGTTATATAGACTTCGTATTTGGTCAATATAGCATAATATTATTGTCGCGATTCGATTAAGCTATCCGTTCTGTGATTGACCAATATTTTTTTGTTAATAATTTGTTAAGCCGTAGCGAAAGTTTTTCCAAAGAAAATATTGCTTAGAATTATTTGAAGAATCTCTAATTTTGGATGTTCTAACATTTGTGGGACATCCTATATCTACCATTTATTATTATTATTAAGTCATTGAAATACAGCTATAAGAAGCTCAATTGAATTTATAATATTTCCTGATTGAAAATATTTATATCAGATTTACAATATTTCCTATGATTGTATTCTAATCTATATTTTAATTTGTATCCTGAAAGTATAAAAAATTTATTTCTTTTCCATTTCTGAGTAGTAGTCTTCTTAATATCTAATAAAAATTTAACTATATTAAATTAAATAAAATAACTATTTTTCTCTAATTTTCATTCTTTGTCACGAATCTTATCACAGGTGATTTGAGAAATTAATTTGTTCATAATTAATTTAGATTCTGAATTTCAAATTAAAAGATATGATTATCTTAAGATTAAAGTCTATCAAACAAATCTATAAGACCTACCAAATTTGTTTAGCCAAAAAGATATAATACATATATACACAATGGCGATTATACATATATTTAAATACACTTAATAAAATGAAAATTTATTTCATCTTATTTATATATTTACAAAATAATTTATTTAATTTACAAAATATATTTACAAAAATAAAATTTCTTTATATAAATTTATAAGTATTTTTTTTATAAGTATATAATATATATAATTAGAGAATAAAATATTGCTGATTATATAATATACTATAATTAATGAAAGTAAATTAAAATTTATATCTTCAGTTATAAACATTATAATAAGTTTATTTAAGCAAAAATATAAAGAAATTAATGAGGAAAAAAGTATGAAATAATTAAAAATTAAAATAAAATATATGTTTAACATTAAACAGAAAAAAGAAAAAAAAACAAAAATATGAAATTTGTATCATAAATACAAAGCAAGGAAAATAGAAAAAATATTATGTGATCAAATGTCATCTTCAAATTAAACAATGATAAATTAAATTATGATATCAGTTGAACATAATTCTTGCAAGTTTCTTATTTCATACTTTCATTGAATGCGATGAAAACATATTTTAATATGTTTTTTTTTTTTTTTGCGAAATTCAGGAATCTTTAACAATCCTATGGATATGTTATTATTTATTTTATATTTTTCAAACTGAACTCAACCATAAGAATTTTGCTAATGTTTCTAAAATTGATATACATGTATTTCTGAAGATAAAAGTTAAATGTAATTAAAAATTTATAATTAATAAATAATTGATTCATTATAAAACTTGAATATTGGGATATTAATTTTTTTTCTTTCGATTTAGCAGCATAATTAGTCAATTTTTAACAACTCTAAAAATATATTGAGAAATCGTACTATATTCCATACTACTTTATAATATATTTTATGCTTTACAATGAATTATTTCTATAGATTATTTAAACAGCGAGTAAATACATTTACAACAAACAAAATATCTGTTTGATATTTATGTAATGTAATTTAGATAGTAATTGGCTTCTAATATGGAAAATATTTTTTCATTATCAATTGTTTTTTCTATATTCAATTATCTTCGTAAAAAAATCTATTGATAAAATTGATACATTTTTTCACCCTGAAACGTACTAAAAAATAAATTAGTTAATACACAATGTTTTTTTTGCAATTACGCTTTATTTTTATAATATAATAATAATTCGATATATAAAAAAATTCAAATTCTGATTTCTTATTATTATATTAGTAAAGAAACAAAAAAATATTTCTATCTAATATTTCTTTTCGTTTGCATGCTTATAAGTTATTCACAAAATTACAATTTTTTGTGTTAGCATTTTTTTATGAAAACATATCTAACTCTAATTACATTAAACTATGAAAAACCGTAAATGTTTTAAATTTAGAATTATCAAATCTTGAAGGTTTATTTAAAATATAAATATAAATCTTTCTTTAATTTATAAACATGATCCCTCTTTATATTCCTTAAGCTGCACAAAAATCCCCTCTTCTAGAAAATTATTACGAAAAATAACCTTTACATCAAATTTCCACATTTAGTAACTATTATTGAAATACAGATTAATAACATATTATTAATGAAAATATTTCAAATTAATTGATAAAAATTTAGTTAAAGCCTTGTAAAATCAATCATTTTTTAATATTCAATAATATTTTTTTCATCTTCTATCTTATCTCATTGAATTAAAAATAAAAACTTTTGTTCTAAAAACTCACAAATAAAAAAATTAGACCTTTTCTATTCATTATATCATATTTATAATTCTGATTTAGCACTTGATTACAAGAAATTTTTCAATTGTTTTTATTGAATAATATATATAAAATAATAATATATATATTATATAATTATGAATATTATTTATATATATTGCATCATATGCATCATTATCTAGTTGATGAAAACATTTTTTAATTTGAATGGAACTTTCAGTAGAAAGTTCCGAAATCAAAATTCTTATTTTATAAAAAATTAGTTAAATATAATCATTTATTTAGTTGATGAAAAAAATAAAAATAAAAAATAAAAAGATAAAAATAAATAATAAAAGATAAAAAATTACAAATAACTTAGGAATATAAATCCAAAGCCATTAAGACATTCGTGCAAAGCATATAATGGTTCTGTCATTATTTGTATCAAAGGATGTAAAAAAAAATTTAATGTAAATGTATCAATAAAAAAAATCTTTTTTTTAATTGATTCAAAATAAACTATAATTTAATGGATTATCATCTATAGCGAATAAGAATGTTTTAGTAATATGCGCGACATTATTTATTTTTTAATAAAAATATTTTCTAATCTTCATATCGAGAAAATTATATTCCATTATTCTTATTGCATAGTCTTATTGAGACTTATTTCGCTGCACAATTAAAATAAAATTATGTAAAATATTCAGAGATATTTGAGAAATTGAGAAATATGAAAAATGATAATGATGATAATGATTAAATTATAGATTAAATTAAATAATTATATATATTTTTATTTCAATATGAATATAAAATAATGAATTCTGAATTAAATAATTATAGAACAATGAAATGATAATGAAAATAATAATGAAAAGTATAAAATAGTGTTTTTTTTTTTACTGAAAAAAGATTTTTATTTAATTTTTAGTTTTCTTAATTCAAGTTGTCTTTGACTTATATATACAGGATGTTTATAAAAGTGTGAGACACCTTTGGAGGATGGATTCTAGACATCAAAACGATAAATAAAGTTTATATATATATCCGATAAGGCTTAATTAAGAAATTATAAGCATTTTAAGTTTGTATCAGATAGAACGAGATGACAAAAGAGCGAGAACACTTTGCTGGATGTGTGGCAGTACCGTATTGACATTTTTTTTATATACAATTGATTATTTCAAATAAATTTCAATATAAGATAATGTACATAAATATCATATAATGTAACTATGCAACATTTTTATATCATTTAAAAAAATTTTAATTGTGCAAATTGAAATCTATGTAATTAATTATTTAACAGAAACTTACCTCAGACAAATTCCACAATATTTGGAGTTATGATAATACAATATTTCATTTAAAATCATAAATGAATCATCGTTGTATTTCATTCAATCTGCTGTTTTTATCCATAGAAATCCATAGAAGCAAATCAAAATCACTTCTATAAGATTTCGAATTAGAAAGATTCAATATGTTTTTATATGCACAATTGCTTTTTTAATTATTTTCTCATGTACAAGAAAATCCAAAATAGTAATAATACGTGAATCAATTTGAATTTCAGATTATTAAATTATCCAATCAAATATTTATCTTTATTTCACTTGAAAATCCACTCTCCAAAGGTATTCCACATTTTTATAAACATCCTGTATATATATAATAAAATATATATTATATATTTATTTTTAAAACAATCCAGATTATTGTGCAATTTTTTTTGTTGAAGCTAAATCTTTTATATTTCCAAAAAAATCTTATGTTCAAAAAATCTATATTTAAAAAAAATTGGTTTAATAAATATTTGTTAATTTAAAGAAAATTTTACTGATTTAATTTTATATTATCAAATAAATTCAAATATGGGTTTATTTTAAATTAATAAACATTTTATAATATAATTGAACAATAAAAAAAACAATATCAACTAACAAATTTTGTAAAAGTTGTAATTCATATAAAATAAAAAAGTTTTTTCTAATGTTTATATAAATTTATATGAAAACAGAATTCTACCTACTATTTATTTTTCATTGAAAAATAAAAATTTATATTCATGTTTATTAACTAAAATTTTGTTTTGAAAAATTAGATTCACATGCAATACTAAATTTTTTTACATAATAGAAATTATAATAATCTTGAAAAGAGAAATTTTATACGCAATTTTATACGCAAAAAAAAATGAAATTTTTTTATATTTATTTATTCAATATTAAATGTGGTAAACGTTACCGAGTTTCCGGTCAATTCACATCTGTTTATTATTCAAATGTGAAAATATACATTTTTATATATATAATCTTGCCAATAATCTTATTCATATCTGTGAAATAATTTCTACTAATATTAATTAATATTAGCAATATTGCGTTGTATATTTTGAGTTATATCTCTATTCTAATGTTCTCAATCCCTGAATAAATGTATCTCTCTATTTATTTATATTCAATTTATTGCGAAGAAATTCATTCACGATATTGAATATTCATCACTGATAAAAATTAATTTTACGTCGGGAGAATTGATCGAAGAATCTATGTTGAAAATTTTTTTTCTTTTTAGTCTATAATACTATACATAATACTATATATAATACTATAAAACAATATTAAAAATACTATAATATAATATATAATACTATTAAAAAAAAATGAATTTAAAAAAATTATGTAGAAGTATAGCTAAGAAATTTTTTTTCTATGTAATTACCGAAATTATAATAATATTAATAAAATAACAAAATTATAGAATTTAAAAAAAAATCAAATTATCATAATTAATTTTAGTTATTATTAGTTATTTATTATTATATTTATTTTATAGTTATTTATTAATTAGTTGTTATTATTTATGAAGTTTAAATAAATCGTCAAGAATTCGAAAAATAAGATTTCATCGAAAGAAGAAGAATTTTTATTCAGATAAGCTAAATTTAGGATTCTATTAATAAAAATTTTATTAAGTTTAATCCAACACAATTAAAAATTCATTTTATCTAATACAAACTTAAAACTAATGCTTATAACTTCTTAATTAAGTTTTATTGAATATATATATATGAATTTTTTTCATCGTTTTGATGTCTAGAATTCACTCTCCAAAGATGTCCCATATTTTTATGAATACTCTGTATATATTGCTTAAATAGGAAATTCAATTTGGATTATACAAAACGTATGCATCAATAAATTATTATTATATTATTATTAAATTATCGATCAAATTCTCTGATAAAGAATGTTCATTGAATATTATATCAATGAATTATACACAATTGATTTATACACAAAAAAAACAATTTTATAACTAATTTTATGTAATTATACAATTTTCTCGAAATATTAATATTTTATATAATTTTATATATTAGTTTATATAATAGACAAATTATGATATTTTTTTATAGAAACGTTATCTTCTCCTTATTCAAACTTTGTTCTTGCACTGCTTCATTTCGTGTAAAGTCAAAATCATTCGCTTATTTGTAAAACTCTGTAACAATGAATATAAATTCCAAAGAATCGCGAATAATTTCCGCGGCGTGTGACAAAACAGAGATTACGATTTCAATATGAATCATCGGATGTGAGTGCATGAGATCATAACTTGTCGAACCACTATGAGGAGCTAAAGATTACATTCCACCGAGAGAAGAACGTTGTTTTTTGCTTGAGTTGAATAAGATTACGAGCACGAAATACCTGGCCGAAGTAACGTATTCATCAATCATTTTTGCTGTCCGCATTCCTGTTCATCACCTGTTCATCATCCTATTTATATGGAGAAAAGCAGAATCATATTTACCATAAGTCTAATTACGAAAGCGATGGAAATAAAAAAGATATCACGGTGCCAAATATTATCTGAAGCACATAAAAACCAAGGCAGGAAAAATAAAAAGAAAATGAACGAGAAGAGAACAAGTGAAAAAAGAAGTAATGAGAAGAAAGAATCAGTTTATCAACAAGAAAACAAAGATCGCTTATGGATAATTTTTATCTTTACAAATCTTCAATGCTTAGACTAAGATTCGTACTGGTAGTATGAATGAATAATTCTACGACCAGTCAAAAGTGACACCAAATTCTCCGGCATTTAACCTGATGCATTAACCTTTCTGAAACTGAAGCAATTGCACTCATTGTCCGGGAACAATATTAAACGGGAAGACGTAGGATGAAATAAAGAAAGATAAAGGGCTAATGAAAGAAAGATAGAAAGATCCGAATTAACCAAAAACATGAATGATTCAACATTTAATTGGATGTACAGTTTTTTATTAAATTATCTAACGGCATTTCATGTAGCACGTGAGTGTGAATGCTACACAATATTAAATCTAATGCCAGGAAGAAAGTATCTAAAGAAATAAAATAAGCAATGGTATCACGTGTGACATTTGCCCCTTTGCATAGGTACCGTTTTAGACCAGCAAGAATCTATACCGTAAGAATGCGTGTCACGCGTCACCCGTAGAAGGTTAATAAACATGGTCACTGCTAATTGACTTTTTAACTGCTAATTAAGCCTATGACGAATTTAACTGAAATCGTTACATCACCGCAATGGAGAGAACGGTTCTGGAATGACTTTCGACTATATCCATATATTTTTCCAACTATATATAAGGTTTTAAATAACTAAAGACAATCTGTTCAATGCTGAAACTGTTCATTTGTCCAATGAAGCACAATAATATAAGGTATTTTTATTGTTATCGCAATTTCGTAATATTGCAATTAAATAGATGTACAATATTCATAGAGAAGATCTCGATATATTTCTGGGTTTGTTTATTAGTCAAATCGGATATATTGATCATCATTAGATTTTTTCTCAGAATTACAATTGTGATAAATATATCTATCAATTATTCTCGATCGTGAATACTTTCAATTGCACATATTTTATTTGGAAATGTAAATTTGTGGATATACTCATTTAATGTCTCGAATACTTGTTTTTCGGACAAAAGAAAATAATCTTCACACAATTGCTTTAAGAGGCGGACAATGAGCAACAAATGATGCATTGACGACGAGTCATACGAAACATACACTGAAAATACACGAAATGGGGTATTGATCCGACGGATCTCCATGTGTCTTTATCCATGCATCTATAAGTCATCTATATGTCATCGTGAAATTATAACGAAATGAAATTAAATGAGTAAACAGTTATTCATTAATTATGCTAAATAAGAAAGTTTAAGATATATAAATTATTATATATAAATGTGCTGTTACATGGTAAGTTGAAATTTGTGAATTTGTACATTAATATATTGAATATTTATTATTATTATTAGAAATGTATATCTTTCCTTTCTTTGAAATTATTCAATGATGAGAATAATGAATGAGAATAGTTATATAAATTTTATGAAACAGAAGAATCTATATGATGAGATATCTTAGAGATTAAAGATTGCGAGCAATAGAATTTATAAAATTTCGCATAAAAAATAATTATTTACAATAAGCAAAAATTTTATCAATTTGACATTAAGGATAAAAATAACAGGATTCTATGATATAAAAGTAATATGCTTTCTCTTTTTTCACAAACGTTTTTAGAATTTTTGCTTTATAAATTATATATACAGGATATCCTAAAAATGTGGGAACATTTATTAACTAGAGATTTCTAAGACAATTTCAAGCAACATTTTCTTTTGCAAAAACTTTCATTGCGATTTTATTAATCAATTATTAAAATTACAAAAAAAACACTGATTATTACAAAGCACGTAGCTTAGCAGCATTAGCTATGTGTTAACGAACACAAATAAGTTCAAATAATATATCTCAAAGAAAATATGTTGAATATTATATTTATTTATCTATTCATTATTGTGTTATTGTGTTATTGTGTTTATGTTATCATAATTCGATATAATTTTTTATCGATAAAAAAATATTTGTTATATATTCAATTACTTTATGAGTACTATATTTTTTTATTAATAAATAAATAAATATATATATATTTTAATCCATCAATCAATACAATTTAATATTCTCTATTAAGTTATCTCTATTAAAAAATAATTCATATATTTCTAAAAATTATTAATTTAAAAAGTATTTCAATTTAAATTTATTTATTGTATGAATTATATTGAATTTTATTGTATGAGAGACATTGTATAAAAGAATATATAAAATGATATTTATTTATTCATAGTTTTCTTATTTTTCATATAATAAATTTTAATTGAAATAAATTGAAATTGAAATATCTATAACTAAAAAAACTAATAATTTTTATGAATTAATATATTTTTATAAAGTATATCGAGTTGCATCAATTGATATGTTCAAAAATATATAATTCTATTTAAAAAAAATAAAATTAATCTTCGCATTTTTACGCATCCATTCATGAAAGAATTAATAAAACTAAAATGTACATTCTTTGATATTGTTCAGCTTTTATCTTAAAACATTTTTCGCTAAATAACAAATAATGATATTAAAAATTTTGAATATTAAAAATTAAGATGTTAAAATGAATTGGAAATTTCTGGAAATTATATTTGATTTTAATAAGTTTTACGTATTTTATATTATATTATAGATTAAATATAGTGTATATTTTGTGTATAATTAGTGTATATACTTATTTTCCCATTTATATAAATAATTTCCTTTTCAATTTCATTCAACTTTTTTTTTGAAATATATTTGCCTATGAACAATAGTAATGAATAATAATATAAATCAATATATTTATATTAAATAAAACTTTGTATATTTATCTACAATTTTATAACAAAATATTTATATTACAAATTTCATTTTTTTATTCTCTCTTGTACATTATGTTTTTATACATTAATCGAAAAAATCCTAAAGATATATTTTATACAAATATATTATTTAAAAAAATATATTATTATTTGTAAAATATAAAGAATGTTGTTTTTATAACTTTTTAAAACTTTTCCATACATGAAGCAATCTTGCTTTCATGTTATTATCTGTATTTTTGTTAATTCCCACATGAATGAAAATATAAATCCAACCTATCAACTCCTAATTAATTTAAAATTTTTTTTATATAGTTCCTTATTATAGATAAAATAATTTCTATTTAAAATAAGGTTTACACAATTCGGAAAGTAAAATTTTAGACAAAAAAATCTTTAAAAATGAACGAACTGTTTATCTCCAAAGAGAATACTATATTACACTTTTTTCATGTTTAAATCTGACTATTTTTTATACAGTATTTATACAGATTTAAAAATCTTTACCTACGTAATGTTAGAGCATCTACGTAAACTCAACTGCTCTGATAATGCAATGGAATGCAAAGACCTTATTAATTAAGATTTGTCGTTCCTAATTGTCCAATTTACTATAGCCACGTTTTATACAATGCGTTCTATAGGCTTCAACATGATTAAATGACCAATCCTGAACTTTGCTTCGGTCATATTATATAATTAGCTTTTTATTTTATATAAACGACATAAAAAATTTAAACAAATTCCACGATTAAATTGATAATCAGTAAGTCAGACCTCGTAGTGACTATTTAATTTATAGTCGTGTTGGCTGCAATCATTACATCGAAAAATAAAAAAATTATGTTTACGATTTTATTTTGCTTTTGTAAATATAGTACTGGTATAGTAGTCTGAAAAGTTTTATTGTAACAATGTAATGTTTACGAAACTTTTATATTCAAGAAGTAATAATTATCTTCATTATCTTAATTTTAATTTGTTTTTTGGAAATTTTTTGAATTGTTCAATTCCATCTATATTGGAAATATGAATATGAATTATGTGAATTCGGATGTACTTTCACATTTTACTTCTGTAATTGTTCTGTAGTTAAAATATATATAATAATATATTTATAATTATAATAAACTTCTAGTTAAAATATATATAATAATATATTTATAATTATATTAAACTTCTAAATGCTGCGATTATTTCGTGCCAACATTGGTTAATATGATGCTATGGTCTATTTATGATCGAAATTAGGAAATATATTGAATATGAATATGAATGTTTCAAAGAATTCTAAATTATTTAGAATAATAGAGATGATCTAAGACACAATCGAATAAAGAAAGTGTATTTTCATCAATTTTAATAACCTAAGAATATGTTTTTAAAAACAGCAATTTTAAGATAGAATAATAACTCTGATTACATGAACTTGTTAGGGAATAAACTTATATAAGATTATTCATATGATATAAAAATATCAACTGATTTCAATAATGGATCTTTATTTTTTTAAGCACATTTGTTTAAGATTCGCATAATATATAATTATATTATTGATCATTCCTATTTTTAAATTTCACAGTTTTTTTTAATTTATTTAAAGAGATATCAAATTATAATAAACAAAAAATTAAAAAATAAAATCAATTTAAATTTATTGAGAAATTATAATTAAGTTAAATTATTACATTTTATTATTATACATTTTATTATTATTACATTATATTTTATTACATTTATATATTTTTATTATATTATAGTGTATATTATTATATATTTTATTATATTATATTATTTATTACATTATAGTATAGAAGTATATTTATTATATTATATTTATTATATTCATAAATATACAACTATATATTTTTTCCAATTTATAATTATATATATTTTTAAATATAACAAAAATTCAAAAACAAATATAAAGAAGAAAGAGAGAACAAAAGAGAGAGATAAATAATAATGAATATAATAATATACATAACTATTACTATATATAATTTTATTTATAATATAATTTTATTTCATTAATAAATGATAATATATTATAATATTTATTATTTTATTTTAAACAATATTAATTTACTATTTTTTGCCAAAAATTTTTGTCAATTATCTCTAATCAATTTTTCAAAATTTGGAAATAATGATTGAATATATGATTTTTATTACAGTGAATAAATTTTTATTGATTAATCTTGATTTGTGAGCTATTTTATTAAATTTTACTAACTACTATTTTACTTTTGCACGAAAACAATTGTTTATATAAATAAATATTTTTGAAATAGCACAATTAATGCAAATTTTTTAATCTCAAGATATTTTTGTACTAAAATAAAAATTTTTTTTTTAATCAATTTTCGTCTTATTCTTTTCTTCTATCTAAAATCGTTTTTTAGATAAATACATTCCATTTACAAATTTATAAATTTTTTGTAAAATTTAAAAAAATTGGTTATTAGAAATTTAGTCAATTTGAAAAGAAATTCCGTGAAAAGGCAATATTTTGTTACATTATTTGTTTTAGATTTCTTAAAATCTTCGAAGTATTTATCAAATTCATTTTTAGTATTTTTATTATTATATTATTATTTTATATTATTATTATATTTTATTTTTTATAATATGTGAATATAAAATGAATATAAAAAAATATAATTATAATATGTTGTAAAAAATGTTGATTTTGTCTTTTTTTAATAGATGTCTCATATATAGAAAAATAAATTGAGATATTATTTTTCAACTGATTTTCTAACAATTTTTGTGTAAAAATTTGCTATTATATTATAAATATTTATTATTTATATATAAGTTATAAAATTATATATATTGTATTCAAGTAGTAGTAATTAAAAATAATAAATCTTGAATCAATACTAATTTAAAATCTTCATTATATAAATAATTGATTAAATATTTCATGATAATATTTAATTGACAAAGAATAAGGAAATAGATTAGAACCATCATTATGACATTCGTGCGAAATATACAACAGTTCTGTCATCATTTGTATCAAAAATTGAAAAAATTTTGTTATTTCTTTATTTTTCAATTATTTCAAAATAAACTACAATTTAACGAAATACCAAACAAGTATTTAAAATTGCTTTAATAATGTGATATTCTTTATTTATATAATATTCTAAATAAGAATATTTTCTAATTTATATATTAATGAGATTGTAGAGTTTCTTGTTGAAACTTTTTATATTTCACCATATGTAAAATAATATTAACAAAAAATGAGAAAATGAGAAATGTGAAAATAGAAGTAATGATTAAATTGTAGATATTTTTATTTAATTATGAATATAAAATAATTAATTCTGAGTTAATATAAATAGGAAGATATATAAGATATAATGAAATAAGAATAAAAAATTAAAAATGTTTTTATTTTGTTGAAAAATTTTTTATTTAATTTTTAGTTTTTTAGTTCAAATTCAAGTCTCTGACTTATATATATTTTTACATATATTTTATATTATCAAAGAAATGAAGATTATTGTACAATTTCTTCTTAATTCCATGTATTTTCATTATTTTATTTAAAAAATTATGTTTAAAAATTTTTTTTAATATTATATTTTAAAAAAATTAATTTAATGAATATTTGTTAATTCTACTATTTCATTATTTAATTTTATATTATAAAACATAAATTCAAATATGAGACAAAGATCCATTTTAAATTGACAAATATGATATGATATAATTCATCAAAAAATAGTAATATAAATCAATGAATTTTAAAAATAAAGCATATAAATAATAGTCATAACTTATATACAATAAAAAAATATATTTTTAAATTATTATTATTAAATTTTATATAAATTTATACGAAAGATACTTTTAGTTCCACATTGCAAATTATGTTAGATCATGCGATTACCATGAAGTAAAAAGTTATTTAAAATGATATCTTTAATAGCATATTTCAAATTTATTGAAATTGATAAGGTCATAATTTTTTAATAATTTTATGTTTAAATATACATATCTAAATTAGGAGAACACCAATTTTGCTTTAAATATTAATCGTTTGTCGTATATATATATATATATATCGCTAAAATCTGATTCATCATAAAATCATTTTCTGATATATATATATATATATATATATATATATATTTATCGCTATTTGATCATATATTTAAATTATACAGGATGTTTATAAAAATGTTGGACACCTTTGGAGAATAGATTCTAGACATCAAAACGATAAAAAAAGTTCATATACACATATGTCCGGCAAAACTTAATTAACGAATATATAAGCATTTTAAGTTTATATTAGATAGAGCGAGACGGCGAAAGAGCGAGAACGCTCAGCTAGGTGCGCGGCAATTCCTCATCGGTTGCGTAGCGAAATTCCTCAATGAAAATAAATATATTGATACTTTTTATACAATTGATTATTTCAAATGAATTTCAGTATAATGTAATAACATACGTATTATGTAACTCTTTATTTAACAAAAACTTACCTCGAATAAGTTTTAGTAAATTCCAATATTAACATATACACTTTATATAAATTCATAGATAAATTATTTTATGATACATGCGTATGTTATACATGTTGTACAAACATATTTAAATCCATAGTTAAATCCTTGTATGACACTCAATCTGCCTATTTATCGAAATCCATAGGAGCAAATCAAAATACACTCCTAAGATTTCAGATTAGAAAGATTGAATGTATTTTTTTATATATAAACTTGTTTATTCTCACATGTACTAATGATACTCGAATTAGTTTGAAATTTATAGACCAATTGAAGTATCAATTGAAAAATCTTTGTCTCTTTCACTTAAATTCAATATTTTTTATTTCGATATGAGATTACTAAATAGAAAAGTTGAAATCTATATTTTAATATAATATTAATGTCACTATCTTATATCCACTAAAAAAATCATATAAACATTGCATTTTTCTTTTTCACATCATTATTGCATATTAGACTTTTTTTTATTCACTATTCACATTAATTTCTTTGAATAAAATTATTTCGATTATTAATATTATTGTATAATTTAATTTTATATGAAAATTGTGTAATTAAAACTTTATTTTAAACAAATGTTCAAATATGTATTATTTCATCAAATTCTGAACTGATTCCGCGACGCGACAATGTACTATTGAAATAGCATATCTAACAATTGAATTCTGAGCGTTAGAAAAACGGACTTGAGAAAAAGAAAAAATGAGATAGTAATATTCAAAATCGAATATTATATTTGTGTGTTTTAAGTATAAGAAATATACGAAAACCTAGGTCAACAATCTTTCCCGTTGTTAAAATAGTGTTGCTTTGTTCTGGACTCAGTTCGTTCGTAACGTTCATATAATGTATATCAGAAATTAAAGTATAAAAAAAAAAATTAATGAATTTGTAATATTCATTCAAGCATACATAAAAAAAGCAATTGCGATATATTTTTTGTGGATATGTGAATTTTGTGATATTAATGTGTAATATTGATTCATATATTAATAAGTGATATCCAGATTAACTATTATTTATATAAAAATGAAAAATATTTAGTGGAAGTGAAATAAAGATAAATATATGTCAGTGATTTGATTGAATAATTTAATAATCTGAAATTCAAATTGATTCAAATATCATTACTATTTTAGATTTTCTTACATATGTGAAAATAATTAAAA
This sequence comes from Apis florea, assembly GCF_048593485.1. NCBI lineage: Eukaryota > Metazoa > Arthropoda > Insecta > Hymenoptera > Apidae > Apis > Apis florea. The sequence goes on from NW_028256772.1 coordinate 33,404, forward strand.
AATTGTGCATATAAAAACACATTCAATCTTTCTAATTCGAAATCTTATAGAAGTATGATTTAGATTTGCTTCTATGGATTTCGATAAATACGGAAGGTTCAATGAAATACAATGATTCATTTATGATTTTAAATGAAATATTGTATAATCATCATAATTCCAAATATTGTGGAATTTGCTTGAGATAAGTTTTTATTAAATAACTAATTACATAGATTTCAATTTGCATAATTAAAATTTTTTTTTAAATGATATAAAAATATTGCATAGTTACATTACACGATATTTATGTATCCATCTCGCTCTATTTAATATAAACTTAAAATGCTTATAACTCATTAATTAAGTTTTATCGGACATATGTGTATATGAACTTTTTTTATCGTTTGATGTCTAGAATCCACCTTCCAAAGATATCCAACATTTTTATAAACACCTTATATATAGTTTTATCGTTGATAAAAATCAAGAATATACTATCGATGCAAAAATAAATTATTTTTAAATTAAAAAGGATAAATTAGAATAAATGGTAAAACAAGATTACCATTATATATATTACATATATTTTTTTATTTGAACAGATAAGAAGAGGATTTGAATCATAACGCAATAGAAATGAAACGATTCTTTAATAAACATTACACGAAAATAAAATATACTTAAAATATTTTTAAAGATATATTCTGTTCACAAATCCTAATTTCGAAGAAAGTAAAAATAAACAATTCAATTAAGTGGGGAAGAAATAAGAGAAAGGAGATAGCAAGAAAAAGAGAAGAAAATGAATAATAAGAGATAATAAGAAAAGAAGAAGAGACAATGTAAGGAAAGCGCGAAATCAAGTAAACACAACTAAAACGAAACAAATATAGATGAACAAAACATAGATGATAAGGGAAAAAAGAGACAAAAAAAGAGAAAAGATACGAAAAAAATTTGGAAAATTGATCGTAACAAAAAAGTAGAAGATACAAAAACCAATGAAGAGAAATTCATGATAATATGCTTCAGATTTAAATATCGTGAAAAATGCGAATTTGTTGTCGATCTTTGTACAATCGCATAAATATATTTTTGTAATATTTTGGAAGAATAAATAAAATGAAGAAATCTCGTCATCATGAATACGTTTGTATTCGCATATTCGCATTTCCATAATTGAAACTTTATATTGCTTTATGACAAATCAAAAACTCGGTTTTATCATCATCCTCGATTTTATCTTTTATATAATAAGCTAACTTGGTTGACATCGTATCAGCCTGAGAAATATTTTTTTTATTCTTTTTAAATGATAACGAGTTATACAACAATTTTTATCTGGTTTTTATTCTTCTTTTTCTTTTTTTTTTTTTGAACGTAAAATATTTTTATCATTGATGAATTAGGATGCGCACAATTTTTAATAAAAGTTGCGGTTTCTATTAATTAACAATATTAGACGTTCAATTTTTAGTTTTTATTTATGTGCAAAGAAAATAGATAATCATCTTGAATCTAGAAATTATCTACGATTTGAGAATATTTCACAAATATATGTCGCAATCGTGTCGCTAAAATCTGATTCATCATATAAATCATTTTCTGATATGAATAAATTTTTAAACTATTTATCTTGACTTGTGATCTAAGTCAATAAAATATGAAAGTGAAGAACAAAGTTTCCAGGACTTAATTAATTACGCAATAGATTATACGCTGTTTAGTGAATAATTCACTAAAGTGCACAACATATCGAAAATTCTCAAATTTGAAAATAAAAAAAAGAAAAGTAATTTCATGAAAACTGAAAAAGTGTAATATTTTTTGATATTATAAAATTGCTTTATAATTTAAAAAATCAATGATATTATATAATAAAATTTCATTTTTATGATTTTTTTTATTTATATACATGAAATTTTAACATTATTTATTTATCTGAATTCTAATTGAATTTACGTTATTTATTATGAATATCATTTCATTTATTAATATATTATAACATATTTATAATATAATGAAAAGATGATTCTCATATAACGCAATATAATGCAATAATGCAATATAAATTAATTTCGATGTAATAATTCAAATAATACAGTAATAATACAGTACGCAGTACAAATTGTAGCAATTCTTGTATATATAAAGTAATATTTATACATCATAATATGAATTCATGTGTTTATAAAGAAAAATAGTAAACAAAAATAATATACAGTTAATTTCTTGATAATCCAGCTCAAATATGTAATATAAATTGTATAAATAATGTTAAAAAATTTCAAATAGTGATTTTAAATAAGTTGCTATTCTGGCAAAAACAATAATGCTTAAACTATGCATTTTATTTTATTTTGCCTAAAATATTTATACATTATATGCAATAAAGTTCATTTTGAAATTAAATTTGAAATTTTTATAATTTTATCTGCTATCATTTATTTTATAGTTTGTATGTTTTTTTAAATTATATGTTTTGCTTGAATTAAATAAATATATATATAATAACATGTCAATGTTGTTTGTATAATTTACAATTTTATAATTTTGTTTTTATAATTTTGTTTTATAATTTGTTTATATAATTTAATTATTAATAAATAATAAATAAATTATAATGTAATTATAATTTAAAAAATTGTAGAATTTAATCTTATTTTTTTTATTTGATTTGATTTGATTGACAACTCTTGTATAATGCAATTTATATGAGTGCAAAATTTTAATAGTTAAAATTAAAAATAAAATTCAATAAATTATTTTAATAATTTATTATTTAAAACATCAAATAAAGCACAAATAATTGTAATTCTAAATTAAAAAAAATTGAGATTATATAAAACAAATATTCGCAAATACAAATCAACTATAATAGTTACAAATAAATGTTTTTCAAACATTTTTTAATAAATTCTTTAAAATAATTTTATTTAAAATTTTTAACTATTTCTTTAATTATTTTTTTGAATTATTTACATAATTTGAATTAATACTTAACTCTATCAATGTATAAATTTTATACATATTACATACATAATATAACATTATATACGATATTTCTATAAAACGAAATCTGCATTATATCTTTGGAAATGTAATTGAAAATGTAAATTGCTTCTTTAATATGAAATAAATAAAAGATTAAATCAATTTATTAAGCATTAAATAGATATTATATTTATAAAATTGTTTATATTTATATTTATATTCATTATTTTAAAAAACATAAACAATATAAATATATTCAATGCAAATTCGATATTAGTAGCGAGAAGAAGATATTCCTAAGTAATAAAGTTGATGCATATATTGGTTTTAATTTAAACATTAATTCAAACATAAAATGAACATAAACTGAACTTATTTTAAAAATAAATAAAAAAAACAAAAAATGTAAGAAAATTTCGTTATTAAGGATGGAATCATAATAATTTGTTCGAATCGAAATATTTTTAACGATATAATTGTTATTTTATTTTTACTTTTTTTTGTAATTTTTTCTTTTCATTCTCAATTTTTGTCATTCTTTTTTCATTTTGGATAGTTCAAAACAATTATTAAATTTTGAAAATAATTCGGAAAGCAAATATAAATATAATGAACATTTCATTCAAAAAAGGATCATACTTGTGTATTTGCGTGTTTGCGTACAATATATTCGTAAAAAAAAAATTCTGTATATTGTTATAAATATATCTGGCTATAATAAGAGTATACATTGTAGCTTGACATACATTACCATGAATTCCTCAAGGATATTTTCCCACAAGAATTGGAATGTTTTGTCATTCTTATTTAACCTTTTTGCAGTTTTAGCAGTTCGCAACATTTCGTCAAGAAATTTAAACAATTATCTTTCAAATTCATCAACTTTGTGATTAATTTACGAGATTCCATCGAGAGAAAACTTAATCAAACAATATACCGTTCTAAAAAAATACAAGTGTGGTCAGGAAAAAGAAATAGAAATAGAAAAGATCAAACTCAAAATATTGCTTTATAAAAAATGAAAGATCAAGCAATCTTTTTTTCTTTATTTCTTACTTTCATCTCTGGTTCGATAGATATCCGATGAGTAGCAAATATTAAACAACTGCAGCATGAAAAATATTTAATTTGAAATTGCAAATTCTATGAGAACAATTAGCAAATTTGATAAGAAGAAAATCTCATCTGTTTATTGATATCGGAATTAATTTCATGATGCTTTTAAAAATCGTTAATATGTAAACAAACAAACTCACATATATAACAGTTACGAAATTATTATTGATGATATTTTTTTATTTTTCCAATTTTTTATTTTTCATTACTTTTTTCTTAATTCTTAATCTTTATTCTCATTTGTACTGTTATTACATCTTGTTCTTTCATCTTCTTTTTTATAATCTTTTTTTTTTAATTTAATTCAAATAATATGCCGCTACTTTATTCTTTTATTATTTTTATTATCGGTTTCAAATGAAATAAATTGCGCAATTTTAGGAATTTAAACTGCCGGATTCGTTCCGTTTTATCTGCATTAAATGACTGCCTAATCCAATTTAAAATTTTGACATTTTGAATTCTTGACATCTTAATCTTACTAGAATACCAGCGGCTAATATACTTTTCTATCTGATAAAGTCCGCATCCTCCACAAAATAAAGAGCCTCCATTATCCGTCAGTTCATATTTATAAATTAATGTTATCATGAAAAAAGTTTCATATTTCAATGGAAATCTCTCTAGAGATTTTCACTATGAATTTCTAAGAGTTTCACTATGAATTTCTTTTCTTTCTTTTCTAATTCTTTCGTTCTTTATCTTTCTCGAAATCGCTTCCATTTCATTTTATTTTTCAGATAACTATAATATCGTTTCCATTTAAATCGTCATTATAATTTTGAACGCGATATTTATATGAATTAATAGAACATTTTTCAAGAGATCATTGAAATAGATATCAAAAATGAAAATAGGCAAAAAAAAAAAATCAAACAGAATATGTTTATAAAATAGGTTTCTTATGATATATAACGATAAATGTGTGCTAATATCAATTGAATGTCTTCTAGGAAGAAGCTTGAGACATAATAGAAAATCAATATCATTCTGAAAATTTTTCCTTTTCAACTGATATAAATTTATCACATATGTAAAAAAAAAAAAAATAGAAAAAAATGTTTTTGGTGGAAATTCGGAATTATATTTCTTAATGTTAGAATGCTCTTTTTTTTTAATATTAAAAGTTAAACGATCGATTTATTAATATGATAACTATTTCAAATTATTGAATTATTGTTATTAATCAAAAACATAAAGGATTAATATTAAACTAAATAACATTATGTCATATATATACCTATTACACATATTTCTGAAGTTTTATACGGAATGAAAGAGATAACTAATTAAAAAGAAAGATGTGCGAGATTTTTATAATTGTAGTATTGAATATGAATAAATATTCCAAGTCTGAAAAGGATTATTTTAAATACAAAAATTTTTAGCAATTAAATTATAATTTCTCTAGATTATTAATCCAAACACTGTACGAATTTGAAATAATATCTTTAAAATTAACGTAATGTAATCAATTATACATTCTCTTTTCTCTTTAACATAATTTAAAATTTGATATCTTTTCTCGTGATTAAAAATTATTTAGATTAAAAATGTTTATAAGATATTAATATATTTATATATTAATATTATAATATATTAATATATTAATTTATGAAACATTTTTGAAAAGTCAATTTGAGATAAAAACTGATATATTTTGACATAAAAACTGATATAATGTCAATTAATAGTATTTATTAAATTATTGAGTTTATTAAATTATACTTAAATACAATTAAAGTTTGTGTAAAATAAAGAAAATAGAAATGTGGAATGAGAGTTTTAATTTTCATTATACTGTTGCATATAGGAAAAAGTTATAATGTTTGTATTAAAATCAAAAGAAAAAGTTATAAACTTCTTTTTTGCGGTTAAAGTTAAAATATTTCAAAATAAGGGAAAAATATTTTAAATGATTCAAATATTTTAATCTTAAAAATTTATGTTAAATTGAAAATATTTAAAATTTTAATATCCAGTATATATAGTTTTAAAATTTTTTATATTTTTTTTTATATTTTTTTCTTTAATAATTTATAGTATTCATCATTTCTTATAAATTTTTATTATATATTAAATTTTTATTATATATAATATAAATTTTTATTATATTTTAATTTCCGGATATTTTTTCGAAAAGCTTCTAATATAAAATTTAAAGGAAGCAGAAGAAGTGAATCCTAAATCCATAATTTTATTTTCAGATTTTTATTTTATAGTTTTCAAAATATTAATTAAAAACTGACAATACATATGACATAATTTAAACTTTGTCTATATTGACATAAGTCAATTGTTTACAATTGTTTTTGTAATAGCAATCATAGTTGTCAAATATCAAGCTATTAATAATAACAAAAATGACCCTAACTTTAAAGTATTTCATATATTTCAGTGTAAAATATCATAATACATTGTTCAATTGTTGACCAATGGTCTGCCAATAGTAATAAAATATATAATTAAACTAATAGTTCTATCTCTATACAATATGCTCATAATACTGAATGCTTATTGTATAATAAAAATATATTGAAGTCTTTCTATCATTGATATAAAAATAGATGAAAAAAAAGAATAAAATAATAATCATTATTAATATTGCTGCAAAAAAAGTTTTTTGCAAATCTAAAATTGATTTAAATTTGCGAAAACTGAAATAGACTGCCAATTATGCATAAAAAAAAAAGTTGCTCAAAGTACAATACATTATAACATATTTCAAGTTCATCAAGATTAGTGAAGAGAGAATTAATTGATGGATTCAAAACATAACATAACAGTTATATTTAAATAATTTAAAACCATTATATTACAAGAAAAAAATATATATATAGACATCATTCAATGTGTTAGACTTTTTATTAAAATTTAATTTATATAGATAGAATTAATTATATCGAAGTTTTTTTATTTATATTTCAGAAATTAAAAAGATAAATTTAATAGAGTTCTTTTTTTCTTCTCCAACTTCTTAAGTTTCACGTCAATAAAATGTCAATGAAATGTTTGAAAGACAAAATCTAAATTTATTTATAAAATTTGTATAATATTTCAGGATTTTGAAATAAAGAAATTTAAATAAAAAATCTGATGAAATCCTGTTTTTTTTTTTTTTTTAGAATGATTTGATAACGCGCTAATTTGAATATATAATAAAATAAATTAAACGAGTGAATTTATATTATTTCTTACATATAAAATATAATTATGAAAAAATTTATTTAAAAAATTTAATACAAAATATTCTATAGTCATTATGAAACTTTGGAGATATATAATGCATATATTATAATTTAATATATATATTATAATTTATTAATTTTTTAATTTTTCTTACTGCCTAAAATTACCTTAAGTGAATAAAATTATTCCTTGAAAATTCTAAAAATAAGAAAAAATTTTCTATCTAAAAGTAGATATCAAACTATTTATAGTTACCTCATATTAGTTTTGATTTTTGTCCTAAACACAATAGAAAACACAATAGAAAAAGAAAAAAATACTTAACAAATCCAAAAAAAAAATTTACCGAAATATTAACATATTAATTAGAGAAATTGCAAGGAAAATGAAACATTTTTGATATATGATTTTTAATTTTAAAATATTGAAAGAAACTTACAATAAAAAAAAAAACATCTATACTATCATTCGTCAAAAAGAAAAATTCTATGTTAATATTGAAAATAAAAATAAAATGATGTTCATGTCTATATTATAGATTTAAACAACAAAATCATTTATAATTTTACAACTAAATAAGCCAAATAGAATATAAAAAAATAAAAAAAAACACATTTAAAAGAAATAAATAAGATAAAACAAACATTAATTACATGGGATAGAATGGAATTAATAATACAAGACAATAATAAAAGACAAATATGGATAAAAAAAAGTCATTTTTAGAAAAAAGTTCGATTTAGATCTTAGATTGAATATTATTGATACAAGAAAAAAAATTATTTTCGAAAAAATAAGATGATAAAACCATGATAAGAATTCATTATAGATTACCTAAAACAAATGAATGTTAGAGATTTGTTATCAAATTATGTTTAAGAAACATTTATTAACATTTTCAGAAACATTTAATGATAAAGAATCAGTTCCAACAAGATAATAAAGCTATTTAACTCATGACAACTCATTAGAGAGTAATATATAATATATTATATAAAATATATATATATATATATATATATATATATATATATATATATATATATATATATATTATATAAATATTGGTAATAATTTAAATGTTATTCTCTCAATTTAAATACTATGAAGAATCTATGTTATCAAGAAAAGAACATCAAAATAACCGACAGTTAATATTACCGACTTAAAATTATCGACTGTTGGAATGAAAATTATACAAAAAGTTATATAAATTTTAATCAAATAGACTATATAATTATATAATTTATTTCAAAACGAAATAATTTTATAGACTATTAATATAATATACAAAAAATAAATAAAGTAAGTATATAATTTTGTAAGAATTAATGGCTATATTTTGGAATTTATTTTATTTTTATTTTATAAAAAAATTTGATTTCATTTATAAAAAATACAATTATACAAAAATACAATATTACGTATTAAATAAATTTAAATAAATAAATCAGAGATATCGTAATTTTTTTTTACCAATTATCAAAGTTTCGTAATTGTTATTTTTATATATGATAGATTTTTTATTATGGAATATACATTATTAATGTACAATATATGTAATGTACAATTACATTATACATATATAAATTTGTATATCTTCGCTTTTATAATATTTAAAAAATTAGAAATATATATATATTATTATATATATATTTATTTTAATATATATGATTATAAAAAATATTTGCGTATTTATTATATAATAATAATGAAATTCTAATTAAATATATATATATTATATTTTATTTACTTTTTAACAAAATTCTGTTAAATAAAATCTATATGTTACTAAAAAGCTTTAAAAGTTAGAAAGTAAGAAAAAATGCATAATATTTTTTATAAACAAAATTAAATTTATTCAAAATGAAATACAAAAAAAATAAGAAGATGTTCTTAATATTTTTTATAATCATTGTAAAAAAATTAAATATATTCAAAATGAAATATTTGCGTAGGAGAAACAAGAAACAATGTAATGAATGAAAAAAAACTAATGCCGTTTCTAAAGATTTTAAATGTTTCAAAAATTTATTTTTATATGTACATTTGCATTTACGTTGATAAAAATATTTTCAGTTATATATTAAAATATTATTTGTTTCGTCATTGATAGTACAAGTTAATTAAATTAAACCTAGACAAAGCATTCGATATAGAAAATATTAGGATCTTTATGTTATACTAAGATTTGAAAGAAAATTAATTTAATACTCGATCCATCATAATGTAAAATTAATTCCTAAAAATCTTACAAAAATTATTATATTAATTTTATATAAATATAATATGATTTGCTACCGACATTTGACTTTATTATCGTTTAAAATTCTACTTGAAATGGCTTAATCTATATATTTTATGTAGTCAATTTCTTCTCTCTCTTTCTCTTTCTCTCTCGCATTCGCTTTTGTTCTTTCTTATTTTATTATATTTATATTATATTTATATTATATTTATATTATATTATTATTATCAATGTTTATACATTATTATATTATTATTATCAATGTTTATACATTATTATATTATTATTATCAATTTTTATACATTATTATATTATTATTATCAATATATTTATATATCATTCAAATCATTGAATTATAAGAAGGCAAAAAAACTATAAGTTACGAAATTTTTATAAATACATAATAAGTTATTATCTTTAATGTACTATAATATTAATTTTACATTATAAAGTAATATTATAAATCATGTGATATTATGTTGAAACAGCTAATGAATAATAAGAAAATAATGAGTAAGGATTAGAATTTTATATCTTTGCTAAAATTTCTTGTTTTCCTTTTCCAATAATTTCATTATCAATCGATGCAAATATCGTAATATTCGATTTATGAAATGTCAGTCCAATAGAAATATTTTTGAAAACATTTCATACGATGACATATTGAAGAATTTATCAGGCTATTCAAATTATATATAATTAATTATGAATAAAATTTGATATAATCGTGAAGATTTCCATTACAAAGAAAAAGATTCGGTTCGTCGATTTTTGTTTCTATCATATGCGATCAGAACAAAGAGGGAATCAAAATAAATACATAATGAAATCTTTTTTTTATTCTCTTTCATTATATCGTATCGTAAAAAGAATTTCGGTAGCAATAATATGTTATCTTTTTTGTAATGCCATTTCTCTATTGTAAGAGAAAAGAGTTGATAGTATTGTTGAAGAGAAGTAGAGAACGGAAAAACAAGAATAAAATCGAAAACGATAGAGTTATTACTACGAAAAGTAATAATGCTAAAAAGTTAAATGCTAGAGAATTTGAATGTTACAAATGACTATAATGCTATCTAATCAGATTCGAAGCACGGTGATTAATTGAAAATATTTTTCATCAATGCAGTTGAGAAATCTCTCTTTTTCCTAATATATCATCAACTTCTTAACTTTTATTCTTTTTCTTGTGCGCTGTTTCCATCCATTTTCTATTTTCTAGCATAGTTAATAATCATAACAAATAAATTATATTATTTATTAGAAAATTTGTTTTCATCGTCTCATGAATCATTAAAAATTTTAATTATGATCAGTTTTTTCTCATTGATAAATTTTATTTCAATTATATGTTATTATAATTTCGAAAGCTAATTTTTCTTCAATGAAAATTCTTATATATCGACATAAATTGACATGAAAATCATGTTATTAAAAGTTTAAGTTTTGTAAATTTTAAACTTTAAATTTTAAATTTTGATACCTAAACGTGTACTCTTTAAAAATTAGTTGGCTTTATGCATTTTTCACTCTTTCTGAAGTTGAATGAAATTTTTAATACTTAGATAAAAATCGAGACTAAAAAAATTGTTTACATAAATCTATAAAAGACAAAGTTCAAAAGAATTGAAACTGAATAAAATTTGAGACATTATTACATAATGTAATGAATCCTCGTTTTAGTTAATTTTAGTTAGTTTAATTTTAGCATTTAGATTATCAACGATAAAATGAATTACCGATAGATAAAAGCTGAATCAATAATTCCTAATCAACGTGTTTCTTTTTCAGAATTATCGGTTGAACTATTTCATATAACGTGGAAATGAATCAAAATTCTATACCATTTCTTTCTATACCATGGGTGGATCTTCTCGCATCCCATAACTTGTTAAAACTTCATTGAATAGCATGTATAGAAAAACATATAATGATATTATAATTCTGATAATTCTATGTTATATATATACAACTATAATAATCATTTTCGGTTGTTTTTTTCATGGCCATGCATTCCATGTTTCTCGTATTTAATAGTGATTACAAAAAGAGTATAAACAAGCAAAATATAGAAAGAAATGACATACTACGAAAAGGAAAGAATTGTAGAATCTGATTCAAAAATGAAAACAAGAAAAACAGAAAGTAGAGAGAGAGCAGCTATAGTATAAAAGAAAACAAATAAATAGCAAACAAAGAAAAAAAGTTTATTTTTATATAGGAATGAAGATTAAAAAATATACATTATATTACAAAGAACATATGAAACGGATAATGCGCTGATCTTAGCAAAATGAAAATAAGAGGAGAAGACGATCACGATTACATGCAAATGCCTCATGCCATGCGATAAATGTTTCTTCATGATAAAAGTCTTGAAGCGGCAACTTATAGCGCGAATTTATGTACTCCACTGCCAACTTCTTCAATCCTGCCTTCGGGATGTTCAGCTTATACGTTGCTAAGTGTCTGTAGATATATGTATATGGAAGCACGAGTAAGTACGAGGCACTTCGGTGCATCCGAATTATTAAGAACCTCTAAGCCACTCTTACCAACCTCCGACATTCTCTGCTCTCGGCCAAACATTTCACATTCTGCCTGTTACATTACCAATGATGAAGCTTGTATTTGAGTTTTTTCAATTATTATCTTTATTCATATTTAATTTATAAATTATGTATATGCAACAAAAATTTTAGTATATAAACATATTATTTTATGAATCACCTATGAACATGATGATAACTTTATTCTAAACTAAAATTTGCTTTGAAATAAAAATGCATGATACAAGAAGATATTTTCTTATAGAGAAAAACAATACAAATCATTAGATTACTTATTTTGCATTATCGTTAATTTTTCTTTGTAAAAAAATAAAAATTAATGGCATTAAGGGGGGAATTTATTTAAGGAATATATGCAATAAATAGTTGGAATAGAGTTAAGAATTAGACCAAAATCGCTCCAAGAAAAAGAGCAAACTGCAAAGGAACAAGAGAAGAATGTAAAAATGAGGGGAATATACCAACTAATCGGATAATTTTTCCTACATCAGTCGGTGAATATCAAATTATCATTGAGTCCCGGTAACGTTAAAAACGATAAATAATTACCAATTTATCTGGCTCAACACGATTTTGCATCATCAGCTTCTCATTTTCTAATTTCTTTTTCTTTCTCTTAAACCTGTTCTTCTCACTTAAGGATTCTGAGATTTCATAATTCTTTTTTCCGCGTGGCAGAATGATCATACACATCTATTTTTCGAAACGTGTTTTTGAAATGTAAAACTTATACACATACATGATAAGAATAAGAATAAAGAATAAGAATGAAGAATAAGAATAAGAAACTAATCAGAACTGAAACAATATACGGAATTTTCATTTTGTACTTTTTAAAACAATCTTTCTTAAAGTATATCAAGATTTGCCTAATTAAGGAGACACATTTAAATTTATTGAAACATGTTATAATCAAAAAACAAATAGATATCATCGATGGAGTTTAATCACATAGAAAATATAAATCTAGAAAATTTTCGTAGCTATTTTGCTATTCTTTTTGTTTGAATTCAATCAAGCTCCTCGATGAAGAAACGATGTCTTTCATTGTTTCTTCCTCTTCTCGCGCGCAGTTGTGTTAGTACTTCTGAGTTTAATTTTCAGAAAAACGAATTTCATTATTGAAAGAATCACTCATAGATCTCCGAGATAATGAAACATAGATGTTATCAAGTTGTAGCATAGGAAAAGTTGGAATACCTGTGAAAAATAGAAAATCGTATCAGAAAAAAAAGGAATAATCGCTTCTATCATGGTTAATCAAAGACGGGAAAATCATATTTGTTAATAAATTCGGTTAATCGGCAAGAATTGCAATAATTGCAACAAAAATTTAGTTTTAAGAATAACAATAACAAATTCTCATTCTTTCTTTTCGATTATTCTCCATTCCATTTTTATTCTCTCTCTCTCTCTCTCTCTCTCTCTCTCTCTCACACACACACACACACACACACACACACACACACACACATTCTTTCTCTCTCTCTCTCCTCCTCCTCCTTCTCCACCTCTCCTCTCCTCACCTTTTCTCCCTCCCTCCCTTCATCCCTTCCTCCCTTCCTCCCTTCCTCCCTTCCTCTCTTCCTCCCTTCCTCCCTTCCTCCCTTCCTTTCTCCGTCTCTATATATATAAGGTGTTCATAAAAATATGAAATATCTTTAGAGAATGAATTCTAAATATCGATAAAAAAATTCATATATGATATACTTAATTAATTAAATATACTTAATTAATACCGATAAGATTTTTGATTAATGACTTATAAGAATTTTAAGTTTGTATTAAATAAAATGAGATGGCGAAAGAGCAAGAATGTTAAGCTAGATACTCTACAGTATCGTATTACAGTGTCACTTGTGTAGCGATGCCCTTCAAAGAAACTAAATATAATAATATTTTTTTATATACAATTGATTATTTCAAATGAATTATAATATAATGTAATATATAACTCCTTATTTAACAAAAATTTATCTTAAATAATTTTTAATAAATTTCAAAATATTAAACATATACTATTATCATTTAAATCCATAGATAAATCATTTTTGGCACAAACATTTTGTGCCTATTTTAAGCTGAATTGTTATATAACAATCTGCCTAGTTATTGAAATCTGAGAATATAGAAGAAAATTAAAATATACTCTCATAAGATTTCAGACTTGAATGTATTTTTCTATATACAAACTTGTTTATCTTCATATGCACAAGAAAGTCATTAATGATATTTGAATCAATTTGAATTTCACAAATCAACACATTAATTGAAAAATTTTTGTTTCTATTTAATTTGAATTTAATGTTTTTTATTTTAATATGAGATTACTAAACAGAAAAAAATAATAATAGAAATTTAATATTCAATATAGATAAATCAAAATTTATCTATATTTTAATCCTGTCATATTAATACTTTATTTTATATGTACTAAAAAAATTAAATATAAGCATTGCACTTTTCTTTTTCACATTATTATTGTATATTAGCGATATTTTTTATTTTTTATTCACATTAATTTCTTTAAGTAAAATTATTTCGATTATTATTTATTATCATATAATATAATTTTATATGAAAATTGTTTAATTAAAACATTATTTTAAATAAGTATTCAGATATGTATTATTTGATCAAATTCTGAATTTGATTCCGTGGCATGATAATGTATATTGAAATAGAATTACTAACAATTAAATGCTACTCATAAATATTAGAAAAAGAAACATGATAGAAAAAAAAAATGAGATAGTAATATTCAAAATCAAATGTTATGTTTGTATGTATTAAATATATTAAAATAAATAAAAATTTATATTTATATAACATATTAAAATGATATATTAAAAGAATATGAAAGCCTCAATAATCTTTCGCATTGCTGGTGTTGCTATGTTCTGATCCAGTTTGTTCATAACGTTCATACAATATATATCAAAAAGAGAAGTGTAATAGAATTAGTGAATTTGTAATATTCATTCGACTATACATAAAAACAAGTAATTACAATATGTATATATTTTTTATGGATATGTGATATTAATATGTAATATTGATTCATATTATTAATAAGTGATATAATTTAATAATCTAAAATTCAAATTGATTCAAGTATCATTATTATTTTGGATTTTCTTGTACATGTGAAAATAATTAAAAAAGCAATTGTGCATATAAAAACACATTCAATCTTTCGAATTCGAAATCTTATAGAAATTTTTATTTGCTTCTATGGATTTCGATAAATACGCTAGGTTAAATGAAATACAACGATTCATCTTTTTTCATGATTTTAAATGAAATATTGTACAATCATCATATAACTCCAAATATTGTGAAATTTGCTATAATTTGTCTGAGGTAAGTCTGAGGTTAAATTACTAATTATGTAGATTTCAATTTGCATAAGTAAAATTTTTTTTTAAATGATATAAGAATATGCATAGTTACATTATACGATATTTGTGTACATTATATATTATTTTATATTGGAATTCATTTAAAATAATCAATTGTGTACAAAAAATATCAGTAAATTTACTTTCATCGAAGGGATCCACTATGCAAGCAATATTGCAATATGGTACTGCCACGTATCCAGCTGAGCGTTCTCGCTCTTTCGTCTCAGTTTTTTTGCAACACATATAAAATATTGAATATAAATAAAAAAATTCAAAAGTGCGTTAACTCAATGTCATCAACATAATTGTTACTATTATTAATTATTAATATTAATATTAGTAATTATTAATAATAGTTATTAACAGAACTTTATACATGAAATAAAAATTTTTAATGTTCATTTTTAATGTTAAATATAGAAGGCATTATTGTCGAGTCTCTAATCAATTTACATCTTTATTCACATTATTATTCGAACATAAGAATAGCATTTTTTGTATATTCTTATTATTTAATTTTAGTTTTTTTTTCTATATGAAGTAATATTTATGAAGTAATATTTATTCTATGTTAGCTAATAATTAATAATAATTATATTAAAATAATGTTAAATATTTTGAATTAATTCTTCTAAATTCTAAATCAATGTCTCTGTTAATATGTCATGTAAAAATTCACTCACGATATAAAATCTTTATCAATGATACAAAAATTGATTTTTTGATCGAAAGAATTAATTGCAAGACCTACATTGATTTAACATTCTTTGCTTCTCTGAGTGAATATTATAAATTTTTAAAATATTTTTTCTTAACATAAACATTTCTTGTATAAATGTTTATGTTAATTGGTCTTAATTTTCGATATTTGCAAAAAATAGTTACATTGAATTTCTTTTATATATCCAGTAATATGTGTATAGATTATATATTTTATATTATATTTTTAACATTCAATATATATTATTTAGAATATATATACGAAAAATGCTTAAAATATTCAAAAAACTATATATAATATTAATGAAAATGTATGATAATTTTCCCAAAATATATAAGTTTTAATATTATAATAATAAAACTTTTTTTTGTAAATATCTCGAAAATTAAAGCCAACCGATAATTGTATAGTTGCATATAAAAAAAGTTTAAAATCTTAATATTTAAAATCTTGTTCTTTATAATGTATAAAAATTATCAAAATTCATGATCACATCACGTATTAATAGATTCATTTCTAATAATTAATATTATTAATTTATTAATTAAGAAAAAATAAAACATTTTATGAAATTTATTAATTAAGAAAAATCATAGTGATGAAAAAGTAATTTCGAAAAATAATTTTTCAATTCAAAGTCTATATATATAATATGATATATAGACTAAAACATACGAAAGACGAACAAAACTGAATGAGCATATAATTGCAGATAATGTATTTCTGTATGTATATAAATCTGAGGAAGAGACAACCTCAGATTTTTTTATAAAACTTATTGTTAATTGTTTCTTTCAATGCCCTCTAAATATCATTCAATCATTAAAATAGTCTGTAAAATATTTACTTTGCAACTAAATGAAGTTAGTTTCTTCTTATGTTTTTGTGTTTTTGTCATTTCTAGTCATCCCAATCATAAAGAATCAGGAGAGATAGCACGAGGTGAAGAAGCCCTTGAATAAATAATAGATAAATGATTTGACGTCAACATTCAAGGATTGCATGATGTGATCGGTTGTTTCAACCGATAGATTTAAGAGAATTCTCGACGAATAGCGGAATATCGAATATTAAAGAACAAAAAAAAAAAAAAAGATATTAGCAACTCGTTTCATTTATTACAGTTTACTTTATTCAAAATATAGTTTATTTTTTTATTCTTGCTAAAAAAAAGAGGGCTATGTCTTGAAGAAATCAACTGACGAAATTTTAACCAGATTTAACAGGATTTTAGTCCCAGTATGAAATATGAATATAAGAAGTACAAACTCACAATTAATTACTTTGAGATATTATTTTTTTGAGATATTGTATGACTGTGATTCAATCTTACGAGTAATTCTAAATACAAAAACCTAAAAGAAATTTTATATCATATTTTTTTTTCTTTCTAATCGTTTTTATGTTTGTTGCATGCTTTTCTTTGGAAGAAATCCAAATAAAAAAATTTTATCTTCTTGAGATATCTTAACCTCGTAATTGTTTTAAAATTTTTTTAGCTGT
This sequence comes from Apis florea, assembly GCF_048593485.1. Lineage (NCBI taxonomy): Eukaryota > Metazoa > Arthropoda > Insecta > Hymenoptera > Apidae > Apis > Apis florea. The sequence goes on from NW_028256772.1 coordinate 51,131, forward strand.
ATTCATGGAAAGATGTTTTGGCACGACATGACGTTCTGTTCTGTCTCACAATTCAAAAAAGAAAAAAAAAAATACTAATTACCGGAAGAAATTATTTGAAAAATTAATTCCAAGAATACTTGAACAAATATTTTTCGTATTTTATAATAAATACTTTCAAGATATTTTACAAATTGCAGCAAAAAAAAAGAAAAACAAAAATTTATCAGTTAAAAGTAGAATAAATTAGTTCACTATTATGAAATCTTATCGAGAAGATGAAAAAAATTGAAAAAAAAGCTAAAGATAATATAATTGAAAGTTGAAAGTTAATTAATAATAAGTTAATTATTCGAGAAAGTAATTGAAAAATAAACATAATTGAAAGTTGAAAGTTAATTAATAATAAGTTAATTATTCGAGAAAGTAATTGAAAAATAAACAACAAAATAAAAATATTTTTTATTAATTAAATATTGAACAATTTCTTTTAAGAGTTATTTACTATAAAATTAATTTTTAATTGCGAGGATAAACGATTTTATATATGTATCCTTTGTGAAAAGCCGAGTATATAGTATGACGAAGGTAAGCCATGACTCAATAAAAGAGATAAGGTTCGAGATTAATTAATATTGTTAATATATTATTTGAAGTTTATATTTTTATATTAATGCATATAAAAATAGCTATATTTTTGATGGCCATAGTTTTTAACATAATAAAGTATTACATAATTTAAATTAGTTTTAAACTTGTTTTTATCGCGATCATATTTAGCATTTAATCAAATCAACAATTTAAATTCAAAATAAAAATTCTTTAAAATACATTAATTTACAATATTTTGCATTGTTAAAATATTTTTTATCGATTTTTTTTATTAATGGAAAAATATTAAACCATTAAAAAATATTCAGAAGCCAATCAAGAGTTCTTTATCTTTTATTCAATTTCGACCAATCTATCGATAATATAGATTATTATTCTAATAAAACAACACGGATTGCATAATAAGTACTTACATATAGATCTAAATTGACAAATGTTATTTGATGAAAACAGATTTTCAGAGATCAAAATATTAGAAGATATTAAAAAAAAAAAGAATTAAGAATAAATCCTTGATATGAATAACTTTATATTGGTAATTTTAATTCAATGTTCTATATCAAATTATAAAATGCAAAGATGTATTTTTTTGTTATAACAAAATTTTAACTTTTGAAAAGAAAGAACTAATGAGATAGAAAATTTATTGGAAATTATATAAAGAAGAAGATTATTTGAAAAAAATAAGATATATAATAAATATCTATTAAAATGGACAAATAATATAGCCAAAACTAAAGTATTGATAGTATTTATGATTTTGTGATTCGTAATGATTAGCTGATTTTCTAAAATCCTAATTTAATAAGACGAAATCATAAAGATAGGATGCATCCTCAAATGATATCATTAATTTTGCATACAAATATATATTTACATACATTTACATACAAATATGATAAAATTCATTCATCGATGCGAATTGAGACAATTTATAAATAATTATATTTTTTTATGTTCCAATAGAAATATTGATTTTTCAAAATCAGTTTTAATAAATTTTTTTTAACTTTTTTTTAACTAATAGTTTTTCAACACATGGAATTTAAAAAGCAGACATATCGATATTTGGACTTATAATAATATATCAGTATTTAGAATTATAAAAGAAAAAAGTGAAGATTTAGGATCAAAATTATAATTTTCTGTGAAAGGTTCTGTTAAATTAAATAAATAAAGTAACTAACATTAAATATAGAAGCAATGATATTAAATGAAACTATGTTTTATACCTTTCTTATTAGTATTTTTCCGCTTTTTGTCTTTTTTGAAGTATTTTAAAAGTAATCGAAAATATATTTCAACAATTATCAATAGTTCGTTTAAATTATTTCAAATGACAAATGACTATTCAAAATACATATTAAATTTATTTCTTTATCAAATCAAATCAAAAATTATTTGTCGATGAATGCAAATAACACAGATCAAGCAAACAGATATTATTCGATTGGATAATATTTGCATTTTTTATTATCCAATAAATTATCTACATCACCGAAAGAGATCATTAATGCTAAGCTGCATATTCAGATCGTGCGCGTCCTCATTTTTTAAATAAATTCTAGATTTCAAGGATACGAACAGACGAAGCTGCTTAATGAAGATTATTTGAAAAATAACAGTTGACATAGTTCGCAACGCGGTATGTGCGTGTTGTAATCTTTACTGTGAACATTATGCAACGCGATATTACATCACATTTACGGTGTTTCTTGCGGCTCTGTACACGATCGTGAAAATCGTGAATAACCAGAGAAAACTACAACACAATGAGAGCCGAATGTTACCGTCATCGGCGAGGGCTGTGTGGTTCACCTTGGACCACAGAGCGGACAGAAATGCAAGAGGAAGTATTATGAGTAGAATATAATTCGAGATAATTGCATTCTTTATGCATAACGTTATAATGTTTTCGTGGAAAAAGAAGATAGAAAAATATTGTATTAATTTTTTCAAAAATGTAATAGTTTTAATTTAATTTATTTTGATATTGGATTTTTTATCTTTCTAAATATTTAAATTATTATTATTTTATATAATTTTTAATTTTATCAAAAAATTATTGAAATCAGAAATTAAATAATGTCTAAGTTTTTATATTATTTTGAATTAAATTGAAACATTTCATACAATTTCATACAATTTTATGAAAGTTATATTCTGATAACAATAAAGATCAAAAGAAAATTAATAATTAGATGACTATATTTATGAATGACAATGTTTTAGCAGTGTTGGATTAATTGACAAAAATAGTTGTAAACAAACGTTTTTATATATGGATATGGACAAAATGCTAAACGGGTTAACAATCAATAATAATATCATATAATATATTATAAGTAGCCGATATATGTTCAACATCAGATCTTCGCGATGCGATTTTTAGTTCAGATAATTTTCTTTTCAAGCGAAAAATAATCAGTTTGTTATCAATATAAATTTGTTATTCGTCTACACTTTGTAATCGAATTTAGTATAGCGTACATACAATTCTGTATATTCTTTAAATACAGAATTAAATAATATAGAATATTCTGGAATATTTTGATTCTAGGAATTAAAATAAGTAACAAAAATTGACACATACATTACATGATCCATTGAAACAAACTATAGTTTCCACGCAATTGAAACAAAAATAATTTCGTTAAGAATAGAAAAGAATCATAAAGAGAAAAATTGAATAATTTGGTAAGATTTATGTTTACAGATATCATCATTCCAGTGCATCGTTGTATATTAGAAAAAAGTAAGTACAAGTATAAATTTTAAGCTATATAATTTTTTTCTCTGTGATTTTTTTCTTCAACAAAATCAGAATTATAGACAATAATTAAGTAGTTCATCTTATATCAAAATATAACCAATTCATTAAGTTATAAGAAATTTGTTAAATTATAAGCAGAAACAAAATGCAATAATTGTAAGAGAAAACAAATAATAAAATAGAAATATTTTATTTCTATCTTGCTTTAATATAAGTTTCAATTGTTTGTAACTTAATAAATAAATTCCACAAATATATTAACATCCTATAAATATGAGAATAGAAAAAAAGGAATGATAGTAAAAGAAAATGAAATTAACAAAGGCGATACTGATGAAGCGATCATTTTACATGCCAATATTAATTCAATAACTATTTTCCAGATTAATAAACGTTCTATCGATTTGCTTCATAATATCGAAAATCGACAATCCAATATATCTGTATGAGAAAGCTTTTGGTGAGACTATAATATCAATTGCCATTTAGCGTATTCGATCGTCTTAACTTATTGAGAAAATTATATATAAAAAATTATATAGTATATATAAAAAATATATTTGGAAAAGTAAAATCAAAGTTGAGAGGTTATGATATTTATATATATATTTATATATATATTCATAATGATATTTATAATATTTACAATATTTATATGATTATATTTGTAACAATCGATGGATCTTAATGCGTTTTGCATTTTCTTTTTTCATTTGTTTTCTTAATTATCTTGAAAATATTATAAAAATTTTTGCATGCATACATTCTAAGATAACATAATATGGTGCATCATTCAAAATATATCTACTATATGATTATAAAAGGATAGCAGATAGAAAAAGAAAAACGAAGAAACAAAAGTATTTTCGAATCCGGCGATCATTCTCTGTACACTCTTAAATGATAACTCGATGACGAATAGCTTTAACGGAAATGAGGTACAGTCTTGATAGCCGAAGCCAGTCTTTAATTTTATTCGCCATAAATACCATTTACGTATCTAATCTAACATTCTCGAGCAACATCTACAAAATAATTTTTAACGAATGCGCAGAATTTATGAATCATATATAACGACATTCATCTCTCTTTGTCTTCCGCCTTAGGTACTGGTTGACTCATGCCTGATTATTCATTTTCGAATAAATTCTTTATTCTCATATAACACTCGAAGGAATAAAACGAATTTGAGAGATCGTGATGGACGAGAATCTAAATATACGCAATATTTATAAATATAGTTATGCTTATTAAAAATGTGATATGTAGATCGATTTCGATAAGAAATATTATCTTAATTCTATATATATATATATATGTTTGAAGTGAGTGTCGAAATAAAATAGTTATCAAATATAATGATTAAAACAATGAATATAGATTAAAAAAAAATAAATGAATAATGTTAGTAATAACTAAACTTTAACTATAATCTATTCGAGTTTTGGCTTAGAAAAGAGTAGAAGATTAGAAAAAGAGTAGAACAGAGAAATATAATTGATGCTGTAAAGGAAGTAATTATTACTCATGATAATGATTAGATTATTATCTATTAAAAAATTAATAATTTGGTATGAAAAGAAATAAAACATATAATGATGTTTTATTAAACTATATATATATATTTATATATTTTTTTATGTATATTTATATATAATCGGTTAAAAAAGTATTGACACATTCTTTAAAATAATTTTTTTAAAATTGGATTTAATGACTTGAATTTTTTTTTAAAATTAAATTAATTAGATTAGTTTATTAGATGATATGTAAAATAAATATTGAAAAAATTGCAATTTATTATAACTGCGAAAAAAAAGACATTTTTGTAATCTTTTTTATTTGAGCTTTTAATAAAAATTTAAAAATATTTTGTAAACTTATACAGTTATACAAGCTAATTCAAAATCGGTTAACGTTGTTGTGAGTTACAAATCACAATTAGGTTAAAGATCACAATTTTTCATAACTTGCGGTCTAAAAAAAAGATTTTTGTATTTTTTAATGTCTGCTATTTCTTTCTGCATTAATTAATTTATAGCAAAATCAAATTTACAACAAAAAAAAATAACTGATATAAAATTTATAAAACAATTTTTAAATCTTTACTAAAGATTCAGATAAAAAAGTTGGAAGAAATATTTTCCATTATTTTCTTTGAGATTTCGATAAATTGCAATTTTTTAGAAATTTTGTTTACATATTATCTAGCAAAATTAATTCATCAACTTCTTAAAATAGTTTAAATTGTTAACATATTTTAAAATATGCCAATATTTTTTTGATTAATTATATTAATAAACTTTTGAAAATTATTCTTCTAATTATAATTGAATTAACTATATACTTAGATTATATCTTTAATATAGAAAAAAAAAGAAATAATTTAATTTATTAATTCATACATAACATATAACATTGTAAAAATCTTTTTCCTAAATATAATCCCAGTTATTTTGTTTAAGAATATTTGAAAAGAAAATAGAACGTAAATCAAAGATTGTTCCATGAATGTAATGAAAAAATTAAGGGAATTGGCGTCGCGACGCTACCGAGCAGTGCTGCCACGACGCGAAGCGGTTGCCGGCTGTGATAATGTGTCGCCGGCAGCAAGCACGCGTTCGGTATTACTCGGCCGAGTTCGGGCCTCCTCGCGTATAGTTATGGCAAGAGAACGTCAGTCACTCTTCGGCGCTCGCGCGGAAGAGTCTGTGTGCGTTAACTGTTAGGGATATCGTTACTCCTTGTAGAGTGTTAAATATCTCATAGGTGTTTCTTTATTCATTCCCAGCGATGTGTACGTAATTCATAATTGTTGTGATCGACGCGATTGAAAATAGTGACACAACGACGGCACGTTCGCAAGTATTGCGGGAAAAAAGCCGGTAGGTGACGTCCGCGTGTGTTCTTCATTAGAGTGTATATGTACACGAGTTTTCGAAATAAAAAGAAAGAAAGGAGAAAACCAGTGAAGATAGAAGATTAATAGTGATTGGCTTTAAAATTTCGTGTCAAAAAGATAGTTAGAAGAAGAAGAAGAAGAAGAAGTAAAAGGAAATAGAAAAAGAAAGAAAAGAATAATAGACAAAAGAGACAAAAGAGAATCGATAAAGAGTTGAAAAAATTAGAACGTAACGAACAAACACAAGTGAAGAAGAAAAGATAAAAAGAAAAAACCGAATGAATCGAACGAATATCGGATCGTGACTCATGCCGGCTTTGACGTTTCGTCTTTCGTGATTGTAAGATTTCTTGTTGTCACGTTCCACGTATGATGGATGCTGTCGCGCGTGTTTTGTGTACGCGACGCTATCAAGAACAGACAGATCGTCGATCTGCACAAGCAACGGCTTTGCAGTGAGTTTCTTTGTCTCTAAAGATCGTGTAGTGTGTCGCGTGCTGCTTTCTTTTTAGCGATTATACCAGCGTTCTAACAGCAATAAAACGCCGGTTGTGCGATCAGATATTCTTCTTTTAATATGAGCCAGTAGGGTGCGTTGTATATGTGCGAGCGCGGAAAAAGGAAGCAGTTAGCCAGTCTTTCTCTCAACGACTAGTGGTTGCTTGTAAACCTTTTTTCTCACTCCATATCGGTTTGTCGGTCATCCTACTACAGTGACGTCGTTGTAACCATCGTCGGCGCTTCTTCGATGATAAGCACGTGTGCGTGTCACAACTTGCTACGTGTACGTGCGTGCGTTAGAGTTACGAGCTGCGCATCGGCGCATCGGTGTAATTAGTGAGTCGTAGTCGGGCTACGTTATTATCTAAGTCCTCGTTTACGAATATAACAGCATAGAGTTTTGTTGTTTGTTTATTTGCTTGTTGGTTTAATTTGGTTCGAAAAAATCAGTTTTTTATTTTGTGCTGAAACTAGTTACGAACGGATCACCGGCGTAACCATGGATATCCTGCCGAGTGGAAACATATTTAGGGAATTGCAAGATATACATGATACCGGATATTTTTCGGCCCAGCCATCGCTCGAGGATCATTGGCAACAGGTAAAAATAAATCTAATTTTGAAATTATATCTCTTCATATAGACTATTTCTTATTTGAAGTTATATCGAAATAATAGAATGAAGTAAATAATAAGTCAAATTGTAGTATTTAATTAATTGTATAATAATAATTGTACCTATGAGGAAGTTTAAACAATAATCATGAATTTCAAACATGAAAACTCATTCTCGATCGCCATATTTGAATTTCTAACGGTCAACATAATAAGTAACTCGTACATTGTTCGTGATGGGATTTTAATATGCGCGAATTGATCGAAATAATCTGTTAATTGGCGCATATTTTAAAAATATAAAAAAATTTGAAAAAAATTTATTGATCAACAATTTCATCAATTATATTTTTTATTTTTCAAATTTTAATTTTATGACCTATCATTAGAAAGTTTGATTTTTTTAACAATTTTTTGGTCAAATTGCGTTTAAATCAATTATTGATATGCAGCGGGCTATTATGACAGGACGACCTTGAGCTGTGGTATTAGATCGGTGTGTACGTTCAGTGACGCGGCCGAGCGTACTATAGACGGCGCGTCCTGTTTGTTTACGAGTGTGCAATGACCTTCCAGTGGTCGGGGAAGGCAGGAGAGACGTACTCGTTCCCCATTCAATATCTCAGCCGGAGTACAACAGTTTCCTCGCTTCGTTAAAATAGAGTGACGTCACTGCTAGTGCCGAGCAATTCTTGTTGCATGCTATCTTAACAGTTCGTTACTATCGTAAATTTTTTTTTTTTTTCATTTTATTTTAATTCAATGTTGTTGTACAATTATTGATGTTTTAAAATATGCGAAGTAATGTTAACAAAATAAAAATTCGCAAGAAGAATTGCAATAAAAAAATACAATATTTTTTTAATAAATAAAACAAAATATTATTTATATATTTTTTTATTGAGAAAGAATTAAAGTATTTTATTAATTAAAAAATTATTTAGTTATTAAAATTTTTGATAATATTTCTTGAATCATCGATTATATCTTCACAATTACTAAATCATTTTCAAAATTAAAATTTTTATTCTTTCTGAAATATTCATTGACTAAATAAACTACATATATTTTTTAATATTAATTATATTTAATCACTTTTTAAGTTAAATGTCTTTCATTTAAAAAAATTTATAACGTATCTTTATCAAAATCAATATATTGTGAGATTTGAGAAAATCTTCGAGTGTTCATTTTTTTCATTTACCTATATTTCTTATTTTTTGATTTTATCGTTGTCGAGTGTTTATATACATTTCAATTGTTTATATTTTTAAATAATAACGTATTCGATGACATAAATTATATGGCAATTATATGAAATTTATAACAAAAAATTTCAGTTTATCGTTTGGTATTTGATATTTGATCTGTGCAACATTGTTGGATCGAGTTTAGTTTGGCGTTGTGCCTAATTGAACGTTTTGAAAGGTTTCCAGCAGAAAACTTTTCGGCATTTTGATTGTTTTCTTTTCTTTCTTGTTTAATTACTTATACAATTGAGTGTTTTTGTTATCGGCCAAGAAATACGTCACGCTAAACCAATCTTGTACTATTATCCTTTTTAATTACTAATCTTTTTAAGCATTAATTTATTTATTTTTATTTATTACTTATTTACTATTCATTAATAAAATCGAATTTTCAGAAACAGTTTTATGGAATGAAATTTCTACATTTAGAAACTAAGCTAAATGACTAATTAAAAAAAAAAACTATTATCTATTTAATTATACTTAAAAGTTTATTTCATTTGTAATTGCTTTATTTTTTTTTTTTTTTGCGTATTTAATAATGTATTCATATAAATTTAAACATTTCATTTATTTATTTTATTGAATATATATAGATTAGTTCTAGATTAGTTCTTCTCAATCTCATTATTTCCAATAAGTTATATTTTCTTTTAATATAATTGAAATTACAATCATTTTTTATTCTGTATATATTAAGTTTGGAATTCGATCTTGTCATAATATTTCTCGAAATAATGCTAGTTTTTCAACTATGAAGCATTGTTTTCATATTGACAGATGAAACAGATCGTGATTAATAATACTCATTATAGATATTTTTATATATAATTTATATAAAATATATATAATATATTCTGAATTTTAGTTTCTCCTATTATTATATTTATCGCTGATATCAAGAAAATAAGATTTCAATGTATATCTCTGTCAAAATCGAACTGGAGACGCTCGTTATATTTAATTATATAAATTATATATATAAATTAACATATATTCCATTGATTTCGACTTTCCTTGTAATTAACATAAATAATTATTATAAATTGAAGAGAAAAAAAATATTTTTTTTGTCAAAGTTAGATTGGAAATTGAAATATAGATTATCAATTAATGACATTTAAATTTTTTGGAACATTACTTTTCAAAATATTATCTATTAATAATTATTTATTAGGAATAATTATTAAAACTAAAGAACGTAATAATGAATTGAAATAAAGGTGCCATCAATAAAAATAGCAAATGTATTATGTGATCTTAATGAAATTTCTTTTCATTTAACACTTGTTGTAATTATTGAAATACATCTCATATATTAAGTCGTGATGAATTATTCATCTCTGATATGCTAAATAGATTCAAATTCTAATATGCAACTTCTAATATGCATTTATGCATTTATTTTCCTTTCCTTCTTAAAAAACGGAATATTTTTTTCTTTTAAAAATGATTCAAAATGAATTGAATAATTGATCGCTTAATGCATCTATTGCCACATATACAAATATTTTTGCTGTACCAATGTTGTTCGAACTTTTTTTAATAATTTTATTAGCTGATGCACAATATCGTCGTCACGTGGTTAGCAAATTAAAATTCGCTAAGAGCAACAGCTGGCTTTGTAATATATTTGATTAAATTTTATATCATTTCGCCCTGATAATTTCACGATACAAGCAACTGAATTTTTTTTCCTATATATTCTTTATTTATATATATTCTATATTCTTTTTTTCATTTTATAATTTTAATAATATATTTAATGATATACATTGTCCAATTTCCCATTTTTCCATTTTGATTTCCACGTTGACCACAAATTTTTTCGAAAACTCATAAGTAATTTACAAAAGAAGTGATTCGTGAAATTTATTCGCTGAATTATAAATTATTTTATAATTACTTACATTACATTATAAATTATTCGTGACAATCGCGGTGCATATCGATGATATTTTTCTTTTCCTCCTTATATATAGATTGCTTCCACTTCATGTCATATTATGATATTATGACACATTCGACTCTGCATGTATTTTACAGTATTAATATTCATAAATTTATTCCATTACATATCATATTACCGACGACAGTCTCGTTTCGTTTCTTTTCTGTTTTCTTTTCTTTTTTCCCAGATTCTTGTTCTCCTTCATTTTTCATATTTTCTATTAAAAATTTCGTGAAAGTTTCTTTTGTTCTTGAGAAGTAAATACATGTTTATTTATTTTTCTCGTTTGAATTTTATAGATAAATATAAATATATATAATTGAGATGCTATATATATGTATCATTGCTATGTCTAAGAGATTGTAAATGTTATTTTTTTCTCTTTTTCTCTCATTTCAAATTCTGTAATAATATAATAGAAGAAATTTAATTCGATATAATTCGATGTCATATGAGATTTAACAAATGCAATAAATCATATGAGATTTAACAAATGCAATAAATCTGATTGTCTTTTTCGCGCGAAATTTCTCTTTGTTATTTAAATAATTTTATACTTTTATACTATAAATCGAAGGAATCGTTTCGTTTTTCATTAGTTTTATAAATATATTTTCTAAATTGAAAAATATATTAATTAAAGATAATTTATTATCTATCTAAAATCACAGAATAACTCGATACTGATAATAAGGAATATAAGATATCCATCTTCGAGTATAATTTGTTTATTAGCAAGACTCAGGAATTCGGAATGCATAAAAATTAGTAAAATATTTAAGCTTCCATTGTGGTTATTACATGATTACTTAGTAATATTATACTGAGCAATTTTTTAAAAATCCATTAATTTTATCTTTTTGTTCTTCTTTTTTTTTATATACAATGTTTAATATTTTTTATTTTTCCAGAAAGATAATAATTATCTGAGTAATCTGAGATAGTCACTTTGCATTTTCTCAATTCACATATTCATCGCGAATTCAGTTAATAGAAAATAGTAATGCACGTATATTTATCGTTCAAGTAAAATTTAAAATATACAATTAATAAATGTACTTATATATATATATATATATACATATACATACAAATATATATATATTATTTTTCAATAAGGAAAAAAATCTCAGGACAAAATGGAATGATGCGAGTTGGTTTCATTGTTAAACACTAAATTTTTTTTTTGTTTTCTAAACATATTTTCCTAATTGATTGAAGACAAAAGAATTCACAATATTTTCCATTCTTTCGTTTCTCATTCTCTTTCTCTTTCTCTTTCTCTCTTTTATCCAGTTTTCATAATATATTTCTGGACGGATAGAAAAAGAGTAAATCTCGAAAGATTTTAAACGACACACGACTTGATGACTTGACCGAGTGCCGATATATATCGATCATCTTCTTTCTATCGTCTAGTCTTCCGTTTCTTTTGCTGGCATTGAAATAAGAATATCCGGACGCACAAAAGCGTTTTGGCTGAATGGGCCTGACGTAACTCTTTTGTCTCCAACACGAACGTTGGTACGCGACTCTATTCCATTCGTACTTTAACCCCTTCCATCTTTTCTCTCCAATCCCTTTCGGGTCACTATTGCGCGCAATGGGACGAGAAACAATAGTTTCTCCAGTACAATAGTTTGCAATGTGAGTGATGCGAAAGATGCCATTGTAACCGTGGCTATGGAACATGGCATTGTTAACCTTTGACGCAATCTTCTTTTCTAGCCATGTTACCTGCTGCATTTTCTTCGAATTCTGGTGTCGCTTGGCAAATCATAATTTCTATCTCCCACTATTCATCCTTATTGCTTGATAATTCTTGCAACAACACCTGCATTTAATGATCGATCCAATATCTCATCTATTATGTTTAGTATACATATTTACATACATATTTACTACGGGTTTACTATAAGTTTACTTATAATTCTTATCCTTTTTTTTATACATATTAATTTATATATTAACTATATTATTGATTATCGGACCAAAAGTTCAATTCATTTAATCTTTTTGTACTGTTTTTTTTTTGAGAAATTAATTTATATTTAAAAAATTCAAAAGATATGTAATACGATGGCATGAAAAATATTAATGTATAAAAACTTGAAAACTTCTAACGCAGAATAATGTTCTTGCAATAATTATATTACAATTGCTTATACATTTTAAAAGGAACGTCTAATTCGAGTATTGTTTGGTTTCAAACGGAAAGTGTCGGAAAGATGATTCTGCGATGATTTATTTTTATGAATTTTGTTATATATTTCTACTACATTTTTTTCAAAAGAAATTAAAATGAATTCTTTCGTTTGCGAATCTTCAATTCGCGACTTATCGTTTCTATTAAATCGCGTTAATCTTTGCGGACGTCAGAATTCTTGTGATTCTATGTAATTTAATTATTATCAAATATTTTTTATTTTATAAAGAGATAATAGAAAAATAAGTAAAATAAATAATATTCCCATAACAAAATTTTGTAATTATGCAAAAAGTATATACTATTATATTATTGATTTTAATAATTAAATATATGAAACTCAAAACTTTTTCTTATAAAGTCATATAAAATCATTTTTAATTTTTGAGATTTTTACAAAAAATGATTGGTATTAAAAGTGATTGAATTATACCTATATATATATCCATTATGCAATTGTTTTATCAACAATTTATATTTATCAACAATTATAATTTTTATCAACAATTAATAAACATATTAATGAGAAAATAAATACATTACACTTAATCTTCATTGTATGTATATCCAAGCAAGATTGGGTATTTCATGAATTCTTCAGATTTGCGAAAATGTAAAAACTTTTGAATAATTAAATTACAATAATTAATGTCATAACAATAAATATTAAGTATGAGATTAATATTGTTATTATTGTAATTTCAATCATTAATTTTTTTTATAGATATTAATTTTCTGAATAAGAATTTGCAATTAGATTTCAGAATTGGAGAAACGATTCTCAGAACTGGAAGATTCTGAAGAAAACTTGAAAAATGCTTATTGAAGATGAAATATTCAAATTATTGAACAGTCCAATGATAAAAATTTTTTAGAAAATAAAGAATAGAAAATAAATTAAAAATTAAAAAAATAAATTATTATAAGAAAAAATATTGAGAGAAACAATAAGTTATTAAGTAATTATTAAATATGTTACAATAAATAATAGCATTAATATTTAAACTTAATAAATGAATGGTGATTATTGATCATCTTAAATTTAATATTACATTGATATTATAATTATAATAATTATTAAGAAATTAATAGCATTTGAAAAAAAAAATAAATTTGAAAATAAATGATAACGTAAAAAAAACTTTAAAATCTATATAATATTCTATTCATAAATAATAAATAATAAAAAAACAACTATTACAAAGCAATTTTCTCTGTGTTTGTTTGTTATAGCAAAAAGTCATTTAATATCAATAAATTTATAAATTGAACGTTGGTTTTCACTTCTCTCACCAGATTAACATTTTTTTTTCAGATAAACTATATAGTATGATCTATTATATTTGATCAATTATCTAAATTTTGAAAAAGAATGTAAATAAAAATTTTAATCACAATATTTATTATTTTTCGAAATATTAATTTAAAAATCTTTTTACATATTAAATATTATTTATACTCGTGAAAATATGCGATCATCAGTGTTTCTATGTTGTGGCAATCGATGTTCAAAATGATGTTAAATCGATAGTCAAAATGAATTAATATTATATTTATATTTTTATATTTATTATCTATTTTTTAGATTCGAAATATAAAAATAAAAAATATAAAATAATTTTTGAGTGAAATTGCACTGACCAAATTTATAATCTGTTTATATAATAGTAATTAAAAAATACATAAGGCACAAATTCTCAGAAAATATATATATGCAAAATTCAATATAATAATTTAATAATTTAATATAGTAAACTTTTTATAAATATTTCGAAAACTGAAATAGTTGAGCGATAGTTTTATATATATATAGAATAAAGTTGTTCAAAATGTTGATTTCTATAACATATAAAAATTATTGAAATCGAAAGTAATATCTGCTTTTTAAATAATTATCAAAAAAATTTTTTATGAATCAAAACAAAACATCTTACAGTATATTTCATAATCTGTAAGATAAAAATTTCAAGATCAAAAGTAATATTCGCCATGCACACAACAATTTCGCTATGTGCTGTCTAAGTGTAATATCGAAGCGAAAAAATCGATTTAGAATATCTAACAATTTACTTAGGTCCTTTTATCTAAGATCCTGAAATTAATTGAACTCTACCTACTTTATTATAGCAATTGGAATTTAGTAGATGTATTTGCATGATATTCAGAATAATAGATTGGAAAAAAAGAAAAGCAAGGATAACAGTAAGATGAGAAGTAAAAAAATTTGTTTGCATTTATCTTGTGATTCAAGATAAAAGTCAGCAAAATATTAAAAATCGGGAAGGATATAGGAATATAAGTTCATATAGGAATATAAGCTTTGTAAAATGTAGATAACAGCTACTGAGAAAGAAACATTTGAGAAAAGAAATTTTTGAAAAATCGATAGAAAAAGGCTATCAAATTGATTGAATATATATTGAATAATAGATCAGACATTATGGAAAAATATTGGTCATGCCTCAGAAATTTATATCTATATATCGAATATGCGTGAAACTTTGTGTAATTTTTTGATGTCCTTCATCACAGTGTAAATTTTCTTATAAATCTTTGATATTGAAATGCAGAATGTAAATCAAATATTCATATAAACATTTATAAACGACTGTTATATGATATACTGGTATATTTTATTTTACTATATGTTTTATATCTATTTCACATTATAATTTTTGCATCATGTAGATAATTATTTATTAGGAAAATGATATATGAAAAATATTTGTAATTATATTATTACATCATGATTTTAATTTTTTATTTAATTTTTTATTTAAAAAATTCAAATTACTTTTTATTGTTCATCATATTATTAATATTATTTCATATATGAAATATTATAAGAAAAGTGATAAATCTTGTTCATATCGATAAACTGAATTATATATTATGAAAAAAGTGGTATACTTAATTAAAGAAATTCAATTCAATAAATTTTTTTATTTTTCTAGTAAATTTTTAAATAAAATCAGGTTCGATAGCTATCGTATTAATATTTGGATCGAATAATATATATCAATTGTTTTTCCAAATGAATAAATAGATATACAAAATTTGATCGGTGGCGGAGCTAATAGATACATATCTTTTGGTTATTTTGATGCATTTAGTTTATTATTATTAATATGAGATGCGGTAACACGAAGCGGTTTATGAAGAAGACGTAATCTTGTTGCGTGTTAATAGTTGTCCATTTTATTGAAAGTACAACCGAGAGAGGAAAATTTGCGTAGATAGTCACGGTTGAATTAACGTGCTTTACGTGAACCATTTGTATTGTACTGCTGCGAGGTAAATTGTCGATAGTGGGAGTGGAAAAGTGGAATGGGATGGAGGCAGAGAATAGGGGGTATAAAATTGAAGAGAGAAACAAAGGACCGATAAAAACAAATTGGTCTTCCTCTCTTCACTTCTCCGTCATTTGGTTTGTCGGTTTGATCGGTTGGACAAATTGTGTTGCTTTTTTGTTCAACATGTGCGTACATTTGCGGCGAAAAAACGCATAATCCCATTAAAATTTATCAAAGCTCTTGTTCGAAAATGTTCGATATTATAGCGTATTGATGGTAACGAAGAAAAAAAACAATAAAGAAATTGTTCTATAGATTATTATTTGCTACTTGAATGATGCGAAATTATCATCTTTTAATTATTTATATCTTCTACGTAAAAAGTTTCTTCTTGATAAAATCATACAATTTTTCATTGTATTTATGATTGTTCATATCTTTATTAAATCTTTAAACTTAGAAAATTTTAAAATATTTGAAATATTATTTATTATAAAGATAGTGAAAGTTTTAGAAAATAATATTTATATTAAGAAATGAATTCAGAATATTAACGCAGATGTTATTTTATGAAAACTTCCGTATAATTTTTAAAAATTTTTTATAAAGATAAAATATTTATTGCAATTCTATGTAAAAATTTTAACTTACAAATAATTAGAAAAGAGATGAAAAATTTAATTTTGAAATTTCTAATAAATGTGTAAGTTCTTTATTAAATAACAATTCTGTTTTAGTCAAAAATCAATCGAATTAATAATAATGTTTTAGATTATAAAGACTAATCAATTTTTTTTAATTCAACGAAGTTATTGAAATAAAATAAATGTGATTTGTTTTGATCAATTAAGGTTGGTTTTCGAAGAAAATGATTAAATAAGATAATACAAGACGATTACTTTTACTTTCAACACTTATCATTTTTTTCATCGTAATATTTTCTTGTTATATATGATTACTATTTTTTTTCGTTTTTATTATTTCTTAACTAGAACTTATATGATTGCGTTATTGCGTATGAAATCAATTATTGTTAAGATTAAAAAAATTTTTCATTTTCTTTAAAAGCAATGTATCATATATATATTGATTATCATTGCTTCGTCATTCAATTGTTATATTATTTTAGTCTCATTTTCGAACTAGCAATAATGCTGATTCTATTTTGTAAAATTTTTATCAGTTTATATTATATTTTAATGTTTGTTTTGTCATTGTTTTGCCCTCAGTTGCTAGTAGTAATGAAGTGGAATTTCATCCGCAATAAGACGATTGATATACAAAAATTTTTGGAATTTTAGTCTTAAATCAATAGTGTTCAAAATGATGAATGAAAATGAAAATAGAAATGATTTTTTATCTCGATTCCATCATTTCGAGCCTATTAAAGATATGATTAAGCTATTACTATTAAGTTCATAAAAAATCATAAAAAATCGAAGTTGAAATAATTGTTTTTGAAAAGATGTAAACATTTTATTTCCATTATGAAGGTTTTTCTTACTTATAATTAGCAAATCATTATTAAAATCATTCTGCTTGATTAACCGTTACATACAAATTATTTGAAAAAACAAAATAAGTCTAATATATTGATTTATGTATACATTATTGATACAAAATTGATATGATTTCGAATTTAATTAATTCTCTTTTCTTTTTTTTTTTCCTCTTTTTTTTTACTTCTAGACAATTTTTAATATTCTTCATTGGGAAAGTTTCATTTTATGTATCATTTAATTAATAATCAAATAAGATACATAAAAAGTTTAATTTCGAGAGTTGGCCTTTTTTTTGTTTATTCAACATTTATTCTCGAACTTAGGAAATAAGATTTAAATATTTTACATTGTCAAGGCAATAGAAAATGCTAAATCTTTTAAAATCGAATTATTATTATATATAACAATTATTATTAATAAAATTTTATAATTTATTAGTATCAATAAATTCTTTTGCACAATATTAACACATTCATAAAAGGAAAAACGAACGAATAAAGATCTATAAGTTTTATTTTCTAAGTTTTATCTTGGAATTTTTTTAAGATAAATGAAATGAAGAATCATTGAAAAAATATTCAGTAATTCTTTTATTATTAATTTCATAAAAATAAATTATATTGTAAATTATAGAATTTTTTTTTATTGTATAAATAGATTTTATATTTTTATAAAACATAAATTAAATCATTAATTATTAATAAATTTTACAATTTCATTGTATTTAAGGTACAATAATTATAATATTATAAGTTATAAAAATTTATGTATAAATGTTTTTATAAATGTCGAGAGACTAATAATTTCTTTAAATAAATGAAAAAAATGAACTAATAACTAAAAAATCTATTGAGTTTATTAATAATAAAGCAATGAAAAAAAGAATTATAAGAAATTATCCGAATTGTTTTTATATATTTTGATAATTTTTTGTTGCAATTATTTTTTAATATTCTTAGTTAGTAGATAATAGACTTTCTTAATATTTATAATATTATTAATTTATTATTATTATTATTATTATTAATATTATTAATAATTTTTTTTATTTTTTGTATCAATCAATAATGTTCCTGTAATTCATAATATTCAATAATTCTTTATATTTTATATCTTGATCTTTTTATGATATTTGATATAAATTATTAATTTTTATTGTGTTTAAAATTCAAATTTTACATTGTAGATTTCACAAAAAATGATAATAGAAATAATTTTCATATGTTTATTTCTATTTTTAGCCATTTATACATAATATTATACATAAATAATATCAATATATTTCTTCTATTCATTTGATATTTTTTTTTTAATTTTAAAATATTTATTTTTAGAAATTTTATTCAATATATATAATTATATAAAGTAATTCAAGTGCTATTTAATCGAATATTTTTTACATTTAATATAAATATAAAAAATTATATAGGAATAATAATAATTAATAATTATAAATGAATATTAAAAATAAATTATTTAATAATTTTGAGACAGAAATAATATGAAATAACACAATTTAAAGTAATAGTTAATAATAAATTTTAAATTAAAATAATTAATTTTGATTTCCATTGTGCGATTATGTACAAACTATGAACATTAGACGAATTTTAATATCTATTAATGTTAACTTATATCATTTTGACTTGTTTTATTATCAATTACATTATTATTATGCAAGAATTTATTAGTACTTATAATTCGTAACTTGTAATTTCATATCAAATAATATAAAAATATAATATAACGATACTACTTATAAATATTATTGGATACATTTGAATTTTTGTCTCAAAAATTATTTATTGAATTCGTTTTTTTTTTATTTTAATTGAAAAAAAATGATCTTTCTAAATATTTTTTTTTTCGATTTAAAATTATTTTTTTTTATATAGAAAATTTTTTTTTTATATCAAAATTATAAACAAATTCTTATTTTTTAATTTTTAGTTTGAAGTTATATTTTTAAAAAATTGAAAAAAATATTATTATATTTTTTGAAGTTTTTTTTATGAAGTAGTTATGTCTCGCTTTCATATCTTTTCAATTAATGGAATAATAGAAAAAAAGAACTAGAAAGAAAACTTAATACCTACTATAATATAACGATCAACTGATCATACTGTTGTTTTATTATAATTTAAAATCGAATGGTTTTATTTTTATTTCAGTAATGCCATTTGTAGAAACTTTTTTAATTTGCTTTAATAAATTTAGAGAAATGTTATACTTAAATTTCTTGTGTCATATATTTTTTAAAATTAGATAGTATTTTTAAAAATCTAAATGCAATTTTTTAATTTGATTTTATTAATATTTAATTAATATTTTTGGGTAATATTTAAAATTTCATTACATTATACAGATTATATTTCAAATATTATTATAGATTATAAAAATATTTTAAAGTTAATGCTGCATAAACTTCTTCTTATTATTTTGAAAAGTTGTTATTGGTTTGGATTTAGTAATATTTATGCACAATTTGGAATAAAAAAATTTTTATAATAATTTTATAATAATAGAAATATTATTTTTAAAAATTGAATCTTGTATGTGACAAGTTTTTATGATACTTGAGCAAAAAAAAATACTACTGTGCAGCCTTATAATATTGTTAAAATCATATAATTGTCTTTCTATTTCGATTACCGCCGTCATATTGTTTCCGCTTCATCCAATGTAAATTTACATAAATTATTTATAATTTAATAAATAAGTCTTATTGATGTTTTTATATATCTATTTTGTATATCTATTTTTGTGTTTATCTTAGTCTCTAGAATTGACTCTTCAAAGATGTCTCATAATATATTATTATTTATAAATATAAATATATTAATATATATAAATATAACTGTATATATATCGTGTATTGCAATATTATATATAAATATACTATTATTAAAATTAGATATTATTATTATTATTATTATTATTAAAATTAGATTACGTAACATATATATATATTATTCTTATAATTTTATATTTCTATATTACTTTTATAAATATACTTTGTATATTTTAATTTCATTTTTTATTTATAATAATGGGTTATATTAATTTATTTATAAAAATTATATGATACTATACAATTAATTTATTATATAAATATTATGCTATAATATAATATAATATGTTATATGTTAAAATAAAGATCTTTTTAAAAGTGTTAAGTCCTTTATTTGTAATAAATAATAAACAATACTTCACAATGCGATACCTACAAAGACATAGATACTTAGTTCTAATTAACTTATTGTGCTCTTTATGCTCTTTATCAACTGAAAGACGCGAATGTAATTTACATAATATAATATGATACAAAAAAATACACTATTTAAAACGATATCTCTTTTAAAATTAAAATTGATGAATTTAAATATTTTGAAAGATTAGAAAAATTAATTTATCAGATAAAAAAATCATGTAAAAAAAATCATGAAAAAATTTTATTTATCAGAATTACGAAGAAAATAATGAAGATTACTACTTATAATTCTTTTATTTGAATTTTTAATGAAAAAAACATGTTCTGATTTATTATATTTATTATATTACTTGCATACGTATGAAAATTCCATTGAAATCGATTGATATAGAAATAAGCAACAGATTATGAAAAATGTAAAAAATTTTAGATTTAACACTGAAAACTATGAAGAACTGCAATATTTACCATTTTTAAAAATTTATAGCAACATTAATCGAAATTTTGCATATATAATATATATTATATATATTATATATAATTGACATAAATCTATAAAAATTTAAAAATTTTCATTGAATATGTAGATAAAAAAATTTAAAAAAATGACTTTTATTATTCTCTTTGCGATTCTAATCGATAAAAAAGCGACTTTTTAAAAATTTTTTTACATATCTTTTATTAATAATATTAATCTTTCCAAATCAAAATAATTCAAGTCATTAAATCCAATATTAAAAATATTATCATAAAACGTATCAATACGTTTTAAAGTCTCTGTATATCATATCATATATACATATATCATATATTATATTATATTATAAAATTAATAAATATAATAATTATATACGCAGAATATTCTAAAAATCAAATTAGATTAAAAATATTATATATTAAATAAGTAATAAATAGAGTGAGTATTAAATAATATATTACTCAATAAAAAAATTAAACAAAAATATCTATAAAATAAAATTTTTGTAAATATAAAGATTCTATTTTAAAAGAGTTCAAATTGAAATATACATTTAAATTTATTTTTATTGAAAATGAGCTATTAATGAATTATTATTTTAATTTATTATATTTATTTATATAATAAATTATAAAATTATATAATATTATATTTATATAATATAATTTATAATTTATTATATTTATATTTATATATTACATATTATATAATTGATTTAATATTCAATCTCAAGTATATATGTAGGTATAATTTATTATTTGTTTTAACATGATAGTTTCAAAGTGTATATAATAATAATATAATATTAATTGACTTGTAACTTGTAAAATTATAAAAATATTTTATGCAAGAAAATTCTATAACTTGTAAATTGATTATTTGGTAACTTATGTCAGAAGGCTTTAATAGAAAAAAAATTTCTAAGTTAAATATTTATCTATTTTGAATTCAATTAAGATTACAGAAACCAGAAATTTTAAATATACGATAACATGATGCGAAATAAACCTTTTTATGTATACGTAATATTATTGCGACATTAAATTTTCCATCAAAAAATGTTCATTCGGAAAAGAAAAAATGGCAAAACACACAATGAAATTACATAATTACTGGAATTATTGGAATATAATATTCTTATATAAGATATATTTCAGCTGCTGACCATGTCAGACGATCTTTGTTTATAGTACGATATGGTTATTCTTAGAGTTCAGAAAACAACTCTCCAATTTGTCTAACTTTAGTAACGCTTTAAGACTCTCTTTCTAAATGCATCATTTATGAATCTATGCAGAATAATTGAAATTTCCAACAGATAATGTCTCTGAATTATTAAGTATGAAATATGATACAGATCGCAGAATTACTAAAGAAAAGGAATTTCAAAATGAAAAATAATATTCTAATATAAAGATAAATAGTAAGGAAATAAATGCGGAAGGAATTATGTCATAAAATGTTGAAAATTGTTGTCTAATTATTATTCTTTATTTTATAATTAAGTTATATTATTAAGTTAATATTATAGTTAAAATATCTATACTATACATATACATATATGTAAATGATTGTTTTCTTTATGGATTTTATTTTTTTGTTCATAAAGAAAGAACTTTCTCATACAGAATTTTTGAAATATTGGTAATTATTACATGTAATATAGTTTCGTAAATAAAATTGAAAAATATAACTTCCGTATCATTTATTCTATTATATATATATTACATAATATTTGTATGTAAAAAATTCAAATAGATATAAAAAATAATAAAAATAATAAAATAAAAGATGTATAGAAATGAGATTTAAGTTGTACGTATTATTGTTAATTTTTTATTTATAAATTTAATGCGAATAGAATATACAAAAACATATGTTTTGCAAAAAAAATTTTTTATAATAAGAATAGTTTAATTATTTTGAAATAAAAACATTAATAAGTTTACATTTAAAAATTACAATTTTAATTTTTATTGAAACACAAGTTTTCAGAAAAATCTTAATATTTCTTAAAATTACATAACAATAACGTAGCAATAATTATCTTCTATATTAAACTTTTTAATTTATCAAAACAAATTTTAAATATTTATACTAGCATTAAATTTACTTTTATTAAATTTATACAAAGTTAAAGAAAATATTCAATAACATATAAATTTTGTAATTTATATGTTATTTAATTATTTAATATTTATTAGCTAAGTTATTACATAACATTTATCACAACTAATATAAAATATATTAGTTATAATATATGTGTAGTATCTGTTTCTATTTATAAAAAAGCTAATTTTTGTATATTATTGAATTTTTTTAAATATTTGTATTTAATTAATGTATATAATGATATGATAATATAATATAAATATAATTTACTTTTCATTATATATTTTTATGAGATAAATTATTTTTTTACAATATATGTATTCGAATATTTTCGCTATTCTATTCATTGCATGTTTCGATTCTAATAATTATTTGGTGGATTTTATTAATTTATAATCACTCTTTCGTTTATAATTTCAAAAATTTTAATAAAAATATTAAAAAGACTAATTGAGTCTCAGTGATAAGAAAAAAATTGTGTTTTAAATTTAACTTTAGTTGAAATATCTGCATTTCAATGAATATTTTTTCTAATTGACAATGAGACTTGTTATTAATTTTAATTGCTCGAATGTCGATTCGCTCAGAATAAATGACTTAGCTTAATAAATTCAAAAGACATGTTTTTATATGTATTATATGTATTTCAGCATCATAATCATTTTCTTTTCATTTTTGTTCATTACAAGCAGATAGTCGCTTATATCTATGACTTCATGATAAATTTTGAAAATTGAGAATTGATTTAAAGGAATACGTTGATAATTTATATAAAACGTCGAATAAAAATATAAATATAATAGCAGGAATAATGCGTAATAATATATTATTTGATTAATAGACTGTAAACTATGTATAATACAATAGATATATTATAGATTTCTCTAACTAGTATCTCATATCTTATTGTTTATCTTAAATTTTTATGATTTATCAATAAAGATTTTTGATATATTGTGTGATTGATTGATTTGATTAAATAATTTAATTTGAATCAAATAAATCAGTATCATGTAATCATTTTCTCAAATTATATCGTTTATTATATGAATGATTCATATTCCGGAAAAATGTCATCATGTAAATATTAATATGTAACTTCCTTATATACATGAATGTTATTTCTATTCTTGTTACGTAATTTATGCCGAAATCTCGATTTAATGTAATGTCAAAGTCATGAATATTTATATATATTTCGATTGATATTTCAATTCCAAACAATTTCATATGATTATTGAGAAAATTCATCTCTTCTTATCCTATTTTCTTTTATTTTTTTGTTCAATTTTTTTTATCTTACTTATTTTTTTCTCTTCCTTTCCTTTCTCTTTATTTCTTTTTCTTTTCCCTCTCCATTTCTCTCTCTTTCCCTTTCCCTTTCCATCATTTAATTTCATTCATCTTTATCGTACTGGTTGAATCCATGTCGATATTTGCATCGATTTAACTCGTGAAATTTCATCGTCAATCGGCCGATAGATATGAAAATCCGAACATTCACATATACATGGATAGAGGGAAAGTGGGAAGAAAAGGAATAGATAGGTGATTGGCTTGATCGTTAGCTTCATCTTAAGCTGCACACAGGAACATAACGGCGTTCTCACAACCGGAAGCGAAACGATAAGTTGGTTGCTCGTTCAACCAACTAGCCACGCCTTTAACAACTGGCAGACACACGTTAATGGGTTTCAGTTCTGTAAATACATTAAGGTTGCTTCGTCACGCCGTGAATTGTTACAACATCGTGCACGCAACATTCTGTCCATGAACTCGTCTGAGTTTATAAACATCGCAAAAGAGATTAAAGGATTGCACAATAATGCAAATTGCAAATCTAAGTAAAATCCCATTCATCTTATTTATACAATTAAAATAAAAAAATTAAAAATAGACTATATTATATTATATAATTATAGTATATGTAACAATAAGTTATTACATATTAATACTTTTATTGTTTGCACTTTTATAATAATATTTTAAGATATATCATTTTAATGGTATATCAACACAAGCAACTTTCAAGTTTATTAGATATTTGATTCTTTTTATCAGAAATGCAGAAAAAATTATGGACCAGAATAAAAGTTTTAAGTATGTAGATTTTAGTAAAAAGAATTTCTATATATTTAAAAATTTACATATAAAATAAATTATTATTACATTAATTTATAATTTTAATAGAAATATTTAATATTTTTTTATGAAATTTTTTAGATAAATATCATGAGAGATAAACTTTGATCATTGTGAAATTATTATAAAAAGTATATATTTTTTTAATGATAATATATATTGTTTCAATTTTACATATATTATTTATCATAAATAATATTGTTTTCTATTTTGTTTTATATCAAATATTTCAAATATTCATTATCAAAAATTCTGTCTATAGACTTATTGAAATTTATCACGTTATTGCAAAAGAGAACATTAAGAAATTATCGCAAAAAAATTGAAAAGAATTTTTTATTCAAACTTAAATCACTTAAAATTATTTAAAAATAAAATAGATTTTTTCTGTCATGAAATAGCTGCACTAGTGAACAGTGAATCAACATTTTCTTTATTTTTTTGAAATGCATTACTAATCTTTGAGTTTTGAATTAGTTGAATTATTTCTTCTCGTAGGAATAAATAAAAACGATAGAACATTTGCTTAATGTATAAATAATTGTAATAATACTTCGAAGTGTTAGCTAAAAAATATCGATTCAAATTGTTTTAAAGGAAAGATTTCAATGATTTTAGCATGTGTGATACTTTTTTGACAATGCGATTGATTAATCCGATGTTTGAACAATAAAGATAATTTTGTTCTTTTATATTCTGTTTCCAAGAAAATCATATTCCGTTTGTTCAGAGAACAGAATACAGATTGTTCTTCAAGAATATTTGGCACTTTTATTATATAGATATTGATAGAATATAGATAGAAGATTATTATATAGATAAAATATTGTTGGATGGAATATAATTTGTAATAAATATTTTTATATAATAAATTTAATATAATCATAAAAATAATATATACTATTATATAGTATATCATTATAAAAATAACATATATGTATTTAAAAATAAGATTGTATGTAATCAAAATGACTGCAGCATTCTTTTTACTTTTGTGTCATTTCAAAGTCTTAATTAATGCATGTTATTATTAACATTATATAAATTGTAGATAATCAATAAGAGTAATAAATTTAATAACAAAAAATTAAGCTTTCCGAATAAATATAAATTATTAATCATATGATTATTTTATTTCACAAAATTCTATAAATTCTAATTAATTGATAAATCATGAAAGAAGAGTTTAGATCATTACATTATATCAGATTTATTGGATATATAAATAAAAAATATCATATTAATTTTATTCATTAACATTATTACATACAATATTTATATGTTAATATTATTTATTTATTAAAATGATTGTAAATTCATTCATTGCATTGTCTACATATGCATTCTGTAAAATTTGTCATAAAATAAAGGAAAATAATTTAAGATTTTTGATATAGTACTTTTCAAGTGTAAAAAAATCGTCGAGGAAAATACTTATCGAAGTATATATTTATTTATATATTTCAAAATTTGCTTTTAATTTTCTTTTTATAATATGTTCTTTACAATATGTTTCATGCAGGATATTCCGTTTTGTCTTGAATTACTACATAATAAATTTATCTTTGGATCATGTTAAATTCGAGTTATTTAATCAATTAATTCTACAATAATCGAATAATAAACCATTACATAAAGAAACAAAAGAAATTTATAGAATTTGCCAGAGTTTAAAGATTTTTAAGAACAAATATTTTAAAAATAGCGATATGTTACATAAATGTGAATAATTATTTTTTATTTAATAATAATTTATAATTATATAATATTAATAAAGTATTTTTCTAATTAATCTAAAAATTAGAATTTGATTTAAAATATTATATTATTTTATCCAAATGATGTTTACATTTTTATATATTATATATTTTATTTTTTTTTTGTTTATATATTATATATTTTATTTTTTTCTATATCTATATCCATTTTAACAAATGGAAGATAATTTTTAATCTAATAAAACTTCTATTCTTACTTTTTTTTTACAATATTATTATTGAAAAATGACTTTTCAGCATCTTGAATCTTGAAGTTATAAATAATATAGTAATAATTAAAGTAAAGTAATAAGAATATATAATTTGAAAAATAATTTTCAAAATAAGAAAAAATATATTTTTTACATTTTCTAAATGGTTTTAAATAATTTTGAATGTAAAAAAATATATCCTTTCGTAAATGAAATTTGTTTACATGATGGATATGATGGACATAGAAGAAACTTGATCTGGCCAAACGATTTCATATCCAATACTTGAATTTCCGTGTCAGCCACGTAGTCGATGTTGATTGGTTACTTTGTATTGCGCATGTGCGCCACTGACCTCTCTCGAGCAACGCGCGGCTGCGTTGTAACGGAGCTTCATTGATGTTAATGAGCTAGATTGGAAAGCTGTCCTGCGTTTGAAAGTTATTGAGTAGGGAACGATCGGCTACCTCTTCCCTTGTGCCGTTCAGAACGATGCCAATGATGATAATGATGCGAATGATTTTGATGATATACGTACATGCACATTAAAGATCTATGAAATTGCGTGCATCTGCTGTACAACCGGATACATAAAATCGAAAAAACATAATTTCATGAATAAAATCTGAATAAATCAACGTGCCGTGTTCAATAACGCGTTCGATAAAGCGTTCGATAAATTTTGTTAATAAACAATGAGTTAAGAAGATAGTCAATTGTAAGGATTGAAGATTCGTTGATTTTTATTTTTCATGAAAAAAATATTATAATACTTTTTAATAATATATTTTTTATTATTAAGAAAAAATATTCGCAAATTAAAATATGATTTGGATTTGATTCGGAAATGATAAGTATAAATATTTATCTATATTTTGTCCATTATTATGGAATATAATATTATTTTTTTTGTAACAAGAATCTCAGTTAATATTTTTACGATTGACTATTTATTATACGTTTTTCATTATTATAGTTATTTCTTTCAAAAGACTTCTTCTTACAAGTAATACGTAAAATATTTACAAGAAATATAGAAGAATTAATTTCAATTAATTAATTTAAGACACATAAGATAATATAAATTATAGGAAAAATGATTAAAAATTTTAATTATAAAATCAATTTTTTATATGATTTTATAATATAATCATAACTAAATGTATTTACTTCAATTTTTTTCTATCAATAATTAAACTTATAAATGTTTGAAAACTCTATCAACATTAAATGAACTCTCTCTTTAATCGATCAACATTAGATAATTATAGTTACATGTAAATTAACATTTTATTCCAAAAAAATTTTTACGATTTTTTATGATTTGAAAGCCACTACTATGCGTATATTTAAGATAAACAATATATTTGTCGAGATTATTAATCTCATTATGATCAGATCTTGATATCTTGAAATGATCGTATAATCAGTTCCATTATACGATTACATATATGTAGCAATAATTTATCTTTTTAGTAAGATGATGAATAACATAGACTTACAATGACACAAGTTAGGATATTATATTAAATGTTTTGACAAAAAAAAGTTCGATCGGTTAGATATCATCAAGAAATAATTATATTTTATAAGTTTTATTAATATTTCATAAATTTAAACTAAATTTTATGAGTTTTTTTAAAAAGAACTTTATAAGTAATTATTCATTTTACTTGCAATATTAAAGAATATATCCATGTCTACAATTGATGATTAATATTATATTTCTGCTGCAATGATAAATCTATACAACGATATTATTATTTTTAAAATTATAATCGTTGTATTTTGCAATTGGTCAGATTCTTTTATTACTTTTTGAATTACTTGTTAAATACATTGATATACGATACATATTCGAATAAAATCGACAAATGATTATTTACGTTCATATTGGTTTGTCGAAAAAAAAAAAATTTATTACTTCGTGTGTCGTGTGTTCCATGTTCTTTTGCTTTTCTGTCTTCTATAAATGACAATTGATAAACAGAATGATGGCACTACCGATCCAATATTAGATTAATGCTTGGTATGTAATTTATATGATATGTGATATTATTAAATTTAGGTGAATTCTAATTCATGAATATCTTGGCGATTTCGATTGATTTTTTTTCATTTTAATTATTCATCGAAAATAGAAAAAACAGAATTAAAGTTAATTTTACCGGATCAAAATTTTTTTATATATATATTTTTGCATTTTTTGAAAAATTATTTGACATTATAAATTTACAATTTTAATTATAATGTTAATTAGATTAACATTAATTAAAATTAAAAATTATAAGTAAATAAAATTATGAATAATTTCAATTGCCATTATGAATTTATTGATGGCAATCCAATATCCAATTAAGAGAACTTGTTTTTTAGGAATATCGCAAACATTATATTTTCCTATTATTATCCTATATTATAATTGCATTGATTTAAAATATTGCAACTTTATGTATTCATTCATTTCATTAAAATTATGATTTTTGCAATTCACACATTAAATACTATTAGAAAATATAAAAAAATATAAAAAAATTTTGCTCCAGTAAAATAATGTACGAAAACAGAATTATTAGAAAACAAGAAGCTTGTATGCTTATTATCTCTATAACTTTCAATAATCAAGCAATGTTTTACTGCATGGCTTGCGTTATTGAGATCGAATATTATTTCTTTGAATGAATTGGATTCTTCCTATTAAAAATTACATCGTTATGGGATATTGATGAGATATGTACATGTAGAATGCAGAATTCTACATATATGCAGAATGACAGATAATGTGGTTGGAATCTAAACGACAAGTTAGAAAACAAATTGATCGTCTTTCGTGTATATTTGCAAGTACTACAAGCAATGAATATATACATGCGTATTTTTAATAAAATAAAAATTTTCTGGCATGTATTGACTTCTATGTCAAATCGATTTTTTTAAGATTATAAACGAGAATATATATATTGTCTATTATATTGTCTATTTTCCATATGATATTTCAATATATATATATATATATGAAAAAATGTATTCAAGAACGCTTATAGTTTAAGCTTTGAAATTTTATTATGGATTAGTCATTTTTTAATTCAGAAGAAAAAATGCTAAGAATGTAACATTTATTATTCAAGATATAATAATGTAATGTTATTTTATGAACATATTGAGTCAATGTGTTCAAATGTATGTTAACATATAGACATATCATTTGTCAGTATTGATCTATGTATATCAATATTGTTCGTCTTGTTCTCGGTTTTTATTTCTTGAATAAAAATAAATAATAATTATAAGTGCTAAATAAATACGACGCTGCTTCCGCTATGATTAATAATTCATAAGCAAATATCGATAAATGTATAAAGGATGATACTCGAATATATTTGAATGCTAGATTAATTAGCTTAATCTTTAGAAAATCGGTATGTGATATCATAAGTTAATAAATTTGTTTTAAGAAATAATATATATGTTTATATATATAAGATATATGATAATATATTATATATTATTTGCATATTATATATAAAATAGTTATTATACGTGTACATATGAAGTATCTTATAAAAAATTTTTTTTATCAAAATTCAAATCAGTTAAACTTAAAGTTCTTTTTGAAGTTCTTTTTGAAGAAAAGAAATCATTTTTAATTCTATGGATATTTTTTCGATTTTTTTAGATATAAAAAATACGCGCTATTTCTTTTAAAAATATGCGGGATACGCAAATAGAAATGAACTTGTTTATTAATTAAAATGAAATATGTGCAAATATTGAAGTATAGAATATTTTCTGTAATTTAACAAATTATATTCTCTGGAGATGTTCATCGCATATATGTGCATCAATCCACAGTATTAATTCGAAAAGATTGCTATAATCTCATTGGTTTGGCTCTACTATCTAGTAATCCGCTGTCGCGCCGATTGATCGCATGCAATTGAGCAGTCTGCGCTGTTCTCCATCTCTTTTTTTGGCTATATTACTATCGATATCGTATCTTAGAACTTCTAAATCTTATTATAATCGACGCGTCGATAGAAATTATAAATTATGGTCCAGTTACTTGTTATAATTTTGAACAATTAGAATAGTAGTTCGAAGCAGTTTATAAATCACAATGGTTATATAAGAATGGCTACTTAATATTTGCGCAGTTTTAATTTGGATGAGTTTTGCGTTATATAAATAAAACGAATTAATGATGAATTTTTGATTAATTACCAATTATTTATTAATTAGCAACTGGATATTAATCATATAATATTGTATTTTTACAAAAATTAAAAAGATTTTAAACAATATATGAAAATTAATATAAGTGTTTTGTATCCAGATGAATTTCGTGAACATCGTCAAATGTTTTGATAACTATCAACTGGTCAATGATTTGTCAAACACATTGTCAAACGTGAGAAATATGATAAATATATGTATGTATATATGTGAGTGTGTGAACCAAATATAATTAGAAATATGAAAAGAATCTTTTTTTTTTAAAATATCTCTCAATTGTTCAATATTATTTGTAGAGAAATTTACAAAATAACAATATCAATAATTATAATTATAATAAAATAATCTTTGATAATGTTTCTAGTATTTTTTAGAAGAAGTATCATATATATGGTATTAATGAAAATTACGAATTAAGATTATCTTTCGAAATAATTATAACAATAATATTTCAATTACAATTACAATTAATCGATTAGCATTCGTAAAACTTCATAAATATCATAAGTGTGTTTAATTATAAATGATAAACATGCTTAAAAAAGTTCTTTGAATTATTCTCAATAATCTTTAAATATTTTCTTTTTATTTTATTTTCCTTTGATTATCCGTTAAATAATCATAAAAAAAATGTATATTTTATCCATATATCTATTTCGATATATTTTATCCATTTTATTCCATTTCAATTAGATTTAAACTAAGCAAATGCAATAACTAATGTAAATTCTTTCATTTAATATCTTCATTGAATATATTTTGTAACATAAAATACCCATGTTCATTCGGAGTTGCAGATATACACTACGAATACTATTACAAATTGTTGATAGGATTTTAAAATCAGAGATTGGATAGAAATGAACAATTGATAATTATGTGAATGATGTAAATCATAGGAGCACAGCATATTATTTCTGTTCGATATTTTTCCATTTTTCCTGACAGTGATGGTTATAGCGGCTGTGTTTTTCGACAATTCTCTTGTTTTCTTTCGCAAGATCAATAAATCGCGAAATCGTGGACGCTGCATAGTCCTCCGCATCTACACTATTTTCTTCCTTCGTTACCATTTGTTACTTTCTCTATACGCATTTTTTTCTTTTCTCCCATTCTAAGAGTCATTCAAAATCAGCCAACCGAGCCATAATAAAATAATTCTCCGCCATAATAGACAATACTCGTCGAAATGGTAGTAACTTAAACCGGATGAAAGAAAAAACCGTTTTCCGTATTTCTGCACATTTCTCTTGTATATTTTCTACACTCTTTGTTTTTTGTTTTTTTTTCTTCTATCCATTATTTATTTGTTTTTTCTTTACTTTTGATTTCTTATATATTTCTCATTCTCTTTCCATTTTCATACATTTCTTCTGTTCTGACTCTTTCACGTGCTTTTTCTTCAATTGATCTTTTATAATTTTCAGATATATTAATTTCTTCTATTTTCTATTAAAAATAAAAAATTGTTTTTTTATTTAAATTATTTTCATTATGCAACAACTAAATCTTCATTTTTTGAATAATATTAGTTTAAATAAAAAAAAATAAAAATAAAAATTGAAAAATATATAAAAAGAAAAGTTATAACTTTATATGCGATAAGATTGTTTGATGCAATAAAGAAATAAGATATATCTGAAAACATTTACGATATTATTATATAAAATATTTAAAATAATAATATAATAAATAAGTAAAATATACTTCACTATACTATATATTAATTTTAAAATATATCTATAATACATGTCTATATATATAAATATAAATATTTAATAATTACTATTATACACTAAACTATGAAAACTATGAATAAAATAACATAATTAATAATAATATATAACTAAATTTCAATAAATAGAATTCACATTTTGTATTAAATAAAAGACAATCTAATGTTTATGAAAATATATGCAATAAAATATTTTATTTAAAAAAAATTTAGTCTTTTTATTCTAAATGGTTATTTCAATGGAGTCATATTGGAGCATGATTATATTAAAATAATTTATATAAAATGTTTATTTTTAAAAGTTCGCATAAATTTTGAAATTTATGCAAAAAATTTGAATTTGAAATTTAAATTTAATTTTTATTAACAATTATAGATGCAATCACATAAGAAATGTTCAATCACTTTTAATCATTTTTGTATAAGATTATTTAAAGTTTAAAATATTGTTAATAATTCAATGTTTATACATAAATTAAAAAATGTGTATAATAATAATAAATATATAAAATATATTTATTTATTTATATAATTTATATATTTATTTATATAATAATATATAAACTTGTATTTTAATATTTTAATATTACAGAATTAATATCATATAAAATTTCATAATTTTGTCTTTATAATGTTATTTTATAAAAGAATTATCTGAAAGATAAAAAATTCGTGAATTTAGAAATTTTAAATTGATATCAATTAATGTAGAAAAAATAACTATCGTATATAAAAATGTTTTTTACTAACTGATTATTATATCTATTATTTGCAATGCTTATTAATTGTGCAACAAATGTAGCTATAATAAATTTTATTTGAATTTTTATAAACTTAATAAAAAAAAATAAACATCAATGATTCTACTTGGTGTTTTATTTTTTTTTTAGATTATGTGTGGTGATAAAACGCATCTCAATGATTGAGTTACCATAATTTATCATACAAAAGAAAATCGTTGCTCGGTTTACAGTTTTTGTTTTGAAAAAACTAATAAATTTTTCATCATATATCCTTATTTATTATATCTTTTCATATATTATTTTCTTCTTAGTTATTCCATTATATTTAAAATCTTTATTCTCAAGTTTGATAAGCGAATTTTAATAAGAAATTAATATCTTGAGTAAACCATTGATGTTTTAAAAAAAAATTTTGATCTTTTTTTTATGTTTGCTATTGTTTTTCTATCATTTCTTTTTTTTCTTTCTTTATGTCTTCTTGTTTTTGATTTTTTTTTTATAGTTTAATTTTATTATATACGTCTTCTCATCCGATTTTCATTTTTTCTTAATCTTATCAAATTATTCGTTGTTTAATTGAATAATATAACGATTAAAATTTTTCAGTAAAATGGTGTTCCGTAGTATCGATGCCTTTCTTTCTAACGGATTCTTTTTTTGTATTTCATTCCTCAGATGTTTTGCGCAGTTATGATTTTCATTATTCTTGGAAGCGTTCGAAGTTTAATTAACTATATGTCTCAGTCAATTAGTTAATTAATGCCAATGAAAAACATAAAAATTGCGAAAGAGAAACAATCTCTATCATTTTTGTAATTGGATTACTAACATGTATTTAAATCTCTTTTGTTTTTTCCAATCTTCATTTGAAAATTCAAGTTCTGGTTCATTATAAATCTATTCTTTTCTTCTCTTTTCTTCTACTTATACTATTTTTAAATTGATTATTTTTATCGGATTCATAATTTTAAATTAATTCTAGTAAGACTATAAACAATTCAATTTGAGATTTTAACACTAATTTAAAATAAAATTAAAAATTTCTTACATTAAGTCACAATCTTTTGCGTAGATATCTTGGAAAATGATATTGATATATATTCCATTTGCGATTGTCACTCACCTTATACTGCTTACCTCATTCGTCAGGTAGTTAATACGAGCTGTCGCTCAGTCATTGACTTCCGAATGTCGACTCTCCTGGTTAGCTCTCCGCATGTATATACAGCTTTGGCAGCATCTGGCAAGCACCTACGTCGGATATTCGAAGTCAAGCATGCTTGTATATCTATACACATAATATATAGAGATAGGGATACAAAATGCTGAGTATTTGTGAGTTTATAATAAAATTACTCAGTTTTTCTCAAATTTCTCTTATATCTACACTTGCATAACATAAGTATAAAATTATAGAAAAGTATTTTTTCGATTCTATTATCATAAATATTTTATTATAAATAATTTTTGAATTAGAAAAGAAAAGTTTGAAAATAAGAATCGAATTAGAATTTCTTATTCTAAATATGTAATTTAAAAAAATTTTTTTTGCATTGCTTCATATTTGGATAAAATCAGTATATGTCTATAATAAATAGTTTATTAAATTGAATTCAAACTAAATTGATATAATTATAAAATAATTTAGCAATGTAACTTTTTTTTATATGCATTGTTTTGTAATATTTATTACTATTATTGATATATTTTTAACTATGAGTATGTTTTTTTTTATGCTTTTATGAAATCTAGATTTCTTCTATTTCATTATATTATTATATTATATATTTTTAATAGAAATTTTTTCAGTGTATATTGAAAGAATTCGATATTTTGATCAAGATAACATACAAATCATTCTAAAAAATTGATTTTTATTAAAAAATTCAATCCACATCATTGTTTTCTTTACAAATGATATTTATTTTTTAAAAGCCTAGTGATTATTTATTCGTATCTGTGGAATACAATTCTTTAAATTAAAAAATTGTATCAAAATATTTTATTTTTATATATCCAATTCATCTAATTTATATATATAAATCATTCTCTCTTATCTATTTTATCTTATTTTATGAATAAAGGTATGATATTTGAATGTATATATATATATTATATGTATACTTAATTTCACTTAAATTTACTGGAAACATGACATCGAAACGAATTTTTGATTGATTTAAATAAAAATATACTTTGTAATAATACACACACACACACACACACACACACACACACACACACACACACACACACACACACACACACACACACACACACACACACACACACACACACAAATGCAACGATTATGCTTTAAACAAAATTAAGATTGAAATTTTTAGAACTTTTTTTCGTAACGCGACGTTCGATATAAATGGGATGGGATATCAATTGCTAATAATATCGTTTCATCTTCTTTAATATCATTAGTGTATTTGTTACATATTATAAGATAAATAGAATCTCATTCTGTTTTCTTTCCTTAAATAAATTTACGTATGATCATTAAAAAGATTTCGATCAAAGATTTTTCGTCAATTTATTATCCTTAATGTTTATAAAATTTCTTTACATTTATCGTTTAATGTCTTTCGAAACTGTAACGTAATGTCAAATTGAAACTGCATATATATGTGCTATTCTATATAACATTGATATTTTTAGAGATAAATTTTCTTAATTACAATCATTTGCACAAATTAGTAAATGATTTAAGCACTAACGGCTTAAAATTGATTTTAAACATATTAGAGATATCTTCTATTTTTAGAAAAATAATATTTTTAGAAAAATATTTGGTATAAATTATAAATATGATCTAAATATCAAAACAATATAAATTTTTTATACAGTATAATAATATTACAAATATATGTATAATAATTGCAATGTAATCCGATTTGAAATCAAATTATATATATATATATATATATTATTATATCTACATTATATTTATCTATATCTTTTATAATATATTTTATATTTATATTCAAGTAAATATAATATATAATGCTCATACAGGAACAAGCATGGTCTTTTCTGTGTTTTCTTTTATGACTTAAAAAAAGAAAATTTTTATTAATCTGAAGCAAATTTTTATTATCTGGTTTCCATTATGTGTTTTTACATATATTTATTATATTTTAAATATTATAAATATTTTAAATATTATATTTTAAATAATTTATTTACACATAAAATTTATATATAAAATATTTTTTTATTATTCTAGAAATGTGAAATTTTGTTTTATTTATCAATAAAATAATGGGATATAAAATTAAATGAATAAGTAAAATGATTATTAATAATTCTTTATAATTATATTAATGATATATATATATATATAATTTAATTAATATAATTTTTGGTTGTATAAATATATTATATTTAATGAATGTGTAAATTAAATAAAAAAAAATAGGAAAAAAATTTAAATAATTAAACAATAATAAAATACTTGTTATCATTATAAATAATTAATAATTAATGTTTAATATTATTATTTAATATTATTTTATTAATATTATTATTTAATAATATTATTATTAATATTTGTTAATATTCTTAAATAGCAGCTTTAAATAGCATATGGAAGTTAGGTAATTATAGAAAAGTTATCTTGCAATTACCTTGATCTTAATATTATATATATGTTATCAAGAACATCATTCTGAATCATTTTTTTCATAATTGGCAATCTTTTATAAATTGTAATTTTTCTATTTTTTTAATTTTTTTTCTTTAGTTTTATTTTTAGTTTTTGATATATTTATATAAATATTACAAATATAAATTTTTATTTAAATTGATAAACATTTTTCATATATTTAAGATTTTCACCCTTATCTTCAGATAATTAGTTTAGCTAATATAAATATTAGAAATCAGTAATTTGATTTGTTTCATTTTATTTTCGCTTTTATCTTTTTAATGTCTTTCATCAGAAATTGATATTTTTAAGTATTATTACTATTGAAACGATATAATTTTCAGTTTTTATATACATTATGTTATTTCACGAGTTACATAATTAACACAATTATAAGAAATTTGAATCAATCTATCGATTAGCTCATTCCTCACGATTTTTTTAACAAGTTTGTAAAAAGCATCATTTTGAATAATTTTTTTCTTATACATAATCGGCGATTGATTTTAGTTTTTAAGTTATTTGTAAAAAATTTTTGATACTATAAGTAAATGTATGTCCGTGTATGAAATTGCCACTTAAGTATGGTTAATAACATGTTTATGTATAATGGATGAATTTATTGAAAATTTATCTGCTTATGAATTTGAACGATATGTTTTTTAAAATTTTATGAATAAAGATTATATATTTGCAGAATATTTTTGAAATATCGATTTTAAAAGCCAAAATATAAGCACAAAAATTAATTCAATACTTATAACTTATTTATTAAATTATAAATAATTTTGATTCACGTTACATGAAACGAGAAATATGCGAAGAATGCGATGATAATATAATGAATATAAATCTGTTTTATTCTAGCTGTATCTCACCTAAATTGTTTATACTTTAATAAATAAACTTTAATTGACATTTTATATAAGCTTTGTATTTTCTTTTTGGCATCTAAAATCAAAAATTTTCCATCAATATATTATTATACTTATATAACAAGAAAACTAATTCAATTATTTTAATTTAAGTCGCCCAGGATTTTATATTTTATTTTTACATTTTGCGGATTCGAAAAAGTTGATAAGAATAGATATGAATGCTAAATTATTCATTATTTAGTTATTATTTATCACTTATTAGTCATAGTTTATATAATTGATGATTACATATGATGCTGCAAACATATATTCAATGCAAAATTTAATGTAATAATATAAAAAAATTTTTCGAATATTAAAATCGAAATTAAAGTTATATAAATCATCAGTTATATAAAACAAAATATTTAAAATATTATCTACAATATATATCAATAAAATGAATTTTATCATTTAATGAAATTTTGTTATTAAAATCAATAAAAATATTAAATATTAAAAATATTAAATTAAAATCAATAAATTTTTTGATGACTTTTCTTTAGAATTTTACTAGTTTTTTTTGGAGATTTTATTAGATAATGTAACCTAATCCAAACTTTAATTTAAGTTCAAATTTAACATCATAATGTAAATAAAATCAAGATCATTCAAATTATTTAATTGTTATCTAATTTATTATGTATCTATGACTTTAAGATCAATTTTCAATAATTATAATAATAATGTATTAACTACAGAAATGAATTTAGTTTTCCAACAAATTTCGTTTTCTTGCAAAATTATAAACTAAAGTAAAAGTATTATTTCATTTTTACGAATTTTTCTAATAATTTTTTTAGTAATCATGATTAATAAAAACCATAATTATAAGGGAAACTGAGACTAATATCTTTTATATATTAAGAATATATATTAAAGTATTAATATAGTAAATTAATTAATAATATATATTAAAAAATATAAGTAAAATATAAAATATGTAATGAATAAAGTCAAAATGATCGAAATTCTTTTTTAAATATATATTTTTTATAACACATAATTATTAATATTATAATTTTTAATTTAGATTTAAGATAATTTTCTGTATAATCTAATTTTTGCAAATTCAATATTATCAAAGAGTTAAAAAAATTTATTTTATTATTTCATCTGTATAATAATATTTTAGAATTTAGTGTATTTCATAAATTTTCTATCAGATTTAAATCTAATCATTCAAATAGTTTAATATTGATTTTGATGAATTTGATGAATTTGATGAATTTGAATCTTAAAAAAATTTTTTGTCATTATCTTATTATAAAGAATCTTCAAGCCTCAGTTTTACCATTGTTTTTTTTTTTTAAATTTTCGTTTATTATACGAATGTATTTCTTTGCATATATTATTTAATATTTGTAAGTATTAATATTTCAATGCTATTGTATAAAAAGAATTCTCACATCATTAACAATCCAACTTTTAACTTAACTATTAATTAAACTTAAAATTAAACTATTCGTACAATAAATAGTTTCTTGAATTCTTCATTAGATTTTTTTCGTATAGCTCCAATTCATTTATAGAATTATGATACATAGTAATAAAATTGATTTATTATAAAATTCAGTTACAAAGTTAGCAATTTTATACTTTAAACGATCAAAAACAAAGTCTATATGAAAATTTATATTAATTTATTACTGAATGAATATTCATTGTTCAAAAAATAAATTCAAATTCAAAGTTTTAAAAGTTTTATTAAATTGTTAAGTTTATTTAAAATTGATTTTAATCCAGACTATTCAATTAATTCAAATAGTTTAATAGTTCAAAGCATTCTAACATTTTAAAGATTAGATAGTAATGAAAATATTCTAGTTCAAAAGTTAGAATTGTTTTTTAGAATTTGGATTGTTCAATGGTTCGATTAACTCAAAGATATAAAATATTTTGATTTTTTTTCGAATTTTACAACGCTCATCAGAGATCTCCTCTATGTTTATCTCAGAAGATCGTGGATCGATGAGGCATATAACAGCTAAAGTCTTACCAGTCCCTTAGTTGTATGACATCTCCAACTTAAGAAAAATTTCTGAACTTAGATAACTATGCTACTTACAGAATCTACTATTCCTAGAAAAACTGATCCGCGAGTGTTTGTAAATTTTTTTGAGTGTAGGATGGTGCTGATTGCTGTTGAGATTAAGAATTGGAAAATATTATCTCAAAATCCAGCCACGCTGAAGTATTTCTAAGAAATATACAAATCCAAAAGTTTTTTAAAAAAATAGTATATTTTCTCACGCAATATCATCTTATATATTCTTTTTCTTAAATATTTAACATGTTGCCCATCATGAATATATAGCATTCAATTATATATACAAGTACAATTGACAATATATGAAACAATATAATACATATAAAATTATAAAATATAAAATCAAAATTAAACAAGTTTATAAATTATATTGATTGAAATTGATTAATGTTGATAGAATAATCATTTAAATCACATGCAATAGAGTTGTTCATTAGAATTTAAAAATATATAAATTGATAAAGAACATAATTGTTAAATATAATATGTACTTAAATCCTATATATATATATATATATATATATATATATATATATATATATATATATAATTATATATATAATTATATTAAATAATTGTCCATGTAATGTAACATTGAGCGTAACATTGAGTTAAACTGTCATTTCTGTATCTTAGACTATGAGATATCTTCGTCTAACGCTAGAATGCAGATTTTGATCTTTTGATTGTTTCATCTACCGTTGCTATTCTGGCAAATTTATCTTTTCCAAAATGTAGTTCCAGATTTCACTTTAGCTGCCATTGCAGTAGGACAAAGTTCCTAATAAATCAATGGACTATCCAAATTTGTCAGCTATTGTCTACGCCATTTATTTTATTTCTATAATTGTAATGCAAATACTTATTCTGTCACCGTTTTCAAAAATGTTTAAAAACATTCTGCTGAATCATTTGAAATCTATTCAATCTGTTTCTTATTAGATCATGCAAGTCAGATTCAAGGATCACACATAAAAAATCAACAATTATAGCAAACCAGACTTCAAAATATCAAAAGAGTCAAATCATCGAGATCACATAATAATGGATTTAGAGGGAGGAAATTAAAAACTATTGTATTAACAATACATAATTCATATATTGTATATTAATAAAATATTCCCGATAATTCATTTTAAATCTGATTTCGACAATTGATGCTCTCCTAATATGAAGAAGAATCATATACAAGGATTATGTTTTCTTGTTTATGAAAAATTGTGCAATCTTTGAATTTTTTATTTGAGATAAGCTTTTTAAATTCAATTAATTTATTTTGTGTCGCGACAAAATTAGTCCAATTATCTAAATAAATATTTTGGAATAATTCTCGACAATTCGTGCAATAAATCTTTTTAAATAGTTGAGAAATATATCTGCAGAGATACCAATGATTAATATTAATTTTTGTAAAATATAAACAAATATAACTTTTCAATATTGATCTTAATTCTGTCTTTAACTAAGTGTAACTCTGTGTAGACCACACAGTAAGTAGAATTAAGTAAAAAGTAATCATACAGAAATGTGCCGATGATAGCTTTATTTGCATTCCTATTTTAATTTTCATTTGGAAGCATTTTTAAAAACTGTTCAAATAATAACTTTTCAAAATTGTTCATGAGGAAAAATCGTTTGACAATGAATGTAAGTTTTTAGTATCGTCTAATGGAAAAAGTCCAGATATGTTTAGAAATTGATATAATAATTGTAGTATGTTGTGATTAATTTCTTTATATTCGTGATAGATATAATAAATGCTTGAAAAGATTTAAAAAAAATTCCATTTTTTTTTGCTATTGATTCTAATATTGAAAGAGTATAGTTACATTGTTTCACAAAAAATTCCGTTATCTGTGATCACTTGAGTTCTGAAATAACAATGCTAATACTACACGTTTTATTATATAGCTATTGCTATTGGTCCAATTTTGATAAAGAAAGATTTCGAAGAATCATGTCATTTTAGTTCCAATTGATGAGACATGATTCCTTTTATTGTTTTTGTAATGATTTCCATTGCGACAATAATTCGACAAATCTAAACATTTATCTAAATCTTCTGAGTTTTTTTTTTATTGAAATTTATTTTTTTAAAAGAAATCTTTCCGATGAAACTTTCATGCTTGTTACGAGTACTATATTTTACATAATAATTTCTTGACTGCATCTATTGAATTTCAGTTGTCCAATTGCTGTTTCAATTGTTTTGTTTTTTTGTTAGATCGTCAAAATGTTTATTAATGCGTTGCTGATATGAATGTGTTTCTGATTATGTACTGTGCAGTGAAATTATTCATATATTGAAAATTCCAAAATAATTTTGCATTAATAATCATATCTCTCCTGTTGAATATATTGAAATCTAGATAATATCAGAGTCTCATTCAGTTTTTGATACTGATATGATATTTAGATTTCTCAATGATTTTAGAATAAAATAAGGCATAAGATGGCGAAGAAAAGCTTTACGTGCTCGATGCTATTTCTACACATGTGCTATATGGTACTCTGTGAATTCTGAAAATTCCCATAATGTATGTATCCAAATCCGTACAAGGCAAGCCTTACTATTGCCATTCAAATGATATTTTTTGTCTGTTGTAAAAATAAAAAAACTTAAAAAATAATATTTTTTATTAAATAAAAAAATATACAAAAATATAGACATTATGTATAAGATATACATATTTAAATTATTGAAAACAATAAATTTAGAAATAAATGAATAATTTACAAACAAATTTTGCTTATTTCAACGAAAATCCAAAATAATAACCGATACAAATATTATAATGTAGAAAGCGATAATCTCTTTACTTATAATATACAACTTCAAAATTCTTCCTCGAGTTAACATTTTTACCAGCTCTTTCATCCTTTTTACATTCTTCATTCCATCGTTTTTTCCCCTTGCCTCGTTCGTTTCTTCGAAGAAAGGCACGTGGCGACCGTGAGTAGCAAGGAACGTTTTCGCCTAGAGGCCGTAGCTACAGAGGGGATGAATCTGCTTTA
This sequence comes from Apis florea, assembly GCF_048593485.1. Classification (NCBI taxonomy): domain Eukaryota; kingdom Metazoa; phylum Arthropoda; class Insecta; order Hymenoptera; family Apidae; genus Apis; species Apis florea. Next base: position 94,975 of record NW_028256772.1, read on the forward strand.
ATTTTAGCCATACTCTTCCAACCATGCCATAAGCAGACCATGGTATGCACGGTGGTGCTCTCGGCAGCAGCCTTGGCATCGCAGACGCATTATTCATACCTTAATGAATTCTCTGCCGGCTCCCTCTTCCCATCCTTCGATCTCCTCTGCTCGCCCTTTCGTCCGGATCCGCATTGCTCCCGCGTTTCCATTTTCGCAAGAAACTATGAAAGTTATCTCTCTTTCTATTTTTACAATAATCCTTGTTTTTTTTTTTTTTTTTTTTTTTTTGGTTGTGGCATTCCTTTTAATCGTCATATAATTTCGCAATTATACATTCGCTCTTTATTTTTTTCTATTTTTTTTCTATGGTTCATCGTTCATCACTAATTTTCTTTACTCGCGATCTCTTTGTATTGCAATAAGGGATATGTATTATTGCGAGATGAAAAGTTTCGGAATGTTTAAATTGTCGTCATTATTCTTCTTTCATCACTACTAAAAAATAATATATTTCGAAAAAACTTGAATATTCTCGAATATATTTACGTTTTACGCAAAAAGAGTAGAATACATTGATCCAAATTTATTCCTCTTTCCGAATAATAATATCGGTTCATGCGTAGAGTATATCAAGTTATACGCGATAGGACATTGTATTCAGAAATGCTAACATCACCGTGAATCCCGACGATGTTATATGTCATGTAAAGACCGACAACCAAAAGCGTCATCATCTCTGCTTACTGTCTTCTATTTCTGCTAACTCAAGTTCAAGGTGCTTATACCAAGATCAGATGTAACTATTAACATAATATTAGATTAGGTAAAATATTCTTCCTTATATTTTACCTAATCTTTAATCTTATGAAATTATTATAAAAAAATAGCAATCTTTTATTTATTATAAATTATAATAAATATGTTTTATGCGAAAAAAATCAAATTTTTTAACTACTTATAATTAAAATTTTAATATTTTTTAAGAAATAATTGATAAATTTATTAAAAACGTTTTAAATATCCTAAAACGTTTTAATTCAAAATAATAATGATAACAATGGAATTAAAAAAAAAATAAATTCCATTTAAGAAAAATTTCACACGTTGTGATTGATGAAATATTTATTTTGGGCAATTTCTGGAATCTAGAATTTGAATAATAATAATTTTTCAAGAAAATTAACTCTTTTAATTATTTTATTATATAAACTTTCGTGATAATTTAAATTCATTTAGTTTCAATTTTATATAAATATATTTAATGAAATTATCTTGTCATTTTTTTAATTTTAATCATATATAGAGATAAGTAAGATTTTTCAAAATTATACAATTAATAAATTAATAAATTAAATATATATATATTATGTAATACTTATTTTTGTATTTTCAGTTATTGTAAAATTTATTTCAAAGGTTTCAGCATATTTGAATTACTTTTGATCACGAATTGCAGATGATAATTGTAGAAAGTTACACTAATCAATTTTCGGTTTAAAAATTATAATAAAAATTCTATTATCATGAGATTAATATTACAATGCATTTTTGGATTTCTTCTTTCTCTTCACAATTCTTCTCATACTGTATTTGTTTCAGTTCGAAATAAATCTAAAACTTTTAATTGCTACTTCTGAATATTTTTCAAACTTTCAAGAGTTGTTTTGTACAATGTCTGCCGATCACGCATCGCCGCTCTATGCAACTTGTTCTCTATGAACATTAAAAGCAAACACGTGTTCATAAATACACGTCGCGCATATTGCGTTGCAATAATTTTCATATAAAAACCAGCTTTGAATTTGACCAAACTCATAACAAAAAGGAAAGAATCTTTGTGCAAATTGTTCATTGCACTTTCGTTTTGTTCTTTCCTTGATTTGTCGTGTATGACGTATTGAATTTTAAATTTTAGCATTTCTATTTTGATCATCATATTATTTGCACTTTAGTCATCATTATTAAAATAAATTAACTTGGTCATGCGAATGCTTTGGATTAGATTTTTCTAAAAATGTGAATATTTTTAAGAAATATTTGTTATATTTTAAAAAATATAACAACATAGTTACAAAATTCATGAATAAAGAAAATTTAAAAATTTATTTAGTTTAATTTACATATCAAAAACAATTCGTATTAATTAATATTATATTAATAATAAATTATTAATTAATATAATAATAATAATAATTATTATATTATTTCCATAGAAAGTGTAAAAAGAAATTTATAAAATGACTGAAAAATGAATCTTTTAGTTATGATTTAAAAAATTTAATTTTCATATTATAAATATTAATTACAAAATATGTTTTATAAATATATTTAATTGCCAAAATAAGCTTTTTGTTGATGATATTACTATTACTTATGTTATTATTTAACTGACTTAATTAATTTGAAATGATAAAATAGAAGCATTGTTAGATATGAATTCGAAAATACGATCTCATAATGAGATGAACAATGAATATAAATAAAATATTAATAAATTATTTGAAAACAAATAAGGTTTTTTCTATATTTAAATATTTTTAAAATCAATAACATTTACATTTAATTAAAAAATTGAAATTTTGCAATTAATCATTATTTTTCAAAAACTAATTTCTTTTAATTTTTTGAATAAGAAATTTGAAATAAAAGTGTACATTCATCTTGTTTTATTTTTTTTACATCTCGAGACAAAACAGATGATACATTCTGTACATTTCAATATAAATGTTACTCGGGCATATTAAATCCACGTTTCATGAATACAAAAATTCTTCTTTAAAATTTTATTTGTATTTCGTACCAACCTCATCTTCACAAACTAAACTTTATAGTCGACAAAATAGTTGCACATATTTTCTAAATCATATTTGTTCTATGTAATTTAATGAAGAATTCCCTTGATTTTTAATAAAGAATGAAATTTTGAAAAATAAGTTCAATAATTTCACAATAATCACATTTAAATTAAATCTTCGAAGTATTGCGTATAGATAAAAATAAAATCCACTGGAATGATCATAAACGAACACATGCAACAGGTAATAAAAGGAGAGAGAAAAAGATTAAGTGAAAGTGTTTAATCAAAAATACAAAAGAATGCATATTAAAGTGTTTAAATATTCCCGAACTGAAAAATTTCTTTCTCATGAAAGATAGTGTTCAAATGATACATCGTTTGCTGCTCTATCTTTCTTCTTTTATCGATCGGCTATTTCTATATAGATACTGTTTTAGATATTATACAATGCTTATACAATGCATATCTATGCATTGCAATATTGCATTTGGATATTGTGCTTTCTATTAACGCAATTTATTGGGTTTAATTTAATTTAAAATTAATTTAATTGGTGCATCCCAAGTCGACAGATTAATGTTTGTGAAAACATTACAATGCATTTATGTGATGAGGCATTTATAGATAAGGAATTTATAATGATATTATTCTTTCATCTTTTTAATCTTCTTGCCATTTCTGGTTTTACATTCGATAAGATTTATGATAAGATATATGAAGATCCCACTAGCGCCAGATCCTCATGATGCCATTCATTTTTTGATCGTAATGACGATTTACGATGAATGTGTTCTAGTTATCCTTTTTTCCCCTTTTAATGTTTAATTCATTTATCCAATGCGTTGTTTCGTTCGTTGATGATAGAATGAATGGTGGAATATATTAAAATCGCTATGCTAATTTCATATGAAAAACAGGAATTGTGATTGAAAATGTAGAAAATTTTGAAGAGGAGTGATTATTTGTGCATAAATGTTTTTCTAAAGTTGGTATTAACAAGAATTTTTAATCCAAAAAAATAGTTGACAATAAGAAAGCATATATATCTTTCCTAACATGAGAATCATTTAATAATGAATATCTGAATGGGGATGTTACATTGAAGAAATAAATTACTTAACCTTCGGATATACTTACCATTCAAATGTCAACCAATGTCTGAACATAGTTTCATCCGCCCCAGGCTGCTCAACGTTCTGCATTAAAAGGATGACATCATCGATGAGGAAAGAGCAGTACGAGCTGCTTATCGAAACGATGAGAAGTTCTAGCGGACTCCTTGACCGAAATGGAGAATCGAGTTAAATCAATCTTTAAAAGGTGATCCGTTATCAAATTTTTTATTTCAAATTATTCCATTCAAATTATCGAAGCATATATAATGCGTGGCGAAAAATATTTGAACTGTAAATGTAAATATCCATATTTTTATTTGTGAATCACGAAAATTGAAAGCAACGTCGACACAATTATTACGTTTTTTCTTCAACAGTTTCTATTTTATTACATTTTCTGAATATTTTCTTTTTAGTTGACAAACATATTTTCACATCGGATAAATAATCATTTATAATGAAACTAAAATTTTTCGATAATTTATTAATATTCTCTCATATTCGTATTCTTCGTATTCTTTTAAAGTAATTGTTAACTTTAAGCGATCGATTATTTTTATATTATGAATTTTTAAATACATATTGACGGGAATATATGTTGTATTAATTAAGCTTTCTATTCATATAAATTTTATTATAAAATAACAATTAACAATAATAACAAATAAATAAATAAATTTAAATAAACTATTACAAAATCAACATCTTACAACGTGTTATTCATATTATAGAAATTTTATGAATATAAAATTAAAATATTTATGCAGTTTATCTCGAATGACATTTCTATTTTTTGTGATATGTATTACATTAGTATACAATTAGCATTATTAATAATAATATTGAAAATGAGTGATAAAAATATCAAAGTTCCAGATAGAAAGAAAAGTAATATATAAATGGCATAAAATATATAATGACATTGTATCAAATTCATATTCAAATTTATCAAAAATATCATAACAAATTATAAATTTAATAGAAATAAATCAATAATTTAATATTTACAAAAAACAAAATTAAATAGATTTCATCATGTTTTATCGTGCAAAATATTATTATTAAAATATTAAAATATTAGATGTAAAAGCGGTCCAATAAATGGAAAGCTTAATTAATATAATATATTATATCCTTATTAATATGCATTTAGAAATTTATAATATAAAAAAAAAATCGATTGCTTAAAGTTAATGATTGAACGAATACGAATACGAGATTCATTGTATTTGAAAACGTGAAACAATTCTTTTTTTATTGTGTAGATTTAAGAGTTTGCCCCTAGAAAGAATGCAGATCTAATTAGTTGAAACAGCCAGCTATTCCTTTGTTTTAATTTGATGCGATATTATGTTATATATATTTTTTCTATTAACAATAGGGATTGCATTTACTAATTCGAAAAAAAGAGAATGGGAATTATCGAAATTGAATAAGATAAAGAGATATATGAACAAGTGACTTCAAATATTGTCAAAAGTATCATAAAATGGAAATAGACGGATTGAATGAAAGTTACATACTCTTTTGTCAAGTTATATAGTTATGTTGTTCCAAACATGTTCCATTTCTGAGTTCAACATAGCATGTAACTTTGTTATATTTATAATATGTAATATATTTATAAATTTTTAATTTTGTTACATAGAATTATTTTAATAGTAATTTTAAACTTTAATTTTTTAAATATTTGAAATGCGAGTAATAAGAATAGAGAGGTACAATTATAAAAATTTACATAATCGGTTAATATAACATATATTTTCATCACTGTAATATCTTTTTCATTTTAATTCGGATTACGAATTTATTATTGATTGGTGGAATATATTTGAATACATTCATGAGTTACGAATACATATGATTATTTCATCTTTATTTTAGATTTTGATCGATATATCGATATTAATATTATGAAAAGAAAATTCAATTGAAATTGTACGATTCACTGTACTTCGATAATTCAACTATAATATTAAACTATATATAAAACTACATAGAATATATCAATATGAAGAATACGCCTGTTCATAAATTCATATTTAATAAACGATTAATATATATTTTATAATAATTATTATAAATTCTATACAAATATTTATTTAATAATATTTATTAGTATTAAATTGCATAATATCTAATAACATTTAATTTTTTTAAATCCTTTAAACAATTTAAAATTTATACATTTGCAGTGTTATAGGATTATTTACAATATGATTTATAAACAAATAGAATATGAAAATTATTAAAAAACTAAAAGTTTCTTACTGTTATTATTTACATTATTATTTAAATCTTTTTATTATTATTTGTGGGATAAAAAAGAGTGGGAGAGAGAGAGAGAGAAATCGAGTATTTAATTAAAACATATTTTCTATAATAATACAAAATAAATATATCAAATGATATTTATTAATTCATAACTATTTTAATAATTGCTTTAATTAAGATATTTATATTTTTACTTGTACTTTTACTATAACAAAATTGAAGAGATATTTTTGTGACGAGAAACCGATTTATAGTTTCGATTCTCTTTGGCGCAAATTCATGGGAAGAAACAAGAGGACATAACCGTTTTCTTGAAAAGAGAATCGTAACTGAAGTGATATATCGCTTGTATTTAGATCGCGCGAATTCTTGGGTTCGTCACGCAAAAAGACACGAATGCGTGCACAAATTTGTGGATTCCTTTTGCATGCGTGCAATTGCTCATTTTTTTTTGTTCTAGCTGTAAATTTCTGTGTTTTTCACTTTTGTAATTCTTGCCATGTTTTTTTGTTCATCTTTCTTTTTCAAGGAAAGTGAACAAAATATGACCTAAATTATTCTTACCAGGGCAGCATTAAAATTATTCTTCGTGTTTGTGATGAGATCCGAGAATAAATGAAACATCACGAAATACTTTATGCGCTTTTTTTCGCATGTTGTTTAACAGTCATGGTTAATCATTGATGATGATTCAATTAGTTGATGCAGTGATTCACCAGTCGTTCAAGCATTGGTATACTCATTTCCGGTGCGACGCTGCGTTTCTAGTTGCGAAGTTCCCTAAAGATATTACCTGTACTCATAAGTACGTATTATTCATACGTATTAGAAAATGATTTGTACAAAGTAATTTAGATAGAATTAAGCAATTTTTTTAAAAAAAGATATATTTATAAAGATAGATTTATAGAATTTTTTTTAATAATCCATAATATGTAATATATTAATATGTAATATATTTATGTTACAATTATTATATCTTTATTACGTTATTTAGAATTCATACTTATTATATAAATATATATAAAATATCATTTTAAAGCTTAGATTTTATTGTATGAATTAAATTGTTATTAGTTTAATTTAATAAAATTATAATGGAAAAAAAATTAAATGGACCACTAAGAATTATTAAAGTATGTTGTGAAATAATTATTGATATAATATACAGATATAATGGTATGATACCATTTTTAATTTTGAAATAATATTTATTATTATCAAAATTAAAAAAAATTATTTTAACTAAAACTCTAAATAACTTTGAACATCATATTACATAAAACGTAATATATTTCCTAAAAAATATTTTATTATTATAACTAAAATTTCAAACATAATTTACTTCATAATTTAAATAAATGTCTATTTCAAAAATTTTTTCGATTTATCATAATCTTTTTTTGTTTCGAAATATGTATAATATTCTTATAAAATCATTTTAAATAAGTTTAAAAATTCAATATATTTTCTTATTCTTCAGATAAACAAATTTAGATCTTATAAATTATCGCACAAAAAGCCAATATTTACTTGTTTAAAAGATTTGTCAAAACACTACACTACGAAACATTTGCCTCCTAACGAATTTTTCAATCTCAACAGTCCGATTTCAAGGAAATCGTTTGTTATGTATTATGTTTAAAGTAAAATAATTGGAAAAAAAAAACCATTTTAATTTCAGACTTTGCATTTCATCAAATAATAATATGTTCCGTGTATTCTTGATTTTTATTTGTGATTTTATTGTGGACATTTTTCAAATGGTTCATCATATCCACATATCACGATCTCTGGTCATTGGGTCATTGGACTGCGACATACTTTCTAATCAAAAATATCGGTTTTAGAAAGTGATTATGTTCTAGATTACTTCTTTTTTAAGTTATGCGAAAACATAACATAATCGAGTTCAATTCGTTCCCTTTTCGTATATTGCCAACTCATGAGTATATATTTGGCCAAAGCATGTAATTTAATACTTTTTGAACAATAATCAACCGCGATTCTGTTTCCTTGAATTGCAGGGTATGTGAATTTTTGCGCATAGGAATTGGTTGGCATGCAAGAATTCGTAGAAATAAATGGATATGGAAACTGGCAAAGTTGACCAAAGATAGGAAGTTTGGAGTAAAAATTGAAAAGAAAAAAGAGATATAATCATAAGAAAAGACAAAAGTTGGTATTAATTAAAAAAGAAGAAAGTTAGAAATGAAAAATAAGGAAATTAATTAAAAAAAGATGAAAAAATATATAGTAATAGAGAATAGAAAAGAATAATAGTATTAGTATAAATTTAATGAAAAATCAAAATAGAGAAATAACTAGAGTTATTTTGGTTGGTTATCAAAATTGGTCAAAATATGGTGAAGAAATAATGATTGCAAGAGATAACACTACAGAACGCAAAAAATAGAGAATCGCTTGGCATTATCATTGCTAATGAATATTCAATTTTGATTTAGCGGATTTAGATCGATGTCTTGACTTTAGTTGTAAGTCTCGTGATAATTATTGTAATTATTCATTTTGATCCGCTTGTTTTATTACCTATTTCTTTCAATTCGATTATGTTTTTATCTTCATCTGTGTACATTTCATTTCAAATTTTTATAGAAACAAATAATTATTCGTTGTATTGTTTTCATTTCATATGATTTCAAATGTACTATATTAAATGGTATTCATATTGATAGAAGTAGTTCTCGATCTGATAATGGCACCTTTTTTCATTCTGCATCTTGTATATGATATGTTTATAGCGGCGAGATAAGTATCGCAGGAAAGAACCAATATTATTCAAAATGTTTATAATGAAGCGATGAGGAGAATTGCGAAGAAAACAGTATATAAATACTATACATTATTGTATAAATACTATAAGTTATCGAACGGTGTAAACAATAAATCACTTGCTCTATCAAATATAACATATATTGACATATATTATTGGTAATATATAAGAGATGTAATGAATTCAGTCAATTATAAGAATGTGTGTAATTTGACTTATATGTTTGTATAGGTATATCTTGTTAAATCTTATATTTTTCAGGATGTCAATTTAAATTTATTTTATTGATTAATTTTATAGTCAACACTTCCTTTTTCCTTTGTAATAAACACACTTAATATTTTTCTGTGTTTGGACGGAACATCAACTGAAACACTCCGTATAATATCCCACATTAATGATATTTAAACTTATAAATTTTTTTATATTTAAATCTAAAAATTTTAAATAAAATTTTTTTATTATGATAAATATATTAAACTATTAAAAATATTACAAAAATTTACAATTATAGAAAAAAACTAACATAAAAGAAAAAATTTTTTGATTCTTCGAAGAAGGTTTAATTATTTAAAGAATAAATATATTTAAAAATCTACGTCATTTTTTTTTCTGTTACAAATATCAAATATAAAATCACAAATATTATTACAATATTGATTTTATGAATATTCTATTAATAACTAGTAAGATTTTATATTACTATTTTTCTCTATAATAAAAAAAAAAAATAAATTTACGGATCAATTTTCCAAATAAATGATCATAATAATTAATAAGGCCAATTGAATAATTCATCGCAGAAATAAATATTTTTGTTTTTATTTATACTCCTTTATATCTTATATGTTGCCTTCGCAGATTTCTTTATTGCTTTGCTATAATTCTGGACTTATTCGTCGAGCGAATCTTATGGGAAAAACATTTTTGAATTTTTGAAATCTCATTATAAAAATTCCAGCTAGTAACAATTATTTTTTGAAGGATGTTAACTCGCAGTTATTGTAATTGTATTTCGTAATCAAGTATAATTATCTGGCTCAATCAGCTACTAAATGAAGCGCGAACAAAGCACGAAAAAGGAAGCATGTAAGCATTTTGAAGAAATTAGATTATTTTGTATAATATTTCTTTTTTTTTTCTTCTTTGAACGCCATAATTATAAACATTATGTGTATTCTTGAGTGTGTTTCTTTCTCTTTCTTTCTGCTCTTCCTTCTCCCCCTTCCTTCTCTCTCTTTCTTTCCCTACTGCTAATAATCTTGATGACAATTCAATCGATAATGTAATTATACTTTCTCTGTAATAATCATTTATTTAAATTTTAATTAATTTGAGCGTTCACACGATATTTGTATTGATTCCGCAAATCAATATATTGTTCATTAAATCATTTTTTTATATCATTACAATTTATGTTATTATGTTAATTTTAAAATTAATATAAATCGCATAGAACATAAAAATTTAAAGATAAAAGTTGAATTTTAAAATAATTGAGGTAATTGAAAAATACCTTGTTTTAATTATTACAAAATCTATTATAACGAAATTATGTTTGTTTTGATTAGATTGATTTATTAAATATTTGTATAATATTATGAAAAATATAAAATTAAAAACATAATCGAATATATTAAAACAAATATATATATATATATATATATATATATATATATATATATATATATATATTAAATATGGAAATATGAAGAAAGATAAAACGAGGAAATGAATTTTACTTTTTATTATTATAATTGATAATGAACAATATCAAATTATATTAAATATTAAATTTTAATCAAAAAATTTAAATTTTAAATTTTCTATCAATAATTTTTTACCTAATATCAAATATTAAATTGTATATGTATATAATTGTGTAATATACGTTATGTATATATATGTAAGTATATTTTATTATCATATATCTAAATAACTTACAAACGTTATACAATCTTTCTTGTATTTTTATCGTTCGAAATTAAATTTAAAAAAGAAATTAAATTAAAAAAATTAATACATATTATTGATACACATATATATATAAAATAAACGCTACATTTGGCATCCTAGTTGTATTCATGTTTATCATCTATTTATAATATTTCAACAATTGAATGTGATCGAAAAAACTGGCAACAAAAACGTCCATCTGGGAAAATTTTATTACAACTTACCATTGTTCCTGATTTGCATTTGTTATTATAATGAGAAATAATTGATATTACCCGTGTCGTTACGAATGTAACTACGACATAATCATGCCATCAAAAATGGATTAAAACAATTACCATTAAGAAAAACGAATCGGCTCGATTCGACAAAGTTTCAACTTTATAACTTTTTAGTTTTTCTTACTTTTATTTATTATCTTTTCTTACATTATTTTTGCGCATTTTCTTCTCATTTCCACGATTCAATTTCTACGATTTCAGATGCAAACTGTATTCCTGCATAACATTTTGCTAACTATAATAAATTGAGGAGGTAATTGAAATAATAACAAAAATGCAAGCTTGTTAAATTAACTTGTCGAATATTTGTATAACATTGTGTAAACTGTTTGCATTGATATTTATTTACGATAATGCCGATTGCTTTACACAATTAGCTTCGATATCTCATATTTAATGTCTGATTAAGAAAAACGCAACGAAACTTAAAAAAAAATATTAAAGGAAGATATCGTAAATTGATTACTTATCTTTTTCAGTTATTATTTCGATTGCGAAACTTATTTTATAATATATTCAATATAATATATTCAAACATTATATTTATTGTAACATTTATATTTTAATATAATGAATATAAATATAAATATATCTTTATTATTTATTATATAGAATTATAATTTTACGTTATAATAATTAAAATATTAGCATATCCCATAAGTTTCTTTCGCACTACGCTAGGAATGATTTTAATTGACTATTTTTATATTAACATGTAGGCTTATTTATATTATTCTTCATTGCTTTAAAAAAGATAATAGTGCAAATGATACTATAGACGAAATTTGCACCGTTTACGGGAGTGGTACTATTACGGCTGTCCGCAATTGATTTAAGAGATTTAGATCTGACAATTTTGATTTGAAAGATGAAGACTGCAGCAATAACAGATCTTATCAAAGCTATACTCGCTGAAAATCTGCGATATAGTGTGCGCGAGATAGTGAATGCTATTAACATTCCCAGGACAATATCATCTGATCAGAATGGGATATATCAATCGATATCAAGTTTGAATCTTTATTGATGGAGACCGGCCTTATGAACCGCGTTTCTATGTGCGATTTGCTTCTCCAGCGACATGAAAGAGATTGGTCTTTTTAAAAAAACTTGGAGACGAGACTTGGGTTTTGTATCAAATGTGCATCGAAAACGCATTTGATCTAAAGACAATAGACCAACTGTCGCGAAGCCTGGACTTCAACCGAAGAAAGTTCTTTTGTTCATTTGATGGGACTAGAAAAATACAGTCTACTATGAGTTCCTTCTTTAAAATGAAACTATCAATTCTGCCAAATACTGCAATCAGCTTGATAAATTGAAAACCGTCATAACAGAAAATGGTGAACGGATGAAGCGACGTTTCTCATCACGACAAAAACCGCATGTTGCATTAGCTGTGAGAGAAAATCTGTTACAGTTTGATTAGGACGTTCTACTGCATCCATACTTCCTAGATCTTACTCTCTTCAATTATTATTTGTTCTTGTCATGAAAAAAATTCTTTCAATGATAAACGGTTCCAAACGGTAAGTGAAATAAAAACGCACCTCAAAGAATATTTTGCAAGTAAGCCCTAATAATTTTGGAAAGAGGAAATAATGAAGTTTCCTGAAAAATGGAAGACGGTGATAGAATGGTTTATATAACGCAATAAATCAACCTTAAACAACAAATATCGTGTATTTATTTCATATCAAAAAAAAAGAAATTTATGGGACATAATATTTATTGTTATAATAATTAATTTATGAAATAAACGGCTTAATTATCAAAAAATCAATTAATTTCTTAAAAATTAGAGAAGAAATAATTAAAGCAAATAAGAAGTAATTAAATTATTATATTTTTAGAATAAAAAATATAATACTTAAATCATAATACATAATGATATAAGACATAAATCTTTTTATTTGTAAATATAAAAAAAATATTCACTAAAAATATTTTTGTAAAATATTCTAATTTATTCATTTTTTTTTTATAAGTTCATTTATAAAAAGAGAAGTCAATCACATTTTTGTTAAATTTTGAATATATTTTAGAGAGATAAGTAAATAATTTATTGGAAATAATCTATTTTATCGATCAAAAATTATGGTAAAAAAAAAAAAAATAGCTTATAAAAAAAATGATAAGTATTTATAGATTTTAATAATGATATATTATTTATAATATATTATTATTAATATATTATAGTATATTATATAATATATTATTTTACATACAATCAATTGTAAAAAAATTCATACGAATTCAAATAATAAATTATATTATTAGAACCAAAAATAATTTTCTTTTACATATGAATATGTATATTATAATTGTTTGTTGTACATATAACATTTATTAATTATTTTGAAAAGACAAAATCAATCCTTAAATTTCAATATTACTTTTAAATATTTTTTAATATATATTTTTAATATAATTTAATCAAAAATATGGAAAAATTTTAAAGTATAATATTTTAAATCTTAATTATAAAAAATAATTCCTTTTTTTAAAATTGTATATAAAACATGAAAAAATGTTAAAAATTTGAACATTCAAAGAAATTTATCATTGAAAAATAAATTATTCTACATATAATTCATTATTTTGCCTCTAATTTTTTGAGGAACATCATTTATAGTTCCATAATGCTTAATGTGTTGCATTGGTTAAATACAAGCCATTGACACAGTTCTAGATCTTTAGCTATCTTTCGAAATGTTTTCTCAGCTTTTCAGCAATTGTACTTGACGTCATTGATTTGGTGTCTTTCTTCCTTCTACTATCGTAATTATACACATTACATTTCTGTTCATCTTAACAGTTCGATTTATGCTAACAAAAATTGTTTACAATGTGTCAATTTGTATCGCCACAACTACAATGTACGAAAGTAATTGTCCACTACGAAAGCGACAGTTCAATACAATACAAATGTCTTGATTTCTTAGAATGAATGAAAACTTCACTAAAATTTCAAAATTGAATGTTCAAACTATATGAAAACATAAGTTAGATATGTTTTCAAGCTCTTTTAAAAGCTACATTCTATGTTTAATATACGATTTGTACGTAAATAAATGGCCACTGTACATCGAATATCTTATTCATCTTCTCTCTATAACATATTTAGCATTTATCAAAGTTGAACTTAAGATTATTTTTGTAATTAGTAATTAGTAATTAGGTAATATTTATTACCAGTTTTTTTTTTTTGTGAATATCGGAAACTAAGCTCCAAAGATTCTAATACATAGAGAAAAATTATTTAAAATGTTCCCGATAAAATGTTTCAAGATCATCAGAATTGGAGAATATTCTTTTGTAAATAATTATTGAAATGTAATGTTTTTTAATTATGTTACTGTACATTATTTTTTTTGAAATAAAAAAAAGCACAGGAACGTATCAAGAAAATATGGCAACAAAACTATGGTTAAAATAGTTAATCAGAGTTTCCACATATATTTCTATCTTTCTTGTATGTAGTATATCATCATTAGATGGCATTCGCGATAGGGCTTATATGATTCTCTACTATTATAATGTACGAAAACTTTGCTTATATTTATGAACTATCTTATAAGCATATTAATCTTATAGCCTATTAATCTATTCAATCAACCGCGAAATTGACAAATCGTGTAACGATACACAGAGAAACGAGAAAAACTATTAATTTTGTGAGAAATTTCAAACTATTATCATCCTATTATTTTTCTTCGATCGATAACAACAATGATAACATTAACATTGGATGATTAACATTCGGATGACGACTAATTTCTACGGGATGAAATTATTTAAAGCAGTAGATATTCTTTAAAATGAAATTTCACTGACAGTAATAACCCGATTGCTTGCTCGTGCAAAGCTTTCATCTTCTTTAGAACTGGCAATGTGGCTCAGTTAATCATCGCAGTGAATGTAGATGCATACACGGAGCGGAGTAACGAGAAGAGAAGCAGGTTCGTGTAAGTGTTGTTAGTACACCTATATAGATTGTAGAGAGAGGCAAGAAGCCCGGAGGGTGGTTGCTCCAGTTAACGCGGCCGAGCACTTATCGGAAATTATCAACGAGACGTAACCTGCATTACGTAGCGAACTACAGCTCGTTAGGGCCTATCTTCGATACAGGTTAACCATGTACACCGTGTCCTCATGTCTTCCTACTCTGTTATTGGGATGTGTTAATCATATCTCTAGTCCTATGATTCCATCAGTTTTTCCTTGGCAATTATGTTTTTATTGCTTTTTATTTTTTGATCATTCTTATATTTGTTTTCAACAAAATCAATAAAAAATGTCATTGTTGTGATGACGAAATAGACATAGATGAAAAATATTTGGTCATAATTGAAAAAAAAAGAGAAAGTCGATTTATTTTCATCACAAGAGAAATTCGAAAGAAATTGATAATTGCAAAAAAGACAAAACATTTGAAAGGTAACAATCTTTCAATGGCAATTAAAAATAAGAAGATTTTTCTTATTTTTAATTTCTTAGATATTTTTCTTTAATTATTCCCTAATATCGATTCGAATTCTTTCATTTGTTATCTCTAAAATTATAAATTTCATTTCTGGATTTAGTATTTACTCCTTAGATCTCATCTATAACATTTAGATCGCTCTTTAGTTTAATAAACGCCATATTGTTTTTTAACGATCAATACTATAATTTTGTAGATAGCATTTAATCGATAAATATATTGTGTTTACCATTTTTTATCAACAGATTGAGATATATCAACAGCCGACTTAAAAATATATTCGGATTTTTTTATCTAATGATTCTCGATGGCTCGTTCTATTTTTATTATTATCATCCCTCTCCAATGGAGAGATAGAAGAGATCTTCTTAAAGGTCGCGATCTTGAAAAATAATTACACCATTTCGGACTATATAGAATGTATAAAAAAGGCTAAATTGGCTAATAAATTCATGATTGTTCTTGAATTTCTCTATATTTCCAGCTATGTCTTTTTTTCTTCACGATCATTTTTTTAATTTTCGTTTCATTCTCGCATAGAAGCGAAAATATGCAACGAAAATAAATAAAATTTCTTGTTTTCAACAATTCGTGATTTGAGCAGATGCGTTAATTGGAAAGTTAAGTATTAGGAAGACTCTCGAATATGGAAAAATAATATTTATGTTGCTAACTTGATAATTGATATCAGGTAGCGCAGCACGTCGCAGCTTGTTTTGTGTGACCCAATTTTCTGTTTATTTATAAGGAGAAAAAAGCGACTTGACTGAACGAATAATTTTTTTTCATTTATGTACTTCGTTTTCGACTTAAGTTCATTCAGCAAAGACTCATTAGTCCATAAGTATCTGGCGATTCAGCGATTTTAAATCACCAGCACATATATATAGTGCGGTGATCGAAATATGAACTGCATCTGGCTTTTCTCTTATTGCAATTCATACTTGTGTGTATGCATATGACTTATTATAATTTTTTTTTAGAAAGTTAAGTTTATTTAAAATTTGTATAAATAAACAAAAAATTGTGTCTTAATTATAAGATATAAATTTAAGAGATAAAAATATTTTTAATGAAATTATTTTCTCAAAAAGATATTACATATACATATGTGTACATAGTTTATATTATATATATTAAAGTCATCTAAATTGAATGTTATTTTTAAATTGAAATGAGACATGAATTTTATTATATTTTAAATATTTTAAATTTCTTAAAATAAATTGCTCTTTAAAAAACCGATTGATATAAATACATATATTAATGTCTTTCATTAATACATATAATATATATAATGCCTATAACATCGTTTTCTAAATTTATATGAATAATCCAAAAACAATTGAAACTGAAAAGAACACTACACAAACTGAAAAGAAAACTATAGGCATTATTAGTGAATTACATAAAAATATAAAATATATTAAAAAATTGATAAAACAAGTTATATGTAGAAAAAACCAAGATATTATGTTTTATAATGTATATAGTTATAAATAAATATAATCACAGATTTCATATTAAAATAAAGAAAAAACCGAAATATTACAAGTAATTTGTATTTCATTTTAATATAAAAATATAGTATACTTAATTTGAATAACTTTATAATATTATTTCTATCGAAGATACATTTTAATTCTTAAATACATATTTTTAATATAATTGTTATTCTAATAATGTTTGACCACAACTAATATACGTTCGAGGTTCTTAGGCGAATAATAAAAACAAAAAAAAAAAAATTGATATTATAAGTAGATATATTGATAATTGTTGAAACTATTGCAAAATTATCAGACAGTGGCCGATTGTGACATATGATTCATTAATTTTGTTAATGCACTAGATGAGATGACATAAAAAAACATATTTTTCTATTTTTTACGCAAGCTATATTCGGTGTAACTCGATACTTTGAAATAGTATATATAATACAAAAATAGCGTGGTAACGTATGAAGGAAAGATACCGATAAAAGTATGTCATCGTTCGAAAGCAAACAAACCAGACCGTTTGTCGGTGGTTGTTGATTGCATGATTCGCACTTGTGGATGGATATTATATCGTATTATTCTGCAATCAACTTGTCCTGTCGGTTAACTTCGATAACTGAATTGCGTCGTAATATATGTTCGATTAGGACGGACGAGAATAAGCAAGTTTCATCTCACTTTACGTTCATTGTTATTTCGTTGTTTGGGGATTGGTTTGTATTGCTTCAAATACCTACTTGAAAACTTACATTCATCGAATCTGTTTCATTATTTTCTGTAATGTTGGTGTATTTTATTTGAAATCGGTTTTGCCTATTCGTTGTTTCTATTGTATATTGTACGTCACGAGCGAGTTTTATTACAAAATTTCAAAGTGCATTTCAAATGTCATCTGATCTAAACAAAGATAATATATTTGTAAATTTGTTTATTTTGTTTGTATTTCATAAAGAAATCGAATGTTTTCAAGTTAATTAGCCATATATTTAAAAATGTTTATTTTTATGAATTGGTGAATCTATTTTGTTTTCCATATATAAATAATAAAAGAAAAAGATAAAGAATTAAAAATAAATTGAATAATATTCAAATATAAATTTAATATTTCCTAAATCGAAAAATTTCAATAAATTTATAATAAAAATAATATAATATATTATTATATTATAATAAAATGATATTTATCCAATTTTAATTATGAGATCTCATAATTTTATGATTTAATTAAATATAATCTTAATCTAATTAATTCTAATTTAGTTCTTTTACAATGTAATTATAGATATATAATATGAAAATTAAAATAAAACTTAAATTACTTACGTTAATGTATTAATTGTTTATTTTAGTTACTATTACTAATTATATTACTATTTATTATTAATTATTTAATTTAATGTAATATATTGATATTATATTATATTATATATAATATTATATAAATATATTGATTTAACATATTAATGATTTAATTTAATTATATTAATGTCTAAGCGATATGTTTTTTGGCACCTTAACTTTCATTTCTTTTGTCTTCTACTCGTTATTCTTTTCTAAAATTAAAATATTAAACTTGAATAAACATGAGTTTGATTAATTGAACTATACCAAAAGTACAATCAATATTTTTGATGAATAACAAAGTTTTAACTCCACATCATTTATATATTTATCCAATAAATTTATTGCAAAGTTGTCATAACCATACATTTAAACACTATTATATTCTTTTCTATATAATTCAATATATATAATATATAATTCAATATAAAATGATATTTATTAAAATATCATGGATTTTATGGAATAAAGAATTCAGTGTTTCCATTATCGCATTATTTGAATTCGTAAATCATTAATATATACAATATTTCATTACAAGAGAGAAACGAACGAAAAACTATGAAATGTAAAAGATAAAATACTTTATTCTGTATATTTATTTTAACACCATTTTCATGTTTTTCTCTTTATTTTTCGAACTATTGTAATTTCATAAATCGACAATGAACCAATTATAGTATAAGAAGCGAAATGTTAGTTGACGAGATTGAATAACAATTTGAATAAGTCAAATGAAATGGCGCATAATGATTTAAAATCGTGGAAAAAAATCAATTTTTCAAATTCATTTGAAAAATTCAAATTCAAATATATATATTTGCTATAAAATAAGTTGTTAAAAATAATTCTTTTACGAATTTTTTGGAGAGTACTTTAAAAACAGAAAAAAATATATAAATTATAAAATTATTCCATTTTTCTAAAAATTATCCAAATTTGTCTTATTATATCTTTTTATTGGTAAGAATTAAATTAATTAAAGCTAATTATATAGTATTAATAATATTTTCTTAATTATAAATATATGCAAAAATTATAAGAATGTATCCTATAATTTTAATTTCAAAAAGTCTTTAAAAATTGTTAAGAATTTAGTAAAGCTGATTACATACTATAAAAAGCATTTTTTAAGCTATAAATACATGCCACAATTATAAAAATATAGACCTTTTTATCTTTTCGAAAAATATTCTTTTGAAATATTTTTTTATTATTTTTAGCATTTAAAAATGTTTATAAAGCGAAAATGACAATGAATTTTGTATAAGAATATTTTTTAGGACATACTTAAAATACGTAAAAATTTCTTGCTAATATTTGCCTATTTGAAAGTTATAAAAATGTATATATGTATAGTAAATATGTGTGAATCAGAAATTGATTTGTTAATTTTCAATAAATCTATTTATTAATTATTTAATTGATTAATTAAAAATTATAATTTTTATATTTAATTCTAAATATAATTAAATAATTATAATATTAGAAAGAAATATAATAATTTTAATCAATTAGTCAATTTTATTTTTATAATATATAATTATAAAATATAAAATAATTATCAAAATCGAAATCTATGATGAAAAAACTATAAAACTTTTTCTTTCATAGTAAATAATTTATAAGTAACCTGTTTTTTTTTGTGCGGTATACTTTGCGGTGTAGTATAGATCTTCTATTCTTAATAATTTAATAAATTTCGGTTCTAATGTATCTAGATATTTGATTCTATTGGGTTGATATATATCATTCGTGCTTAAATCTAATGAAGTGCAAAATTATTTTTAATATCTTACAAATCAATTGTATAATAAAATATAATTTGAATTAAAAAAGTAAACTATTCGAATAAGGGAATTTTCGAATAATCCAACGACTCCAACTTTTCTCAGATAAATTATTCTATATTCTTATTTTAAAAAAAATAATGTTTATTTATAAAAAATTAAAATAATGATATAAGAAATTGTATAATAAAAAAATTTTTTATATATGTATAATAAATTATACCATTAAGGATCTCATCTTTTTAAAAAAATTAAAAAAATAAAATTATATAAATTTTTTATATACGAAATAATTTTCAATTTTATTTTTCTTTCTTATTTCGTTTCTTCTTCTTTTTTTTTTAATGCCAAATAAAGATTTCCCAATATCATGTACTCCTGCTAATTCTATATTATAGTATTCTCATTGCATTCTAATTTCTTAAGAATTTTCAATTTCATTTCAATAATTAATACATTCTGTATAATATATACATATCCATATCTAATGTCAATTAAATTTTACTTCCATTGCTGTATTAAGGAAAAATTTCTTTACATTATAAATAGAAATAATTCAGATAACAGAATATTCGGTTACTAGAATTATTCTACCGAATATTACTAGTATATTAAAGTTCTATTGTATTAAAGACCAAGCAAATGATCTTAACAAAAAAGATCTTAGCAAAAGTTAAATTTATACATTATATGTGCAATTCTGATAACGTTGCTTGATATTATAATATCTGTATGAATTTTTTAGAATTAGATAAACTAAATCTTAATGAGCTAATAATAATTTATTATTATATATTTAAGATATTAAGATTTAAGAATTTATTATAGAAAATAATTATATTTCATTACACATTGTTTACATATATTTTACATACATATATTTTGAAAAAGAAGATAAGAATTACATAAATATATTATATGGCTTTACTATTTTTAAATCTTTTATAAAATATACTTAATATATTTGATAGATCAGATATATATAATTATAATAAAATATATATAATAAAATATAATTACATAGACGTAGTTTTTTATTTCTATGAATTTAATGAATTTAATATAAGTAATATTTTACATGATTTACTGATAAATTGTAGTCTATTTTATTTTATTCTCTGTTTTAGATTATTAATAAACATATAAATTTTTCTTTATAATAGAACAACTCAAATGGGCATTAAATTTTAAAATATATAGTAATATCTATTTATATTAATCTAATTTCTAATTAAATGATATAATAAATGATTTATTATAATCTTAAGAAACAAATAATTCTTTTATTTTTTGTATTTATATTTAAAATTATGAATTTTATTTTAGCTAAGTACAATAAAAATATTAATTAAGAATTTCACGAAAAATATTTTAAAATTTCAAATCTTAAAATATTTTAAAATATTTATTTCAAATTTCAAAATTTCATGTAAAATTATCAATATGAAATACTATCTATACGAAATGTTATATCTTTCAACGATTTAAAAATTTTGTCAATGATCACAATTAAAAAGCTGACATACACAGGAAAGATATTATGGCTGATATTGGCAAACGCGTCACGGCGAGATAAAACGTACATCACTTGGAAAGAATGTCGTTTCTCGAAATTGATAAAAGTTTCAACGGCAGGATTTCTGTCTTCGATAAAGTCATAAAACCATGGTATTCTGTATATAGAGATTTTGCGATATGCGATATACACGTAGCTTGCAACCGATTATCGACCTCGCTTCCAAGACTAAATAAAGGTTAAAGAAATCTTGTCGTGGAAAATCTTGAAAAATCGTGCTCGTTTGATGGATGACTCAAAGTTTCGAATTATTTTACCTTGGTTTGAGGCTTCTAGCAAAAAA
This sequence comes from Apis florea, assembly GCF_048593485.1. NCBI lineage: Eukaryota > Metazoa > Arthropoda > Insecta > Hymenoptera > Apidae > Apis > Apis florea. The sequence continues at coordinate 117,149 of NW_028256772.1, forward strand.
CATTATGGATTCAGTTGGAAGGTATTGAAATTGATTCACGCGTAGAAGTTGAGAGTCATCGTTTATTTAGAAAGTTTATTTATTTATGAGTGACAGAATAGTAGTAGCGACATTAATAATGATAGTAATTGGAGGTGAGAGTTCGAGCGATTGCAAGAAATGTTCAAAGAAAGGTTGAGATAGATTATCGATTTTCTTCATCATAGTTTATAATCATCGTCGTCGTCTACATTACTGTTGTACCTTCGAGAAAGAATATATATTTATCGTGCTTCGATTCATAAAATTCTTTCTGTTTTCTGACTTTGAACGACGAAAAAAGAAATGGTAGAAAAAAAAAAATGATAGAAAAGCGATCGGGAGAAAAGAGAAAGAAACAGAACTAAATTTACGGTATGCGTTTTGCAGGGCCTCTATCTATTTTCCCGTTTCCGATGAAGTAATTCCATTTTGCCGTTTTATTTCTTTTCTTAGTTGAAAGAGTAGTGACTAGAAAGAAATTAGAAAAATTTCTTTCTCGTCGAGCTCTCGAACGGTGAGAGATCTTTCGTGTAAAAGGTTGGAATAACGTTGACATACTGTTACGAGGACATGTATTTTTCATTTCAACGTCGAAACGATCCCTAAGCGATTTCCTTTTATTTAAGCCAGGACTAGGCGCAGGTGTGTACGTTTCCAATGTATTTCATTTGAGAAACGGTGAAACATACATTTGTAGATATGATAAAAAAAAAACATATGGAGACGTTACGATATCTCTGGGAATTTTTAAGAACAATTTTTGCCTACGGTCTCGGACTGATATAATGCATTCGGTCTGGTGAAACGCGTTCCACCCTTCTTTACGAGTATATATATACGATAAAAATGTATTATCAATAAAATACTGACACGTTTTCTACAAGATACCATGGTTCGTGTTAATAAATGTTATCGAATCCGTTTCAGGGTATTTATCGACGCGACAATAAGTACGTCTTACCAACGATTACAACCGTTTTAGTGATATTATGCGTTTGCAATTCCTTCATTGGTGCGCCTCAAATGATAGCACATTGCAAAACTTAGATAAGACATAAAGATATGATTTAACATGTATATATAGATATATTATCTTTAGATGTATCTATGTTTTTTAAGATATTAAAAATACGAAACAATATTTCAAACAAATAATATGAAAATGAAAATTATTAAAAATGTAATGATCTCTAATGATATGAATTATGATATAATTATATAATGAATTTAAATTTTTAAATAATGATAAATATCTTTTATTTTTATTCTTGAAATGTTTTAAAACGTCAAAGCGTTTTTGAAACGTTATGCAAATGTAAGTGTTGAGTTATTAATTATTAATTATATTTAACATGTTTTAATATTAGCATTATGATTATGAAAAAATTATTTGCCTAATTTTAGTTTATCGCATGTGTATGACAAAATAATATAATATTAATTTTTTATTTAATAGTAGTATTTTTTAATTTTTTTAATTTTTTTTACATTTTTTTTAAAACATTTTTCGTGATATTATTTTTTTGCATTGACGTAATCCACAGAAAACTATTTATTTTAGATATTTATATAAATCGCACAGCGAAAAATTTAATGATCTTATAATCACAATAATAATTCAGCATATTCAATCTATTATATGTAATATTGATGGAACATTAAATATTATAATATCTTAACAATATTTTATAAAAAATATATGCAAAATATATAATTTATATATGTAATTTATGTATATATATATATAATTTCATAAAAATTTCGACATCAGCTCCTAAAATATAGAATAACATATACGCAATTTTATTTAAATTTAAATGTTATTTCATAAAAATTATCATAAATTCAAGTAATTAATATGATGATATGTGTTATTATTTTATATTTTTTTTTATATCGAACATTTTTTCGTTATTTCTAGTATTTATGAAAATAATCGTATGTAATAAATATTTAAATCGCATATTAATTTATAATTATAAATTATATTTCTTTTCTCTTTAGCAATAAGAAAAAAAAATAGATGCATACGTGTGTATATATATTACAAGTACATTTTTCTAGCATTTTTTACGTCCAAGTTCCGTTTTTTTCCTTCCTTCTTTTGCTATTTCGTCCAGTACATGATATGTTTCTTTGCGTCCTCGAGCCGTTTCCGAGTTCTCCGGTGTCATAATACGATATTCCCCGCGAATTCAGAGATCTCTTAATGGAGTTTACGTGTAAGAATGAGACAAGTTTGAATCGAGCTCCAACAAGAGATGGCATGCGAAGGCATTCAGAGACGGCATAGTAGAGCAGACGATGTTACTCAACCAAGGACGAAAAAGACTTAAGCTAGAGAAGAGAGATGGATGGAAAAGAACTACTTTCATTTCTTCTTCTGTTTGCTACTTATCTTTTCCACTTACGAGAGAGCTATATAAAATGCGACAAAAGTTAATTTTATTTTGCTTTAATAAAAGGAATTTGTAACAGAAAACTGCTGCTTTGTCTTTTTTATTTATTTTTTTTTATTTTCTTTTTTTTCATATATTATCTATTTTTATCTTTATATTTATATTTTTTTCAAATATTTATTTTTACTTAATGTGTTTGTTCCTTAAGAAATGAGAGAATTTCTAGATCAAGTTATTGGAATTTAAGTAATTTGAGAAAATTTGAATAATATGAACTATCTATTTTGCTTGGTTTTTTTAAATTTTTATTCCATTTTTGGCAATTCATATTTTGTGATTATTCAAGTTATTTGAATTCAAATTGCTATTTTTTAAAAGATAACGAAAATTTAAAAAATTCTGAATTCAAACTTGGAAAAATTTAAAATTAAGTAAAATAAATGATTTATATTTATTAAATGATTTTACATCAAGTTATTTTACATCAAGAAATTCAAGATATTTGATGCAAACGAATATGAACTGTTAAGAATGAAACTTGAAATTTGAAAAGAATGTTTCAAGTCAAATAAATAATTCTTATTATTCAAATTGCTTCAAATTATTTGAATACATTTGAATATTCGCTTTAAATATTTTTTTATTTGACTTGAAAAATTCTTTTAAGTATTAAATGATATTGTAGTCTTTTCATTATTTGTGATAGACTTATTAATTTTTATAATATAAATTTCGATTAAATTGACATTTAATAATATATTCAAAATTTCTCTAATTAGATGTTATAAACATTTTAATATAAAAAAACTTTTTTCATTTTAATTATTTATTGTTTCGAATTAATTTATCGAAAAATTCAAATAACATTTGAATACGAAATCTTTTAAATTATTTAAATTCAAATCTAATCTAAACGAAATTTAATCTATTTATTAGCTTAGAAACAAAAAAATTAATAAAAATGATCCTATTGTTTTATTATTCGCTTCTTTTTTCAAATCCCTACGATAAAGACAAAGTGCTAATATTAACATTTTCAGATGAATAAAACGAATTATTCAATCGAAGCGATGGATAATAGAAGGAAACAAGTATATGTCGTTTTGGAAGTATAAAAGAACGTGGCATCGAGCCGAGAAAGTGAAGAAAGCTACATTGAAAAAAAAGAAGATCGACATCATCTTAACCTCTCTCTCTTTTCACGTTTTCTCCTTGACCCGATGCTGAAAAGCACGTCTGAGTAATTGATTGATTGATTGTCGACTGTTCCTATTGCGAATATCAAATTTTTTCTGACATACATTGTTTTCCGTTATCAGTTTATCATGCTTCAATATCCTTTGACACACTCTTTTATTTTTGAAAATCATATATAGTGATTCAACGTGAGTCTCAAATGCTTTTTTATATGTCTTTGTTTCTTTCAATGTTATTTCGCTTATATCAGCGAGCACTGCGAAAAATTGCAAAAATCACTTATCTATTTTTCTTTATCTACCATTAGGCATTTTTTTCGATGTTTAATGTGTCGTTATTCAAAATTCAAAAATTTAAATTTTAAAATATAATAATTCCTATCATATAATATGATGAAAGAAAGTATAGTTTTTAATATTTTAATAATACTTACAACTTTTGCTAAATGTATTATTACTTTAATAGTAAAATTAAAACATTAAATTTTTTTAAAATTCATTTATTAACAATTATTATAATTATTGTGATTTTTCGAATATTTTTGTTAAGCTAAAGATCTTTTAAGCAAAACTTAATTGACAATAATTGACAATTTTCAATATTGGAAATTGACAAAAGATTTGTTTTTAATAATAAATCAAATCTGGATTCAAAATCTGGATTTTCAAAATCATATATTTTTTTATGTAACAATCGATATGTTTTTATATTCTTTTTAAAAAAAATATTAAAGGTTAATTAATCTTAAATTGAAAATTGATTAATATAAAATTATGATTTTTGTTCGATCTATAAGAAAAAAGATATATTTATCACAGAAAAATCATGTCGGATTAATAGAACAACGTAAGAGATAATCATATTTATTGGTAATCCAAGAACGATAATGCGATTACGATATGTCTCGAGCAGGTAAGCGATAAGTGGTGAAAGAAATAACGAAACTATTTATCAAAAATCTGGTGCCGAACGATATCATATCATATAACGATATACATTTGCGATAGAGATGCGAGAGAGATACATTCACGATAATTCATCGAGTTACATTATCGAGCCAAATTTTCTAGTAGTGGTAGTATTTGCTACACAAATTATTCGATCGAATTTCGTTGAATTTTTCCCAATAATTGTAAAAAATATCAGAAAAGTTAGATGCGCACAATTTTGCTTGAATTTTATCTTGGTAAAAGCAGAGAGCGATCCATAAATGAAGATCATACATCAAGTCACGTATACCGAAGCCAACCAGAAGTTCATTTCGATTGCTTTGATATTCTTATATACCGTGCCAAAAATCCTTTCCTCGCGTTGTTCGCTGAATAAGCATTAAAAAAGGAATTTATGTGTAATTTAAGAGGACATTGTAAAACATGTCAGATTTTTTATTGCGCAGTTAAATGGACTGCGACGAGTACTCAGTACCAATCTTTAGTGAATTGCAGTAGAAGTCAATCGCATTAAAGTACAATGGAATTTTGACGAATAATTTAAGTTTTGTTTGGCAGCAAACATATTCTTGAGAATTCGATCAGATAAACATGATGTAATTTTTATAAAATCGAAATAAGATACATTTATAATAGAAATTCATTTATATGAGTCTATCACAAGTTCATGTAAATGTTTAAATTGTTTCTATCAGCTAAGATCTTTTGTTAATAAGAGTTATATTTCTTTTAAATACACAATAATAATATAAAAATACAATATATATTTTTGATTAAATCATATCATGAAGATTATGTATTTAAATGGAATAACTTAGTAATAGTTCAAATAATTTGCTATTATTAAAATATTTGATAAATATTATAAAAATTTATACCTTGGTTTAATGGTTTAGTTTATAAAAATATATATAAAATAATATATAAATAATGGAATATTGACTTTATATAAAACGATAATTGAATTGATTCAAAAATTTATTCGTATAAAATAACAATTAAAAACATGAATAATTTATAAGAAATATTAATAAAATTAACAATTACAATAAACATTTTTTTATTCAATCTCGATGAAACAAAACTTCTAATCAAATAAATATATTATCAATTAATAGGACAATATCATTTATATATTATAAATAAAGTAAAAATATAGCACCATTTTGATAGCTGATAAATAATTAAAGATTTAATAATTTGCAACATATATGTAATAAAATATTTATTGCAATATTGACTTATAATTTAACAATAATATTTCAAATAATTAGATTACGAAAGTTCATTTATTTAGAATGTTAAATATGCAAAAATATACAGAAAAAATATTTAAATTACAATGTACTGATAATAAATCACGGAAATTTTATTAATTTTAATATGACATTTGAAGTTTACAAAGAAAAATATCATACTATTTATTTTCTCGAAAGCATTACAGTTCCTTATTTCTTTTACTCATGATTGCAAACCAATCGAAATTACCAAGACATTTCCAAGTTTTCTGAACCGGAAGCTTGAAATGCTTCATATGAATTTCTCATTTTTCTTTTACGGGACAGAACTAGTTCTGTCCTTCTATCCATGTATATGCCATATATCAGGATAAATGTATGCATGCTTCATCAGTTCTTTTTGTCATGCCGTCTTTTTTCCATTTTCACAATCGTTCCTATTTCTTTTCTTCATCGTTCGAATTTTCTCCAACTGCGTGTCCTGTAAGTAAGATCGCTTCAAGCGTTATTTTCGCCAGCCATGGTTGGTCTTTTTATTGGTTGCACCAATATTTTTACGAGTAAAGTGTCCCGCAATCGTTTTCTATATTCCCTTACACACTTTCAAACTTTGTATAGACATATAAGGATCTGTAGTGATCGTTCTAAATTATGGCAATCGTGTTCGTATGTGCACGACCGCATTTCACGGAAAATCGAAACGAAAGTAGCTATTCCTTTGCGTCCAGCAAGGAAATTTAAGGCCATCCGGCAGCATCGTTCCGGAAGATCGAATTCGAATCTCGTTTATTACAAGATCAGCCACTTTTGATTCTCCATCGTTACAATTTTGTGAATGTCGTCTCTTTCGAAAATTCTCGGATTGATAGATATTAAAAGCTATAAAATTTGATTTCGAACAAGAAATTTCGAAAAAGTTGTATACACATTTCAGAGATTATATAGATTCCGAAGAAAAGAAAAATAATAATGTAGGTTTGTAAATTTCAAACATTGAAAAAGCATTGTGAAACTGATTTTTCATAAATCGTCCATTACGATATATATATATATATATATATATATATATATATATATATATATAACTAGATCTGATAAAAATTTGTATTGATGAAGAAAAAATAAATAATATTTTCTCATATAATAGCGCATATATATAATATAGATTTTTATTATTTATTATTTATTATTTTATTACGGAAATCAAAATAAAATTGAAAATAATGAATAGGTATTCGAGAAGATTCAGATGAACTAAATAAGATTCAGGATATGTTATCTACAATTAGTGAATTGAAATGTTTCGAATAGTTGTGAATCTGATTCTTAAAAAATTCTTCAAAATGTCTATGACGAAAATTTTATTATCGCTTATTATATGTATAATAACCTATTCAAAATTATTCATATATCCCATCTACAATTTTCATAAATTATAAATCTTAGCTATGCATCATATATTATAATTGCAAAGAAAAGAGACTATTATTTTTTAACGTAATATTCCCTTACATTCTGAACATAATCGCTGCGTATTTAATTAATCTATTTTACTAAACATTGATATCTTTTTGACATTGTATATTCTTTTAAACAACTAAATATATAAAATATTCATTTTTCATCTTAAGTAGTAAATCTTCATGTTATCTACGCTTATCTATCTGTGAAATTCGATACATCCGGCGTTATTCGTGCCAGGTAAAACCAAAGAAAGATGGTGATTTGATTAAGTTGGAAGAACTGTTGGGTCATAGTTGATATGAGAATAGAAGACAGTCCGACCGTTACTTATTAGTCATGTTGGATTGACCGAAGTATATCTTTTCTTCATCCCTTCTTATTGATCATGTCTACGCTTTAAATAAATACAAATGGTGTACATAAGATCCCGATAGAAGATGTGAGCATGATGCAATGGGTATTTGCGTAAGATGATACAGGTTAGTTCGAATGGAAAATGGATCTTTCAGAACTTCGTGATTTTCCAAAGTAGAAGAAAACTTTTTTGTTATCAGTTAGATTTCTTAAAAAGTAGTTTTTTTTGTACACAAATACACACATACATACACACACAATATATATATATATATAAGTTTTTTTGAAAATTTAAGAAAAAGAATAGAAGATTTATTTGAAATTTATTATATCTTGTGATTTTAGAAATATAGTTTTAATTATGTAAAATTATTTGTAAAAAAATATATATATTTATAAATCAACTTGCAATTTTATTGAAAATTTTATTTGTATGTATATATAAATGTTACTTTTACTTTTCATTTGATACTTTTTTGTAATATTTAAAGTATTTTTTGAAAAAGAAATTTGAAATGTTGCTTGAAATATATTTTTTTTTAGTAAAGATTTAAAAAATATATTTTAGATTATAATATATAGAATATATATAAAATATATACTATAATATATATAGAAAAACATAAATAATTTATAAATCAATTTGCAATTATTTTATTGTCTACCAATATTAAACAATTAGTTTCAACGAATTCTTCTCTATTAAAAACTAAAAAATAAAAAACCTCTAAGAAAATATTTCTTATTAAAAATAAAATTCATTTTAAATAACAAAGAATTCGAACTCCTAAAAACAATCACAATATTCATAAAAAATAAAAGCGATTTGTAAATCAGATTTCTTTCAAGGAATCTTTCAAAAAAAAATCTATTCATATATTGTACTGTATAATTATAAATTATATACTGTATAATTTTATAATTTTTTATAATTTTTATAATTTTTATAAATTTATAATTTTAAATTATATACTGTATCCATAACAAACAAGCAACTTCATTGGACTTTATTTTCTATAAGCTGCATGCTAAAGAAAAATTCTGGAATTAGTCTTCCGTGGTTTAGTCTTGTGTGTTATTCTGTTTAGAACAGAAAAAGGATTTAGAAGATAGAGAAGCGAAAATGAAAATTTTTTCTGAAAATGGAAATAAAATAATTGTCGATATAAAAATCCTTTCTTGTTCTTCGAATCGCTTGAATAATATCGTAGTATTCATTTTATATACAGATATAAACATACATTAATAAAATTACCATATTAATAAAATAAAAATATTTATTTATTTAATATTCGTGATTTTGTAACATAAGGCTTAATAAACAAGAATATACATACTGATTTTGCAAAACTTAATAATATTATATAATATTGTTTAATAATATTATATAAAAATCCAGTTAATGCAGATATTTATATTTATATTTCTATTCATAAGTATAGATAGACTTAATTGTAATATTTATTTAAAAAAAGAAATTATAACTACAAAATTATTAATAAATTTCATTGAATTTTATTTTATATTATATTATATTATTTAAAATATATTTTATATTATATAATATATTTTATTAAATTAATAAAATTTATATTTATTGAATGATCTAATTTATATATATATATATTATATATATATTATATATAAGAATTTATAAGAAACTTTAATTGATTTTTTAGAATGAAATAATTTAACAATTTATGTAAATTGAAATTGCAATTATTGATCAATATGATGATTTTACTTAAAAATTTTATATTTATATTTATATAAAAAAAAGATTATTCTTTACATAATAATATAAAAAAAAATTATGATATTTATATATATATATATATAAACTATATATAAACTTATATATATATATAGAAACTTTTTTCAGAAATTATAAATTTCTAATAAGATTTATATATTTAATAATAAAATAATAAAAAAAAATTTCATCAATAAATAATAATAAAGAATAATTAAAATTTGTTTGGTTAATATGTTTTTTTAGACCTCGCATTTTGATTAATTTTCATTATAATATTTCATTATAAAATTTTTTTTTTACACTTAGTTTATGAAAATTTACATAAATTTTAGATACTATTTTCAAATTTGCTTCTTTAAATAACTTTATAGCAACATAAATCCATCATCTAAGGTATCAATTATTTAAATAACTTAAATATTTACTCAAATTAATATTATTTGATATGCGTCTACAATAAACATTATAATAATAATTTATTTTGTACATCAGTTAAAAGTAGCAAATGTCCATATTTTTAAGCAAAAATATATGTAAAGAATAATCTTTTTTTGAAATTCGTATATTTGCTATTGTGCGATGTCTCTTGTCATTTCAACATCATTTATATATTATTTTTTTTTTTCCAACTGGTCAATTCACTGACTATTTGTTTGTGTCATTTCCAATGTATTTCTTAAAACATAGATATTTTCATTAAAAGAAAAAGAAATTATAATTTAAAATTCTTTAGTTTTATTTTTCTCATTTTACGTTTCATCATGTATTCATGATATGATGTAATTTCAATATTTCTCATCTCTTTTTAAGAATCTTTTGTTAGAAGAAATACTCATTAATTTTTAAACGATGGAAAATAATGGAAGAGATCGAAAGTAATGGAGCAAGCTTATCAGTCTATTATTATGAAGATTTATACGCATTGTGATTCTGGGATGGTACTGATTGATATATCAAAATGAATCACGAAACAAATCTACATGTGCATATATGTAAACATACAAGGGTAAAAATTCAAAGACTAAGAAGTAAAAGAATAATGAAGAGGAGATTTTTTTGCATTATTTTAAATATAAAGAAAGTATAAAGATCAATGAGATTTTTGATTGAATGTTAATTACGATAATAATATGCAATTATTCTCATAGTAAACTCAATGAAATCAAATCAAATATTTATTTTTGATAAAAGAATTGGAGATTATAAAATTGTTATTGAAAATATAAATATATACATTCATATCAGTATTTTATATAATTGATCTCTTATATAATTTTGTATATGGAAACTAAAAATTCAAAATCTAATATAAAAACTATAAAAAATTTCATATAAATATATATTTAAATCAATCTTATTTTCGAATTCTGTGTTGTAATATATCTTTTGAGATAATTAACAGGCTGAATATTTTGAGAAATTGATGTTTGAATTTATAATATAACCTTAAAAAGAATATCTTTTTTATATTTTTTGATATTGGTTTCAAATTATATCTAATACATTGAAATAACTTGTATTAGATAAGTTTATCATAAATTAATTTTCGATCAAAGTAGTTAAATTAATTATTCATAATCCTTTTAATTATGCATAAATAAAATTTAATATGAAATATAAAATATTATAATTATAATTCAATTCTAAATTTTAATCCTAAATTCTTTTTTTGTTACCTTTATTCGTATAATTCATTAGATATTCACTAAGTATATTTATATTATAATTTGTGTGAAATGAAAATGAAAAATTCTAATCAAGAAATATGTTTAATACATACATTTAAAAATCGAATATATATTTATATAAACTTTTATTATTTTTATTTATATAATTTTTTGTTTTTTAAAACTTCATTCTATAAGTATGCAGATATGAGTATCTATCTATATCTCGCATCCGTCCACTATATCGAGTGTTATATGCCTGACAGAAAATCAATAACTTTACGGTTGATTTTTCAATTATCTCCTCTGACTGCACAGAGAATATAGTAGACTAATAACCGAACGTCGAGTATAGCTCAAACTCACAATTTGTTTTTCACTTTTTTCTCTCGTTTTTTTCTCCGCTTTCTTTCCTCTTCTTCTTCTTCTTTTTTTTTTTTTTTTTTTATGAACTAGCTTCATTGTGATAGTTTTACGTGTCGTACCGCTTTGCATACGAAAATCATAGCTCCGCCTCTTTGGAACTGACGAGCGAACCGTGCTTTTCAAATCTTTTTGGAAGGCTATATAGTCTACTCCTGGTTCCATAAACCGACATCCTGCCTCAGTTTTATGGATTCCTTCCAAACGGAAGCCTAGCCAGTTTCCACAGAAACTTATACCGGTTTGAATGTTGTGAAATTTCGCCATTTTTGAAAGAAAGCTTTAATAAAAAAAATACCGGGAGAAAAGTTTATCATTCTGACTATGTTATAAAAAAGAAAATTCATCTTGAAAAATACGTTGCTTCCTGAAGTTCATTCCTTAAGTTGATTTCCTGAACTAGATTAAACTCAGATTTATTTTGATATTTTATTGATTTTATAATCGCAATAGATATTTGCATAAATGTTTAAACTTTTCCAAATTTTCACAATTGTTTCTTTCTTACGAGAAAGAATTTATTTGATTTTATTCCTATAATTAAAACAAAATTTCAAACACTGGAATGTTCTGGAAGCCGCTCATATTTCTAGATTCATCTATCAAAGACTTGATAGATGATTCTTATCTGTCGATAAAAAAAATAGAAAAGCATGGCATGAGAAAGCAACAATGATCTGAAATATTTTTTCTTGTAATTAAATCTTTTTATACTCATGTGACAGATAGCAAAGAGAATGAAGAAATTATTCAATAGAGAAATATTAAAAACAATTATAATGTATGATTGTAAGGATTTTAATATATTTTATAAGATCCCTTATCGCATGTTTCTCATTTCAAGACGTCATTGAGACAAAAAAAAAAAGCTTATGTAAATTACGATCGCTGCGAAAACATGTTGCGAAGAAAATATGCAGTTTCTTCTTATTGCGAATCATTCTTTGCGAATGTAAGATGAAAAATAGAAGAATTGACAAAAATGGTGTGAGAGAGAAAAAAGAGAGAAAAAGAAGAAAAATGAAAATGAAAAAAAAGAAAAGGAAAATGAAGAATAAAATTACCTCTCCGATTTCGGGACGTATATTATTTTTTTTAGCTGTTCATTTATCTTTCGTTACCTATTTCTCATGTTTAAATGTATTCCGAAATTCATCCTCCTGTTCTCGCGTAAAATTCGCATGCATACAACAGGATACGTAATTAATCATGCCGCAATGCAAGTGTTCGATTTCAATCAACATATATCTCCATATATAAAATATTAATATATTTTATATGTAATATATTCATGAAATATCTTTGAATAGTTAATTATAGAAATTTTCTATAGAAAAACAAATGTAAAAATTGATATACAAAAATTGATTGTGATTGTTTATTAAGTTATGAGGAATTAAATTTTATGCTTATAACATTAGATGAAACAAAATAATTGCGATGCAATGATAAAGTGAAATAGATCTATTGTATAATTTAATAAATAAGTCTAATTTATCCCAACATTTTTATATATTAATTTTTGTTTTGATTTCTATAATCAAAAATATTCTTTGGAGATATTAATTTAAAGCACCCTGTTTTTTCATATTCTTTTCACCCTTTATTTACAAAAAAAAAAGAACATAAAAAAAATTAAAGAATTTTAATTCTTTGGATTTTTCAAAACGATTTCCAATCGATTTTGAAGCGTATTCTCATCGTAGCTCGATTCTCTCTCTCTCTCTCTCTCTCTCTCTCTCTCTCTCCCCCTTTCTCTCTCTTTCTCTTATTGACAGAAGTAAAATTGACAATATATTCGAACGATTAACGATAACGATAAATTAACGATAAATAAAATAATTGAGAGATGATAGCATAAAAAAATCAGAAATGAAAAGAAATTTGAGTCGAAATATTGTTTTCCAAGTATTCACCGGTATCATTGTGTAAATAAAGACAAAGAAGTAAAATTGGTGGAACTCGAGATCGAGCTTTGGCAATCTTTCTGCAATGTGCTATGTACAAACTAGTGGGCAACTCCAAGCAGTTACATCAAAGGCGTGCTGGAAAAGCTGCAAATGCGCGAAAGAATGGGTTAAAAACCTAAGGCGGCATCAAGCGTCGACGTTGTCCAATGGTGATGGTAGTAATGGTAATGGTTGTGGCCGACATACCAGTGTAGTTGGTGTTTGGAAAGACTCTTGAGGGGGTGAGACAGAAGAGTAGAGAAAGAAACGAAGAGGCTTGCAATGGAAAGGCTCTGAAGGACATTGAAGGACTTTAAAATGAAAACATTCCGCTTTCAAAGCGTCTTTCTCTTTTCCTCTCTTTTTAATCTTCTTCTTCTTACTCTCATTTCGTTTAACTCTTGATTATTACACTCTCCGTAATTTTCTTTATCGCATTATTTTTTTTGAATAACACAACTTCATTGATAGGAAGCATACGAAACAAACAAATCTTGATGAATTAATTTGTTACATATAAGCTCGAAAACTTATGTATGTTGAAAATATTATACATACATCAAAAAAATTTTTTTCTTTTTTTGTAGATTCTTCATTAAAATTCAATAGCGCGCGTTTTTTTTCATCTTGAAGATAATATGTAATATTTAAAGGATTCTGATAAAAAAAACATTCCGGAGATTTTTCGATTTCAGCGGTTTTCAGGGTTATTATTGGAATACAAATCGTGATTTTTATATAAATATTGATTTATTGATTAATATTATAGTTTTTTTTTCGAACAATTTTATTTCTATGTAACAAGTCTCGACACGTGAATCTAGGAGAATATTTCTCATATCTTTCTTATCTGAATTGACGTTCCGATGATATAAAGATCAGATAGAATTAATTCTATTTACAATTATCTTTCAATTGTAATTATCTAACACAAATTTTGGATTGAAGTTCCATTAGTTTTCATTTTTTATTTTTATGATAACTATTATAAAAGTATAAGTTCTTAAAAAATTAAAAAAAAATAAATTATACATATTTATTTTTATTATATAATTTGATTTATATCTAATTATAATATATTTGAAAGATATAATTACATACTATAATCTTTATATTATTCAAACAATCATAATTTTTTTTATAATATTAATTCAAAATACAATTATATAAAGATTTAAGAAATTAATTTTTATTCTTCATAAATTGTCTTTTAAACTTATTATTAAATATAAGATTATGGTTAATATTTTATTTTTAATACTTTTTCGCCGCGATACTCTCATTGAACGAATCGTCGGTGATCGAAAAAGATCGTTGTTTTGACGATATTTATTGAAAAAAAATTGATGATAAAGACAAAATATTGATTTCCAAAAATACTCGATGTGCAATAACTCCAATCGTCATAATCATACGATATGCGGCATCTTATGCAGAGCGACTATAGTATCTCAATGACATCTTGTACAGAGCGACTGTAGTAGCGAAAATATATAATTAAATATCAATATATATAAACAATAATTTTATAATAGTAAATAATGATATTTAAATGATCCAAATAATTTTTTTATGAATTTCATTTCAATTATAATACATATAATTTTGTAAATTAATTCGAAACTTAATATTACCTTCAATTGAAGAAATCGTTTTTAAATGGTCGAGAAATGAAAAAAACAGGAATTCTTTATTATTAAACTTTTTATTATTAAACAGAACCAAGGCGAACCACAGAATAACTTAACGATTATTCGTTGTTCGACAAGTCAACGATCCATCTCACGACACAGTAGGACGTGATCGATCGTCTACCTTCTTCCGTTTCATCGTCAAAGTCCCAAAGGAATCGACAGGGCTGTCCACCATTCAAGCATGACGCTGGACACGATACGTCGTTAATCTTTCGCGTTGTGGTCTCTAGCGAAACCGGAAGTCAATCTAGAGGATCGGTGTCGCGCTGCCAGTCGTCATCGTTCGATGTAATCTTTGAAATTGCACGAGGATAGTCTGCGGTACGAATCGATTCCTATCCAACCTTGTTATGCTCGCTATTCGACTTTTGATGCTTAATTTTATCATTTGAAAATTTCTTTAATTGAATTACTATATGAACTATTATATTGATGAACTTGTCCAAAAAATATATATATACGATTTCAATAATTTTGAAGTATCATAAAGATTATAAGTTGTCATAAATTGAATACTTTTAATAATATATAAGAATAAAGAATAAAGACTTTTAGCTCTATCTAATTCTCTAAAGAGGCTTATTTGTATAAGAAAATTTTCATATTCTCATATTAGATGATAAATTTATTTTTTCGCTAATGCGTTTGAATAGCTTTTCATTATTTTATTTTATTTTATTACAATGCTTCTTTTCGACGACTTTTTCATGTGTTTTCATTTGTAGATGTGATAAATTTAACTAATAATGAGAATACATGATTCGAAGCAGTAATTAATTTGATTACGTATAATTTACGTATTATATATTTTTAAACAACGTCTCTCTTTTGAACAACTTCTTTCATATGGTTTTTATATATGGAAATTTGTTTTAATTTTGGATTTATATATAAAAGTACTTTCTACAGTATGTATTGAACTATCCGATTAAATAAAATTTTTGTTATATTATAATATTATAAGACGTAAAAAAACCTCCAAGAAGGAACCTATCCTATCTAAGAATTTGAAAATGTCATATATAATCTTTCATGGAATTTATATGAAATAAAGTAAAATAGTAATAAA
Source organism: Apis florea (assembly GCF_048593485.1). NCBI lineage: Eukaryota > Metazoa > Arthropoda > Insecta > Hymenoptera > Apidae > Apis > Apis florea. The sequence continues at coordinate 133,330 of NW_028256772.1, forward strand.
GTAAATTACAAGAAATAAGAAATAAAGTAAATTAAAAAATAAAGTATGTAGATTTTTTAAGCGAATATATTTAAACGCGTTTTATTCTTTTCAAAAGCATCGATATTCGACTTTTTTTTTTTATTATTTTGATCTTTTCAAAAAGGCAAGCCATAAGTAACCATATTCTTTTTTTAGCTCAATTAATAAAATTAAATAATTTATTAAAAATGACAAAGAATAATCGTTTTTTTTCAATGAACTTATAAACTTATAAAAAGTGTGTCGTCTATACCAGGAGCATTATTTATAATGCAATATATAACATATATAAAAAAATTGTTCAAAATAATTCCTTTAATTTTAAACTATTTTAAAATTATTATTAAAATCGATAATAACTCATTTTAAATAAATTCCACATCTTATTTCTTAAGTATAAATCGTTTTAAAAAAAAAGAGAGAATGCCAACAAGAGAATATATATCAAGGGAAATATTTAAATTGCAATATTTAAATTATGTTATGCAATCAAGACGGAAAATGTCGCAGAAGATAAATATAAATTGCATGATATGCCAGATATGATTGTGTAACTTGTCACCCTCAAAGCATGGCCACACAATATCGATTAAAAAAAAGAGAAGTGATCATTGCTCTCTCTACTGATATTGTTTACTTTTCGATACATAGTTTTTGAACCCTTTTCGAATATTTTCTTTTCACTTAAATATGTGCATCCTTAAAATTTAATATTAGACGAACACTGTGAATTAGAGCAAATAAAATTATATTTTTTATGAAATATATATGATTTAATAAATATATTAAATAGTTTTAAAAGTACTCTGTATATACTTTATATTATTTAATAATATTCTATCAATAATTTCAGAAAAAAATTGAAAAAATACATATATATATATATATATATATATATATATATATATATATATATATATATTATTTGCAGAATATATTTTTTTAATTAAAATATTTTATTATCTTTTCTAATTTTCTTATATTATGTAATTGCTACTTTCACTTGAGATATTATATTATCTATTACATTATATTTTTATTTATATTTTTTATATCTTCTTATAATTTAATATATTAATTTTTTTATTTATATATATATAAATTTTTTTGTATATATCTTTATCTTATTCTTATTATATCTTTTTTTTTTCTTTTGCATATTCTTCTTTTGTTCTTACGTTTCTTATTATTCTACTTTAATTCATTTCTATGAAATAAATTATAGAAACATTTCTTAATCTCAAACTTGATTTTTCAACATTCACAGTAAATAATATAAAATTTCATTTCACAAAATATTCATTCATTTATAATTCAGATTAAAACATCTATAGACTGGAACCAGACATTGTGTCAGTTTAAACAAAGAATTGCAACAAACAAATTAATCGATTAAATAAAAAAATGTTTATAGAAATGAGTATAGATGAACAATAATATTTTTGCTTTTCAAGAGAAATATTAAAAAATCGCGAATGATTTGTACATATATATCTGTTACGTATTATTCTTATTGATAATGTTGCATATCTATTGCTGGTGTTTAGTTATTACATCGATAGCAGATGCAATAAAACTTTAAGCAACGCGGTGTGAAGAGAAGTTTCGGCGAACAGAAAAATACTAATGACCGATTTCTTCTCGTTTTTCATCAGTTCCAGTCAATAAAGCTTATGGCCATTGTTTTGACTTTGGTTGACCACACAAGCATGGTTCCATCCTTGTTCGTTTTTCTCATTCCATCTGATTTCCTTTTTCCTTTCTTCATTCCTTATCGTATTTTTTTTTCTTTCTCTTCTTTTGTATGTAGTTCTGCACAATCTTTCCGTTTTTTTTTTTAAATTCCTCGTGTCATTTTTCGTTTTTTAGAGAAATTAAATTAAATTTCAATGCAAAAAAACACGTCATTTGTTTGGATCGATCGATCTTTTTACATATAATTTTTATTGCATACTTATTTTACAAATTTACATACGATACTTTTAATTGCATATGAATTAATAATGTGAAATGGAAAATCTAGAACGAAAGAGACAAATTATGTTACGAGCGTATGAGTTTTATTTTTCATTGATTTGAATTGGAATCAAGTAGTTGCTGTAAAATCAGTATCTCTTGTCAATCGCAACACGATATTAAATTACAATTGCAAGTAATAATATTAAAGAAAAACTTTTATTATTCGAATTTGCATTTTTTAGATACCTAAAATATTTTTTTATTGTCTTTCTTAAATTGTAATAAAATAATAATGAAGTAATTAATAAATAAAATAAATTAAATTAAATAAATTAAAAATTCTTGTATTTATTCTGAAAAAATCTTTATCTTTTTTTTTAGAAATATAGTCCACACTGTCTTTTCTTTCCACAAATTTGTATTTTTTATAAAGAAAGTAGTATTCGGTAATTTTTAAGTTGATAAATCTTTATTTTATTATTAAATTCTTTTTATTTAATTTTTTATTAGTTTTTAAAATTTAAACTTTTCAAATTAATATATTGAATTTTTTAATTTAAAATATAAAATATAAAAAAAATTGTGTTAACAATTAAGAATAAAACACTATTTATTGATTTATTATTGTTTTATTAATCAAAATTGAACAATATGAATTTTTCAATAAACATCAAAAAATAACATTCTATATTAAATAAAAAAAATAGTGGAGACAGACTCTGTAAATCTGTAATAAATCGTTCATTTTTTATCCGGTCTGCATAAAATGAATAAACAAAATAAATGAAATATGAAATATTTTTTTTTAATTTAATAACTTAAAAATAAAATAAAAATGGTCAAATATGGATTTGTATTTCTTTTTTTTCTTCAAGATTCTCAATTATTCTTCTCAATAATCCATCAAAATATCTCAAGTAAGGTAAAGGTCAATGAATTCTCCGCTGTTTCCACATAGAATTTAAATCTCTCGTATTCGAGGAAAACGTTCACGAGATAAAGTCGCAGACCATGTTTTCGCGTTACGAGCAGGAAGAGTAGTGTGTATACCGATTGTTACCGGATTCACAGTCGCTGCCCCCGATACAAAGGTTGCTCGTCAACCAAACGGTGACCACACTGTTCTCTCTTTCTCTTTCTCTCCTTCAGATTCAACTTGTTTTAAAGCTATAGTCGAAAGCAGTCGAAATCTGCTACGTTAAGGATATCGGACGTTAAGGATTCGATGCTCTAGCATTTATAACCAAACTTTAAGAAATGAGACAGAAGAAAAAAATAGAAGAGCAAGAAAAGAAATTGATCACGGGAATTCGAAAAAACATTTATGTGGCTTGGATAATATATATGTCTAAATAATATTTGATGCAATTTATAAAAAAAAAAATATAAATAATCGTTTCTAAAATAATTAGAAGTTTAAAGAATTTCATTTTAATTATTATGTTTTTTTTTTTATAAGTGGAAGAATCTTTGATGATAGTTGTATTTAATATTTGTATTTAAATAAAATATAATTTAGAAATATATTACATTAAGTATAATATAATTTAGAATTTGCAGTAAAAGTTATACAAAAAAGTTAATTTTTAGCTTCAAATATAGGTACAAATTCATAGTTAGCTTTTATTATTCTAATTATAATCTAATTATAATCTAATATTTTAATATCTATTGAAATTTTATAACTTAAAAGTCATAACTTCTAGAAGTTGCTAATGTTAAAAAATTCTATTGTAAAATTTGATAGTAAAACAAATAAGATTTTATGAATAAATTTTATAAATATAAATTATAAGTATAAATCATCTAATCATCATATGTGATAAAATCATAAAAAAGAAATTTATAATTTACAATACAATATATTAATATTAATTATATTAATCTTTTCATAAAAAATATTAAGAGATTTTCTAAATTTTGTTATAAAATAATTACAGAAATTTTTTACATTGAATATTATTATGTGAAACTTAACTATTAAAATTAATTAACTATAAATAATTAAAAATATAAAATTTTCAAAAATTTTGATGATAAAGGAATAATTATTTTTTGTAATAAAATTGAAATTTGATTACATTGTCAAAATCTTAAAATAAATAAATCATTGTTTCCCAATAGGTTCATATAAATACAATTTTATCGTATTTTCAATTAACATCATTTAATAGACAAATTATAAATAAATAATGAATAAAAGTCGGAATATCATGATTAGTGAATAACGATTCATTTTGCGAAGAAAAGGATGATACTACTAATTTTTTTTTTCTTTCTCTTGATTTGTTTGTAGTAAGAAAATTGTCGCAATGACTAATCAATCGATTTCTAGCTCATTCAGAATACACGACAATGTTATTCTCACGAAGCATTAGATTTATTTGCATGAGAGCCGAAATTCCTTTCAGAAGGGAAGGTTACACAGTTGATCAAATGACTTCGAATCTAAGAGCGATAATAATGAAATTGTCCTGAAAAACAAGACACTGTTGGTATAAATGTATTTCCATCTGTGACAATTTATAATTCAACACACAATAAGTGAATCCATCATGTCTTGTAAAAATAAGATTATATTCTCTATGCATTTAATTTTCATTGTACCAAATTTTTCACTCTCATGATTTCAGAACTTAAATTTTAAAATTAAAATTCGATATAATTTTTTAAAACGAAAGGAAAATAATTCTGTCTGATTACAGCCTGTAATTAAGGAAAATATTTGAAGAAACATGAATCCTTTTTTTTTTCAAAGCGAAAATTCTTTTATTAATATTAAATTCAGGGACATAATAGGAGAAAAAGAGATCGTTTTATCAAATCTGGAAAAAAATCTGTTTTCTATGCGAAGAATAAAAAAAAGATTGAAGCAAAATCCAATATGCAATTACACGAACATATCTGTTAGAACATAAAATAAAGGAAAATTAATTTTAAGCGATCAAATCGTTTTTAGTTTATAGAGAGTTTAATTTTGAATAAGGACAACACTGGAAATGCCTTAGAATACCTTCCACTGGAAAATAGAAAGATTTGAAATGTTTAAAGAGATATTTTCATTTTTAATGGAAGTTTCTGGTTCTTTCTATAGTGGGCAACGCTTACATTTAAAATTTTTGACGAACGCTTACATTTACAATTTTTGATGAACGAAATATATATGTGAAAGGAACTTGTTTAAGACAATGAGAGATATATAGGAGGGAAATCTCAAGATTATTTCAGCAAAATTTGTGAATAATTCATTCGTGCAGTAGTTATAATACATTTATTAAACACGCACTGTTAGTAGATTATAAAAGTATTAAAACGCTTCATATATGTATTATTATTTAACATTAATATTTTGTTGAACCATCTTTGGTGGTACTAATTTATCTCAGTCGATGTTTCATGAATCAGTAATTTTATAAAATTACAATCGATGAAATTTCCATATTTCTATAATTTTTTCTTTAAGCATCTGCTTTGAAGATATTTGAAATTTATTTAATTTTTTGCCTATTTCAATTCATAAATTTTCGATGGGATTTATATCTGGACTCTGTGGTAGAGTTATTTAACATATGAGATATATTATATACGATTTTTTTCACGACCTGCGCTGTATGTTTAAGATCATTGTACTGTTGAAAGTAGAAGTTCTCTATCAATCCCAACTTATAGGCACCATCTTTGAGATTGTTCTTTATAATATCTAGAAATTTGTATTTATCAAGTATTTCGTCAATAAATACTCTAATTATATATATATTATTAATTACTATTCATATTATACATACTAAATTCCCTGTACTAATTGCCATGCAGCCCTACACTGAACCATTGTGTTTTACTGTTGGCCATATATTTTGGATGTCCAATATTTGGTCTTTTCCATATATAATTTCATCCATCCAAATTAAAAATATTAAACTTAGATTCATGAGAAAATATCATTTTTTTCCAAAATCATTATCTTTTATTACAAATGCTTTTACAAAAGTCAATCTCTTCTTTTGATTTTACTTATTAATTTCTTTTTGGTACTCTATCGAGAAAATTATTATTTCGTAAGACTTGTCGACATAATTGGGGATGATCTTTATCAAACATTTCCGATATCATACTTGAAAGTGTAGGTGCAGATATAATAGGATTTTTTACTTTGCGAATAATAATAACTTTTTCCTCTCTTTCAGTTAATTTTCTTGATCGACCTGAATGAACTTTATTCACAATTGTTTCTTCAGTTTTTGCTATCTCACTATATGATTTCTCATCCTTATGCAGCTGAAGGAGAATTTCTCGTTCACATTTTTGTGTTTTAGAGTTTTTCGGATTCATTTTGAATATTATACCATATTTTTATATTACTGTTAATGGAATTGTAATTTAACATCAACTAAACATAAAAATAATCTCACTTATTTATCAGTATTTATATTTCTGGCTAAAATATTTAAAAACTATCAAGAATGTATAATGTAAGCGTTCGAATAGTTTTGTAATTTATTAACGGTGTGTGTTTGTAATAAATGTATTATAACTATTGCACAAATTGGTAAATCATTTTCAGAATTTGCTGACATAATCTTGCGATTTCTCTTTTACTATACACTTCTTATTATCTTAAATAAGTTTCTTTAATATATATATTTCATTCATCAAAAATTGTAAATGTGAGCATTCGAATACTTTTATTACCTATTGTATTTATTGATACTTGTAGCATATGTATGAACATATCTTGTAGCATATCTCTGAACATTCTTTAAGGTATGAGCATGCGGAGTTAAGTCGGTATTAGATCATGGAAAATCAAGAGTGAAATAGAAAGAGTGAAAGCTAAGATTGAATAGAAAAGGCTTTCAATCTTATCTTTCGAGTCAACTATAGGAACCTGTTCTTTCGACTCTAATATTTTTTTATGTTTTCCTATCTTTGATTGTCTTCTTTTTCAATCGTATCAATTTTTTCAACGAATTGTTTGTACAATTGATAACGATACTTTGGCAATAGTTACATGAATATTCTTGATATAAATATTATATATCAATCATTCTCATCTTCTTCTAATTAAATACTTATATTATTAAAAACTTCTATAGAATATGACTTGTCAAAAAGTATACATAAATACATACATGTTTTCTATTTTTTCAATAAAACTTCTAAATAAAATGTAAGTAGAAATAAAAAAAAATGTTATACACATTTGTTTTTAAATACATTTATTAAAAAATTATTAAAAATATTCATAGCGACAAATTTGATTATGAAATTTGATACTTATCTATATGATATTTTTTTATTTATGAGGATCATTTAAAATATTTAGATTCTTATTTTAGGAAAGAAATAAATAAAAAATTTATATCAAGATTTAAAAAAATCATCGATTATCATGAAAGAATATCAAAAACGAAATTAAAATTCGTATTATATAAGAAAATTTGTGTACATTCGTTTTTTCAAATATCATTTCAAATACTATTTCTTGATAATAGATATTTATTTTTCGTGCTTTTTGTAAATCCGATTATTTAAATATTCTCGTCAAATATTTAACATTAAAATAATTTCAAATAAACGATCAAATAAACTTGTTTTATGAAAGTTTCCTAATTAGCTCATCAAATTTGGACATAATTCGAAATCGAATGTTCGAGATAGTCAAATTGAAGTGCACTTTCATTCAGAAAAATGAAAGAAATTGAACATTGTTGTTTTATCATTTTTCGATAATAAAAAAATGCCTCTATAGAATTTAATATATAGAATTTTATTATGAAGAATATAATACGCTCTGATTCAAAACTTCGCTTTCAACATAACTCTCACGTCTCGTATATTTAAGAGTGCACCTTAACAAATGATTAAATATATCATTTGCATCTAGTAAAGAGGTTATGATCCTGATAATTACTCATTCGTTTCTGCTAAAAGTAGATATTAATGCATTTAATGTCAGGAATATAATTTAATCTTAAATTCCAGCTTATAAATGCATAATAATTAAATCTTCTTTTCATCTAATAGGATAAAACGCAAGCATCAAGTGCAAGAAAATAGAATCAATGTTACCATTGTGATTTAAATAATTGTTTATATTATTGGATAATTACATTTGTATTGTAGACATATGGAAAGATTGTCGTTTTAAAAATCATCATTTAAATGTCATTATAATTTAATGATGTTGAATTAACAAACATTAATTCTGATAAAAATGTCGCTATCGATGAATTCTTTTTTTCAATGATTCATATTTTGTAATGTTTCGTTTATAAATATTAATATATCGAGAAATTAAAAATCGATCATTTTGCGAAACAAAATGTAACTATCATCATTATTCCGCGGAATTAGGTTCTCTGTAAAATCACACAGATGATAAACTATAAAATGATAAGATTAAAAAATCGAAAAATTTGCGAGTTTTCCCACGATCGTGGATCAATGAATATGATATTTACGAAGTTGCAAAACGATTATATGGCAGGCAATTTTCAGAGCCACTGGAAAAATCGAGAGATATTGAATTTCAGCCGAGTAACAGCCACCAGAAATAATAAAATATTTTTAATTGATTCCGTGCGCGCCGCGAGAAGTTGAATTATTGCATTTATACGAAGCGTTAAAACCATATCACCTTTCGCCACTTATTATTTTGTTTATAAAGTTAAAATACAAATTATAGTTGTTCGTATTGTCGAGACTGCAACTTTATCTTGTGACATATTAAAAATGCATAATGCATTGATTTTTATTAATAGAAAAATTACATACCGATATTTCGGCAAATATAAATTTAATTGAAGATATACAATAGATTATATTAAATTTTTTGAATTGTAAAACAAACAATATAAAATATCGCGTGTAAAAATAAATAAAAACTATATAACAAAACAAATTTCAAATTTTATTTTGTACGAAATAAGATTTGAAATTTTAAATGTGTATATAATATTTGAACAATTTTTTGTTAACAATATGTTCAATTTGATTTTCTTGAAAATCGAAACAAAATTTATTTTATTTTTACTTTATTTTCAACTTATTTCGTAGTACGCAGATGTAAGTAATTTCGATAAATACAATGCATCGAGATATTTTACACAAAAATGAAATATCACATAATATCTACATATCTATATAAAATTACAAAATAAATCACAATTGCATGTTCATATTAAGGTAAATCTATATATAAAAAATCTATACATACAAGAAAAAAGAAAAAATGTTATATATATTTCATGTACTTTAGTTTCCGAATTATGTATATTAATACATACTATTATTGCTCGTCTTTTTTGTTAATCTTATTATTGTATTTCTCATTCGTTTGAAAATACTTTTATTTTTAAATTTTATTTATTAAATTTTTTTAAATTATAAACGTTGTTTACTGGAATTGAATATATGATAGATTTCAAATGTTTTTAAAATAAAATATAATTAATTGATCAAAATATTATAATAGTAACATTATTTTTAATAATTTTCTTCGATAATTTGAAAATCAAAGAATATATGTATATACATTATATATGTATTTATATTTGTATTTGTATTTGTAATGTATATATAATTAATATGTAATAATATGTTATGTACATATAGTAATATATAAATTCATCCTCTAAAATATTAACATGAATTTATAAATCATTCTATACAAAAGTATCATCGAACAACAGAAAATTTAAACGAGTCTTTGTTTTTACCGAAGACGATCCGGAGTCGATTGAAATGTAAACTTCTTTAGCCATGACGATACTGTTTGAAAGGAGAACCAAAGGTGAATGGAAAGAGAAGAAACGCGAGAGAATTACATTCCGCGGCGAACAAACCCGCGGAATATCATTATCATGCTGCCACACGTGAGCACGCATACTTTGGCATTGAATTTCAACCTATGTGCATCGTTGCATTGACGATGCCACTAGTCAAACTCTGCTCGTATGTATATTTTGAGAGCATGTGATGCATTTATACGAATGTGTTCGAGAAAATACATGAAAATTTGAACCACTGATAAATAGAAAATTTGACAATACATTTTTTTTTATTTATCTCCATTGATAAAAATTCACTTTCTCGATATTGTGTTTTTTTTTTACACAACAATTGATAAAAGATTGGATATTTTTAACTATGAATAAATTAATAGGATCGAAACTATAAATTTAAATGTATTAAAAAATCAATTTTATATTCATAAATCATGAAAATTTATAAAAAAATTAATTTTTTAATAAATATAACTGTTAATTAATTAAAACGATTTATTGAATTTTTCAAAATTTTTGAAGTTTTCTCAAATTAGCATTTATACATCATGTATGCATATGATTTTTATTACCAGTGATTATTTGTTGATTATTGTATGATTTAAGCAGTCATCAAGTATGTTTATATCATCTCCGTCGCATGATTGTTTTTACGAAACATGATATTTGTGAAATTTTTTAGGTATTGTTTTATCTTTTTTTTATTTTTATAAAATTAATGTTAAAATGTTAAATAAAATGTTATAATAATTTTTTGTATAAATAATATTAAATAAAAATAATCTTATTTTTATAAAATAATATTTTTAAATAAATTCTCAATATATAAATAGAAATAAAATGTAATTTTTTTTTAACAAGCAAGAAAATTATTCTGAGAATTTATTATGAGTAAAAGCATTAAAAAAAAATTACTCATAATAGATAATGTTTATTTATTTTTCATAATTATTTTATAAAATTTTATATAATCATACATAATCACTAAAAACATTATATACGGTTTCAGTTTTTGTAAAAACAAGTATCGAGATAATAAAACATATACTATACAATTATATTAAGATCTATACATGATCAGTAATATTAATGATACTTATGAATATTAACAATATTATTAATCAATATGCATAACATTCATAATTGTCATATCAATATTTATAAGCATCGAAAATATTACTCATCAAATATTATTGAAAATATTAAATACTACCGTGTCTTAAAATATTTCATCATTTAAAAATATCAGTGAAAACATAATGTTATAAAAAATTATCAATCAAATTGTATCAATGAAAATAATATCGATAATTTAACCTTTTCTTCTTTTGCATAACGAATATGCTTTCTTTCTGCATCATACTGTTGCTAATGAAATTAGAGACATAGTACTAAAATAAAGAAATTTCGAATTGATTAGCGCAACATTTACAACGCTATAATTTGAGAGAGAGAGAGAGAGAGAGAGAGAATATTATTAGCATGAGGTGGTGAAATACAATACTGAAATAATCTTTATGAAGTTGTTCTTATGGATTTTAACCATTTTGCTCGATACCTAATGTTTAATCCATATTCGAAGGATTTTTTTTCTTTTATGAAATCTTCGGATCGTGAATGATAAATGTAAATTATTGATGTATTACAGGTGTCGCAGGCGAATATGTTCTTTTTAAAAGGTTGGAATTATTTAGAAATATATTAAATGAACTACAAAGCATGTTTAAGAAAAGAATTTCCTTTTCTTGCCTCTCTCTGTTTTTTTGTCGAATACTAATATTATAGAACATTAATAATTATAAAGTTTCAAATACCAGAATAATCAAATATTTAACAATTTTTGAATCGTAATATCTCGAGCGATTATTTAACAAACTCAACTTTTTGAATCATTTTGGCGAATTAATAATAGTAATTTAATATTCATAATAGTAATAGAATAATAATAATTTGAATATTCAAAATATTTTTTGAAAATCTCATGTATCATTATTGTATTAATCAGGGATGTAAGAATTTATAATGATAAAGCTATTAGCAATAAAACTAAAATATAGACTTATTTTTTTTTTTTTTTTTTTTTTGGTAAACCATCTCTGATGCATTAAATAGAGTTCTAGTTTTGAATATAGTGACTATTCCTAGTACATTGACTATTGTAAAATATGCATATGTATATGCGTATGTACGTATGTATGTAATATTATCAAACGATATTATATTAACAAACAAAAAAATAAATTTTTAGATAAATATACATATAAATGTACAATAATATATTAGATTATGTTAATAATTATATATCAGTAATGGCAATAACTTTTATTTTATAGAACAGATGTCCATATCAAAATTTTAAATCATTCAACTTTTGATTTCAGTAATCTACTAAAAAAACTATAATTTTGGAATTTCAATGAATAATAAATATGCCAATGATAATCTAATTGGACTTGAAATTTTTTTGATAAAAAAAAAGTTTTAAGTTCAATCTTAAATTATTAATTTATTATAAAATTTCTTAAAAAATTCACAATTGTTTGATAATTTTATAGCATATGAAATCGAGAGAGCAGGACCAATATATTCGTAAAAATATTGAATTATTATTTTTATCATATTTATGTAATGATCTATCATTAATAGAACTTACCATTAAAATTTGAATGTAAATGTACAATAATTTGTTGCTTAGAAATCGATGATATACAGAAAAAAATCGGTTTCATCGCCATTTCTAAAAGCATTAACGCGATTATGAATCAGAATATGCATTCACCAAAATCTACTTCTGATCGAACTAAAAGGGAACTTTTTTGCTGAACTTTCACTCCTAACTGGTTACTTCTTTTGTTCATTGATTTGAATCGAATCATTCCGCGAATTTTATTCAGAAACTAACTATCGCATCAACCTCGAACTATGGCAGTTTTAAATGAAAGTCTTCCATCGACTTTCGAACAATATAACACCTGATTAACCAATCAAATATATACAAAGTGAATTACTTAAGAAAATGAAATAATTTTGAAACTATTAATTACATATATTGAAAAAAGTTTCAAACAAATGTTGAGAAATTTCGACGGGAACATAATTTGATATAATTCGTTCTTTTATAAATGAATATGAAGAAAATGTATGAAAAATCTTAATTGAAGATCAAATTTGTTTTTTTAAAAATAAAAAAATGATTAGACAAATATCATTTCATATTCTTATCTTAGAATGAATTGTATAAAATTTAAATTAAAATATCTTCTAAATTAAAATAATTTCTCGATATTAATAATTTAATACTTTTTTTTATAGAAAATAACGATTTGAATTGATAATTTTATTAAAAAATATTTAATTCTATTTTATTACTTTTACTAATGAATCCAACATTATATAAAATCAAATCTTAATCTTTCATTTTCTTAATCTACCTTTTTTTTCCTTTTTATATAATTTTCTAATTATACAAAATGGAATAAAATTTTGAATATATGTATATTAAATATTTAATGTATATAAAAATAATGATGTTAAATATTCAGATTTTAGTATTTCATTATTCTATAAAAAATTTTAAATGAAATTATAATTCGTTCACTTATATTCGTTATTTTTTACAAAAATACTGACATGAAATGAAAAAGTAATACCTAATGATCTTGTATATTTTATATCTATTATATATCTATGATACATCTATATAATAAACTTATATATGTTATATATTATAATATATATTATATATAATGTGATTGATTCCATATCTTTTTCACGAGAAAGTGAGATAATTAGTTTGCATTATTTGATGAGTACAATTTTGACTACATACATGAAAAAAATAGCTTGTCAAACAAGAATGATTTCGACAATTCTCGATTATATGAAAATACAACAATTAATTACGGCAGAAAAATTTGAATATTTACCGCTTTCCAAGAATCATTGCTTTTTGTTTGTTTTTTCTTAATTCTTTCCTTTCTTTTTTCTTTCATTGCTTTTCTCCTCCATTTCTCGCAAACTATACTTATGTGTCTTTAACGGAGCTGAAAGCGGGGGTAACTACCTCAAACGGATAACAAGAGTGGAGTAACCAGATCTACCATTCCCCACGCGTACCAATTCACTTGCTAGTTCGCTTATCCAACCATCCAAGCCGTCTATCTTTTTGGTCTTATCGACCACAGCCTCTTATTACGCTTACGTAGAGTCGCATTTCAGATCTGCCATGTTTTCCTTTCCTTTATTTTTCCATTTCTTTTTCTTTTCTCAATCGAGAATATGATTCATCGTAATCGACGAAGTTATCGAATTTGTCGAATGATCAAAACGTCCATCATTGTTTCATTACTTTTTTAATTCATCCTCGCACGAGCATGCTTTTTGTGTTTTGTTTCATCCTTTCACGATGTCCGATATATTTATTAATGAGAGCTTAACTTTGTTCTCCATGGTAGTTTGTTTGAAATATAAAGTTGATTTATAATTGTTATTATTCAGTTCACTTGTTTTCAAAAGTTCTCTGTATTAATTATTTATATAATTCGAAAATATCCTCTAGTCGAAACCTATATGTCACACGATTTCTTCAATTTTTAAAATTATTATATTAATATGAAAAGTCTTTCCGTTGTGATCGATAAATATAATTAATTCTCATAATTCGAAAAAGTGATGATAATATCTTTTTATAAATTTGATAGGAAATAATATAATTTATATTTCAATCATCAATATTTTTTTTCAGAAATGATTATTCATTTTTGAAGTATTTCTCTTCATTCTTGTTGATGTTTCTAAATATCGCTGTGCTTTTTAAAAACTCAACATAGAATTCGCGAACTGATCGATAATCGTTGAACGAGTACAATTATCTATTGATTATATTACTGAAAAATGAAAAATCTTGTAAGTAAAATTTTGGGAGTCATTGATAAGAAAATTGTTGATTATTAACAACTAAACTCTCTCTATTGGATCAATAAGGTATAAAAGAAAATTTTATATTTATATTTCATTGTTTGAAATATAGTTCTTTTTTTTACAACTTCACAAAAAATATATTATCAAAAAGATTGATTTTCATTTAAAAAAAACATAGTCTCTTTTATTTAGTGTGTGCGACGAAAATGATATTACCCTGATCGAGTGGACTCGAAGATTTCAATTGTCGAGCAGTCTCGATTAGAAGGTCAATCTATTTAGTTGAGAGGATCGAAGGATCAACCATGGCCAAAGATATACCGATACAGTTTAGTTTCGTGGCATTGTCTCTTGAAAATCCCTTTTACGGAATGTCCTTTGATCCCTGCCTCTCTAAACCTCACAAATTACCCAGAGGGTGAAATTGGAAATTTGGTGGGGAGCAGGTGCGTGAATTCAGCTTGGTCGCACACGCCTTGTGCATATTCACGTACACGCATATTATTATCTATTATCTTAGCCTTCTCTTCTCTGTTCTTCTCCCTTTCGATCTATCCTCATCTATTTTAATAAGGTTGTTGCTATAGAAAAGCGACGCACAGAATGAGATTATTATATTAATATAAATAATATTAATATATATGGAGATTTTTAAATATATGAAATGGAAGCGATAAATTTCATATAGTTATTGAAAACCGCTTATTTATGATGATCGAATCATAAGCCAAGTTTTCATTGTAAAATACGGTTTTCCTCGAATCTATATTGAGTTACATCAACTTTGCAGCATATGTATTAACTGCCGTATGTGCACATACTTCAAGAAACAAGTAGAATGAGAAGTAGTCATGATCGCGTGTTTTACAACGATTCATTTAAGTAAATCTCCCCTTGAAAGTCAATTTACATAGAAGGAATTTTGGAGAATGAATTGATTCAAAAAAATCGGTTTTTTGAGCACGATATATTTATTCACAGCAACTTATATTCTAATCTTACAATTTTTAATTCTTTTTTTATCATAATCCATAAATCGGTATTGAATGATTTATCAATATTAGTAATAATGATAGAATTTATAGATATAAAAGAAATACCATAAATTGAGGAAACATTGATAATTCTAGATAATACCGGTACTGGATAATATTAATATTGAGTTTAAAGTTTAATATTAATATTTAGATTTTATTTAAGATGTTATTTCTTTTTAATATTTTGTATAAAAATATTAATATAATATTTTAATATAATTTAATATAATTTTTAATATAATAATATATTATTTTTATTTAAATATATAAAATAGATCGTAATAATTAATTATTTTATAATGCTCTTTAATTATAAATAAATAAATAAAAAGGAAAAAAATAAATGGAAAACAACTTTAAGTGTCTATATAATTCCAAGTTAATAAATATTATATTATATTATATTTTTATATTATATATTAAAATTTTTTTAATATAATATCTATAATTTTGGATGTACTACAATACCTACAATATTATTTATATGTTCTAATAATATATATAATTTATAATACTTTAATTATAAATAATTATATATTACATTAAAGATTTTCTGTTTCATTGACATTATTATTAAAGGAAAAAGAAGGACATTAATTTTATGTATTTTTACATTTATTGTTAAATGATAAAAGATGTAATATTAGAATATTTAAATTTAAACATTTTTATTTATATATTATACAGCAAAATGCTGGAAAAAGTTGTTTGCTCAATGTTTTCTCAGTTTACGATATATATAAATAACTCAAAATTAAATAATCGTTGTTTAATCGTTTTTTTCTTAGAAAAAATATTTAATCTTTTATTATCAAATAATTAACAATTCAAAAATATTTTCACTTTATCAATTTTATTATTCTCATATAATCTCGCGCAAAGAAATTACTCCAAAAGAAACTACGTGGAAATAACTATTGCGGGCAATTCTATTTTTTCAGGCATTGCTCGTATCTTAGAACAACAATTCTCTTTTTCCTTCGCCTTCTTCGTAAACCACGAATTCATTCTTTTTGCCATGGCTCTATATCTTTTATCATATCTCTATATTTATATTGTATATGAGACACAGAACCGACGGATATTTCCCTAAATCAGCTAATAGCTAATAAATCCATGACTTGAATAATTTCTTGTTTTTATTAAATAGCCATCTGGCATTAAAGCAATACGTTTCATAAGATAGAAAATTATTTCAGTTTTAAATCGTTAGCGGAGAAAATTATACAATTTCTGATATCCAACGTGATAGTATTTATATATTTATTATTTACGAATGGTCAAGAAGTTGCGGTATGTACGAGAATGTTGCAAGATTACTAGGAACGCAAAGGTTTTGCTGATCGAACCGTTATTGTAGCTACATCAGCAATTGTCGACATGTCATTCACCTTGCGAGTCATCTGTTTTTTGTCATATGACGTATTTTCTCTTTTTCGTTGGTACCATTTTCGACTACACACATATATCAATGATTAATTTCATTATTGTTTTAATCGGTCGATAGCAATGTCTCAATCAATATTTCTGAGTTTACTCGAAAAAGAGTCTAGGCATTCGAGCGTGCATTGCGAGCAATAAAAGTATTTATTAACTATTGAACGAAAAAATGAATCGCGATGTACACGTTTTCTACAAGCTATTGTAGTCCACATCCATGCATTTTCTAGATATACTTCCTTTACGATTTATATTCGAGAATGTTTGGTCATGAATACGTACACAATAATCGCTCATTCGCGCTATTTTGCAATATTTATAATAGTATCGAAAGTATGATTATGATTACTTGATTATTTTAATTGTGTTTAATTGTGTTATATTGATGAAATTATTTTTTTTTCTTTATGAGTTTTTTCTTTTAGAGGAATTTAGAATAAAATAGTTAAATTAAGAAAAAATTAATCTGTATATGTATGAATTATACAATGTATGAATTATGAATATATATTATGAATATATGAATTATACAATGACTTGTATTAATATTCGAATATTATTGTATACAAGAGATTGTTACTTTGCATATTATTATAAATATATATTTATAATATTTACAATTTTATTTACAATTTATATATAAATTTAATATAAATTGAATTGATTTTATATATATATATTGAAACAATAAACTTTAATTAATTGTATTTTCATAAATATAATAGATCAATAAATAAACGATAAATTAAATAACAAAAGTTATATTATTAAAAATATACATACAATAAATAAATTATATACATATATATATTTTATATTTATGTTTATAAACACTATATACTAATAAAATAAACTAAATATAATAATTTTTTTATTGAATAATTTTATTTTATTGTTAAAATTTGTTAAATTTTGTCATTATTTATTTTATTGTACATTATTATTGTATAAAATTTATATATATTAAATAAATAAAATTGATTATAATTACAATGAGTCTATATGTTAATTCAATAACATTATAATAAATAAATATATAAAATAATAATTTCTGTTACATATTTCAATAATTATTATAATTTATTATTGTAATTATTATAAATTAATTAAAATGTAATGTAATGTTTAAATATTGTGTATTTTATTTTTCTCTTACATTATAATTCTATAATCTTGATTTTCCTAATGAATTGTAACTGAAAAATTTCTAAATAATATATTAAAAAAAGATATTTAAATATTATTTGTTGATATATAATCCTAATTTTCCCAATTTTATTACTTTTCTTATGATTTTTATGATTTTTCATTTTATATTTTAAAAATTATATATTAATATATATATTTAAAAAGATACGAATATATTTGAGAATAAAATAAATAATTAACTTTATTATTATTGGATATTCATCCACATATATTTATGAAAATTTCATTCATTTATGAAAAATATTTTCAAGAATAAGTTTCGAAAATTTTACTTTCAAATATTAATATTTTTCCATTTTATTTCAAACTCCTCTATACATTTTTTCTTATTTAGTATCATTTGAACTATAATTAAAGAAAATTTCTAATTTATATTCAGCCAATTATTCACACGATAAATTCGACGGGAACAGAAAAACTTCACATAAATGCGAATTTTATGATTGCAACGTGAGGCGATTTGATCATTCATTTCATTCGACTCGATCTAATTTGATACAATTTTTCTTTTTTGTGTAAAAACTATATCAATGAAATAATGCTTATCAATTATTTTGTTATTTTACGAGACAACAAAGAACGATAGTATGAGTACAAGAAAAAGCGATATAGCAAAAGCGAATATATGAGCTTGCATAGCGACAAACAATGTCGTTTCATTAGTCAAATTGGATTGGTTGAAATCGAGTAAATTTAAATCCAGCGTCACGATCACGCGATAAAACGTTTGCAATCCCACTATTCAAACAATTTTTTTTTTCATCTCCATCCCTTATCGGCCAAATGCAACATTCAATCGCTTTAAATGGATTTCCACGTAAAATTATCACGTGATTCTCTATGTTTAATTGTAATTTTATTTTTATTTTAAAAATAAAAATATTGTAAAAAAAACTGCCATTGTTACCTCTTCTATATGCAATACAATGATCTATATTTAATTGAAAACAGGATTAAATATATAGATTCAATATATAAATATACATATAAATCTAAATCAAATTGAAATCAAAATATTCAATTTATTACTAGATTTTCTGTAATTTGTTACTTGAGATGCAATTGATCCTTATAGGAATTATATTGGTTCAAACATCAAAATGAAGATATCTACGTTGTATCTACGTACGTGTAAGTTTTGAAAATATATTTACAAATATTTCGATATGAATGAATCGAATTTATAAACATATAGTAATTGAATTACAACAAATTTAAGAAAACTATACAAAATGATAAACAATAATCAGAATATTTATATTTTTAATTTAATTTTTATATATAATTATTTAAAATATATAACTATGTAAAAATAATATTTAGTTTACTATTATTATGGTTTTATTATTTGGTTTAATATTATTTAATATTAGTTTTATTAAAAATGTGTGAATTAAAAAAAATAAAATTATTTCATAAGATAATATATAATTAAATCATTCATGAAATAATATTACAATATTCAAGAATTATTTCCAAAGACAATTAAGAAAATTGATTTTAAATGAACAGAGAATTTCTAATAAAATAAATCATAAAATTTTGAATATATTCTATCAATATTTGATTCTATTTCACATTTTTTTTCACATTTGAATTTATTGAAGATTCGAATTTATAGTATTCTGATATACTTAAAAGTAATTTTTTTTTTCCAAATACAAAGATCAAAAGATATACTTAAGAAATCTAACCTGTTAATTGTCAAATTTATTTGCAATTATAATGTACGTAATTCCATCATTATTTTAACGTTGGTATTTGAGATAAAAGAATAAATTAAAGTTTTACAAGTAGACAATTAAAATTACGTCGATGTATTACCGGAAACTGTGAAGACGGTATGATAAAAGTAAATCTATGATATTCGAGCAAAGATATGGAAATGCTGTTGCGTATGGAATTTTCCATACGCAAATACAAAATAGAATGAAAAGGGAAGACCTTATTAAAAATTAGGAAAAATCAATAAAATAACGAAGAATAGACAAAAAATAGAAGTTGATAGAGATAAATGAATCATAGTGAATGATAAAATTCATTTAGTTAGAATCTTATTTTCATGTTGTGGGACGATTTCTCTAACAAGGAACAATTGACCATTATATTATTTATATAATTTCATGTTTTTATTCCTTTTGTTTATATATCCTTTATATTCGTTTATATATTCCTTTCACGTTTATATATCGATGCCAGTAGTTAGATAACCGGTATACATTTCTATATACGTGTAATTTCTGCGTGCACCATCGCGTGTCTCTGCGCGAACGGATACGATCAGCCGTAAGGGTAGATGGAAGAGCGCACGTAACGCACGGGATTGTTTCGTGTCTGACGGCGAACGAGGAAAGAGAAAGAGAAAGATGAGAGAATGAGAGAATGGTAGAGAATGACAGTGAAGGATGGAAGACATGGAAGAGGCAGTGAGGAAGGGTCGGCAGAGGGTTGATCGCGGTGGTAGCGACGGTGGTCGTGGTTGTGAATCGGTTGGGATACTGCCGGTGTTGAATGTAAAAGTGCGTGCAACGGTGTGTGTCGGTGCGTACACACGTGTTATTGATCGCGTCGAGCACTCGCTCGTTCGCTCATTCCTCGATGCTCGTACCTCGCCGTTGTTGCCTGGATGCCTACCGACTTCTCCGACACCTACATAGTTGAAACGGCAACCGCATTTTCCCACTAACTCTATTCTCTTAGAAACCACTTTGCATGAACCGTATGGATCAGCAAAGCAGACTCATGAATTCTGGTATCTTTTTTATCTAGAAAATCACTAGTTCTAGAATATTTTTTGTTTTTTGATTTCGAGTAAAAATAGGGCGAATAATTTGATAATTAAAAGAAATTTTGAGAAAAATGTGAAATTTAGTAGTAATAAAATAAATCGAATGCATGGAATAAAAATTTTTGCTTTTGTTTTGGAAAAAATTAAATTTAAAATTTAATTTATCAAGTATAGTGATAAATAAAATAAATAAATAAAAATTCATGAAAAATATAATAAAATATTTTTTTGCCAATTATTATCATATCTGATTAAGAATTAATTAAAGTTACCTAGAATCATCTATTTTAATCTTTTCTTTTTTGATTTTTATAAGAATTAAAAAAAATCAACTGATTATTTTATGAGTTAACCAATTCACATATGGAATAAAATGCAATTAGCTTATCGAGAGTGCAGTTAAACATCTTCGAACATAGATTACACGTATTACATTTATGCCACATTATGGGAAGTATTAAATATCAACGAATGCGCATATCATAAGCAAAACATGGTGAGAGGATGAAAACTAAATACATGAAAATTTATACATTCAAATGTTATAAAATTTATTATTAAAAATAACCATTTTATTAATAAATTTGCATATAAGTTCGTTAATTACAATTAACATTTTTTACGATTTGTTTCATTTTTAAAGTAACTTTGCAAAAAAAAAATACGAATAATTAGGGAAATAAAGGGAAATAGTATATATTGACGATAAAGTAAATGTGTAAATTGTCTGCAAACCAATCGAATGGAGAAAGAGAGGGAAGAGAAAATTATGTGAAATAGTTGGATTTACATGTAACCGGACGCTGTAACCGAAGTAATTATTCGTATTACCGTTTCGATTCGCAAATTTTCAGGCGTTATGTCATTGTTCTATCTCTGTTTATAATATTTCCATATTTGTATGTTGGGAGCTTCAAGTAAATCCATAGAATCCGAATAATACGAATATCCACAACCAGTCGGCAATATCCATGTTAGTCGAATAATGCAAATATTAATAATATTCGTATAAGCCGGATCATACGGATGTCCGCCAATTTATAAATTCGCATTGTCGCGCAGCCATATGCAAATTCCATTCGGAAAAATTAAGTGCGTGAATATATAGATTTCGAGGTTTTTAATTAATGTTTATCGAATTTTTTATCGATTTCAAAAATAGATTATTGCATTAAATTCATTATATAAAACATAAATAAAGATATAAATATTTACCATTTGTTTATTTATGAAGAAAAATCATTGTTGATTTTTATCTCGAATCAAATCGTAAAATTCATGCAACTTGTATACGACATTTTTTTTTCTATAAAATAATTTATTCCGTTACTGTGTCTCTCAATATCATTTTCAAAATTTTTGCTAAAATAAGTAATAATTTTTATAATATAAAAATATATTATAATATAAAAATAATATTTTTTTTTATTCTATTTTATTTCGTATTCCAAATGTATATAAAATATGATTTAATGTTTTTTCTATTAATAGAAATTTTCTTATAAGTGAAATGTAAAATAATTTCAAACAATAACGAAAAAGAAAATATATAAATCAATTAATATAAATTTCAAAAGCAAAAAACAATTAATGTGTGTCTTACTTTTATCGAATATTGTATCATATATTAAAAACTTATATTAAAAAACTTTATATATTGTTTAATTATCATGAAGTAAAATATATGTTTTATCAAAAACTTTTAGTAGTATTATAATAGTTAACATATTAATAAAAACTTGATTTAAGTATCGCTATTGTAATATAGAAACTTAAAATTGATTTTAATCACTCAATTATTTAAAAAAATAAAATCTATTTCTTCAAAAATTTATAAATTTATAAATATAACTTTTTTCAAGTAATCTAAATATGTTTTGTAATATAATATATACTTTTTAGTTTATTAAAAATTATTTTTAAAAAATATTAATTGACAAAATTAAATTTTTAATTAAAATAAATAAATTGTTAAAATATAAAGAAATTTTTATCTTCGATTAATGTCATAGTTTATTACATAAAAAGTTAGAGACATAATAATTAATTCAAATACCTCATTTTATTTCGTGAATTTTCATTTCACGGATGAAAATGTCGGAAGAAACAAAATATTGCCTTATCGAATATTTATTCGTTTGCAATTAATCTGATTTTTACTTGCATAAAATTCAACGGGAACCAGCCATCAGAATTCACTACAACGGCATGCATTTGTCTTTCGCACATTTTCCCTCCGCATCAATGCAATCGTTCGCTTTTTCATTTCTGTAAATCGTCTAAGTTTTGCTGAAAAATTGCATTTTTTCTTTGTTTTTCTGCAATTTCTTTTATTCTTTTTCATTTACAAGATCCAAAGCATTTTCATTGTTTCGATTGCAAGACGATTAACTGGCATCATATCCTTTTGTTAATCCTTTCACTGAATTTTATTAGCCTTTGCTGCGCGTTTTCATTTCACAAATATGATTTATAAAATAATTTGCGGAAGCTTGTCTCTCACTTCGATGCTGCATTTTCGTCCTTGAGTATTACGCGGCTAGTTCGTGGCAGCAGGAGTTGGATAATAGACAAACAAAAAAAAAAGAGAAAAAAAGAGAAAAACAGAAACTATTGCAGTCAGATATGCAATGTTATGATACCAGGAAGCTCATTGTAGAATAATAACAACTTTTATTCTGTACTCGACTTCATCTTAATATTTTATTGCTTTTGGGAAATGTAGCTGTGATATTCGATCGAAAAAAATGAACTTTTTGTCTGATTCATGAATTCGAGTGTGGAATAGCATGTGCATTTGATATAACATGTCCGAATGAAAAGTTTTAAAGCGTTTCATTTTAATCGCGGGAGAGAACCCACATAACTCCTCCATTTTAAATTTTCGAGTAAACTGAACTTGTACAAAAGTTTAATTAAATTGTAATAATTTTTCATAGAAAAATTCGCTTCAGTTGATATATCATCAACATGCGATTGCAATTTCAATTTCTCATCTTATTTACTTTCGAAAATCACGCATTGAAAAAATTATATTCCGTCAATGTAATGATTATGGCAAAAATTGGCAATTTGCATTGTTTGTGTGTGTGCATGCTTAAAGGATGATTTGTTTTGTTTTCTCCTGTGATTCAGTTTTAAGCATCTCTATCCCAATGTACGCATAATATATAACATCATTAAAAGCAGCTACGAATTTTGTCTTTTTTGTTCCAATATTTTTTTCGTATTAAAGCTCGCCAAGAAGTAGAACGTGGTAATTTAAAAGCTTTAAAGAGTTTGCTTTTAGTTTCATGAGAATTTAAAATGAGAATTTGCGCGAGAAGGATTTTTTTCTTCTAAACTCGTAAAAAATACGATTTAAAAAACAGTTTTCGAGGATGGATCATCCGTGAACGAACAATTACTCTTCTCTCTCTAAACCAGATATAATGAAAGGCTATCTTATTTCACATATTCATTATATGGATTTCTTTTTTGATTTTCATATCTACTATATTATCTACACAAGCAAAGTTCTTTGTTCATTTTTAATGAATCGAATGACTGCATGAAACAGATTCAAATTACCTCATTCTGATAGAATCTGGTCGCTAGAAATTGGTTGATAAATACACATAATTTTCCAAACTTTTCTTTCGATATAATTCAATCAAAAATTCAGGTCATATCGTGATTGAATAAAAAAAATGTAAATATCGATTCAAAAGAGTTGAATCAACGGCGTTGAATTGCCATTTTCTTTTTTTTTTTTTTTCTTTAGATTTCTTATAAATTTTTTATTATTTTGGAAACTTAGTCAGTGGAATAAAGAAATAAGAATGAATATTTGATATTGTGGCAATAATAATTTTTTAATATCTTCAAATCATTTTTAAAAATAATGTTTATGATGATTTTGATACTTTACTATCTCACAATGATGCTTACTTAATTTAATTTCAAAGCAGAGAATTTCAAAACAATATTGATTTTCTATTATTTTCTTATATATAATTAATTATATATAATTCATTTCATTATATTGAACTTATTTTATTGTTTATTTTTTTTATTCTTTTTAATTAGATTATTGCATGAAAATCTAATTGAAAATAGGTTTCGAATTATCAATAAGAAACTATTCATTTTGAAAGTTTTTTATATATAACATATTAATATTACGTAATAAAAATATAAAGTATATGAAATAAATATATAAAAATATATAATATATTTATTCTATTTATAATTTTGCTGTATGCGATAATTTAAAACTTCTAATTAATACTTTTGTCTTTTTTCTTTTTCATTTTTTTTTATTATTTAATTTTTAAAATCTTAAATCACAGTCTACATTCGTAAATAAATAAATAAATCAATCAATAATCTTTATTGGATATAGATGTTTCCAATATTAAAACAAAATTTTGATTAATAAGAAATAATAAGAAATAAATATAAAGAGAAACATAATTGTATAACAAGATAAAAGAAAGAATATTCATTTGATTAAACTTTCTTTTTTTTTTCATTTTTCTTCAAATTTTTCTACGTTCTATAAAACAACCAAGAAAATTCGTTTCTATGCAAATACAGCATTTCAAATCTTGTTCGAATGCATTTTTTGACGAAATTTGGCAAACATCATTAGTAGACGTATATTCATCATATGTAATGAATATACATTATTAATAGCTATCATGGGTAGAGCTACATGCATAAACACGAATTACGAAATTTACGAACATTGTTTAATTCGCGAGTGAAATTATTGTTTGATCCATAGACTTGTCTTAAATATAAAGA
Organism: Apis florea; assembly: GCF_048593485.1. Taxonomy (NCBI): domain Eukaryota; kingdom Metazoa; phylum Arthropoda; class Insecta; order Hymenoptera; family Apidae; genus Apis; species Apis florea. The sequence continues at coordinate 159,276 of NW_028256772.1, forward strand.
AAATGAATTTGAAATTCTGTTATATAATGTAATAATATCAATGGATGAAATTTTTATTTTTCGATAATCTTTTTTAATTTAAATTCTAAATTTTTTAAATTATTTATTTATAATTCAATAATATTTCAATTCAACAGTTATTATGATAAATATGTATGTTTTAAGGATTTTTTTCAATCTCATTTATATTTCTTTTTTAAATTCGAAGAACTTAATGACAAATATTGGACATTAAATGAAAAATTTAATTATTTTTATACGTTACGAAAAATTGATTGCTTATATAAATAATATATCTATCAATTTGTTTAAAAAAACATGATAGATATAATATATTGTTTGATGAATTCGTAATGAATTTTCAAGTTTAATTTTCTTAAAAAGTAATGATTAGTAATAATTAGCAATGATGATGACAAATAAATCTTATTTTATATTTCTTTTTATTTTTTCAAAAGAAACTATCTTATGTTGATATATATGTTATTTAGTTGTAATTTATACAAATTTATACATATAAAAATCTTTTTTTTTCAATTTAATTATTTTATTACTAATTAGTCAAATATAATAACTTCAGAAATTAAGAAGGATAAATTTAAAATAAACAAGTACTACATTAGTTTTATATATTCTTGATATGAAGGAAATTAATCCAAACCAGAAATGAAATGTGACTAATAACAATAAGAGATTGTTGTAGTTTATCGAGGATGAATCGCGTATTCGATAAATTTGGTTGTCTGGCATATATGTGAGCGATTTATTAATGAGATTTGTCGTTTAGTTATTACCGACAGCTTTATGCTCGCTCATGTTCGATACACGCGAATTAATAATGAGATTTGTCCGCATGATTGAACAAATATAGCAAAAATCATGATTTAACGTGGTCATCCAAGATTTTCTATCATTTGTTTCTTGTTGTTTTAATAAATCATAATGTTAAAAGTTAACAGTTAAAAATTCTATTTGCAATAACGAATATTAAGACGTTATTGATACTTATGATCTCTACCGTGGTTTCTCTCTCGTGGTTTTCTATCTACCAACCGATCGTAACTTTAGTTTCGCGTGCATGAACATTGACCGAGTTCCGGATCGATTCCGCTGAGAATATAGAATAAACTTGCTCGGAAGTTCGCTCCTAATTGTAATAATACAAAATAGAATCGAAGTAGGTTGAACAATAAATGTTGTCAACACGGAAAAAACAAACTCGTAACTCTTCCGTTGAAGATATCGATTTTATACTTCAAGGTTATTAGCAATGAGACGAAATATACTGAAATATAATTATAAAATTTCAAATTCTATACATTCTTATAAGTAAATATAATATAAAACGTATAATACAATTCTTAAAAGTAAATATAATATAAAAAAAGAAAAAGAAAAAATTAATAGTTATTAAAATTAGAATTTATATAAAATTTTAATTAAAAATAAATATTTGTTACGTTTAAATAATAAAATACGTATAATCAAATATGCAAGTATTTTAATTTGTGTTTATTATAGCATTTATTTAAGCGTGATCTCCATTTTTTAGAATTTGATTATATTTGATTCTATCATATAACTAAATATAAGTTTATATAATTTTGTAAGAAGAAAACATACACTATTATATTATTGCAATCTGTAAATGCAGACTGTTCTTTCTTCTTTTCATTATATTTCAAAAATTATAGCAAATAAAATATCGTGTCATATCGACATATGAATATATAATTAATTTAATTTAAGTAATTTACTAATTTAAATAATACTAATTGAATTTTATGAAATTCATTTTATAATTAGCATTACATAAAACTTAATTCCTATTACTGTACCGACTACATCAATTTACATATAAAAAAAATATACCGATTTAATCTTTCCTTTAAATCTTCAAAATTTTAATCTTTTACCATCTTCTGTTCCAGAGATGTGAAATATATTTAGCTGCAATTCGAATATTTTTCTACTAGACTGGTAGCCAATGAAGTTATGAAAAGTATTTCTAATTCTGTTTTGAGTTTTAGGGTAGTGTCGCTATCATTTATTTTCCGCGCAGCGAATTGTACCTTCGTTTCTATCCACACCCCCTTCAATCACATCCCTCTATGCCTATCTAACTAGCACTAAGCACTCTGCGCCGTTGTCCATAGCCAACCTGTTAGTCAAACACAGCCTGCAACCTGCTTATACGAGCCACAACTATTAACCGACCGAATTATCGCCATCTGACCCCTAGCCAGACCTTCTATCTTAAATGAAAATAGACACCTGGCTAATGCCCCCGGATGCATTCTCGCTTTTAGCTGCAATTCGAGCCTGGTTGCGTCCGTTTTCTCTCTCTCTCTCTCTCTCTCTCTCTCTCTCTCTCTCTCTCTCATACACGCACACACACACATTCACACACATACATCTCTTTGTAAGCCCACTCATCGCCAATTGTGATTTTGGAGGAATACAATTTGCCTGGAAATTTCCAAGAAAATGCTTTCCCATGTTTTATCTATTAGAATATTGTCGACATTGTTAATGAATGGATAACTGTTGTGAAACACAATTCTTAAAATTTACTGATGACTTTTGTTTATAAAAATTGAAAATGAAGATTTATTATAAAGAAAAATTTTTATTATATAAAAATTTTTAATTGATATATTTTTAAATTCATTTATTTTTTTATTTTTTCGGATGGATTTTTAAATGTTTTATTTATAACATTGTTTTTTATTTTAATAATATTTCAATAATTTTGTGATATGAATATATGAGTATATATATATATATTATAAAATGAAATTACTTAAACGCTTAATACTGTTACTATGACATAAAAAATACTGAAATTTGTATAAATATACGAACTTTTTATATATGAAATTTGTAGCGAATGAGTAAATTTTAATATTTTCATTAATTTATTTATGATTTAACAATGATACTCAATCTGTTAAATTAGTTATATATTTTTATATTTTTCTTTTTCAAGAAAATTTTAATAATAATATTAAATTCTTACCAAATTCCTTATGTGATCATTAAATTTTTAATTTCATCAAACATAAGTGAGAATTCGAATACATGTCAATACATTCCTAATAAATAGTAATTATAAAAAATTCGTAAATTCAAAAAAAAATTCATCGTTATTTGTTCTTCATATAATCAGTTATATAAAAAACTTATAATATTTTACATACTGAAATTATTAATATTTAATAAGTTTTTGATAATTAGATATATTATATATTATAATAAAAACCGAAATAATATTAATTAAAGTAAAATTTTTTTTAAGATACATATATTTTTAAAATTTATACAATTATATGCAAACTTGCTATTCAAAAACTTTTTTTCTAATCACGATAAAATATAATTTTTTTCGATTAAGTTTTTTGCTCTCCGATTCACTCTATGCAACGGTTTAGCGCGCATGCGCATGTTTCATAACGACGCATTTTATCTCTATTTTGGCGACGAGACTTGAATGTTCCGAGAATCGTAACGCGTTTCCACTGAACTCTGCTGGCTGACAATGACCATCACATAAAAATTGATGTTACTTCTAGGAGCTACTTTTCTCCGCTACCTACAGTTCACAGTACACTGGTGCATCATTTCGAGGCCCAAGTTCTTTTTTCTTATAGCGACCTCGATGGCGCTTGGATTACGTAGATTCTTTTGAATTTTTACTTCGCATATTCATTCAAAATTCCATTCAAAATTCCATGTCAATATATAAAACAGTGCAAATGAATGATAATTGTTGAAATATTGTCATATATATAATACAGTTTTATGTTTTTAATTATACATTATATCAATCATGCAATGATACTTTTTATTTTTTTAGCTTTGATTATTAGAATAATTTGTTGTATGTAAATAATTGATTTGTTTTTATTGATTTCTTTTTATTGATTTCACAAATTTTATATTATATTTGCTAATTTATATATATTGATCGTTTTTTCTTCTTTAATCATTAACAATGTTTCTTTTTATATGAAGAAGATCAATAGTAAAAATAAATACTAAAATATGTTTATTTTTCGTTTAATTTTAATATTTTTTTACAATTGTAATTTATATTATTAAATTTTTTTTCGAATATTCGAATTATTATATATATGTATATTATATACATTTTTAAATATCTTGTTATTAAAATAAAATTTCAATTAAAAAAGTTTGTCTTATTATTTTTTTGTTACTAAATTTTTCCTTAATAAATTTAAGTTTTTTTTTATAAAATATTTTTTGTAAATTTATAAATACTAATATTCATTGCATAATAAATATACAAATATTATAAATTTTATCTAGCAAAAAAACTATATTTAAGGATTATAAAGAATAAAAATTATAATATGTATAAATTATGAAGTTATTGATTTTGTGATAAAAATCGTTTTTCTTATATTTCTTTCAATGTTTCTATTAAATATATCAAAATGCATAATTAACACTGCATTAAATACATGATTTGTTAATTAAAGCCAATATTAGTCAATATTGCCGAAGATGTTTTATTATATCTTCCGTTACTCGAATGTTATAGACGTTTTAAAATAGTGATGAAATTTAAATTTTATTAATGATACAAATTATTAGAATTTAAAATTGTTAAAATGCGCATTATACAATTTCCGAATCAATTACATTTTATCTCATTAGATTTTTTCTAGTTTATATGTGTATATTGTAAATATAATTTTTTTATTGTAAAATTTTAAAAAATGCTTCAAAATTTTTTTGTAATTAAAAAAGAACTTTATAATGAATTTTATATAGATTTTAATTGTTCATGTACATATATGTTAATAATTTAGTAGAATCTTGAATATGAAAATGACATTCAAGTTGCTACACAATACTTCTTTTTTTCAATAAAAAAATGAATTAAATAAACATTTCACGAAAATTAGAAGATTATGCTAAGAAAATTATTTAATTTATATAAAAAATAGCGCATTAATTATACAAATGTCTTAATCAATAATATGTTATATTATATAAAATTATAAAATAGAATTGATGATTAAGTTAATTATTAAATATATCATTGATTATAAAGATGCACTTGCATTGTAATGTAGTTCTTCAAAGTTTATTCTTAAAGTTCTTCAAAGACAAAAAATGTATATTTATTTAAAAAGTTAAAATTCGAAGATGAGTAGTCAGTGTGTAGATGTATATATGTGTATATGTGTCTACAGAGTTAGAAAACGAGTTTCGTAAGGTTTTGTTTTAATGTGTTGCAAAAGTGAAGCGAAGTTTAAAGAGTACAGCAAGCAGAACAACTGTCCGAGTTCAGAAAGGGGCAGTTACAATGTGCCGGTATACTGTTGCGTTTGTATTTATTTTGCTGTTGACGTTTCATCCTAAACATATGAGCATATTATAACACACATTCAAGTTGCAACTAGTTTCAGTAACATATCATCGTGATTATACTTATATCTGGATTATTATTATCATCACATATTTCTAAAATTTCTAATTAAAGCGATCAAGTTTAGTTTTTATCGATTGTTAAATTTATTTCGATAATACTGTATCAAATTTAAACTTTTTTTATTAATTATTTCTCTATTATAATAATATTACATATTATTTATTCTTAAAATTTTTTATTATCATTATATTTGCAAATATGAATCTTTTTATAGAGTCAAAAATAAATGAAGACTAAAAGAAAAAATTTGATAAATTTTGTTAATTTTATATTTATGTCATATATTTAAAAGACAAAACTTTGTTCTATGCTAATGTTTCATATTATTATTATATTCTATACATGTTATTAATTTCGAGATTTATTCATTCATTTAAATATAACTTTATGAGTATAAAATTAATATTTGTTATTCGAATGTTTCAAGATATTTTAATTATAAATATACAGATATACGTAACAATTCTACTAATATTGAAATTGTCCGTACTTTCCGTAAAAATTTAAAAACTTATCAATTTTCTGTGATCTTTATTTAAAAAACTTTAAATAAGGGACTGGAAAATAGAATTTTATAATCTTTGATCAAGTACCTTTTTAATATCATTTCTTTGCATTTAATATAGTATATTTATAATACAGTTTCTTTTCATTTTAAAATATCCATAAGAAATAAAATTTATATCATTTTCTTTGCGTCATCGTTTTTCATAAAAAATATTTTTAATTTTTCTAATTTTATTTAAAATTTAAAAGACACATAAAATTTAAAATATTTCAATATATGTTGAAAAATAAAAGAATATTAGATAGAATAATTCAATTAAAAACCGTAGTATATATATTTTTATTTCATAATATGAATCAGAAATTATCTTCTCTTTCGATAAATGTGTATCTAATAAATATTTTATTCGGTGAGAAATTTTTCATAAATCTCTTTTCGTAATAATTTATTTCTCGAGTAATAGTTTAAGATGAAGTTTTTGTCTGGAAAAAATGAAGCGTCCTATAATTACTGATCTTGTTAGATGGACACGTCAGTATGACTCCTATTTAATTAATGAATAATAAATAGTATCATTTTACCGCGATCATCCGCATTTCTCGGTTAATGCATGCGTCGTGACACGCGAAATGCAATTGTACAAAACTTTTCTTCATGTGTCCTATATAGAAAGATTAGAAGACGGCACGACGTGACGCATATTCCTAAACATATATTTTATTAACACACATTATGACGCAATTTCATACTCAATCAACATTTCTGACTAATTATTATTGTAATAACTCCTTCTTTTAGTATTTCTTATTTAATTGCATTTGGCCATCATCTTTTTTTTAGAAAAAATTTTCTAATCTTTTTAAAATAGAAAATTTGATTCTAAAAAGCTAATCTTGAATTTTCTTGATTAATGATAATCTTGATAATATTAAAATATGTAATTTAATTTAATAAAATAAATGGAAAAGGATAAGAATTATAAAAAAATATGAAATAAAACATTTTAAATTTTATATAATTATTAATATATCAATATAATTAAGAAGAACAGAAAATGTAAAAAAAAAAAAATAACTGTATAAAATATCGTCTTCTATTGTTATTATTATTAATATTATATATTACTAATTATTTTACATAATTATCAGATTATTGTTATTCATTAAATCGTTCTTTTTGTATAAATCATTAAGCATAAAATATAATATTATGGAAACTAAAGTATTAAACAGATTTATTTCTTCCCAACTAAATATTAATAGATAAGATATCTATGATTATATAACTCAAGTTTATCTGGAATTGTTATCTGATATTGACAGTCTAAATAAATGAATATTGTTTTTCTTTTTTTTTTTATAATTGACTGCATTTTTTAGTTTATACAATCATTAACAAGATCAACAAGATTACGTAATTAGCAATTCTATTGGTATTAAGCATTTAATATTAAGCTCTTTATGAATTGGATTTAAAAATATCAATAATCTAAATCTAAATCTATATATTTATATAGAGTTCGTAAGTAGAGTACATTTGTAAAATATTTAGAACTATTTTCGCTGTAATTATCGATATGAATTTTAAAAAGTTATTGATTAATCTCGAGTTTTCTTAATTATTACATATTTATGTATTACATATTTGGAACATATTATATGATATGATTGACAGCTTGAATAAAAAGAATATGAATTTTTATCATTAAATGAATTTTTTTTTTTATTGTCGATGATATCTGTTATAAAGTAAGTTATAGTAACTCTCTATAATAAGTAGTCATAGAAAACATGATAATTCAAATAACGTTATTGATTATTTTTTCAATCAATTGATAATTTATGCAAACATTATATTATAATCCGTATACATACTTATACATACCAGCAATTTTTTAATTATTTATAACTTGGATACCTTTTTTTATTATCGCAAATACTATTATAAGAAGATATACATTTTATTATTTCGCAGAATTTTATAAGTGCAGATTTAAACTGTAATTGTATTTTATTTATTCTTAATTGCTCATGCAATCTATAAGATATAGATTCTTTATGCAATTGTTAATATACTTATTGTACTATAATGAAGAATTATATATTCTAATAAAATATAAATAAATATATAAAAATAAATAAAAATAGAGTTTCAATGTTATTTTATTTTATTATCATAATATTATCATGATTATTACTTTGATTATATTTAATTCTACGAATCAATCTTTTGGAATATCAAAAAATAACAATATTCTTTCGCTAACTTCGATCATTAATATAATCTTGTTGATTTTTTTAATAGTAAAATATAATAAAGATAATAAAGAATAATTCAGTATTTCTTTAATTTCATAAATTCAAGTTTCTTATAATGTGCACTTCGCCTGAAGTTCTAATTATTAATTTTTTTAAAAATTTATTTTTTTATTTAAATAAATAATATTTTTTGTAATGAAAAATTAATTGAGGTTGCATGATACTTTTATTTCTTACAATAAAATAAAATAACAAAATTTTAGTTTAAAAAATCATTTCGAAACTTCTGATTATTAACTCTCAAGTTTGACAGAAATTAAAAATTTCTATTAGCAATTGTGTTTTTTCAAAATTGATAATAAAAATATATTTCTCAAAAATTCTTCGGAACTTATCATGTTCGATCCTTATTCTTGATCTTGCTAATCGATGCAATTATTTGATTTGCGCAATCGCGTTACGTAATGGGCGCGTTCGATCCGAAACCGCTTCGTCGGCGGACGCGTAATTAATCGCGAGACCGTGTCGCAATATCGTGAGAGAACCGTGCGGTTACATGTCACCACTTCGCAGCCATATACAGCGCTCGAAAGAGCTGGTCCTTTTGATGTCGACCCTCTGATGTCATTAACATTACTCTCTGCTTCCCTTTCCCCTTTCCTCGCCCTCTATTCCTCTTATTCTTTTTTTTTTCCTTGTTTATTTATTTATGCACCTGTTCTTTTCAGCCATATGTTTTATTTTTCTGACTCATCTTTCTTTGAAACTGACTTTTTCTTTTTCTTGAAATTAATCGATATTATTGTTATAACAACTTTATATCATAATTTTTATATTATATTAGGATTAGTAAATAGTTCTTTGGCAAGAATTAAAACGGAACAAAAAAATTTTCTTAAGGAATAGTTATAGTTTTGGATAATTTTGTTAGTATTACTATTCAATTATTATAATTTAATTTTTATTTTTATTTCTTATACTTTTATTCTTCTAACATGCAATCTAAATGCTGCTTTTCCTCATTTTTTTGTCTCAAACGGTTTTTCTTTTAATTTTAATTTTAAATTAATCGAAAATACCTATATTTTTAAAATTATCTATTTTCTTGATAATTTTTTTTTATTTATTATTTTATGAACAATTATAATAATTTATTTGATATATAATTGATATAATTTATATTTTATTATAACTTTTACACAATTCTTAAGCACATTTATATTATTGTAGAGTTTATTTCCTTGTAAAGAAAGAAAAAATATTGTGACATCACGCATAGCAATTACGATACGATATTGTTAATTATAAATGTCGTGGTTATTCTAATTTCAATATATATACTTGTATTTACATCGATCAACATTATATTAATGAAAGAAATATAACCAATAATAGATAACGTGAACTCAATCAATAACAACATTTTTTCCATTACATCATACTATGCGTGTTACTTATTTACCCATCTTTTTTCGCTTTTTATACTTTGATGTTTTTCATCCCACTCGTACTTAATGCGAATCGAGACATTCGATTTCATCCTTGTTTATTTCGTTTCCTTCGTATTGTATATAACGTTAGAATCCTTAAAGTGAATTCAATCGATCAAGGAAAGAAAAGGCCATTGTTCCTACGTTAGAGATCTAGAATCAAACGTGAGAATCACCGTCGAATTGAACCTCGTATTTATCAGTTACAGGGTAGTGAACGTCGTTCTCGATCGTGAAATACTGCCAGTTACGGTTGAAACTATATGAGGTAGATTGTGTACATGCCAAAGAGAATTTCTTATAGTATCGCCCTTATCATCAGATAAATGTATTTGTTCTGATATTTGCACTTATTATTAATTACTTTTATATAAAAAATAAATGAATATAATTATATATATAATGTAAAGCATGCAATTTTAATTTTATTTATTTTTCAGAATTTTACATTATTGTTACAGTAAAATTGTTAGTAAATTCTGCAAAGCATTTTCTAAATTAAGATTAATAAAAAATTATCTACTATTACTATCTACTATTACTAGTACTATTACTATCAAAAAACATTGTCTAACTTAAAATCATTGATTATTAAAAATAAATTAAAATTACAAAGTTTAAACTATGAAAATACAATTATGAAACAAAATTAGAAAAATAAATTTTATGAAATAATAAATTTTGAAATAAACGTATAAAAAATTGTTTTGTTAATAATTATTTATTAACTCATAGTTAATATATCATTAATATCTAAAAATTTTTTATAGAAATAGAAAGCTCCGTAATCTTTAATTGCTTCGGGTCCTGCAAACTCTAGGGGCAGCAGTGGTTCTTTCTATCGATTGTGGTCTATAGTGACGATCCGTGAAACATTGGAACACAAGACGTAAGAAACATAAAGTCTCCTTTTTTCGTTATGGCCGCTTCCGAGAAGAGAAAGTTACACTTCCTGATCGTCGCATTGCGGCGAAAAGTTTGCGGGCTTTCTCAACGAGCACTCATGCTTCCAGTTCGAGTGCATTCGAGTCCTACCTCCCTTTGGGGCATCGATCTCTCGCTTGCCTCTATTCGCGCCGTCGCTGGACGTGTTTTTCGCAGCCTTAGGATGTTTGGAACCGTTTGTGCACGTTACAGAGCCCGAAACCCTCGATCAGACAATGTCGCGACGTGTAGTGCAAAGGTGAAGCAGTTTATGGGTCAAGCGTTGAACGCTACTCAAGTGCAATCAACCAGTTAGCGAGCTAATAGGTCGGGCGATTTGAGAAGAAAAGCACAGCAGAGCGTTCAGTAGACTCGTTGCTTTATACACAAGACTTTTTGGAGAGTTGATATTATCGATTTCGACTAAAATAAATTTTGTTTTTTTGTCTGATATTCTTAATGATGGTGGATGAACAGTTAGTATAATCTATATATCTGTTTTATTTTATTATTTTGTTATATTTGATATTTATATTTATTATGATATTTATGTTTTTGCTGATTTATTAACGTGATTTGATAATTGATAATTTTAATATTTATGTGATTAATTAGATATTTAAATATTTTTACAATAATCCTTGCAACGTTAATATCCTTTTAACAATATTAAATTATTTTAAAAATATTATTTTAAATATTATTTTAAATATAATTATTTTAAATATAATTATTTTAAATATTAAATGTTTTTAAAAATATTAAATTATATTTGTATCTATAAATTTATTTTTCTATTAAGATTTTAATTTAAGTCTTATACTAACATATCTGTTTGTTTAATATAGTTTTATAATATATATCTTTTTTTATCAAAAGATTTTCTAAATTAACTTAATGCACATTCGTATTATATTCATACATTCTGTATTTGTGATATTTATATCTATAAAATTTTATAAATAATATAAAATATTTTATATATTAAATTTAACTAATCATAAAAAGAATTATCCTTTTTATGATTTCAAATTTTTCAATTATAAAATTTATAAATTTTCTATATATTTTTATGTCTAATAAAATTAGTTTAATTCTTTATACAATTCCACAATAGTTGGGCAAAATCTTTTTTTGAGAAATTAGAAATTTTTTATTTTTTCAAAACTTAAATCTATTAATCTATATTCGAATATAACGCGAAACTTCTAGATGCCAAATAATCGTGTATGTCAGTGATATATCGATTCCTTCGATCGAGACAAGATATGTTTACATCTTGTCTTGTCGTACTTGATATGTCTATATTGCCAATATATCGATCATAATCATGCTATCGTTGTTTCCTAAGAAACATAATTGTGTTCGAGTTTTACAGTAAGTTCCAAGCATTTCTAGAGATATCTAAGATTTGGCCTAATTATAATGCATCAGGAAATAAGTAACATTTTCATTCGATGCAGATATTATTGCATGATATCGATAATGGCATGATTCAACAAATTTCAAATTTATTTTTAAAAATAAAAGGTCTACATTATTTTCTATTTTTATATAAATTTATATAAATTTAACACAGTAATTAATTAATTAATAAATTTATTAATAAATTATAATAATAATTAATAATAATATATAATAATCATAATATATAATATAATAGTTAATAATAATAGTATAATAATTATTAAATATTATTATTAAATTTACTACATTTATTTATATTATAAAAATATAAATTTTAAAAAGTCTAATTAAATTTTGAATTTTGCTAATATTAATGACAAGCAGTGATATATATGATTTTTCTGTGAGTATAAATAATTCTGGATATATATTGGATATATAGTGGATATATATTGAAAATTGAAGGAATTAAATAATTATTGAATCTGCTCATATTTCATAAAATTTGCGACTAAATATATTAAAATCCAAATTCATGGTGAAAAATGAAATCAAATAGGATAACACATGGCTTCAGAGATAATTTAATATATAATTTAATGAAAAATTTATATTTTACATCCATTTCAAATGTAAAACATGTTATGGCTTTATCTAGTCTAATTTATAAAAGATAGCAATTTATGTCTAAAATCATCTTTCAATAGCATATAAATATATATACGGGATAACTTATTGAAAAAGTAGATTTTTCATGAATTTGAGTAGAATCTTAATGTTTTAATAATGATATATAAGTAACAGAAAAAATAATTTAAAAAAAGCAATCAGATAATTTTGGAAAAATAAAATACTATCAATATTATTACGTCATAATATTAATTTATATAAATATAAATTTCAAATAAAGCTATTTGAACAGCCATAAGCAATAACAAATTAGTAAGGTATTTTATTTTAAAGATTTTTTCTTTTCTAGAAAAAAGAAAGAATTTTTTGAGAATTCAAAATCCTATTCCTTATTATACCATATATTAGTTCCTATAAACTCTTCAATTTAAAACAAAATGCACATAGATATCTCCAATATTTTCGAAGAAAAACAGCTTTTATATAGCTTTTATATCTTATTTTGTATATAGGAAAATATATATATATATAGTATATATAGGAAAAAACTTGCTCAAAATAATGTTCATAAATATTTCATTAAAACTAGTAAGAAGAAACTTGTTTAATAACTTCATCTGAAAAATTGTTGCATTCTTTTTTCTCTTCTTCTTTTTCTTTTTCTTTTTTTCTCTTCCTTCTCCTTTAAATTGTTCTTGTTCCGAATCGATTATGAAATGGCTATATGAGATAACCATATGTACACCACAAACAAACTTTTTCCGTTTTGTATTTCTACGAGATAAGAACGCAGCATACGATCCGATATATGCGGCCAACATAAACGTATAAATAATTACATTTTTTCAAGTATAACATTCACCAACTATATAACGACAATAGTTCAAAATAATCAAAACGCAGAAAAAAATCAATTTTTCAAATGTATTTAAAGTCAATGTAAACTTAAGGTATATTGCTAAATGTTCGAAGTATAAAAATAAATTAAAAAAGATAACTCAGAATTTTTTAAGAGTACTTTGGAAAAAAAAATATATGGATTATAAGATTGTACTTTTCAGAAATTATTTATCTTTGCCCAGTTATATTTTTTATTGGTAAGACTTTAATTAAACTAATTACATAAAGAGCTATAAATCTTTTCAGCTATAAATATGTGCGACATTTGTGAGAATATATCTTATTGAGAATATATCTACTTTTTGATTTTAATTTTAAGACTTTTTGAAAATATCTATTTTTTCGTTATTTTTTAATATTTAACAATGTTTATAAAATGGATGTCACAATAAATGAATTTGCATAAGTATATTTATTATATTTAAGATAGATATGTAAAATTTAATATTAGTAAATTTTTTGTTAATATTTACTTGTTTGGAAGTTAAAATAATAAATATAACAAATAAATATGATTCAAAAATTGATTAGTTAATTTTCAAAAGAAAAATTTTCTATTTTAAAATTATAATATATAATTAATTAATTCAAAATTATGATTTTTATATTTTAATTATAAAATATAATTATAATATTAGAAAAAAATGTAATAATTTTAATTAATCAAATTTATTTTTATAATTAATTAAATTAATTAGATGTATAATATAAAAAAAATCCTACATAAAAATAGTTACCAAAATCGGAATGTTTGATCAAAAATATATAAAATTGTTTCTTTCATAATAAAAAAAAAAAATCCATAATTAAAATAAGCATATTTTTTTCTCTTGATTTTCTCGTTGATTTTAAACCACTGTGTGATATTTCATAATTCTATCGTAATTGACTTATCTGCAGGCATCTAATTGCAATACAATCGGTTAACCGAGGTATCGATTAAATTAACAAAATTTTCAAATTTTTTTTACGCTCACAAAAAAAATCTCCTAATTCACAAGTTTCATTTTGTTTATGCAATTAACGAGAAGGATTTGAATGAAAATAATTCAAAAATTCTTCACAAGTGAGAATCTTAATTCATATGCAATTGGACAGATTATTTTTCATATGCTGTTCACATATTCGTTTCATGTATGTTATTTATAAATCTCGATCGTTTTCCTTTATATTTACAATTATTGTATATATGTTTAAAAATTTTTAAAGACATTTTGTGTTTTATTATATTAGTAGAGTATTCTTATAGAGTATTCATGTATGTTATTTAAGATTAAAGTTAAAATTTTTTTCAAAAAATTTTTTAATGCAAATAGATCGTTATTTGATACATATCTGTTATTGATTTAAATCAAAGTTATAACATTATTATTAGAATATTTCTGAAATCAAAAGTTAAATAAAAAAAATTTTTTTGATAATAATTCGACAGAGATTTTCACCGATTTTAATGATTTTTAGATTAATTGTAAAAATCAATTCCAATATTTGAAATAATTTTTTCCTTTGCATATTATCGCCATTGGGTCTTAAGTTTTGAAATATTTATTAAAAAAAGAATTGTTACTATTATAGAATTTCTCTTGTGTTATATATATATCTGCGACTGGGTTTATATACCATGCTACTATATAATAATAATAATTTTTTTTATAAATATTTCGAAGATTAAAAGCTATGGTAACATATAAAAAATTTATTAATTTTTATAATATATCTAAAAATCATCGAAATCAGTAAACATTTCTCTATTTTGAATTATTACTAAAATTATAAAATTATTTAAATTTCTTACCTATACAAAATTAAATAACATAAGTTTATAAGTTATCTTTTTTCAAACTAAATAAATCAATATCAATAATCATATCATAATTATAATAATATAAGCATTCTTAATATATTTGATATTACATATTTTCTAGCAGTGAAAAACGATAATTGATCTCAATCTAATTTTTAAAATTTTGAACTAATTTAAATATGCAGTATAACCTTAAAAATAATAATTTTTAAAGCTATTTAAATTTCATGCACTGAATAAGAATTTTAGATTCAATAATTATTTTTTACATTAATATAATTTTGTGATTATAAGATGTATTTAATCCTAAATATGTTAATATCATATATATATATCATAAATATATTATATATATAAAATATTATTTTTTTTTTTTTGGAAGCTCTTTAACTTCTTTTCATAATTATATTTAATTATTTTATTAAATTTTATTTTATTAAAAATTGCTTACTTATATTAAAGAATATTTAAGAATTATGTTCTTAAAATTTATATTATAATATATTAAAATTTATACTTTTTTTTTAAAATAGTTTATAGATCTATTCATTTACGAAATTGTCCTTATCGAAATCATTTCCTTATACTCGATTTCAAGAAAAATAGTCGCGAATATTATTGGCATTGAATATGAAGACAATAATTAATAAGAAAAAGAGTTGATTAAAAAATAATATCTTAAAATATTTGCATTCTCAATTTTGAATAACCGATAGCAGTCTCTGACGATAATGTAGAAAAAAAGAACTAGAATAAATCATAGAAAGAACTAAAATATTAAAGATGTCTTCGATAAAACAATGACCTTCTACGAAGTAACTTATATTTTCACGAACAATTAATTAATTTCATGATAAGCGGCAAATATTTTCGTTCAAGAGTTTCCTACAAATTAATCTCGTTTCGATTTTGTCTTAATATTTCTAAAACGTATTGGTTATTTATTTTCACATTTATTGAATACGTATGTCGCATGAATAATTAATTTAATCTCTTTCTTTTATTTTTATTACAGGTGAGAAAACTGATCGACCAGATAAGCCAATCGATCATTTCTATGTCGGAACTGGTTTCATTGTATAATTAAGTGCGATGTGATAACGTATGTAAAAACAGTGAGTAATTATCAAATATAGATCTGTAGACATTATTGTTGAGAGATATAGTAAAATTACTCGATTATATATTTTCTTATTATCAGAGTATATAAAATTTCCTAGTTAAAATGATTCATTATGAAAATTAAAGAGAAAATTGATGATATTTTCAGAGTTTAATTTCTATATTTTTATATATATAAAACATACTCAATGATAATGTTTATTATACATTATAAATGAATAATAAAGAATATGTACAATAATTATTACGGAAAACAATTATTGAAGAATTTTTTCTATTTTCCAATAAAAATGATTTTAAAAATTTATCAAACATATATTTTAATAATTTTATCATTTAACGTTTTTCTTACATCTTCTTTTTTATCAATAGATACAAATTCTTTGATAAAAATCAAAAAATTAGATCAAATTAATAATAATAATATTTTTTCAATTATTTCAATTAATTTTTAAAATCATTTTTTTTAAAAATCAAGATTTCATATAAAGAAATTCTTTTCCATATTTTATTTTTTATAATGGACGAATATTTCTTGATTATAAATCAAGAATTCTATTCTAAATGATTATCTAAACTCAATTATTTAGCAGACTAGAAATAGTATATATTTATAAATATATAATATATCTCAAATTTAATAATATATAATTTAATAATTTAAATTCTCTCAAAATTTTAATGTCTAAATAATTTAAATCTGTTCAAATTCTCCACCATCTATATTTCATCATACTTCATAAAATTCTGATTCTTCATTCGATTCTTCATTGCAAATGAGATAAGTGGAGACAAGTTCGAGATGTTCAAATTAAAATTGGAGACCGAGAATCCTTATTTTATCCTTATTCTCATTGTCATCAGTTATCAGAATTGTATTTTCGTTTTCGTGTTTTCAAAAGTAATTCAGAAGATATATATCGGTCATTAGATAAAAATTCAGATGATGTATTGTGATGTGTTTCACGAGCACGTGTCGGTTGAATTCAAAAATGACGAGTCGAGTGAAGGCGATCCAGCGAAAACGCAATATACCTCAATAATCGATGCTTGGTTAATAACTCATCAGTTTAATCGAGAAATCACACTTCCTGATTCAGGAAGGTCGAACTTTTCTCTGTTTTTAAATCAAGCTATCGAATTCGCATGCCTATTACATAGATATCCATGTATCGACACAATATGGATTTCAGTTATGCAAAATTAGTATGTGTTTTTCACGTAAATATGCATATGAATATCATTCGAAGTTTTAATAATGAAGATGAAATCACGAGTTTCTTGCAGATTATAATATTTTTATCGTTCAAGCACGGAAATGAGAAATTGCACATGTATAAATATTTTGAAACAAAAACAAAGAAAAAGATCATTTTAGCTGATTTTCTTCTATTTAAATTTTTAAAACACATACGAAATCGAAATTATAAATCTATCAACATATATTTATACAAATGTCTTTCAATCTTATATCTTTCTATTCTATTTCAATATATAGTACTTTCTTTTAAATTAAATCAATTAGAGAGATAATATTTTTTCAGAAAAGCTTTCTTCTGTCACGAAGCGTTATTGTCATCATCATGATAGAAACATGTACATGACACAAACTTTATATATTACATACACATCTCTGGATTTGTTTGGAAATTTTTGTTTTATATGATTCTATCTAATTTTCTAATTAACTCGTTTTCTATTTTATAATTTTCTAATTTTTACAGAATGATATTGTAAGGGGAATAATATTCAAACTAGAATAAGAAGAGCCATTTAAAAATATCATATTAGAAACAATGTTTCTCATTTGCGTGATAATAATATTATGATCAACAGATATGAATAGAAATTTCCTATGTTATAAACAATCATTTTTTTAGCTGTGTTCTTATCTTTGCATAATACGCAAATTGTATGAACAAATTATATAAAATTAGGTATACATGAAACAATTATAGAATAATTTGGATCTTTCTTTGAAACATTGTATCTCTTTCGATTCCGCACAACCAAACAAGAATAAGTAAGCAAAAGTGTAAACCAAGAAAGGAGAGAAGGGAGATTTATTAATCACTGTCTCTCAATAAAACTGCGCATTCTCGTGAAAAATTAATAGCCCCTGGACAAAAGATTAAATGTTACTTTGTTGGAATGTCTCTTAAGCTTTTCGCTTCTTTTTAATAGCTTCTCTCTATATCGTATAATAATAAATTACCTTCCAAGTCAAGATTGTAACGAAAGATATTTATTTTATAAGATTCGGAGCTTTTTAAAGCTTTCATTGGGCTACTTTATTTGTTAATATTTTCGGTCAAACTGAATCCTCCGGAGAAACTTGCGTATATACATCTATTTTGTCTTTATCTTTTTGTTTCTCACTAGGTATATTCATAGTTTGGCAAAAAACGTGGAAAGAAAAGGAGAATATATATCAGCAATTTTCATGCGTCGTAACCGCAAACAACGAAATTGAAATCGAGCATTGTATTTTAATTGATTGAAAGAAGAAAGGCTCGATGAATATGATATGATTTTTTGATTTTTATTTTTAGTGAGACATAAATGTACTTATAATCTTATAATTAATTATCAGATTTTTTACGTATTATGCCTAGAGATGACATATGGCTAAAACAGAATAAAATGTAACTTATAGAAATAAATTTTAACTTTCAAAAATCGAACTATTTATTGAATTTTAGTTATAAAAATAAAATAAGTACCTAATCATGATAAGTAAGCTATAAAAAGTTTGTACTTTGATTTACAAAGATCTTCATTGAAAAAAAAATAAAATTTTCATTAATATTTTCAATTTATAATGATTTGATATATTTTTTATATTGATTGAATATTATTGATCAAAAATTTCAACATGACTTGAATTAGAATAAGGAACAAATAATATTTCATGCATACAAAATAAAAATTTCAATTAAGAATCAATTCTATTGAATGTTAAAGAAAAATTACAAAAAGAAAAATTTCGTGAAATGTAACCATTTGATTTAGCGATTAAACTTATCATGAATTATTCTTTGAATAGTAATCGATAGTTATTTCTACGCTCTCAAATTTTTAGTCTTTCACCATAAAACTCGACAAGCGATATCTGGAAGAAATTTAAAATGAATCTCTTGGAGAATACTTCTAAATAATGAGAATCAATAAGTCTATACATTTGCTTCGATTCATCCGGCTTTAGAAAAATCCTACTTTTTAAATTTCACACTATTTATTCAAAAAAATTTGTGTGATTTTATTGATGCTGTAATTTCCAGAATATAAAAAGACCATAAAATTGTTTGAAATTTTCAAAAATTATATCAAGATAAATATAAATAGAATCCATATATATATAAAAGATAGAAGATCTTTGTCTATGATTACAAGAATAAGAATTAGAGAATTTAATTTCTAAATTCTGATTTGATTGCTACTTTATATCTTTAGCATTCTTCTTTGTTTTTTGACATACATAATTAATTTTTTATTAGAATTTTTAGAATTTAAACTTCAATTTGAATTCAATTGAAAAATTAAAATTAGAATTTTTTCTTTAATCTTTTTGTTATAAAAAAATATTGTATAAATATTTATAAATACATGTATTTTTTATATATTTTTTTTATTATAAAATTAATTTCTATATTTATCTATTACAGTGTAACTAATAAATAGTATAAATAAAATTACAAAATGTAAATGTAAACTAATATCAATTAAAATGATTTATCAATGAATTATGAGATAACATTTTATATATACATAACTATATTTTGATCGAGCGTGCTTATCAATGAATTAAATGTTTTTATTTTATTATGGAATAAATGTAGTAATACATTTTTTTAGAAAAATCGAGATTTCATGAAATTGTTATTTTATGAAAAATGACTCCATACAACTAATTTCCATACAATTCGATTGCATGATCTATATCAAAAAATGTATATTCATTTCTGAATAACTATTTTAAAAATTTGTAGATTCATTGAACTTACAAACTATAAAACTGCATTTTCTCCTGATAATGAGCTTACCTATTCATTCGCAGTACACGTGATAGCGATAAGATAATCGTAAGCTCGATAAATTTCAACTGCTTAAAGGCAATTGAAAAAAAAAGTATTAACTGTTTTTCATTCTCGTAAAGTGAATATTTTAGTTCTGAATAAATTAATTTTAATAAACCTAATATGATTTCAATTCTTTAGTTTATTAAAAAGGCAACTTTCAAAATTGGGAATTTTTACATAAATAAACATTTGGTAAAAGAAAAATTTGGTAAAATATTTGGTAAAAAATAAATCTTTTATATTTTAATATGATTTAAATCAGAATACATCATAATTATAATTGATTATAAGAAATTGAAATTTAAAAAATCTTTAATCATAATATATTATATTAAAACTATAGATTTCCATTTAATATCAAAATATATTGCAAATTCATCGAAATGATGATAAAAACGATGAAAAAAATGGCATGTCAATAAGATATGCAGTCGAATGCAAATATTTACAATTGTTTATAATTAATTAGTTTGTCAAAATTCTTTAAAATTCAAATTCGGACCTTTTATTTTTACTTCTTAATAATAAATTTTTAATAAATAATAAACTTCTTAATAAATAAATTTTAAGCTAATACAATTGAACTAATTAATCGCCTTGACTTTGAATCATATTGATATGTATTCTTGATAAATAATTTCATCTTAAAATCGAGAAAATTTTACAATATTTAAAAATCTTTGTTTCCAATGCGATTCACTGGTAGGAATTATATTTTTTCTCTTCGGAATCTTGATTGTAATTACTTCGAAAATCACCGTGATGATACCGGAGCTGATTAACGCGATGATTATCGAACTCCGTTACCGAGAGGAAATCGATTTAGATGCGAATCTCTCTGGACAGGAGGACGCTGCTTCCACCGAGTTCTCTAGACTTGATATTGGTAAGTGAACGAGTTCTACGGCCTCATTAATTACCCGAGTTACCGCGAAACTTTTCTACGATTCCGATAGAAAGAGCTCCGGTGAGGGGGGGAGCTCTCTCTAATGGATCCCGTAATGGTTTTATAGGAGAGGTGGAGGAGGATGGTGGTACATCCCGTGAACTAAAGGTCGAGACAGCTTCGATTTTTGCACCTCGATAAATAGCCTGCAGCCTTGCACGCGGTGCACACGGAACTGTCTAGAGACGTTAATCGAAAACTTCCACCCCGATACGACATACTGATTTGCCCGTGATCTTCTTCTCTCCCATTGTGCCGTTATTTGTAATTAACTGCTAGGAAAATCGCTTGCAGTTTAAAAACTATATATAGGATAGTAGTTTTGTAACGCGATGATTTATTCTGTAGATTTTTCAAGACACGATGGATCTTTTTGTGATGAAAAAAAAATTTTTTTCAAATTTTTGAGAAGTTTGGAAAGTTTTGTTTCATTTTTGTCAATCCTGTTATTGAAATCAAAAAAAGAACTAATACTAATGATTCGAATTTCAGTTTCTTTATATTAATATTGTTTATAGGATTTTGTTATTAAATAAAATATTATTTGCTAAGAACGAATTTATAATTTTTTTTAATAAATCATGTACAAATCTTGCTTTTTTAAAATATTAAATTTAGTATTCAATATAATATATAAATATTTTTAAGTATTGGAATAGCTTTAGAATATTTGTAAATTTTTTTAATCATAACTAGAATTTTTTAATCATAACTATTTTTCCTAGAATCTCTAATATCCTTAATCTGTTCACACTCAATTGTATTTGATGAAATACGCAACATAATATATATTAATTGGTTATCGAATAATTATATATATATATATCTTAACGCTCCGTAGGCTCCGCTATGGAGACATTTGTCATTTGTTCCGTAACTCCGAAGGCTCTGCTGCGGAGCCAAATGTTTTTAGCATACGTTATCATCGACGTTAGCAATTGTTATCTGTAGTTAAAACGTGCTAAGTCTATACCATTATTAATTAAACCATTTCTTGACCTTTTCTATGGTTAGCAACATGGAGAAAAATAAATATTATGATGAGAATTTAGAGCTGAGTGATACTGAAGACGTATTTGATTTTGAAGAGTTAAAAGACATTGTGGAAGACAATATTGGTTATGATTCTGACATTTCAAGTAGTAGTAGCGAAATTATACTACCAAAGAGAATGAGAATTATTGAAAATGAAAGCGAAGATTTGTTACAAGACTTAGATGAATGGCGTGATGTCACGGAAGAATTACATTCCAGATAGAATGGTAAATAGAAATTGTTTTTCTGGAGAATGGAGATATCAATAATTAATTTATACATTCTCTATAAAACTGTACAGCACAATAAAAATGAAAAAGCATTGACGCACTTACAGTATAGAAAAATTTTAGTCGATCAACTCGTAGGAGATTTTCGTCACGATAGAAGAAGAGCTTCAACATCAATTTCTGAAATCAGACTAAACGGAAAACATAATGAGGAAAGGTGCAAAAAGGAACTACGTTGTGTGCTCTAAAAGGAAACAATTGAATGGCAGACATCAAACAAATGAATACTGTGACACTTGCCCAAGTAAATCCAGAATGCACATGGGGGATTGTTACCAAAGATATCACACCATGGTGAATTGCAAAATTTAAAATTTATCTTTTATTTACAATAGG
This sequence comes from Apis florea, assembly GCF_048593485.1. NCBI lineage: Eukaryota > Metazoa > Arthropoda > Insecta > Hymenoptera > Apidae > Apis > Apis florea. The sequence goes on from NW_028256772.1 coordinate 182,466, forward strand.
AAAATGTATAAAATAAATAAAATCAAATGCATTCACAACGACGTATAATCTTTTCCGCTCGAAATAAGACTTTCTTTATCTCAGGCGCTCCGCTCTAAAAATGTGCCAGAGTTGCTGGTAGACAGTACTCGAGAAATGCGCGGAGCACTAAGGGATATATATGTTTGTGAAATGAGCGATCTTAAATTCTAGTTATTATATTGCATCTTTTTCTTAAAAATATTTTTTTTTCGCAAAAAAACTAATAAAAAAAAATGTTTTCCTTATCTTTAAAAAAATTCAATATTGAAATCAAAATTAATTTAAATACTAAAATAAATAATTTTAATTACAGTAATTTTCAAAAAGACAGTCGGCGTCAGAGATAAGTGAAAAAACTGCAGCGGAAAAACAATCAGAATATCAGATGGTTTTCAGTCGAAACATGAATGTGTTTTCGCTCGTAAAGATAGTCATAAAATAGTCATATAATGATATCGGTCTCAAGTACCATAAAACAGAGTAATCGAATAAAATGGAATAAATTGAATCTTCCATCTGGAATTTTATAATTCTTCGATCATCGTAAATATATTCTTTCGTATTCAAAGTAATGTTACGACACTTCTCCTCGAGGCTTCCTTTACCAAGATCACATTGTATTTGACCTATTTGCCATCGATTATGAGACCCATTGTAATTTCTCTCGACCGCACAATTCATGTTGGTTAGATTTATTGGAAGAGCAAAAGCTAACCCCTAAGTGGAAGTTACCCTGTCCGTCCTCCTCTTAAGATACCACAGGATCATAAAATCAGTTAATCGGATGGGGTTTTGTAGGGGCGGGACATAAGCCAAGAAATTGAAATGCTCGTAAAGTCGTAATTCCAGAGATGAGCTCGTCCTACGTAGCAATCCTTGTTTGCACGGCTCCTTCAATGTTCCTCCATGGTTTGTTTCAATGCCAAAGTATTTGATTAGATCCGTGGACAGAAACCGCGTTTCTTCTCTCGACAGAAGCATTTACAAACTTTTACAATCATGATGAAATGAACGATTTAATCATTAATTTCATGTTAACTTTTTTCTTCTGTTTTTTTTTTTTTTTTCATTTTAATGTTGTGTTTATCCTGCTACATATAATTATGATGCATTTGTATTTTATAAGAATTGTATTTCTATATGTGAAATACTTTTAATTCCTTATAATTATTTCTTATAAAATTCCTTATTAAATTATTAAAATTAATTCAATTATATCATTAATCAATTAAATTATTTCATTGTTATATTATTGGTATGTGGATAAATTAAAATTAAATTTTCTTATTATTTAAGAATATCTCTTTTTCTCATTTACTAACTATAATTTCTTGATAAGTTTATTTTTTTAAGGATTTTTAATCTTTAAATATTTATGTTATTTTTAAAGATTTACTTCCTTTAACCTTTTTACATAAATATATTAACATATTTTTAGATTTTTATAAAGTTTTTATAAATTTCTTTGTATAAAAAATAAAAAGTAAACAAATTATGTATGAAATTTTAAATCTCGAAAAATGAAAAATGTTAAATCCAATAAAAAAAATGGAACATGTGCAATACAATTTTTTATCAAAATTGTAATAAAGTTCAGAAAACAAGTAGGATGCATATTACATATAACGACAAGCATCGTCGTTACCGCGAAAAAAGGTGCATAATCGATTGAGTGATTGGCGAAGTGAAGAAGAGCTTTCAATATGCTATCTTTGCTACTTTATGGAAGAGATTCATATACCAACGTGATCTCGTTGTCTTCTGATAAACAATGTCAAGCATCTTATTCCACGTTGAGATCCGCTTTTATATCGCACTTGTTAAGAGAGACTTTTTAACAAAGTAGCTCGAAGCTGTAGCTTGTTGCTTTTTGTCGCATCGTTGTAAGTTTTTCTATCCTTACGCTTCCTATCTTTTAACGTGGCACGTTTTTTTCAGACTTCGCTTTGATAACCTTATCCGTTCGGCAGATGTCTTTTGTAATACACTGATTAAGAAGCTCGTTGGCTAATACAAGGTAGAAAAGTTATAATCTAGCTGAAGTTCATTATGAGATTTAGATTTTATATTAAAAATATTATCTCCATCGATTGATAAGTCTTGTGTTAAATATGGAATCGTTTCATGACTGGAAAACTTCGATTGAGATCTCATCTATTTTTTGGATAACAATTTTTGACTATTAGTTTTTAACTTTGAAATTTAAAATCAATTATGATTGATTGATTATATGTTGAAGATGATATAAAGCCGGATTTTTTTCTACGTTTCTATTCTGAAATTAAGATTATTAAGATCACTTACCGATATTTTCCGAATTTTATCATTCGTTTTTGAATCCATAATTTCGGAATTTCATACACCTCGAATCGCTTGTATTTGATTTCGAATATGATTCTAGTTGTCAGAAAATATAATTCGGTTTCTCAAGCACGATTAGATTAATTCTACTATAAATATTATTTAACAAATGAATAATTCGTAAATATTATAAGCGTTATAATTATAGCGATTAAATGTTCACTTCAGTGGGGAGACGATTCATAATTATGATAAGTAACAATAAATAATATCGAATAATAATTATCAATATATGAGTTTTATTATCCATACCGTATTACAATATATTTAGAGATCTATTCTTGTGATATAAAAACATATCAAATCGATACTCTTCTGAAATTAAACATTTACAATGACAACTCCTTGAAATCCGTACACTAATCAATCAAGTGTATTACTTTTCTATTATATCAGATGTATTTGATAGATGTATTATTGTTGGTAAGAAATTACAAAGCGACTAAAAAAGTTTTAATTCGAGTGAAAATAATGCCTTGGTTATAATCAAGGGATGAAGAAAAAGGCCATTATATCTTTCGTTATACGTTATCTATAAATACATAAAAAAAAAAAAACAAAAAGGAATGCAAATCTAATTGATTATTTCTGATAAACTTAATATATTTTTAATAGCTTAGAACTTACCGTAAAACTTTGATAAAATAGATCTATTTTGATTCATTTATTTCGCTATTTTGGAATGTCAGAGATTCTTTAGGATACGAAAAAGTAAAATTATAAGAAATTTAATTGGATAAGCATTTATTTAATAATAAAAAGCTAAAAAATAAACTTTTTAACTTGTATATTTTAACTGAGTAATAAGTCATGTAATTCTATAATAATTAAACATTGATTCAATGATTTTTTCAATCAGTGTATATATAATTTTGTATCTATAGATATATAAATTTTGATTGAAATTGATATTTTATATATATATATATATATATATATATATATATATATATATAGATTTTTCATTTATATATCGAATATAAAGCATATAATTTCTTGAAACTTGATAATAATAAACGAGAATAAGAATACTTTTCTTGTTTCTTTTTTTTTTTTTTTTTTTGCTGTCATAGAAAACTTTTATCAAAATGATTCTTAATTAAGAGTATAAAAAAATTCGTTTAATTTCGTTTTAAACGAGTCTGATATTAACGAGTCCTCCAATTACTACATGAGATACAGAGATACACTGTAATAGAGCTAAGAGCAATTCGATCGAGAAATGCATTTAATTTCACGTCACAAATGCCATTCATTGGGAGCAGCTTTTAATATCTAACGCAGGACGAAAATGCATTATCCATCCGTTGATGCATCCCAAACACATAGATATCATATTGGATAGACGAGAGAGATATGCAGAAAGAGAAGGGACTAAAAGAATACTGGAGTGAGAAAAGCATGGAGATAGAGAAGAGGAATAGTCCAGTCAGTCACTCGGACATTCACAATATGGATCTCCCTTTGGTGTAATCGTGACGTAGAAGCCCCTTGTTTCTGTGCTCCCAGCGAGAATTCCGTCGTGCTCCCCTCTCTCCTATGACAGTCTACCTCCGCACACAGTCGGACAGACTCTCGCCCCATATTCTCTGTCTAATTTGCCAACCTAAGCCGTCGGGACCATCGGACAGAACGGCAGCGATGGTAGTTCAACTTCATTATTTTGCCATTGTATCAGCACCCCCGCGGACATAAATCATGGAGGGTCCGGCGTGGCATCCCTCGATCCGTCGCCAACCAGGGATTTAGTTTGATTTTCGTCCCTGAAATTCCGTTATAGTTAACCCCTCTCTCCGCCATCACAAACGATTTCTACTCCAATTTCCGCTTTTTCGCTCACTTATGAGCACTACGGATAACTTCGGGCAGTTTGGTCTCCATTCGTTCGTTAGCTTCGAATCTTTCAATATAATCTTTTCCGGGTCGAAATTTTTTGAAATAGTAGTGTATAATGTTTTTAAAATTGACAATTCTATATTACATTTATGGTTGAAAATAAGAATAGTATAAATTCAATTAATATATAAAATGAAATGGTGTTGTAATTATATTATATTATTGATATAAATTATTTTAATGATACAATTTAAATATAATGTAAAGTCAATACAATAAAATCAGAAAATATAATAATATAATTAATTTAATAATATCATTAATAATATCATCATTTAATATCAAATATCTAATTAAAATGAAATTTTACAGGAAGACAATAAAAATGATTACTTCAATCTAACTTCATATTTTTTTTTAATCTTGAATATTTTTGGATAAATAAATTTATTAATCGAATTAGATAAATTAATGATTTTAAAAATTTATAAATAATTAGAATTAGTTATAAAATATGAAAAAAATATATATATAACTTTTATTCGATCATTGAAAAGAAATGTAGAAATATAAATCTAAATTTTCTTAAAGATTGTTAGATATGATTTTAAAATAAAAGTAGATATGATAAAATAAAATTTTCATTGATGCATTAAAAACAAATAGTAAATGCTGTCACATTTCTTCAAAAAAGAAACTTCATTAACTTATTCAAGTTTTTTATTTTAACAATGTATATACAATACATATACAATATATATCCACTAATTAAATGAATTTAATTCATTTTCTATTATATAAAATCTATAAAATTGATCGAAATAGCGAAATTAGAAAAAAATATCCTTTCATTCGTAATCTTACCAAATTCACTATCACATTTAAAACTAAATAGGAAGCCAATTAGCCGATATACATTTCATTATTTATTTATCATATAGTTACGGAAACATCGTTAGAAATATCGACTCTAATTGAAGGCCGTTTAATCACAGATTTAACGGGGTTATAAGCGTAGGCTAGGCGATAAGAGAGTGAAAATCGATATTGATTCTCGTGCAAAGATATATATGTATACAAAGAATGGGAGAGCAATGTGGGGGATGGGAGTGTTGTGTAGCGAGCATTGTTAAGACGCGACTCGAGACGCACGAAACTTATAACCGGCGATCAAATTTAACACGTGTAATAACATTGTACCGTTAATGCCAGCGGATTATATTACACACTTAAGCGTAACTTGCGCCGGTACGCGTAATTATGTCCAGACCCCTGGCATCGCGAATATACGTATGTATATTACTAAGATCCACCATTATAGACTTGTCATGTATTATATTCATGATTCTCACGAGCAATGTACACGAGAATTATTATACAACAACTGCATAGAAAGAATGTATGAAAGACACGCATGATGGATGGAGAATGATAAAATTTTAGTAGGACTCCCGTAGCTCAATTGCCTTGGCTGGATATTAATGTTTTGTCGACCAACAATTCGTCGTTTCATTATTCATCGACCATCTCCATATTCAAAACTTGGGTGCCAATAAGATATCTATTAGGCGGATATTAGCGATTGAAATAATTTTATAGATTTTTATGAAGTTTGCAAACTTATATTTTTGGATCTCATATTTATAACGATGATGTTCTTTGTCAAATTTTAAAATTCTTCAACATAAATCGAAAAAAAGGAATGAAATCATGTAGATCATAAATAATAATAGAATCATGATAACATTTATCTCGAAATTCTTTCAAAATTGTGATCAAAACAAAAAAAAAAAAATCAAAATAATTGTATTAAAATAAATGAACGATAATGAATAAGATTTTAATTTTGATAGCGGCAGTAAGATAAAATATGGGAATATTAATAGAAAATGGATAAGGCTACATTAGGACATTTAATAAATGGAAATTGTTTTATTGTTAGAAGGCAGTATGATACATTCAAATATGCTGTTTTGAAATCTATTACGAGAATTTAAAACCGCGTTAATTAAGAAATACTTGAATACATAAATTTGTCGAGAAATATGTAAGGAAATATATAATAATTTTATGTTTTGTCTATAATACATGATTTATGATATTTAATGAAAGTTTATTTATACGAAACTAATATCTATCTGTAACAAAATAAAATTTTAGTAGTATCAAATTTGAATTATTGAATATAATTCTTTAATATATATTATAATTTAAAATTATATTAAATATTAAATTAATTCATTAAAAATTAAATATTTGCAAATTATAGATTTATATTTCATACATCATAAACATGAATCATTAAAAATTACCAACTGTGATTTTTTGTTTAAAAAATGAATTTGCTTTGCTTGCTTTCTTCAATAAATTTATAAATTATTTTAAATTATTAATGTAGTTCTATGTAATGAAACATTTCATCTGAATTTATATTTAAAACTTTTTAACTGACATTATGTTAGTTATATATGTTATTATCCATTTAATGAATTCTTCATTTTTATTGCAAACATAATTTAGCATGGCACGAATTCGCACTGATTAATATCGATAATTACACGTCGAAGTAACAGGCGTGCACAGAATAGAGTAAGGAATCAATTCCAATCAAAAACAAAATGAAAAGATTCATTTACACTAGTTACAATTTATTACATCAGTTGCATCCGATATATTATTTATCCACAACATTTTTTCTTTATTCATCCGATAAAGATGCAACTATTTAATGAACTTTTTAATTGTACTATCTATGTACGAACAATGAATAGTAAGTAGAATATAATACAAAAAATTCATACTATTTTAATTTCTAGTCAAGAGTTTTCCATTTATGTCCTAATTATTTTGATTTCTATTATATATGTGTAAAAGAAAATAATAAAGAATAAGCAAAAGATTGCTTTTGAATGTGAATAGAATTCTAGCATAATTTAATTTTTAAACTAGAAAATAAGTTAATGATTTTTTGAAAATTAAAAGATAAAAAATAAATTTTAAAAAATTATATAAATATTCAAATTGTAATAATGAAAATTTTAACGAAACATTAATACAAATATAATCATCTTAAAATTCTTTAATTATAAAACATTAGGATAAAATCTAATTATAAGATCAAACTATATTACATTATTTTATATTATAAATTATTAAAAATTATTAATAAACAATAAAAAAAATGAAAAAAAAAAGAATCTCTTCTCTCCTAAATCAAAATTAATAATACATAATAATGAAATTAATAATACATATAAAAAATGTTTATATATATTTATGATTTATAATTTATGACATTTTTTGAAATTATCTATGTTAAATATTTAAGAATGAATAAGATTAAAATAATTAAACTATAAGTATAATAATTAAAATAACATAATAACATAATAATTAAAATAATTTAACTATAGCGATATAAAAGTATAATAAAGTAGTATAATAATAGAATAAACAGAAGTGTGTTTTAAATATGATTAAAAAGTCTCAGACTGCTGATAAAAAATCTCTAAATATCGAAAATTAAATCCCTTTATTTTTCGCTCTTAAATATAAAAATCAATTTTTTGGGAAAATTGCATTTCAATTATTTTCTCTCCTTATGCTTTCTAATTTTTCTTTTCTCTTATCGAACTAGTAAATAACGGCATCAAGATTGATTATTTAACGCAATTGCAATGATTTAAAGGTCGTCAAGAAATATACGAATTTATCCCTATGGAAGATGAATGATACGATCGAAACAATTTATTATAGAGAACCAATAGATCGCTACGATAAGAAAGTTTGTTTCTATAAAGTTAGCAGTGCTATGGGTATTGATAGTAAGTTGAGGGAAAGATATTGCACAAACCAAACTTTCGATCATTTTCCTGAAACAGATTGGAACGGAGAACTGTTATTATGTTCATAATAAACGATTCTCTCTCGTACATATACTTTAAATCTTTCTCTTAATATTAGTTTAATCATTATGTTTACCGAAGACATATTACTGGAAACATTATATGAGTATGGTAATCGTATTATGTCATGCAGTTTAAGTGAAATTTATAAGAAATATCGGACATTGTTAGAAATTGTTGAATGAATGAAATTGACAATAAAAAGTAAAAAATTATTATGAGATATAAGAAATAAAATATTATGATTAATGAAGATAGTATTTAAATTTAATTCTAATAATTATTGAAAAAAATTCAAAAATTTCGACAATAAAAAATTAAAATTAATTACTTTATTGTTATTTATTTATTTTATTTACATAATTAATATATTGTATTTACATAACGCATTTATATTTTTACATTTTTATTTATATATAAGAAATATAATAATATAAAAGAAAAAAAAGAAAAGAGATAAAAGCATTATGTATTATTTTATTTATTAAATTACATACATATCTTGATTGTTATGATCTGAATATAATTTATTATATTTAGTAGTAAAGAATATTTACATTTTTTAAATATATTCCAAAATACATAAAAAAATAATTGAATTCAATACAATGCAACAAAAATAAAAATACAATTGGGTTATATAGACTCTAACACAAGTGCTAAAATATTAGAAATAAAATATATGTTTAGCTCAAAACAAAAAATAAATTTTAAACAAATGCTTTCTAGATTTCATAATTTTTTCAAAAAATATTCTAATTCAAGCATCAAATTCAAAATTTTCTCAATCTCGAATCTCACAATCGAAAATTATGATCGAAAATCTCTAATTTTAAATATCGCCTATTTTCAATGTATCATTTGGTAATAATTTCGGGTTTGGAATGATTCGTTTTTTTTTAATCTCACTAGTGATCGACCGTACTATATATCAGACAACATCAGTAATAGGTTAGCTATTGATATCGACACTCAGTTGCGAATATGTACCTTAAATCCCTGCACAACAGTTTATTATTGATAAATCCGTTTGAATCTAATGCTCCTCTGATATCCAGTAATTGAAGCAAATATTGTTTCCACACATATACATTCATATACACACAAACGCATGCAACTGTCATTGTATGATGGTTATAGGCCTGCATGCGATATTACGATTATCGATTGTATGTACGCAACACAATTTCTTAAAACAAACGAGAAGCTGCAAATCGAAAGATTTTGCCAGACATCGAGTGAATATTCATCCCTTTTATGACCATATTCCTAGTTACCAACGAAACTCATGGATTTACACAGTGTTTACATGATTTAGCAATTTCGCCAACGCTGAGATATACTCCAGGCAACTGTAGAGTCGTATGTTTCTCTCCTGCGCGTGTTGAGACCGTGAAAATACAGGCCATTCTTGTTGACAGGAAACATCGTGTTTACAAAGTTTCTCTACCTCTGTTAATCTCTTTATGTTTTTTTCTTTTCTTTTCTTTATCTATGTCGATGATATCCGTGTCCTTCTTGCCTTCTCTTCTTTCTCGCTTGAACTCTTTCTTTTTCTATTCTTTTCGTATTCTCTATATTTTTCAATGTATGTTTTACTGTATCTCGATCGGTATAGCTATATTTCCGGAGCTTTCAATTCTGGTTTCCATGGAGATACAACAACGAGAGAGGAAAAGACGAACAGAAAAAAAAGACTAACCGGTGTGGAATGGCATAAAAGGGAAAAAGATGGGAGCGCACAGTCGTGTTCCAAGTTCGTTCTGGAGAAAAAGGAGAGCTCCGCCGGCTCGAATTCTATTGCGTGAACAATACGCTCACGATAATGCTAGTTCGGCTTTGATTCATCGCGAGATATGAGCACGGAAATAAGCGGAGAAGTGATGCGATCCGTGGCAAGTTTGCCAGAGATCTATGGATGATCATACGTCTCTCGTATCTTCGAATAAGCTTTTTCTTTTTTTTTCTTTCCTTTTTTTTTTTCTTTTATTTCATTGTAACGGTGAGAGTTATCTGAAAACCTGTTCTTTAATTGATTTGGCAAATTCTATCCTTGGAAAGATTTGAAAAAGATGGATGAAAATAAAATTTTTTCCTTTGAAGAATTCTTTGATTTTTTTTTTATTTATTTATTTTGAAATAAATTTGTTGATACTTTTTATTTTTGGAATTAAAGTTTATACTATTTTCTTTATATTTAGTTATACGGATAAGTTATATTTGATTCTAGAATAATAAAAAACTTTAAATAACATACAGTTCATAATAAATTTATTTTATTATAAAGATAATATTCTATATTGATAAGTTATCCTATACTTGTTTGAACTTGGAAATTAATGTAAATTAAATAATTGTAACAATCGAGATAAATAAGACAATTCCTATATTTTTGAAATGGACATTGTAAATCAAAATATGTACCAGTAAATGATTTACCATTTTTTTATAAATAATAAAATTATTGATAAACATAAATTTTCTCGAAAAATATAAAAAGCACTTATTAGACGTACAAATTTTACAATATTTACGTAAGGATTAAATAAATACAAAACTGAATATTTAGATAAAAAATATTTGCGAACAATAAATGTTAGATTTATGAGCAATAAGAGATTTATGATTTGTCTATTCGAGGAAGGTTTCTTTACATTATTGTCAGATGTTATTATTCATTATTTATTATACATTATTTCATTTAATCCTGTTAAATGATAAAAAAATCTAGAATAATGTTGTTAAAATGATATTGTTGTAATAATGTTTTTGAGGAAAATTTAGCTACATATGCAATTATATTATTTTAAGATATTTTAATCTGACAGAAATTCAATATAGCTCTGAATCCAAACATATATTTCATGGTAGTTTCAATACCAACCAACATTATTGCTCGATTAAATTAACAATTTATAGTAAATATGCGCAAATAACGTCCTAAGTATGTATTTTTTATACGATAAGTCTCTAGTTTGAAAAATTTGCCGTAAGCTTGAGGATCTCATTAGTTAGAGATCTACTATTGACTACAATGTAGCCTAAGATTTTTCCAAATTGTCTATAAAAAAGTTTTTTTTTTCTGTAAATAGTAACTTTTTACGACTTTATTACAGACAACGTCATATTCTGACTGCTAGAGATCATAGAATTGAATTTAAATAGAATTGAATAGAAACCAACGTTGTGTTTTGATCGCCAAGTACGATACTTCTAGAATTTGTAAATCTATTCTAATATTCTGCCTGATATGCATAGTACATAGTATATATAATATATATAGTATATAATATATAATATTGTGACATCGATAATATATATCAATCGTGTTCTAACCCGATCACATTGTGAATCATAAGAGACACCAATCTCATATAATCAACATAACTCCAAATACTCCACTTTTGCTCATTATCAAAGATGGAAAAACATAGCTATCTTTACAATACATTCAACTGCGTCCAGAGATTTATCTTACATCTTATTTCCAATTATTCGTAATCGCAAACAGATATATTATAACATTTTATAACATTTATTACTTTTGTATTCAATTCATCGACAATATATTATCATAATAAATAATTTGAATTATATTTTTTAATTATATATTTTTTATATATTATTTTAATTTAAATTATATTTGTATAATATGTAATTAAAAAATAGATATATTTTATAATATTTTATAATATATCTATTTACATATATATATATACCTGTTTTCGATACATGATCTACAATTATTAAAAAATTTTCAATTTTTTCGTTTAATCAAACTTTCCATATTTCTATTATATATTTCTAGTGTTTGCTTCAAATCATTCTTCATATCTTCTTTCTTTCGTATCCCATCTTCCGCAAATTATGCTCGCCAAAATGAAATGGTATTAAAGTTGCGTCGCGGCGAGTTCTCGCGGGAACTTAAAAGTATGGATTATGCTTGCACGTTGCGCGCGCATTTCAGCAGATGTGCGCATCGATGCGCCGTGTATGAATCAATTAATATTATTAATCAAGAAAAACTTTCAAATAATAATTTTGTTAAAAGTACTATATTTTTAACTATCCTTACAATTATGAAAATAAAAAATCTAAAACATTATTTTAAACAATATACAATATCTAAGTATTCCATTTCTTAAAAATTAGGATTTTTTATTCTCTTATTAAAAGAGCAGATGATTATTATTAAATATGCATATATATTTATCAACAAATCATAAAGTTCAAATTTTATTACTAGAAAATTATTAAAAGTAAAAATCTAATAATATTGAAAATTTTGAATGTAATATATCGATAGCTTATTATATATTAAATATTATATCCACTTTTAATGTTAAAAAAAATATCTTAAATTCAATAATACATTGTAATAATAGATTGTAAGAATTAAAAATATTATTAGAGATATAAAGTATTTTAGTAAATATATACAGTTGATATAAATATAATTTTTATACAACGTAAAAATCACATAAAAACTAAAATTTCATGAAAAGTAAACAATATTTATAATATTTATATTAACATATAATTAGGAAACGATAAATATATTCTATATATAAATATTAAAACATAATTATTTAAGAAAGCGAAGTAATTTCTATTTAAAGAACATTTTCTTCATATACATATTGTCATAGATATAAATATATGAATTACAGATTCTTACTAGATATATATACAATTATTCCCACAGCGTAATTCGTATCGTTTCGCCCACGTATCTCTCTATGTGATATCTTGACAAAGATCTTGATTGCGAAGGTCTATTTCCGAATGTGACGGTATCACCGACCCTTGTAAATCACGTAACTACAATTTTCATCTTTGCCTTGATTCTCTACAATTTCCATCCGTAATCAGATGAATACCTAATGAGTCTATTAACGATTGCTTCATAGCAGTGAATTCGGAACGATGCACAAGCGTCTTGCCAATTTTTCTGCTCTGAAAAACTCCTATTGGCCAAACGTAAAGCGGCTTAATCCGGGATAACTTACTTCTGCACGTGCAAAGCTTTCGAAATTCTCGAGGTTAGATAACTAATGCCATTTGAGAATCGATAAATTCTCCGCCAGACACCTATTCTTAAAGAGAACAAAAGGATCTTCCAGAACTCGTGGGCTAAATCGTTTCCTTTTCACTACGATTATTCTATTAATCGATCTATTTAGGATCATCGACAGATTCCAATTTCTCTCCTCCACGATTCGTAATATTCAAAGAACGCCACCGTTCTACGCCGCTAATTCAAAGATTCCGAAACAGTCAATCGTAAGAGAATTCGATCAAGACATTCAATGAAACTACTAGTCGTCAGAGATTTCTCAACCGGTAACTGGCACGCGAGCAAGGTCAAAAAGAGGCCAGATCGGTGAATGGATGGACTGTATGTAATGTACATATTTCCTAATGACTAGCCGGGGGTTAGTACTCGATCTCTCTCTAAACTGATGGTAGAAGAGGACCGTAGAAACGGCGGTCGATATGCCGACGTACTAATGACCCGTACGAAGTCGGGCCAACAGACTGCTGGCTAGACGTGATGGCACCACTAGCGGCGGTTTTCGCTCAATTATAAATTGAATTACTCGTCGGCTCACTGAAAATAACCTCGGTTATGCGCTATAAAAGAAAAAACTTACTAAACGAACTGAATGATGGTACGGAAAAAATGAAGAACTCACCTAGAATTGAAAGTATCATCTCTTTCTCTAAATATCTGTTTTTTTTTTTCTTAATGAACTCGTCGAAAACTTACTCTCTCGTCGATTTCAATAAACTTGACATATCTTGTTAATATCTTAAGGAGCATAATATCATATAAAGCAATATTTTTCTATACATGTATCCAGCAATTTTAATTTTATATGTAAATTATATGTAAAAGTATTATTCTATATATTATTATATATAGGATATTAATAAGAAACTTATAAGAAACTTTTGGAAAGTCGATAGAATACGATAAAGAAATTCAAAATAAACATAGAATTTAATACAAATTTATATACAAAAATATTAGTTGAGATTTATTTATTAAGTTATAAACTAATGAAGTTTTTGATGAAGCAAGACCGAAATACATTGTTCTCAATTAGTTACATTTTGTTTCCGTCTTAGTTCATCTGATTTATATTATTTATAAATTAATCTTTCCTTACGAAGTAAGTCACAACTGATATTTTTATATCAAGTTTGTATTTATTTTGATCTCTAGAATTGATCTTAAAAAGATGTTTCACGAATATATTAACATTCTGTATAACTATTTACATAAGCAATTCTTCTATCTATATCAAATCATTGAAAGATTACATCTATCCTAAATTTTTTTCAACAAGTTGTTATTTAATTTTGTTAATTGATTTAGATGATAACGACTTTTATAATAACGAATGAGATGTGTATTAAAAATCGTTTGATCGTTTATCGAAATCTGATAATTTCTGTAGTTTTCTTTTCGTTTTGTGATATTAGATGAAGAATAGGGAAGAAAAATGATAAATGAATCATTGGACTTAAAAAAACTTTGATTAGTTGATGACTAAGATCTAAGAGTCTTACTACGCTATCATTAGGATAATTAGAAGCTAATCATCGTTAGAGGAATTAGCAACGATAATGCGTAACATGTAGTGTCGTATTTTCACTGAAATTCTATCGTGAACAAATTTGAGTTTATGTATATATATTCTTATTTAAAATTAAAATATTTGATTAATATATAATTTCAAATGATTATAAATAACTTTGAACTCAAGTTAATATATTTTCTTTATTTAAATAAAAATAATTAATCATTTCCATTATAAAGAAATCTAAAATAGAATTTTAACAAAATTTTTAAATAATAATATATAATTTAATTTTTTCTTATGTAAAAGATATTCGATATTCTTATTTCTTATTATAAGAAAGATAGTATCAAAGTTGGGTATTAATCCGTTAAAAATGTAACTAGTTAAAAATTTCGAATAAAATTATTTTAAGAAATTATTTATTAAAATACTTAAATAACATCTGTTCGTAGCTATTATAGTTGTCCGTTTTTTATATAACCTTGGTCGTTTGCCATTACAATTATTTCCAATTATTATTATGATTTGAAGAAAAAATTATTAAAGTATAATTTATAGAACTTTATTTGTAATTTCAACTATTAAATTTTGCCCATGATTAGATAGCGTATGTTTATATTATAGCATATTACATTTGTATTATATTAGAGATAAGAAAATTGTTTTGACAATAAAAAGTTATAATAAATTTTAATAAACATTCAAAATATATTATATAAAAGTTATGAAAATGAATATGATAAAATGAATAGTTATATTCATAGTTATATGTACAGAAATACATTATACATTACATCATAAAGATTATATCGAATGCACATTAGTCATATTTCATACGAAACTTTAATGATACGAATATTTTTCTATGAACATTATTTTTATTATTAAAACTATATATTATACTACAACTCGACGACATTAAATAATAGCAATTAACTAAATATAATGAAGTGAATTATACAATGATTCAATAATTAGTCATAGATTCTCATTAACTACTTTTAGAACTAAGATATTTGTACCGATTAATGTATCTCAACATTTTCATTATATTTTCTTAAAATAAACAATTTTGTTTATTTCTAATGTATTTCAAGTATAATTTAATTTATTTTTCTTATTAATAGATATTAAAATGACTAATTGCAAATAATTTATCTGGTCATATCATATCTATATTTATCACAAACGTCTATATACAGATATTGTTTGAATGAAATATGAAATAAAAAGAAGTCGAATAAGGATTACGAAATTGTATCTCATTTGTTTATATAATATAATCATAGATGTCGCGATTAATATTGCAATAAAGTAAGTTAATTGACAAGTTCGTCTAATACTAATAGTATTTTTACTATATTATAGAAATTTTTTCAATAAGTGAAATGTTAAAATAACCTTAAGAAATAATGAAGTAAAAAAAAAAAAGTTTCTGAGCCAATTACTGTGAGTTTTAAAAGACGAAAAACTTTAACAATACTTCAATTACTGCGCGAAAAAGTAAACCAAGAGCAGAATAACCAATACAAATACCCTATCAAACATATGGAACATGCGCTCGATATTCTTCTTGGCTATTTACTAACTAGTGCCCGAATGATTAGCCCGAGGCAAACTCCGCTTGTAGCGGAAAACAGCAAAGAAAATAAGTAATACATAGATGATGCTTCGTTCTGTTAAATACATATATACGCACACGTAGTCAATCACGATCTAACGTAACGTGATTGAAATTCTCTCTCGCCAAATTTGTCGATTTACATCTGACCAATCAATCTGTGTAAAGAAAAACAATAGAGGACAAACGTGAAGAGTGGAGTGTATTTTGTAGAGTTGTTGATCCGAACATGCAAAACATATTCTGTTAAGGAAAATTCACATCGAAGATCTAAAAAATATCAAAGAATAAGAGAAAAATATCAAAAAATAATGGGCAATAATATAAACAATCAGAGAATCATTAGTGGAAATCCGCGTCAATTTTTCACTTAAATTCACTTCACTTTCATTTTTCTTCTATTCTTTTCCCTTCTTTGATCAACTTTTCTTAATTTACATTGTCAAATATTTCCAATATAGATACTGAAGAAAAATACAAAAAAATGCTTCTAGCTCTATTCGAAATAAATGTTTTGAGGATGTGCGCTAAGATACAAAAAACAATTTTTCTGATTTATTTTCTTCTTTTCCTGATTAATTCATCGATTATCAAAGCATAATTTTTTTCATAATTTTCAAGCAATTTGATGTTTAAATAATTATTTAAAGCTATGTAATATATCGAAAGATTATGTATTTGAAATCGGAACTGGAATCCGAAATATTGAAATTTTTCAAACCAATATCAAATCTTGGAATATTTATAGTGAATACATAGAAATTGAAAAAAATAGAACCTCGAGATTATATATAAAATATTAAATAAGAAATACAATGAATAAAATTTATATAAAAACACTATTATTTTTAATAAATAAATTAAATATATTTAATAATACAGATAATAAATGGTTACAAAATAATAAAGTTAGGATGAAAAAAATGTGTAAAGAAATAACCATACATATAATTGTTATAAATTATAAGTAATAACTATAAATAATAATAATAACTTAACGAAACTAGAGAGAGAGAGAGAGAGAGAGAGAGAGAGAGAGAGAGAGAGAGAGAGAGAGAGAGAGAGAGAGAGAGAGAGAGAACACCATCATCGTCCTCTATTTTTGCAACCTCTCGGTGCTTACCTATATGGTCCTCGTCTTTTCCTAATCCACGGAAATGGGCACGGTGTCGATGAGATTCGTATTTGCGTTACGCTGACGGAAACGCGGAAAGTAACGCCATTTCGTAATTTCCGGTAAGCGAGAAAAGCTAACCGTCTGTGAGCTGGTGCGTTATCGGTCGGATACGACCACGCTCGAGCCCCTATATATTGGATGTCGAAAACTCGTTGCATATTTTTGAATCTGTGACGCCTTGATGTTTGTTATTTCTTCTGAAATATTGCATGATTTTTTTTTATTTTATGGTTAGATAAGATCTTAAAGAATTTATATTTTCGAAGAAGTTATGAGTTATAAATGTATAATTTTATTTTGATTCAGTAGTATTCTATTATAGTAATTGAAAAATATTTCTTTATATTATAAAATTTTTTTAATTTTAATATAAATATACATATAGATATATAAATAATATTTATTTTTCAATTAGCTAAATACAAAACGATTACAAAAATATAAATACGTAACTATATGTATTATTTCATATCCAAATCACTATTTAAAATAAAATAAAAAATATTAAATAATATTAAATAAATAAAAGAGAAATATCTGATGAAAAAATTGCATTTGTCATCAAAAATAAGGTGATCGTAAAAAATTTTACTACCCAATAAATACATATATTTCAATAAAAAATAGGTGATATTTCCCAAACCTTCTTGATCTTTCTCAACATTTTCAATTCGCAAATTCTTTCCCAATATTTTCTTATATACTATTTATTCCTCATACGTTTTTCATCTTCTTCAAGTAAACAGGGCGATGTTAAGTCCGATAAGATTCACGCAACCATGAGCGCAAAATTCGCCGGGCATACGGTATATAATACTCGATTATACCCATGTGGCTACCTACCAACCTACCGACCTAGCTTCCTCCTCGCAGTCAAAGCCTGGATATTCCGGAAATGACGTCACGCTCATTGTAACATCCCGTATAACGTGAGCGTAACCATAGTTCTCTTTCGTGTCCCACGGATCATGGCTCGAGAGAAAGAGAGAGGAAGATAAAGTTTTGCGTGCTTGATGCGTGGGTATGCGAACGACATCAAGTCGGTACGCAGCGTACCATATAAATACCTAACTTGACTACATGTACGAATACACCGGGAAAAGTGGATGTAACTGTATGTATAGTAGATACATATGTACAGTAGACAGATTCCTTCGCGCCGCTTCGACGATTTGCCTGCACTTCCTGGCGGACATGTATATATGTACATAATCTAGTCGTGACGACTCAAGTGTTTTTAATTTCACTCTCGTGCCGTGCATCCTGTGTCCCCTTTCACATGGAATCGATGTCTTTTGTATTTTGCATGAGCAACGAATATTTTTAAATGATTTTTTTGAAGTTCATTAGTTTTTTTCTTTAAATATTGATAATTGTATATAACATTCTATTAGCATAATTTTGTTTTATTAATTAGTCAGAATTTTGTCTTGCTATTTTTTGGAAGTAAAAAAATTTTTCATATCAATTCTTACTTAATAGTATGAATATTATATTGTTAAACAAAATAGTTCATATGAATAGTTGTTAGATATTTTTGTATATTACAAATTCGAATAAAAAATTAAATTTTCAAATTCAAACATTTCATAAGTAATTTCATTAAAAAAAAGAAATTCCTTAGATCGAATTTAGGTAAAGTAAATTTTAAAAATTCTTATAAATAAATTAAAGAAGTATTTAAAAAAAATATTTAAATATGATACTTTTCCAATAGCATTTTGCAACTTTTTTTATTAAATTTAAGAGAAATCAATATTTATTTATATTACTTTTATTTAATTATTACACATAAAAATGCTTATAAATTCAAAGCATATTAATATTTCGAAATCGTTTGTATTCAGTTATTTTATAAATTCCGAAAATCTTTATGAATAGTAATTGAATTCCACAAAAAAAAAGTTCTTTGTATTAAACTCGATTATAATCCGTAAATACATATTAAAATTGCTCCATTTCTTAGCACATAATATTTGCTAAAGACTTTTCTAATTTTATTTTCAAAAGATGTTTAATTCCTTTATTTATATATATAATTATATATATAATACGTGTATACATATATTATTAAACAATACAATTTTTTTTTCTTTTTATATGAATCTTTTTTTGATTTTGTTACTAATTAGTGCTATTAGTACTATAAATATTAATAGCAATTTCATTTATTGTAATATTTAACAAAAAATTTTTTTAAAGTAACGGAATTTTAATTTTTTTTTTTTCTCAAATTTTGATTTTTATAGAAATCATGTGATTTCAAACTATGTATTGATAGTACATAGGATTAATAAGTTATATTTTTGTGCATTGAATATATAGATCGTTTTAAATATTTTTTTCTATTAAATAATAATTTTTTATAAATGCTATTATATTTTTGTCGATTCATATTCTCGTGCAAAAATTATAGCATTGCTTACCGATTTTCATTTTTGATTCATAGAATCGGCATAATATGATATTTATTACAAAAATTCATAGGACAAAGCTTCAAAATTCGAGTTGTTATTGCAACGAATGTATATACATGTTTTCATCAGTTTATCTTACGATAATCAGACAAGTATTCAATTTAAACCCAACATTTGCAATGAAAACAATCAGTTTCAAGAAATAAATTTTTTTTTATTTCTTTTTCAAGATTATTGAAATGTAACAAATTTTTTTTCATTATTTTCTTATTTATAAATTAATATTTTTTTTAAATTAAAATAATATTTATACGAATATATGTGATTATATACAAAGATAATCTTTATATCAAACCTAGTGTTTAATAGCCAAATAACCGAAAATAACGTTTAATAATCGTATTATTTATGTATCTTTTTATGTATTTTTTTCTTATATATTTTTCAAATATATATTGTAAAGTTTAAATTTTATATCTTATATTTTTTATTATAATATAATTAATAATTAATATAATTAAATATAATTAATATATATTTATATTTTTTGTTATAATATCTATTGTTTTATTTCGGTCATCATCGATTTCGGTCGATCATTGATTTTATTTAAAATTATATCCCAAACTTGTAACGAACTAGTAATTTTAGTGAACGAAAGTACGTTGTGATGCAGCTTCGGTTGTTTACCTTCAATTAAAATCGCGTAGGTGTCGAGACATATCATGTTCACTCACACATTATGCAGCTTACGCGCATAAATTACATTGAGATTGTTTGTTGCACGAGGATTATGTAAACGGTCGTAAAAGCAGTCGGCAACGATCGTTTTCAGCGTTGCAAATTTGACGAGGAACAGATGTTCTCGTAATTCGTAAATGTTGAGAATGAGGAGAGAGACAGAAAGATGAAAGTTTATTCGATTGTAGGAGATGACATAACGCGTTTTCTGATTTGATTACAATTAATTATTATAATTAACGAAAGAATAATTACGAATAATCATGACTCGAAAGCTGAATCAGAATCAAATTGCTCGATAATATGCGATAACACTCTCGATAACATTTTGTGCTTTCCCATTTATCTTTGATGTACGATTATTAGTAAAAATTTACTAATAAACTATTTGATAAGCATATAATACGTGAGCTCATTGTTGTTTTGCGATAGTTTCATCTATCATAAACATGATTAAGATTAAATATTATTCATGCAGTGTTTCAAAATTATATGAGAAATTAGAAAGAAATGCTTTAGAGATAGTCATTAATTTAAAAATAGCCATAAGATTTATTCTGTTGAAATTATTTTTGATTCAATTGTGATTTTTTATAATTAAAAAATTTCTTAAATAATATTCTTCATTTAAATTTTGAATAAAAATTAAAAAAAAATTTTTGTTAAAATTTGAAGTATTAGAAATGTTTATTAATTAAGAAATTGAAAATAAATTAAAGAGATGATAATTAATTAGTTAATTAAAAGTTTTCATTTGGCTTTTTTTATAAACATATATATATATATAAAATACAACAATTATATATATGTAACATAATTCAATAAAATATTTCATTATTCAAATATAGCTTTCTATATTTTTTTCTCTATATTTTACATATATTTTTTTTATATCTAACTATATATACACAATTGTATTTAATATTATATTTATTATATAAATATAATAGATTTTATTCTATCAAATTGCAAACTAAATATGTTGCATTGCTTATTATATATATAAAACTATTTTATTTTGAAACTTAATTAAAATCTGTGAAACCCATATGTGAAACATTTCTTATATAAATTATACAATTTCATGTTTGAAACTTCACATGTTTAATATATTTGTTACTGTTTAATATATTACGTTATTAAGAAACTTGTTACAAATTAAGAAATTCAACCATTACATTTTATATTTAATTATAATAATTTTATTATAATATATAAATAATAATAAAAAAAATTTTTTAAATTGATGAATGAATGTAATTATATTAATAAAAATATTTTTGATAAATATAAAAAAATTTTAAATGTATGTATATAATCAAAAAATAATAATATTTGTCATTTCATAATTTAAGAAATTTATAAAATATAGAATAGTTTATATTCGATTCAAAACTGAAAAAAATTTAAAAAAAAAGATATAAAATAAGGTTTTGTAACATGATATTTTATACAATAAAGAATGTACTAAAAGTAATATACAAGTATAAATATATAATCTCTCTTTATAATAAATATTAAATATTTAATTATAGATAAAAAGTAAATATATTCTTATAATTTTCTAATGATATAATAATGCATATATATATACGTATATATATGTTTTTATTTAAATATGATGATAATTTTTTCGATATCGATAAGTAAAGTAAAATTTATGAAAATTTTCAAAATGCGAAATATTGTTATTAGTAACTAATTTTTTTTTACTCTAAACAGTTATTTATTCAATAATATGAATTAGTATTTTTCATTTAATATTATATTAATTATTGGTTAGATTTTCCATTTATTTATCAAATTTATGAAAAATACAACGAATGATTGAAGGGATATTTTCATAATTATTGTTTCAAAAATTACTTCGATTCTGAATATGCACTTATCGTATTTTTTTCAGTTTAAATATGCCACATAAAAAATATTAGTATAAATAAAATATAAAAAAATAATACAGAAAGAAAGTTTAATAAAATCAATTACAAAATTTTTTAATATAATTAAATTATATTTATTAATGTTACTCAAATTGATTAACTAGACTAATTAGTTAATTTATTTATAAATCAAATATTGATGATAGAGGAATATATTATAGATAATGAATGTTATTTTTCAAATTATTTAAAAATTTCGGATTAATCATTATCCAAATTAAAAAATTAGTATATCTAAAAAAAAATAAAAAATCCAATTAAGATTCAAGAATTTATTTAAAAGAAGAATACTATATTGGTAATAGCATAGTATTTATGTTGATGAAATAAATATTGTGATTTTGATGTTTGAAAAAATAATATTGATACTATTTTCTTTTATTACTGTTCCTTTCATAAATGTTAGTATATATATCTCTCTCAATTCAACCAATTCATAAAAGGGATAAAATACACTTTTTTAAAAAACAAAAAGAAGCAAAATGTAAATGTAAAAGAAGATTAATAACATCACTTAGTTAGATAGTTGAGAATATTATCAATTAGAAAATCTTAGAATAATCTTATAGTTTTTCTATATTTTGTTCGAAACAAAAATGTCTCTTTTATATCATCTCTCTTTTACACAAAAAAATTAAAAATTTAAAGATATTACGCTATCAAAAATTATTTCTTCATTTTTGTTCGTAAATTAAAAATTATGAATAAACATACAAATCAACATAAATATTTCATATTTTAAATATCACAACTTCAATCTTGAATCAACATTAATAAGGAAATTTTCATCGATGCAATGTAAATTTGTTGAAAAACCTTGCGTACAAGTTCTCCAAGTACGTGAGATTTCGTTCGTAACTTGTATGATTCATCGGTCGAGCACGCGCCAGCATTAGCATTCATCATAGTCAGAAACAAAAATATAGATTATTGGCTATCGGTAGCTCGTGAGGACTTTGTAACCATGGTCATAAATATTTCCCTTGCTTGCCAGACCATTGATTGGCCACGCTCATACCGCGCATCCGTTAACCGATAACTCACATTATGTCATGTCGCGGCCAGTAATCGACGAACAAACAGCGATCGTTACCTTTCGACAACGTCGGATCTGTTACGGATGACTGTGATCACTCGACGAAAGGAATAGTGATCGTGATCTCGAGAAAATTCTTGTGTGTAAATAAGTACTTAAAGCGTGATGGTTCGAATGATGACGTTCTTTTACAAGGTGATTCTAAAATGAAGTAATAATTTTAGTTTAGTTAGATTAGAAAATCCTTTTGCAATCTATTGAAGTAAGTGAAATCATTATTGGTATTTAAAAATAATTTTGAATTAATGAAAATATTAAAAGATTTAATATTGGAAAAGAAAAAATGATTCCAAATCTTTGGCTAGTATGTGTATATATATATAAAGTTTTATAATATAGATAACAGATATACAGATGTTAATATTATATAGAAACTTTTAGAAAATTGATTCTAACCAAAATAAATATGAAATTTGTATTCAACAATATTATTTAAAATTTATTTATTAAATTATAATCAATTGAAGCTTGTATTTGATAAAGCGAAACGGAAATAGAATAAAATCGCTCTGTTCTTTCCATTATATCATCGTCACATTCTATTCCCAGCTTACTTCATCTAATGGAAACTTAAATTGCTTATAACGTAATAAATAAGTTAATTAATTGACGTTTTTAGGTTTTTTATATTTGATCTCCAGATTCAAAAAAGTCACACGAATACATTAACATTTGGGGGGAAAAACTTTATTTTATTGATTTTTTTTTTTTGTAATATAAAAGAATATAGTTAATAGTTAGCATTCTTCATTACTGTAAAGTTTAAAATGTGAAAAACTTGATAAAAAATGAGACACAATCATTTTAATTAAATGTATTTGCCATATCAAACTTTAAGAATTAGAAACTATGATTAATTTATTTTTATATATTTTGAAGTCAAATTTATTATTAAAATTATAATTATAAAAATATTATTATATAATATATATAATATATACATAATAAAAATGAAATTAATTAAAATTGATTTCAAATCCAATAATAGAAAAATTATACTTTATGATTGTTAATTGATTTGATCATACTAGAGTTTACGTCATACTTATTTCATTAATCATTATTCATTACTGGTAATCGATTGAATGTTGACGATATGTTAATATACTTTCTGGATAAATGATTCATATAATTTTTTATGCATACTTTTATCTTCATTACCATAAGAATTCTTTTCTTGCATTGGTCATAACAAGAATTAACAGAGAAAAAATTTAAAAAATTTGTCACTTAATTTTTTAAAGTAATTTGTATATTACATTTATATTTTTCCAATAATTTTTGATATCTTTTTATTAAAATATTATTAAAATTTCAATTAACTAATGTGCAGTTGATTGAATAATAAATATTAAATGATGATATTAAGATAACTCATATTCTAGGTCATCTATCAGCCAGTTTATGGCTAAGAAGCTGTTAAAGCGATGCGACGCGACGGTCAAGTTTCGAATCGTAAATGTTGCTAACATGATGCCTAAAGCTTTCCTAATCGGAGAACGATTTTTGATGTGGCTCTTCTATAGTCAATTGAGTCTTACACATTATTAAATGGCTTAGTCCTTGTTAAGTCTCATAAAAAAGTTAGTATACAACAGCATAAATCATAAAACAGCATACTATAAAATGACAAAATTATGAAATTTCTATCTTAAGATGTAGTTAAAGCTAAAGATTCACATTTCAATTTAAAATCTTGATATTATGGTTAATAATAGAAGAGAATTCATAAATATGGAGGAATAATTAATAAAAAATAATTTTAATTTAATTTTATAATTTCTGATATTAGTGATATCATTTTATTATATATATAATAATAATTCAATTAATTTTTTTTATTAATTATATACATGTATATATATATGTATCATATATATACATACATATATGATTTTCTGTTTTTTGAGTTCATATTTATGTATAGTCAAAAATCTTGTAAAGAAAATATGAAAATATAAAATATACTTTTCCAATTAAAATTTAAATTTTTTATGTATATATATATAGATATACACTATATATATACTTATATATAATAATTTTAATTATTTATATAAAATATTTGTTATTATTATTATATTTATTATTAAATATTGATTATTTATATTTATGATAAATCATTTCAAATGAACTTATTGTAGTTATTGTAATATAAATATTAATGAGAAATATTTTTTTATTAAATGAAAAATATTAATAAATTATAAATAATAGCATTATAAATAAATATAAATAGAGATGCATGAAAAATATTATATAATCAATCAATATATTATAAAAATGAATATTGTAACATAATATTGTAAAAAAGAATATAAATGCGATCTGAAAATTCATTGAAATGAAATGAAATAAATTCATTGAAATAAATATTGTTTAATTTTTAGTTTTTGATTTTGAATATATTTTATATGTTTTAATGTTATTATATTGTAATATATACAATTACTCAAATTTCACATATATTTATTATTCTACATTCCGAACAATATTATTAACGTAATATTCATTTATGGAAAATATTTTTCAAAAATTTTTTCGAAATTTTTATTTTAAAATATATTCATATTCTAAAAAATATTAATTTTTGACTATAAATATCACAATTATGTTGTAATCAATTTAAATTCCAATAAATATATATAAGAAGATACAACTACTCATTTATAAACAATTATATAATAATTTCTATCTTAATTTTCGGGAATCTCAGGTTTTTCTGCATTATCAAGTTTCCGAAATGAATACCTCGATGCTTTTTTCAATATGTTGAAGATACTTAAAGGAAAACTTGAATATAAAGAATTATTTATATTGATTTTGCTACATTCGCTACAGTAAAGAACTGCTGCGAGTACGCGTTAAATATATATATATTATATGTATATTGCATATATGCATGCGACAGAGCATATATCAGGCGTGTATAAGAGACGTGCATATGAAAAGGTTTTAGATTAATGTAGGTACATGCTACTTAGGTACATGCAAATACCAGTTTCGATTAAATTAAGATAGCGAAATATCAGAAAAAAATTGAGTTGAGAAACCGCGGCATGGAATTGAATTATGGAATATGTAACGATATGATAAAATGTTTTGTCTAATAGATAAAAATAAAAAATCCGAAGTTCGCAAATTCATTTATTGCAATATTGATAAATATAATATTGATAAAGCTTAGTTTTTAATATTATATATTTAGATTTAGATTTAGGTTAAAAATTGATGATGATTTAAATTAAAATTTTAGTATAAATTTCGAATTATTTTTTTAAACATATTTAAATTTATTTGTTTAAAATTATTTTTATAAATTAAATTAAATATTATATCTTTGAATTTTAATGAACAATTTTAATAGCAATAAACAATCTAATTTTTTTTTATATCAATATTTATGAATTTTGAATTGATTTAAAGAGAAAATATCAAAAAGTACATTTCTATTTTTTTTATATATAAATTTGCACATAAAATTTTATATTAATTAAATTTAAATTGCCGGAAACGAAGAAAAGTTAATCAGTACTAAGATATTCAATGTCCAGATATTGCATAAATTATAGATGCTTATTTTCTATTATGTATTTATATTTATATATAAAGTATATTTTATTTTATAAAGAAATATACAAAAAATATATAATAAATAAATAAAGATAAAATAGATTAGATAGATATAAATTTTTACATATTATTCTAATTATGTCCATATATGTATATGATTTTTCAATTATTTCTCTTAAAAGTTTTCGAATATAAGATAATTGAATGTCGATTAATAGTAAATTACAATATGAAAACTGATAAAAATTTTTTATTTGTTAAGAAATATATAAATATCATTCATTTTTTTAAAATAAAATTATGTATTTCTTATACATTAATCAATTATATTTAAAAATATGATGTGATATATTAATCGAAAATTAATTAATTTAAAAGTTATAATTTTTTTTTCTAAATGCTTATATAATTTAAATACTGCACTATAGAATAAAAAATTCTCCAATACACAAACTATTCAATTTTAACGGTAATTGATCTTCTTTTTTTTAATAGTAATCTTTTTTTTTTTTGTTTCTTTCTCTTATCTCAATTTGAAAGGAATTCTTGATACCTCGTTGGAATTAAATCGACTTTCGCGAGACGAAAAGAATTAAATTTTTTTTAAAATCTTTTTTCTAAGAAATATAGGATAATCGATAATTATTGTGACATTTTGGTAAAATATTGAGATTTTTAGATGCCTTTTAGATGTTAAGAGTTCTATCTAACTTTTATTTTAATTAAATTTTATAAAAGAAATTTTTGTTCTTTTTTTTTTTTTTAACATTTCAATATCTAGATTATTAGCGATGAATATGTTCAAATTTTATTTTATTAATATTAATGTAAGTACAATTAATTAATAAATTTTATACTTTGCTTGTGAAAAGAATTTAGAAAATCATGTTATAAAATTATAGTTTTTAATTTGAAATCTGGAAGCTAATGTTATCCTTATAAATAATATATAATAATATAATAATATATAATATATAATAGTATGTTAAAATAATATAATGTTATTATATTATATATAATATATAATAATTAAATAAAATAAAATTTGAAAAATATAAATATATAAACATTTGATTTAACAATTTTAAAATATTGTCGCGATTAAATGAAAAAATGAAAAGAAAAATTAAAAAAAATATGTAATATAAATATACAGTCTATGAATTTAAAAAAAAATAGTTACAAAAATATTTTAATATATTTTCCAATAAAGCATTTTTTTTTATATTTTATTTTCATATTATCAAATTTATTTATTTACGAAAATATTACAAAATATAATGCAAAATTTAATTTCTAATGAACTAATATGCAAATATGTGCAAATACATTTTTTATGTATTTATTATTAAAATACATATTATTATTATATCTATATTATATCTATATAAAAAAATATATGTATATAACAAAAATAAAAAAAATAAAAAAAAGTGTATACAAAATACAGTATTTTAAATTATTATAGTTTAAATACAATTTAATTAATTTATTTTATTACAGTTTAAATACAGTTAAATTAGAAATCATAAATTAATGCTATTGTATAATCAATAACTGAATAAAAAAAGGATTATTTAATGCAATAAAATGCTCAATTGAACCAGATCAAATCGTCATTTGCACGAATCTTCGGTTCTCATCTTTTTTTTTCGCAATTTTATTGGGTCATCAGTATTTTTCGGCAAACTTTGACGAAATAACGTAAATAATTGATATATATTGATATATAATCGAAACAAGGATATAGAATGATCCGATGCAAAAAATTCATCGAGTAATTTTTACATTTTCTCTTGATTCTCTTTTTGTTCTTCTCCTCCTTAAAGAGGTAGAATTAAATTGAGTTTCTGAACGAGCAGTTGGATTAAATCTAGAACATAAGCATTAGAATTGTATATATATATATCTAATAGACACTTTATTTTAATTTTTTACTTCTAACTCTACTTTCAATTTATGTTTTCAAATTCTCTTGCAAAAAATACTTCCAAAAGCAATTTTCAAGAATTTTATTCTCAAATCATATTTGCATCATAAATGCCAGATAATTTTAAATCAACTTGAATTAAAATAATTCAATTTGGAGTTTTTTTGATTTTCACAATTCTCATCCTTTTTTTTTTCAATCCTTTTTTTTTTTTGTTTTGGTGTCATAATATTATACAATTAATAGAAATAAACAATAAAATTCTCCGAAAGATGTAGATAGATGATTGATTTATGATTTTTATGGCCGTTTTTTTTTTCTATCTTTTTGTCAAAAAGCCTACTCTATTTAGTGGAATTAGGTCTATATAAAAACAATTCATAAGGACATAAAAACTTTACATTGTTTACGAAAATCAATCGCAACTTTTTATGTCAGTAATATAATAGGCTTGGTTTTCCCAGCCGTGCGTAACCCACGCGAATAAATTCCACGTTAGCGCGTTGCATGCGATATAAATAACGATGGTATGCTTTTACGAGCCGAGTAAATTACTTTGTAGGCCAATTATAGAATTAATATTTATAGCATCGACGCAACCGACCCGTCATTGGCCGAAGGTACGCGTAATTGATGAAAAAACAGCGTGCATTGAGCTTGCAGTGATCGTTCTTGGGAATCGCTGATATTTTTATCGTAATAACGTTTCATGAATATTTATTGATTAAATTTAATATTAATAATAAAAATTTAATATTACTTGTATAGATAATATTATCAAATGTTTTGCAAAATTGATTATATGATATTTATAATTATATATGTTATTATCACAAATTTCATGAAAAATTCTAAATTACGTATAACAATCTTAAAATAAATAAGAAGTATATAAATATGTATAAATTTATATAAGTATATAAATTTTAAATTAAAATTTTTAATTTCATATGTATAAAATTATATAAATTATTAATCAATTATATATATATTATATTATATTATTATATTATATAGATTATATATATAGATTATATAGATAATATAATATTAAGATTTACTTATTGAAAAAATAATTCTAATGAATATATTCTAATGAAAAAAATTCTTTAAAAATAAAAATAAATAAAAATCTTAATTCCAACAAAAAAAAACTTTAATCACAATATATTTCCCTAATTTAAAAACATGAATTTTATAGAACAATTCAAATAAGATGATCAAAAATTTAAACGAAAAAATCTGGATCAAATTCAAACTATTTCTTTCTTTTATTATATATAATTAAATCTTTTAAACATCATATCTCTGTTTCATGATACATTTCATTTTATATAAAAATCGTGTTCCACCTGAATTATTATCATAATCAAGACAAACAATGAAAGCTTAGTTGCATCAAAGGTTTTTATTCTTTCATTTGGGATTAAATATTATCTTCTGCCTCGGCAAGTCTCGTAATATGAGACATAACATAAATATGTTTGTCTTTTCCTGCGCATGCGCACGCATGTGTTACATCTAATTTTTACATAAATTCTATCCCTGAAAATGTTTAATGAAGCTCCGAACTCCAATAATAAAATAGAGAGCGCGATTTGCAAAAGACAAAGAAAAAAAAAACTTTGTAATCGCGAATCATATTATTTCACGTGACTTTTCTCAGAAATTATATCCGGCTTCATATTTTCTTTCTTTTTCTTCCTCCGTTTCCTGATAGAACAAGCGGCAGTATATCGATTCACTTCGAAGAAAGACGCAACACATTTTATTTACACAAATCTCGTAATATACGCGTTCCCAGAAACGATGTTTACGTTCGTTACGTAATAGCTTGAAATCGTTAAGATGCTCATTAATTGTATCATTGAAATTGGTTAAAGTACGTTCTATGTGTATTTTTTTGCAAAAAAGTATTGAGAAGTTTGATACGTTCTTTCAATTCTATTGAGAATAGATGGAAATTATTTTTTCAATAATTGATTTATTTTTTTTTAAAATTAGATTGTTTAGAAATTAATTGGAAATTTTATGGTAATGTTTGATAGTTGAAATTCAATTCAAGTTACTATCTTTAAAATTTTTATTTTAAATTTTTATTTTTGTGATCATATGTGTATTTTTGGAAAAAAAATTGATATAGATTCTTATTAAGATAAAAAATAATTACATATATTTAATTAATTATATTACGTTAATTCGAGATTATGTTATATTACGTTAATTTATATATATTATATTATAGTATTTTCACTTTATTGAAAAATTTCGAATAAATTTTGTAAAAATATTTATATAAAAAATTTTTTTGCAAATATTTAATTGAAAAATTTATTAATTATTAATTATACGCTCAATTATATTATATATATTATATATATTTATTATATTTATTATATATATATGTGTATATAAAATTTGTGTATACAAAATTTTTTATTTTTACAAATATATATGATTGATTTTTTAAACGATATTTACTGTTTAGTATTTTAAATTTATATAAAAAAAATCTACTAAATTTTATGTTATATTGCAATATCTCTACTCAATAACCATAAAATTATTTTTTAAATTTTAAATTATTAAAAACTGCAATTTATTTTTTAATTATTTGCTAAATTCTTCTTTTTTAATATTGTTGATGTATCAAAATGCAAAACATATTGATTATATGTTGAAAAAAAATTATTGCAATTTTTGTAAATTATTCTATTATTATAGTTCTCAGACAATTTGAATTATCTAATAAGTCTATTAAATATAATATTATCTAATAATTATCTAATGTAAATATTCCACGATTAAAATTTTTTATTGTTTTCATAAACTTAATTTAAAACTAAATTTTAACTTGCGAATTCACTACTTCTTTTTTTTTTTTTTTTACTCTTGTAATGCAATTTCGATAACAAATCAACAATTAACGTGACTCGAGACAGACTAGTCAAAGAATGTTGACATTTATTTAAACTCTTCGCTTAAAAAATATTCGATTATTATTTCCTTGTTCATTATTATTATTATCATTTCCATGTTTTCCTCAATGCCATTAATCATATTTATTTTAATTCGAATACAAGTCTTTATAAGATACGCTAGAAGTTAATTAAATCACGTATGCTTCGATATCGAGTTTATTACAAAGCTGTTCGTTATAAACATGTATATAGAATCAATCAAAAGTTATATATTATAAAAATATTATAAAAGTTATATATCGTAAATGAATTTAAACTTATATAATTAATAAAATTTTTTTATATAAATTATATAATCAAAATTAAGAATAATTCTATTTTACATGAAACATTGCAAATACGTAACATAATGAATATATAGCATATATAATATAATGTATAACATGCACGAAGCAACTTTATTAAGACCAATCTCAATTCAAAGGAATGAAATCATTTAAAATTTCAATATTTTTTTTTGTTTTCTTTTTTAAATATAATGTAATGGTGAAAGATGAAAAAAAGAGTTTTCCAATTATAAATATTCAGATTTTCTATTCTATTATATCTATCTTATTGTAAAAAATATTTCTTAAACTAAACTGTATTTAGAGATGAAAAATTATGAAAATTTGAGAGTTGATTTAATGAAAAATATAATGAAAGATATTTAAAAAAAAGAAAAGAATATGTACATATTAATTACAACTCATTACAACTCATTATATTTTACATTAATAGTTTGTATTTCTTGAAATACTACATTTGCAACTTTGTTACAAATTTCATTATAAAGGTATACTAGTTAAAATAAAAAATTAATATTAAAAAAAAAAATTGTTATGTTGTAATAAAAATATAACATTTAATTTCTTATAATTAAAAATCTTATAATTAAAAATTAAAAATAATTTTGATAATGAATAATTATGTTTAATTTAGATATTAGATATTATTTTGTGTTTTCTTCACAAAAATCTTAAGAATTTTCCTCATATTTTTGTTATAATCTCGTTGTTTCGAACAAAAATTTATTTTTCTACATATTTTCTATATTATATATTCTATATATAATTTTTATTAAAATCATAATTTTCTTATATAAAGACTGTAACTGATCATACATATATCAAAAATGATTAGTTTTTATTTTTTCGACTATAATAGGCATTGCATAATAAAAAAATCATCGAACAAGCAAAAAAGTTTTAAATTCGCAAATATATAGTTTTAGAGTAATTAACGCCTCGTAAAATAAATTTTATGGAAATGATTTTATAAGTTAGCACACAATCACATAATGTATCTCAATGATTAATTGCTTGTAAATTAAAGACAGTAAAATATTGCGTTAAATTGCATGACTCATGATTCATAGATATTGTGGAAGTTTCAATGACATTTTTAATTTACTAAAGAAATATATTTACACATTTCAAAATAACAATCGGTTATAACTTATTGCATTTTATTAGATACGTAAAACGCATCATATTTTGTTATTCATATAATTTGAATTAAAAAACTAAAAAAAAATTATCATACAAAATATTTATATTTTAGAATTGGACTGGCATAAGTTATGTTTTTCAATTTTTATAGAGGTGAAGATTGAATCTTCAGCTGCGAAAGTTTTTTAATTTTAAAACTAATAATGATACAAAATATCATAAAATTATATCAAGATCATCACGATAAATATTGACTTAAATAATTTGATTTTGAGTTTGAAAATTCAATTCATAAAAAAAAATTTTTTTTGTTATATTTTATTCTATTCAATACGAGATCGTAATCTAGAAATAAATTGTCTCGGAAAATAATATCAAAGTTTAAATAATTTTTATATATTATTTTATTTACAAAATTAGTGATCAAGAATTTATATTGTTGTATCTGATTTTATATCTTATCCCGTATTCATTAGGCATACAAAAAAAAATAAGAAAAAATTATTATACTTTTTCATTAATTGATTTATGTAGCTATAACATTACTATAATATAGTTATAACATAGTAATAATCACAAAACAAGGGGACGAATTATTATAACAAAAAAGATTTACGAACTTTTAAAAATAATTTTGAAAATTATTTGAATTAGATATCATTTTTCATTAAGAATGATTTATTTTCGAATCATGAAAATGATTTTCTTTTGAAAATTGAATCTTGTGATAAATAAAATATAATACAATAAAAAAAATTTCAATATTTGATTTTTTCAAGATCAAGATCAATTTTGCGGCAAGTTATTTGAATCAATATCTATGAAAAATGTAGAATTAGAATAATAATCTTATATATTATAATTTCATAGATATAATTTTATAACATTCTGTACATAGATAATTTTTTTAAGGAGGATAATATTTGCTGTTTAATTGTTTGGAAAATAAGTAGAATATAGATAATTAATATTATTATTTAAAAAAAAATTGAACTTAATATTATCTGACATTGAAAATAAATTTAATTTCAATTTAAAATTTTTTAAATTTATCAAATTTAAAATTTAATAAATTTGATGTTTTATTTTAATATTGATTTTAATTTAATATTTTCGCTTCATTTAAGCTGGATATAGCATTATTTGATATTTCAAATTGTATTTATTTTCTTATATTTATATTATATATTATATATATAAATTAAATATGAAAAATTTAGACTATATTTAATCTTGAGAATAGCAACTGTTAATTGCATTATTTGATTCAATATCATTTCTATCAAACGTTTAATATTTCTTACTATTATAAAGAGTAAAAAAATTTAGATAAGAAATAAGAATTTTATTTTTGAAAGAGAACAAATGTAATATCTTCTGACTCTAGGCACAGATATTAAATTCCTTAACTACTCTTTCTCGTTCACATTATAACCAACTTCATTCTCTGATTTCAGGTAAGAACGCATCACTACAATCGCTCAATATCTTCTTGCTCGTGCATAGACTAAAACGAACAGAAAAGTCACCTATTTCCTTGGAAGTCGCCTCTTCTACAAGAGTCCAGAGCTCTAAAGAGCTTCGTAAGGTAAGCAAAGTAAGAGAAATTTCTCCAGTGCAATTTTGCATCCACACAGCTGCGAGTGAAGTCTTAAATCAATTGCTAGCCCGACAGAATAGGGATGATGGGTCTTGCAACGGGCGTAAAATGGAAGAAGGAGGGAGGAAGAGTAAGGTTGCAGCAGCGAACTCCATAATTAGTTAGAAACCCGAAGCCGACGAAGCTCTCGGATTTAATATCTTAACACTCTCTTTAATACAGACCAAAATTTCGCGTCGCTATTGGCAAGACATGCCAACTAGACTTGAATTCTTCCTCGAAACTTTCTTCTTTACGCACTTTATCCTTTTCA
Organism: Apis florea; assembly: GCF_048593485.1. Lineage (NCBI taxonomy): Eukaryota > Metazoa > Arthropoda > Insecta > Hymenoptera > Apidae > Apis > Apis florea. Next base: position 217,998 of record NW_028256772.1, read on the forward strand.
TTCCATCAGTGTGAATTTGTTTTTAACTGTCTTTTTCATTTCGTGTTGAGGCCAATGGTTTTTTTTTTCTTATTTTAAAAAAAAGGATTTATTTATGATTATGTTCTCGTTCTAAATATATACACATATATTAAAATATTCAATAAAATAGAAATATTACATGTGTTAAACTTAACATTTGAAGATAATTTTATAATTATTCTTAAAATATCAAGATCATATATAAAATTTCAATTGAATTGCATATTATTTGTAAAAATTATAAAGTATTCATTGAAAATAAATTACAAGAAGCACGAAAGTTTGAGACTATTAGTATTTGACTTTAATAACACTTAAAAGGATGTCTGATCTAATCCAATATAAATTAATTTTTTTATATACTGAATTAATTTGTGTGTTTGTAATAGCAATATATATATATATATATATATATATATATATATATATATATATATATATATTATTTCTAGCTCAATCATTTTTATTTTAATAATTATTTATTATTTATCTCATAATTACTATTTAAAATATCGTTTTAATATTTTCGCGTATATAGCGCATTGCATATATGACAATTAATAAAAATAACTAATATGTAATTAAAATAGAATCATGTAAAATTGAAAGACAAAGATTGTTGTTGAAGAAAATTTGGTTAAATGAAACAAATGTAAGAATGATACAATTATTTGTTTGAAATAATTTTGAACAAAATGAATTTATGCAAACCTTTCTCTAGCAAATGATATTTTATTAAATTAAATTCGTATTGAAAATATTTTCAATCCTAAAATTTTTAATCATAATTAAAGTAATATTTCTATTTGAATAATTAACAGATAAATTCAAATTTGGTATTTTATCTCATTTAAAAATATCACTAATCAAATGAATTTCAAATATCATAATATAATTATAATAGAACTATAATCAATTGTCTACGTTATAGAAACAATAACGAGAATAACGCGAGGTAGATATCCTTTCTGAAATTGCAATTATAAACGCAGAGTATTATTTAGCGCGTGCAATTGTTGCGGTGATTCAAACACTTGGTCATATGTCCACGTACTGATAAAACGTTTACCGGTTCACCGGCGCAAATGTTATCTGTTTGCAGCAAAACACCCTCTGCGTAAGCTTTATACGCATGCTTCCTTTATTATCGCTTCAACTGATCAAATATTATAATTTTATTGGATCATTTAAACCTTAAAATTTTATTATACGGATCTTTCTATTTTGATAATAAAATCGTCTCGCAACAATCATAATAATAAGTTATTTATAGCAATTTTTAATATTTCAATTTTTCAAAAACAGAAATATTACGTATCCAAATACTTTATGTTATGCTCACATTCTTTTGAAGATCATTTAGAAATCACATGAAGATTATAAAGATCATAAATCATTTATTCAAAGTCATTTAAAGCAAAATGATTATTTAGAGATCACATGAAAAATATAGAGATCATAAATCATTGCTCAAAGTCATTTGAAGAAAAATGATCATAAAAATTGTATCTGTAATAATCAAGTCATTTGAAAATTGTACATGTTATACGAATATTATTGGAAGGTTCAAAACTAATTTCAAAAAATGATTTATTTAATTTAAAAATCTCTTTATTATTGAAACTTATATACTTTGATAAATTAATTATCTCATCTTTATTTTTTATATGTATATAAAAAAATAAATTTTTTTGTATTTTTATTAATAAATTTTTATATTAATTTTTGAAAATCTCAATTATCTTATTTTTAATATTTATAGTTTTATTGATTGACTTCTGAATCTTTCATTCATAACTCATAAATTTATTATAAGTATATCATGTGACTGATATTCGATTTGCATAGATAACAAATCGTCATCAAGATTTTAGCCAAGTTTGAAGAGAATAGATAGTGGATCAATATTCGATTATTGTATCACAAATGTAAAAATCGAATCTAACTAGTGATTATATATAAAATTACTTACTTTGAATATTTTTTTTTTTAAGGGATGATGACATGATAATACATGACATTCACGATTTAATGTCAAGTATATTTTAATATATTTTTGAATAAATGATTGCGAAAGTTTAAAATATCATCTTATGATTTAATGATTTAATGAACTTTTCTATGCTTTCTTATTGCATTGAATAATTAGATTTCAACTAAAAAGTTAATTTTCCAGAACAAAAGACAAAGGTTATTTTCCGAAATAAAACACGACAAAAAGAATGGGATTCATTTCCCTAAATTTCCACGCAAGATGAATCCTTTTCTCGACAATCACCAAGGGAAAGGTTGAATTTCTCCTTTCGCAATGAACTTCGCGAATGAGATTTATTTAGGTAGTTCTATTTATTGTTTCACCCAGAGCCGGGTCTTTCTAAAAATAGACATACGAGAGAGAGATCCCTCGTAGGATATCACAAAACCAAAAGTTTTTCTCAGAGACTAGGGGGCGTCAAGTAGATGAAACATCTGCAAAAGCAGATGGTGGCCACGTTGTCGTTCGTTGGAAGATAGAAGATTGAAAAAAAGAGGAAAGAAAGATGGCAGATGGCACGTGCTCACTTGTTATCTTATTTTCTCATGCAATTTTGAATCTTCTTAAATTGCTCTATTCGGTTAGGCTTCTATTTTATTTGATGTTTAACCACCGAATGCTAGGCAATTTTATAGATGTTTATCGAACAATATTTCATTTCATGGGTGCCATCCATTTACATTTTTCCTGTTTTTAGAATCGAATTTTTGTCACAATATAAATAAAAATTTTTAAAATTATTAAGTTAATTTTAAATTATTAAGTTTTCAGAACTTTCATGATTTTATTTTATTTTTTTATTTTATTTTTTAATCCAGTACATATACTTTAATTATATTTTATCAAATTTTATGCATATAAAAGTATCCTAATATCAAATTTTCATTATCTTGGAATTTCTATTATTTTATTTTTCCAAAACGTTTACAAACGACTTATAAATATATTAAATATATTAAATATTTAAGTGATTTTAAAAATACTTAAAGCGATTTTTAACGACATTTAAAGAATTCATTTTAGTAAATTAGATTGACTCATTTTTTTAACTTTAATTCATAATTTTAATGAGTTTGAAATATATTGTTAAGAACATTATTTTAAATATCTTTTTTCTTTACAAATACGTGAATAGATTTTGGTTTTCGAGATATTCACAAAAATATTTTTCTTATGTTCTGGCATGAATAATTGATACAGACTCTTAAGACGGAACTTTTCTAAATATAATCAGAATTATTCTAATAGAATTCAAAAAATAATAATTTTAAGTTTAGAAATACTGGTTAGGAATACACTTATTTATATAAAGTTGATTTTAAGCCATTTTAAATAAATCGATGTTGATTTTTCTACCCATAGCTCCGATGAGCAGAATCATTATCTACAAAGCATGTTTTACGTATCGGATATTATATATAAACTGAAAGAGCTCATCAAAAGAAATTGATTGCGATTTTTTATGATCATTATGTTATCTGATTATTGTATCTAATTTGTATGTATATAATAATTATAAAAAAATGATCTGATCAATTTATAATTTTATAATTTTTGGAAAAATAAAAAAAATTGAATTTTTAATATCAATGAAAAATCTGAAAGATTATGAATTTTTTAAATCATAATCATTAAAATATATCATATGCACATAACGAAAAAAATTTTAGAATAACTTGATATATAAGAATTTATAAACTTTATCAAATAAATTCAGAATGGATCGACAAATCGAAAAATATCATTGCAGGAGCCATAGGCCGCAGCATATTATACTGTTAATCATTGGACAACTAGAATCCAAGATCGATATTATATGGAATTATTTGATGATCGCTGGAATAGATTGGTGAAATTTTTCAATTATTTTTAATTGGTACGGCAAGAATTTGATCTTGTTAAAAGGTATAGAAAAATTAACACGCGTGCTTTGTGTCACGAATCGAATATGATAAAATTTTCAAAAAAAAAAAAAAAGATTTTTGTTTAAGAGAATTTTCACTTTATATTTTCAAGAAATCGATTATTTACAGTTTTCTACTTTTTATGATGCCATTTCGATCTTTATACTCATTATGTATACTCGATCTTTATCTTATTATATATACAAATATATGTTAAATTCCACATTCTGGACCGCTTCGTTATTTTCAAAATTATATATTTTCCATACACAAGCAAATAAAAATATTTACCTTTTCTATACATATATTTTTTAAAATCTTGTTAAAATTAATAACATCTATAATAATATTCTTGTTTAGATTCATTTTAAGAAACTATTATTAACATACTATTTCAAAAATGTATATTATGGATTGTGATTAAAATAATCCTATAATTTTAATTTTATTTAATTTTTAATTTAATTTATTTATTAAATATTTATTTTTTTATATTTTGATAACTTATTGATTAATGAAATATCGTTAATTATTTAAATATTTACTTTGTAAAAGAAATTTCAAAAATTGATAAAGATGAATTTTTTTTGGGAAACAGATTTACAAATGGAATGAAAAATCTGTTTAAAATGCATCTATTTAACAAGAAATACTTCATATTTTTTACGAACGTAAAGCAATATTTGAGCACGTTCTTGTCTAATTTGAAGTAATGAGCACAGTTTTCTTTTGAAGATTTATTTTGAAAGTATAATAATTTTAAAGTATTTGATTACAATTGCAATATGAAATGCAAAATGGTATAGTTAAAATTCAATGAAGATCATTGAAGATTTTAAAAATTAAAGTAACAAAGGAATAGAATTTAAGAGGTCAATATTTAGAAAAAAATGATTAATTCGAATGACACATATTTAAATTATCATGTACGAAGTTATATTATAATCATAATTGTATAATAATTTGAAAGCAATTGAATATATTACAAATTTTTAAATTGATTTAAATGTCTTTGAAAAAAGAGATGTTCCATCATGAGAAATGGAATTGAATCGATTTTTGGTTGAATTGCGAATAAAGTCACTCTTTTTATTGCAGTTAATACTTGGATGATCGTGGTCAGTTGACAATTGTATTTATAGAATTTAATCGATGACACGGTTATCTAGCAGCATCGGTGTGTGACCTGCATATTCCCGTTACAATCCGTTTCGACGTAACAATATTGCCACTTGCTACAGATGACGTGCATTGCAGTCGTCATCCTTCATTACAAGATAGCTCCTTAGCGAGAGAGAGTGATGTCGAAATCAAGAAACAATCAATAATTCCTTTTGCAATAAACAGTTCTATTTCCATTAACGATTATATCATATAATATATATATACATATATCTAGTGATTCATAATAGTATTTAAAAATTTTTAATTATTTTTAGAATAAAAAAAATTGTATGAATATGATATTGTTTCTCTTGCTAAAGAGATATCAAATATACAATTCAATAACTTATAGATACTTTAAATGTAAAATATAAAATATTATTATTAATTATTATTATATAAGGTATCTATTTTATGTAAATATAATAGAGAAATATTTCTAATGAAAGAATATTATAAAAAAAATATTTGTATAAAAGTTTACACGAAATATACGAAATAACGTTTGGTATAATAATATCAATAATTTTTTTATAAATGGAAGTCATATGAAGATGACTTTTATTTTTTTAAATGGAATTATATAATTTTTAATGTATGCAATCAATGCAGTTTATTATTTATAAAACAATATAAAACAATATAAAACATATAAAACAATACTGAATTATTTATGTCGAAATATCATTAGTTTAAAAAATATTGTTTTAAACTTTTAAATTAAAGGTTTTTCGTCATAAATATTTTTAAAATTTATTAATTTTTTAAAAATATTTATAAATAGTTTTTCTTTTTGGAAATAATAAATTGCATTTGATTTATACAAGAAAAATTATATGGTTTCATTTAAAAAATTAACTTTAACTTTATGATATATGTCAATTTATAAAAAAATTATTAATATTGCGTAATAATATTGCATATAAAAATTCTTTTTATATAAAACAATTTTTTTTCATAATATTCTTTCTTGAAAGATATTTCATTATATTTAAATAAAATGGATATTTTGTATAAATATTCTCCTAAAAAAATGTATTCTATCAGCCATGCAGTTTAATTAATATATTAAAATAGAGATAAATAAATTATTATATTATATTAATTTGTATTACAAAATAAAAACATTTAGACTTTTTATTATAAGATAAATTCAATTAAATTATGACTTAGAGCCATGATTATGAAATTTGTTTCAATATATTTTATTTATGAAATTATATATTCAATGATGACTTATGAATAATAAATATCTGATTAATCCGATTTGTTAAAATGCAATATACATTTTTATTATTTCTAGAACATATTAATATTTACTTCAAATGAATTTTATTTCTAAACTTACAGTTTATTTTTTCTTATATTTATTTCTCTTTAAATAGAAATCAAAATCTCTTCACTCTCAATCTAATTCATGTAATGTAACTTGGAAATCAATTCCACATTTCATGAAACTATATCTTTTCCATATTCCAGTCATACATAAGCAAAATCAAATGTATATATTTGCATTAGAAGCCGATCGAATGCAACAATGCACATGATTTCTCACCAATGCAAAAACACGTTCGTAGAATCATCGGCTATGATTATTGCTATTATTATCCTCATTATCATGATAATGAGCAAAACAGCCTCTTAAACGACTTGCGTATTTTAATTATCATAAATCGTGTTACGCTTTCTATACCTACTCTGCATCTAATTCACATATGTATTATACGCCTGTTTAGTGGTGGGTATAAGGAAAAAAAGAGAAGAGTGAGATACTTGCTTATTATTCCACGTTATGCTATAAACATCGTAATCAACGCTAAACCCGTTGAAACACTGCGCGGCTGCCACCCTTATAGCTTAAATTTCACAGTGGAAAAATTTCTCGATGCAGCAGAAATAATGCATTAGTCAAACACAAAAGGATAAAAATAAAATACTGGAAACCGAGCCAACTATTGTTAACTCTTAGATTCCGTTTGCTCAAAATTGCACAACATTGCTTTCACACTATTTAATAGCTTTTTTTTTTTTTTTTTGCTAAATTCAACAATAAGAAGATATTTATACTCAATTACAAAATATATTTTACGAGAAAATTCAACTAATTTTGATTTTAATAAAAATTTATGTGCATGTAAAACATAATTGATTATATATGTGATAATATTTTTTTTATAAAAAATTTTTTTGCTAATATTATTTATATACTACATGATATTTTATTTCATATATATCATTTCTTTATCTTTTCAATATGATAACAAAGTAAAGAAGATTGATTTAAAAATTCCGAGGATAAAATGTTTATATGATTGTATTATTCAAAATAAAAATAAAGTAAAAAATAGTTGATGCCGTGTATCACATGTATTATTATCAATGCATCATCACTCTATCATCCATATTAATAACATTTGCGAGAATGAATGACGAAAATCTATATAAATTCTATATAACTGTCTAATATGTATTAGATAAACAAATATTTTTTGGTTTTAATATTTTTTGGTCTTTTTCGATTATCTATTAACATTTATATTATTTAAAATATCTTTATATTTATGAATTAGATGACATTTAATGAACATATTGTAATAAAAAATATAATAAGTTAATATAATAAACAAACTATTCTTACAAATTATATGGATTAGTTATAACTCGGGGCATAATATTATCATAATAACTTATCTTCATTGCAAACATATAAATTATTTTTATCATTTTAACGATTTAAAAACTTTAAACTTTGTCTTTTCTAATAATAAATTTCATTTTATTTTTTTATATTTCATATCTTTATATTTTTTTATTTTATTATAATTTATTAAACTATTAAATTACTATTAAATTATTTTTAAATTATTAATTATTATATATATATATATTATATAAGAATAATCAATAGATTATTGTTTTTATATATCATATTCATGATTATATTATTGTGATTTTCTTTTAAAAATAATATTTTTGTTGATCTAAAATTTGAAAGATAAGTATTATTAATAAAATTAATTGTTTTTATTAAATATATCATATAAAATATAATAAATTTAACACTAAATTGACGAAATGAAAATAACTCCATTATTTTTTATGTTTTCTTGGAACTTTTCAGTCTCCCCTAATCTTAAATTTTAAATAGAGATATATATACATGTAAAAATAAAATAAAATTTCATATTAAATAAAATTATTATTTTGTTTGTTGATAATATCTGATCAATTAAATTCTAACTCAACTAATAATATTATTTGAAAAACTGTTAAATTATTTCAATTATAATATTATTATTTCAATATATACGAAAAAATTGCTTATATAATATTTAGCTTATATTATATACTTAATTCAAAATATATTGTATTAATTATTTAAATTTATTTTTATAATAATTTTATTAATATAAAAAAATAATCCTTTGAATATATACAATTATTATGATTCCAATTTTACATTCTATTTCTTATCATCAGAATTTCTATTCATTTATGTAAAATATACAAAAATTACATAAGTATATGTTTAAAAATATATAATTTTTAAATTAATTGCTATATATATTCTATATATTCTAATAAAATATTCATATAGATTCTTCAATAATAAAATTCTCATTTAAATTCCATTACTTTTTGAATTATAAATATATTGAATCAAAAAAAAAAATATATATTTTTTAGTCAATTAATTTAACCGATTAATTCTCTCCAATCTTAATGAGTTTAAAATATATTGTTGACATTTTTGTACAATTTCCTTTATATATGAGTAGCAGTTGGTTTTAATTTTTATTATTCACAAATTAATTTAACCGATTAATTCTCTCCACTCTTAATGAGCTTAAAATATATTGTTGATATTTTTGTAGAATTTCCTTTATATATGAGTAGTAGTTGGTTTTAATTTTTGAGTTATTCACAAAGAATTCTATACTATATTATTGAATTTTGCTTATATATGTATCTCTATGATAATGTATATGTTAATGTCTTACCGTTATTTATCAAACTTACTTTTTACATACATATTTAAAGGTAATTGAAAATTAATATGTAAATAAGGAACTATTTTCAATGAAAATAAAGCTAATTGACAAGTTTTCCATTTTTTTCAAATATATATTATTGACTATTTTATTAATTTGACTAAATTTCAAATTGCATTCAAAAATTATATAAATTATTAACTAATTATTCTAAATATGTGAAAATAAATAAAAATATAGACTAAAACATTGTTTAAATTCTTATTTTTGAGAAAATTGAATTGAAAATATCAAGAATTAATCAAGTAATCGTATATTCAATATATTTTCGAATTTTCTTAAAAATTTTTTAAATTTAAATGAAAAAAAATTTTTTCTTTTGATTCATTTGTATTTAGAATCATTATTCTGAGATGCTTTGTATTATATTTGCAATGCAGATGGACCGAAGTCAATAATGAAGAAAAAACAAAAAAAACATAAATGGGAGTTATGATTGAAAAACTCTTCGTTATTTTATACATGATATATTTGTTCGATAAATTATCGAAGATGTTAAACATAATTAGTGAAACTGAGATATGATATTTTTTAATCTATGATTAGAAATTAAAAAAAAATTGAATTTCTTGAAAGATATATAGTTTAACATGTATTTGTTGATAAAAAGTTTAGAATAAAAATTTGGAAATAAATGGATTCGAGCCTTGATCTTTCACTCAATATTTCAATTTAGCAATGAAATTTGTTTATAGAACTTAAATCTTTGTGACAAATTTTAAGCATTTATCTCTTACGAATTTACCATAATTGAAGCAGAAAAAAAAAATTTATTTTCACCAATGTTAAAAAAACTAATAAATAATATTAAAAAATTATTGTTTTGAATTAATATAGAAAAAATATTAATTAAATATATATTTTATTTAACTTATTATTTAATAAAATATATACTGTTCATTAGATTCTGATCAAATATAAGAAGAATATATTGAAATTTTTTATAAACAAAAGAGCATTTATTCTATACTTCTATAACACAAAACAATAATAGATAGAAATAAATCCAAAATGTGTAATAAATCATTTATTTCTTTTTTTTTTTGTATAAAATTTACTCTAAATATTTTTTATATATTTCATGTAATAATTCAAAACCAACTATAAATGGAACTATTTTTTCTCTTATTGCAAAATCTTCAATTTTTTTCCTGATCAATCGATCGGTGTGTAAAACTCATTTTTATGATTTTTAAGCATATTGATAGAGCAGAAAGTTTTGAACTAGTTTTTCTTTTCTATACATATATTTAATCATCGATCAGTCTTTAGTTTCCGAAATATTTGTAAAAAATAATATTACTACTACATTGAATTTTATCTATATATATATTTACATTATAATGCCTCAAATACGATTGGCGTTTATACAATACCAGCAAATATTCAAAATGTGCCTAATAATGTGATATTACTTGTATATATATATACATACATTATAATTTTATCCAAGGATTGTTTTATTCTCATTTTCCTAATCGAAAAATAAGGATCAAGGATCTTAATATTGATGAATAAATATTAAATATAGTGATTTTCGTGGAAATGTCCAAACGAATGTAATAATAATAATCATTTTTTGTAAATATCTCAAAAACTAAAATCGACTGATGGTTATATGTAGAGAAAAAAATTATTCAAAATCTTTTTAACATCCTTTATAACATATTTAAAAATTATTTTAATATTTAAAAATTATTAAAATTTACGAGAGTATCACATATCGATAGATTCATCTTTTTCCTTTCATTTTTATTACTATTTACTAAACTTTTTAAAGAAAATTTATTAGAATTATTATTAATTATTATATTAAAATTAATTTATTAGAATATTTTCCAATTCTAAAAATTCGAGAAAAGAATAATACAATAGAATTGGTTTAATTGTGTCATTTTATACAAAAATCCAAACAAGTCAAACTTTACAAAGAAAAAGTCTGGAAAAAACTCAAAACTATTTCCCACTATGCGATACGAAAGATGCAAGAGTGTTCTTGCCAAATACGTGACCGCACGTTTCCTCGAAATATTTTTACGTTAACGTAGATAGACCAGTTCACATTCTGAATACGTAGACATAGTAACCTAAGAGAGGAATGATGCATATATATAACTCACTACGTATTTCTTGCAAAATTTTATATGCTGTTTATAAAGTCGAGCTCAAGTACAAAATACTATTTCCTGATTGACTGATATTTCAATCATATTTCTTCCTCGTGTAATCGAAAAAACTTTTCAAACTTGCATTAATCTATGTTATTATATTATAATTGTAGGTTTGAAATAAAATTCAAAGATAATTATCTTAATCGAATATTCGAACTTGTTTTCAAAATTTGAAATTATTTTTATAATATTCTCGACTCCATTTTGTTATTGTCCATAAATTTTTTAAATGTTAATGATTTATATAAATTTAAAAAAAAATCAAGATTACTTATTAACATTATTTTATTATCTTTATTTTCCAATTTTTATTTTATAATCTTTATAATCCTCGAATTCTTCAATATTATTCGGAAAAATGTTATGAAAAAGATTAATGCAAATTCAATTTATAATAATAACCTTTACCTAAAAATGCAAATTCAACTAATTTATAATAGATAATAATAATTTTTACTGTCTAAAAAATATAAAGAAAGAAAAGTGTAGAAGGAGACATTGTGTTGTGATAATTAGTCAATTACAGTAAAGATATATTTCATATAATCATAAGTGACAATATTTGTATATTAATTAATCTTCATTACTCTATTGATATATTAAAGTTGATTCTTTGACGAGCAATCTCTATAATTATTTTAATATCTAACAATAATATCTAACAGAATATTCGACAGTCTACGTTTATATACAAGTTTACTCTATTTCTAACTAAAAGACAAAAACAAAAAACAATTTACTATCAAATCAATTTTCTAAACACAACATAAAATTCCAATATTAGTTCCAAATTATTAAAACCGAAATTATAATTATTATTTAATAATTAACGTTCATGATTACGATCTTTTTTGTAATATCACACAGGCACATGTTATGCATAAGGGTGTTATGTCTTTTCTCCCCTTCCGTTTTCTACCATATCGTCCAGCTGACCCTCGCTCTTCCTCTTCCGTCAAAATCAACGGAGCGCATTGAACTCCCAACAATGTGAATATCGCGCACATTTGTTGACGTTCGCGTCGCGTCGGCGGTTCTACTGGTGCACCAGCACTCTTTACGAATGCAACAGCGCATACACCGACGTAGTTGCACACCACGTATGCTTTTCGCATGAGAACGCAATCCACTCGCTATATTTGTCGAAGAGCGCGCGTGTACTTGTGCACATACGTTTAGGGATCCTCGTTTCGTCTCGCAATCGATCTCTCGAACAGTTCGATCTTGTTCGATCGGAGGCAAACAACGAGTGTTAGCTTGTGTACTCCTTTGTCACAATTGCAGTTAGAAATTTCACTGTGTTGAAATCATTCTCCATGTAACAAATTCTCTCTGTGTTTTATATAAACGCACATTAGCACGAATCTCTTTTGTAATGTGAAAAAATGTTTGCGAGCAACGGATGGATACATGGAAAAAATTCATGAAAATTAATAAATTTTTGGGAAATTGAATTTGATATCGAATATGTATTATTAATATTAAGTTCTTATTTTTTACTTAGTAAATATAGATTATAATGTCATTAATAATATTTTTGCATTTGTTAAAATATTTTTTAATACTATTAAATTGTCATTTTTATAATATTGTTATTACTAATTACTCATCAAAAAATATTCTAATACATGAAACAAAGAAGCTTTTTATTTCGATTCATTCATCATTTAATTTTCCAGTACATGTTTAAATCTTCAAAAATAAATCTAAAATACAAAATTCATCGATAATTTTATGTTGTTAAAAATTTCAAATTTACTATATTTATATTTAACATTCTGATTAAACATTTGGTTTCTAATTTAATTCGATCCGATCAATATTCTCAATTTATGATTGAATATTTATAATTTCAAATCTTATTCGCACATCTCTAATTTTGTCTAATTTATTATTATATCATCAAATATTTAAAAATTGCACTTATTCTATCCAGATTTTATTATTTGATTTCATTTCCGTATTTTGAAAAAATTCTTTAAAATAAAATAAATCGTAAATCAAAAAAAGTAATAGTAGCAATATTTTTTTTATTTTGAACGCATTAAATGAGCTATTCAAGATATAACATAAAATTGTAATGCTTTTAATATGATGTGTCCAAGTTAATGGCAATAAGTACAGAGTTTTTAAATCGAATTTTCAGCCCGCATAACTGGAACAATTCCGCCAATCTCTTCGACTATTTTTTTCTCATAAAAATGTCGATTTTCATTTTCGCCATGGGAATATATGTTTCATTTTTGTTATTTACGCGCGTAGTCCCATGTTATCGGCCATTCATTGTATCATTTTCTCTCGCAACAATGCGCGTGAATTTTTTAAACGTTTTTACTGTATCTCTGTACGCCTCGTAATGACGCTTTTAACTTTTAGCTCACAAAAAACCAATTTACTTAAAAAGCTCTTAGAACATATAATCATTTATTTTAAGAAATCATTTATCGCAACATGATTTTATAACAATAGCTGGTTAACTTTTTTAGAATTCGAAGATAAAATATATACAATATATACAATACATATACAATATACAAATATATAGTTTGGCAACAATATATACAATATATACAAATGGATTAGATAATTTCTCTGATGAAATGAAAAAATCAGAAGAAATATAATATAATACAATGAAATTTTTTCATTTATATTTTAAAAGAAAACCAAATCCATCATGTGCAATTATATTGTTATATCCAATTGTGATTAACAATAAAATATAATTGGATGAATAATATATTTTAATTTTTCAAATCTGAAATATGTAATTATGGATAAAACCATAAACCAGCAATTCGTGATTATAATATAAATTTGTTTTTATCCTAACATTATATATTAATTATAATCTTTTGGTTAGCATAATACTTTTTGTTTAAACATATATTTAAACATATTATATTATATTCTCTTAACATATATATTCTCTTAAACATCATTTTTTAATAAATCCATGATTATTCATATAAATAATATACTAGAAGAAGTCGCATTGTTTATATTATTAGATATTATATCTTGCTTATCAAATCATATTTTAATTATATCATAATTATATCGATTTCCTAAAAAATTAAAATTTTTTACACAAAAAAGTAATTTTATTCTTCTATACTTTTTTCATTTTTTTTTTTTTCATGAAGAATCAGTTCTTTTATATATGTTCAATCATATTATCATAATCCAGCCGAAAATTTAAAATATTTCTAAAAGTCTATACATTCTTGCAACTATCAATTCCTTCAATCAAAGACAAAACATGTCGATAGTTGCCCCAGAAAGCGAGTTCAGCAATTTGATTTCCAGATGTTCATTGTCAACTGGAACTGCATTGAGTAAAGAAAAGGGATCTTCTCGATAGGAAGTCGTGAAGCTTGAAGCGTTTAGAAATGAATTGGTGAAATGCGTGGCGTGTGCATGAAGTTACGATGATCCCGCAGCTTCTCGTAACCGAGCATAACCGACCGATTAGCTCGATAAATTTCATGAATGGGCTCGCGGCAGTCATTGACTCCACTTGTGCTGGTGCTATGAAAGAAGTGAAAAAAGAAAAGAGAGCCTCTCTATAGAAGTGGCCCCCTGGCATACCCCTCTGTAACCTGTACCAGCCTTACCTCCCTCGGCTAGGTTGCCACCGACTCGTTTCTTCTCACTGATGTGTATACTAGCCTCAGCGTTTCTCAAACTCCTTCGAATGTTCGTTCTTTTAACTTCTACTTCGTTAGTGTTAAGTTAAATTTCCTAATTTTAAATTGAATTGTACATTTTAGAAGGTGAACAGAAGTGAAAGATGAAAAAAGTTGTAAATCTCATGATAAACTGTATCGTTAAATTTTATTTTTATTTAATCTATATATATATATGTATAGAATTTTTTGTTATTAATCATTTAAACTATAAAATACAAATATTAGTATAAAATGTAAATACAAATAATAAATATTTTCAGAAAAAAATTTTTATCTATTCGAAATGATAACATATATTTTGTTAGTTGATAATTATTATGATTTATCCTCAGTAAAATTTTAATCAAAATTTCTACAATTAATACATTGATATATTATAACGCATCAATTAGAAAATATTACAATTTACAATAATTATTACGATGAATTACGTCACATTTCTTTAAAATAAATTTAATCAGTAATTAAACTAATTAAATTAAAAATCGCATTGAGAAACCCTGTCCGTAGACCTGGTGCTTGTTCCTCAAAGCACGACGCAGTTAGCTGCCGTCGTGTACCGTTTCACGTTACGCCATTGTGAAGGGCCCTTGTCTCACAGCACACTTGCTATTGTCATAAAGGAAAGTCGGTCCCCGGCTTGTTGCACGATTACGAACTGTGTCGTGCAACCTGTGCGAGTTTTGTTCATTTATTTTATCATCATCGAATTTTTTCTTTTTTACCAATGATTTCATAAATTTTTAGATTTTCTGTTCGATCTTTTTTGAAGACAAACATTCATCACACATTTTTAAAACAAAATTACAAATACGATTGGTTTAAATAAATTTTTTCAAATTTCCAAATTGTTGTTAATCCAATTTTCTTTAAAAATGACTACTATCCAAGCCATTCTTGCCATCTATTTCCCACGAATGAAGTTGGATATAAAGCAAGAACAATGTAGAAACGTAACCGTTAGTTCTATGTTTACGGAAGACTTTTTTTTTTCTGATTGAAACGTAATTGAGTCACAACGTATGTTTGCTTCCATCTTTTATTGCGTCGCTCATTGTCGTCCCCATGACGCATAATTCTAATTCCAGACTGTGAGTTTATTGTAAAAATGTGTCGCAGGACAAGTTAGAGAAAAATTTAATATTTATTCGTCAACACTAATAATTATTTATTAATTATAACAGACTAATCAAACAGAAAATATATAAAATTTTGCAAAAATAAATTACGAATAAACAAAATTTCTTTATTTGTTAGTAATTATTTGTTTTTGTAATTCATTGCTATTTATAATTTTATTTATTATTTATTTATTATAATATATATATATATATATATATATATATATATATATATATATATTATAATATATATATTATATATTATGTATGTATATATATGCATGTATATATATTTATACAAATATACAAAGTATACAATCCTATAACTCATGGACTGAACAGAAAGTGATTTTAAATGGAAAATAAAATGTTTTCATTTGTTTTATTTTCGAATAGGTCAAGTTCAAAAAGTTTCAAATGAAATTAGTTATTTTTCGATTAGAATTTCCATTTTATTTTTTCACATGAAATCATCTTCTTATACCATCAATTATGCTGTATAAATTTTATTCTATACAAATTTCTTGTTAAAGCTCGAATCAATATAATAATTTGTCTAATCGTTAAGACGGATGAGTCATTTTGCGATGCCATACTACTCTCACGTGCAATTGTCGAAAGATATTAGTCTAATATATATCCATTAAAAAAGCAGCTTTATTCCTTTTTTCGTTGCCATGTGCAAACTTTCTTTTTCGCACTTTATTCTTCTTATAATAAATATTTTTGGCTGTGTATCATTTGAATTTAAGTCCTGTCTGCCGCTGGCTTTGGCTACGCAAAGCGTGCCAAGTAGCCATTCGGTTGAATTTTTAATAAATGTCATATTCACGTGTTTTTCTTTCGGAATCGGAGAGAATTTGAGTTAAATTTCTCTGCACATGTTGGTTGGAATTGAAACATGTAAATTCGGTATAATAATAATAAAAAATAGCATCATGCTATATTTATATATATATACATCATCCACATCAAAAATTAGCTATTTTTGTTCACAATAATCATCCAGAAAGAATTCTTGATTTGTATATAAATTGTGATGAAAGAAAATCGTGAATCACTCTAAGAATTTTTAATCAGAATTTTTTAGAATAAATATCTATTTTGATTCTCAAATTATATATTGAAATTCCTTATATGTATATAAATAAATAAGTACTTATCTTAATAAGTGATTATCTTGATATTAATCTAGATAGAAATCTTGGAATTCTATGAATTTTATTATATGAATATGTAATAATGTCATGGTCAAGGATATCTGTACTATTAGGCAATATACTTTCGTAGAGTTGAGAAAGAGTAATGAGTTTGAACTTTGAACTATTAATCAATTTATCGCACTGATAAAAATTACAAGAATTAATGAATACATTCGTCGTAACAAATTAATTATTATAATATCACTATAATTATATCATTATAATAATCTCTTAATTTCTATATATAAGTATACTTCTATATATGAGTACACTGTTATTTATTTTAGCAAAAATGTATATTATTATCTAATAAATCAAAATAAAGTGTTTATTTATATATAAAATGTAAACATAAAAATCGAATAAATGTTATTTATGAGAAAATTCACTTGAAAGTATTAAAATATTTTATTAGAGCGTTTAATTATGTATATAATAATATTAATATAACTAGTACAATAATAATTATCATATATATATAAATATAAATATTATATAACATATTTTATTTAGATAATATATATAATAATATATATAATATATATCTAGTGATCCTATTTATGTCAATTATACCAAAACAAATTAATATGTATATCCGACTACATCATACTATATTCGACAATTTTTATTCGCAACTCAAGGCCCCGAAATATTTTGCGTACATAGCTATTCAAACTCGATTCTCACGAGTCTCGCCGATGCAAAATTCAATTAACCAACCACGCGCGACCTACGCCACAATAACGTTCCATAAATTTCGCAATTCGCGAACGGATCCACCAGCATCCACGTGGGATGCTTTTTCAATGCATTCGAGTCTCGAGTTGCTCTCGGTAGTTAATTGAAACCTTTCGACACGGAATCGCGCGATATTTCACACTATCTCGTACGACGCTAGAATAAGCGAAAGAAAGAGAGAAAGCTGGGCAGTAATTCAGTAATACATGTGGCAGAAGTTGCGTTATAAGATTAATGAACAAATAAGCCTTCTATCGTGGCGAGAGACTCGAATGAGACGCGGCCAAATACGGTGCCCTCCTCTCATTGAATGATGCAACGCACGTCGAATAATTTACAATCGAGTCACTATATAGCCTGCGCAATGGAACATCAGTCTGTTTATCATCCTTTTTTTTCTTTCTCGGTTTTGGAGTCTAATAATTTTTCGCCGGGAATCATAGCGATGAAATTTTCCACATGATTGCGAGGAGATAACTTTGTTTTATTGTCGGAATTTTGATGAAGTACAATATATCAAGTATATAGTATTTTCTGTACTATATAAATTTGTATCTCGTTTTTAGTAAATCATTATAGATCTTTTTAATCACATTTAAATAAAAAATTATTTAATAAAAATTAATATTTATAATATGAATAACATGAGATTATTATAAATAGAAAATATACTGCAGAGAATATTAAGTCAACATTGAAATGAATTCAGTATATTCACATATATTTATTTTTGCAATAAGTTTTTAATATTTTATTATATGAATATTATATGAATATTATATGAAAGTTTAAAATAAAGTTTTTTATTATAATTTTCATATATATTTCAAATTAAAATATTTTATTTTTTTATAAATTGTAAATTGCTTATATTATTATAATTGTTTATATATATTATTACATAAAAGATAATTTTAATTTCAAAAAAAGATTGGAAAACGTTACTTTATGATTATGCATAGATAATTTCAGTTAATTAACATGTTTCACTTCTTTTCATTTTTAAATATTGTAATTTATTATAAATCTTGTAATGAATCTTGATGATAAAATATAAAACGTGATTGTATATAAATAACTTCAATTATTATTTAAATAAATTTGCTATTTATCTTTTTTCCCTTTTATTTTTGAATATTTTGACGGATTTTTATGATAAAATGAATTTATCATTATTTTATATAATTGCAAATTAAAAAACGGAATAAAAAATTATTAAATAAATATTATTCATTTTATTATTATATTATATTGAATGAAATTTTAATCTTATCATTGAATGAAAATTTAAAAACGTTTTGTACAACATGTATAACAACTACCACATTGATAATATGATATTATATATTTGTTTTCGACAAATTGCCTAGCTATATACTCAATAGTTTCAATTCCGACACTAACTAAGATAAATTTTATCTATATTATTGCCGATATTCGCTTCTTTCTTTGAATAAAAGCATGCATTTACGCATATGTGAATATTTTTAGCACTCTTATCTCATAATATATATAGTATATGTTTATATACGAAGTCATTAACTCAAGTATTCGAAAAGGAAAATTTAATTTTCATTCTTAGTCATCTTCCACTTGCTTTTCGAACGCTTAATCATTTTTACCTATTCATTATTCTGTCATTATCATGGTCGTTGTTATGCATATTTAACTACCACATCGTCATCATTATGAGATTTTATCATCGATTATTGTTTATTATCCATATTATCGCCAGTAAGATCATGTATATGTTTCTTTATGAAAGTGGTTTTAAAAGAAAAAATGAATCGTATATATTATATAGGATCGATTGCTGTCCATCTATTCGAATTCATTAATTAAAAAAACAATTACGTTCTTATTTTTTTGTTGTTATATACACATTGTTATTATATTTTTACACAGAGATACTTTTGTATCGATTAACAAAGAAAGGAAACAATTTTAAGCTTTCAAAATTTTTGAAAAAATTTATGTTTATTTATTAACATTTCTATCTTACTATACAATAAAATTTTTAACATTGAAACTATCTATCGATCATAATATATATTTCAATGTAGCTATATTTATATAGATAAATAGAATTAAAATAATATTATAAAAATAGATCAATATTATGTATCTTTTTGATAATTCAAATAAATCATTAAATTATGCATCAATCCAACAAAACGAAAGATTGAAACAATGGTGTTTATAAATTTTATTCACGGATCATGGTTGTTGAGTACTGAGGATTTGCTCGTCAACCGCAGCGTTACAATGAATTCAGCGGTAATTTGCCGCGTTACAAATTTCCTCGTACTCGGAGAGATATACACGTATATGAGCGTGCATCTGAGAGAAGTGGCAACGATCCAATTTTCATTGATATTTTCATATGGCGCGATATATATATGAGCTATGAATAATCACCTACTTTCTCATGGACCGCCATCGAATTAAAACGATAATCAGTTCTATCGCAATCGTGTATCATAATTTTTCTTAAATAAATAATTTAAATGTAAACGACAATGAATTTATTTACATCGTTTATAATTCTCTTCTAAATTTATGCATTATGTCATAGAATTCCTGTTATGAATTCGTATTATTATTGAAATTATATAACGAAACATTTCAGTTTTTATGATTATTAAATCTTTTTTGAATCTGAATATATGAAATATATATATTTGATTGCATTTTAATTTAATTTAACAGAAATATAAGATGAACTATCTAACATAATTTCAATATTTTATTAATTATTGATGTAATATTGACGGAAAAATTTTTATTTTTATTTAACTGCAATATGAAAAAATTAAAATTATAACATTTGATTTTATCTTTATACATCTTTTTTTATATATATAAATTTTCTAAATTCTCTTCAAGATTTTAATCATATTAATTTTCTTCTAACTTCTGTATTAATTTTTGGTAAAACTGCAATTTAGGTTCTCCTAATTTTGATTAAATCATTATAATCTCTTTTTAAAAGATTTTATTTTATAATATATTTTATAATATATTATAGATATATTTAATGATACTCAAAATGGTGAATTAATATGATAATTAGTATCTAATATTAATATTTAATACAGTATTGATGGTTCAGATTTATAAATTTAAGAAAATAAATTTAAAAATAAAATATAAAACAATTTTAGATATAATGATAGATATAAAAATAGATATAATACGATAAAATACGATGCTGATATTCCTATCATTGCCACTTTATTTATTATAATTTGTCCAAGAGTTGTTTTATATTTTATTTTCACAAATCCGAAAAATTCTGATTTTTTATTTTATTACTAAAATAATATCTTCTAAGAATTAAAGATGAGATTGAAAATATAATTAAGAAAGGATAAAAAAATCAAATGAAATTATTTCTTATCTACAATAATAAAAATTTTGATTTAATCCATTCAAGTAAATAAAATAATTAAATTAGTTATTACCTATGTACTTCTATATAATATGATATTTTATAATCGTATATGTAATTCACTATGCAAGTATAAAAGTACATTCAAATCAAAAAATTTTTGAAATTATCGTATTTTATTATCGTAAATCTATTCTGCTCTTCTTATTGTTAATTAAAATATCTTATATATATAAAGATTAAAATAGTTCAAATAAAATCAGAAAACTATACATATTTTTTTAAATATAGAAATATAGATTTCATTTTTTCTTTTTTTCTTAATAGAGATGTTTTAAATCTACTAATAAAAATCTTAGACAGATATTTTAATCAAAAAGACAAAATTCTTAGTATCTTTTTGTATTTTCTCTTTTCAAATTTCACAATTTTTTTGAAACGATAGATTATTATGGCGTTTACTTGATTGATAGGTTTCGCGAAGTTTCCTTTCCCCTTCTCAAAAGAGATATCGAAGCTTTCCTTCTGCTCATCATCTCTCCTCCATGCGAGAATGACTTCATTCATTTCCTATACAGGCGCACGCATTCATTACATGTCCATCCGGCTCACATGCGTTTACCATACAAATAAGGTTACTTCCAGGAGTTTCTGGTCTTCGTTAGCGGAGTTGGTTGAGTGAAAGAGGATTCAGTGAAGGGTCGAATGGAAAAGGAGAAGTGGGAGTCGTGAAACTTTCGCATTGAACACTACCGGTATTGTTTGCCCGGTATACTCGAGAACTGAGAACAAGGCGACATTGTAGGCTTTTGCTCCCGGATCTTTTCTGGGCCGCGAGATAACCCGCGTAAGAGTTAGACTTCTGGAAAATGTCGAAATACCCGGTTTAGGCTTCGTTCTATTTCTCCATACTTTTGGGAAAACTCTTTTGTTCATTCGGCATAAATTGAGATAAAGATATTTCAAGTCTATTAAAATTCATGACGAAGTATCAATTCTATTATTTTATATATATATATATATATATATATATATATGTCGCTTGTTTATGTTTATATGTTATATAATATATTCATATAAATAATAGATATCGCATACTAACGCACATGCTATTATGTATATATATACATATATAGGTGAAATTCAATCTATAATAGTAGATATCATTTCAAATATCTCAAAAAGATGGAGCAATCATATATATATATATATTTACATATTATGTATATTTTATATTTTTCTGAGAGAGAGAGAGAGAGAGAGAGAGAGAAAAAAGAGAGAGAGAGAGAGAGAGAGAGAGAGAGAGAGAAATTGATCAAAATTTTTCTTTAACATATTAAAAATTATCAAAATCAATAAAATATACTTTTTTTATACATATAATTACAAACTTTTTAATTGTATGAGATAGAACAATCAAGTTTTAATACTTTATTACTGTACAAAATATTTTTAGATGAAATTGCATTCGAAAGATGAAAAACAAATGAAAATTTGATTTCGTCTACTGAAAGAAATTCATAAAAAAAGAAATTGTACGTAGATTCATTATAGTATATATAACCATATTAAAATCAAAATTTCTAAATCTTTCTGAATTTCTTTGTAAAATAATATAGACATTTTTTTGTAAAATATCAATTAACAAAGAAATGTATTTTTAATATAGAGACCAACATCTCTGATTTCTTATTTATATCTTGATTGTAAAATGAGTTATATGCTTTTTTGAAATCTAGATATTGTGTAATTGATTAAAATCTGTTTCTTTAAAAATGAATTATTTTTGAAAATTAACAAAACTTGAATCATCAATCTCTTATCGAAAATATGTTTTTAGATTTGCATGAATTACATATATTCATTATTATGAAAAAATTCTATTTTGTCAATGAATTATTCATGAAATTTGAATCTCTTTTCACATGCTCAATGTATATATCATCATTAATTATATTCTTATCTAAGTGTTATATGTGTAAATGTTATTAATTATAATAATATTTGAACAAAAGACAAATATTTTTGAGTAATACTCATAGAATTTTATTATTATTTTACTAATTCTCGTGGTGCATTAAAATAAGAACAAAATTTTTTAAATTATTTAAAAAAGGATGAAATTTTTTTAACTTAATCCAAAAAATTGTTTATGTATCTCTTCATAGAATTCTTTTAGAAATTATTTTTTTATTACTACACATCTCTTATTTTATTACTACTTTATTTCAATTTTTGCATTTTACGTGCTTTCTTTTTTTTTTAATAATAACAGAAGTAATTTTTAGTTCTAAGAATTTATTTTAGAACCTCTCTCTTACAAATATATATATCTTATAAATAATCATATCATTTGAGAGATGACATTATTTTATAAATGAACATACATTCAAATACATGGATCTATCATTTATAAAAATTCTGTCTAGACACGTATAGAAAACCCCTTAAATCACTCTTCTCTAAGTTGTACTAAAATTTAATAAAATTTATTAAAATTTAATAATATTAACAATATTGATATTATAAGTCAATTTTTTCTACAATTTTCTTAACAAATCGAATATTAGAATATTAAATATTTAAATTTTAAAATGATATTAAATTAATCTTATGATATTAAAGAGATTTTAAGAAAAATTGAAATTTATTAATATTTAATAACTACTTAAATTAATATCTCTTAGATTATTCCTATATATCTCAATAATCTATATTATTTTATCTATATTCTATTATTCACTTATATTTCTCAATATTTTTGAATAATTTTGAATAAAGCATTTATAAATTTCTATATCATTTAATTATTGACATTGTCATATGCAAATATTGAAATTTCGTATATTTTCCGATTGTGATTTCCGTATTATGATTTCATTATGAGTCACTTCAATAATTAATTTGCTATGATGATCGGCAACATAACTTTGAATTATTTTAATGGAAGGTATTTGCTGGTAGATTACATCGTCCATCGACCATATAAACTGAAAAAAATAAAATTTCGCCGTAATTCGAATTAATTTCACGTTGCTCGGAAAATGTTCGAGAGACCGAGTACTTTTTTAAAGCAGAGAGCTACAAATTGACCTTAATTCATTTATGTTGCTTCGTTTCCTCTCGAAGATCGATGATAGCTGGGAAACATTTTTCAACGTGCCTCAACCTTTTGACCTTTCGAGAGGAAGTTTCGATCTCAAGAATCATACGAGTGTTTGACGGTGATCTTCTGCAGACACAGTCAAACTTGATGTAGGACAGGCATCCTGATTATGCGGTTGATCCTTGAGCATACTGGATAGAAAACAGATGAATTTTTGTGAAATTTTGACTTGCCTATTTTTTCGATAAGAAAATAAAAACTTAATTTCTGTATCCCAACGCTCGACTTAAAATTTTGATCAGGATAATATTAGTAAATTTTTGACAAGATAGTTTTAAGTTATCTGAATGACAATAATTGTTTCAATTAGTTCCATTAATTTTATATTTATGTTTTGTATTATTAAATTCGTATTTATGGTATGCATCAAAAAGTATGATGATCTTTGTATTGCTATACGAACGAAATCTAAGAAAAGCGTATCAAAGTTTATATTTATATTTCTTGTTTTTCTTTGTTAATAGAAATTCATTTCTTAAATTTTCTGAATAAACTTGCCGATTAATTCCCTCCTCACCAATTTTAATAACATATGTTGTAAAAGATCAGTTTCAGCAAATATTTTTTTTATATATCACGAATTATTCAGTACTATTACATTAAATTCTATTTATACATGTAATAGCAATATTAGCAACATGCAGCATATGATCATTACTTTTCTTTATAAATGCATATAATAAATACAAAACAAATCATAATAGTAGTTCATTCATAACAAACTTTACAGATATGCATTCAAAGGAATCGAATGCGAAAATAAAATATAAAACAATTCTTGACGATCGAAATTACAATGATTTAAGTTAATTTTTTCATTGCATATATAAAAGAAATCTTAAAAAGAATCCCATTTAAATTCATAAAATATTTTTAACAAATATATCTAACAAATATATCCATTATATAACTTTATCAATCATTTATTGATGTATACTATCGTACGTATACATATAAATAGAATTTATATAAATAGAATTTAACATCAAACATTTTTTTCAAAGCATTCAAAATTTATAATCGACCACTAATTATATGTAAAGAAAAAAGTTGCTTAAAATGAAATTTTTAAAATATATTTCAAACTTAAAATTGATGAAGACAGAGCTAATCGATGATTGGTTATTTTCCGTTTTAAACTTTGTTTTTATAAAAGAATATATAAAAATTTATTTTGAACAATTTAAATTCATAAATCATCATTATTTTTTGCCTCTTAATATCTCTATGGCTTGACTACATATAATTCTATAATACATACATATGATACATAATACTTACTCCCTAGTGTATATATTCACAAAAATATTTTAAACAAAATTTATAATTCTACATGCAACATAAACGAAATAAAAAATTACAATCCTTTATGTACTATCCCCATTGATCATTCAATCTCTTGCTTCTAACCGAAAAAGAACAAAACGGGAGAAGAATTACGAAGTCAAGATAGGTCGTCACGTACTTGTCGTAAAGTGTATCATCTGCGAAATATATTTTTTACAAGAACGTGATACAGGGACAAGAGACAAAGTAAAGAGATCGAGTAGTACCATTCCTCTCGTGCACATGTGGACAAGGGCGCGTGTATAAGGGGGATCCTCAGACCAGTTGATTACACGCTCGAGAGGCCAAGAGACGTTGTCTGACTGTACTAGACAATGTTGCAAATCTCTCGTCGCGTGTCGCTTGTTCCTGTATGCACATGTATAGGAATGTGCAACAATAGATAGAACAAGAGGCTTACGATGCCTGTTGCGTTTTCGACTTGGCCCGTTTTGCCATTCGAATTTAAGATGTAAAACTCGTTCTTTTTTGGAAAAAAGACATTTGTTTAACTCGTACCAAATACATAATCAATTGGTTTCTGATTTGCAAGTGGAATGGATGATGTGATAAAGTTTGAAGAGGAAACAAATTGAACCTATACTATGTTTTGGGCACCTTTCCCTGTACTTCCATCGAATAATTAAGCCTTTGATAGGCCAGGGCTGGGTCTCGAAATTAGACTGTCGCTACGGAGAAATGAAAAAAGTTGGCGGTGACAGAGCGTGACCTAGTGCGATATTTCTCTGACATCCCGTATATTGGTCTCGTTTCGAAACGCGATTTCGGAGTCCTTTTGAAAGCGTTAGTTTCTCAGGGCTGGGACAAACATGGAATGTCACTGTGTTAGAGGAAAACGTAAAAGGTCTTTTATTGCTTGAAATATCTATTTTCCTGTACATACTGTCTACTGTGAAGTTAATAGATTCTCTTTCAAATTAAAAGCACGAGTATATATAGAGTGTCCTATTTAAGTCAGCTCATACGAATATCTTGGAAACTATTAATGATATTGAAAAATAATTTAAACGAAGATCTAATAGTTTGAAAGAATATATTTGTAAGAAATTTATAGTTATTTATAGTTATTATTTATAGTTATTTTAAAAAGCATCGTTTTAAATAAAAATTGTACATTTTGAAAAATTTTAATTCTTTTTATTACAAAACAATTCAACTATATGTCTGACAGATAATTCTATAAAAATAAGAAAAATTAAATCATGGATAATAAAAGTATTATCCATGATTTAATCAATAAAAATACTAGTTTATTTTTTTAATAATATATTTTAATGGTATAAAAACTAATATCGTCTAAAAATGAAATGTGAATTGTGGTGGCCAGTTTTCTTTCATTTTTCATCTTTGATATAAAAGTTGCAAAGTTCAAACTTTTAAACTTTTTTAAATAAATGACTTAATAACTTTTTAATGAATGACTAGTTGCACTGATTCATGTATTTAAAAAGCTATGATTTTATTTAAAAAAAAAAGACTGATCTTCAAATGTTTTCTAACTTTTACAAAAAAAAATCTTATATTAAATTATGTATTTTTCCAACATTCAATTTTTATTTAAATTTTTTCAATATTGAGATAAGAAATCGATTTTTCCTTCTTTCCGCAATTTCTTTCTTCTCTGATTATCGAAAATATCGATTACACAATTAAAGCTTTCTTATAATCATATCGATAAATATTTTTTTCAGAACTTAACATACGTTCAAAAATAGCTACGATCAAATAAAAACAGTAATAAATGAAATTCTTAATGATGGAAACGACACATTGATTCATTTAGATAACAAACATAGAAATTATTTTGTCTAATCTAAATTGATCGTCAGAGACTTATATCAAAGTAAGAAAACTGCAAATTTTGACAAAAAGAAAGAGAAATACAATCGATCGAAAGGAAGGAAGAGGAGAAGGAGAAGGGACGTGAATCGAAAAGGAAAGTGAGCGATAAAAATTTCAATCGATAGACAGATTTTATTATCATCCGTAGAAGCATTACTCTTTTATTGCTGCTACATTTAAAGCGGATTTCCATCAAATCTAACGAGATATTCAGGTTGTTGAGCGGCGGATCAGGAGAATGCGTTACTTATTGCGAACGTGAATTTTTCGAAACGACCGTCACATAAACTTTTTAACATCCTTCGTTCTCTTTAACAATGTCATTTTTCAATGGATAGCCTCGAATTATAATCAAAGAAAAAGAAAATGTAACGCTCTTTTCGAATTTTTCTTAGAACAGAAGTTTTCAGTATCGTTGAATAGGTCATGTAATTCTTGCGATTTTATACTTTTTCTGAAATTTTATTATACTTCCACTTTTTTCTAGTTAAATTTAATCAGTGTAATCTCCGTCTGTAGCTTTTAGCTAAAGTTCTTTGCTTCGATTATAGATTTAAAAATTATTATTTATGCTCGATAACCATTTTTAAAATATTTCAAGTTAAAATAGTGAATGAAAGTATTAAATTCATACGAATAAACTATTGTTTTTTTTTTAATTTAGAAATTAATAAATTAATTATATTTATTAAATTTTATTTATTAAAATTATTATTTATAAATTTATAATTTATTAAAATTATTATTATATTTATTAAATTTTAAACACTACTATTGAAAAAGATAAAATTAAATATATATACACAGAATAATATCAACAAAATAAAATAATTGTAATGAATTATAATGTAATTATTAAAATTTTTCATGAGTAATCATAAATAATCAGAATATCGATTTTATTGTACGAGATTAAATGTAAAAAAAATAAAAAAATAAAAAAATTACAAAAAATAGAAAATATATGTAAAAAAATATATAGATTTTATATGATAGTTTTTGAAATAAATTATTTTGTTACAATCAATAAATGAATAAATGAAGAAAGAATTTTATTCCGAAATTAGTTGAATTTTAAAATTGAAGACAATTTTTACAAATATAAAATATTAATATTAATCTGAGAAAAGTCTATAGAATAATGTTTCAAAAGAATTTTATTTAAAGAATTTTATATGCATCAATCTAATAAACAGAGAGTAATTTATAATTTAAATATAATTCATTAAACGATTGAAAAAAAAATATAAATATGTGATGCAATCCAATTCTCTTAAGAGATTATTAACATTCTTAAAAGATGACGAATACTACAGAAAAATTCAATGGCCGAGTGTGAATCGCGGCCAATTGAAGCTGACCGCATTTCCACGCTTTATTGCGTACGTTTATCAATCGAAAACGACCATTAATAAACTTAATTGTGCATGAAAGGTCGTGAACACTTGTAGATGCTTTGTCGCATCCATAATCGATTTTTCGATCTAAATTAATTCTATTTATTTATGAATCCTCCTATGCAATCTTATGTAATCTTATTTCTAGTATATGTATAGTATAGTGTATGTATAGCATAAAGGTATATGCAACATAAACTTGATATGTTTCTCTGATATAATATCAATTAATCAGAATTATTATATATCTCCATTCTGGAATAATTAAAAACAATGAACTTTTATCTAAATTCTGCAACTTAGGAAAATATATAGTACATATAAATTAAAGTAAAATGGAAGAAAATATTTTAGATATACTATTAAACTAAATAAATTAAATTAAACAACAAATTGAATATTTATCTATGAATATTTATCTGAAAATAAATAATGAATCTAAAATTTTTTGAAAATATTGTTTTTTGAAATGTTTTTTGTTTAATCCCATGCGTAAAATAAAAAGATCCTTATTTTAATTAAAGCTATATAAATTTTATTATAATTTTCTTATTGATATATTAATTGATATAATTATTACAAATTGTTACATATTAATTTATTTTAATAATTATTTTAAAAATTGTTATAAATACACTTTATATATTTATTATTATGTTATTTTTAGAATTAATATATTTATTGTAATTTATTTTACGTAATGTGTCACATATTAATATAAGATATTATTTTCTTTTCCTTTTTTAAATTCATCCAAATGAAAATTAACGTGTTCATTGTCAGCAATGTTATCTACAACTAATCACGAATTGTTTACAATATCTCATTTTATGCTACTTTTTCTTAATAATAATATAAATGATCTACAAGTCTTAAACAATGATAAACGAGATATGAGAAAATCTCGCTGTAAATAAGATAAGAAATATTCCAAACCTGCCATCACTGAATGTTTCTTGAAATGTTAGGAAAGAAGATTGAGACGAAGAATCCGACGATTTTTCATTTCAAACGTATACTTGATCTTGGTCAAACGTAAACTGGCTTCTTTGTAAATGTCGCGGAATTTTTATTTCCGACCAACCTTTACCCCAAGAAAAGAGTCCTTTTAATTCTCTTTTATAAGCGTTCAGGCAAACAAGCCACAGTTTATGAGTGTTCTTATGCCCCGTGGAGTTCAGCCAACACTGTTACTTTGTAAGGATAAAGAGCATTGCCGAGCAATTTCGTATAAGGAAAAAGGAATGTGTGGATCGGTATTCAGGATGGAATTGTTACGCAAATTTTCAGCTTTGATTTTATTCCTGATCGCGCCCGATGCTCTTCGAAATTACGAATCAGGTCTTTTTGATGTTTGAAAACAGATGAAAATAATTTGACTATGGAAACGATTACATAACGATATATGTTTTCCAATATTAAAATTAGGAACATCCTTTATTTTCGAATAGATTTCTTATTATGCCGTGTTACAAACATAAAAATGAATGAAAGAAAGGAAAAATCGTTTTTAATTAATTTTTTACGTTTTAAAAAATATGATAATAATTAATAATTTAAAATTACAAATTGAATTTCAATTTTATGGAATTTAATTGATGATTATTTTTATACGAATATCGATCTGAATTCCAATTCCATTATTTAACTTGCTAAGTAATTTATTAGAAATAAGGAATTAATTGATCATTCTGCTTACTAATACTTTGAATCTAATTAATGAATTGAATATTTAGTAATTCATTGTAATATTATATTATTTGTTATGTTATCTTAAATATGAATATATATATATTTAATAAATGTATAACGATTAGAAACAAAGAATTATCAAATATTGAATTATAAATTAAATATTATATAGATATAAGAAGTACAAATATATAACAAATCAAGTTTTAATAGATTAAGAAATTTTAATAAATTATTTTATCTATGTATTTTAAACTATGTTCTGATATACTTATTTTATCTTATTGAAAAAAAAATTATATTATACTAATATAAATAATTATAATTATATGACAAAAATTACATCTACAAAAAACTTTCAAACATAAAAAAACTGATATGATATCAATGTCCTTATATAATAATGTAAGGTAGATTTCTTTTAAAAATTTGTATATATTTGAAAATCTTTAATTTTTCTTTTTTCCCAAAATTTTTATTACGAAAGCAAGAGAATTTATTAATATTTAATGATAAATGACTCATGTTTTTCTAAAAGTGATCACAAATTATCGCTACTGTTATATCTTATGATTTTTTGCATTTATTTACTTTAATAAATATAATTATATTATAATATTCTATAGAAGTATCAATATAATCTTCTCATTAGTTAAATCTAAAATAATGCCGTAATCATCTATGATTATTTATAAAACTATTAATCTTTTGAATTTTCATTGTTTTATATGAGAAGAAAAAAGAGGAACAAGTTTCTTGAATATTACATAATATAAAATATATATTATATATTATATAAAAGAAAATATATTCATGCATTAATACAATTACATGATAAATTAAAAAAAATCTTATATTTTCAAAGCCAAGTTTTGTATACACTATTATTATTATTTTAAACATTTATATTTATATCTATTTTATGTCATTTCTAAATTGCAATTTTAAAAAATTAAGTGCTAGTTTAGAAAGAATTAATTCAAAAATAAATAATTGATATATATTATTATTATGCATTTATTATGATCATCATACATATATAAGTATAAATGATATATAAGTATTCTAATATAAGTATACTGTGGCATAAAATCTGTTGTTATTTGGATAAAGAACGCTAAACGATCACGATCTACGCTGATCTTCTTTAATAACTACGCTTAATTGAATTTGAATTACATTGATTCAATCGGACATTCAAATTTGAAATTATTAGAGTATCTCATAAGTTTCTTTCCCACCATGCTAGGTATGACTTTAACTAGCTATTTTTATATAAACATGCAAACAAGCTTATTTATTAATCGTTTATGGCATCGTCGTTTCAGTTGTTCCAGAACTTTTTTAAAGTATATTTCGTTAATGACATAGTCTCTTTTAAACCTTTTTTCCATACCATTCAATATGGATAATCAAAGGAACCATTTGCGGCATATTATGCTTCATTGCTTTAAAAAAGATAATGCAAATGATACTGCAGACGAAATTTGTACTATTTACGGGAATGGTGCCACAACTATTACAACCATCTGCAACTATTACAAAATCTGCAAAGAGATTTAGAGTTGACAATTTTGACTTAAAAGATGAAGACCGCAGCAGTCACCTAGCAATTACGAATACGGATCAAGACCACACTGAAAATCCGCGATATAGTATGCGCGAGATAGTGGATGCCAATATTCCCAAAGACAACGGTACATAATCACCTGATTAGAATGAGATATATCAATCGATATGAAGTTCCATAGCTATTGACAGAGGCCTTATGAATTATATCTCTACGTGCGATTTGCTTTTCCAGCGACATGAAAGACATTCTTTCTTAAAGAGGCTTGGATTTTGTATCAAAATGTATATCGAAAACGCACTTGGTCTAAGGACAATAGACCTTCAACTGTTGGGAAACCTGAACTTCATCCGAAGTCCATTCTTTTGTCCATTTGGTGGGACAAGAAAGGTATAGTGTACTAATAAGGTCTTTCTTAAAGGTGAAACCATTATTTCTGCCAAATACTGCAATCAGTTCGATAAATTGAAAGCCGCCACAGCAAAAAAATGGCCAGAATTGGCGAATCGATGAAGCATTGTTTTTCATCATGACAATGTAAAACTGCAATGTTGCATTAAGCTGTAAGAGAACAGCTGTTACAGTTTGAGACGTTTTATTGCATTCTCCGTATTTCCCACATCTTATTTTATCCGAATATTACTTATTTCTGTCATTAAAAAAATTCTCTCCATGATAAACGGTTCCAATCCAAGTTCCTGAGAGATAGAAGAAGGTGATAGAGCAAAAAATTCATATATAACGCAATAAATCAATCTTAAACAACAAATATGCTCTTTTCATTTCTCGCCAGTTTGATTTTAATTGACTACAGGAAATCGCACAAAATATCTGCTCGAGTAAAAAATGTTATTGTTTTTTTCTCTAGATTTATTTCGAAAAATGATATATCTTAGTAATCAGAATAATCAGAAGAATTAGAATATGTAACTGATCCAGAAAAAAATTACGAGAAAAAGAAAGAAAGAAATGAACGATGCATTCCATGATCAGTGGGCATCATATAATGAACGAGAAAATAATTCGTCATCATTGCTAATTCACTTTTCAGTTAAAAGACTTAAGTTAAATGAATATGAGACGCGGTGAAGTTCGTTCGGGTTGGTTGGACGTTTAATTAAAATCCTTGTTCATTAGAAATTACCATATTCCACAGTGTGATTATTGGAAAAGTAACTTTTGCTCGAAAGCAACTTTCTGCCCATCTGGGAGCTGCGTCGATCACGATAAACGTAACTTGTTAAGGACACTAGCTCTCATTTTCTCTCTAGTATGTGCATATGTGTTTCGCGCGATTTATTGCAGAATAATTGAAAAATTAAGAGCAAAATTTAAAAAAAGAAATCTAAGAATTATTTTTGATGTAAATCTTTTGTATATAGGTTGGAGATTATAAAATACAAGAAAATAGATTCATTGTATAATAAAATACTTTATTTTTTTAATAATCATCTGCTTATTCAAAATTAGATCTTTAAGTCAAAAATTCTAATGAAGTGAAGAGATTTATAAAAAAATATAATAACAGTATAATAACAGTGCAATGGGAAATAAAAATGTTTGTTTTTATTAGCAATGACAAATGTCATTAAGATAAATCAACCTGTAAGCGCGATAAGAATGATAAAAATATCTTTGATCATAAAAATACCGCTTTGGTATATTAGCCTTACTACTCTCTTTTCTTACTTTTCATCTCGTCTATATCCTCAATATCAATATCAATAATTATCAATAGTTATCTTTTTCAATTTCTGATAACATTTCTTTAAATATTTAATTTGTTTAAAGCTTTAAGCTTTCATGTTGTACAAGGTATTCTAAATAATAGAATTTTTAAGTATTTTCGATAATCTAAAAAAATCGTTTTGAACAAAAATTAGTTCAATTTCTTACTATTTATAAATTGCGATGTTAAAATTTTCCAAAAAATTATTTTTTAAAAAAATAAAAGATAAAGTTTTTAAAATATTTTCATTTTTTTTTATTTTTAGATTATTTTTTATCATACAGTATAAGTTTAACGATCTCCTATTTCCTAATTCCTAAATTTGAAGTTAAAAATGTAATATGAACTGCATATATATATATATATATAAAATTATAAAATTTAAAATAAACTATTTAAAAAGTCAATGTAACTTTTTAAAAATTATTTTTTGAAAAATTTTAACATTGCAATTTGTAACTATTAAAAAATTATTAAAATTTTCTTATAAAATAATTTTTCACAGATTATCCGAAAAAAAAATTGTAACTATATAATATTTTTATATGTGCAAAATAATTTTTTGACCAATTTTTCTTCTTGTAGAAACATCCAAAGTACGAATTTATTGAGTAGAATTTCCTGTGTGTTGAAATTTTATATTAAAAATCTATATTAAATGTCATATCTTTGATAAAAATTTCATATCATTCAAACAAATTATTGATATGAAACATTTTATTATCATTATTATTTATTTGATAATCCCATTTCTTAATATCGGATTTTCTTACACCTTTTTTTTTCCAAATCATTTTTCTTTCTCAATTAATTAGACGTACAATCTATAATTTATCACAATCTTTTTTTTTCATTCGTTCTCATAGAAAGAAAAAAGCGATAAAGAAAAAGAGAAAAACATGTAAATTAGTGATGATTATGAAATAAATTCAAACACATTAAAATGTAAAGGATTCGAGAGAAGTGAAACTTCGTAAAGCTTATCTTGGACATATCTTTCCACCATAATCCAGCGATCTTGGTTGACGTGAAGCATGGGAATCTTCCGATAAGGCTAATTTCCCCAAGGAAATTCCCGGAGATTGGGAAAATCAGTGGCGCAATCGATTCGACGCGCCTTGCCTGCAGAGAAATTATTCATTCTCGATAAAGAGCGTACTCGTTTGATAGCGACTGGCACCTGTGGAATCGTTCGAATTAAATGGGTGCTTGCCTTATAGTTTCTCTTGTCCGTAAATCAGCTGTTTTTCTGCGATTTTTCGTTATATTTGATTAAACGAATGTATTTAAACAGTTCAGTCATAATTGAAAATCATAGTTTTCAAATGTTTCATAGTTTCTAACAAATGTTAGAACTTTTTCCAATAAAGATAAAAATTTATAATGAAATGAAAATCAAGGATGAAATTTTTATTGAATTGCTAATATTACAAGGTTTAAATATTAAAAGAAATTTTAATTATCAATTAAAATTTAAAAATTAAAATTTATTAACTCGATTAAATTAACTCTTTGATAGTGTAATAAAATTACAAGAATTCAAAAAAGGCAATTTAGAAAATAATTAATTTTTTTATTAAAATTTTTTAAAGCTCTGACATCAAATAAAAAAATTATACACAATGCATTTAATTTAGATATTTTAAATATCTTGTTTATTATTGGTTTGTTATTATTGGAAAAATTTTTTTTGAAATTTATATTAGCATTATTTGATTCTTCAAATAGAGCTACTTTTATCATAATATGATAATTGAAATCAAAATATTTCAATTATTCATATAAGTATTATTTAATTATGTGTTTTATGATATGATATGAAAACTGTTTTTATAACGAAGATTTAATGAAGATACGTATGGATAATATTGCAAAACGTCCAGATTCACACCATTATTTATACATAATTAAAAATCGTTCTTTTGCACATTTCTTCCCGACAAAAACCACCAATTAATGGTGGTGTTTTGGTGACACATGACACGTATCGATTTTCCGATAGATTTTTGTGGCTCATTAGCATATGATTGATTTACAATTGTATAAATTTCTGTTCCTCTTATCTTAAAGAAATCATTTATGCAAAAAAAATAAAAAAATTTTTAAAAATGATAAAATTTTAAAAAATGATAATTTAAAAATTTTTTAAATTTCTTTATACAAAAAGTGAACAAAAAAAAAAGAAAAAAATATTTTAAACTTATTCATATTTTCAAAAGATTCTCCAAACAACATTAAAAGTGATCAAAACTATTTACATTGACTATATTCTTCTATATATAAATGAAATATTAATTCCATTTAAACAATCTAATAAACCAAACAATCTTTATCTTTTTTGAAGACTACAGCAAATCTATGTAATTACATTATTTCGGAGAAAACGGTGAGACACGCGAGACGTCTCAAAAATAAAATGGAAGTGAAGAATCGCAAGAGTCTAGAAACTCGTTTGGGATCCTTGGGTGTCCTCAACGGTTCTTAGTTGTTCTCAAACGGTGCTCTTCGCGTTCTTCACTGGCTCAAGGTCGCGCAACAAACGGCCGCATTCACCAGGCTGCATTCAGCTCCGTACGTGTCGTCTTTTATGACCAGGCCTTGAAGAAGATCTGATACAAACTGGTTGCCTTCGACTCGTTGTTACCACTTGTTCGTTTCGCTAACGGGAGATTTATGGTAATTCGTTACGTATCAGTACTACACATATGTTTTTCTTTTTCCTTCTTATAATATGAAATATAATCAAAAATCGGATTTTTTGAAAAAAATTTTTTTGATGAACTATTAATTTATGTCATAATTTAATAATTGCTTTATATTTTAAATATATATTGATGTAATAGACTATAGAAATTTGAATAAATAAATACAAATAAATAATGCAGACGTTGATTTAAAATTTATCTATAATTTTGAGAAATAAGATAAATTTGATAATATCCAATTCCATGATAATATTCAATTTTTTTTTTCAATTCATTGAATCTCATCGAAACATTGCTATTTAAATTTTAATTTTTGGATATAAAAAAAATTCATAATAATCTAAATTTTAGAGATTGTAAAAAATTCTATTTTAATATCATTCATTGCAAAATTTTATTTTTTTTGACGAATTTAATTTGAATCCTAAAAAATATTTCATATAATTGTATATATTTAATAATATATATTTGAAATATCTCTGAAAAATGAAATCAAAAGAAGGTCAAATTTAAATTAATTAATAAAATTTTTCTAAAATTTAGAATTTTTTTTTCACCACGTCATTTGAAATTTTTTGACTCAAAGAATCAAAAAAAGAAGATTTTTTTTTTATTTCTAATTCATTTTACAATTTCTATCTTTACGGGATTTACCAATAATTCTCGTGACAGCCTGCTCTCGATCCACGTTCAAACGGGTTATATACAAACATGATGAGAGATGAATAAAGGAGAATTGGAGGATCACGAGCATGTACAACCGATATTCATCTTTCCGTAGGACGTAAGATTCCAATAAAAATGCAAATTCCATGACGCTCCGCGGACCAGCTGGTACGACAGCACAACTGAACCGTCCTGTTTACTCGTCAAAAGAGAAAGTTGAAAAGAGGTAGGCAACGCGTTCTCGAAACGAAGTATACAGAGTGTACTTTGTAATTGTCACCATAATAATAATATGACAAAAAAATATTTCAAATAAGAATTAATTAATTTTTAATCAATTATAAATTACAATAAAAAAATTTTTTATAAGAAAATTCAAAATTTTCTTAATTTTTTTAAAATATATAGAATAATGATATATATATTTTTTATTCTATAGTGAAATGTCAAGATAAATTCAATGATGTATATAGAATTCTTTAAATGATTTTTAATAAAAAAAAATATCGAATAAATCAAAGACAAATTATTATAAGAAATTATTTTATTTCAATAAAATTAAAATTTTTAAAATGGCTATTTTTAATGTAAAAGATATTAACATAATATTATTGT
The DNA here is from genome assembly GCF_048593485.1 of Apis florea. NCBI lineage: Eukaryota > Metazoa > Arthropoda > Insecta > Hymenoptera > Apidae > Apis > Apis florea. The sequence goes on from NW_028256772.1 coordinate 256,218, forward strand.
AATAAAATAAATAAAATAAATAGTGCCTTAGTATTTAACCATTTCAAAAATGTAATTTCATTGAAAAAAACTTGATAAATTTATTCGATATTTCATTCAAAGTTATATGAAGGTATATATATAGTATAATACATCATTGAATTCATCTTAATATTATAAGTATAAGAATATGATATTTTTTTTTTTTTGTCTAATTATTGAAAAATCATGCTGATAGTTATATTCCACTTTATATGGATTTACATAGTTATGCTTTTTATTACGTCATTTATATCAGTAATTATTATTATTTACTTACATATATATATTTAACAATAAAATAATCATTTCTAAATAATAAATTTTTCTTGATACTTATCTAATTTACTCCAGCTAAAAAATTTTTCAAAAATAACATTATTCAAAATTCATTAAAAATAATTATATGATGTAAAATGTTTCTTCATTAATACATGAATGGATCGATTAATGGATCTAATAATAGTAATGGATCTAATATGGAATAAGTATAAGAAGAAATAATTTAAATTCTATTTTTATCAAGAGCAAAAAACATCTTATTTTGTTAAATTTTAAAATATATAATTAATAATTTCAAATATATGTAAAAATAAAATATATATTAAGGATAGGAAACGCTGTAAAATGTTAAATAGAAAATAAAAAAAAAATAATATTTATTTCTTTGAGTTTACATTAATAAATATTTCTTATAACATTAATAAATATTTCATGTAAGATTTTTGTTAATCAAAGAATTTTTTTTAAATTATTATTTTGTTTTTTTCTCCACTAAAATTTAAATTATTATTTATATTTATTTACTTATTTACATATCATAATTATATCATTAATTTAATGTGATATAAGATTTTTATATGTCTCATATATCTTTAGTATAGTATTTTATGTTTCAAAAATTATAATATTTTATATATTGTAAAATTATAGTATTATATATTATAAATTTTATATATTGAAAGAGTAGTAATTTGCTTCTTTTTTTTTTGTGATCGCGAGGATTTATCTTAGAACTAAAAATCAAACAAAATAAAAAAGATCTTGATTTGCACAATTTTATATTATATATTATAATTAATTTAATTGTTTTTATTATAATTAAAAATTCACACTTTTTTCATTGGAAATTTCCAGGATAGATATTTTAGCACCTACAATATTGCTCGAACATGTTAAAAACCAACATCTCGATATGGATGGTTATTATGTAAGAGGCTGTTTTCGATGTGGATATATAAAATCATGATGCCATTCTTGTGTTGAGAAACGATGCGAAGGTGAACATGAGAGTCTGTTTCATTGTTGTCTGAACTTTTTATTGCAATTTTCTGTCTTCCTATATGACGTAACGATTATTTAGGAATTTAAGACCTATGCTTGAAATTTATTTATTTATTTTTATAAAATTTTATAAAAAATATGTAAGGAAAAAATATTCTACTATTAGTTAGAGTAAATACCAATATTACTTGTTATATTAAATTGATATTACGTTGATCTACAAGAGAATACAAGATAATATCCAACTTCGATATCTTATCTAAGACGTAATCAGTTAGCAAACGCATAATGTTGCTATTATCATTTTGTAACGCATTATAAGTCACGTGATTTTAATGAATATTTTAATATTTGTTTTTGAATTTAAAAAAGAGATTTAATGCTAATTTTTTTAATAAGTAGTAAATATACGAAAAATGTGATATTAGACACATTTAATTGATAAAAAAATATTTTTCACATATAATATCTCAGAAAAATTTAACATTAAAAGAAGTAATAATCCGATCAAGATTGTTAAGACATTTTTAAATATTTATTTTACTTTTTGTTAGAATTAATTTAATTTATATAAATTCATATTTGTATATATATACACACATATAATAGATAATAGATATTACGAATTTTATTTTCTCAATCTTATTAATGAAATTAATTCTATATCTCTGACGAATTTGGTATTTTCGGAGATCGAGTTATTGCACGGATTTTACTGCTGGCTTTACGATTATCTGATGTCAGCCACAAAAAACACATTGCACATACGAAAAATCTTCAAAAAATAAGACATTCTTGAAATTTTATAAATATGAAGATTTCTAATAAAGATTATTATATTATAAATTTATTATTATTAATTATTATTATTAATTATATTATATTATAAATTTAATTTTTCGTTATTGATTTCTGTCATTCTAACAAAAATATTATAGAATCAAATATATAACATTTTTTAAAATATTCTGATTTGCAGTAAAATATTGCAGTAATTCATATAAATTCAATATGTTATCGTGATTATCTTATTATAATATTTGTTCAACACAATATATTTAGTATCCTTATATTAAAATTTTATGAAGATAAACTTTAAAAATATTTAGAGAAATATATTGAATATTTGAATTTTTGTAAATATAATAATAAAATATAATAATTTCAATTAAATTAATGAATTGGAAATTCCTCTTCTCGTAAACATGGAACAGATAAACAACAAAATATTATATTGAAAAGTATTCATATCATAAAATTGATTAAAAATATCATTTATTTAAAAATTGAGATAATTTTTTAACTTTATTTAGATCAAATTAAATAAATAAGTCATTATGTAATCATTAACATTATTTTTAAATTATTTACATAGAAAGTTATAAATGTAATATAATAAAATTATAAATATATAATAAAATATATTAAATTCTATTACATAAAAAATCCTAAATCAAAATATAATATTTAATATAATCATAATATAATATACAATTTTTCAACTTTTTATATTATATTTTGTCTCTTTTTGTAATTTTGTAATTTTAATTAACATATTAAGTTTCTCGATAAATATTCTTCTTTTTATAATTCGATTTCTAATAATATAAAAGACACAATCGAACAATTCTGCAATTAGATACAAAATTATCATCCATCTTGATGATTGTTATAAAATCGTATACTTGTATGGAGCCTTAATGGAAGGAACTTCGGGAATGTTGCATAATTTTACTACCATTTTTTGCTCGGGAACCTTGATGCTGCTTACCTATTTTAGAAGGAACGGAGCGAGAACAAACTCGGCTATTGCGCGTTGTTACACGCAGATAATGAGTACATCCATAAAAAGCGAGCATATCAACGCGATAAATGTTAACTGAAGCAATTAGATACGGGAGAGTTTTAAAGCCTTTTTCAGTTGATAATTTTGTCTTCGTTAAAATTAAGAAAATCTTTGATAAGAATTAATTTTTAAAACTTCAAAAAGTTTGTTCTAAAAGTTTTAAAAAAGTCTCAAAAAAAATTGCTAAAAAGAGTTTCTCGTGTTCAAAGAACTATTTTAAAGAAGTATAGATCTCATTACCGATTTTATTTTTCCATTGATTTTTCTTATATATAAGTTTATTTGAATTCGATTTTTATTTTTATTTTAATTTTTAGTAGTATTCTCAACATTATTTGGAAGATTATTTTTTATAGAAATTTTTCCTCATAATAATGAAAATATATTTTTAATAAAGTAAATATAATTTTATTTTTAAAAATAAATCAAAAATAAATCAAATCAATAAATTCAATATATTTTGTTGCTTTTTTTCAAAATTTTAAATATTGTTTGATTATTTTAATATTTATTTTAATATTTTTATTATACTTTATTTTATATTATATATATATTATAGAAAAATATTTTTTTAATGTCATTATAATTTCATTATAATATGTATATATTTGATTTAATTATTATATATTTGTGCTAATTAATAAATATTAATAATATATAATTAATTATATATTAATACCATGTAAAGTATAATGAAATGTAAAAGATACTATTAGCTCATTAGATTCAAACATCTAAAAAAGATTATATGTAAATAATCTAATATACATAATTCTTTTTTTTTTTAACTAAATATTTTCTTATCGGGTTCTTCATATAATTATAAATATAATAAAAAATATTTCATTTTTATAATATTAATTTTTTACAATTATATGAATTTTTTATAGTTATATTAGTAATTGATACAAAATTTAATTGGATTTAATTAATTAATTAATATAGCAAATAGAATAGTGTATAAAAACTTTTTGTAATCACTAAAAGTATTTACTTAACTTCTAAATATTTTTTAAGTTGTTGCATATATTGTTGAATATATAGTAATGTTATCATTGCTATATATTCATTAGAAATAATATATATATATATATATTATATGATATGTCTCATGGTGCTCTAACTAGTCGTTCATTCAACATATCGCCCATTTAAATTCTCGATGGTGACATTACGCATTACTGATAATGCGTGCGCGTTACATCATTTAAAGAGCAGAAACTGCATTAATTTAATAGTAGCGGACAGTATATTCGGCGTTTCGTTGAGCATTCCTCCATGGGGTTGGTCTCTTTGCATAGAGAAACAGCCGTTCATAAATTTTCCGGCTGAGATATCGGGGTTCTACGTCCCATTAGGCGGTTTAGTCCGTGGTGGAACGATTGGATTATGATCAAACGGCAGAAAGCAATTTCGTGGTGGGCCTGTTTTCCTCTTAGGAGAGTATTCCGCCACGAAAATACGGCATAATAATAATAATAATAATACATCTTTTGTACATATATACATATACTACTGACTGAAAATTCCAAATCATTAACTGCTAAAGAATTTTCAAGAATTGTAGAAAAAGTTAGTTTAGAGTTCTATTAATTTTTAATTTTTGAGAAATAAATTCCTGAGTAAAATTTTTATCAACATCTGTAGTATCATATAAAATCGAAGAATTTAAAGAATATTAGGTTAAGTTTTCATTATTCTTTGAGAATAATTTTTTGTCAAAAATCTATCAACTAAATGAAATTATGGATATCTATAAGATTAATTTTGAATTAATCATATAATTAGAAATAAATTTAAAAAAAGAAAGCAAAAGATTTGAAATTTTTGGTTGATGATTGTATATATTCTTCTAAATACTCTAATAAATGAAATTCTTCCTATCCATTAAAATGAAATTGAAAAAGAAGAAGAAACAAAGGAATTTAAATTAATGAGTCAGAATTAAATGGAAGTGATATTAAAAATTATATGAATGGAATAATGGAAGATTATCTTTCCATTATCAGAAAATATGATAATTGAATATCAAGTGGCATTTTCAGGAAATGTTGAAAAGATTCTTATATCAAGTTGCAATTCGAGATTCGATGATACAATTTGGATTGCATTTATTTTTGAAGCGATATCGATTAAAAATTGAAGTCTTCTTGAGGAAGTTCGTTATTTCATCATATTTTATTAATTCATTATTTAGCCATTGAAATGTTAATTAAGATATTAATTATGATATTCCTAATTTAGTAGATAATTGAATTAACTAATATTGAAGAAAAAGATAAAAAAATAAATTTTCAATAATTCTTTGATATTAAAATTTTAGATTTATAATGTAAATCGATAGCAATATATTAAATAGCAATAATAAACTGTAATGTAAATTTTTTTAATAAAAAGATTAACATAAAATTCTAAGTTTTCCCAAATAAAAAAATTTCAAAGTATTATTATATACGAGTTACTTATATTGTAGTTCATAATTTATGTCCTTTTTATTTGCAACTATATTGTTTTCAATAAAATTCCTTAAAAATGATAAAACAAAAAATATCGTTCAAAACCACATCTATGCTCGCGTGTTTTGTTTCGTTGAACTTGTTCTGAAAAAGACAATCTGGATTAAACACGAAAAATTAAAATATATATCCAGTAGCTAATATTTATTCAATAGAAATAGAAATATTTTAGAAGAAACGAATCTTCTGTTTTTTTTTTTTATTATTAATCCAATTGAAATTCATATATCATATAATTATATTAAAGAATATAGAGAAAAATGAAATTATTAAGAATTTTATATATATTTTATATAAAACATTTTAGCTAAATAGATATATATTTATATAGGTACTTGTATATCATAGAAAATAAAGAAAAAAACATTTGCTAATTTAAATAAAAAATCATACAGTTTCATCAATCCTCCACATAACAATGTTTTCTTCTCTCTCTCTCTCTCTCTCTCTCTCTCTCTCTCTCTCTCTCTCTCTCTCTCTCTCTCTATTCTCTATTTTTCTCTTTCAATACGCCAAAACACTTTTTTTAGGGATAAAATTTGTAACTAGTTTTTAATTTTTTATTAATGCATAGATGGCTAATCAAGTATATAATCGCGCGAACTCCACGCCGGTCAATATTTTATAAATGGTTCTTCCGGTAATTTATAATCTTATGTTACTAGCATCGACAAAGTCAATAAAATTGAATAAGAAAGCTTGAATAAAAAAGATTGAAAATTATTTATATATCTGTTTTTCTAAATCTTCATTAATTATAAAGAGATTAATTGCTTGCGAGAAATTAAAATTTTTAATTAAATTCTAATAAATTATTCCAAAACAAAGAAAAAAAAGAAAGGAACAAGATTATTGAACGAAAATTAATAATTTGCTTTATCGAGAAAGGTAATTGAAAAAGATAGGGAAACAAATGATTTTTGTTTTCATCTCTTATTTCGTGATTATAGTATTAATATTCATATAATCATATATTATTAGTATTCATTAGAATTGATTATTTATTGCTTTATAGCTGAAACAATACATTGAAATTGAAATAATTGAAATAATTCAAAAGTAGAATAAAGATTATAATGAACTTTGATATTGATAAGCATTGAAATATTGAAGTGTAAATTTTGTATGAACGAAGAACTGATTTGTATCATTTCATTTTTTATGAGCTAAAAAAAAAATAAATGATTAGAAGCTTAAATAAAAGAATCGTAAAATAATAGAAGAATAACAAATAAATCAATGAAAATCTCAATATTTAAACAATATTAAAAAAATTTTTATAAATTATTTAACAGACTTCATTATCGAAGATAATTGAAATTGTTTCTCATAAAATATTCTTATGTTCATAAAGTGATCGAATATTGAAGTTGATATATTATATATTTTCTCTTTATGTAACGTGTAATTCGCACCGTTTTATGAAGCAATTTAATTGCAAGGTAGATGATGAAATACACGTGAACGTGATTTTTTACTGTGCATAAAATTAGGCTAGTTAAATATTTTCTGACCAATTCCCGAGATAATATCAACGTGTTTTTCATCTTATCTTTACAACTTGGTTTGTTCCGATTTCGCAAGTCATTTCATTAATTCTTCTTGTTCTTATCTATCTCTCCTACAATACACGGGTTTTCTTACAAATCCATTTAAGTACTTTAGTTCTCAACTTTGATAATACATTTTCTCTATACAGTTAAACTTTAATAATTCTTAAATCTTTGTAACTGGAAAACCTCTATAAGATTAAAATTTTATTTATTCCTTTCTTATTATTCTACAGAAAGATTCTAAAAGTCAATCTAATCGCATAAATCTAATTATAGCAGTATAAAAATATTTCTCATATTATATATTTTATTCCTGAAATTTAAAGATGTTTTGAAAATCCGTCAAATTATGGAAATTATATTTTTTTGTAACTCAATCAATACCAAATTAAAAAATTTGATATACCATATTAAAATACTAAATATTGAAAAATATCATTTTCTGTTATAAATCATGTTTTAATTTGTTAAGTTGATATTGCTTTGAAATTTTATTTTTTTACAATTCAATGTATAAGGTTAAAATTATATATATATTCTATTTCTAAAATAAAATTCAATTTCGCGATAAGTATTATTATTTGAATTAGATTACGAATTTTTTAAATTTACAGAAAATTCAATATGTAAAAATGTATAAAATATATATGTTATAAATATAAAATATCTGAAGTAAAATATATTTTTTATATTTAAACAGATTTTTATTCTTTAAGTTTCATTTTTTTTTTACATATATTTATAAAGATTTTAATTTTCATATAGGAAAAATAAAGCTAAGAATTTCTAATTATATGTCCAACAATATTAAATTACATAACGAAAAATATTACAATATAAATACGACTATTCTTTTCAAGGTTAAAAAAATACTTTTCTTATTTTCATCATCTTGTCCCAAGTAAAACGGTCTCGACGGTGATCGAACTTAATGAAAAAAGTTAATTCAACTCTGATAACATTCACCCAAGATCAGAATTGATCGTGCATCGTCGACATAGTCAGTTTAATTCCAGCGCGAATCATTCGCGAGCACCAACCGGAAACTCGTTAACGAATCGTGGTAGATGTAATTAGTTTTCTTATTGCGATTTGTCGAAGCTCTTTCCACGAAGCTGTTTCTCGAATAGTGAAAGAGAAAGTTGAGAGAATGAAGAAAACAACCAGAGACGGATAACAGATTTCTAGATCGGCGAGATTCCATTTTATTTGAAAACATCACATTAATCAAATATACTTGACATTACATTGAAAAAAACTTGCATTTCTTTACTCATCCAACGACGTTATATCTTTTCAATGCAATATTATATGATCTTCGATTGATGATACTGTGAAATGATTGAACTGAAAAGTGATTTATTTTAACATGTCGTTAGATATATTCCTTTTTTATTTAAATGTTTTGTCCAGCATTTTGAAATATCCAAAAAATTTAATATTTTATCATTCTTCTTTCACCATTTTTGTAAAGACAAATAACTTATATTATTGCTAAATCTCTGAAATTTTTATGAAGTTTTTAATTATATGTATAATATTTTAATATAGCTAAAGCAATGGAAAATATCAGAAATCTTTTTCTTTAATGAAAAATTGAAATTATTTTTTTTAAATAATAAATATATACTTTTCATAATATATATTTATTATAATATGAAGATAAGTTCATATGATTTATACTATAATTCTAAATTAACTTTATATTAAGAGATTTTAATTAATTTCATAAGAAAGTTAACGTTTCTTAACATTGAAACTACAAATCGAAAACAAATTGAAATTATTTAAAAATTTTTTTTATTAATTACTAAAAATGCAAGAATTTTTAAAAATTAATATTAATTTTTTTAAAAAGAAAGAAAGAAAGATAATTGTATAAAAATACTTAATTATTTCCATAATAATACATTAACTTTAAATATTTACTTATAATATTTATTTACGAATTATCGATAATTCTAATGTTAAAATATTAGGTTTTTTATTTAGATATATATTTGGTATATATATTTGGTATATATATTATAATATATATACCAAATTGTAATAACAAAATTAAAAAACTTTTTGATTATATTTTGATTATATTTTATCTCATTTAAATTAAGGTATACATAAAATGGATACAAATGGACAAATTTTTTTATCTAATGCTAAATTGAAATAAATTCAATAATGTCATCCTAATAAATATGAATATGTGTGTGTATTAAACAAGAAAAATTTTATATATATATTCCTACATGCACATATTTATTATTCATATATGTTGTTATTTCTCAGAAAAATGAAGCATCGATTTCTTCGAATAAAAAATAATAACTGTTGACAGATGTTATTCTCTTCGCTGATAATCACCGAGAATCTCATATTTCGCTTAACACCACTCTCATGATCCTAGAACACCGAAAGAATTCAGCTGACTTCGTTGGAAAAATGGCTACGTGAAGAGTATACTTTGGTTGTCATGATACAAGTATAGAGTTTCGTTTGTCCTTGCGAATTTCTTTCGAGATTTTCAAACGAGCCGAAAAAGATATGTGTTCATGAAACAAGGAGAACTCACCCATGAAACAAACCGAAACCACTAATTATTATCGAATCCCAAAAGTTGTTTCTTCACTTCGGAATCACTCGAACGAAATTGATTCGCTCCACTAATTCACTCTTAGTAATTCCACTTTAAACTTTGAGACCAAGAGATCAACAAAGTTTGAAATTCGCAAGAAATACGGATCTTCCAATGATTCTGACAAACGAGATCGATGAGAGGATCTTAATCATTGGCCAATCTAAATATTTGACGTTGCTACTCGGTAATTGGACCAATTTCGTCGGCCAAATTATTTCAAATATACACATTTATATCATGTTATTCAATGGTTTGTACGTGACTTAATACAGCACGTTCAATAAAGTAATATTGAGGAAATCATGATGGCGGAAGGAGCTACGGCGAAAGACGAAGGTCTATGACTGGTATTTCCAGCATCTGCAACGGAGCTTCTCGGTTCCCTGGAGATCTTTGGCGAGCGAGACAGTGTTTCCATAGTTGCGGCGCGAGTGAATCCAGACTTTCGAGAGGGACGAACGACGACGACGATGACAACAAGAAGAATATGAAGAGTGAAGAGCGGAAATACAGCCGGAAGCCTGGCCAAGTTTCATTGCAATGCAACTTTCATGAACTCCAAGATAGTATGTAACAAAGACCTAAGCCAATGTCGTAAAGTGGTTTTCCGAGACGAATCTTTAAAGTCATTATTGTATTAGTCATGCTTTGTCATTTCGTGACTCATCTGAGCGGATGAATGACGCGTTGATTTCCTTCATATACTACAATGACTTTGTATGTATATTCTAAATATATATATATATATATGTTTGTACGTATTGTGCGTTACTGGTAAGTTGGCATTCGAAAAAGAATATAGAGTCTAGTGAGATAAGCCAATCTAAACAAATATATAGTTATACGAATAGTTATACGTTCTTATAATTAGCTGAACTCATCGCATCTATTAATTATCAGCGATAACATATATTAGTATGTGTTACATTTGATGGGATAAATAATTTATCGTCCTCATTCTCCGGATGCCAATTTACCAGCAACACACAGTACATTATTCATCAAAAATTTGGAAATTTCATTAAGAATTTAAAGCAAAAGTTAGATTAGAATTTTGCTAATAGAAATATTATGAAAAATCAATCAAAATAAATATAAAAAATTACTTAATATTTAAATTAATGGTAAAATTAACAGAAGATCCAATTATAAATAATTAAAAATTTTTGATTGGTAATATGTATAGTTTATGAAGTTGTTTTTTACTATTTTTGCAAAAAAAAACTTGATAAATTATTAAAAAATTTAATATTAAAAATAAACATTTCTTATATGAAAATATGAAAATAACATAAAATGCAAAGAAGATATTAGCAAGATATCGAATCATACGAATAACTTATGGTTGGATATCTATCATTTTAAATCAATGAAAAATTGATTTTGAATCGAGTATTCGAGTAATGGAAAGTAATAGTTCTTCAGCTTTTAATATATATGATACATTTAACATTTAGTGAAATGATTTTTGCTAGGAATTATATTAATTTTTTCAGAATAAAAGTTTTTCATATATCACGTATTAATTCTTAATAATAAAAAGCTATTTGTTTTATATTTTAATAAAAAAATATAATTCGTTAAAATTTTAAATATTGGCAAAATAAATAATTAAAACAATATCAACACATTTTATTTTACACAAAATATTAATATGAACATAATCATTATATCCAACAAAAAATATCAATTTTATACATTTAAGTTCTTAAGTTTTATTTTAATTAAATTCACGTAACGTTTATTTTTTTGTTCAAATTTTTTTTAAACATTTGTTTAGCATTGAGTATAAGTAAACAACATCCAAATTGAGACGGGAATCCATTCGTTTCGCAAAATACCATTATTGTTTCTACAACGGTGGATTTATTTCATAGATTGAGGGAAAGAGGGATGGATTTCAATATCAAGAAAGCCCGATAAAATTGAATCGAAATGAAAAATATAGAAAACGATAGTGGAACCGGCTTTTCCAATCCGAGCGTCCCCGGATGTTCACGCCTTTATGCGCCATGACTAGTTATCTAAGCTCGTATGCAGAATGCCTTCCTTGTCAGTTTTCTAAGATTTTCGTTAGACTTCGTTATAGAACTTTAAAATAAAAATTTAAAACTTTAATCTCATTGTGATCAATATCAGGAAATAATGCAATAATAAAATTGCTAGACAAGAAATTTAGTATTAATTATTAACTCTGTTAATTTAATTTTCGTTTTAGTGAATTAAAAAATCTTTAATGTTTTAAAGAAAATTTCAACATGGAATTAAAAGAGAAATCATATTTTTCACAATTTTAATTCTTTAATAAAAGAAATATCGAAACAGATAATTTGAAAAATGATTTGTAATATGAATATATTATCAAAATTCGAACTTTTGGTTTATTAGACGTAGAAAATATGCATTCTTTCAGGTTTTAATAATAATATTTAAAATATAGTTTGAATAATTATTATTAATATCTTATTCGAATCTCTCTTGAAGAATAAGTTATCAAACAATTAAAATTTTTTTATCATTTGTTCATCAAAATTATAAAATTTCTAAAATTTAAATATCTTGATTATTAAAAAAATATTTTATTAATTAATTTAAAAATTATATTGAATAATACAGAAAAAAATTATTAAAATATAACTATTAATTTTCATTCTAGAATTTTTTAAAAAATAGAAATATTAAATAAATAAAATATAATCAAAAGATTTATCAATTATCGTGCTTATTAAAAAAAAGAGAAATGTTGCAAAAAGTTTAATACAGATTTTTACTATTGAAAAATATATTAAACACAAATAATCTTCGTTTTCAGTTTAATAATTGTAAAAAATCTTTACGGATTAAAATTTAATTATTTTATTCTGTAACGCGATCTTATATTTTAAAAAATGGTATGTATTTTTTTGAAAGCTTCATAATTTCAAATTTGAACAATTTTTTGATAAATTACATTCATCATTCCTTTCTTTCAATATACACCAATAAGACAATTATAGATTTATATAGAGAGTATTAATATATTTGTGAAATTTATTTGAAAGATTGATTTTAGAAGTTAAAACAAATAAAAATTAAGATATCGATCGATATTAGCAAATATCGATTAAGATTATTTATTAAGTTGTAAACAATTTGAGTTTGCGTGAGAATTTTGATTCTATCTCTCCATACTATTATTTTATTCTGTCTCTGCTTCATTTCATTTAAAATAAACTCTTTATTTAATTTAATTTAAATTGCTCTTAATTTGATAAATAAGCTTTTATTGTATTTTTGTATTTTAAATTTGTTTTGAATTCTAGAATTGATTCTTCAAATGTGTCTCACGAGTATATCCAAATATCTCAATTACAAATCGATCTTGTAATGATGATTCTTGAATGAAAGGAATAGGATCGTTCATCCCTGGTGAATTTCGTAATGATCAGATGCATTTACATCGAAAATGTTTCCAGTTGCAACACAATCAATGCGTCAAGTTATACATATATATATATATTAAATTTATAAAATACTCGCAAACGTGCATGATTTTGCATGCTCATGCGTTCGTTAAAATCCCGAATGCCCTATAGTTTCGTCTCTCCATTAATGGCCCCTGGCCAAATGCCGTGGAAACCGTCGAACTTTCCCAACTTTCACAACAGAAAACGACTCAATGAGACGAAAGTTGAAAAATATTCCTGTATAAAGTGTGACAAAATCGTTTCCTGCGTTCTCTAACAATATAAATAATTGTAGATGAATCATCAACAACTCGTTTTCTGTTTATCGAAAAATTGGAAACAAGAAAGATGAAATTCATAAAACTTTGAATTGTTGGAAGAATAGCAATTATATTAATGTTGTATAAATTATTACTATTTATGGAAAAAATGATATATAATAAGCTTCTTTCTTATTCATTAGTATTTGAACATATATTGTAAAAAAATTGTATTATAATGAGAAATTGTATAGAATTATATCATCATCTTTGGTAGAAATCTTGGAAACAAATTTTCAAAACATAAGTAAAAATGAAGAAAAGAATGGTACAGAAGCTATAACTTATAATAAAATATTTAGTACAAATTGACGTGATATAATGATAAAATTTTTAATTTCATCAATTTTGAAATTCTGTGAATAAATTTAGACTTTTACAAAAAAATGTAATATTTACATCTTCATTTAAAAGTTTTAGAACATTTATTAAATCTATTTGCATGAAAATTTGTATAATCATACATATTAATTTGATATTTTATATATACAGCTATAAAAAATATTTGTACATTGTATTTATTGTAGCATTTAAATATTAATTAAGTCTAAGTATATATTATATTTCATTTCATTTATATAATAATAATTTCATAATTAAATAAATTTGAAAATATAAAAATAAAATATAGAACTTAATAAAAAAGACTTTATTTATTAAAAAATAAAGATGTGCAAATATATATATTGTTTGTAAGATACATATAGAGAGTTATTTAGAAGTTAAAACAAATATAAAAATTAATGTAAAAAAATTTCGATTGAAATTATTTATTAAATTAAGGCTTGTGTGAAGAGACATAGAGCGAAACAACTCTATCATATCATCACAATTTATTTCTGCTTCTTTTTATTTAAAAAGAATTTTATTTAAAAATTGTATTTTATATTATAATTCAATAATAAGCTTGAATTTATATTTTTATATGCCAACTTTTGTATTTGTTTTGGTTTTTGAGATCGAAAATCTCACGATATGTTAACATTTTATATAACATAAACAATATATTAATTAAAAAAATAAAATCTCGTCTCCATTGATTTTTTCAAATATTATATTTTCCAATATAAGACAAGATTTAACTTCATTTACGATAACATGATCACACACAGCATGTTATTAAAAAGTCGATAATCAATTCGTTCAATTCTTTATGAGTAGACGAGAAGTTTTTCTTCAATTGATGTGTTTAACTGATTACGCAACAAATTATCCGAATCGCTAAACAATCGCATCGTGCGTTGTTTTATAGAATCGTATAGCATAACTCATCGATCGTGCCAAGTGTTATGTAACCAACTGCGTATTCAAAAAAGATCAAAAGCTTCAATCCTATATTCTCTGGCGATCTTATGTTCGCGTGTGTTTAATGGACTGCCGAGCAGTCATCATGATTATGATTCGAATGCACATTCTATTCATAGAATAATATTGCTACTGTGTAGACAATGAAACAACATAAGAAAGATAGAATAAAGTGACTCGATTCTGTAGAAATTGGTTTAGAAGTGATATTAATGACTAACAAAAGTAATATGTTTTCTATTTTATTGAAAATAATATATAATATTGAATGACAACAAGTAGAAAAGATTATATTTTTATAAATATATATGATTGACATATACATTTAATTTCTAATGAAACGATTTTAATTATATTCTATCATTTTTATTTTCATACTACATATTAGATTTTTATAATTATATAAATTTAATATATAATTATGCTAAATATAAAATATAATATATTTGGACTTAATTTTTCAATATCCAAAATTTTCCATGAAATCTCCATCCGTAACGATTTAAAAAATAATGATAATAGAAAAGTAATAAGAATAGATTCTTTAGAAATAAAATAATATTATTTCGTGTACTCCAGAATTTCATAGGATTATGTTAATGAAAGAATGATTCGAGATATATCTTAATTTCATTCTTAAGAAATTTTTAAATCAGCTCATTTGTGAAATTGGTTTTTATCTGAATTTTTAAGGATGAATTTTATGGTTATTAGAAATTCGTAAAGAATTAAATATTAATAATATTACTTAGTTTCTTAATGTTTAAAAAAAATGTTTATCCTATTTTTAAATCTTGAATAAGATAATAAGTAAACGCGTTTCTCTTTCAGCATTCTTATTATATCCATTTTATATGTATCTATCTTTCGAAACGTACAATTTAATAATCAAACAAACAATTTTCCTGTGTATTCTAAAAAAAAACAAAACAAAGTTGAGACTTTACTATTTTTAACAAGATGAGACAATAACAAATGTTTCATTCGAGATATATTTCAACTTCAAAAATGATTTCATTAAGATATATTGTACAAATTGTAAGAGATCTTACCCAAAAGTATGTAAGTTGAGTAAGTACGTATTTCGTATGTTACATCTATCGATTAATTTCTAGAAAAGGGCTCTAAATACTGCGCAACGGAAGGTTTGAACGCTGCGCATATCGATCCCGTCTTGCTAGCAGCTTCTCTTCCTTCTCAGAACGAAGCGTTTTTTCTCTTTCTCTTTTCCTCTTCTACTTTTTGCTTCTTGCTTTCCTTCGTCTTTTTCTTTTTCTCTTTCTTTCATTTTTCGAATCTTTCTTTTCTTACTTTCTTCTCTCTTTCTCTCTCTCTCTCTCTCTCTCTCTCTCTCTCTCTCTCTCTCTCTCTCTCTCTCTCTCTCTCTGTCTCTGTCTTTCTAACTCTTTACTTCTTTCGTTACGCATAGTGAGCACGAAATCGTGTCGAGACTTACCGTGAAAGTGGACCAATGGGATAGGGGTCGAAAGCCCCAGGTCACGTGAGCTTTGACTAGCGAGCGTTACGAGGGTGGATTCGTGTACTCATAATTATTTTCTCTCTTTTGATTTTTTTAACGAGCCGCCGACTCTGAAGAACGAATGAATGACGAAGAAAGAACGAACGGAAGAACGGATAAAAACGAAGAAACGAGGAATCATGGTGAGAGCGAGTGAGATCAGGAAGAATCACCTAGAAGGAAAGTATCGTGAAGTTCGGAAGACATTTAAGGAAAAAAAAAAAACAATGTCGATTCTCTAAAAATAAAAGAACGTTATGATAGAAGAAAGATTTTAATGTTTTTTTCTTTTTCTTTTTTTTTGATTTTTACAAACAATAGACGCGATCATAAATTCCACTTTTATCAATTCATTATTAAGATTGAACTTGCGAATTCAATTTAACAGTTAGAAATTAATTAATTGTTTATCTATTAGTATAATCTTTGACTTTATTAAATTCTATGTTTGATAATAATAATTAATATAGAATTAGTATTTAAAAGAGAATTAGTTTAATTACTAAAATATTTTCTGGAATATATATATATAACAAAGAAAAGACAAAAAAAATTGTTATTTTTTTCTGATTATGATAAATTCATGGATTAGAATTTAATTAGAAATTTAACAATACTGTAAAAAAAAATTATATTATATTTATATGAAAAATTAAATTCATACATCAATGGATTAATTTCTCTTAAAATTATTAATTAGTATTTCTATAAACAAGTAGAATATATTTAATAAATATTGAGCATAATGATATTTGTTTTTTATAATTTGAAAAAAATTCATATTCAAAATTATCTATCCAAAAATTTAAAATAAATAATGAAAATTCAGAATCTTTAATTCTATATGAATATCAATCGCATTGCCATATATCATATTAAAAATATAATCATCATGAATTCTCTATTATATAATTGTTGCCAATCAAATATTTACATTCTAAATTCATTCCATCGATTAAGAAATATCGACTTACCGACTTAGTAAGTGACCCAACAATAATTATTATTATTTCAAGTTCACTGCTTGATGATAATGCAAATAATGAGCAGAAAAAGAATGACAATGAGTTTAAAAAGAAATAGATAGGATACTATTAGATAATTAAAGATGCATGCAAGAGTTGCTAAATAAAGTTTTGTAATATATGTACTCGTCGCAAGACTGGTTGCCAGATTTTAACGAAAAAATGATCGTGAATAGTTTTAACTATTAATTAAAATTATCAGATATTTATTATGCACATAGATTTATTTAAATTTTGATATAGTATACATATTGGACATAATATAAATAAAATAAATTAATGGTATATTTGTTGAAATCAATTTCATGTTTTTATATATAAAATTTATATATAAAAAAAATTGCACAAAAAAAAAATACTGAAAAATAGATTAAAGAATACTTAATCAGCTCATAATTGTGAATATTTTAAAATTTAAAAATCTAATTATTTTTTTATAAAATTTGAATTTAAATTTTATAAATTGATACAAATTATTTAATTTCCTTCTATTGACAATTGTTATCAAAATTATTAGAAGAAGTTTCCTATAAATTAATAATTACGTTAATAAAAATTTTAATAAATTACAATCATTATATATGTACATTATTATTAAGAATTATCATATATAATTAATGTATTTTCATATTAATGTGTATTTAAAATATCACAAATATAAGTTTGTAAAAATTATAAATAAAATAAGTAATCGTTTTTTTAATTTTGTTATTTCAAATAAATTACTCACATTTGTTTAATAAAAATATATATATATATATGCACGTAATAATTATTAATAAATAATAACAATGCAATTATTCTGTAAACAAGTTTTAAAATACAAGCATAAGTTTCGAGTCAGCAGTATCTGCAGTGACTTTGATCAAAAATAGTCATGACTATATAGCAACATTATTTCTTCTCCAATAGATCGTCGTATCCTAGTTAATGTGCAAATATGTTCTCTTTTTGATTTCTCTCTTCATTCCGTTTCGCTATGATCTACGAAACGAACGAAAAAAAGAAATATATATATAACGAAAACGTTATAAAAATATCGATTTTGCGAACTGCGCATCACCCATGTGATTTTTATACATTTCGTATCGACATTAATGGTTGGATCGTTCAGAGGGTTGTTACTTTATTTTTAAAAGCACGCACGATCGACTGGGGTAGGAAAAAAAAGTATGCATCACGAAATGCATATGATTTTATCATTTGATGCTCATGCATATTCATCGGTCGGCGATGTGATTCTTTTTTACCGTCACGTTTCACCCGTCGTGTTTCACCGCGTAACCAACGGATGTACAGACATTGCAATTCCGCAACGTTGCAACTGGTGGCATTAACGTTTACCTTTTTTTATCCTTTGTTTTTCTTTCTTCGTTTTTTTTTTTTATTATATATTTTTCACTAATTTTTTTTTTATATTTGCTTTGCTTCGAGTCATCCAATCTCACCAGCCGCATTGGAACATGCAATTTTTTTGAAAAATATTCGGTTTCGTTTGACTTCATTTCATTTGTACATCTTTCTTTCATCCTGCTCTATTTTGTCGGGTTTCAGTTCCGTCGAATGAAACTGCGTCAGGCAGATCGTGATGTTCGTTATATTTCTCGTAAACATTAATTTTTTACCCTAAAATATCATCTTTCATCCTCTTTGCATTTTTCTATTCGTATTTTATCAATGAAAGCGACATCTTATAATAATAATAAATGATGATTCGTTAACTTAATTTCAGTATAAATGTAACTGAAATTGTTTTTAGCTTAAATTAGTCAAAATAATATACTTGTCTCTAATATGGATATCTAATAAGATTTTGTTAATTCTTAAATTGTGATTTAGATAATATATTTTTTATATTTTGTAGAAATATATAAAAAGTAAGAAAACGAATTCAAAACATGTTTTTATTCAAAAAATATAGCATGATTTACAAAATATCTTGAAATTCTTAATCAAATAATTAATTTTTTTTAGATTACTATATGAAATATAGTTCATATAATTAATTTATATAAATGGAATTCCATAATTTATATTTTTTTTTTATTTTATCAAATTTTTTGTTATACGATAATTCCTAATTTATAATTTTCACAAGAAATAAGAAATAACCAAAAGACTACAAATAATTGAACTCCTATTATATACATTACATGGATGTGACAAAATGTCTCCAAAATTTTATGGAAAATTTCACAATTAAATTAATCATCTTGCAAATAGGTAACGAAGAAATGTAAACGCTTAATAAAAATATTGTTCGTCAGATATTTATTTAAATTCAAATTGTTTGTTCGTTTTAAAAGGCTGTGTTTACAGTAAAACTTGTAATGTGTATCGAGTGAAATCGTTCCGTGCCAATTACGAATTCGCATCTCGCCGTCCGGACCGTTTCGGAAAGCGACAGATTCTCAGCACGTTGTCCACCGAACTATTATTTCAGGACTGCCGAAAGTGACTTCCAGTCAGAGAGTAGTGCTCGTGCATTTCAATTGGAGTTTCTCGGCCTGGCGAAAGTCAGCTACCTTTGCGAAACGTGCCTGATGAATTTATGAGATTTGGTTTTTTCTAAAAGAAAAATAGAAAAGAACCGGACGAACGTTTTAGATTTTTACTACTGTTAAGTATTTGATAGAGATCTTTCTGAAGATTCAAACGTTTTTTGAGTGAACGTGAAAATTTTAGAAAAACTTGTTCTTTTAATAGGAATTAGAATAGTGGTATTTTTATATTAGAATGATATTTAAATTTCTTATTATGTCGAAATTTATATAAACTAATTATTGTATTATTATTGTATATTATTTTTTAAATTAATATAAATTTTTAATTTATTCAAAAATTTTTTAATTTTATCCAATTTTAATATTTATTAAATATTAATATTAGAATTATAATATTAGAATATAAGAATATTACTAAATAATATAAAATATATAATATAAAAAATTTGAATATAACTAATTAGTATTATAATACAACGGTATGCAAATATTTTTTTGTAATTACCAAATATTTTTTACATGAATTTTTAGAAATATAAATAATTTTTTTAAATAAGCACATTAATATAATACGAATTATTAATTAACAAATCTAAATCTGGAAAAAAAATGTAATTTATAATTTTCAAAATTTTTTATATAACTCTATTTATAATAAAGCTATATGCCTTCAAAAGATTTAATATTAAAAAAATTCTAATATTCCAGAATAATTTAAAATATTAATTGATATAATAAAAAATCTATTTTTAAAATTCTTCAATTAAATAGTTTTACTGATGTTTCACTAAAAAAATTCAATTTTTTTTTTTAAATATTTTTAACTAATAAAAGTATTTTAATTTTACTTTAATATTCATTATATATGATTTATCAGAGTATTCTTAAAAAGTGAGATTAAAAGTAAGATTAAGTCGAAGGTTATTTGATTCGGTAACAAAAATAACAATAACAATAACTTGAAATATTGTATAGAAAAAGTTAATATAAAGTATATCACAATTCTTTGTATGAATCTTCTCAATATTATCTCATTAAGGCTATCATTTCTTCTACAAGCACGATAGAATTTTCAACGAAGCAATCAAGGTGCAGCTGCACAATCTATATCTCAGCTTACTCCTTTCATAATCTCTTTTTTGAAGCTATAAAAATGTATTAATTAAACCTCTCTGAATAATTTATATCAAATTATAAAAATATACAATGGCTAAAAAATATTATATATTACTATATTTTTAATACTTATATATATTTTAATACTTATACATATTTTTAATACTTATATTACTTATTATATTACTATTTATTTATATTAAATTAAATCCAAATATATTAAATTTTTTATTATTTAATAATACTTTTATATGACTAATAAATTTAATATTATAAAGATCAAATCTAAAATTAAATAAGAAAATCTTGTTAGAAAATAATAAAGCAAATCTTAAAATATTAATATATTTAATAAATATTATATAATGAAAAAATATATACAAATAATAAAAATAATTTAAATATTATAATTTATACCTATTAAAAAAATTAACAAATTGATAATTTACAAATTTTATAAGTTATGAATTTATCTTTTATGATATTTTAATTATATAAATAAAGAAATTAATGAATATTATTATATATTATATATATATACATTATATTATATATATTATATATTATATATTATATATTATATATTATATATTATATATTATATATTATATATTATATATTATATATTATATATTATATATTATATATTATATATTATATATTATATATTATATATTATATATTATATATTATATATTATATATTATATATTATATATTATATATTATATTATACACATATATTAAATATAAATTTGATTAAAATTCATTTATTTTATTATCAAACTATATAGATACTGTAAATATTGTAAAAGAATTTATATATAATAAAATTTATATAATAATATTAATTATAAAGTAATATTAATGACACTAATTAAATTATGAGAATCGATATAATGATATAATAAAAAATAAAAATACTTACTTAATTGTTTTATCTAATCTCATTCCGAAATATGTTTCTAATACATTCTTCTCAAAATAATCGCAAATGTCTTTCATAATACCGAATAATTTAATCTAATCCATTTTGTGAAATCTTGTATTAATGAAATAAACTTAAAACAGTTACATTATTTATAGCCGAGCATTGATTATCCCAATTTTTCATATTTCACGACATTATTAAACGAATTTTTTATAATATAAATTCTCTTTCTCTTTTAATTATCTCAATATATAACAGAATAAGATTTATTTTATTTATCTTTTATTCTCAATTCGAATTTTTGACATTTCCAATTTCCGTGAGTGCAAAATTCATCGAAATCCCACGTTAGAAGTATAAAATAAAGAAATGAAAATACGAGTATAAGAAATAAGCAACGGTATATACTGTACACGGTTCAGAAAGCAGCTCGCTCAGTCGTCCGCGGCATAAAGTTGGAATGTATCGAGTCGAGCGGCCTGTTTCCCAGCTCTCATTCACTCCAAGCATTGAGGGGCACGCGTGTACACACGTACTCTCTCGTCGACATCTAACCTTGGACGGGAAGCTTTCCATCGCGCAGTAGGACACGCATTCCTTCGTATGCTTGGTTGGTATGCCGAGGTGAGCAGCGGCATGCAACGGCATCCAATATTCGCCGATAGGTCGCGGTTACGACCCCGTGAATTCCGGTTCCCGCATACCGCGTCTCGGTGCCGCGCCAGCTGCTTTTAAGAGTGCCACGCGAGCTTCGAAATTGTCTACGTAATCCTCAATGATAGGCATTTTTATTCTTTGAAAAAATGTTTGCTCGATTTAAACGACTTGTTACTGAATTAAATTTTGATTTATAAGACATTTTTCACAGAATTATCATTTGTTGATTGAGTGTTTATTTTGATAGATATAAAATAAATCCAATACTGATTAGATCTTTTATATATTCTATAGAATATTAAAGTAGATAGAAAATTTAAAGTAAAACAAATGCAAAAATGAATATACAAAAATATTTATTGAAATTTATTCTCCAAATTATAAATAATTTAATTTTATATTAGAATAAGATTGTTCTATCTTTGTCTTGCAAAATTATATATGTCTATATTATATTAAAAAAGTTTTATAAATTTTATAAAAAAATTTTGTAGTTTTCATTACTTCACTCTTAGACATTAACATATTTACAAATTGATTAGAAATTAATCAATTTTCGATTGATTATATATATATATATATATTCGAAAATTGATTAATCAATAAATGTATATATATACATTTTATTATTGGATATATACATACATATACATACATACATACATATATATATATATATATATATATATATATATATATATATATATATTGGAGAAACAAGAATTACTAATAATAAGATATTTTTATATAATTATTCCTATAAATTATATAATATAAGATAATATTTTTATAACTCGAAATTGAAGAAAATAATTTTTCAACTTGATAATTAATGCTTATTAAGATGCAACATCATTGGCCTCAAAATTTATTCGATTTTGATTCTGATCATTTTGATCTATATTCTCAAGATCAAAGATGAATTAATATGTTTCGTGTAGGAATGAATCCGATGAATTCGATCCGATTTCTAATTTAATTTAAAACCTTTCCTCCGTATCTGAGGAATATCGCGGAAGGATCTTGTGCAAATGATCCGGAGAGGAGAGCGATTACGTTGCTTTGGAAACGCCCTTTCGGTGTTCCAAGGCACCCGCATGCATACACATTTATGCGCATATTCATATCTAAGGCTTTTACCGGGCGTTGCAGCTTTAAGACCCAGGTTTGGTGCATGTGCAGGGTTGGCCGGTTATTGCAACGCTAAAAACGTCTTGCACGCGAACTTAACGCTACTACGATATGGCTCCATTAGGCCACGAAGGATAAAGTTACTTTCTTAGCGAATTTTGCAACAAGATTGCAAATACCGATATTTTTTTCGAAACTTTTCAATCTTATAATTGGTTTTTTATATTCTCTCTTTTCATGCATTAATATTCAAAAATATCCAGATAAATATAAATTTTAATTATGAAATAATTTTTTATTATTAATATATATTAATTCTTGCAGAATTCATATATTCTTTTTTAAACTATTTATATTTTAACATACAAATTATTTAATTTCTAAAAAAAGAAGATTCTAAAAAGTAAAAGTCTCTTAAAAAAATCTTTTGAACATCAAATCTATTTATATATATAAAACTAATTGATCTTACACATCAAAGAATAGATTATAATATTGCTCATTATTTAAACAAATAATTTTACAAATACTTTTCAACTTGTTTTTAATCATTCATTTATTATTTGAATAATTTAAGTAGTATTTAGATAGTTCAAATATTAAATATCCGGATATTTATAAAAAATAGTATATATTACTATTCATAAGTCGTATTTATCATCATAAAATATTGGCGGAAAATTTAAAACTAAGAGAATATTATCGAAATAACGTTTCATCAAATATAATTTTGTGTTAAAATATAAAAAAATGTGAAATTTTGAATACTTAATCATTCTTGTCATCGACTTCAAAAGAAAGTATAGATTACATTGTAAACTTTTTGAGTTCTACTCTCATTTTTAAAATTCAAGTAATTTACAATTCCTCTTTTTTCTTATTATATATATTATATATATATATTCATATATATATATGAATAATACAAATATATGATTGAATAAATATATATCTAAATATTTAGTATCATTTTTAAAAATCTTTAAAAAAATTTCTTATTAAATTATTCATTAATTAATTTATTTATTATTTACCTACATTTTTTCTTAATTTTTCTTAATAATTTTTAATATATTAATATTATTATGTATACATATTATACATTTTGTTAATTTATATTATTATTTTTTTCTGTTATAGGTAAAAGTAATCATTCTTATCATTAACAAAATTGCATATATGTAAGTAGAAAAAATCAATATAAATATTCAAATTCGATTCTATTTTAAAACATTATAATCTATTCTATTTAATTAAAATATAAAATGGATAAAATATCCAAAATATCCAAATTTTAAAAAACTATTTTCAAATATTGCAATACATTGTAAAATTAAAAAAATATTAGATTTAGAATATTTTTAGATTATAATTATATCATTTCTCAGTGGATTAAAAAGATTAACAATTATCCTAAATTAAAATTAATATAATTTTTATATATATATAATTATAATATATAATTAATATAATATATAATATGTAATATTATATATAATTATAATATTCTTCATGGAACAATTTTAATTCAAGGAAATATAGAATAATTTCTAGAATAAAATCGATAACATATCGATAATTCGTTTCATAATGATTTTCGGTTAGATCGATTCTGAAACAGTCTATCTATAAGAGCGTGAAGAGAGATAGCCGAAACAAAATTGAGTAGCCAAGTAAAATCGGTACTTGGCTGGTAACAAAGTGGTTGCTACTCGTAATTCGTTGGCTGCCACTTATGGTGGTATTAGTCGGACCGATAACACGTTTGTATTGAATCAAGTGAGAGAAAGCGAGATATAATCAGAAAAAGAGACAGAGAGAGAGGGAGAGAAAGAAGAAATAAAATAGGAAGAGTAAATCCCGTACTCGTTGTAGCTATCAATTACGAAACGATAACTGTTTAGCCCGGTTACGAGATAGAGAAGCGCGTTATCAGCTATCCTGCCGCATAATGGATTCATTCCGACCATCTGGATTCGTTTCTCTATCCCTTATTTCCTTCGATTCTCCATGTTTATTCTCCCTTCGCCACCTTTCTCTTCCTTCTCTTTTTCTCCTATACGATATGTTCCCCTTCGTTCCCCTCAACTATGTCTCTATCTCTGTTTATTCGTCTCTTTCTTTAGTCTCTGTAGTCACGCCACAAAAGCGAACCCGACCGTGCTTGATAATGAAACGGTTTCGCGTTTCGTGCCGTTGTTCTCTGGGAACGGGGGCGGGAGAGTGAAAAAGACTTCGAAAGAGTGAGCGAGAAAGAATGTTGTACGAGTACGGGAGGGGAGAAACGAAGAGAGAGAAAGTACGAATTGAGCCTTGGCACACACAGAGAGTACTCTCTGAGTACTCGACGTAGAATGGCCGCCGACCACGAAGCACGGACAATTAAACCGTTCTGTCGTAAAACTCCCGTTATAACGCCCCACCAACCCCCTCCGCCATTCCACCGACCGCTTACTACTTTCGTCGTTTCTCTTTTCGCGCGCGATTCTTCTCGTCACTTGTCTTCCATTCACAGCTTTTCCGTTGCTCCCGTTTTCCCCATTCCAATTCTTTTCGTTGATTTCCTCTTGCTTCATCCCTTCCGTTTACTTTCTCTACTATTTTGCTTCGTTCCGTTTTTCTTTTTTTATTTTTTTCTTTTTTGTCTTTTGAACATTGAATGTATAATACTTTGTATAGTAACGGTTTATGACACAATTGTTGAACGACACTCTTGATCAAGAGGAAACGAAACCTTACGCAAGCGCTGATAATACGAGGATCATTCTGTGTGTGCATACGCAACAAGGATTGGAATTGATTAGTTGTTTTAAAGCAGTCGGGCGGAGGCTATGAGAACGGAATCGTGAATATCCATTATCAATGGGAAATCGCAAATGAATAGAAGATTACAACCTGTGAAAACATGAAATTATGCAAGGGATAATTATTTATCTACATATCGTGCAGCGATCTATTATCTATCTGTATGATCTACATAAAGTAATAATATAATATATGATTATACGAATTATAATCTGATTGAAATTTACTCTTCGAATCTTATTAAACTTTATTAAATAATGTCGGAATGATAGCATATTTAACTATGTAAGATAATGTTTCATCATATAACATTATGTACATATTAGAAGAAAATTCTTATCAATATTAGATTAATTCATATTCTTGCATTCTTGGCATTTACTATTATAATCTTCCATATTAGCGATTCAAACTAAATAAAAAAATTAGATTAAATTTTTTTATTTGCTTTGACTTTGATTTCTTTCCATTTTATAAATAATCAATTATTTTTTTAAATTTGTCATGTTAATATATTATTTTTCCATTTCGATACATAAGATCAAATTAAAATTTTTCACACAATCATACGATTTTTATTTTAATGAATCATAACTGCATCTTGTTATTATAAAATATCGCGTTTTAATATTAAAAAAGCTACACCATAACTCTGTAACAAAATTCATATTTAACTTATTAACATTACATTCTGTAAATCCGTAATTCGTTTTTTAATTTTCATTATTTGCCACAATTTTTTCGTTGGATACATTTTTCTAATTTGAGATTGCATTGTACAACATCATAATATATTAATGTAATCACTGAATATTTTATAGAGTATCATTTGTTATATAATTATATAGTTTAGAATTTAAAATATAAAATTAAATGATTAAATTTTATTGATTATATCTATAATTATATTATTTATATTATATTTATAATGTAATATGTTTAATAATTTAATATATTTTTATTTCTTCGTAATTAAATATTTATTGCAAAAACAAAACGAAAGAGAATAAATGAAAAAAAACTAAAATTAGTAAAATTTGTAAAATTTTGTTTTTTTAGATTTTGAATTCAATAAATACATTAATATATTCAATAAATATATCATTTATTAAATTATTTTACCATTAATTAATTATTAAATAAATTTATTATAAAAGAAAGAATTATGAAAGTTATATATATTTCATATATATATGTGTGTGTATTAAATCATCATGAATTAAAATTATATAAATATCTAAATTTATAAAACATTTATAAAACATATCGTAAAAACATTATTAAAACACATATATATCTGAAATAAGTTACGATTTTTAATTTCATCCAAATTATTTTATAAATAAAATCTGCAAAGAATATTCTTAAAGATTTTTTGAATTATAGAACAGAAAATTTTCTATACATTCTATATATACTATACATATCAATTACATAACATGCGAACAGAATCTATGTGTTGAAAAACTGTAGTATGTCCTTTAAAAGAACGAGAAAGAGCAGTGTAAATAAAAGTTAGTATAATCCATTAACGAACAGCGTAAATATTTTTCTTTCTGGGATTCTTTGATCCAACTCGTTCATAAAAGCTTGGAAAAAGAATTTACGATTTTTGCATGGATTTTCCCGTCTGATCATATTTAATTGAAGTTTATAAATAGTTGCTAATCCAGCCTAAATGATCTACGATGGTACATGGCGGAATATAATCGTATTTGTTTCATTCACGAGTCTCTTTATCTTTCTTTTATTTTTTTTATCTTCGTGGAACGTCATTCACACTGAAAATGGAATATAAATGGAAGGGAAGAATAGCATATGAATACAGTAAATTTACAGTAAATTTGAAAGTATATCTCTTAAAATTGTTTTTAAAAGCTAGCGAATAATTACTTTTAAATAGTTACTTTCAATGTAATGTTCACAATATATAATGGAGAATAATTTTAAAAATTTCACTTTCAAATTTATCGCGTACGTTTAATGTTCTAAATATGAGAGTTCTTGAAAGTTACTTCATACTGTATTAATTGTATGATTAAAAAAAAAAATTATTCTTGGATAATCACTATTTCAGTATTCATTGAATATATAAATATTTATAAATGTATATATGAGTGTTAATATATTCATGAAAAAAATTTTAAAAATCAAAACAAACACAAAGTTTATATAAGTTTATATAAAGAATAGTTTTAAAAATTTCGATTGAAACACATTTATTAAATTTAATTAATTTAAATTTTCGTTAGATGAAGAAAGACAGAAACAAAATGTAATGATAATATGAATGGATATAGAATGGAGATAAAACTATCTGGAGATATATAATTATATCTCGCTTCATCTATTCTAAACTTCAATTACTGATAATTTGATAAATAAATCTTAATCGACAGTTTCATATTCTAACTTTTGTATTTGTTTGGTTTTTAAAATCTATAAATATATATATTAATTCTTTGTATAAATATCTAAAATTATGTTTATGTTAATTTATCATATAGTTGAAACATTCGAATATTGTGCTCAGGCGACTGATTATAATAAGAAATCCCATCTTAACGCGTGGGTGAGCTACTCGTTTCCGCGTGCAACTTGAATAGTCGTTAAATTAATTAACGGACGACGTAACATCCAACTGGCTTTATTGGAGAAGAGTGAGTTTTATGTATCGTTTGCCTCGACCTTGGATGGTTTTTAATTTGCGATAATAAGCCAGCACTTCTGTATTCGGCGTGTCTGATCGATCATTCCGTTAATTAACCTTTATTATCGAGAAGATTATTATCGATATTGTATTATATCTATTTTATTTTTTTATGAATTGGAAATGAAAATTCAAAAATTCAAAAAGTCAAACTTGATAGAAGAAAATGGAATATACTTTATTTTTTATTATTTTTTATATTGAGAATTTGTTGAATGTTTTTATTCTTTAAAAATTTATAAGAATTACAAAATAAAAAATTAAAATAAAGAAATAAATATTGAAAAAATAATATTTAAAATAATATTAATCTTTTCATGATGTCCTATAAACATTAAACTTCAACAATATTATTATAAAATAACTATTTATGAATATTTATAAAATATAATGCATTCGTTTTTGATAATATGATTTTTAAATTTTAATTCATTTATTGAAAAATTTAAGAAAATACTTTTATTATTATATAATAATTCATAACAAAAAATTTTTCCTATAAAAATCAAAAAATATTTGATTTTTAATAAAGCATCTAAGATTTATTTATGTCAAATTTTATTGTTAAATATCTTTATTATTTTAATCATTGTTATTTCAATTATTCGATAATAAAATAGAAATGAATAAATGATGAATAATCTAGAATTTTTTCAAAATTTTTTGAAATCGTTGATAAAATTTAAAAACTTAAGATTATTTAAAATAACTATAGTTATAATCATAAATTAAATTACAACGAATTGTAAAATATAAATACAATGAATTAAAATAATTTGTAGAAGAATAATAGAAGAATAGTAGAAGAATAAATGTAGAAGAATCCAAATAGATTATAGAACATAAGATAAAAAGTTGAAGAAAACTATATTGGTTAAAACGTTCATATCCAAATATTCTTTACTATGATTAATATAAATGATCAAATATTTAATAACATTTATTATTATATATAATATATATAATATATTTTACCATATTCTTCAATTATAATAATCGCAATATTCTTTTACATCACTTTCAAAAAAAATTTTTATCTTAAAGCTGTTTAAGACGAGTAACATCCCTTTTCAAAGCACGAAATGTCGATAGACACACCACAGAAACAACGATCGGTTCGCATCTTAAAATTCGTCGCGCGTTCCTTCGACAGGGTTCGCGTGGATCAGCGTCGGTCCGCGCCGCGAACAGCCGTGGCATTCGAAGTAACGTGCAGCAATATTTCACGAACACGTGCTTCCGCCGCCAGGGGGTGGTCGGTATTCGCCGGAAGATCGAGTCCGCCGAGTGCGGCAGACAAATCGACCTCGAAATGAAACGGCTGTCGTCGATTTGATTTACGCGGTCGACGGAGTGGCGTTCATTATTTATGCGTCGACGGATCGAGAATTATTGAACCGCAGGTTAAAAAAATATTCAACAACTTTTCTTGTTTCAAGGCAGCCGTGATGTCAATTCTTCAGAGTGTATTTTTCAAGCCGAATTTAGCGATTGAATCATAATTGGGATTAGATTTTTGAAGATTTTAAATACATTTGAAAAGTAATATAATGTGCGATATGTAAAAAATAGCAGTTGATATGGTATTAAAAAAATAAAAATATTCATTTAATAAAAGTATTTTATATCTTATGAAATAAGATAATAGATCAAATAATAAATTAATCAGAGATTAAAGATAATAGTATATTTTATAACAATAATAAAGATAAATAATAGAAGCAATAACAATATAGAATTTAAAAATTATTTTGACAATAGCTATTCTTGTTTTTTCCTTGATTTTTTTTAAAGGCATTTTAAATATATATATGTATTAAATAAATAAAATTAATATCTAAATAAAACTATATGTATTATACAATATATTATACACTATTAAAATTGTATATATATATATATATTATAGAATTATATTATTACATAAGAAAAATCATTTTTAATACTAAAAAATAGAATGTAAAATTTGTATAAATATGCTATTGATTTCATATAGAAAACATTATTTTGATTTTTTCATCGATTAAAAGTTCTTCTTTTGAATTTTTTTATCAAATAATATAATGTTATTTATCTTATTAATGTTATTTATAATAGGATTCTAATTCTTAATCATTTATTTATATTGCTAAGAGATAATACAATTTTTTCTAATTATTTATTTATTAATATATTTATTATTATTATTGATCACATCTACTATTTATCTATTTATCTATTTATCTTTGTCAATTTATCTGAAAAAAGAATATCCACTTAAATCACTAAAATATGAAAACAATAATCCACAAGTATTTATATATCATCAGTTTCGATTCTACCGAATCATAGGGGAAATAACCCTAGTTTTAACTCGAATATAAAAGCGAAAACGTCGATGATAAACCGTGGCTCGTACACGCGAAAAGGCTTGCTCCTTTTATAGAAGAAAGGGAACAGAAACCCAGAGAGAAAAAGTGATTCCGATGTCTGGAGTCGTACTCGAATGGAAGACGCTGCTTTCTATCGATAATCGATACTCGTTATCAAAGGCAAAACTGAAACCCGAATGTCCGTCGAGAGGCAGCACGATACGCGCGCATGCGGCCATTTTATATACATATACATATATTCAAAGGCAAAGGAAATTCTACTTGTTCTCAGAGCAACACACAGAGTATCTATGAATCGTGCATGCTCGCTATCTCTTTTCACTGTTATACGTGTACTATTACTCTTCTTCCTTTTCTTCTTCTCCTTCTTTTTCTTCTTCTTCTTCTCATTTTACTTCTTCTCCGGTATCGGTCGAGACATGGAGAGCCGCTTTCTAAGAGTTACGCAACCCGCTTCGTTCGTCTGTTGATTATTTTTCAAAGAGTCGCGGTTCCAGAATTTTTAAATGGTGGTTGAATGAAACCGGTTTCTCTCTACCTCTATATTTCTTTTTGTATCTACTCTTGGTCTGTGTTTCTCGTGGGAGGCTCCTAGCGGATCTTGACGTGATACGACTCTAATCGTGCGTTACTTTTCTCTCTATTCTGTCTATTTTCTATTTTTTTCATTGTTTCTCTCCTTCTCTATTTGTGTTCCAACATTTTCTTTCACATTTTCTATGTCCATTTTTATTGTTCCTAGTCTTTGTGTTGTGAAGAACATTGGTGAAAGTAGAAACTTCTATTGTTACCTTCTCTCGAAATGTTTTCTGGGATGCGTCATAATGTTGCATCCATTCGTCCTTGATTCTTCCCTCGACAAACCTGTTCGAATACTCGATATTCATATGAGGACAACGTAATCTTTCGACATCTTGGATGCAGAGAATCAATGAAGAATCCTTTCACTTTGCGACATCATTTTGCCTTTATGAAAGAGAAGTGTTTTAATATCACGGTTTAGATTTATGCATGAACATTCTTCACATTATAATGTACATATCATTCAAAATTTTTATACTTTTTATAAATACTTTTTCAATTTTTATATTTTATAAATTTTCATATTTTTATAAATACATCAACAACTGGATCAATCAGAATGAAAATAAAATTTTTCACGAATTATATGAATAATATTATCAATAAAAAAAAAATAATCATGAGTTTTAGAAAATTGAAAGTTTTAATGTATTCTGTAGAGTTTTTAGATTATTTTTGGATTTCTGGACATGCGAAGAACTCGTTAAGTTGCATTCATTCCATATTCAATTTATTCCTATAATTCTTCATATCATTAAGTCAATTGTAAATCTACAATAATAGTTTAATATATTATACACAGCAATTAGACTTAAAGTAATATAATAAAAATAGTTATATTACCTATTATTAAAATCTAAATTAAATGAATGTGCATTTATTATTATTAAATTTTACATTTATTTATTTTTAAAAAAAATATCAATATTAATTTTGTTAGAAGTATTTACATATTTTTAATAAATATAAATAAAACTGAAACTGCCAATTGGTACTTTTAATTCTAATGTTAAATATGTTATTTCTTTTTTAGAAATAAATTTAAATTTTTAAATTAGAAATAAATTTAAATTTTACATTTATTTCAAATATATAATAATTATTAGATATTATTTTGAATTTATTATTGATTTGGATTTATCCGATGATTGCTAATAAAGTTGGGTATAATTTCTTATAATTTTGTGCCGTAATAATATATTTTAGTTACACTATTTGTATATTTTAAAATTTTTTTTTTTTCTATTTCGAAATAAGAAATTAAAATCAACATAAAAGAAATTTGAAAATATATTATCCAGAAATATTTTTCGTAAAATATTTCTATTGAAATATCTATTTTTTCGTTTAACAATGTTTGTAAAATAGAAGTCACAAAAATTCACGACGAATTTTGCATAAAGTATTTGTTATGTATTTATATATTTTAATATGGATACATAAATAATAAATAATAAATTTCTTGTTAATATTTATCTATTTGGAAATTATAACAATAAATGTATAGCAAACACGTGTGAATCAAAATTGATTAGTCAATTTTTAAAATATCTATTTCATAATTATTACTAATTATTTGATTAATTAATTAAAAATAATAATTTTTATATTTAATTACAAAATAAACGTCATAAAATATAGTTATCAAAATCAAAATCTATAATCAAAAAATCAATAAAACTACTTCATAATAAATAATAGATAAATAACTATGATTTTTTTTTAACGTTTCAAACCATTGTATTGCCACGCTGCGCCATGAGAGATGATATCGAGATTCTCCTAGCGGCGTCCTAATAACATGACTGTGGAACAGAACATACGAATGTACTGACACAAGGGGAAACTTGATGGAAGGGAAGAAATAACAGTCACGAGATGCGAATTTCCTTACTGCATTGCGGTAGCATTGTGGGTCGTGCTGAATCTACCTGTTGGAGCCTGAACATCGTCCCATTGCGATTTTGGCACTTCTCTCCTGCCACTGATTTTCTTCTTATAGCTTGTTCGGTTGTCATTAAATTTTCTTTTCTGATTCAAATTTCTTTTGATTTCTTTCTTTGTATAAAAATATGAAAATGAAATTTTTAGTTATTTTTAATAAATTTTTTGTCTAATAAATGGAATTCGTGAGAGAAATAAAGGAATTATATGATTTATATATTTTACAACGGAAAGAGTTTAACTTTTTTGATCTTGATGAAATATATGTGTTCTCTGTGAAACAGTATAAATTTCATATATATACTGTTATTTTTTATAATTTTATAATTTATTTAATTATATCAGATTTTTTTAAATGATCGTTCAAATAATATATTATTTATTTATAATTATTTAAAATTATATGAAATAATTATTATAATAATTTAGAAAATTATTTTAAATAATGCCATTTTATAAGTATCAATAGTTTGTATAGAATCTACTTTGTTTATTATGATATCATATTATGATTTTTTTTTTAAATTTGAAAATAAAGAAATAATTTATTATTTGTAATTGCTAGTATTTCAAATGAATTTATATTATTTATATTTTCAAATAACTATTAAAAATAAATAATTACTAAAAATAATTACTAAAAATAGTTTAAGATATTACATATATTCATTATTACATATATTTAAATTGTTACAAATATTGTTTCTTATTTCAGTAATAAGTAAAATATATTCAGATTTGTGTACTATTATCATTGATTGATAACAATTACGAATTAATTTATATGTATTGAACTAATTGTATTTATATAACAATATTTATTTTTAAAAGAATAAAAATTGATTCGAAAAGAGCTGAATCAAAAAAATTAGATATAATTTAAGAATTAAAAAAAAAAATTGATGGAAAAAGTTTAAAAGATAAAATTAATCAATTTATAAAAAGAAAAATTTCAAATACTACTGATTATCTCTTGACTGTTGTTCCTGTCGAATGTTACTTAATTTAGGAAGTGATCAGAAGGCGGATAATTAGTGCTATTGCCAAAGTTTAATTGGAACTCCGGACGAGCCTTTCCGTTCCGTGAATTCGCCCATCGGTTGTTTAGGTTTGCGATTGTGCACCATGATTTCGAGTCTGATTGGTCTAATAGTTGGTAAAAAGTGGATATAGCTGTAAAAACCAACAGAGGCTGACGAAAACTGGAAACTTTTGCCATTTCGTGAATTACATTTTCGATTTGGTGTTTTATCCAACTGAAACTAATAAGTAGAATTATAAGTTGATGGAATTGCAAATTACAAAAGTTTTTCAATTAAATAACTCAAAAATCTAAATAAAAAATTAAAAAATTTTTTATTTATATTTTAATTTCAGATAAATATTCGAAATATACAATTTTTATACAAAGAATTGCGATTATTATATTTAATTTACTTAATATTTAAAAAAATTATATAATTAAAGATTCGAAAATATTATAATAAAAATATAAATATTATAAAGAATTTAATCAGCCAAAAAAATTGAAAAATTATTTAATTTTAAAATTTAAAAGACATTTCTTACAGAACTGTTATTATTTCAAACACTTTGAAAGATTTTTCACTTTCAGTGATCCAATATCCATAACATTTAAATATTAATAGTTATATAGTAATTAAAAATTTCAAAGAATTAAATATCTCTCAATTAAAAGTATTAAAAAATTTCAGAAAACACATTTCACAAAAAAATCATGACTATTTTCTTTAACAGAAAATTTTTAATCATTTTAAATCGAAAACTCAAAGATAAAGAAAGCATAGATTTATGCTTTGAGAATTAAAAAATTCAAAGAATCAAATATCTCCTGAATTTTTGATTCAGATTTCATTTTTCTCAAAAGAATTTTTAATAATCAAACATTTTGTGATTATTAAAGTGAAAATATGCAAAGAATTAAATATCTTCTAACGAACCATGGAACGGTTCTTTTTTTCCCTCTTCCTATCCTCAAAAAAATCGCGATCATTTTACCCATCGAAAAGAAAGAAAAAAGAAAAAAGAATCATTCAACTCTTCAATCGGGTATACATTTAAATGAAGAGACCTCCGTCGATCCTGCGGGAAGTATAATCAAGGAGGAGGAAGTGGCGTTTGTTATCCTCTCCAACAGTCGACAAGAGGAGAAAAAAGAAACCGCGAACAAACTCATCTCCCTCGAAGGGGTTAAAGTGACAGGAAGAAAGCAAAGAGGAAGGGAAACAGGGAAGAAGGGAACGCGGAACACTTTTATCAGTGAAAGTGTACGGAATTGAGCGTAGAGGAATTAAGATCGATCCACTTAACTGCTCATCGAGAATTCGGGGTGCGTTCGTAGGATTTCGTGTGGTCGGAGGGTGGTTGTATTTGGGGTGACGGCCGCATCGAAATAAAGTTATTAAAGGGATGGAGGGTAAAATCCTCGATTGATGGCCCCTATCGACATTACGCGTACGTCGAATGACGTTATTCCTTCACTTTAATTCTATCCTATTAAACGTGGTACCTAAGTGGCCGAATATGAGAGAATATGTGTCATTAAAGGCAATATAAACATAGCTATGCATCGCATTAATTTCATAGGATCTATTTGTGATCTATTCGAATAAAGTTAAATAAACGTCATTGACTGTTAATATTTTTTTAATATGTAATGTATCTGTTTATTACTCATTACTTATTACTCACTTACTTATTTTTCGCATAATAAATTATAACAATATCAAGATAATCATTTTTTCAAATAAATTCCAATTATTAATTTGTTTATTCCTATTAAATATTTATATTTTTTAATTTCAATATTGTTTCAAAATAATGTGATGTTTCTATAAATTTTGTTAAAAAAAAACACACAAGTGAAGCTTTAAAAACACACTTAAGAAAACAGTTTTTATTAAATAAAGAGTATATATATTTATAAAATATGTTTGAATTATTAGAAAATATTAAAAATATAGAATTATTAAAATATATATTTATTAGAAAACAATTAGTGTAACAATTAGTGTAACAATAAACATTTAATGCTTTTTTTTCTCAAGCAATAACTAAAATCAAGTTTTTTCTTATTACTTTATTCTATTTTATTCATAAAGTTTTTGATGATAATTCATCAATTATTCTACCTTAAGAAGGTTTTTTGATAAAAAAATTTTTATAAATATATTTTATGACAAATAGTGTAAGAAAGTGTATCTGATATGATGTATATCAAGATTGGCATTGTAATTGAGCATAATAATTAATTTGCTTTTTAAAACTTACAATACAGGTTCATAAACTTCTCTTTTATTTGCATTGTTATTTAAGATTATTTTAACATTTTACTTACTTAAAAAAAATTTTTGTTAATGGAAAATATTAAATTAAATTATGTTTTGAATATATAAAAAATTTAAAAATAGGAACAAATAAAAATGTTTATTTTAATGACGTTAAAAGTACAATTATCTTATATGAGATAAAAAAGATATGAAATGCGAAAGATATAAAATAAAAAATTTTCATTGTAATTTTTCATGAATTTGAAAATTATTCAAATTTTCTGCAAGACTAGTGATTCCATTAAATTAAAAATTATGTTAACTATGCGACTTTGGTCATTAATTTGTAATTAATGATTTTAGTAATTATTATTAATTAAATCAATTAATAATAAGTTGGCATGCTATATTTAACGAAGAGAGTAACGAAAGAATGACTTTTTAATTTTGAAAATGCATTTTGAAAATTATAAGTCATATCTATACTAATAAAATTATTAATATTAATATTAATAAATATTAATAAATAAATATCTTTTACATTACATAAATAAAATACTTAAAGTGCTCTATCATGAGGTAGAAGAAAGAGTGTTATGAAGATGAGATGATTTTGATTGATTGTCTAGGAGATAATTTTTTTTTTTTTTGCTTTTTGAAAGAAAATGAATCGAAAATGCATAATATTATAATATGTCTCTTCTTTCATAAAAGTTAATGCAATTAATATTTTTCTGTAAAAATTGTTATACGAATTTAATTATATTTGATTAATTGATATTTAATTTTGAAACCTATGGTTATAAAATAAAAAAAAAATATTGTTCTTTTAAATTTAAAGTATGAATCTTTTTTATATACTTATATAATTTATAAAATATGATATTATACTATTTAAAAAAAATTAAGGAGAACAAATTATAGATATTATAAAATTAAAAAAAAAAGTAATGTATCAGATTTGTTATTTAATTACACATGGATTACATATTTTTTTATTACATATTCTTTTCGATATCTTGTTTAAAAAAAATATCTTGTTTTAAAAAAGTCTATCAATTGTTATGATGATCGAAACGTAGATTTTTAATATTGCAAATCTGATTTTCGGTTTTTATTAGTATCATAGACAATTTTCATGGACTTGAGTCAAACAGAGAACGACAAAAAGATTACATATGAGTAAAAAGGAATTAATTTTGAAATTATTATAATTACTTATCATCTGGATTATGCAAAAAGATACAAGAAACTAGAATTTAGCAATTTTTTTAACGCAGTTTTGCGATTTAATCGCATTGGACGAAACTATTTCTTCTTTTCTGAGTACTTTTAAAAGTGGAGAATATTGAATCGTGTCATCGATCCCGTTACTTTGCCAACCATTCTTTGATACCGCTTATCGCACACTATGAATGCGAACGTAATACGGACGATCTTTACGAACCGATTCTTTACCCGAGATAAAATTTAAATCAACTTCCGATCATAGGAGAAACTCAGAAACTATTTGTATTGATTATGTGATATGTTTTGTATATGTCAATCTTTTTTTTTTAAACAATAAATATAATAATATTAAATAATTAATAAATAATATTAAATTGATATTAATTTACTAAATTCCGCAATCAATTAACTTTAAACAAGATATAAGTTTAAATTAGATATTCTGTGATTGTATATTAACTTAAAAAATATATTTAATTACAATTGTTGATTTATTTATTAATAAAAAAGAATTAAGTTTTATGAATTATAGTTTTGTATTTACAAATGATCATAAATTTACATTTCATTTCAATTTTTTTTTGTTTCTCTGAATCAATATTGTATAAAAAATATAAAATTATAAAAAAAAAATGTTCATTGATATAAAATAATCCGTAATATAGATGTTCATCAAAACTGTTAAAAGAATCATTTTGCGGTCTTGATTATATATTGCTAAAATCTCCAAAATCGGTATTTTGATATAAAGAACAACATTAAAGATCATTATATTTTTGAGATATTTAAATTCTTTTTTTAAAATTCTATCTCAGAAACTTCCTACTTCTCTATATTTCTAATTCATTTATTATTAAAGATTAAAGCACAAGAAAGAAGAAAAAATTTGCAGAATCTGCACCAAATTTTGGTTTTCTATTCTCAATGCAAATATACTCTTCTATCATTTCCTCGCAGGCGAAAATCCCAGGATTCACGAAATCTGATGATTCGTTTCCGTAGTTTTCTTTACTTTCTTATATTTATTCTTCTG
Organism: Apis florea; assembly: GCF_048593485.1. NCBI lineage: Eukaryota > Metazoa > Arthropoda > Insecta > Hymenoptera > Apidae > Apis > Apis florea. The sequence goes on from NW_028256772.1 coordinate 295,989, forward strand.
CTGATTTATTCATTTTCATGTTGGTCGCATTCACGACCAAGGGTGACCTTCATTCGCGCTCCAATTCTTCTTGCTTCCCCTCGAAACACTGCATCGTTTCTTCCTTTCTCGCATGGTTTCACGTCCCCTTATTTCTTTGCCGATACACTGCTCTCTTTAACCTCTTTAACTCACCGAGGGGTGAACTCGTGTTTAGTCCTGTTCGATAACCTAATATCGCAATCGCTTAAGTTAACAACATTGCGCATCGTACTCCCCTAATATTTGTCCATCCGCATTGAAAAGATTACTACGTGAGAGAGGAATTTTAAAAACGAGATATTCTCTTTTGTCGAGCGAATCTTTATTCATTCGTGAAATACATCACTTATCATTTAATTTTGTACGAGAACGAAGATTTAGAGTTGAAATTAATAAATATATAATAAATATATTTTTTTTATCATTTAAAGATCTTGAAGAAAGTTTTCATGAAATTTATATTTTCCAAAAATTGCAAACTATTTTTGTAATTGAGAAGATTAGATTTTCAGAAATTATACAAATGTTCAATACTTATAATTCTTTATATCCTAAAAGTTTTTTTTCTATTGTCGTAATATATTAAGTGTTATCAAATATACTATTTAAATATATTATAATATCAAAATACCGAGATAACAATGCTATCTTTGAATATTTGAAATAAGCATTTACCAAATATTTTCTGATTCTATAATAAGTAATATATTTAAATGATATCAAAAATGATAATTAGATCCACTTAATTTCATTAAATCAAGAATTATTTGAGTGATTATTTGATTCTATGATAATATACTAAATATATTCACAATTAATAAGAATGTATATTAAGGAAACGCAGATTTAAAAGAATAAAAAAAAAAAATATTCAAAACAGAAATTATTTACAATAATTGTGATTCATTCTAAGATATAATATATTTTCTCTCTTTTTTTTTATATTACAAATTACTATCAGTGCCATAATTACAAATAATACATAAATACAAATAATTATGATACAAGATAAAAATCTTTTCCTTTTTAATTTTATTAATATTATATTCACGATTAAATAAATCTCTAATATATTAGAAATTATAGAAATCACTTACTTTCGAAAAAAAAAAACAATTCATAAGAATTTCAGTTTTCGTTATATTACAAATTATCATTAATAAGTTGAGTTTCTAAAATTGATCTCTGCAATCACCGTTTAAACTTTAAACAGTATACCGATCTATATGAATTTCGGACTCAAGCAAATCTCTGAATCATTGATGTGAGGCGCTTTTTCGAAAACAAGAAAATCAGGGATTCGCCGACGGGAGAACTGGATGAAAGCGGAAGGATTTGCTCGCAGCTCGAGAGGAATAGGATTCTCTCTACGCACCACATCCTCTTTTCATTCTTGTGTGCATCTCAAACTCGAGACAGCGGGTTGGTAATCGATATACGCGTCTAGCGGTGCCTCTCCACTACCTCTCGTTTTTCTTCCTTGTTTTCTCCATCTCAATGTCTCATCACATTTTCTTCTTTGTTTCCGCTCCCGTGTTCCATGATGGAATCTTCTTTTCAGTGAAGCAAATAGTCCTGGATCTTTCGAAACTGTCGGCCGGTCAGTTTTTTCTTTCTTCTTTCTTCAAGGGTTTGGCTCCCGCCTCTATCCTTCCGGCAAGGATAGGCCGACCATGCGATTGCGATCTTTGAATGTCTGCGACTGAAAGGACAGTTTTTCACGATAATTCGTTATCGTGCGTGTATTGCCTCTTTTCCTTGTCTCTTTGTTCGGTTTCCTTGGACGGCTGGTTAGATGTCTGATTATGTTCACATATAGGTGAACCCAGACGATTGTTTAATTAGAAGAAGGATCGTGAAAAAAGGTTGTATAGATTGCATGGTGAAGTATATGTGTGTGGAATTAGGATTTCTCAATTTTTGTTAATTCATGATCCATCCTCTTTTATAATAAACAAATAACTTGTATATAAAAATCGATATTAGAGGAAATAATAAAAAAAATATTACGATATGATTAGATTGGAATAAGTACTGACATATGAGTTCGATTTTTTATTTAATTTTTTATTATTCTTGTTATTTAAAAATATTTTTACTGAAAACAAGTAGCGAGCATTAATATATAGCAGTGCGTGATTTCAACTAGTTAAAAATAATCATGATGATTTTCTTATGGATGACTCATAAAATGGAAAGATTTAAATTAAACAAATGTTCTAATGTTTTTCTATATAATTTTCAATAAAAATATTTTTAATTGAAATTGAAATTATGGTGAAATAATTGAAATAAATTAGATTTAGATTAAAATCAGATCAGATACATTGATATCAATGCTTTTAAAAAATATAATTTAATTTTTAATTTTTTAAATAAAAATTTCAGATAAAATTAATTATAGCGATTTTTTTGAATACTATATAAATTGTATATTGCATAGATACTTAAATAGACATCTAGATTAGATTAGATTTAGATATTATAAATACATGTAGACCTTCCATTCTAACTTTCTATAAATAATCTTAATCAAAAATAATTTCCAACGCGTAATTTAGAAATTTAAAAAAAATTTAGATGAATTTATCCTCAATAAATAAATAAATAAATAAATAAATAAATAAATTAAAATAAAAGTTTACTTGAAAATTTTCTAAATAATCATTGCTTATGAATGTTATTAGCAATTCATTCAATTAATCATATATATAATAATATATGTTGATATCTGATTTTACAACAAAAAAGTTTTCTCAAATCTACAATATCCCCTGACAATTCTCCCACACAAATCAATCGGAAAACTTGTTATCGAATCGTGAACGCTTATTACCATAACTCGTAACACATGTGTCCATGAATTACATGGGGAAACAGCTTTTGGTCGTTGTCATTCGATCGGTCATTCGACTCGCAAACTCGAATCCCGGGACAAGTTGACGGATCGGTGGCTCTATCCGACCGTTACGTTTTCCATCCCCCTTGCATCATACAATCGCGAGGGTTATATTCCATGTTTGCTCGCTACATGCTCCCATAAAAACGGCCGTTTTATTTCGACATATGTCGGAACCGCGATAGAAATTTAATAAGAAAACTGCGCAACTGCCTCGATCTCCTCGACTCTCCGCCTTCTCTCGTGACTTCGATGAATGTTTTAAGCAACGAGTGAATAACAGATTGAAATCGAAATACGGCCGAACAAATGAAATTTAAAGAATTAAACGCACCGAGAAATAAATGAGAAAATTTTGTCATTTTATGTTTCTCTTCGATATAATTGAATCATTCATAGAAAAATAAGAATGAAATATCTGTGGAAATTTGTTTATGTTATAATATTTCTAGAAAGATTAAAAAGTAGATTGTGAAACAGTTTTTATATTAAATAAAACCATAATAAGATTCATTGGATACAAAAAATATTTACACATTATTATATTTATTATAGCATTTAAATAGTAATAGAATAAGTATAAATATATTATATCTTATTTGATAAATCTTTTAAAAAATCTGCTCAAGTAATATTATAATTTTAGTAATTGTCCTAAAGATTAGTATCTATAGGGCATATATCTACATACGTACAAATATATGAAATATATGATATATATGATGTTTATACATCAGATATAGCTCTATATACATAGATAGAGATCATATATACATACATAGTACATGATTTTATTCAATATTTCTGTCATCAAACATATAATGGTTAATAATAACGATAGTACAATAATAAAAGTATTATAGTAATAGTTAATAATATAATGATAAATCTAAAAGTTAATAATAGATACTTTTATATAATCATGAAATATGAAACTTGATAAAAAAAGCGCTTTATAGAAAAATAAATTATAACAATTTATAATATAACAATAGTTATAGTTATAACAATATTATGTTTTATAAAGGATGGATAATATTCTAAGATCTAAAAATAATGAAGTTTGTATCTATATCTTGCTTTTCTTTTTTATTATATTTATAAAATATTATATTTTTTAAATTCTATTTATTATTTTTTTAATCCCATATTAAAAAATAATTACAGTAATATTAAAATAAATAACAATAAAATTTTTATATTTGATCGATTTAATTAAACACACATCTTTTACGTAATACATTCTAATACACATTTTATTTGTTTATTTTATAGTTTCCCTTATAACATTTCAGAAAATATTTGATATATCATTTAGCTAATCTTTATTCGCATCCTTAGTATTAGAAATCGCAGTCAATAAATTGTCACCCCAAATTCTCTTTTCTATATATCAATTTATTTCATTCAATTCAAGATGTTCAAAACAAAAATTCAAATTATCAGAGCTCAAAATCGATATCTTTCTCATTTGTTTTCGAGTTTTACACATATTCGATTCCAAATTTCTGTTAAAACTTGTGAGAGAAAATGTTAAAAGTTCTGAGAGATTTGTTGATTTGACAAATACACGCGTATTTTTGAACATTCAAAGAACATCGTGAAAATTTTGGGACTCGATTTTTTCAAAAAAAGAAGATCGATTTTGTAGGAAGTTGTAACACGTTCGTTTCGAGAGAATGTTGCAAGCCACAGTTCCGTGACGACGACATGGCTCGTGGCGAGAGGAGTTATAGTTTTCGTGGAAAACTTAGCGCCAAAGTTTCATCCATAGACGGCGCTCAAGCGTCCCTAGAGGAGAGCGAGGGACAAAGCATGTTCTTACCATCGCAGCCTTTTCTGGATAAGAAAATAGGGAAAACTTGAAGTATCTCGAAATATCATGGACATTTTCATTTCTCTCGAGACAAAGAATCATTTCGGATTAAAACTTGTTTCTATTTTTTAACAAATAACACAACTTCTTGTCATAATTAGTTTCCATTTACATTTTTCATAAATTATGTGATATTTATAATCAAAAAATTTTTTTCATGGCTATAATGTTGGCTTAATGAAGTGACAAAAAAACAGGATGTGAAAATAAAGATTTTTGGATGAGTTAAGGCCAAAAAGTGGAAGAAAAAAAATTTTACAAGAAATCATTAATTTTAAAATAAAAGATTCCTACCAAAAATAATTCTTGTTTATTTTTGTCTTTTTATAAAAAAATATAAAAATTTTGAATATAAAAGTTTGATATATTTTTATTCCATAAATTTAATTTCTTATATATTGTAATAATACTAAAAGTTTGAATTATTTAATATTGCATAAAGTATTCTTCACAATGGAAAATTTTTCACGATTATTATTTTATATTATTATATTATATTTATATTGAAATATAGAAGAATTAAATAAATCAAATCAGAATTAAATAAAGTTGCGAATTTTGAAATTTGACAACTTTTTTTCATGAATTTTTAATTTATTGATTGCATCAATAAGAAAAAATAAATAAAAATATTTTGATAAAAAATTTTATATGAAATATAAAATATTATTTGATCATCTGCTTATTTGATCATTAATTTATAATTTACTTATTCTATTTAAGATATTCTATTTAAGATATTATTCAGTTAATTTTTTTCATATTCTTGATACAATATACGATAATAAGATACGATTTTATTTGTAAAATTTATAAGTATAATAATTTTTTTATCGAATAACAAAAATACGTATATATACTTTTTTTAAAATATATGTCATTTTGTGATTATATAATAATATCCAAAAATTATATGTTTAGAATGTCATAACTTTATTTATTTTATTTGTTATATATGTATAACATATATTGATCTACAAATGCATCTTTTAAATTTTCATTACAAATGAAATTTATTATAAAAAATTTGTATTGTTATTTTCTCTGTGATTCCGATCAACTTGCAACTTTTTCAACAATTTTTTTATATGTCATAATAAACTAATTTCTTAAAAAATTCAATTTGTTTGATTCATTTTAAAATGTTTTTAAGAAATAAACTTAATCGTTCGCTATATACTAATTCAAAAGATAAACACATAAAATTCAAGAAATTTATTCAATTATAAATATATAATAACATAACTAATTAATTATTTATTGTTTATATGTTTATGTAATTATTTGTAGCGGAATTAATATTATATGAACAAATATAATTATATCTGTTTGAATCAAATGAATAGATATAGATATTTTTTATATTATTGTGAATTTAAAACCTTGTCATACACAAACACAAGGATACCAATTTTTTTGTATATATACCTAAAATATCTAAAAATGATCCTACAATATTGCAGAAAATAATATTGCTTTCATTAATAAATTTTCCATTCATAAATAATACCATCTTGATCTCAAAAAAAAAAAAATATATATATATTTCAAAAACCAGTCATGATATATAAATTTGAGATATTACAATCACTATTAAATCGAACGAAAAACTAACTCTTTTTTACTTTTGTTTCAGGTATGTACATATCCTTCACTAAGGAGAGAGAGCAATTTCGACGCGAACCAAGCCCGGAGAAAAAAACGTCGAGACGGTAACGCTATCCAGGAGCTTTGATGAAAGTTTTACCAGAGCCGAGGCAGCTCTCTCTCCCTCGGCTCATCCGACTCGTATCTCAGCCCATTTAATCTTTCACGCCCGTCCTCTTGACTCAGTTTCCCGGAGGTCGAGTGTACGCGGAAATCGAATCCACCTGCGAGAGCTCTGCCCGTGTGTCCACCGCTACTATTCACGTTCTAATCTGGGCCAATGAAGCGCTCGTTCCCAGCATGAATGAAGAGAGTTACCGCTCTCGTTCTCTCCCTCCCTCGTTCCTTTCCTCCGTTGGTCGAGAGCTGTTCATGAACAGCACGTATACTCGCCGCTTGAAAACGACGATGACGTGCTTACTCGAAATAGAATCTCACGTAAGACCTATAATGTACTCATCTCTATTCGGACATTTTGCATAATCGTTATATCTTAAGTTATTTCAATATTATTTTAAAACTGCATACAGATTGGCAAAATTTTATCGCTATCGCTAGAAATTTGATCGTCAAGCTGTGTCTTAGCTACAATGACAAATAATAATATACACGTACTAATAAAAGTTAAAAAACAAATTGATTCGTAAATTTTTTTTTCACATTTTTTATTTTTACTTGCTTTTTTTACAAATATATTCGAAAAAAAACTTATTGCTTACTATATGTATACTATAACGTTATTTTTATTTTGAACTATTCATTTCATAATATAAGAGAATGAGAAAATTATAAATAAATTCGTAAATGATTAATTTGTTTCTTAATTTTTATCAATATATCTTTTATTAAGTATATGTAAATATATTCATTCATTTATAATCTAGGGAGTCATATTGATTTATAAAAATTGAATAATTGATACAATATTCTCTTAATAATATATACGATATGTTATTTTCCTAATAAACTTGTAGATTAATCATTTTTATGTCGATTTCGATAATTTAGAAATGTTGTAGAAATTGATTGATTTTGAACTTTTTCTTTTCAAAAATATCTTAATTTCTTTTAGTTTCCGAGTTATTCGCAAAAAACATTCGCATTATCATTATGTGAATTCTGCATATATATATGTATATGTCTGTTGATAAATGATATGCCTTATCAATTGTTTATATAAACACATAGTATTCAAAATATATAACAGATAAATTAATGTAATGCTTACAATTAGTATCTATTTATTTGAACTTATATAATAAATAAACAAAATAAAGCGAAATTAAAATATAAAATAATCTTTATACAATCGAAATTATAATAATATTAGTGATATTAGTGCTACTTGCATTTAATATCTATTATTATAATTTCAGTTATCCTAAAATTATTTTTTATTTTATTTTCATTATTATAAAAAATCCATAGTATGCCGAAATTTGTTATGATTTGGATTTTTAAGTATTTCCAAAATCTATTAAAAAATAGTTTTTTGATTATTTCCTATATATTTTAAATGCTGGTCACTGCAATGTTTATAAAAACAGTAAATAAACATCGATCGCATCTTGATGCTGTGATAAGCGAAATCAATATTATCGTAGCAATAATTTTTTGCGATTATGAAAATCGAAAACTAAGAGAATCCGATTTTTGTAAAAGAAAAATATCGATTTTTGTAATATATTTAAAAATCAAATCGATAAAATGATTAAACTATATAAATTTATCATTTTTTAATATATATTTATTCATCTGAAAAATGCATCTGGAAAGTTGAAGTTTTCTTAAGTTTGCATGGCAATAATGTGATTCAGAATTAAATCCGGGATCATCATCGTTCAGAATGCCTTATCTGCTCGATTCGTCACTAGTGATCTGGTTAAATCATTTGAAGCAAACGTTGACTTCGTCCACCATTGTGCGGTCGAGAAACTTTTGCAAGTCTTAGTTGCGCGTTGACGGAGTGCGACACCGTGGTGTCCCGAGATACCGGTTGAGTGCAAGTAGGTTAAATAAGACCCGAGTTTCTGAATACTAGTTAGGCTGCTTTCGAGAGAACTTTCGGACGTATTTGAATGAGACTTCACAGGGTTTGAAATAACACTTCCGTCCGGATGGAACTAATTCTACTTTTAAAGGGATCTGAAGTGTCTTTTATCTCAAATTCTATTAAATTATTCTATGACTAATGTTGTTTTAAGGACTCAGTTTCGATAAAAGAAATAGTACTTGTGTTTAATTTTAACATAAATAAATATTATAACATTTTTATAACATTATAACATCAAGAAAATTTTCATACTCATTTTCATTCTGATATCCAATAAATTTATCATTTAAATTATAACAATAAATTTTGAACAAAATAATAATAAGATATAGCAAATATTTTATTTATGTAATAGATAATTATAAAAAATTTAGGATCAAAATCGGATTTCAATAATATTTAATGTTAACTAACACACAGATACACATATATATTTACTTCTGATGTGATTTGGAATTAATTTAATCAAATAAAGTTTGTTTATGTTTTTCATTCAATATAAAAGAGACAGTGAGTCCTTTTTAATTTATTTATTTAATAAATAAAAAAAAGTTATAATTACCTTAAAAGGCAAATATAATATAAATTATATCCTATTTAGTTTATTTTAATGAAGGAAATTTCATAAATATATATGATAAATATTTCATTAAAATAAATGTTTAAAAGAATTTTACATTTGCATATTATCCCATGAATAATTTGTGTGATATGTTAAGTTGTGATAATATTATTCTCGAATAATAAATAATCTTTTGTAGTTATATATTCGGTTTTGAACTTATAAAATCTTTGGCATATACAGGACAAAGAAAAAGAGAGAGAGATAAAAAGAAATAATTCCATAATTTCACAGAGGCTACTAGAAAAACGAGGAAAAAGAAATAGCCGAATACAGTTTTCTCTTTTTTCTTTTATTTCAAGCACGAATTAGTATGCTTGAAGAAAGCAGCACGCGCGATGACGCGATATATTCGCCGTGGAAAATGAGAGCGCATTAAGCCCCTTGGCTCTCCGTGTCTAGTTGCCCGCGCACATATATCTTTTTCTCTCTCCGTGTTTATTGCGTGGATGAAATAACCTGAGGCAAGTAAGATCTAGTGGTGTACAAGTACCACAGCCAGACAATGTATAGAGGCCGTAATCTTGCCTAAGTTCAACCCAGCGCGACGATGGGAAACTCCGTTGGATTGCTTTGTAACGTGCTTGCCTCGCTATTCACAGTTTACTTTCTTTTATTCTCTCACTCGCTCAAACCGCTTGATTGAGAAATTACAATTCGTCTCGTCGTCATACCATTTAGCAATCAGGAACTACTCCGCATGTTAAGTTTGCTCGATCGAAGAGAATCAGGACGTTCGTTTCAATTAAATTGCGGAAAATCGTAACTTTTTCCTTGGCAGAGTTTTCGATGGAATTTTCAAGTTTCGGGGATTGCTTATTTGTATTTCCCCTCCCCTTATTTTTTATTTTGCAATGCAGAAGGACTGGTATAAACTAATTTTCGAACTGTTACTCTTTATTCCTAAACGGAATAACTTAGGCAATTCGTAGAGTGATGGTGGTTATACGACCACGAAATCATGCAAATGATTCATTCGCCGAGTATCCGGCTGAAAGCATCGACATTCAGAAATGGGCGCCCAGTGCCGTACAGTGGATACGAAAGGGGATCGGAAGTGCATCTCTCGTGGAGGAGCAAGAGTTGGTCGATTTTCGCGATTACGTTGGAACTGGGTCGATTTTAAATACAACACTGCCGCATTGCGACGTTGTGAATAGCGGGCACGCTTGCCGGGACTTCTGTCATCTTCCGGTGTCGTCGACCTTTCTTGTTGCTTCATCTTTATTCAACGGTACATTGACTTAGGAATAGAACAACATTTTACATATAGTGAGTTTCGAAATAATTTCTGGTATCAATTAGACAACGTGACATTTATGTGAATACATTAGGTTTGATAAACATAATTGATTGTTAAATTGTCGATTGTATATTTAAATATTAAACGTAAAAGAGAAAGAAAATAAATTTCACTACTATATATAAAAGATATCTTAGAACAAAGTTAGAATGTATATTATTATTTCCATATGTATATTATGTAGTATTTCATTAAAAATTGTAGAGAAAATTTAAGAAAAAATCAATAAGACTGAATTTGAAATAGAATTTGAAATAATTTGAATAATAAATTTGAACTTAATCAATTATCGTGCATTTTTGTAAAGAAAATGTGTTTTTTCGAATTTAATAGTAATATTATTGAATTTATTTGAAGATGAATGAAATTTTACTTTTAAATACTTTAATTATTATTTTGATTAAAAATAAAAAATATTTTATCCATTATTTTTAAAATTAATTGAAAAATGAAGTACGAAATAGAAAAATACTTTACTTTACTTTATAAAAATCTAGAAAAAATTATTATTGGAAATTTGAAGCAAACAAAGTGAATGTTTAAATTTTAATAAAAAAAATCAACGTTTCAAATTGATTATTATAATCTAGCGTTATTTTGTGTTAACAATTTTTTGCAAAAAATTTTACATAAAAATCACATTAATAATGAAAAAGTTAGATCGTTTGCCGAATAAATTTCCACATGATCGTGGTAAATATTTCTAACTATTTCCTTGGCGACTGTATTTTGTAAAGTGTCAAATGAACATATATTAGACTTATATGATGAAAGAGATCGACAGGGAGGGAATAAGCAAGATCCGTTTATCGTCCGTTTCTGTTTCGGCGTCGCTTGTTTCGCAATCTCGTGGTCCGTGTCACCGATCGAGTATCACCGATTCCTACGATATATCGCTTCTTCGAGCGATGAAGTATGCGCGGAATGCTATTGGCCGGGCCATTTGATCGTTTCATGGAATTTACGAAAAAACGTGGAAAAGATAACGTTGTACGTATTCTCCAGAAATGGATATTTTCATAAGAAGTTATTCGATTTAAGTCATTTGCTTTTCTATAAATGAATTAGAGATTTATATCTTTTATTAAATCAATAGATTTAACATTAAGATGATGTAAATATTTATATTATAATAAAGTAATTGTTTGAAATTTGAATTTTTGCCACGTTTATTGAATATCTGATTAAAAAAAAGTAAGCAAGAGAAAGCAGGAAAAAATTATTAAAAATAAATTTTATACGATAGAAGATATTATTTTTTACAATATGATAATTATAATCAGAATTAAATTTCTTTATTTTTTATTTTATTAATCTTGTTCTTGTGTTTCATTATACGATCATGTTACAATTCTTGTTTTTGCAAATAAACTCCGAATAATTCTATCGAGATCATAGATAATCGCGAACACACAGTATCTGTAAATAGGATTTATGAGGGTTTTATAGAGTGTAATGTACTTCGTACTACATGCGATGAGAGAGGATTTCAAGGATCATAGAATGATTAAATCCAATATATGGTTGAAACTGACCTCGCTTTCCCAGAAGGAGAAACGATCTACCAACATACAAATATAACGAGATATTGGATTCTAATTCCTATCGATCTTCTATTTGCAAATTTCAAACATGTGTCAAGTATCGTTCATTCTGTAAAATTCAATATCTAATAACAACAATTATTTTTTATAATATTTTATCTATTAATTTATAAGAAAAAGTTAGTAAAAATGATATTCTTTATAATATATCTTAAGTCAAAGTCTTCCTAAAGTAAATAATTATCAAAAAATATATTATCAAAAAAACACAATAAAAATAGCATTTTTAGTAAAAATCAATATTTTTGTTTGATAATTACAAAACTTCAGTATCAAATTTTTTTTTTTACTTAAACCTATCCAATACTTTACTGTTCTACAAAATATTCAATTCACGAAGAAGTCTCATTTGATAATTATTTCTAAAGGATAAAATGTATTCTATCTCTCTAATCTCACTTTCAATCAATCTCAACTCAAAGCATTTCCTTCGAATCAAACCGTATCAATCAACATACTATCCTCGAACAAGGCCTTTTCTTGCGATCAAGTCGCCCCTTTCCCCCCTAATTAGCCTAAGTTGGAGCAAATCCAAGAGCATTGTAGGTGAACGAGATCCAGAACAGACGGTCAAACCACAAACGTTTCACATTCCAGACAGCCGCACAAATCTCAGGGACGCGTGTGACGTTCTGACTGAGGAGGAACAGTCGGCACGGACAACGATGGCCTGACGAAGGGCGTTTGAAGCCAGCATGGCGGTTTCGGACTTCGATTCCCTTCGCTGATCTTTCACGGATCGACAAACGCGTCTCCGACACTCGATTCCCGGCTCTTGACTTTCCCTATATGCCTGTCTGCGTGTAGCATGCCTAGTCTTCTCGAATTTTCATGGAAATTAATAGTCAAATGAAAGTTGTTTGAGATAGAATCATTCGGGAATCATTTGGAATGAATATGCGAATACATTTAGTAATCTTTAGTATTCAAGTAAAACTTTTGAAAGTTGATCTTGAAAATTATTTCTTGTCAATTTATGTTGTCAGAAGATCATTGGTTTTATTCAATTTTTCATTTCAATAATTCTTTAATAATAATATCCTTGAAGTCTAGGTCAATAGTAGATATGCTAAATAATATAAATAATATAAATTTATGAATCTTTTAATGAAATATTAACACAAGAGATTAATGAATCAATGGATGATTTTTCCTAAGAACTTTTTTCTTTTTTTTTTTTTGAGGATAAAAACATTCGAAATTTGCTTTCGCAAGTTCTTGTTTATATTGTTTAAAAATGAAAGTTATTATTATTACTATTCAGAAAAAACAATACTCAAGAGTATTATTTTCAAATGAAATTGCTAAGATTTGAATTCTATCCAATGACAAAACAAATTCGATATATTGGTAAATACAAAGTAAAAATAGAAAGATAGCATATGATAAATATAGTAGTTTTATTTAGTTTTCGAATATACGAACTGATACCGTACCATGTGATTTAGATATATTCGCAATAATAGTTACGATCCTGATCAAATAGAAATATAACTCGGTTATTGTAAATAACATGGGTGAACTCGAATTTCCTAGTCAGCAAAACGGCTGACGCGTGTAGTTGATGGTTTTGTGTATCGGAATTGAACGCATTCTATTGGTAAAAATTTACGAAACTGTTACCAATGGTTATTTCCATTCTAAAAAAAAAAAAAAAAAAAAAAAAAAACGAAAGAAACGAAAAATATAATGGAAATCGGTTTGTATCGATACATCCGATTGCACGAAGCAATTTTTATCAATCATTGAAAATACGTACGTACGTGTAAAAAGTTGAAGAAATAAATAATCCACGTTCGCATAGTTTTGTCTTGTTCCATCACAAACATTCATAGTTTTGTTCAACAAAGCGACATGCGAAACAGGAATAATTTAGTTTTCCGCGAAGTTAGAAGCAAACTGGCACCCTTTCTTCTTCCATTTTGCTCTCGAGGCGAGCCCTCTTGAGAGAGAAGTGGGAGGACGGTTACCAAAGGGTCGCCTACGGGGTTTACGACCCTCGAAAGGCCCTTGGCTAACGACGTTACGCGTCCACCGACGCGCCCGGTATACTTTAGAAGCTCTCCAATTAATTATTCCGCGGGATTTTGCTCCGATTTAATTACGGTTCTTACCATTTTGGTTCCCTTTTCTCTCTCAACTGTCTACTCTCTTCGTTCTTGGCCTGCCCTTTTCCCTCTCTTTCTCTCTTTAATGCCCTTCCTTTTCTGCAGCCAGTTATCTTCGTCGCTTTTAGTTGCGGCGCACTGCTGCTCCGATCTTGAAAGGCGAAGATGTGGATGGATTTCTTAATTAGGCGAGGCGACTCCTCGGCTTGCACTTTAATTTTCTTAAGAACCGCTTCGACTCGAGATTCGTTCTTCTCGCGCGTTCTAGTAATTACTTTCTTCCAAAAATTATAACGTGTCCTGATCTTTAAATGGTCTAGCTGTCGTAAAATATTTCCGTCTTTGGTTATGGTTTCGAATTGATAATCAATTGAAATAAAACTGGGGATATTACAGGAGGAGGATAAAATATTCTACTTTAATTTGAAAAAATCATTTATTCGAGAAATTATTGGAAGATTGCAATCAATAATTTCAAGACTGTATAATTTTAATCAATAGATTTTATTATTTTATTATTTGTTTTTAATTGTTTTATATTATGCAATAGTATCTTAGAGTTAATATAATACTATGAGAGAATATAATAGATATACAAAGAAATATTTTTTTAAGTAGATATATTATAATATCTACTTTTTAATATATAAGTTTTTTGAAATTTCATATATTGTTTCATAATAGTGTAGTAAACTCAGCAAAAAATACAATAATATAATATAATAATATAAATTATATAAACATAATACATAATATAATATATAATAATTAATCAAATTTGTTGCATTTTAATGATCTTAAAAAAAAAATGAAAGAAAATTATTTTACATAATTTGAATTTATGTTGGACCAGATATAATCTCCTACGCTAACAGCTATTATTTGTATTTATTATTTGTATCTGCTAGTGCATTAATTATCAAAGTTAATTCATTTTTTTAATGACATCTACGAAGTTTCATCATCAATTACTTTATTGGTTATCGATGCTTTTCAAAATAATATTTTTATCTTTAATCATCTCTATTGATCACTCCTGTACACATTGATAGAAATTAGAAAAATTGGCATTAAATCGAATGTATATATATCTCTCAATAGAAATTACGGTGGTTGATCAAGAATTATCGATGTGCAATAGAAGTCTAATAAAAAATATAATAAAATTCTCCATTTTTCTCGATCATTCAATTGTCGATTTCTGTCGAAACTCGAAGACCATTACATTGGCTGAATCCAACTGGAAAACGTATAAATAATTCGCGAAGGGAAACGTTTCTATCCCCCTTGATTCGTCCCGCTGGACGCGACACCGAGACGTCTCTCGATTATTATCGTCGTGCCTGGAACCACCGACCACGGTTAATTCGCCGTGAATTCTGCAGCTGCTGATGATCGAGCAAAGAGAGATCGCGTCGCGCACCCCTTTTGCCGATACATAGAGGGTTCAAATAGAGAGAGAGAGAGAGAGAAAGGAAATAGCGTCGAATGTCGACAAAATCGTTGTTTTATTAATAGTTGCTCGTGATACATAGAATATTTATAAAAATAAGAAATGGATTGAAAGCTGATATATTCATATAGAACCATGACACCTGAGTTTGTTATCTGCTCGATCTAGAATATTACAAATATCGCAGGAAATAAAAACGTAAAACTTTTAATTATTCATATGTCTTCCCTTCATTTGTGGAATAAGGTTTTGGAACAGCAAGTTTAAATCAAATTATTATCAAAAATTTAATGAAATAATTAAAATAAATAAAACATCGTAGTATAATATTCTTATTCTAATTAATAATAAAAAATTAATATATGACAACAATGAATACTTGATGAAGATAACACGCGATTGATGTATTAGCAAGAACATAATGTGTTAATTTAATATTAAAAACATTAATTTTCATATTGTCTTTCTTCTTTATTCTTTGTGGAATTTAAATTTCGTTTTTTCGTCATATTTGTATAATATACAACATATAATACAAGTATAAAAATAAAATACAGCTATATTAAATAAAAGAATGAACGGTGAAAATTATATATATTTCTTGGAACATAGAATTCCATTAGAAACAAGATTATTCATTCCATTTTAAAAATTTTAGTTTATTCCTTTTTTATTTATTACATTTCATATTATTATTAAAATAATATATAAAATTATTATTAAAAAAAATAATTTGTCTTGAGTTAAAAGACAAATTTGTATACTTAGATTATAAATATTTTTAATTGATTGTCTATTTGTCATTTAACCCACTCGACTTCGAAATACATATTACCTATTACAAAATTATTAATTTTCTAATAATTTTTTTGTTTGCACAATAAAAACTACCTACCCTCTCCCCGGAGAAAGGGTGGAGCCGCAGACAAACGCGCGTTAGGAAGAAAAACGGGAAACTAAATAGTCGAGCGCTTGGGGAGAGGGGAATGGTACGGAAACGCTGGGAGAAAATCACGCGTCAGCTCCAACAATTTTGCGGTCGCGGCCGACTAGGCGGCGGGTAGACAGGGCCGTATTACTTGGCGAGGGCAGGTTCTATCCAGGGGACGGAGTTTCCCACTGACGTGGCATAAAATTCCAACGATCTCTCTTTCCATTCCCGGAGTAATTCTCTCTTCCTTTCCCTTCTCTGTCTCTCTCGAAATTCTTCCACGACCTGCATAACCGCGTGCCCCTAAAATGAATTCAGGTCCGCGCATTTCGCGTCCCTTTTTGAAATTTCTCGCCCGTAACACCCCCATTCTGACTCGTGAAATTTAATCTCCTCTCTGCTTGCAGTGCGTTGAATTAAAATATACGTATGCCGAATATATGTGTATGTGAGTACACAAACTCCGGGGTACGTTGGAAAAGGAAGGGAGAAAAGGGCAGATTGGTTGCGTAATGAGAACGGAGAATTGTTCTCAGGCCTATATACACACCTCAAACGATGTTTCAATTTAATAATAGGGTTTCGTTATACGAACAAGAGCGACGAACGTCGAGAACGATGACATATCGCTTTTAACCGAACAACCGTAATGAGACGTCCTCCAAGAACGCATTTTTAGATATTAAACCTACATATTTTTTCCCCCTTTTTGCTCTCTTCTCAAAGTTCGCAATTATAGTTGACGAACAACGCTGTCCGTCGGAGCAAACTTTCGTGTCATCGTTATTGCGTTCTCTGTTCCCCCCTCCGCCACTCCTCTTATCTCGCGAACTGGGAAAATTATTTACAGCATCAGAATGAACGGGAAGAGGAAGCGACTTCGAAGCGATCGAGACGAAAGGCAGTCTTCCTTGTTCGATGAAACGGATGGAGGTTGTCGGAGCTCGTTACCGCGAGAATTAGTCAAGAAACCGGTTTACACTGATAGCTGCTACAGGCTATGGAGATAACGCTTGAACGCTTGAGGAATCGAAATATTTTTTATATGTATCGAATTAATTTTATCGGAAGGAGAAAGCATGCTTGATTTAAATTTTGAAATAAAATTAAGAAATATGAAGAAATATAATTTAATTTATTATTTTACATGACAAGAATAGAATAAAATATAATTTAAAAATGCAAATAATTTGAGTTTCATTATTTATATGAAATACTCAAGTTTTATTAAAAATAAAATGTGTCTTAAAATATTTCTTTTGTGTTTAACATTACGTTCGCACAATATAGCGATATAATTAAATAACTAAATAATAAATAGGTATATTTATTCCGATGAAATAGATTTCAAATTTTAATACTTACAGTATATTTTTTTTTTTCAAAAATGTATTCCTAAAATATTTCATTCTGAAAAGAATAATTATTATATTTCTAATACGTAACTTATTTATACTATAATTATTATTGTATCGATTCTTTCTTTATTATTTTCAATTATATATTGATTATTATATATTTATTTATTTTTTATTATATTTAAAAAAACTCGAAGTAAGTAAAACTTTCAAAGAAATTTACTGAATTTATATTTTTGATCTTATAAATCATCAGAAAATTAAATTAATTAAAAAATATATATAGCGTATAGCTAAAATTAAAATCTCCTTGAATTCTAATTATATCGGTAAACTAAACTAACTACTCGCTCAACTAAAATAACTCATGCAAAGCTTCTACGTTTCGAACGAATTTCCTACGCGTCCTTCCATCGACTCCCAAAAGTAAGAAGTATATCCAGCTGAATTTGCGGCTTCGCGAGGTGTTTAGTATGCCAAGACACGCGGCGTGTTCCAGGCACATTAACGATCTCCCTCAGGATTCGATGCTTTAGTAGACGAGAGGCTAGCGGTTGCGGAGGGGTGGCCAAACCTGAGTGAACTCTGTTGACTGGATTGGAAGACGTTCCACCGTTCGATAATCGAGGCAAAAAAAGGACGAAGAGTTAATGGTGCGCACGATGCTGGTGATTCGGAAAATTGTGGATCGAACATCGTATAATCGAGCTAATATCTTCGATCCTATTCCCGCTTATCCACGACACCATTCACCCACTTCCTTTTACTTCATCTTTCCCACCGCACTTTCGGTGTTCTCATTCCTCCATTCGTTTATTTCTCTTTCTCGGATACGGAGGGTAAAAGATCTGAAGGAAATTTTACTAGGAAGCTTCATTTTCCACGGTGATGCCTCCGCTTAAAGCCCGCATCCCTTTTATCACTTTTGTCCTTGAGGAACCCGCGAAGAACTTCCCTTTCGGTATGCAATTTCGCGGCGTTTCGAAGTCGATCGCTTTAAAACTTGTTCTGTTTGAAGCCACCAATTCTCGCGTATCCGTTAATATTATTCTTTCACAAATTCGATGAAACCGAAAGAGAAAATTAAAATTCTGATTATCTGAAAATTCGGAAAATATTTGAAAGAGCAAAAAATATTTGACGCTTTATCTGTTATTGTTCAAGTATTTTTAATTTTTTGAATAATTTTTATTTGAAATAATAAAATTGATATTAAGAATAATTATTTTATTTAGATAACTTATTTTTGTATGAAAACTAAATTTATTATATTTATATTTACATTTTAATTATACAGAATATCTTAATTGGATGAATCTTTGTGAAAAAATAAATACAGAATAGGCAAATAAGAATAAAATTTATCAAATTTCGAAATTTTGTTTTCGAATATAACAAATTTGAAAAATTTTCAAATACAACTGAAATTATTTTCTAATTAAATAAGAATAAATTATTGCAAATTTAACTTGAAGAGATAATTGATTCTTGAAAATTTCATTTACATGATTTTTTGATTAAATATGTTATATATGTTTTATATCGATTTTCGCAAAAATAAAGCGATACTTAGATAAAATTTAAAAATAATGTTTGCTTATTTTCACATCTAGAATAACTATTTATTGATAATAAATTTAATTGTATGTAATCGCAAAATAACTAATTTTAGTTATATTTGAAAATTTTTCAAACTTGTTTTATTCAAAAACGAAGCCTCTAATGAAAAAATTTCATTCTATTTCTATTATTTCAGAATTTATTTCTTTAAAGATTTATTTCTTTTATAAAAACTTATTTCTTGTCTGATTGTACTATTAGTAGAATATCCTGTATTTTAATAAATTTATTTACTTTTTTTTTTAGTAATAAATATCAAAAAAATGTTATTCTTATCATTATTATTTAATTACATTTTAAATTTTAAATCGTTGAATATAAAATTACTTATATTTTTATACAAGAATAAAAATATTTGAATAAATCAGTTAGTTTCAATTCAAATCAATTTCAATTGAAATATATTGTTAAAGACATTATTTTGAGCAGTTTTTTGCACATAACATACAATTTTGGAGATCTTTTAATACTATACCAATTGTTTATATATGTGCGTGATAGTATATGTGCCAATATGTTATTTATCAATTGTTTATAAACTATATAAACATAGCAATATAAATAGGATTAATTACAATTAGCAATTAATATACATATATAACAGATGAGCTTATTGAAAATTTATAAATTGGATTTTTTGAAAATTTTCTTTATAACATATATAAACGACAAAATTAAAATGTGAAGTTAAGATTAGAAGTTATTGATATTATAACTTCAGTCGCTCAAAAATTATTTTACGAGCAATTTAAAAAGTAATAAAATTATGAAAATATATAAATTTTTTCCTTTAAAAAAAATATATATTATTTATTTTAAAATAATTTCTTTAAAAAATTATACATTGGCGTTCTTTTATTAATTGCGCTAAAACATTTTTACTAAAGCTGCTTTCAGATCGATTATAATCTAGATATTACTCATTGCTCGTTTTGACTTTTGACTTTTGATTTTTGATTTCTAAAAAAAGAAAAGATTTAAATTAAAAAAATATGTAAAGCGACAGAAATATATTTGATCAAATTTTATTGGTGAAATTCGTATAATATCAATTCAATGTTTATTAATACATTTTATAAAATTAATTGCCAAATTTATTTGTATTAATTTTATCGAATTGAAATTGATACTGGAAATATACATTTTAAATAAAATAAAGTTAGACGCCGAAAATAGAAATCAATCTCGTTATTTTTTTACATCTCATTATATTTATTTATATTTTATGTTTACATTCCGCAGGTACAAAGAATAATTAATAAATTTAATAATATTATTTCGTTCGCATCATATAATGTTTATATTATATCTTATTTTACATAAATAATTGAGAAATCATATTCTATGAGGTTCTACGTGTTATTATGAATATTGAAAATTTTTTGTAAATAATTCGAAAACTAAAACCAATTGTCGCTTGTGTAAAAGAAAAAATTGTTTGAAATAATATTGTTTATATATTTCAAGATCATTAATATTGGAAAAAAGCTATCGATAGATTTATCGAAATAAATAATTTTTTCTTAGTTTTATCTCGCAGAAAAATAGAAATTATCTAAAATATTATAATTTGGTTAATAATAATAATAGATTATCGGAATAACTTAAAAATTTTATTTCATAATTCTTCAAATATCTCATAAATTCACAAGTATAATAATATTAACAATTATAAATTCTGAATAAAAAAAAACAGAAAGTCGCATTTGAATTTATCAAAAAGTAACATATATTATTGTACGATATCAGCTTTCACTAAATACATCTCATCATGTAAGAATATGACGATGATGACACAGTTTAATTCGATTTAAGTATATAACAGTAACAACATAATTTTCATGACATACCACGCCGATTGAATCACAATCGATTCTCGGAATGTCTACGTTTCAAGAAATACTCGATTATACGTAAAGCGTAGGCGTATCTATGAATCTGATACAACACGTGCAAGTTGTTATGATCTTTCACCATAGCTGAGTTCGTTCCAGAAAATCGAATCATAGAAATTAATCCCGCTAGTTGTCCTAGTTATCCTTATGTCCGCTTTCTCAAAAATTTTTCCAACTTTTCATGTAATGGATACGAATATGATACCTGATATTCCTCTTACTCCTCATCCATTTCTACACTCTATTCCCTTGTTCATCCGATTCTTTCGCTTTAGCTATTTTGAATTCGTCGGGCGACACTCGGCGTCAGCATTTCTTGTATTCCGGTGATTTCTCACAAATCGTCTTCTTCCCTCGTTTCCGAATGGCAACGTCTGCAACAGCCAAGGACAATGACGACGGAAACAGCTTTGACTGTGAGGACATTTGACATTCCCGTAACATGAGAGGATACACTTGTTCAGTCGAGTCGAGGATACACTTGTTTTTACGAGTAAAGTAAAGAACATCTACATATTCACTCCCTCTATTTCTTATCTGATAAACGATCTCATTTTTATGAACGATCGCCGACTTCCATCTACTAGCCATCCGACTCTTTTTTCTGCCTTCGTTATCTTTCAATTTCAATATATATTTTTGGATCAATGTTCGCGCGCGGTCAGTTTTCTTAGATTCGATAACGAGAATAAGACGATTGAATAGGTTTGTGTACGGAGTGAATCATAAGTAAAATAAAAAGAAATGGAAAAATATAAATTCGTGTTGCATTCGCTCGCAAAGAGTTATATATCAAACTACACGGTGCATTTGCACGATGTTCATACCATTTGGTAGCAGAATCTTACCACCCTCTTGGGCGCTATCTATCTCTCGCTTTTCTGTTGCCTATCCCAGAGGAGTAATTTTCTTTACTCCCTCCCACGTTTCTTTTTCACCGGATATTTTCCTTCTTTTATTTTCTCTCCTCCTCTTCTCATTATTTTCACTCAGAATCATCTCCTTTCATTTTGCTAGCGAGCTCTTGTAAACTCGCCACCTCTTGACGTGTTTTCGACTTGTGCGCGCTTCAAACATCCATGTACGATCGGCCAAGCCGCGAGAATTACGAGGAAAGCCACCGTGTTGCGGGCAAACATCACATCGGATGTCCCATGAGAATCTCAATTTATTCTATCCTCCTACTCGTGAAGTTTATCTTTCATCCTCATCAACTGGCTCTCTTGTTTCTCTTCACGTTGCTTGGTCGGTACGCTCGAGTTAATTGTCTCTTTATGTACCTTTCGAAGATGTTTCTAATGCTTTCCAATCACAAGCATTTATTCAACCCAATATGAAATTATATATTTTCATAGTTACAAACGTGTATATAGTAAACGTGTATACAATATTCCAAATAAAAAGAGAGAAACTTTATTAACGTATTAAAAAAAGATTCTGAGCAAAAAATGTTATATAATTTAATTTATCTTCGTTTTTGAAATGTTGAAAATGAAGTAATATAAACTATTGTTTTTTTATTCTATGAATAGCGCCGCGACTAATAAAATTTAATTAAATTAAATTTAAGGTTTTCAATCTTATCTTCAATTATATTTTTTATTTTATATTATAAGCCTATAGAAAATTTAATACAATCAAGAAATACCAAATATATCTTTCTATTCATCAATCAGGAAAAATCTCATTAAAAAATATTTATTTTTAGTAATACAATATAAAAATCACGCGAACGGCTCATTTCAACGAAAAAGAAGAATAGTCTTCTATCTAAAAGTTTATCTCTATCTCAAAAATGAATTGTCTGAATACAATATATACAATACAATATATACAGTATATATAATATTATCTAGTATATTTATAATATTTTTTGCTCAATAATTTTTCAAATATTGAATACATTATCATTTAAAAGTTAGAATAAAAGTTAGAAATTAAAAATTTTGAAATAAAAACATCAAATAGGCATCAAGAAATTCAAGACATATTTATTATAATCAAAACTTGTTGAATAATAAAAAAATATATAAAGACGATGACAAAATCTTATATAAATATAAATCGAAATTAAATTTTTACATCAAAAGCATTTTTGATTATCTTTAAACGAGTTTTGAAAATTTTATTTATTTTTTTACTTTTAAATAGTTGTCAATATCAATTATTTATTATAAACTTTGCTTTCGTAACATTTATAGAAAATTAATTTTTATTAACAAAGAATTTTTAATTTTATTAAAGAAATATAATTGCTTGAAAATTTTCGAACAGTAATTTGGCCGATTTATAAATTTTTATCCAGAATATCCTATACATCAAGTTCTCCGATATCGAGTCGAGAAATACGCATTTTTATTTACAAACTCAACTTAGGCTCTCGTCAATCATATAATTAATGCTAATGGATCGATCGGTTCGCTTCCTGAAAAGTTGCAATTTACAAAAGCCGATCGTCGAATGCGTCTATAGTGAATCATAACGTGTGATTCATGGGTGTACGTGTTACAGTGGTGGACATGAAATACGCCAGGAAGGCGGACTATCACGTGCGAGGTCCGAGTTCATTCACGCGGGGGTTCGTAACGTAAGTAAAGAGGGAACCCTGCACGAGTCCGACGACCCCCCAAGATCAAGATAACGAGCTTACGCCCCTAAAGCCGGCTTAATTAAAGGCCATTCGACTGAAATCGTGAGCACCGGAATGGCGACTGCGAAAGCACCGATCCTATCGTATGAGCCCGTACGCGCACCTGTTCCACAAAACGGTACTCCCACACTTGTGGAGCCGTTCCTGGCATCCTGTATCCTATATACTGGTTACTTTTCGAAAACTTAATCAAATAATAATATGAAAAATTGCGAAGACTTTTGAAATATTTAAGTTATTCGGAAGAATTTTTCTCAAAAGTTTAATAGAGAATACAGTTAGTTTACTATTGATGAAGATTATTCGTTATTCAATTTTCTCCAACGTGTGAAATTTAAGTTCTTTTAAGATTTCATTCTGAATTTATTATTAGATTCGCTATAAAGATTTCCTAACAAAATACTTTGATTGATTTTGTATTTGATTGATACAATATTTCAAATTCTATGTCAATAGCTAGAATTCTTCACATTATTTCTAATTTCTAATTTCAGTAGTTTGAGTTTATAAAATTTTATGTCTGGAATAATAATAAATTTATATTTGAATATAAATTGATATTTTTGTGAAATGATTACAATTCATTGGATTAGATTTCTCTCGAAAAAAAAAGAAATAATAGATTTTCAATCGTATATTATATAAATAAACACTAGAATACCAGAATATCATATCATAGAAAGATTAACAATATTTCCTTCACTTGGATTTTTGGTTAGGATGTTGATAATTATTTAAAAAATTATAGAGATACGAATTTTTAAAAACTTGAAGATAATAAAACTTAAAATATATGTACATATGAAATAATGGATAATTTAGTATATGTTCTTCTAGAAATTAAAATAGAAAGAAGCATTACATTTCATCAATCAGAAGATGAATAATAAATAATGAATAATTTGCAATTAATTATAAATACGTGACCAATTTATTTTGTTCTTTTAATATTTTATCATGTTCATTGAGCGTTCATCATTTCCTTTTTCTCTAACAATTTATCCAAGTACTCAAGTTTTGCTTTTTTGTTTGTTCATTTCACGTGTACACAATACGTGTCTGCGTAAACAATGCGATGCAGGAAAAGAGAAAACTTCGAGAAAACAAAAAATAGGTTGACTATGAAGAAAAAAAAATAAAGATGAGGGATGTTTAGAGATAAGAATGAACAAATCAGATGGAGAGAGCAAAAATAGTGGCGATCGACGAACGGAAAAATTTCATTATTTCGCATTGAATTGAGATCGAAGGATAGGTCGGGGAGAAACGCCTCTGAAAAATCTGTCGTCGATTTAGTCCGATCACCTGGTGGAGTGGCGCTACTCGTTGAACTTTCAAGGGACTCATTTAACTTCTTTCATTTTCAGGAGCAATTATTTCGCTTCGGGATAAGAGCATCCAAGGATCGTTGAATGCTCCGATGAAATCTTTTTAGCCCTAGATCGAATAGTTTTGAAACGATTTACTCATCCAAAGAATTGAAATATTTTCCGTTAAAAAACTTCAACTTCTTTCTTATCGTGTATTTTTATTTTAAATATTGTAAATTAATAAAAATGAGAAAAGAGATCATGTTTGATCTAAAAGTTAATTCGGTGTTTTTTTATAAATCAATTGATGAATTAAATTATACAATGTTATCAAATGTGTTATAAATGTCACAAATTCTTAAATCAGATATCATAAATTAATTTAAAAGCTAATTAAGCTAATAGACGGAATTAAATTTTGATTGAAGAAATTGAAGGGAATCCCAAAGTTCTAAATTACTGGCGAAAATTATTTTTATTAGATAGAAAGAATTCAAGCAGGAAGATATGCATGGGCACGAAAATAGAATTACTTAATTAACCTTTATGGAGACTAAACTTACATTGTCATAATCGGCGAGTTTTTTTTATTTTTTTCACATAGTTCGTTTCGACGTTATTTTCACGCCAGTGGAAAATGCGCATCTCTCACGTGCCAGTGGAAAACGCTTATTAGTATTCCTGGCACGCGCACGGATAACGGAAGGGTGCTTGCGCGTTAATAAAAGTTTTAAACGGAACTAGTCAGACGTCGAATCGGTTACAGGATTAACTCTCTTTAATGAATGCTTACTTTTAATAATGCACCGCACGTTGTCACCATATAATTTTGCCAAAGGAAGCGCAAAATGAAATTTATGACATCTCCTCTCCTCTCGTCGTCTCCTTTTCTAAACGTCATACCGAGTTCCGCTTTACGAGGCGACCATTCTTTTTCATATTATGAACTAATATTGTCGCGACGGAAAGATGAGTAAAACGCCTGCATATAAACATATAACTAAACCGTAGGAGGAGCGGAGGAAGAGGAGGAACGAGTAACGCGGAACATGGTTCTTTATTAAAAGCGTAACTTTCCCCTTCGCTCGAGCCATCTTTATGGCTGGTAACCCTCGATCTCGTCTCGCGTCACCATGTAAGGATTCACTGATCCCCGGCCTGATCGCTCGATACCAACTTGGTTGTACCTTTCCAAAAGACTGAGTCATTCTTTAGTCGAAGTGATTCATCTTTGGGATTGATGTTATCCACGGTCATAAAATAGAAAACTACGGATATTTTTAGGTTTGGATTCTAGGAAGTTATTGTATTTATCAAAAATTCATTTGAAAATTGAAAATCTTTTATGTCAAATAAATTGATCAATAATATTTAATCTATTTTATATAATATAATATAATAATAATATAAATTATATAATATAATATAATATAATATGTTTTATATAAATTAAGATATTATACTGGTTTTACTTTTAACTTTTTAATTTTAACTATCGAGAAACTTGTAAAAACACTAATTTATATATTTGCTTCATTTATAATAAATAAGATTTTAAAAACGATACGCATTCGCAAATGTTTGTTGATAATTTTCTAAATCGTTTAGGAATTTAATGAAAATTACAATTTTTCTTTTTAAATATAAGTTTCATTATAAATTTTGTAAAATTAGATTGAATTTCATTTTTATGTTCATATATATATATACATTCTCTATTATATATCTTACATACAATATATACATATATATTGCATTTTCATCTGCATATAAATTTAGAAGTATTTAATTAATCGATAATTAGTAAATAATCGTCATCAAATTTTTTTAATTTCTTCAAAAGAAATAACATGAATATTTTCTTGATCATATAATCTATCATATTTGATTATATAATTCATTTTCAAAATTGTTCTTTCAATTCTTCTTAATATTTATTATAAAAATAATTCAGATGTTCAAGTAACATAAATTTATATTAAAAATTAAATATGAAATTTCATTTTCGAATTATCAAAAATTCACTTTCAAATTTAGCATAAAAATTTAGTATAAAAATCATTTTTTTTTTAAATAAATTTTTAATAAATCCTGATAGTGATTGCTTTATTTAAAAAAAAGAAGAAGGAAGAAAAAGATTTAAGCATCGCATTTAATATCGTTCCAAGAATATGCAATGAGTTGTCAACCACAGTGAAGAAGTTTTCGATGAACTTTTGTCGTGCACAAGAAAGTGGTTCGGACCTGGGAGGCGCGTTACGCTTAATTGCTACCGTTGTTTGCAGAAGATTTTGCGATTCCTTTTACCTTTATGCGACTAGACGTTTAAATTGTACGACGATGAGTCGAGACATATTATTTTACAGAGAAAATTAACTATAAACTTCCTGATTGCTTTATTTTATTGAAAGAAAAAAGAGATGGCTTTAATAAAGTTTATTTTTGATATAACTTTCAATTTTTTAATGAAACCTTTAATTTTGCTTTTCTTAAATTAAAATATTCTATTTAATATCTCGAAATATGTAAAAGCTGAAAGTTTTTATTATTTTCTTTGGAACATATTTGTTAAGAAAAATAAATTAATTCACATTGTACATTTGTCTAAGATTTACGTACTCAAAAGTTATAAAAATAAAAAAATAAAAAAAAAGATACGATATTTTAATTTTAGTTATATATATATTTATATATACAAAGTATTATGTACATTCGTAGAATACTTCTGGAGAATCAAATTTTAAAAATTAAAATCAATATAAAAATTGCTATATAAAATTATCGGTTGAAAATTATTTATTAATTGTTATAAATAATTTAAGTTTTCATTAAATTATAAGAAACAGAAAGAGAATGAAGATAGAGTTATCTTACTCTATCTTCGTTTAATGCAAATTTCAATTACTCATAACTTAATAAATTAACTTAATAAACATTTTAATATTTTATTTTTGCCTTTAAAATCGATCTTTTAAAGATTCTATACATATATTAATATCTTATATAGAATATGGATAAAATTATAACACGAATAATCATGAAAAATAAATTTATGATTTGATTTATATTTAGAAAATTATAATAAAATAATAAGAGCGGTATCTTAAACTATTATGAAAATTTATGTCATTATTAAATTCAGTGATGAATTATGAAACTTCAGAAATTAATCGAAAAAAAAAAAAAAAATAGAATCATGGCTATTTAATCACAGAATGAATGAAATTAAATAGTTTTAAACATTTAACAATAAAACGTTTCAAACTCTAAATATTTAATTTCAAAAGATTCCAAACCATTATCACGAGAAATTTTAAAATTATACGATCCATGTTCCAATGGACAATAAATTTAAAAAATTTTTTTTATAACGAAAAGAAAATCAAATCCATTGATTAAATATTAATTATTATACATCATGTCGTATTATCGTATTCCTCGAAATTCGCCTTAAAACTCTGAAAGTTCTCATCACTACGATCTACCGGCAATTTTTCGTATGGCGCGTTCTCGCAGACACACCGAAGAGGGTGGCAATCCCAGCACGATGAAGGAGATGGGGGATTGCCTACGAGTTTACGAAGGAAGGAGGAAAGTTGTCTCTGAAAGAGACTAATTCGCGAATTTCAAGCGAGAACGATGGCGAGAAACGAAGGTGAAAGACCGAAGAAACCAGGCGACTGGCGAAGGCGGAGATGGAAGCGGAGCGCAGAAGAGGTGGGAGAGGTGAGCTTTCAAGTCGAGGGTGCAAGAGTTGGGGAGATAGCGTCGCCTTTGAGAGGGTTGCGAGTTTCCGGGCGGCAAGGACCATGGAGAGAAGGATCCTTATATTTCAAATTAAAGGGAAATTCGAAATACCGACCACTTTCACAAAGCCCCTGTGCTTCTCCCGTTCCTCTTTCTTTCTCTCTCTTCTCCGATTTCTTGTCTTCTATTCTCTTTAGCGACCGCTTTCGTTCCGTTCCATCTTCTTCCGATCTCTCGAGCATACACATCCCCCCCCCACCACTCCCACTGGGGTATTTAAACTTTTCAAATTGAAATTGTTTTCGATATCCAAGGGAGTGCTCTCGAAATAGCGAGAAAGAGGAAACGATAAAGAGGAGGCAGGGGTAGGAGTGCAGACTCAGAAGGACAAGGCATATGTTCTGATTCCGCAAATTTTCCGTGGGCTTCCCAATTCTCTTCCAGCATGCTAACTCTCTACCCGTTTCAAACCTTTACCAACGCACGTTCCTCCACTCGAGAAAAAACGGTAGTTTGAACGCTTTGAACACTTTATTTCGATCCGTAACCTGCAGCATATTATACAAATATGCCTCGCGCATTAATTACAACGTAATTTGGAAAGTTCTCACGATCGAATTTTTTTCTTCTCCAGCTACACATTGCTACGTGTACGTTTTAATCACTTCGAAATTTCAACGATTTACAGTCTTAAGAGGTTACGATTATTTTTCACCAATGACGATGATTTTGCGATCTAGCATGTATGTTTTCGTTCGAATTAAAATTCGAATATAACTATCTCTGAATTAAAGTTGATTTTGAGCGTCTTTTTGACATCATAAAGATCGAATTTTAGAATGTCGAGGGTTCTCGAAATTACATTGTTACTATTAATGTAATTATTTCGATTGCTTTGAATTTGTTCCAAATATGATGTATTAAATCATTTAAATCATGATGTTGAAATTATTCTGATGATGCACTAAATATTTTGATAATTGGAAAATTCAGAATTTAATTTCTTTCAATTTTATACTTAAATAGTATCTGTAATTTATTCATTTATTTGTTTTTAGTATAATGTTCCAATATATAAATGTATTTTACTGAATAGAATTATGTTAAAACTCATTTATTATAGAAGATAAATAAAAGTTTCTAAAATTCTTGGAATAATAAATATTTTATCAATCAATCAAATGTAATGAAAATAAAAAGGTAATAAATGAAATATGGTAATTAAAATTATGATAAAATTTATTCATTTCTTTTTTCAAAATAATTTAACAAGTAACTACTTAAATTTGATTTAAGATATAAAAATTATAGGAGTTGATGAATTAATTCAAGACAAAATATATGAATCTTATAACCAATATTTAACAATGATCTTTAATAATAATTTATCTATTATATATAATAATTTAAAATTATAGTAATTATTTTTTTCAATTAAATACCGATTTTTTTTTTAATTTTCATTATTATAGAGTATAATTTTTCTTTAAGCAATCCTCTAAATTTGTTAAAGCAATGTATACATAAACCATGCAACTATTCTCAATTTAATTTTTAAATTAATTTATCGAATACCATAATAGAAACATCATTGTTAAGTTTTCGTGAGAAGAATAATTTCTATTATATATACCTTTCGCACTAGGCTTAGAATTTCAGTAGTTTCAGTTTAACGCAGTCAGACAGCGCGAATAATACTGCGAGAGTAGCAGTACGCGGGCGCCATTATCGTTGCGATACCATTGTGTTACTCGTAGTCTAGCAATCAGGGCAAAAGTAGAAGCAACGAGAGAGAAAAAGATGGAAATGCGACAGGGAGTAAAGGAAAGAAAAAAGAAATGTTATATGGAATACCTGGGAGAAACGTCGCAGAGAAAAGCGAGAACTAAGGAATGCTGACGGAACGGTGACGGTTGGAAGGGAGTGAAAACACGCAGTATTGTTTTGCGCTACTTTGTTATGCGAGTGCCAGTGCGCCGAGGGAACGTCGCCAACCTGACAACCTACATCGAGCGCAATGACGCCACGTTCGGGCTCTACATATAGTATAAGGTGATTCAGAAATGGATATCTGTTAAAAATTTTTTTCGTTTATATTATTCAATTATATATTCGAAGATATTATGTATGATATGTTTTGAAGTAAATTTTACGTGTTCCAACGTAATTCTCTTATTAGAAAAATTCTATTATTCTCGCTTTTCCTTTTAAGATGATCTAGAAAACAAAATAATTAATTCCACTTTTTGAAAAATTTTGTTTTTTTCACGCCAAAAATATACGATTAATTTTTTTAAAATCAAATAATTTATCTTAATGTAATTGATTTCTATGTAATTCATATATTCATTGTGGCAACACAATGGCATTTATCTTCTTTTCTGTGAATTTTCTGTTCTAAATAACTTAATTCATGATATCTGATGAGTTTTATGACCTCGAATCACTAACCATTATCTGGATATCTGTCTCATTATATATTCTCTGATTACATACAATCTAATAGTTCATACTATAAATTATTTAAAAATAGAAATGAATTTGAGTTTACTTTAATAACTTTTAAAAATACATCATTAATACTTTAACTAATTCTATACTAAAATAAATAAAAAAAATATCTTAATTTTTTATGAATGATAATTATAATTGATATAAAATATTTAGAGTGTAATTTTCATGCATTAACAAATTGGATACAGTATGACTGTTCTGTTTTTCTAATGTATATAATAACTCTCTGTTTTTCTAATTTTTCTAATTTTAGATTAAAATTAGATTTTGCACATTCAATTTATTTAATATAAATAATGTATTGAATAAATAATGTTATGCAAGAATCCTTATTATGCAAGAAAGGATACAAAATAGATTTGATTTGTTTCAAATCCGTTTCAGGTTTTCTACTTAAAGAACACTTGATATTCTAAAATTCAATAATGAGGTACGCAATAATGTATATTAAGACATTTGGAGCATTTTTTTTTCATAATTTTCATAATTCAAAAATTAAAGAATATGACGTACGAATCACACAAAAGTTAATTATCAACTCTATCGAGATTCTGATGAGTTTCTAATAAGTAAAATATATTTGGTATCATATATTTAAATCATATAATCAAAATTTAAAATTCTTCAAAAGATGAAATCAAACAATTTGATCCAAGTGAATAATATACTGCTTATATTAGTAATAAGATTTTTTATTTATCTTACAGATTTATCCTTCGATATCAAAGGATATTTTTATG
Organism: Apis florea; assembly: GCF_048593485.1. Classification (NCBI taxonomy): domain Eukaryota; kingdom Metazoa; phylum Arthropoda; class Insecta; order Hymenoptera; family Apidae; genus Apis; species Apis florea. Next base: position 328,340 of record NW_028256772.1, read on the forward strand.
TATTTTTGAATCACTCTGTATACATGTGCATACAATTGGAAAATAAGTCATAGTTAGCAAAAACGTACGTATCGTAGCAAGATGGACGAGCGGAATCAGGGAGCAAAAGGGCGGGCACGTGGATCGAGTTTATCGCACGGACGTGACCGGTTCGTTGTTTTTAGGATCAGGCATTCCTATGCATTTTACGCTGGCGCCGGAGATAAGCGCCAGATTCTAATTAGGATTCAACGGGCTTGGAATTTATCGTTCGGCGAAAAGAGCATTTGTGCTACATGGTTACTGGGGGTTACGGAGTTTGCGACCCAATTTTTCTTCTTCTCTCTTCTTTTTCGGGATTTGGATTGTAAACTTGGAAGTCTGTGCTTTTACAACTATAGATTTTTTAGGAATTTGTTGCGAGAAAATTGAATTTGTTAGAATTGGAAATTTTTTCATTTCTTTGTATTTAATTCTGGTCTTTAATATTACGTACTGATGTTTAATATTATACATATAGTTTCAGACAAATTTTATTTATTATTAATAATATGTTTGTTCTTTATAAAATATCATATAAGAACGAATACTTATTAAATAATTGATATTTTCTATTTTTTTGAGTACGAATGATTTCTATATGAAATCAGATGATTATATCATTTCTAATACGGTAATTCGTATTATATTATATTATATCTATAAATCAGAAAATAAATAAGAAAGTACATAAGAAAAAGTATATATATTGCAAACGTTTCACAATTATAGCAGTTATAGTTTCATTAATATTAAAATATGTTTGAATTTTTTAATATATTCGTATGCAAACATGTATAAACATTAATCAAATATTAAATATTAAAAATTTGAAATTCTGTTAAATTTCTGGAAGAAAAATAAAAATTACATGAGTAATTAAATCTACCCTTATCAATTTCTTCTTCTATTCTTCTCTTCTGAGAAGAAAGATATTCCAACATCTTTATTACTTTAAACATTTTTTTTCATTATTTTTTTCATTAAACATTTTTTTTTTCATTAAACATTACCATCTAATATATCATATTGAGGAAGAACTACATTTTCTAAAAATTTTAAGATATTTGATATGAATCATAAATTTTTATTATGTTCATTTTTTAATAAAATTGATAATACATTATATTTATTATACATTATTACAAATATTTTCAAGTCAAAGCTATTTAATTTTTTCAAGTTGGAAATGGACATGATTGAAAAAATTTATTTTCATCTTTAATATAGAATCGTCAAAAAAAAAAATTCATCTTATTAATTCCCAATTCTTCATTTATAATTATAATAATAGCTATTGCATTAAAATTTAGCTCGTTATTTCATTCACATTGACTTCCTCTTCATCCGCTCGTCATCTTTCATCTACGATCCCGCACATCATTTTCGTTCTTCCTGTACTCTTGTATAAATAACTAATTTCAAATCCCGTCGTATCGAGAAAACTTTGATCAGTTTCTGGTCGCACGCGGCATCAATATGATGGAAAGTCGAACGCGGTCGGCGTCGTCGCTGCCGTTCGATCGCGCGAACCATGCATACTTCATGACTCATGTTTACAAAGTTTCCAGTCTTAAACGTAAGCCGCGAGATCACGTCTGAAATTGGTACTTTGTGTCTTCCACTTTCACGCCGGTTCTTCGTAACCAATACCTCTGTACGATGAATATTTGCATGAATGAATATTTCATATGAAAAATCATTGTTTCGTTAAAAAAAAAAATTAGTTCTAAGAAATATTGAAAACTAGTCCTAATATTATTAATTTCATATGAATTCAGATCTTATAATTTTTTCTATATATCATCTTTGCTATAGATATTCTTTGAACTCAGAAGTGATTCTCTAAAACAGAAAAAATAGATAATCTTGAATTTAGAGTATTATAAATTACAAATTAGAATATTATAGAATCCTCTCGTTTTTTAAAAACTGAAGATAACTTTCTTTTTATTGATTTCTTGACTATTTTTAAGCAATGTTCTATAAGACACAAACAAATTAATAATCTTTATACATTTAAATAATATATCGAGTGATTTATAGATTCTTTCGCACATCGTTTAATTTGAATGTATGTATAATTATATTTCAATTGTAATATAATTATATTTTCTATTGTAATATTAGAAAATTTTGATATTTAATACAGATTATATATAGTAAAAAGCATATATAGCATAAAGCTTTTGTTTTTTAAGAAATCAATGTTTTTTTATAATTTTTTTTTTCTAATAATTAATATATATTAATATAACAATTAATGTAATATAATTTTCCATCCGTGATATTACATCAATGACAATTTCTATTATTTTTATTATTATTTCATCTCTTAATTCTAAATGTAATTTTATTTATAATATTTTCAATTTCTTTAAGTTTGTGTTAGATGAAACACGACAGACCTTAAAGATAGAGTATATTTCACTCTATTTTTATATATCAAGTTGTGTATCATTTTGTCTCGCCAATGATGTTTTACAAATATATTAACGTTCTTTATAAAAAAACTTGTTAATCATTATAATTAAAATTAAGAATAATAGTAATAACTATAATTTAAGAATCGATATATTAATATAAGAATACAATAATTAAGCATAATTTAAACTAAATCCATATCGATAAAACGACGCAAGTCACGTTCCGCGAATTTTTCAAAAATTTTTTGTGAAAATGACACAATAACCCATTTCTTTTCGAGAGTAAATACCAAGTTTCCTCGCGATCTAAAATAAAATTGCAACGTTCCGAAATTCCATCCAATTGTAAACGACGATTAAGAAATAGATCAGTGAAACGTTGTTGGAAAGGAACATTTAAATTCCATGGATGTCCAAAGTTGGCGAAAACGATTCGACTGGACCTCGGCCATATCTTTCTGCGTTAACCTGGTCCGCTACCGTTCACGTACGAACGTGTACGCCAAGAAGTTACTCAACTTTTGATGCGCGACATTTCGGGGACTTCCTTAATTTCCGGCTATGCGGACTCTTCCGGATTTTACTCGACAGCAGACAAGAGTTCATTAACGTTTTAAGGAACGACGTGTAGTCTGCTTGAAGAAATGTGGCGAGCTACATCGCAGAAACCAAAGTTGAATTTTATAAAAACTATTTAAGTTGTAAAAAAGGGGTTTTAATTTTAATTTTTCAGAGATAGAAATAATTTATTTTTGTTATAATGAAAATATGATAACTTAGAATAAATTTCGCTTTACGATAAATAGAATTAAGTTTTAAGATATTGATGTTGAAATTTAATTGAACTGTTCATTGTTTCTATCTAATATTTCTTTTCATAGTGATAGTGAAAATTGAAAATTTTCCAGAGAAAATATATATTTATCTAAATTTTATTGTTTTGATTAAGGATTAAAAAAAAATATATTAAATGAAGAAATATATTTTTCACATAAAAGAATAATTAATGATTATTGAATTGATAAATCTTTAATTTTTAGTGAATTTTCAAGTTTCGAATTATCTGTATTTTTATTGTAGAGTAAATTAAAGCAATTATTAATATTTGCAATAGAAATATATTTAAGTATATTATGCATAATAAAAAAATTATTAAAAATGAATCTATTTTCTTTTATTGCAAGTCTTCAATTATATCGAAGCTTTTCTTTTTAAATTTCCTTAGCTTAGATTGTAGATAGCATTTTTTATGCAATTTCACAAGTGATCCCAAAAATATAAATATATATTATCAATCAATATGATTTATTATCTCTTCTTATGTAAAAATCTTATCTATAAAAACAAAAAGATACAAGAATAATGAATATCAAATCTATTAAAAATTTAATGGATAGATTAGAATGGAAGCAGCGTTTCATAAAATAAGAAATTCCAACGGCACATTAAAAATCAAACTTTTTAGTTTGTAAAAATTGAAGTTGTTCGTTTTTCGTTATACATGGGACAATATGATTTTCAAGCGTTTCAGTGGATTCAGTGGATACACAGACTTGTAAGGGGTTGAGGCAAGACAGCATCGAAGAGAGGCAGCATGTGGCTCGAAAAACCGCAGCCTGTGAAATTCGACGCTAAGGTAATTTAAGAGCCGTGAGAGGGTTGTGTCGGACCGAAGGATAAGCAGGGAGACTAGATTTGACGGTGGTTGGAGGCGTCGGCGGTCGGGGGTGGAATTTCGGGTAGACTGGTGGGTTTGTCGCTCTAAGTTTATTAAATCCTACCGCGACTCACCTTATTTAGTTCTCGAAGATCTGATCATCGTCATATAATTTCTTACCAATGTATGTTTACTTCTCTTTTTCTTTTTTCTTTTTCTGAAACCGTACAGTTTATTATCATAGATAATATATATAAATATAAATGATTATACATGAATTAAATTAAAGCCTAGAAACAAATGTCAGAAATATTGATAGATGTGAAAAAATGAACTTTGAAATTTAAATTAAAAATAAATTAATAAACTTATGATAAAAAAATTCGTGAATATAAAAAAATAAAAAATAAACTTTCTCTATGGTACAAAAAACACAAGGATTTGATATTTGTAATCGTGATAACAACAAAATCTTGTCTATTATATTTATTATATTATTAATATATTATTATAAGGAATTAGTAAATATGGATGCAGCTGCTTTTCGCGACTATGTTCAATCAAACTTCATTAATTTGACAATATTTTTGCTAATCATAGTAAAATATTAAATATTGCTGGCGATCAAATTTAAAGTCATCAGTTATTACATGAAAATTTATCTCAAGCAATAATTTGAATAAGCTAAATGAATTTTTCAATAAATTAAACAAACGTTTTAATGCTATTACATAATCGAAAGTGTAAAGTATTTTTTGAATAATATTAAATTTATTCTTTATAAAATCGTACATATCATTTGCTTATATCGAAGTTGAAGTGTCTGGAAAATATAATAATCTGAAAAAAAAAAATCAAAATGGATACGATAAGCTCATTTCATCCTGTCTCATCCTATCTACAGAAATGCGAAATATATAATAATAACTGTGTAATAGCGATTAATGCATGGAAACAAACATTTTGAATATTTTCATTAATCATTTTTAACTCGAAAATTAAAATATAGGACATAAATATGTTTATATGATATTTTTTTTTTTGACATATAAATTTACCTATTAAAGTATTTACATGTATTTCTAAAATACTTTGAATATATCTCATAAATTAATTTAATACATAAATATGCAAGTATGAATATACCATCTTTCGAACACACATTAAAAATACTTTTTTTTTTTTTTCCGTGCTTCGTTCCATGGTCGAGGTTCAACCATAAATTCATATCTCGAATAATTTTTACCCGAAGCCAAAGCCGTCCAGGCGACTTGGCTAACGGCCAAGATTTCTCGTAAACTCTGCTGGCCAGTTCAAACCTTTCTCTTGCCTCTCTCGCACGTTACTTCAAGTCTCTCGAATCTTCCGCGTTTCTCGCGCTTTTGTTTTCCTTATTTTCTATCGTTCTTACTCTACACAGAGAAAGAGAACCCTTAGTCTTTTCCTCGCCTTCCAATGATTTCAACCGGATATCGGTTCGCCCGGTTCAATCGTATTTCATCCGCAGACACCACTAGGACACTCGGTCGTAAGAGCCAGCCGATCGTAATGCTCTACCTTTGAAACTTTTCTTCCGACTGGGATTCTCGCACGCGTATTTCGCGATAATTTTCTCTCGTTGGTTGCTTCGAGAATTATCGTTCGGGCCACCTGGGTTCTTGAAATACCAAATTAAATCGAATCGAATCGAATTTTCGTCTCTCTCTCTCTCTCTCTCTCTCTCTCTCTCTCTCTCTTTCTAAATATAAAGAACGTAAGAAATGATTCAACAAAAGTATGTTTTAAAGATATTATATGTGTTCTAAATATTTTTCATAAGGATGAGTTTAAAATTTTTTTATATTAAATAGTTATTTAATATATATGTATATAAATATAAGGTTTTTATTAACAATTGTAACCAGATTGGAATTTGGATTAGAATTTTGAAAACAAATAGTTTGTTCAACGATTACCAATGGTAGTTATGAATTATAAAAATCTTTTCATCTTCTATAAAATCTTCTTTTAAATTATAAATATCCACAAAATATGTTCACGCGAATAATAATTACCATAAATTAATATTAAAATTTGCAAAATGTTAATTACACATGTGTACTCTTATTACGAACAACGCTTCATATTATACACAACTATAATCCTCGAAACTAAAGTGTATCATGAAATAGATGCGAATTAAAGAGACGTATAGCATTCGAGAGAGCAATAGACGGATAACAATAGCAGTTAGAATTAAAACCGCGTGAGCGTTTAAGCTCCTTATCGGCCTGTATTAATTCCGTGTATATAGGTATATTTCAACCCGATCGTGGTAATGAGTTTGAGAGGAATGGATTGAACGAACGAATCGAACCGCGTGATTGCGGAAACGCGTCTGTATCGGATAATCGCGATCCTTCCGGTTGTCGCCCGGTCGAAGGGCAGTAAAGCTTCTTCATAGCCGCTTATGCTAACGATGTTAGCTGAAGGACACGCTCGTTAACGTGACACAATTGTACACGCCGCTTCGATTGTCCTCAGTCTGTTCGAGGAAAGCGAAACCTACACACCTTTGGAGACGGAATATGTCTCGTAGTGTATTCCATTAACATCTTTCTGCAGGTTTCTTTACACTAGGCCGACGAAAAATGGACGATAAGATGATTCGATCTCGAATCTTTTTGCAATGATGCTATTTTCTGAAATGTTAATTTTTTTGATATCTCTAATTATTATTTCTTGTAATATTTAAAAAAAAATATTTAGAAATGATAGTTGATGATATGATATATTAATGTAATCTATAATAACATGAATTTTAATTCATCGATTACCGCATAATAAAAACCTTGTTATACTGAATGGTATTCGGAATGGTAATTCAATACGAACATAATGGTTTTGAAAAAGAAGAAACTCGTTAATTTTGATAATTTTTAATAAAATTTTGAACTTTTCCTTTGCATGTTAAAGTCACTTAATTTTCAAGTTACTTTGCAAAGATTGTTAATGTTATTTCATAAAATTTCTTTTCTATATATACCTATGGCTTACACGTGTGCATAAATTTGCATCACTTATCTATTGTTTCCATAAACACATTACGCAAGCAGTGAGCCAAAATGTATAGCGAGTAGAAAATCGATTTAAAATCTATTTTCTCATTCAAATCTATGGAATGTTCAAGCATTTCAGAAATTTTTATGAATTTTTTATTCATCCATTATACATTTTAATTGTCTGCTGTCACTATGTATTTATATTAACAGAGAATAAATAATGATCGCATGCTTACACGTAGCTATAAATAAATATATACTTAAAAAATAAATTCTAAGTAATAGTAACATTCTTTTTTTGCAAATATCTAAAAAAATTAGGTGTGATAATACAAAAAGTCGAATGTTGATAATACAAAAAAAAAAATTGTTGATTTGTATCCAAAAATCGGTAACTGTTCTAATAATTATCAAGGAGATTTGATTTTTACTGCTAAAAATATTTCAGTATAATATTCACGATAACATGACTTAGTTTGATTCGTTTCGTCTAGTTTGTTAAATTTTGTGTGTTTATAGTTGACGCTAAAGATATTTTGGTAGCTACAGTTCATAATACATAACATGAGTTAGTAATCTCGAGTTCCGTTGGTTTGCTACGATGTTATACTAAACCTTCTCTCAGTTCTTGGCTACATGTGTTACTCGTTCTACTTTCGTAGTAGAAGAAACGTTCTGAATACTGAAGATATTTCTGTACAGTTCAGAAGAGTAGGGACGATTATGCTATTGCCTAGGGTACTACACCCTAGAATTTTATGCCTTCCCAGAATTCCTTGTGCGTTGTTATTTTGCGAAAACTATTTTCTAAAATTATCCTCTAAAATAGTTTCTTGGAATACTTAACCCCTCAGACCATCATCATCTTTCGAGGACTGTTTTTTCCAATATCCTAACGTAAATTAATATACTATCTTACTTGTTATACTTTCTCCTCTCCTGTTATATTTTACTTTACTTACTGTCTATCTACAACAATATATGTAAAAAATTCTACTTCTACTTCTTTTACAAATTTACCTGTTGTTTATCATTTGTTTATCAAGAATTCCGAATTACGCGATGATCCGCATCGTCATGCAATATGCATCGAAAGGAGATCACGCATTCGTCATCATTAGTGATTCCAGAGCAGGAAGAACGTTTCTCGAAGGAAGTAGCTTCCGTAGGTCTCATCCGATCGGCAATATGCCACAGGAACAGCACCCTCGGGATTGACAGGCATTAGTATTCCGCGAACAATGCGGTCGACCGTGCCTCCTGCTTTTTCCGGTTCGAATTCGCGTGCGCGTGCGCGCCTACTTGCTGCACACGATGACGAAGCTATGATGTTCTGCTAATAAAATATAAAATATCTTACCTCTGATGGTGCTGCTGTTTGGTTTTTCGATAATAAATATGACATAAAAGAGAAATCGTATAACAATCACTTTTGAAAAAGAAAAATTAAGAATTATTTATGAATAAATAGTTATTAAGTTGTTGAAAACGCGGAAAATCTTTTGATCTTTTAATATAATTTTCTGGCGATAGATTTCTTATTGATGTCTGTAATATTGACGAACTAATGATTGAATTTTTAATACTTCTTAATAATGAAGATAATAAATTTTTATTGAGATTTCATGTATTGTTCTTCTTTTTATGATTCATTAAAAATTTTTATATATATAAGAAAATGTATTAAACAATTTCTTATAGAAAGAAATAAATAATTATATTATTATTAATTATTATTTATATTATTGTTTTTAAATATATTTATTGTAATATTAAAAATCAAAACATAAAATAAAAAATTTTTAAATAAAAAAAATTTAAATGTAATTATAATTATATTTATAAATACTTATGAATGAAATACGAACTAAGAAATAATTAAGAGAAGAATAATTAATGGAAATTTTTTAATTGAAATTTTGCTTGAGAAAACTTTTACTATTTTATTTTATTTATTATATTATATCTTCTATTATAATATTATGTTATTCTATAATACCATTTCAAAAACCCTTTTTTAAAATTTTAACAATAAAATAATAATACTAATATTTTAATGTATTTAATTAATAATAATAACATAATAATACTAATATTTTAAAGTATTTAATATAATATGTTTTTTATTTTCAACATAAAATTTTAATTTTCTTTTTAAAAAAATTTATCTTTCTAATTAATATTCTTTTCAATTTAAATATTACGTAATTAACCTCAGTTTTAAGAAACATTTAATAAATTTTACAATGAAATAAATAATAATTTTTTAATATTTAAAGAAAAATTGGTTTAAAATAATAATGGATCAAATATAATATAATATATTAATAATAATTAAATTTTTTATTATTATTATTATTATTATATAATTTATTCTTATTTATTGAAATTTATTTATTGAATTATGTTCGTGATAATTTGACTTTATATAAAAGTTTTGTAATTAACAAATTCTCTATGTAATAGAAAATGGATTGCTAAAATGATTCTATTTACAGAATGAATAAATAAAAAGAAAAAAAAAAAAAAAATTCAGAAATTCATTCTTAATCGAAAAGTGTAATTTTTCTTCAGCGGACATCATGTACGCACGTGTGGTTTTCGAATTGGATGGAAAAGGGTTGCGAGAGAGGGTGTATCAAGCATACACATCTCCTAATCCTATTCTGCATATTAAGCGATCCTCGCCTCTATCCTGATATCAAGTATTCCGTTCCGGATAGACAGCGTTGGCATGTCACTCATGAACTTCATGCCGTGGCATATGCCGATGATTGGCCGCCGACCGTCAAACTCATCCCTCGCGCATTTCGATCCCCGGACCATATGTCCGCACCCTTCCGTATTCCATGGGATAGAATGATCCAATGTGGTAGATTGCACGCGAGCGCGCACACGTCACCAAGTTGAACGGGCATCGTCAAACATTTTGATTTCGCTCGACTCGATGATTTTTCGGCTCGTCAGGCGCGCGTATTAATGAGTCTGCTTCGAAAGCTCGTGCAAGCAAAAAGCGATAATGTCTCTCGGAGGCCAACATGTACGTTTCGTACGAAGCAACCATGCTTCTTCCATCCGTTTTTCCGCCATCTGTTTCGAAGTACAAATTGTTAGTTCTTGCATGTGTTTTTGGCGAAAGTGGAGCAGATGCATTCTGGAAATTTACTGGCTAGCGTTAGGATATGTTTATAATTTGTAGAACTTAGCGTAAAATTATATATTTTGGATGTTTCTGGTAAATAAATATCATTAATTAATGATTTGTAGAATAAAAATCAATTTAAAAAGTTTTAGATCTAGTATAAGAATAAAAATAAAGAATAATTTATTCTTTTTGTTTAATTTATTTGCAATTGCATAATATTATAATATACGTAAAAAAAAAAAAGAATAGAAAAGAATTTCGATTATGAAAAATAATTATTTCGATTATGAAAAATAATTATAGACTTACTCTCTTTTTAAAGGATTTCTTTTGAGGTATATTTAATGTAATGTTGTAAAAATCTAATTGAAATAATGGAATAATGAAATATTTAGTTAGCTTAATATTGAAACCAACTTTCGTATTTTTATGAATTTTTACAAAAGCATTATTTAAGAACGAATATCTTATGAAAATAGCAAAAGTAAAGAAATAAAATGAAGATTTAATATAATAACGATAATGATAATTATTATAACTTTTTTATGGAATCTAAATATATTTATTTTTGATCACAAAATTGTATTATAAACAATTAAATGAAAAAGTTCTGTTTAATAATATTTTTATTACATACAACCTGCAAAATATCAAATTTCTGATATATATATGAAATTAAAAAATGTTGTAATTTTTTGGCAACTCAATTTGAATTGAGATTCACCAAAGAACGAGAATAAAATCGCAATAAACATCGATCATTATTATGATTATCTATTGAAAAAATCAAAATTTTTTGAGTATAAATAAAATTGATCCGCATGAAAAAACAAGTTATTAAATTGTTGTAAATTATATCATTCTATTCGAAGAGAGATTTTATACTTTATCGAGAGGATCACCAGGGCCAATGGCTTCGTCAATCGCGCATGACGCTGACGAAATATTACCAGAGTTACTTGGCCAACTTCAAAGAGCTGCGTTTTAATGAAAATCCCGAAGCTCGCCGGTGCGGCAATTGCGTCGTTTCCCTTTTTATCCGTCGTATACCTGGACCAATGTCGACATCCATTTCCATCCCTTGCGTTTTCGATATCAGAATTCTCATCGTGGAGCACGGTTCGCCTCATTACGCAACGTCTTTACCTTTAGCTTAATAAGCTCGACACGGCGGGGGTAGTCTGGGACGCAATTACGTTCTTCCGCGTAGTTTCGCCGCGTCCCGGTTGTAATTCAACATTGCAGTCAACTCACCTCTCTCGTCCATGTCTTACGGAAATTTCATGTTTCCACGTTTCGCTATCGATCGATTATATCTACCAAGCCGCTCTCTGGGGGAATGAGAACGATAGGTTATGCCCCAACAATGATTATTTATTTATTTTGTCTTTCGTCGATTCCCTGTTTTTCCTTTTCTCGTCCGTTCGAAGCGCTCTTTAAATGTACTTGGAATGGAGTTCATGTTCACAATTTGATGGCACATGGTTACTCACGCGGCACGTGACATATTCAACCTAATGAACCCTTCAACCTAATGTATGATAGAGTGCGAAATAGCCAATCTAAAACTAAATAAAAAAGAAAAAGGTAAAAAAAAAAAAAGAAAAAGAAGAGAAAAATATATGAAAACATGGAATAGAAAAATGGAAAGAAAGAAGACACTAATAAAAGGAGGATAAAAAGAATCGAAGACATCGGAATAAAAAGAAGGAAATGATTCTGTGAAGAGGGGATAGAGAGAGAGGAAAAATGAAAAGCTATCGACATGATTAATTGCATTGTGCCGCGCTATGTAACGAGCAATTAATTATTATCGGGTAATCAAATTCGCTGCTCTACTCTCTTTGCGCTTTACCCTTGATTTGTCACCTTCTCTCTTTTTCTTTCTCTTTCTCTTTCTCTCATCCCCCCTTATTCATTTCTATCCCTGTAAAAGCGTCACTGCTCTTCCGCGTTGATCTCGTTTCGTATCCGTGATTTTTAATTAGCCGTCTAGAACGAGCACGATTTTTCGCTTCGAGGATATTGGATGCGTTTTCATGCGCGAACTGATTCTTTCATCATTTCCATTCTAAGAGAGAGATAAAGTTGGTCATGTCTTTCTATCCGACTTCGTCGCTTATCACCGATCTCCTCGTCCTTCCTCGTTATTATGATGAAGTACGATCATCTTATCGACGTGGAAATTACTGATAAATATTATGCAAACGAACGATCAACACTTCTCTCTTTCGTTTCAGTTCGCGAGAAATTTATCATCTCCTTTGATCTTGATCTTGCAATTAATTTTATCTGATTGTGAGATCTTATGCAACGATATCTACTGGTTTTATTCTTTTTGCTATTATTTTCTTCCATATTCTACGTAAATATTTCCTAGTTCTGTAGTAGTTTGAAAAATCAAATTGAAATAACTTGAATATTTGTTGAAATATGCAATATGTAGTATACTACAATAATACAATAGCATTATTTAGAATTAAATAATTAATATTTGATATTGTGCTATTCCATCAATAACTGTTATTCATTATTTCATAACTGTTATTTTAAATTTTTTGAAACAAAAAGTTTTGAGAATTTTTAATGATGTATATCTTTCCTTTCATTATATTTTTATGAAAATTTTTTTATGAAAAGATGAATAATAATTTTAGTTACTAGTATCAAATTTATTTATTTTTCTTCTTAATGAATATTTTAAAAAATATCATAGATTAATCAATCAAATATATTAAGTGATCTCAAAAAGCTTTTTTTCTGTTATTTGCGTGATTTCATAGTAGTCATGATTTGAGAAAAATAAATCTAGTTTATTCTTCATATTAAGATTGATATTAAAATATTCAATTTTTCTCTATCGTTTCAAGAGCATCTGTATTTTTTCGTTAAAATATTCCAAATCCTTTCGCAAAATTACAAAACTCAATTAACAATATTAAAAAATATAAATTACAAGTTACAAGTTATAAGATATTTATATTATAATTTCTTTATTTACAATTATATATCAAATGGAATAATTAGATGATTCAATAAAAAGTAAAATAATAAATATTTCAGGTAGATATACTATTCTGATACTGATATTATTTCATATATAAGGTGTATAAAATTTTATAAATGATATTGATAAATATTGAAATATGTAAGTATGTAAATAAATCAATTTCGATTGTTATTTTAAAAATAATGATATATATTTATGTAAATGAATAAGATTATCGAATATTAATGAATAAAAATTGATAATAAAATCTTTATTATTTAAAAAAAATTTTTATATCATATTTTAAGTCGAACAAAAGCATAACATATATTAAAAATAAAATTATCAGTCGACAATCATTCTATATTATCGAAATAAAAAGATTAAGAAACTAAAAAAACTAACAATACCTTTTGATCTGAAATTATTTTTAATTATCAATATTTATAATTTGATCCAGATAATAAAGAAATATCGAGTTCTACTTTTTAAAAATAACAAAATCGTTTCTGTTCGTGCGATAAAGCTTTTTTAACGGTAACAACATGCATGTATTCTCTCAGTCTTTCGCACATGCGTGTCCCTTAAAGCCGGACCCCGTGACACGCAAGCATGCAAACGAATCTTATGAGTCAAATCGCAGGGGTTGAGCCACGCGCACGCATAAATTATTCACGAAAATGTTGAAAATCTTGGATAAAGAAATCGATGTTCATTTCCTTGCCGAATCGAATCAAATCGATCGCGTGTATGTGAACTAATGGAACCGGGCTCAACCAGTGTCGAAATTATGCTTGTAATTCCGCGCGGATTTTCGTGCCGCACGAATGCCTCGTAATTCTGCCGCGTTAAGTGTAATTGCACCGGTATGCGGGGAACAGTTGTGCAGGTGCAGCTCTTTGTGCGAGATCGTTGAACGCTGTGCGCACGACCGAACCCCCGTAACTCCCTCGGATCGTTTGACGAGATTTTCCTGTTCCTATAGCGGGTTTACACAGTGGAAAGCTGTGTCGAAAAACGATGGTCTGTTAACCGAGCGCCGTTTATTCGACAAAAATTTTTTCTCTGAGAGTCGGGAATTTGGAATTGGATATGTGTTAAAACTATTCTATTGAAATTTCTAATCGTAAAAATAATTTTATTTTATATAATTAATATAGAATATAGATTATATAGAAATATATAAGAATTTGTAATTATGCAACAGAATAAATTTTAAATTTAATCTTAACATCTAATTAAAATTCTTTTATGAAAATAATTTTTATGAAGAAATTCAATTATCTAAATAAATTTCGTTTCAATGCTCTATGTATCTTAATCTTTGTCTTTTTCTATTAATTAATTTTATTTCTTATAAATAATTAATTATTCTATAATAGTTATTCAATGTATATGTATATGTGTATACAATATCAATCTACATACATAAATTCTCTATTTATATATATTTTATTTCAGAAATTATAATAATATTAGATGCAATATATTGAATACAATAATTTTTTGTATTTTTTCATGTATTTTTTGTAATCTCATGTATTATAAGATTTTTTTTAGAGATATTTACATTTTCACCTTATTTTCTATTTTCTTTTTCCGTTTTATTTTTTAAAAAAACGGATGTCAATTTCGATTTCGATAATTTTTCAAGAATAGAAATCAATATTTTGAACTTTTTTCTAAATATAATCATTGTTCAATCTTAGCTTTTCAAATATTTTTCGAATATTTAAACTAAATTCTTTTTAAAAATACTTATATATCGAACCCGAAGCTTTGATTTTACGCACCGATCCTTTTCTTATTTTTTTGGTTCATGTCGAAATCGGCAGGAATCAGTGATCAAACGCAACCAAAATCGTGAGAAAAGGCAACGAGCTCAAAACGAGCTTGCCAGAAATGGAGAACGAGCTTCCTGAAGAATGAATCACGTTTACACACAATCACAGAGTCGAGCGAGCGAGTGCGCGCGCGCGCAGCGAATTGTCGGCGTCTCTCGGTCCCGTTTCAGGCAAATCCAATTATTCGAAACGAGACCGCAAGCTTTTACGGTCTCGTTCAAGCCTATCTATTTATACGGTATGCTCGGACCAAGGGAGTTGGGGTGGAAATGTACAGAGGGCTAGCGGTTCCCCTACCTCTTCTTATCCTTCTCGTCGGGGGCGTTCAAGGGATGGCGGAATACACATTCGAACCACACGTTCGTTTTCCCTTATTCTCGAACCTAACGGTTCTCTTCGTTTTCAGCTGTTCCTGTACGCAAGTCCCACGTTCCTTCTCTCTCTTTATCTCTTTCATGCGAAATTTGGATGGTGCTCATGTGTTCGAGAATATGAACCCTTCGTTTCGTGTATACGAAGACACGCAGTTGGAAATATTGCGAATAATTGTTAAAAGCGTGGAGAAATAGATTTCTTCTTAGATTTTAAGTTGCTATCTTGGAAAGTTATTTTAAAATGATTATCAAAATTTTATGTAAATTTTTAATATATAATTTTATTTTTAATGCATAATTTTAATTTTCTTAAAAGACACGCGGAAGAATGTCGGATGTTAGGAATATGGATGAAAAATTCATTTTTTTTTTTTTTTGGTTTAAATTTAGGAAGTTATTTCAAAATGATTATATCAATTATTAATCTGAGTTTTTTTAATTAATTATTGAAAAAAGACTTCTAAATTATTTTATATATAATCCATTCAATGAGTTAGTGCGTAAATTCAGATTTTAAGAGAATTAATTTCAAAATGGGAAACTTTTTCTATTATAAAATTATTCAATGCAAATATAAATAATATAGTAATAAATGTAATAATGAACGAGGAGTTGTTAAAGAAAATTGGATACAGTTAAAATCTATATTTTGAAAACATTAGAAAGTTTCAGACATATATTTACACATTTGACACATAACTAGACATATTAATCATCAGCAATTTTTGAAATACTAAAACAGAAATATAAGATTCTGGAAATCCTCAATTGATATAAGTCAAATCGTTGCTAAATAAATATATTTTTCTCCATACATTTCGCATTGTCGTGAGAAAATATTTTATTTAATAACTAAATTTGTTTAGAAATATTAAGTTATAAGATTAATCATTTTTCATGGAGAAAATATTCTGAAGATGAATGAACTGATAAAAATTCACGTTATTTTGATTCTTATCATATCACTTATGTGATAGAAATTCGCCATATCATTTAAAGATTAAAATAAAACCGTGAATTCTGAAAAATTTATTATAAAATACTTTCCTGGTATCTTTCGCAATTCTTATTTTTTTTTATATTTAAAAAAATTTACACTCGCAATTTTTCATTTTTTAAAAAAACTTCATTCAATAGATGAATACTTTAAAAAAATTGTATATAATTAACACTCCATTTCCGTACTTTTCCCAATTAATATTTAAACTTATGTTACATTGAAATTTCTTACTTTTATTCACTATAAATTCAAATTCGAATTCATCGAATACACTACTCCTTTCTCCACTTTGCTCGACCGATCGGATGTGGCGTTTTCACCTCGAAGAGCAAACGAACGTGCATCGTATCCCATGGTCAGCACTCGGTCCAGGCGTGCTCTCGGTGCACGTGCATCGGTACAACCCAGCCGGTATATAGAGGGGAAGGGAAAGCTCGTGTGGCAGCGAAGCGAATGCACTTAGCCGTAATCGTGGCTGCGGGCGAGCTGCAGGCGGCGCACTAAGCCGACGACGGCCTCAATAGCTCGCTTCCGTGCAGGCCAGCCAGCGTTATTGCTGGCTAATGGCGACTGCCTACCGGCTGCGAGGCTCGCGGACCCCAGGACGCCTTTAAATGGCCAGGTTCTCCGGCTAAACGAGGATAAATGTCTCCAGTCGTTGGAACCTTAATCATCCCGAGAAACGATCGACACGTAACTGGTATGTACTCGCCACCCTATCGGTCTTGCTTTGGATCGAAAGAAAAGAAAATTGTAACGTAATGCAGATTCTTGAATGAAAATTGATAAAGAAAGTTAAGTGGTTTAGGATAGATCAATATGCATGTAGATTATTGATTATTTTTATTCAATTTTATATTAAGACTAAATCTTTTGTAATATTCCTTGTATTTTTCATAAATAGCTTTAACTTCTTATTTTTTTAAGAGTTTAAGTAAAAATCATCGAATCAAGATAAATATTATCTAATTTCGCTTAAAATTTCCTAAGAAATTATAGACGGATAAAATATTTAAAATTGTTAATCAATATTTAGATTAATATAAAAAAGTAGATAATGAATAAAAAGTATAAAAAAATTTACAATATTATTATGACAGTTTCATATCTATGATAACTTATGATATCTCACAGTTTTCATTAGATTGTCTTTACATGTATTTTTATATCTTTATAACATATTTATTTTAATATATTTCTAATTGATTTTATTATTTAATATTATTATTTAATATCGAATAATATTGTGCAATTTGAAGGAATATTATTTTAACAGATATCAAAATTTTATTAATATTTAAGAATAAGCAGTTAGATTTTAATTTAAATATAAATAATAGATATTAATTTTATTTTAGATAATATTTTAGATATTATAAATAAATATATCTAGAAAAGATTATATCATGTATAATACATTTTTATTATATAAGTTAAAATAATTTTAGAATAAATAAATAATACACAAATAATAATTTAAAATAAAAAAAAAACTGTATTAAATATTACATAAAAAAAACAATTTTGTATTTTGTTATGTGTTATTCATATATACATAATACATATTGCGTTATTAGCAATTAATTGACATATATTTAAAAAAGAGAAAAACAATAATTCTATGCATTTTTACAATTAAATGACAAAATGTAATATTTTAATAGAATATTTGAAACAAATTTAAACATTTTTATTTTCATATTATACAGGAAAATGTTACAAAATTTATCAATATTTCTCCAATTTATACATATATTTATTTATGTATATATATATGAGCGTTGCTGATAAGTTGATATTCGAAAAAAATATAGGATTTAATTAAATGAGCCAATCTAACAAAAACATATAGTCAAACACAAACATATAGTCAAATTACACAGTGCATTTTTATAATTGGCTAAACTCATTACATCTATTAACTACCACCTATAGCATGTGTATTTAAAGGGGCAAGCAATTTATCGATTACCTTCGTGCCAATTTATCAACAAGATAAGTACATAATTATAATTCAAATATCTAATAAAAAAAAAAATAACATTATTTCAATAAAGTCTTTCTTTCTTATCATATTAAAAATAAAAAATTAACAAACAAATCAAAAATATAGAAATATTTAATTTCTAAATTCTTCAAAATTCTAAGATTTTACAAATTTTTAAACTTTTAAACTTCATTGTCATCAAAAAATTAAATTTTTTTTTGTATGTTCGAAAACAAGTGTGTAACTCAACTTTAAAATAAGTATATATTACGATGTTTGAGAACAGGGCAAATCAAAATTGATGTAGTTATTACCACTACCGATACATAGACACGTGCGTTCGAACGCGAGAGAATCCGTGGGAGGTAGAAATCCAGATACATTATCCGTTGTATCCGTAATAACGGCTGGGCTGGACAATCGGCTATCCGGCCAAATGGAGGCGAGCTCGCTTGGTGGTCCCTTATTCTTCTTGTACACGACCTCGTATATATACTTGGAGCTTACGGGAGCTCCAGCCTTACCTTTGATCCTTCTTTTTCCACCCACAAGGCACCAGGGTGTACACATTCTCAGAGGAGGCTGATGCAACCCCTCATGAGCAGTCCCGTCGGGACCACACCGCATCCGTTCCGTTAAAACAGCGGGAAGCGTGTACTTACACAGGGCCAAACTCTATGCTATTTGGCTGCGTCTTACTTGTTCCACGAAAATTGTATTCACATAAAATGAACTGTTTTATTTTTTTTTTTTTTATTTTGGGACTAAAAATTTGGAAGTAAAGAAAAATGGATGTTGTTGGAATTTTAAATTGAGAAAGAATACGAAGAGAGATGAATATGTTTTTATATGTATGTTGAAATTGTTATATAGTCCTTATCTTATATGATAATAATATAAAAAAATGATATTAATGATAGAATGCAATTATATAATTTTATGATAAATAATTGTAGTGTGATTTATCATTTGAGTTCTATATTAGAATTTTTTTTTAAATAGTAATTTTCTTTATTTGGGATAAAATTTAAAAGTCATAACGAGATTAATTTAACTAAATTCAAAGAACAAATTCATTTTTTTAAAGAAAAAGTATCATCTTGAGTGACTAAAATCAACTTTTAAAGTTTCGATGTTTTTTTTTTTAAATATAATTTTTTAATATTTAAAGGAATATTTTAAATATATAAGATTTTATTATTTTCTATTTTTTCTGTCATAAAAAATATTCTTAAGTGAAATTTACTATATGAAAAAAATATTAAAAAGTTAAACATTAAGATTTTAATCTTCAAAAAAAATTTTTTAATGAAAAAAGAAATTGCTTTATGTATAATCCATTATACTTTATATAATACTATAAATTTTATTTTTATTTTTATTTCGTACAAAGACTTTTATCATTGTAATTATGAAATATATTTATGACAAATAAAAATACAATATAGCTGTGTTATATAATGTTGCATATCTACCATAGAAATAACATATCTTAAAAATCTTGATTTTAGAAAAAACTACTTTAAATAGAATTCAGAATCATTATAAAATTATGTAAAAACCTGATATTGAAATTTCAAATTAGAAGAAGCATAATTTAAATGCACTTTCAAGTTTCTATTAATAAAAAATACAATTAATTCAAACACATAATTCAAAAATTCAAATGAAAACCAATTCAATTAGAAATAATCATTCAAAATACACGTTTTCGAGATACGCAAGTTGAAAAGCAAGCATAAGCAGAGTCGACACGCAATGTTGAGATGAACAATTGAACGAGACTGGCACCGGATCAATGCAAAATGCGACGGTCGCACGGCATTAAAATGCGAGCACGTGTTTGTGCACGAGAGCGTCGCGAGTACGTTGTGTAGCAGCGATAAAATCCTCGGAATTCCTGGCTCATTAAACGGCGCACGACAAACGGGCGTCGGAGCTTGGCCAATCGAATGCGCACCGGCATGCTGCTTGCCAAACCTGTACGACTGTTTGGCGATCGCAAACATACGATTGAAATATTAACACGATCGTAGCGGGATTCGTACCACCCTTCGAGAGCTTTTGGCGATTTGTCGAATTCTAGAACCCGGAATGAACCGACCTAAATAGATGTCGTAGAATATCAAGAGGATCGACTAAAAGAAAATGTCGATAAAATAAATGTGGAAAATAAATATTTCCAGTGGGAATGAATCTGTTTGATTGTTTTCTGATTAGGATTAAAGTTTGATAGATATGATGATATACTATGTTATTTATCAAATCGTTTGGAATATGGATAATAAAAAGATTTAATGTACTCTGATACTCATCGATTTTTATGAAACTTGGTTCCAGAATTTTTAGCCAATTATGAAAAAAATACACGCACGTTTGAAAATTTTAAGAATAATCAAGAAATCAGAAATTATAAGTAATTAAAATAAATGATTGTCGTTATTTTTTTGATCTATTTTACATATATAATTACTTTTTTAAACTACTTTCGAGCAGAATTTTTATAAATATAATTAAGTTTAATTAGATTTATTTGCAATTATCGTCTATTTATATATTTATCGACAGAAAGATCAAGTCATGAATGTTACTAGAAATATACAAATACGATGGAAAATAAAACAACTGCATTGATTGATCGTAATGATTGATCGTATCCTGATATATCGTAAGATATATAACGCGAAATTAATCAATTCGAGTAAGAATTTTTATAATACTTGTAAAGAACACAATTTTTTAATTTTTAATTTTTTTTATTTATTATAAATAATTATTATTATTATTAGTTTTATTAAAATAATGCGCAAATATGATTTAAATTAAATCTTAAATTTAATAATTTTATAAATAATTTTAAAAATATATTATAAAAATTTCAAATTAAAAATCAAACCAAAAATAAAAAAAATTTTATCATTCTATATTATTATTCTATATTTGATCTCGGATTAGAATTTTTTCTCTAATAGTGAGGATGAATTTATTATCCTTATGTCGTAAATTAATTTTTTAATTATAAAATATTTATAATAATAATAATATATAAATAAAATATATTATTATATATATTCACAATTATATATATATATCAATTAAAATCAAATATGTAGTTATTGATATAAAGAATTCTTATAAATTATATTTTCTTTTATATTATTATCTTATATATTAAATATTATCATATTTATTATTCTATATTTACTATATTTGAAACACTTGTTTTTCTTATATTTTTTTCAATATTTTAAAGAACAATTATTTTATATTTTTACCAAATAATATGAAAAATATTTTATATTCAACAATGTTTAATTCCTTAACGAAATATAAAATCGGTTGTAAAATTCAACGACAATCGAATCAGAACAAACAGATTAATTTGGTTCCACCGCTTTCACCAGTGTCTCGCAACACTCGCATTTCACGGTAAAATTGCCTCCCATCTAATAATTAAAAGCCTTGTTGGCTCGCGTGCAAATTTCCACTTCCGATCCAACATCCTAATTTCCTGCATCCATGTACCCAGCTGCACCTCACGATCGCCGGAAGATGCTGGAAACGACATCGCGATTGCAACCTTCCGGTTAATAGACAACTGTCGCGGTGTTGCAATTGCATTAATTAAAACTACGTAACCTCACGCAACGTTCGTTTTGAGCGAACTGTCCCGGATTACTGTACGCGTGCACTTGCGCAATTTCGCATCGACCTCTCGTCGAATGATTACTTTTTCGTGTTACAACAATGGTATTCTGTATCACTTTTTTACGAGTATTATCGTTTTATGATGTTATCAACGTTGTCGAGTTTTTATTGCACTATCTATAGAAAGGTCAAATGAAAAGTTTTTATTGCAAATAAAAACGTAGATATGTGTAAAATAGAAACAATAGAGAAATATATACAATAAAATATATATAATACAGAAATATATACATATTTATATATACAATATATGCATATATTAAAAATAATTCTAAAGTATGTGGTTGATTATAATGCAAAAATGAATTTTAACGAATGTTTATGAATTATTTAATTATATATATATTATATAAATTAATAATAACTTGGAAATCTTTATATATCATCTTGTATGCTATATTGTTCATATGATATATTCTAATATTTTTATATTCTTTTCAAAGAAGAATACTTGTAAATAGAAGTAGTATAAACTTATGTATATTAGAAATAATTCGAAAATATGGGATCAAATATATTAAAAATTAAAATTAGTTGAAAAGACTAACATTAATTAATTAAAATAGTTTAAATTATGTTTCATCATTTCTTAATTAGAACATTGAACTTGAAGTTAATACCAGTGGATTTTTATTATTTGATACGTGAATATATATTCAGCTATTCAATTATTAATGATTCAGGTAATCTATATTCACATAATCTAGGCAATCTATATGAACTCTTCATATATATATATATTTTTTTATTATTTGTTCGTTAATATTTCTTTAATAATCTTAATCATTTATAATAAATATTCACAAATTGAAAATTTAAAAAAATTAAAAACAATTGTTTTTTATATTGAGATATTGAGATTTAAATTCAATAAATTCTATTACATTCGAATCTTAATCATTTATAATAAATATTAATTTTCAATAAATAAATACAACAAAATTGAAAATTACTAAAAAAAAAAAAGTTTTTTCTTATTTTATTGAAGCATTAGCATCTAAATTCAACGAATTTTTGTAACAAATAAATCAGATTTGATGTAACTTTTTCTAATTCTTGTGAAGTTAGCGGAATTTCATCCTGCGACGCGAAGAATAGAGTGGAACTTGAAGCAACGGTTGTTTTGTTTAATTAAAAAAGAAGTACTTAAACTGGGTCCTTGACCGAAGCAGCCAGCTTCTATTGGTTTATCTCTTCTATTCCTCGGTTTCGCACTGGTGTACACAGAAACGGGAGGAGAGAAGGCGCCGCGGAGCCGAAGAGTTAACTAAACATGGGAAAAGTTGACTCTCGTCTCGTTCTCGAACCGGACTGGCGTAAACACCGAACCACGGTGGTGGTATTCATTAAGAATTTCCAGCTCTCCCTTCTTTCCAAAGGAAGTTGCGAATTAAAGTCTTTTCCGCAAAATCGAGCGAAAGAAGGCGGAGAAAACATGTTAAAACAACTTTCTTTCTTCTCAAACTGGAAAAATTAAACTCTAGTCTTTGAACATTCAAAGACTCGACTTGTTACAGTTTTGAGAAACAATGTGTATGAATGATTTAGAGCAAGAAAAATCAAATAAATATTATTAATTTTTAAATTTAATTTCTTTGTTTAATTTAAAGAAGATAAAAAATAAAAAATATATTAAAAAAATATTGTGTTTTGTCAAATCACAAAATTTATGAATTTTAATGAATTAAACAAATTGTTACTATTTAAAACACGATTTAAATTTTTAAATTTTTATGAATTTAAGTTTCTTCCTTAAATTTTATTAAAAAGAGATGAACAAGACCGTCATAAATTCAGAAATGCAATATAATTGTCAATTTCGAAAAATGAACAAAATATATTACATAAATATGATAAAATGTTAATTCATTAGAATTTTCTTTTTGCTTTATGCAAATTTACTTTTGCTTTAAAAATGTTTTTCTATAAATTGATTGTTAATAAGTTTGTCTTTTTAAATCGAAACTCGAAAGTTCGAAATAATCATCATAAATTCAAGAAATAATATGCAAAAGCACATTAGGTAAATATAATTATTTCATTTCTATAAACTATTAAATTTTTTAAAATTTTGAAAAAAAAACACAAAGAATAGAAAAAAATTATTTTCGATAAACTAATCGTTGTAATGTCTGAATTCTGAATTTTTATGATCTTTATGTTATAGGAAATGAAATTTTTAAACAATTTTTTCGTATATAATCCTTAATTTTTAAGATATATTGTAAAAAATGTTATTATTATGTTGAAATTTGAATATTATAGCGATAGAAATGGAGAAAATGATATAGATACCAAATGTGAGACACATTTTGGATTGTCATTAAATGATGATAATAGCATTATATTCTGCAAATATTTTGACAAAAGAAGTCGATTGTTATAGGAAAAAGTGTCAGAAATCTTCTCTTCTATATATTTTATTTAAAATCATCGAGATTCATGAGCATATGATAATATGAGCATCGATAAATTGATTTTTCAATTTTTACAAATTTTTACAAATTGGAAATTAATACTTCAAAATTATCAATCCAAAAAGAGAAAAGACAGTGTACATGCTATGCAATTATAATTTTGTTTCTATAAATTTTTGTTGAATACAAATCCTTTCTCTATTCAAATTCTAATAAAATTCTACAAAAGGATACAAAAAAAAATGCTATAAAACTATTTTCTTTCAATCTCTTTCAAATCAACTTAAAATTAAAATTTCATAATTCTATAAACCTTCACAAATTCTTTTTTCCAAAATCTCTAATATAAATCAATATATCGAATAAAAATTTGTATGTTGAATAGAATTAAATAAAATTATTTTTTTTTATTAAAAAAAAAAGAAAACAGAACAGATTAAAATTATTATGCAATCACCGTTGAATACTAATCTACAAGAGTTTGTATGCGAAGAATCGAGCGTTATAAATTCTTCTTCCACCTAAGAGGAACCGCGAGACGGTCTCGCGTTTTACGCAACTTTCTTTTCGCGACTGAGAAAGGGCATGAAACGGCAGTCTCTCATTCTCTCGGGTTTCCGGCGAGCATTCGGTCAGACCCCCCCGGGATTTCAGAATATGTGTGTATAGAAGCGCGTCATCTCTTTCACCCACCCTGCCGCAACCCTGAGGGCCGGAGATCTCGGGGCTTCTCTCTCGGCTCGGTGGAATGGCCGGCGTGACAAGACACAGCACAAAGGAAAACTTTCATCTACCACCCGCCACGGAAACAGGGTCGCCGGCCGTGGCGTCGTCGCAACGCGCCGAGCAAGAAAGGAGCGGAAGGTTTATTTCTCAGGAGGGAGTAAGAGGCCGAGATTTATGTATACTCTCACCTGCTGACGCGGCGCACGGTTTTTCTTTCGGATCTCATAGCGGTGGCTTGTGTGTACGATCGGATGGATATCATTCTTGTGCAAGGATTCGGGCTGGGAAATAAATTTTTTCTAGCAATGATATTGGTTATGTAATATGATTCGAAGGGAATAAATACAACGAAGATTTTTCTCGCGTGAGAAAATAAATAATTAAATATATAGTAATATTTTGAATAAGAATGATAATGATGAATTGGAGGAAATTTTATAGATGATATAACATAATCTTTGAATTGGAAAAAGTAAAAGTAGAAGGAAATTTTGAATTATATATTATTTGTAATATCATTTTACATTTAGATTTGTATATTTACAATCTTCTCTTTTATTATTTTCGAGATTATTACAATATTTCTTATAAATTGATTTATATATTTATAAATTGAATAAATCTATTATTCCAATTATTTTTATTATTAAATAAATTGATCAAAATATTTTTTGTCATATAATTATTTAAGACATTTTTATCTAACAAAAAGATATATGTAAACATACATAAACAATGTATATATTCTGTTAAAGATTTTAAAATTTCAAAGAAAAATTATAAGCTTATGCACAATAAATTAAATATAATCTTGAAAAGTTTGATTTTCTTTGTATTTCTTTCTAAAATAATTATTTTTTTTTCTTTTCAACACTTTGAATATTATTTATATTTTTACAAATAGACATATAAAAAAAGATATAATAATAGAGATAATGAAGAATATTCAAATTAATAAAATTCTATATATAAGATGTTAATATATTTGTGATACTTTTGGAAAATCGATTCCAGAGATCAAATAAATACAAAGATTGATACATAAAAATTGGCTGAAATTATGTATATATTTATTAAATTATAAATAATTTAGGTTCACATTAAATGAAGCAAAAAGAATGCAACAATATAATGGAGATAAAACAATTCCATATATTCATATGTATATAATAAAAAATCTGTAAAGTTTTAAATATTAAAATCCATTATATAATTTATACTAGAAATTTATAAACTCCTTCAGACAATGCATATTCTACGTATTTCATTTAAACAAAATGCATTTATATTTACAATTGTAAAAATCGTATGAAATGCTACCTTACATCTTTTATAAAATCTTTCAAATAATACTACTAACCATTCAAAAATATATATATTTTTTTTATTTTAATTCAATTTTTCGTAGAAATTATATCATTTATATAATAAATCACAAATTTATAACAAAATTTCACAGATAAATACGTATCTCTTTTAATAAATAAATTTTATTTATATCCACCATTTTTTCATATAATTTCTCAAGTAATATTACATAACGAAATTCTATTTTTTAAAAATATCATCTCTCATTCGCTTTCTCATAGAAACTCTGAGATCGAATGTTTTTCGACATCGAATCTCTGTACATGAAACGGCATGGATGGCGGTTCAAAGCAGCGAGCTGCATCGATTTCCTCGTGGAAAGTCTGTACACGGATACGTAACACAAACGTCTTGCGGTCTTCGACTGGTGGTCCTTACATATGTATCGTTTGATACCCGTTTATATCGTAGATAGGCCGCGTTGACAACAAACCGCGAAACAGCTTCTCGACGAGTTTTCCTGGTATCGACGACGCTAAAAATGGAGGCAGTTGACTGAGAAGTTTCCTTTAAGGTCGCATCGCTGTCTCGTTCTTCCGGATGCCATTCAACGTGACTGTTTAATATCTCCGATCGCATTTCGATCGCTTACGTGCAAGTTTTACCAATCGAGAGTCGTTCCATGGGAGATGTATATAATAAAATGCGCGTCGTTGAAAATATTACTTGATGATTAAATTACGCTGAATTTCTTTCCAATAAAAATTCCCATGAAAGAGATAATTTTTTTCTTTAATTTGTACATTCGTAAATGTATTTACACGAACAATTAGTTGAGAGAATTTCAAAAGATTTCAGAAGAATTTTATAATTTTGTTTTATCAAAAGAATCAAAAAATGAAAAACTGGATAGATAAATTAAGTAGACAAATTTTTTTGTATCTTATTTTTGGAATAAATATTATATCACGCGATTTATAATAAAATAATTATTCTTCATGAACTGTATTTTTTTAATAAAATTAAAAAAAAATAATAATAATTTAAAAAATTAAAAAAACCAATAATTTAAAAAATTAAAATATTAATTTAATATTAGAATGTATATGATGCAGAAACAAAAAACTTAAATTTTGCTACGAATAATATTATTAAAGTATTAACTTGTTATTTAATAAAATATAATACTCAACTCCGTCTACACAATCGTCATTCACCTCTTTACAGGAATACTAACAATTTTAAGACGAGGATATTAAAATTCCAGTGTACCGATGTTTATTTAATGTATCTGCATATTTATAGATATCGTAAATGCGCGCGCCGAAAGCCAGCTTATTCAACGCCCGAAGCACGATACCCCTGGGCTCGGCGTGCTAAGCAATAGGTCGAAGCTTCTAATTAAAGGTAAATAATCGCGCGGCCGGCTAGCGCATGAATACGAGGCCGTAGGGAGCTCGTTTGCACCCTGCTACGCTACGGTTTGACATTGGCCCGAGGGTGAACACACAACTGGTCACGTTGACTGTATTCCGTGGAGACGGTAGCAAGCAACGCTAGGAAATTTCCTATTCCTTCGCACGAACTCATCCCTCCGCGTATCATTCCGCGAACTATTTCTAAGTTCTATGGATGTTCCAAGAAGAATACTGATTTTATAGATACTTGTACAAGAATGATCAATCTTTAGCTTGGAACAAATTATTTCCGTTCTTAAATTTTCAATATGTTCCTATTTTGACATCGATTCGTTTCATTTTGAAAAGGAAAAAAATAATAATCATAATAATAAAAGAGATCGGTTGGTAAGTTGATAAATAAAGAGTTAAAAACAGAACGAAATTATAATTATATATTCAGTGTTTTCCTCTCCGAGATATATCCACTGTTATCGCGACAAATGAAAACCTTGTTTTGGGACTACGTATTGAAATATTTATTCAGAGTGATAGTCGGTTCGTTAGACACTGTCGCGCGTTATATTGACATGGTACATTCGTTATTAAATTTTCATGGATCTGTGAACAAAAAGAAAAACGGGGATTACGCTAATTAAGATAAATCGCTAAATAAATCTTTACACATTTAAAAAATAATCAAAGAATTCTACAATATGAACCAACTATGCTGATTACAAATGTAAGTCACATTCATATATACAGTCGATTAAAATTATGTGTAACTTCATTTATAAAAAAATCTATTTTTGAACAAATAATAGTAAAAAACTATAATTCTTAGCCATTAAATTAAAACGTACAAAAATTTCATAATAATACTGAATAACTAAAGTTTACATGAGTAATTACTATAAAGAGTTACTCATAAGATAAGAAATTAATTATTCTATAATGTTATAAATGTATATATATATATACGCTGTTTCTCAAGTAAATTAAAAGTAAAAAAATAAATTGCAAATCATATATATCTAATTAAATTAATTTTTCTTTAAGATTGAAATTTTGATAATTATAAATTTTTAGTTTGATACTATTAAATATATTAAAAATTATTTAATATGTACTGACTACATAAACGCACTTTCGAACCAACAGATCTTCACAAGGATAAAAGCTTGCTGGTCGATAGTTTATTTTTCCAGGGGAGGTTGTGGGACGGTCGTCAGCTGGCGTCCGACCGGTTATCGGTCCGCCTCGGCTGTCGGCGACCGGTTTCAATTTGCAGGTCAGGTTATTTTGTAGGTTTGAAATGGCGGGCAGCGTGCCGCGGCTCCCGGACCGGCTCTTGTCGGCAATTTGCAATTTCCTGCCAATTCTGCTATCTCGCTGGTGTGGTACGCGTATGGCAACACACACCATATTTCGCCGTACCTTAATTTAGGAACGCCGAACTCGCGTTATCCATGCGCATCGGGTCCGCTCGCATTACCGGACCCTGTGTAACCTAATCTCGGTAACGAATTCGGTGAACGTATTTCCCATTCGACGATTCCGAATTCGTAGCCTAGGCTTTCCCTCTACTGACGAATTGTCTCTCCGGTAACAACGAAGGGATGAATAAAAGATCGCTAATGTATGCAAAACGCGTAATGTTCGATCTACTTGAATCGGAAAAGAACCTCATGACCATTGGTGCATGAAAAAATAAACATTTGTAGAGATTATGAAGTAATCAGCGAATGTATAATCGAAAGGTTTTTAATTTTTTTATATGTATAACTTTTTTAGTTTGTGAATATAGAATTCACAAGAATTTACTTTTTTATTTTTATTTGTACTATTTGATTTCTATTTGATTTAGAATGACTAATGATCTGATCTATTTGGAATTTAATGTAATTTTTTATTGGTCAAGTTAAGATGTAGATTTTATGAATAATAAATTTAATATTAGAACAATCAGATATAATATAAATGATCATAATTAAAGAAATATAATCTATAATATATTGATGTGAATTATTTGTTTTCTTTTCATAAATCTGAATTTCTGATTTAAAATTTCTGAATCATATTTTAATTATAAAAATAAAATACTTTATAATATCTTACAATATATTTCAAGAAATATTCATAATAGAAAGGAAATTTTTCTTTTAATTCACATATATGTGATTTTTATGGAGTCTTACACAATATGAGTGATTTATTAATATTTTTTAAATCAATTTTAATAATCAATTTTAATAATCTTCTAATAATAAAATTTTAATGGATTCCAAAATTATGTCAAATAATAACTTTCAATTAGATTTTAAATTTTAATGGAAAAATAAAAGATTTCAAATTCAATCTTTAATAAAAAATAATTGCGAATCTATATGTATATGTATTGAAATAAAAATTAACATAAAAAAGCAATTCAATAATCGTTTTAATATTTGTTAATTTATCCAAATTATGAATTTATTATAAAAATTATGAAAAAGAAATTTATGCATTATGGAATAATTATAATTAAGTCATACCATGATTATGTTTTCACATCCAAATTTTAAAAAACTTTTTTAATCTTTGTTTAATATATTTATAATATATAATATAATATATAATATTTCATTATATATGTTTTATTTTATTTATTATTTTATTATATATGTAATATACATATTTTATTTCCAATGCATAAACAATATTTTGTTGAAATGAATTCACTAATTATACATCAAATAACATTGTATGTTTAAATATAAACACATAAGGATCTATGATAATCAGAGTCGAATTAATATATATCACATCCGAGAAACCGGAAGATATCGGGATACGGTCAGTACGATCGAAAGTCTTGAGTTAATATAGTATTGGGTATGAAATTCGATCCCCTATTCTTTTCCTTCCTACCTGGATTCTTACAGATCACTGATCAAAAAATAATTATTTGTTCTTACTTTTGATTTTGTCGCTTGGATGGATAGAACAGTAACGCGTTGATTATTTCATACACAGAAATCATTGATATCAATATCTTTGTAACTGAACTGACTGAGCATGGTTCTTTTTAATTAATCAATATTAATTAGAATATTTCTTCTTGAGGAACTATTCGTTTTCTTATTGCTACTGTTACGAAATATATAATTACACTTTACTTTTTAAATGTTAATTAATTAATTATTTTTTTATAAGTGGATTGATTAAATTTTCGACAAAATCGTTTCAACTTTTTCTTCTCTTTATTTAAATAATAATTTAGATGAGAATAATATTTAAATAAATTTAATTTTATAATGGAATATTAGATTGATATATGTAAAATTTTGCTCGAAGATGAAACAAAATATTTGAATTATTCAAAAGACTGATCAACTCCATTTTTTTTAAATTTTTGAATTTTTATATGAAAATATATGATTATTTAACTTTTTAGAAATCAAATTGATCTTGATGGAAATTTCTGAATGATATATTCAGAATTCTGATTTCTGAAAAAAATTTTTTTCATTTAATTTAGATATAAATTATTAAATTATAAACAATTAATTACGGGGAATTTTGTTTCTTTTGAATTTGATTTATTGGAAATATATATATAAATATTTTCAATAAATTGAAAATGATCCAATTAGATAATTTTTTTACTTTTTAAATTATTTCTAAAATAACTTATAGATAAAGAAACTAGAGAAATAGGAGATGTATTCAATTTTAAAATGAAAATAAATTTTGTATATAGATATGAAATAATAAAATTAATTACTTCGTTGGAAAAATAGCGAAAGAATTACATATGAAAACAAAATTAAATGAATATTTGCAAACCTTACATCTAATTTATATTAAAACAAAAATTTTATTAAAAAACTATCTACAAATTAATTTTTTCCATATTCTACAGAACCATTCTCACATATTTCTAACTTTGCTTTTTATCAACGTAACTTATTATGTGCAAAACGAGTGTGAAGCAAAATTTAATCGTTTTTCTTTGCTTTTTTTTTTTTTGTTTTAGGTAAGCGCTAACTTTTGCTAGTGTAGCCATTTCCCACTGTTTTCTACAATGGCCAACCCTGGGGGTGTTGGTCAGGTACCGAGCATTGTCGGATAAGAGAACAACGAGAATCGCAAGTATTCTAGCAAGCTCCTTTATTTCTAATTGCATTTCAAGTTAATGAAATACGCATAATCGTCTCCGAGGCTCATGGAATTTAAGCACAATTCTGCAAAATTAAACGCGCGAACTCCGCGTGGTCTTTTCCATCTCCCCCTGTCCTCTTTCCTTCTCTCTCTCTCCCTATCCCTCACCATAATGTATTCTGCATATACGAGATGCATTTCTCGAGGTACATACACATTCGCAATGTTTCTGCTTGAGTTTGTCTTGCTTTGTGTATGTTTGTACGCTTTAATCTATTAATTGAACCATCTTTGAATACTTGGTTCGTACGAATAAATGTACGAGGATTGCAAAGAGTTAAGGGGAGTTGTTATTATATTTGAAAATATTTAATTTCTATTTATAATTAATATGTTATAAATACAGTTTTGATTTTACTTTTATTACATATAAAAACATGATTTTTGAGTATTTTAATTTTATTTTAAATACGTATTATTATGGTAAAAAAAAAAAAAAAAATCAAAATTGTATAATTATTTTCTTTAGAAAATTTGTCTCTAATCTTTGAAATTTAATACTAAAAGATGGTTTTTGTAGATTTAATTTTTGAAATGTTGCAATAATTATTTTTATAATTTTATTATATTATTAATTATAATGTTTTTTTTACTTATATTACAGATTTGCAATTTATTAGAAAATTATTATTTTATAATTTATTGATAAAATTATTTTTATAGAAATAAAAAGATTTTTGAAGACAAAAATTATATTATTAGTTACTGAACAAATTTATAAAATTAATGACAATAATAATTTTTAGGTAATTTGCGGTATTTCAAAAATTAAATTCAGATTTTAAAAATTTTTACAAGTTTTTTTATAGATTTTGGAAAATTTTTTTTGCTATTAAAAATCATAAATAATAAAAAAGAATATTGTCCATATTTGATTCTATCTTATATGTATATAATTTAAAATATTATATAAGGAAAATAAGAAATTAATAAATCATTAAAAAATTATTAATAATATATAATAAGACATTTAAGAAATATTTAAAATCATAAAGTAGAATTATGGTAAATTTCTGACCAATTTTCTTTTAATTATTTTAATCATTTTTATATTCATATTATTATGTTTTCTATTGTATTAATTATTGTATTAACTATGATATTATTTGGTTCTATATACATTATAAATAGTTTCTCAAATTAGATTTAAATATTGTAAATAAATTTTTCTGAATCTTCTGTTTAATATATTTTATATTTTTCTATTAAATTTTAAATTAAAGAATCATAGATATACAATATTGTAAATTTTATTTTTATACTTTTATTACATGCTTTGAATCATTATCGTTTCAAAACTAATCATTATAATTATAAGTAAACTAATTATTATCAGTGTATTTTAGCAAAATTTAGACAATAGAATTTATTGTGTTACTTGAAACGTTGTTTCATAAATTGCAATTAATTGCAAGTGATAGTTCAATTTTTATTTCAAACGAGAGATGCAATGCTTAATCCTCAATTAACAAAATACAAATTACAAAATAGTGTTTTGAAAATCGTGTAATTTTGAAACTTTGCTATTGTTCTCTTTACAAAGTTTCAAGAATATTCCTTGAATTTCTAGTTTTAACATCAAGAATGAATACCCATAGAAATGACACATTGTAATTTTAAGATTTCATGAAGACTGTATGTGACGATAATGTTTCTAGAATCTAGACCGTTTTAATTGTCGATTTTAATGCGATTATTCGAATTATGTAAAACATACAAGATTTTATGGAACATTTTAATGGAATTTAAATCGTTAATGAATTTAAAATGGAGTTTAAAATGTTAAGAGTTAATTTGATATTTAAAATGAGTAGTGAAAAATATGTTTTCAGAATAAAAAATATATATGTATTTTTCTGAGAATCATGAAGCAGAATGAGAGTTATAGTTTCGAGATATGCAGTTATGAAAGAATCGTGACACTGGATAAAATGTGACGCTCGAATTCGATCCACGAAGTGTGAAATTAGTCGTTGCCAGTTGTCGCGTGTCTACCGCGAAATTTACATTTCTCCATTATCACACGTCTAAATTTTCAAGCCACGCTCGAAGTTCATGCTTATGGACGTCTCATCAGAGTTGGTCTCATTTTAAATTTAAACGTTTTAAAAAGCATAATCAACTTTCATGTTTAATCTCTTCGGTTTCACATTAATCAATTGTATTTTAACTAAATATATTTTTTTAAATTGAATATATTTCTTTAAAAACTAATATTTTATGATATAATGTCTTTCTTTTAAAACATAAAAGAGAAATTTATCTTATTATTAATATTTGAATAAATATAAAAAAAGATAATATAAATCAAATCGAATCAAAATCAATTGTTTTGAAGAAAATAATTGACGTTACTAATTTTTGTTTTTTTCAGAAGATTTAATTTCTTATTTCAGTAAATTTGAATTTTCTATAACAAAATATATATTTATTAAGTAATATTATTCATTTGCAAAAAGACAATATCTACTCAAATCATGAAATTTCATTTTGGTATAGTAAAATTCCGTTTGTATTAATATATTAATACATTATTAATATTAATTAATAATA
Organism: Apis florea; assembly: GCF_048593485.1. Classification (NCBI taxonomy): domain Eukaryota; kingdom Metazoa; phylum Arthropoda; class Insecta; order Hymenoptera; family Apidae; genus Apis; species Apis florea. Next base: position 363,133 of record NW_028256772.1, read on the forward strand.
TATTCGTGAATCACTTTTATATAAATATACTTATATAAATAAAAAATTTAATGTGTAAAAATTTTTGTTAATACTTATGAGCAATTTAAGTTTGCTAGAGATAAAATAATATAATTCTATCCTCGACACACAAGTAATGTATAATGAACAAATTTTTATTGATCGATATTTTTATATATTGATATATACATATATATTTTTTATATTTTTTATTTGTTTTGATCTTTTTATTTTGTCTTTGCAAGGATATTATATATGTATATATGTATAAATATATCTCTATATAATAAAAATCTATCTAATTCCTTCATTAATTAAAGAATTCATGTTTATAGAGAATTTCAAAAGAGAATTTCTCAAAATATTTTTTCTAAAATATATAATAATATATTCAATATTATTAATTTTGTTAAAAAATAATTATTTATTGCTTTATAAATCAATTTTTTATACAAATATATAAATTATATTGATTTGAGTAGAGTGACATTCGATGCTAGTTAAATTAAAAGTTAGATCTCGGTTAGAATTTAAATAATCAAATACTAAAATTTTGTTTATATAATTGGAATTAATATAAATGAAATTTTATTGTACTTCAAAATTTTAACAAAGACAAAAATTTTATTATAAATAAATTGCAGATTTCTATTTATCTATTTGTGAAAGATTTAAATGAACAAAAATATATAAAATACATAATATATAAAAAAATATAAAACATCTAAAAAAATATCTTAAATAAATATATCATGATTAAACTGTATATCTTTATATAAAATAAAATTTTTATAAATATGATTAAAAAATGGAGCTAAAAAAAGAAAAGATAAATAGAGATTTATCTTAATCTTCAAATATCATAAAAATTTTTATATATTTAAATTTTGTATAAATACATAAAATATCCTTTTTTTTTATCTTATAATTTGTTATAATTTAATTTCATTATAATTTTTTTATGTCGAGATAAAAATGAGATTATTCCCGTAAAAAAAATTTATTCGTGAAAATATTAATTTTATACATTATATCCTATGTTATATCATTGATTAAAATAATAGTAAATATTAACTAAAGCAATAATGATTCACATTAATACATTAATTATTAGTTTCATCTTAATCATATTAATTCTTGCAATCGACAAATCATTTTTAATTTATTGTAACATTTACGATATACATATACTATTATTATTTATCGTAATCATAAATGTAATAAGATAAACCTTACAACCAGTTAAACATTGTTTATCGAGTTCCATTAATAATAAATAGCGAAAGGATCCGAACCTTCGAACGCGATTTGCACATTCCGGATGCACAGATCCATTGTTGTTCCGAAACAAGTATATGGAAAGTATTGCATGACTGTGCACTTCCAAACACGTAGCCAGCCTTTTCCGGTTCGTAACGACGGTTACTCGTGCGGCCATTTTCCGAGGGATTCGTATTTCATTCGTGCGCGCAGAATTTCGATGTTCCTTTTGAGCCGCGCTATAAATAGACTCCCCGGAGGGAACAAAGAAACATGGCGTCGTTTCCGCCGCGTCCTTCGCGAACCCTATTAGAAAACCCGCGAACATAAATCTTTGTTGCTGCATCGAGAGCAAATTACTTTTTCTTTTTTTCTTATTTCTTTCATTTCACTCTTTCTTTTCTTTCCTTTTTTCATCCTTTAATTATTTCCTTTATCTTTGCTATGGGTAAGTTCAATTTTTTCCAAAACTTATTTTGATGCAAATGTTTTATTTTATTTCGAATTAAAGTTTTACTTTTTTTAAATAAAATAGTTTTAATTAGTATGAATATTTATGGAATTAAAAAATATTATAATTTATTTAAATTTAGAAAAATCGAATTTCATGAAAAAAATAGAATCTTATATATTTTATTCCGAAAGATTATATTTTTATATATTAAAAAGTTTTTTATTTGATTAAAATTTAGTTATACTTGTTAATTGTGAATATAAATATTACCTACATTTTTCATAATATTTATTTCGTGAGATTTAAAATGAAATATTTTTAGTTACTATTATTTGAGTTTAAGCTACTTAAAAATATATTTTTTTTTTTTGTTTTTCCTCTATAATAATTTTTCTTATAAAGAAAAGAAAATTACAAAAATAAGTCTTTATTTTACAAAATACATCGGTTTGATTTTACGATATATATGTATAAAGGCTTATTATATACCGTATAGATCTGATATACACAATGATAGACGTCAAGATCTAAGAATCAAGCAAGATAAATCTTGAGAACAGTGAGTCTAAGAATCTACTTTTCGTTTCAAGGAATATGTTTAACATACAAACGGTTATCTTTTACTCTCTTTTTTCCCTAGTTAAACATTTACGCCGGAGAAGGAACGCAAACGACTATGGATGAACGCTTTGATCGTTTCTTTGCCGCTCGCATCGGCGGCCATACGTGGCTATGACTAAGAATCACCTTCTTTCGAAAATTTCCGTGAGTTTATCAATGCGGAACTTCGATTTTCGTAATTTACTGTATGGATATTAAGGACGATAATGGACATTTCGAATGCCCATTATATAGAAGAAACGATCACTTTTTTTAATCGTTTTTCCTTAAACATCCAATCAAAAAATATTTTTGGTACTTGGATTTTTTTAATCTTTAGCTCTAAATTTACAAATTTTTGATTTTAATTTTTCTCGAATTATTTCAATTGAAAAGACATTTAATTAATATCCTTGTGTTTATAACTGAAACTTGAATCTCTAATTGAATGGTTTAGAAGCTGATAATTAAAATTTTTTCTAATAGTGATTTGCGTAATTCAAACACTTTTTTGTTGTTAAAAATTTCAAATGAAAAATTAATTACATTATCTTTACAAATAATGGATTTTTTCGTATCTTTATGTTATCTTTCCTCGTATCAGCATTGTTATTTTTATATAATTAATTTTTAAAAGCTTTAATTATCTCGTTTTGAATATTTATCGTTTTAAACTAATTTATATCTAAACATTCCTATTAAAGAATATTAGTGTTTTTTTTAGATCTCAATTTTTTTGAAGTCATAAATAATCTTAATTTTAATTTTTCTAATTTCATTTTTATTTATTTATATAAATTTAAATAATATACAATATTTTCATGTGATGAATCTTGTTATAATAAAGATATAATTCAAAAAAATTAAGAAAAAAGAATTATAAATAATTCACCAAATCATATGTGTTGTATAAAACATCAGTAAATATGCTATGTTATGTGAAAAAATGTCAAAAAAGAATTCATTGATTTCAATATATCATTAAAATGACAATATCACAGATTCTAGGCTCCATAAAATTTGCACGAATGCATCAAAAGAATATCGTCACGCTTTTCTTTCATAAATTTTGTGCTATTTATATTCATCAATTTCTTTATAAATTCATAATTTTCCCTTTCGAAAATCCTATGTATGAAATTATGAATTCTCTATCTGTCTACCTATCTATCTACACAAGCTTCCTAACGAAAAAAAAAAAAAAAAGCAAAAAAGAAAAGCGCTAAATATTTTATACAGCGATACCTCAAACAGATTGGTGAGTATTTGCAGATCCAGACAAGTTTTTTTCTCACTGTAAAAACAGAAACAAATTACTTGCTACTTTTAAATGTAGATATTTCACTTGAACTATTTAGTTAAAAGCACATGATACATTCGCACGAATCCTTGAATTTCAATTTGAATTGTGTTAAAGATTACAGAATATACAACGTTTTTGTTTGAATTTATCGTATTTCTCTAATTGTTCTAACTGCACGCATTCGATGCGACAGGGATTCTCATAGTCTGGAGTGCATTACCATATTTCGAGATTTAGAAGGGTCAGACAAGGGATTAAACAAGGACAATATCATTTTTTCTTCGTATAAAGATCCATGGAATGATATCATGTGTGTATTTTCGCCGCTTCTGAATTATAGCCCAGAGCATTGTTTCTTGTGGCCGACGCGAGAGGTTAGAAATTTATGCGTTGCAAGATAGCGCCACCATATGCGTGTATCTTGGAATTATGTTGAACAAAGAGAAATTATTGCGATAATATATAATGATAATTGAATATGAATAGAAATTAAATAACTAAAGGAAATTATCAATTATTTTAGTTTGTTTTGAATTAAAGAAAATTATTTAAACAGCTTTATGTAGGTTTTATGCATAAATAATTTTATGTAGGTTTCTTTCAAGGATTTTGAATGGGTTTGAGAGAGGATTTAATGAGAGGAATTAAAGAAATGAAAGAAAATTAGATTTATATCTATTTGAAATCTTTTAGTGGAAGTTTAACAATATTTTGTTCCAAGTATGGATTTGGAAACAGTAATTTTTTAATTAAAAATCTGATCAGATATAATAAATCTCAGCAATTTTTATTTTTATGATCATTTAGAAAATAATCATATATTGTAAAACTTTTTAGAATTTAATTTATTTTTTATTAAAAAATATAATTTAATAAAAAATAATTTTATGTTCTATTTTTTGTTTGAAAAAAAGTCATTTGAAAATACAAAGGAAAGAAAGAATATTTTTCATTTTTATTGAAATCTACTTTCGAAATCATTATTATTCATGATAATTTTTTAAGAATTTCTTTTGAATTTTTAAATAAAACAAAGTATAATTTATAATTCTATTTTTTTTTTAATTTTTTTAATTATCTTTAAAATTTCAAAATTTTCGAGTCTTATAAAATTCACCATACAATCTATGTGATAAAATAATCATTATACATAATTTAATTACCTGATTTTTAAAATGAATATGAATGTATATAAAATATATTCTATGCTTATTTCAAAACAATAAAAAATGGCAAAACTTCAATTTTTAGAGACTAATCGATATTAATGATGATTTAATTGTGTTATCATTTCCCTCTTTCATTTTTTATTTTTTTAACCATGCTGACAGAAAATTTTGGCACGGAATCTAAGTTGGATTCGCCGGATACATCGATCCGACGATGTTCCAAATAACTAGTTGAAAGCTGAAAAAGAGATTCTCTTCTATTTTTCCGCCGGGAACGATAAATTAAAATTAGCACGCGAGATGGTTTGGGAGGCAAGAACTGAATACTGTAAAAAGGAGGGTCAAACGAACGCAGCGTTATTTATATATTTCGACATGCACACTTGATCGTTTCAGTTTTTTCTTTCTCCATAAAATCGAGCGTATTCAATCAGTGTTTATCGATCGATTTATTTCAGTCGACAAACGGAAGTTGATCATTGGAATCTGTGTTTATTAAATCATTGTCGAATTAAATGATCCATCGAATGGAACGAGTTAAATAGATATAAATTATTCAAAATTGATCAAAGTGTCTGTGAGATAGTATACATAGTTTGAAAATTAAATATAATTTATTGAAATAGAAAATCAATGATTCAATAAAAAAATGATGCACTATTATAGCTTTTCTAAAAGTAAATACAATAACATAAATATATAAAACATAATAAGAAAATTCATATATATATTATCGTTTCTTAGAGATAGTTTTTTTTTTTTCCCAATTTTCATATTTTTAGAAATATATTCTGTTAATCATAATTTTCTTTAAAAAATCTTGTTACTTGTATTTTTTTATTATTTGAAAGTCAGACATAGAAACATTTATGTATTTTTTATAATCAATAGATAAATCATTAAATAATCAATGAATTTTGAAAAATGTTTTAGAATTTTTCAGAATTTCTTTATGAAAATTAAAATATAAAAAATATTAAATATAAAAATATTTTTGTTGTAATTTATTTCTTTATTTTAATAATTTATTCATTTGTTGTATAATAAATAATAAAAGAAAAAAATATAAAATATTATAAGCTTTTATATTTTAATTAGATTGTTAATTTATTAAATAACTATATAAATATGTTATTATATATATTATTATGTATATATAATGTAATAGTTAAACTTCTTGATATTTAATCATGCCTTCGTCGTTCTATTGTCGTATTGATACTTCGACGCATATATTCTATTATCTTTCTCATTTTAAGAGAAGTCGCTTTCAAACATATTAGAAAATTAGCCTGTCACAGTTGCAAACGGCTTTTCATTATTCCTCTCATTAAAATCACATAATTACGCGAAGATAGTACAGCAATAACGTATGAAAACCTGCTCAAGGATGCATACTTCGTGAGTCATCACACAAAGAATTAGAAGCTAGTAATTAGAATTCTTGCAACATTAAAATTTTAAAATGCACAGCATTTTTATTCAATATCGTTTGCGCCGTGTTTTCTTATTAAACAGGAAATTCAAGAAGCCTTTGTTAGTTTGATAATTTCAGTTTCCATAAAATTAATTCGAATTATCTCTATCTATATATAAATCTACATTTGCAATAAGTAAGCATTCTATAACTAACTCAAATATTTTACACATTTTATTTATATATTATATTATATACATAATATATATTCCATGCATTTATATATATATTAAAGAAAAATTAATTAATGTATGATAATATCGTAAAGTACCTGTCAACCATCAATCTTTCTGAATAATTTCTGCAAATATATAATAGAAATTATTATTGTCACTTGGTGATTTTATTTAATTTCTATTTTATTTAATTAGTCTGTAATCATTTCTTCCAAAATCATTCCTATTATTCATTTGCATTTTGATAGTTTCCTTTTGATCAATTATTCCTGTAATCACGAATTTCATTAATATCATCTTATGATATCTTATACTATAATAATATTATAAAATTGGAAGAATTTCCGCATTCGCGAACGTAATTCTACTAGGGGGTGGATAAGGTGGGATTCTAGAAGAAATTTCAATCTCCCAAGATAGAAGGAATTTCAGCAATAAGAAAAGTAGCGCAAGAATGATGAACAGATTTCAAGATGTCCTTCAAATTCCTTGAATATCTTAAAGTTCTAAGCATGATTCTATTAGACCCGAAAGATTCTATATTAATATATTAAATACTTTAAGATTATCTAAAATAATAATAAATTATAGAGAGAGCATATAATATGAGCATGAAATATTCAAAGTTCACTATAATATTTAAACAAATCATTATATAGAGTTTTTCTTAAATTATATTCATAAAGATATAAACTTGAAGTTAAACTATTTATTATTTATCATTGAATTGAAATATTGAGAAAAATGAAGAAAAGCGATAGGATTCCAAGTATAAAATTTTAATATTTATTACTTTTCGAAATAATAAAAAATTTTCGATACTATAGATTGAATCCTATTTATATATTATGTATGCGTAACTATGTACATGTCCATTTTTTAAATACATCGTAACAGCCAATACCTAAAATATATTATAGTTGAAGTTACGTAAACATTATATAGTAATGTCAAAAATTAATAAAAATTTCCAACATTCTTAATTTTCTTCCACAAGCAAAGAGTATAATAATAATATTATTATTCTTAATAATTTATTATTCTTTTAATGATTAAAGTGTATATATTTACAAGCAAATTGATGAAATCACAATGTTCTGATCTGTTGTCTAAACCCAAATATAAAAAGCATTGTGACAGATTTTCCTTTGTTTTGTAGTTTTATAACGGTATTGTTCTTTAGTTGCATAATAGCATCACGTACTTACAAATTGGATATCTTGCCAAAAAATTATAACGTAATTCATAATAAATCTGCACGATTATTCTCAGAGATATTTCTCAATTTATACATCTTCAATCTATTTTCTCCACTTACTGCAACATTATATTAAAAATATACTTGAATCCTGTTCAAAAGATAAATGCATCAAGCCTGAAACACTAAAAATACAATACAAGATTGTAGATAGAGTATTGCAGCATCGTAATTTCGATATGTTCTGTTCCTCTGCTGAACATTCGTAAACATTCTTGACAGTTAGTCCACTCGTAACTGCCGCGTGATACACGCATCGACCCTTGTGGCATAAAGCACCGTTGTCTCGCCGAGGCTGTCAAGCTAACGTAATTTTTCTCACTTTGCAACTTACCCCGTAAATAATAGCTACGCGCTACTCCACTTCTTCCCTCTTCTCTCTTTCGCCCTATTGTTCTTTCCGGTCTACCCTCTCCATCCTCCAAGCTCGCTCGTAGTAGAACTGCATCGTAATCCCCGTGTACTCGTAAGTTGGCAACTCGAATAGAGAAACTCTTCCTCTGTTACAATTTATCCTCCACCCCCTTCTGGAGAAAGGCACTCCGTTCTGGTCTACCTTTGATATTTATGGTAATACGACACCGGGGCCTATCAGTCGCGATATTCCGGCGAGATCGGGTGACCGCGATGGACCAGGACGCGCTTTCGATCCGGAAAAGAGATAACTTCGGTTATCGAACCGAAATGAAATGTGAGCCGACGAGTTTCCAACCGGATGCGCCAACCCCTCTCGCTTCGTTCTCGTTCGCTGTGAACCATTCTTATAGTTACATTTTTTCTCTCTCTCTCTCTTTTTTTTTTATTTCCTTTCTACTCGCTTTCGATGTGACAGGGGTGGAACGCGAATTTGCATTCAACCGGGGGAAAACAGCAACATGAAATCACTGAATGGAACGCAGTGACTAGTGGACATATCGCGTTACTTCTGATGGATTCCTGTTGTGAAAGGGATAATTTGATTTAGTCAATCGGGAAGAATTTCCAGTTTCTTTTTTCTTTCGAATATTTTATAAAGTTGATGATTGTTTTAGTTTCTTAATTTATTTAATCTTTGTTTCATTGCTTAATATTTTTCGAGGAATTTTACTAGAATTTCCGAGCTTTGATTTATCATATAGAATTCTGAAAATTGGATTTTTTGATTTTATATTTTTTTTTTATACATTTATTCAGAAAAACATTGTTTTTTAATAAATATTTTATATTATTTATATTATTTTATATGTGAAATATAAATTATTATAAAATAATTAATATTTTCTGATCGCAAAACTGATTACACGTCAATTCTCAGATATGTTTCAAGCATGACCAAGATATGTATAATGTGCAACATTTCTGCTGAAATAGCGCGGTATCATTAATCCTTATTTCTATACGCAAAATTTTTGACAATTCTTGATTTCAATAATTCTCTAGTAATAAAATTATACAAGAAAAATCTATAAATTAATAGCAGGTATAAATAATAACGATACAGTTGAATTTGAAAATTTTTTAGTAGAAACTTAAATTTTATTTTAAATAAAAAGATATTGGCATAAAAGTTAAAACAGTAAAAAGTATATGTAATATTATATCTTGTTAATTAACACAATATTTTATATTGAATTAAAAAGTTTATATGTTGTAATCTCTGAATATACTAAGGATATATAATTTCATTTAATAAAGTCATAGATTTACAATCAGACTGATTTAAATTTTATATATAATTATTTTTTGATGCACTTAATATTCGTGATCAAATATTCTTACAATTAAATGAAATATCCTTACAATTATTACAAAAAAAAAAAAAAGAACTCAATGAAATCATATTATGACGTTTTATTTGATGACGTCATAGCGAGGATTTCCTGCGGAAAAATTGCAGCCATTGAATGAAACATGAACCGATTTCATTGGCCGATAGGACAAAAGGAGGCTTCATTGTACGAGTTGCATACGTAAACGTGAGTTGGCAAGCACAATGACTCCGATTCCAGCGACCGATAATTATATTAAAAAATCATATGTCTCGCTATGAATTGCTCAGCGAACTTCTTTATTAACAATCTGGTGAAACAAACGGGAACATTAAATCAGCGGAGGAAGTGGAAATGTTTGAAAAACATTGAAACAATCCAGGTAGAAACCGATAACTGATGCTATTTAATAAATCCAATGAAATCATTCTTCTCAGTCACGATCCCTGTAGCATACGTGTGTTTACTGCATGCATATTTGGTATATGTATTGAATTTGTATGAATTGAGTAGAAATTAAAAAAACATATGAATTTTTTCCAACAATGTATTTACAGAGAATTATTAAATTTCAGTATTTTAAATCTACTTTGATTTAATTTTATTATCTTGATTGTTAATTTAATTTGTGTTAATGTGCAATCATACTATTATTTAAAATGAAGCTTAAATTAATTTATCTTCTTTATTAAAAGATTTGTAATTTCATAATGAGAAAAATTCAGACAAGAATTATTCAAATTTTACATCTTAATTATTACTATACATAATATAATTATTAAAATTTATTGGCTATAAAAAACTTTGATTTTAAACAAATAAGTGAAACTCAAATTTTATATTTACATTATATTAAAAATTACATTATATAAACAATTATTTATATTTATAATGTATCATAAACGTACTAATAAGACAACATACAATTATAATATCAAATAGTTTCTGAGATAATCATAATTTTGTAAATTTCGACAATTCTACAAAGCAACATTCAATCTTATAAAATAATTCATCTTAAAAAAATAAGAAAAAAAATGAAAATAATAAAACATAATAATACTTACGAAAAAAAATACTGCTACGAAAAAAATAAACCGATTAAATATAAATATACAAAGATGCATATAATATAATATAAATATAAATATATACGTATATATGCATACATGTGTGTGTGCGTGTATAAAATGTGATGAAAACAATGATAAGCCGGATTCGGTTAAATCCGTGGAAAATGTCGGTTTCAAGCGTCAATTACCCATACATCTATAAAATATTTTTCGTCGGGTCAAACCGGAGAATTCAAAGGATACCAATGCGAACCAAACGTTGGTATTCATCAGTCATTCATCTGTCAGCAGTGGATAATCCAGAGACCGCACAACTCCACGGTGCTCGATGTCTCTCATCTGCCATCCGTTTCTACGTTCTACCTCTGTTTAAAAGTGGACTTTCGTCGCTATGAAAAATATATTTAGTGCAAAGAGTTGCCATGATACGCTCGCGTGTACTCGAACAGCTGATTGAAATTACACACCTCTTCCTTTTTTCGAGTCTTTCACAACCAACGAGGGTAAGGGTGGTGATGGATTCGGGGAATTCTGAACGGGAAGACCGACCAGCTGGGCCAGTTTTACGTTCACTGGGATAGAACGTGGTTTCACGTGTACGAATTTATTCTTTTATATTATGAATTCTCAACTTGAGAATTGCAATTCTTGTTGATGGCCACTTCAGATAAATATTTTTATTTACACAGAAAATTTTAATGAAAATTTTCAATACTTATTCATTTCGGAAATACATAGAAATACAATAAATAGAAATGATATAAATGTGATCTATTGTGACAGACATTAGAAAAAATATTAGATTCATTATACAGGATAAATTGGATAATTGAGATGGATTATACCTCAAATTTGATAAAAGAAAAAAGATAAAAGATAAAAAAAATTGCAAAGAGGAAAGTTGAATAATATGATAATGTCTATTTTTTTACTTTACTTTTTATATAAATGCAATGATGTGTTTGAAATTCTTTTTTTAATTGTATCGAGTTTATTTCTATTATATAAAAAAATAGGATTCTGTAGTAAAATTAAGATAAAATATTTAAAAAATATTTTATAAAATATTTTATATTTATTTTAAATTTATTTTATTTTATTTATTATAAAAATTATATGTTGATAAAATCTAAATATTATAAATCATATTATATCATAATCATCATATCATATCAATATATCAACAGGAACTTTAATGATTAATTTGTTTACAATTGTGTATTATGATTTTCTTTAATTAATTTACATATTTATATAAAAATATATTAAAATTAAAACATCTTATTTATTTCATTTATTAAACTCGTTTTCTTAAATTTTCTTGATAGCAAATATTATATTTCGAAAGATGAAAATATCGCCTGAACAGGTTTCGCTTAAAACGATATTTTTGAAAATACTTCGGCTCGTTTTGTATGTGCATATTTATTTATTATGTCGTTTTTGGTAAATGACTCGCATGATACACAATTTTTATTGCAACTGTCTCCGATACTTATGGAAATCGTGGTCTGGATGGAATTTCATAAAAATATATGTTTGAACTTCAGTAGAATTCATTTTAAGCTCCAATTACATTATTCAAATATTCCACGAGATCAGTTCTCATCCTCGTTTCGAACCAAGCTTCAACTTCTAAAATTCATCCCGCGCCATGTGGAACCTTGCTACATTGATTCGAATAATTCGTAGGCGGATATCCTGGGGGATCTCGCTAGAGAAGCGTACAATTTCTACGGAGGGGTGAAACGTGAGTGTTTCAGCCCGATACATACAGAAAAAACAATTCACGCGTGAAAATGGCCCAGAGAGTGACTTCTTTCCACGCTGTGGAAGAGGAACTACCCCGATGCCAAAACTAGTTAGCCTTCCTTTTTCGTCTCGACCCGCTTTTTCCGCGATCCTAAAACATCCCGAGACTGCCTAATAGCGTTGGTGGTAAAGAAGGATCTGGAATCTCGCGGGAACGGGCGAATTTCCGGGTCAAGGGAGCCGAAATTGCTATCGTCTTAGGGACAGAAAGGGCTTCGGATTATAGGTTGAACGGATCCGACCGAATCCTTCCGGGTAGTCTGGTTGAAACTTTAAAGACAAGAAGCACAGATAATCTGATGATAATTTGACGGTTGATTTTGATATTCTTATCAGTTATTATTTTTCGGTCGAATTTTATGAATTTTTATACAATAATATTTATAAGCTGATGAATTAGAAACTTCATTTATAATTTTATTGTTATGTTAAAAAGAATAACAAATGTAAACTTATTTAAAATTTGCATTTGACAGTTATTTATTATCAAATTATTATTATATAAAAGAATTTATTAATATAATTTATTATAATTTATATTTTATTAAATTATAAGTTAATAATTTTACTTGAATTATGTAAGAAACTAATAGAAATTCAATATATGAGTAAAATATGTAAGATAATTTTGTATTTCGGTTTTGGTTTCACAACATTTGTAGAATGAAAAAGAGAAAATTCAAAAATATATTTTTAAAGCGAAAGATATTGGATTTTTTATAATTAATGTATCAAATATACATATTTCTTATTTATAATATAGATCTAAAAAAATTATATTTTGTTTCAGATCGATAGAAAAATGATTATTAGTTTATAAAATAGTTTTTATATAAATAATAACTATGTGTAATATTGAATTGATTGTTTTTTAAAATAATTGAAATAATAAATTTCTCTTATTAAAAAAAACAAATTTTATTTAACGCATATAATTTCTTGCATTATAAATAATAAATTAAATTATGGCAAAATTTAACATGAAAATATTCGAAAAATTTATTCAGATATTAGAATAAATTATTTTATTACTAATGTAAAGCATCTGTAAATTTAATTAAAAATAGTAAAATTAAATTTAAATTTTAATAATTATCTTATATTATAAATAAGAAAGATATATATTTGATATATTTTATGATATTGACTTTGATCATTATTTAATTTATTACTTATTATACAAAAAATTATATGCATTAACTATATAAAATTTATATTTCTATTAACCATTATGAATACTTTAATTTTAATCTATTGTAAAATAATATATATATACATACAATGATATAAACTATTACAATGTAAGTTATTATTGTACTAGTGCAATATAGGTTATATTCTATAATTATAATATATTCACTGAATAGTACTTTGATACAGAAATAAATTACGTGTCCTCGATCTCTTTATTTTAAATTCCTGACCCTCTGACTCTCCGAAATATAGTTAGATATATCCAGATATAGAAGTACTGCGATTTATTTCATTTCCAGGTCAGAAGACCTGAAACTATCTTAAGGACTCTCGAGGGTTCAGGATTAAATTTAATAGATCCAAGCAAACTGCTGCTCTCTCTATACAGGGTTATGTCCAAAGATAGACACCAGTGACACAGAGAGAATCGCAATATGGCTGACAACTATCCTGCTCCTCGCATTCTGAGATATACAATCTCGTGTGCTATTCTCGTGTCATTTCTTCGGGCGAAACGTCCTTTTCTGATGTTTCTTGATTTTCTGACATTTTTCTTTCTTTTTTTCTAGAACGTTGATATTAAATGCAACAAACATATGGATAACAAAACTATTAATAGAATAATGCAATGATTGTATTCATAATTTGAATTCTTAGATTTTATATATTGTATTGTAATAAAAAGAAAATTTTAAATTAATTAATCTACAAATATTTGAAATATATTGTAACGCATATATCGACTCAATAATTCACTTTATATTAGAAATAATATTCCACTATTCTATGAGCTATTGATTTAAATCTATTACTTAATTTGATGATTCAATTACAACATTGTAATCGTAGAATTTGTAAGCTACTTTATACTGCTGTTAAGTGTATAATGACTTTGATTTTAGAGACTGATTTTTAGAAGGAAATTATAACTCGAAATTTTCAAAAAACGATTTTGGAGGATCTTGTTTTTAATAGAATATTAGAATATTCAATCATATTTGAGATTAGCTTTCTAATTTTAGAGGAAGATCAAAAAGAAGAAAATTTATTATAAACTTGATAGAGCTTACAATGATGTAGATAGTTGTTAAGAATGGCATGATTCAAAAACATGATTCTGACGATCAAAATTTTATTATATTCCAATTAAAAGCGTTCTGATAATTTAATAAAATATTTTATGATAATTCGTTAAAGTTTTTCTTAAGATAATACTTTTCTTAAAAACGATATTACCTTTCACAATATTATTTATTGATGCCTTAGAAATTGTTCGAGACGCATGATTAACTTGCAACTTAAATTAGGCGAGCTATGAAGTTGACTTGTAAAGAAGATTCGCGGCTTAAAAAAACGCGAAATCTCTTTGATCTTATTATACCATGGAGCTTATGTAAATAGTTTTAATGAAGAATGTTTGGTATCCGCGCGAATCCTCTTTCCGACGCGTCGATGCAACTACATGCGACGTCATCGACCTCATTCATGTTATATAGAGACTAGTCTTTCGTTTCGTGTGTTGAAATGTTAAAATCTTATTTGGAATTTATCAATACTGACTAATAAATAATTAAATATTTTTTAAATATTATTAATATTATTTATTTATTAATATTACTTATTTAATACTAAAATTAAAAAAAAAAATAACTAATTACTGATATCGAAAATAACAATTAAGTTAATTAAATTGATATTGAATCAAATATTTTATCGATATTCTATAGATTTTTATAAATTCTAAGAAAGATTGTTTAATAATATATCTATTTACTTAATATGTTTTTATATTTATTATTACATTATTTCTTCGATATATTGAAATATTCAAAAATAAAATTTGATTTGTAATTTAATGAACCCAAATAAGTATTATGAAAAATTAATTCTATCATATGTTATTTGTTAAATTTAAAAATAACATGGAAGGATCATAATTAATATTCATTGTTTTTCTTGTTTCACTTTATATCGAAATTTTTTGAAACATTAAAAAGTTTTTTATTGAAAAACAGATATTTAATCATTTTTATAAATATTTTCTGATATACATTCATGTTCTATTCTCATTATATACATATGTATTATACATTGCGGGGATTAAATTTACGAGGATAACCTGATACTTCAAGTTTCGCGTGTATCTTTCGCCACAAACAAGTTTCAAATTTTCTTTCTCTTTTTGCGCTAAAAGATAAATCTGTCGATAAATCGTGAACGCCCACATTTACGGTTTCTAGAAGCATAGAGATAAGAACGAATGATATTTTCCAATGTTATCTCTTCGTGGTCGAAGGCAGGATTAAAAAGTCAGAGCTGCCAAACGAAAAGAATCCTTCCATCGAATTCTGTGAGACGCCCTCCGGATGACCCAGCTTTTCCTCTTTCTTTTTCACTCGTTTTTATTTTTTTATTTTTTTTTTTTCACGATTCTTCAATTGTCGATAAACATTCCAGGATTCGACTCTTCAATCGCATCAACCATAAGAAATGGAAAGTTATAAATCTTTTTGCGTTGATTGTTTCTGCAACGTTAATTCTTTTGCGACGTTGAACAATATATCTCGCTACTAAAATGCTTTGATGTAGGTAAAATATTTCGCTATTATAATACCATTTATATATTATTATAACAAAGATATTTGACATTGTAAATAAAATATTTTGTTTCAATTTTTATTTTTATATTAACAATTCAAGCTATTTGAAATTTTCTGAAAGGAAAATCTTTGAAAAAATTGATTGCAAAATTATTTTATAATTTTTTCTTTTTTTTTTTGTATCCTGAAATTTTAAATATAGTAAGGCATAATTTAGAAAAAAGTTATTAATGATACTGTGGAGTAGATATGATCTATACGGTATGAATGGAGAATTGTAAAAAATTGATCTGGCATGGAAAGTATTAAAATCATTCAACATATGATTTTCAAAATTTGATTCTAACTTTTTTATTTTAAATTTCCAGTTAATATATTTTAATAAATAATAATAATATTATTAAATAAATTATTAAATTATATAATATATATATATTATAATAATTATAATAAATAATAAAATTATTTAATAAATAATAAATAATAAATCCTAATAATTAAGGACACAACATATCTCGTTGCATAAATGATATTTTGAAGCATTATATTTCATCATCAATGATATCGTAAGAAGATATCTTGTTTATAATTATTAAAGAGTTAAATTTCGAATAAGCGAGAAGTAGAACCCACGAAATTGTCGATTCAAAGTAGTTCTGGCTTGCGTGAATATGGAACAGCAGAGGACCGAACTTTACGAAAGCGTGCCATCATGCATATGGATGTCGTGAGTTTTATTAATGGCTGTAGAAGTCGAATTGCAGAAGTTCGATCGAATTTTTGGTGTTCGCTTTTCCAGTTTCGATTAAATAGATGCTCGTTTCGAAGGTTTTAATATTGGCCAACGTTACTTGAGGATTATTTAAAACATTTCATTGTTCAAGCCATTTTTTAATTTATTGAATAATTTTTTAAATAATAAAAATGATATTCAATAGTTAAATTTTCGTTTATATCTAAAAGGAAAAAAAGTGATAATTTGATTGAATTTTTAAAATTTGATAAATAATAATACATATAGTAACTATAGGAAATATTTATACATCATTATAATGATTATCTATAATATTTAAGTATTTATTTTAGATTTGTATTATATCTCATATCATTCAATAGTATTTTCACATAACTAATTAAAATTTGATGTTATGAAAATGAAATTATCAAATTATCATGATTAAAAAGTATTTTATTGAAAAATAAAAATGTGCAAATATTTTTTATAATCACTATACAATAATAATATCAATAAATAAATTATAAAATAGCAATAAATAATATAAAATAATGTAATGTATAATAATAATATAAAATAATCAAGATCACGTAAAATATTTTATATTATATTTCATATTAAAATCATTTTTAACATTATTGTATAATCCTATAATAAATCTTTATCTTTAAAAGTTTTAAACAATTTTTCATTCAATAAAAAAATAAATATATGGATTATGTATAAGAAAATATTGAAAATGATCTTGGAGATTAACAGAAAGGAAATAAAAAAAAAATCATTATTTTATGATTTGTATAATAATAAAATAATAATAATAATAATAAAATTTTTAATCGCTTCAGTAATAATAAAAATAATTGTATAATGACAGTCTGATGTCAATAATTAAATTTTTATAGTATTTGAAAAGGAGATTAGAAATATTTAGGGTAAAAATATTCTTGGAATTTCAGAAGAGATCGGAAATTAGATGTCTCGAAGAATTTGATAGCATAAAGTTATGATTCCATTAATGGTTTGCCAAGACTTCACGTACAGATCGTAGGTTATGGGATACAACCGTTATGGCACGGGCTACAGCTCGTTGCGGTAGGTCATATGGTTCCAATGACTGGACGTTGGTATACGCTTTGCATCGTTATAGCACATTTCACGCAACCATATATGATGAACTAATCCTCGTACAGATTAACCAGAACTCGGGTACTCTGTTATTATGAAATTTTTCCTATAACCCGTTTTTATCGTTTAGAAGCAGGAAATTGCACTGATTATAGGGTTGTTGCTTTACGTAATAATAAAGGAATTTTCATTGCTACTTGTTGTTTATTTTCTATATTTAACTTTTTAAAATTTCTAACTTTAAATTTAAATATATTAAATTATTTAATCTTGAATTTTTAAATTTTTAAATTTTAAAATATTTTAAAATTAAATTTAAAATTTTTTAAATTGAATATTAAATTATACAATTTAAAATTTTCTTTTTAAATGTTTAAAATATAAAATTTTTTTTAAAAAAATTTTTCAATCTAAATAAATAATTAATGATTTTTCATTATTTCTTTCCCTATTAATATCCCTCAACTAACTTTCTTATAAATTTACATTAAATTTCAAAAAATCTTTCGATATAAAATACATTTCAAGATTGCTTTTCTATAAGAAAGACGAAATTTCCGCCAGCAGGACATTGTTCGAACAAGTTTCTTATCCGATTAGTCACAAGTCACGTGAAATTTCTAGAGGAAGATAAACTTTTAATATAAGAGCTGCGCCGCTAGTTATGACTATATATCATTTATAACTTAAAATACTCATACTAGAGAGTAAAATTAGAATGTAATGTGGTGTAAGAGATTAGTTAAAACTTTTTAAAATATTCTCAAATAATTTCATATTCCAATTATTTTTGTTTGTCTCTTCTATTATCGACAAAAATTATTTTGTGATTTGTTTTTCTTTTTTTTTTAACGTATTTTAATTATATTTTAAATTTTAAATGTTTAGAATTTTTCAAATATTCTATTTAAAATCCATTAAACAATTTCTCTTTAAACATTTTTTTATACGTTGAAATAAAAAATTTTTTTTTCATCATAGATCTTATAATATTAAATTGAATTCATGATTATAGACTATATTTCAGCAAAAATTTTTAGTTTAATAGAACTTTTAATTTTTATTTTTATCATTATTTATAGTAAAATTCTATTTACATAAATCTATAGAAGGACAAATTAATTCATATAATAAAAGTACATTTAATTTTTCCCATTTATAATTTTTATTTGATTAATAAGAATTCACATGAGAGAATTTTACAAAAAATTTTTTGTAAAATGTATAATAATATATCAAATATTATAAATTGGAAAACAATTTTACAATAACAATAATTAATTATATACAGTATTTTAAAATAAAATTATAGTTAAAATTAACAAATGTGGTTATAAAACAAATTAAAACACAAGAAGTTACAATAATTTTAAGTTTTTTCTACTTACATTCATAAATTCTAAACCTCAGTTATCTCAATTAATAAATTATTATCTCAATTAATATCTCAATTAATAAACCAAAATTTTACTTGAATTACCCAATAAATTGTTAAAAACAGTCATCAGTAATAATGAAAATAAAAAAATATTTAAAACTTAAATTTTAAAAGTCAAATTATATTCAAATAGATTCAAAAATATCATAAAGTTACATATTTCATAGAAATTTCATAAATACGAAATCTTGCGAATCGAATTGGCTTATCAACGATTCTTTTCTCTTTCTCGACAATTCTTCAAGAATAAAATAGACAAAAAAGTCAGTGGAACGATGGAAACATGGTCGAGTCCACGGTCGACAACAAAACTTCTCCCCGGTCGAAAGTTTGAAAGGGTGAGTAGCGCGTAACACGCGAGAAACATGGGAACGAGTCGCGTGAAGGGTTGGTCTGGAACGTTCGTAGTTCTGCGATTTCATCGCGTGTACTGGCCGAGAGGGGTTCACTTAAACCAACCTGGGAATTGGATTAGAACCCAGCCTGTGTTTCGAACGATTGTGCTTCCTGGAAAAGAAACTGAGACCTCGAAACCTTTCGTGGCTCGATCGTTTAACTCGTAATCGTAGCTCGCCTATGATTAATGCAATAAATATCTGTAACTAAACGTATCTCTCGTAACATGACCCTCTTCCTCGCGAAGAAACGTCTTCCTTTGCAACATACGCAATCGTTTTTCTTTTCTTTTCTTTTCTTTTTTTTTCATCTAATTTCTATTCTTTTTTTTTTTTTTTTCTTGAAGTTACGATCGTTGAGATTTATCGATGCGTTAATTTTGACAAATGGATACATTATTTCATGATAAATTTTTAGTTCACTGGCGTGAGAACGCGCTTGGCAGAAGCGCGTATGCACGAAACAAGCGGTATATAGCGTATATAGTGTTTGTTTTCGGGAAATTTTTCTGTCAAATGAATGGGGCGATCCTTCATAGTTGGCGACACCAGCCAAGATAAATGCGATTACTGACAGGTACAAATGTCCCTTGCATTTACACACTAGAGAATATTTCTTTCTCTCTCTTCCTTCTTCTCTTCCTTTCCCTTCCCCTTTTTATCGCCATCTTTCTCTACCTCTATCTTTTTATTTTTTTCGTTTTTCATTTATAAGCGGCACACCTTCTCGACCCCTTTGTTATTTCTCGTTATCTGGATGTAATTTCATTGCTGAGTAATTTATGACAGTCGTCTATTAACTATCTTTTTCATTATGTTTCGCTAATTTCAGGTAAAATTTTTCAAAGAAAAAATTTTCAAAGAAAAAATTGTTTTTCTAATCTTAAAAAGTTTTTTATATTTAAAAAAAAATATGAAAATATTACTATAATCACATTTTTATATTTTTTATTTTTTATTAAAAAATTATATAAAAGAAATAGTGTATTAATAATAAATTTTTTTAAAGATTTATAATATTCCTTATTTTAAAAAAGGTAATAACAATTAATTATCTAACATATGTATAAGAAAATATATATATATATAGAAAAAAATATTGGAAATCACAAATATATGTGATGCAAAATAAATTTTTTTTCCATATCTTTTTATGTACAATATTTTTTAACTATAATAAAATATAATATTTTAGATATTTTATTGTTATGTTCAATGCTATTTCAATATTTTATAATAAGAAATTAATATTATTTCATTAAAAAAAAAATAAAAACAACTTCTTTTTATTCCAAAAATTTTTTACTCCCTAAACAATTGATATTATTACTATTATTACTATTATTTGATTAAAAAATAAAAAAGAAAAAAATCATTGATATTTGTAAAAAAAATAGTTCATGAATATTTTAAAAATAATAAAGAAATCAAAAATATTTATCTCTAACAATAATAGCGAAAAATTATCAGGAACGTCGCCATTACAGAATGTAAATGTGAGTAACGAAAACGGACGAAATAACCCGATCGCGTCCTCGTCTGTTTCGAGGTTAGGTCGGTTCATTCACGAGGTACGTCGAATGTCGTTTGGTTGAAAGCCGGGTGGCGCGTACGCTTGCGGAGAACCGCGCAGCCGTCGTGGACTTTTACTTTCCAGCCCTTACGAGGCCGCTTGTTCTCATCAGCGCCGGTGAATGGTGCGCCGTCTCTCACAACCAACGTCGCCACCACCGCCGCCGCCATTGTGCGAATATAGAATCGATAGAATCGCGTGTACACTCAGCATTATCCACCTGCCGAGTATAGAAGATCTGGCGCCGACTAGGCTCTCCTTTTTTCGTTCTTATCGATATATTATCCCTCCTAATTCGGACGATCGATTACGATAACAGTCGAAACTTTTTCGACGTAATCGAGAAATATGTTTTCTTAACGTCAAACCCGTTCAAGAACTGTTCGTTGCCGGAGAAAGTTAAATTTTACGATTAATGGAAGTTTGGAGAATGTGGTTTATAAATCTATTTCATGCGAAATTTTTTACAAAACAATTCTTCTTTTCTTATAAAGATTAAATGCAAGATATGTTATGTGTATATTAGTTTTCTTGCGAAAAGTATGAATGTATAAATTCTATTTCTAAAAATATAGAATGAATATATTTTTATTCATTCAGATTTCAACTAAAAGAGATTTAAAATGTTAAATGTTAACTTTTTTCGATTCATTATATTATATTCTACTGTATTTGCATAGAATAATATATTCATACATTATCATAGAATATACATAAGTATAGTCTACGATAACGATAACACTAAAGAGTTACCGTGAACCATTCTATTACGAAAGGAAAACACAAGGAACGAAGATGAATGGCATATGCCATATTGTATATTTTATATGCATATATGTATATCTCTATATTCTAGAACTTATACATGTATAATCGTATACTAACAACAGAATTAATACGAAAATACCAATATGGTGCTTGATAATTAAAAGTAAATTTCAAATATTTATTATTATTATTATATATTTCTAAAATAATTATCGTACACAATACATTCCACCAAACATCACTATTTTTAGAAGAAATAGAATAAGACTCTCATTGTCTCCATTTTTCGCCAATAAAAACTGAAACTATTAATTTAATAAATAAATCTTAACATTTTTATATACCAACTTTTATTAAATTTGTTTACATCTCTAAAATTGATTCTTTAAAGATGTATTAGGAATATGTTAAATCCTTTTATATAATATTAAAATTCTATTGAAATAATATTCTAAAATAATATTTCAATTAATTTAAAAATACGTCACTAACAAAAATAATTTGAAATTTTCATATATTTCCAAAAAGAAATTATATATATATATAATATCATTACTATCATTAGTTGCTCATATTTTGTATTTTTTTATCAGCATTATTACGACAAATTTTATCATAGTAAAAATTGATTGGCGAATACTAAACGAAAAGTTTAATCGTAATGATACATCCCCCATTTCAAATTTTACGTTCATCGAAGCGCAAGAACCGCGCTTCTAGCAGAAATAATTGATAGAAGCAAATTAAGGAGAAGGATGAATAAGCTGGTATTTTTCTTTGGAGAAAGTTAAAACGCGTACTCGTTATTCCAGAGAATGAAAGAGAGGAATACGTTCGCGAGCAATTCCTTGTTCCCTTTTTCGTCTCTTCATCCTCGAGCTAGTTTCATTCGATCTTTACGATGCCTCGCGAGTAATTTCTTCGACAGTTTCTGTTCGTTCGTTTTCCAAGCTTCTACATGGATTCTATGCAGATGTTGGCTGGATTGCGGTCGGTCGAAAATTTGTACGCTTTACGAGCTAAGTAAATAGAACTCCGAACGGAAAGTCTATGTTTGACCAAAAATGCGAACTTCCAACGCGTTTTCCCTTAGATCATCGACAAAACAATTTTTCATTTAGATAAAATTTCTTCTCGGACACGAATGATTGGGAAAGAATATTCTTTGTTTAGTCTGGATCAATTATTGTATTTAATCTTGTACGGTATCTAATTTTCTTAATTCAAAGATTTCAAAGAATTTCAAAGAATTCATTACTTTGTTCAGTTTTCTAATTCTTAAATTAATTCTCTTATTGATTTGATTTTCTATTTTATAATAATATATGATATCATAATAGATTAAATGATTAATCTATATGAACAAAAATTATAAATTATTCGAATTAAATTTTTATTTTAATCTCTTTAAAAATACTATACTATATAGTATTTATATAAATACTATATAGTATTTTTAAAGAGATTATATAGTATATATTTTAATTAAACAATATATGTTTATATGTTTAATCAGTTCGTTCAAGAATTCTAATGATAAAATTTCTTAAAATTAATAATATCGTAATAATAATATATATTGTATCTTTTCATTATTTAGAATTAAATTCTTAAATAGGTTTTCTTAAAATTCATATTTTCTCCATAAATTTTCTCAAAAATATTTTTTTTTAAATAGAAGATGGAGATAGCACACATTTCATTTTTATAAAAAAAAAAGCTATAAAATTTAAATCAAGATTTGTATAAAATTTTGCATTAAAAAATATTAATACAAAATAATAATATTTTTATTAATATATAATATGCAATTTATTTCTATGTTAATAAAATATCGAAAATGTTCATCATTCTTCAAATTACTAAATTCTGTAGAATAAAAAGAGTATTCTCATATACTACATCAAGTAATATTTGTATGGCGGCATATTAAATTTGAAATTTAATATTTCAATAGTAATTTATTCAATGTAAAAAAATATTTTGAAAATATTTTGATACTAATTAAAAATATAAAATAATAAAATACATGTGAATACTGTATGTATATATGATTTTAAAAAATACAATAATATATAGAATTATTTCTATGATGTTTTAAAATATACTTCACCATTATGTTTGTCGTTTACTATTTATAAATATACTTATGAAATTTTCATCTCTTTTGAAATTTTGACTTAATTTTTAAAATTGAAAATTAGTCAACATAGATCATCAACTCATAGATCAATTTGTAGCCATAAATTAGTCACAATTCTTCGAAAAAAAAAAAAAAAATTAAAAGTAAATATACTCATAATATAATATATTAAAATATACTCGTATATATTATACATATAAAATTATATATACTAAATTATATACTAATTTTTTAAACATCAAACGAAATAAAATCCAAATCAATTTATTTCAATATTCAATATTTTCTATCAATCTTCCTTCAAAAATTTCCAAGATTCTCGAAAAGTCACGACGCTGACCATATTCGTTCCGCACCCCAGTCTTTCTCACCGTTTGTCAACGAGAGAACCAATTTCGAGTAGGTCGTCGTTCCCCGGTGCATTGGCGGTAACGCAATCGACGATGTCTTAACCCGTGCATGCTCTTCTTCCCTCCCCTCTCGCCGAGGCTTTGCACGTGCTCTGAAGCAATCTCGCGATGTGTATAGTCCTGGAGGCGGGGATAGGAGCAGAGGAGACGCGAGATTCGTAAATTTCACCGGCCGTGACGTCGTTGATATAACGAGGAGCAGTGCATTCCGGACGGCGAGCTTGTTCGTGCGGAGGTGGACCGTCCATTTCTCCACTATATTCCACCGGAATATCCATTAGTTACAGCAGCACTGTTGACGAAGCATGTTATTTCCCTTGTGTACAACGTCTGGCTTTCCTGCTCCGCCTCCTTCTCTACTCTTCCCGGTCTACCGTTCGATCTCATTCCGCGTACATCTTCACCGTTGATATAATAGTTTTGAAAGATTGGACTTTGTGCGACGGATTCATTGATAATTTTTATTTTGCGATCGTTTGTGATTGGGTTTGTGATTCCTCGTTTGATAGTATATTATAGATCTTTTTCGAAGCTATTAAAATAACATACTTCAAAAGTTTTTTTTTTACTGGAATATGAAATATTTTAATTATTTAAATACTAAAAAAAAAAAAAAAAGATTAATAAAAAATTATAAAAATCAAATCAGACTTTAATTGATATTATCAGAATATCAGAATTTTGAAATTGAAAATTTCTTTAATAATTCGATTATTTCATATATCTGCATTGACTTAATAATTTATTTCACATGTACAAAATTTATTGATAAATATTATTATACGAATACTTAAATAAATTTTGCAAATATAATTCGATGTATATAATTTAATAATTATCAGAGTTTCACGTATAATAATTCTTTCCAAATAATAATACATAATACATTATAAATTAGTATCATAAATATCGTTAATTAAATAGTTATATTTTTATCATTAAATGTTTCCAAAAATATAAACACATATAGGCAATTATAGGTACATTATAAAATCATCGATCGATTTGAATAATTCATCAAATTTGCTTCTGTGATTTAACTGCTGATAAAGTATTTATGGCAATGTGATACTTTATTTTCTAATGAATATTTATAATTAATATAGAATACATATAACATATAGAATGAACGATAATTTATAATTGGAATACAATAATATTTTGGACAACTATTTGATATATGCAAAAATAAGATTTTATTTCATGTAATCTCATATAATTTACAATAAATGAATAATAAACAAATAATAATAAAATAATTTCTGAATTATCTTTGAAAAAAATAACTATTTTCGAAGAAGTAATTTAAAAATTATTATTTGTTAAGTATTAGTTTCAAAGAAATTAGAATTATAAACTTGAAGAAACCATAATAAAAATACGATCAATCATCAAGTATAGAACCTGAATCAACGACGACACGGATACTTCGCGAACTCTTCGTTTAATATTTCATAAGAAACAGGTCTTCGTCGCTTGTAAATCTATGAAACTCGTTAATCGCTTCTCTTTCAACGTCATGAAAGAAAATAGAATAAAATATCCTTCAGAATCGTAAGATAAACTGAATATTAAATAAAAATTCTCATTAATTTTATTTAAACGATATCCTCTAAAAAAAATTAAAAGAATTATATATATATTTGTATATATATATCGAACGCTTACTATTATTATTTTAATTATTTTAAAATACTATTATCAAAATAATATGTATAAAATTTCAAATGAATTGAATAATTTATAGAAATTATAGAATATTTGTATATAAATGGAGATTATAATAACATTCGAAACCATGTATTATTTATTATAGCATTCGTCAATAATTTCAAACAATTTTAATTATATATAATATAATATATATATTTTACAACAGAAAATTTGTTTATAAATTTTTTAAAAATAAAATAATTTCTTCCTTCGTTGAAACTTTCTTCTATTTTTTAAAAAATAATTTTCTATTTATGCAAAAATAGAATAAAAATTTTAATAATTACATTTTATTCTACAAATTTTTTTTTGATAAAAATAGAAAGGATAATAATCGAAAAATGATGAATATTATTATTTTACAATTAATTGAAAATTAACTGTGTTTTTAGAAACAAAGATATCAAATTCTCTGATTATCTGGATTATATTATATATTTACATTATATTAATCGAAGATTTTATTAGTTAAATAAAAATTTTAATTATATAATTTTATTCGAGCAATATTCTTAAAAAAAAAAGTGAAAAAAATAATATGCAATAAAGTGAACTTTGATTTCCTAACACGATCTGAATGATATTTCTATTAGTCGAATAAAAATACTTGATAAGGGTTGTTCAGGAATAGGAAGAGATGTCGCGAATGACTTCCTGGACGCGTCTTTGTTCGCGCTCGTCCAGCGTATAAACGCGGCACGCAGATCGGCTTGAGGGACAGGAAAATCCGGAAACGAGGCAAAAGGGTTCCCGTTGTTTCCCCAGCTGCCGAAATCACCAGCTCTTTCCTCCAATGCTTTGCGCCTGGTCGACACGTGGCGTGACTACCCTACGCAGACAGTAATTGTTGCTCTCTATCTTTCACGATCCGTCGCTTTCCATCCGGTGCGTTTCGGCTTAGCCCGGAAGTTAAATAAATGATGGAAGTCGACGGGAACACAGTCAGGGGAAAGCAAGCTAAATAAAAGAGGTACATGATCATTCGAATGTCGGAAATTTGTTTTCCCATTCGCTTTATATAAAAAGAATCGCGCGACATTTTTTCTTTGATTTTATTCCAACTGAAAGATTTGCGGGTCTTTATGGGTCAACGTAAATTACAATTTAATCTCGTAAAAAGATGAATATCATTTCAGAATTTTTTAAAAAATGAAAGCGGTAAATGTTTTTTTCGATACGATAGATATGTATATTTTATATTTAGTCATAAAATTAAAAATATTTTAAAAAGTAAAAATGACCAAATGGTTCTTGATTTGTTTAGATATATACATAATATATAGAAATAAATTTTGATATTTAAATTTTTTTCTTTCTTCTATGTAAAGTTAAACTTGTTTTAGTTGTCAGAAATTAAAGATTTTTTCATCTATCCCAATTTTTCTCTGAATTTAATTGTAGAAATGTGAAAAGATTACTTATTAAAAAATAATTATTTGTTAATTTACATCTCTAATCATATATTCAAGAAAATATAAAAAAATGTGTTTGAAAAATATCCAATTCTAAAATGACACCTAATCATAATGATCCATTATATAGATACACCGTTCGTTTCAAATCGCTATTAAATACAAATTAACACAATTGTTAATATCCAAATCTTACATTTAAGAATGAATCATTAAACATTTCATTAAAATAAATTTTTCATGCTGTTTCGTCTGGCCATCTTGGCGCAACACCGTCGTCAAAATCAGTGGCATTCTCATGATAATACAGCCGCCCAAAATAATTTCCAGCTTACTGGGCGCGGCTGTTTCCGTTTTCAGAAGCGGCGGGGTTCGCGTACGCATATAATACATGTTCGCTACGCAGTATGGAGAGGAATCACTGACGGAAGAAATAAATTTGTCCGGCAATGGCGGACAACTACGGCGAGAAGGACACGCGTACATAGTCAGAAAAGGAGAAAGAAAGAGAAAAGGGGAGGAGGATCGAGGCGGTGTCGCGAATGGATCGGGGGCGACGTATCGGACGAAAATCCCGGCAGTGTTAATTTTCCAGTGGACGGTTTCCCCTGGCGGAAGTTCCTGGATGCAGGTCCGCAGGGAATAGAGAGAAAACGTAACGCGGATCCCGATCGTATCCCCGCTCTTTTCTGTCGAAATCCCTCGCCGGTACCCTCCGCGTGCGTAGAATTATTGTTGATTAAAGGCATTGTCGAACGCCTCGTTGAAAGGCCTTGCTGTGCACCAACGATGCACGTTGAAATTGCATTTAGTGGTTTCGCCCGCGAAACCGCGCTACTGGGCCTCGAAGGGGTTGTACTGGTTTGCTGGATGACTGCGTGGAGACATCGATTCTTTGATGTTGGAGGTTATATAGTTTTTTTTTAGATTTTTCTTGTAATTTGTTTTCAGATAATTGAGAAATTTAAAAGAAAAATAGTAACGAATAACAGAAGCTTTAATTATTTGAGAAATTGGGTATGTTTATTATAAAATATAATTGAAAATAATGAATATTTCTAAATGTATGAAATATATATATGAAATCTCTATACATAATTTTTTGTTTGATGACATGTAATAAATTTTTCCCTTAATTTGGAAATGCTTAATTTTTTATTATAAAAAAATATATAATATCAATTTATTTTTATTTATAGTAAAATATGTAATTTTTATTGAGAAATAATTTTATTAGAAATATTAAAATAATATATTATAGTTATATTATAGTTATATATCATTATGATTCAATTTTTATCAAAATATTTATATATTTTCAAATATTATCTATATTACAAATATAAATAAATCTTATTTATTATTGTCTCTATTTTAGATATTGGATACTTGTTTGGTTTTAAAAAAATTCAAACAAATCAAAGACATTAAAGCAAATACAATATAGATATATTTTATAAATTATTAATAAAATTAAAAATTAATAAATTTAATAAAAATCGAAAAGTTTACAAAAAATAGCAAACATTTGAAAAAAGTACAAGTATGAATTTATCTTGTTTTAAAAAATAAACTTAATTTCCCACTTTAATTGATATAATAAAAATATTATCACAAAATGTTCTGCAAAATTGTCTACAAAAAGTTAAAAGAAGAATTCAAAGATAACGTCAAATATCTGTACACCAGTGCATCGAAGTTCATTACAATTAGGCATGGAACCAGGAGTCATAATTTCGTTACATCTGCGTTACAATTAGGCATGGAACCCGGAGTCGTAATTCCGCCAATAAACATTCATCATCGATCAATTCATTACGGCTTCGATTCCGGTGTATGAACATCCGGGCGGATGTTCTTTCCCGCGGCTATCCCCAAAAATCATCGGCAATAGCAACTTGTATTTCCGCGGTCAGACTTTTCCCGTTGACCCGTGACGTTCCCCTGTGGCTATAACAAAGTTAGCCACACGCATATAGAAGAGGGCGAACGCCAACGACCGGATAGATATTTTATTTCGGAGTCTGGCCGACCATAAATCGCGTTAATGGGGCGATTCTTTAGGGTCGGTTCACACAGCAAAGAACGGAACGTGGCATGGGTCTCCAAACTGTGTCCAGTTATCGGAGAAAGAGGAGTAAGAGCGTTAGATATGCAAGGATTAGAACTTATGAAGCCGCAACCCTCATATATCCTCGCAAAACTATGCTACAGGATGGTACTCTCACCAGTGAACTCCAAAGATAATGTCACGTAAACACCGCGACGGTGTAACCTCGTTTTTGTATAGTGTCTAGTCTATTTAGTATCCAGACCAGTATTACGAAAATCTAAATGTTGGAGGAATGAGAAAAAGTAATATATTTGCACAATAGTAATATTTAGAAATAAAAGTAAAGGAAATATTATATTGTATCGTATTTGGATAATGTTCTTGCGTACTGAAATCGAATCTGAATTGCGTATGCTAAATGGACACTGCAAGAAACCGAAATTACTAATTTATCATCAGTTGATTGACGACGACTATTACGGTGGAGACAGTTGTTAGTTTAAAGACAAGAGAGTTATATGTATAAGAACAATTATTGTGGAAGAAAGAAGAAAGGGTATGTGCGTGTAATGAACATGAGGTCAAGATGTCTGTAAATATATTTCGAAAACAATGTTATCTGTTGTTAGTAAGAGACAAAAGTTTATTCCCATCGGTAATGAAAATTTCTATCTCGGTCATTGTTTATCTATGATACGTTCATAAAGTTTCTGGAGGAATGAAAATGACTATATGATTGGAGATATTTTTGAGTGATTTTATCGTTCTTATATGAATTAGAAATGGAATTTCTTAACATAACAGGAACCGTATTATTTAATATTTCGATACTCGAAAAGTGAAAAGTGAAAGTGAAATAATTTTCGAAATATGTTTTAGAAACACATTTGAGATTTTTTTTTTTCTCCTAATTCTAAGATTCTAAGATTCTAAGATTCGTTTGCTTTTACTGTTATTACTGGAAGGTAACCCCTTCTATACATATACCTATCTTGCGGTTATTCATAGTACAAGTTCCACGCATTTCAAAGTCTATAGTCGTGAATCCGCCATACAACTTCGGGACGTATAAATAGACGCCATGTACAAAACAACGTTCTTTGAATATTCAATTTTCGAGCATGGCCTTGGATACGTGCATCGATCGAATATTTGCGCAACATATTGAATTCACAAAGTTGCAATCGACAAATTTACATTAATAAATAAATTCACATTAAATATCAAATGGAGTATTTATTTAATATCGCGATATTTCTTTTTATTCTTATACTAATTTTATTATAAATAAATTATAAAAGAATAAATATACAATACATATATATTATTATATAAAATTATGAATTTATTTTTTTTTATTTTTATTTGTAGTTAATACAAAAAGTTAAATTTTTAGGTTCTTCTGCATACGCATAATGATTCCATTCCATTCAAGTTTTCCATACTTATTTATTTCAATTATATTTTTATTTTATTATAGTTATATTTTGTATATAAGTAACATTGCTATCAACAAATCTGATATTATTGGTTTCAGATTCTTTGTTCCTTACATTTATTTAAAAAAAAGCTAAAATTTAAAGTTTTTTATGTCAATTTATAGTAGGAAAATGAAATTATAATATAATATTTAAATGATTGTACCCCATTCATTATGAACTTTAAACGAGAACTGTAGTTGAATAAGAATTAGGTAGATTTCTATTATATGAATACTCTTTTATAAATTGCAATATTTTTTTCCTGATAAATAAATTTCTATTGTATTTATTAGTCATAAGTCGACTAATAGATCATAAAGTAAGTAATATTCTGTTATTCTCACATATTATCATTGCGTCTTCTTTAATATCTGTTTGTTAAACCTGCTATTAAATTTACTATTGCTATTAAATAGGAAAAAAAAGCGCGAAACTTAGTAGTAGTTAAGTAATAATTCTCAAAAATCAACAAGACGTCAATGATTTTATCATAAGAAACAATAATGATCTTATTCGAAGCATAAAAATTTTTGTTTGACGAACTTTTATTCCATTTTCTGTAAACATTCCACGCTTTTTCTCGTAACGCTTCTTCATGGCTTCTATTTAAAGATACCATCTGAAGCGAATTACTGATGAACACCCCCAAGAGACGCAATGCTGATAGTCGAGGCGAAAGGCAGAAGACTTCATTAGCCAGGCGGTCGGAACGACGATATAACCGCAAGCAAGAACGACCGCAGAAATTAGGGGCTAGTTCCTTGATAACATCCGAACTTTCCACTCTCCTTCTTCTTACCTTGTAGTTTCTATGCTTTGATAAACATCGACTGTGTAGAAAACGATTTTTTTGAGATTTTAATCTTTATTTTTAAGCAACGAATATTTTTAATTTTCTAATAAATATACAGTACTTCGTGTAAATAAACTAAACTATCATTCTGAAATGATGGAATGTAGAATAAAATTTCTGCAAGAAAGATAAAATCGAATAATTTTTTTAATTGAATTATGTCTTTTTATATATTAATCGATGTGTTTTTTTCTATTGTATAAAAGTCTTGAATTAATTAACACGAAGATTATGCCTATAACTGTCTCTTTACCATTAAATTCATCAATTACCATTAAATTTTTAATAATTAATTAAATTTTACAATTACCATTAAATTTTAATTTTGATTTATATTACGTTTGTATCTTCTTCTGCATATTTTTTTTTTTATCTTTAAATTTTCTTCCATTAAATTTTACAAAATTGAAGTTCTTCTATTAAAAGTTAAAAAGTTAAAAATATCTTCTATCTTGAATTAATCATTATTAGATATAATAGCTCATTTCTATTTTATAATAAATTAAAGAATGCTGATAAAGAAAAAACAAAAATAGCGCTACTTATAAAAAATAAAGACAATCTTGAAATATCTCTAAATTATGTATCACTTAAAATTATTTAATTTCATTAAGTAAAATTTCTTTTTATATGTTTTGTTATATTATAGTTATGGCTTAATTTGATGGACACTCCATAAATACTAATCGAAAATAAACTCGATTAATTTCAGTATATATTTTCATAACCATTATTTAGAATGGAAAACTGGAATCAGAAAATGTAACTTTCATTCTTCCAAATATTCGAGCGATACATAAATACTGAGATGAAACTGGGGAGATTCGCGCATTGTAAATGCTGAAAATCGGAAGGTTGTAAACGCGCCTCTCGCTCGAATATGATTCCGATATCCAATTTTTTCCCCTTGTCTCGTTTTATTTTTTTTTTTCCTCCCTTTTTTCTTTATTTGTTCGTTCTCGTTGTTTCCACACGCGAGAGATGCATACTCGAAACAAGTATCGACGCACTTGAAAAACGCATTGCATCGATACACCATTATTCGGATTGATGCACGATAAACTCAGCCATGCACGCACATACCGCCACCACGGCAGCGGACACAGAGGAGGGTGAACTGCAATTTCTCTAATTGCACGCTTTTATCCTCTGTGTGCAATACTTTCCGCGACTCGTGACGCACCCGATGCGCCAAGAGTACTTGATTTCCATCGATTGAGTTTTATCGCCGCTGAAAATATTGAAAACATTTTCGTTTACCGCGCACCCCGCACACCTTCGAAAACTCACCCTTTTACTATAACGGCCACCGGCTCCAAGTATGGCTTGCATTCCCCTCTTGTTTCATATTTTAACATTTTGATGTTTCACTATTATTATTTCCTTTATCTCCCTTTTTCTCTTGTTGTTTTTTATGTTATTGTTTTCCAAACACATCATTTGCTAAACTTCTTTAACGAGACAGGCAAATGTTAAAAAGATTGTTTAAACGATGAATTCGAAACGATATTTCGGATAAATTTTCGTGGAAATTAACTCGTGTGTCACGTCTAATCATGTTGAGATATTTTTAACTTATCTTATGGTATATTATTTTATAACTGTATTTCACAAAAAATAATACTTTTTTTTCTTCGTATTATTTGTCACGTTACTTTGGATTTTGTTGTAATAAGACATTCTATTACATAGAAAGAGAATTTTTATGTAAAAATAAAATCACGAAGATCCCTTTCAAAGCATAATATCTTTCCTTATCTCCTTGACTCACCAGCATAGCGAACTGTTCTTCCGAAAGAAATCTCAGTCTTCTTTTCATCCTCTGAATCAGAGGACACCGAGCACAAGGGGTTGGAATCATCGAAGCAAGCTTATCTGCCTTTAGATCATACGTGACATTGTATCCTGGCACAGGATCCCCATGAAAAAAACGTGTCACGAAAAATCGATCATTCCGTAATGTTTCCGTAATGTCATCCGATGCGTATCTGGTGCAATATATACGGTTTCATCATGACTCCATAAGTGTGCTCCATGGATTTCGAAATAAAGTTTCCTTTGCTCTGAATCAGCTCTTGATAAAGGGGCGAGAGAAAGAAAGGAAAACAACATGGTGGAAAGAATAGTAAAAGAGGGGGAAGAGAGAAAGAACTTGGCATTCTTAATCTCGGAGGTTTATCAAAGCAGACGTAAATCTGTCTGAACGCCAAGCGTTCTTCTCTGCCTTATCGACCGAGCTTCAATAATCGACTTACCCTACCTCCTGCATACCTTTGATCCTGATACTTGCCTGTCTCTTCTATCATTCTTGAAGGAATCAATTACAATAATACAACGAGAGTTTCTTCCGTTTGAGTGAACGTCAGCGGGATAATATGATTCTTTGGTTTCAGATATTAGTATGCTATAATTTACAAATTAAAGAATAAAATTAATTTTTGTGAATACTGGTCAATGATGTTCTCGTAGTGACCAAGTTTGAAATATCTTCAAGATTGAAAACGCGTGGCAGGAAAAATAAAAAAGGAATAGGAGTAATTAAAACATGATTCATCATGATCAATATGATTCGCTTTGTAGCATTGGATGAAGATTGAAAAACGAGAATCGAATTGCAGATTTTATTAAATTTTTTGTATTATTTTTTGAAAGAATTATAAAAGAGTATCGAATTTGATAGATTCGATGAGATTGGACAGAGTTGATTGGAATGTGAAGTAATAATATAAAGTGAAATTTCATGAATACAAAAAGAATGTTTATGCTTTATAATTTAAATTTATCGTTATGTTTCTTCGTAATTTTGGCTGTATCATATCAGAATAGAAATATTGAAAATAAAATATAACAGTAACGTTAATATTTACTTAAGCTTATTGTATCTTATTTGTTTATGCATTATTTGTTATGCACATTATAACAAAATATTTACTTTATATTGAAGAAAAAACTTCGATTTATACAATTACTTTAATATTTTAGAATTTGAATTAATAAAATTTTATAATTATACAAATTATAATCATATTTATATTTTAATTGATTCTAACGTGAATGTAAATCATAAAGTATATATATATATAAACGAAATAGTTAATTTTTAATTAATTTTTAAAAATGGCTTTATAAATAAAATTTTGAATATAATCATAAATAAAGTATAAAATTATATATAAAAATATTAATTATAATGTATTATAATGCAATTTGACATATGATATAGATCATATATAGATAATATATAATAATATAATCTATCTAATCTAATATCAAAAATACTGATAACGTTTCTAGCAAAAATATAAATAAAAAAATAAAGAAGATGTGAATCAGATACGATTATATTATTACCAATAAGTTCTTTTTCATAATAATAAGTCTTATAATAAAGCAAATTTATTTTATATAACGTTAAATCGTGAAATTGTAAATTTATAATTTACTCAATTTACTAATATTATCATTTGATTATCTTTATATCTTTGTCTTTTAATTATTTATGATAGAAAAGAAAAATTTTTATTATTAAATTATAATTGTTCATGTTATCCAAGTCATTTAAGTTTTGCTGTGACTTCTTATTCATTTTATCGATCAATTAACTCTAAGAGGAAATGCTTTCCAAGTCCTTCAAGCAGTCAGACCGAGATGTCCAGGACATTAATCTCGGGCCACGTTTTCAAACGCTTCCGGACGTTATCTCACGATATCCGATGCAGCCGCTCACGCGTACACACGGGCCAGACACATAAATGCATTCAGTAAACGAGACAATGGCCAACATAAATTAATGTTCGCAATATTAATAGGATGTTAAATTAATATTGTCAGGAGGAGACAAATAGAAGCCCGACAAATAATATCGCACCACGTAACGATGAGCAACGACGTAGAAGTGTCATCGATCAGCAACCGATATCGCTTATAAATTGCCATGGATCGCATAACTCTTCATTATTTAGAAATCTCGTGTTTCTCGTTATTATTTTATCAAACGTGAGTTTATATATCTATCGACTGAGTTGTCTTTGTCTCTCTCTTTCTTATTGCGATATGTAATGTCGATAAAAATTGATTTTAATACATATTTTTCATCCTGTATCAATCCTCCATCTCATAGAAGTCTGATTTAGTTGATGTTTTTCAATTAAAATCGACCGAGATGCGAGACTATTCGATTTCGCGTATCACGCGTGGAATAATTTCAATCTATCATTTCCAATTCATAACTCGTTGATTCATTTCTTTATCCTTCTCGAAAATAGTTCAACGAGATCTCACGATCAAACTCAAAACTCATTGTGCAATCCAAGTTTCGATTTTATTTATTAAAATCGAATTCTAATTCCAAGAAAAATGGACTAATTTTTTTTTAAACCGAATTATGTCTACAATTGAAATATACAAAAGAAATGTAAAGTTTATGATATAGTGTATTGAATAAATCTATACTAAATGTTAGATCTCATGACGAGTGGATTTATGATTCTTAGATAGGTTCTTAGAATTTATCAGTTCGAAGATTGGTCTTTAAACACTTAGAAAATTGGAAAGTTCTCTAATTTAATGTGTCATTATAAAATTATTAGGTCGTTGATCTTAATAATTATCCTCAGTAATTTCAGGTTCCCAGACCTGACCCATTGCCGTCACTACCGATGGTCAACTTCACACTCTCTCTCTCTCTCTCTCTCTCTAGGGCATATGTCTTTGAACGCATTGGAGGGGAATGATTCAGGATTGGTTATTTGCCAAGGGATGACTCCACCCCCTCGGGCCCCACTCTTGATCTTTTACAAATTCGAAGAGGGAGAAGAAGGCTTGAGTTGCAGTCGTAATAGTTTTGTTCTAGTTGTAGAACGTAGTCATTACGCGTTATAGAACATAGTTGAAATTAATAGACTCTTGTGGAATCATTTAGACACATTTTAGAAACATCTAGTACAGAAAAAAACATTCGTTTCATATAATTAGTATAACTAGAATTTTGTCGCTAGTAATTCTTCACAAATAAACATGTTGATTCGTTTTTCTCTAATTTTTCAAATTTGGAATGGTCCTTAATTATTAGAAAAATCTTAATTGATACGATTTATAGAAATCACGAACTATATTAACAGTAAATATAAAATATAAAAAATGGAAATTTAAAAAGTTATAATTTCAACTAATCATATATTGTGAAATAGATGATATGTATAACAAAGTAATATATGTGTATTTTTATGATAAATATTAAATAAGAATATATAAGGATATAATTTATTTTATAAATTAAGTTTTTCTTTCTCAATTATTCCATTTTTTTATATTTTTCATAACTTTCATGTAATCATTGCTATAACTACTTATACGAATAAAATTTAAATTTAGAAATTATTAGAAATGCTTGTATAAAAAAATTTGATAAAAATATATATATCTATTTCAGATATATTTAATATATTCAGATAAAATTTTTGAATTCAATGATTCAAATTGAAAATTCAAGTAAGTTAACGATTAGTATCAAATAGATATTTTAGATATTGTGTAGATAATCCATCTCATTCGAATTTATGATATATAATTTTAATACGAGAGTATAAGACACGTTTCTCGATAAACACAAGCTACTTATGCCAACGAAATAGAAAAAGGTTTCCGCTTTACCGACGAAGGACCATCCTCCTGCTTTCCCGTTAGTGGCAATCGTAAGATAGGAAAAAGTGACTTTCGGTGTCTCTGATCACAATCCAGGTCAACCGGGGTCTCTCCTCGAGTCGTGACATCGTCCTCGTGGAGACGCTGCCCGTAAATAATTCAGAAGAAAAGGCGCCGAGAGGCTTTACCGACGTCGTCATGACGACAGATTACAGAGTCTGAGGATGTGCACGGCCTACTATCGTCTCTTTTCCCTTTTTTAACCAGTCCCTATTCTCTTTGCTCCAACATATAGCTTAGGATTTTCTCTCTTTCTCTCTCTGTATGTTTGTCGTCGATAGTCGTCACCTGAGTAACACGAGGATGAATCAAAAGGGATTGTAATTTCATTGGGACAATTCTTACAATTCATCGTTTCTTAAATAATTATATATTACTGATTCAGAATTCGAATTGAAGAATTAACGATGTAATATAAGCTTAGAAAGAGCTTAGAAGAGCTTAGAACAATAATTTTATGGATTTTTAAAATAGAAAACTGCAATCTAGAGATTATATACAGAATCTATTTTATCTAAATGAAATATCTTTTAAGAAAAGGATATTATGAAAAAAATGTTTTTATATAGCGTTTTTAAATATTTTGTATTTTGTAAAATTTATTTGTTACAAGAAGATATATTATAATATTAATAATTTTTTGTAGATGTATGTATAAAGATTACGTGGAGATGTTTTAAATGGAATAACCTGTTTTTTTTTAAATGAAAGTACATAA
Organism: Apis florea; assembly: GCF_048593485.1. Lineage (NCBI taxonomy): Eukaryota > Metazoa > Arthropoda > Insecta > Hymenoptera > Apidae > Apis > Apis florea. The sequence goes on from NW_028256772.1 coordinate 401,778, forward strand.
TTTTTAATAATCGATTTTAATAATCAATCGATGCAGTTCATTATTTAAAGAAATAAAAAATAAACTATCTATATTGAAATTAGTTTAAGTCATTAGTTTAAAAGATATATTTAAGATATAACATTAAGATATAACTTTGTAAATTTGTAAACTTAGAAAATAAGGAAGCGAAGGAATACTTCATTGTATGCTTTCCTTGTCTTTGATATGATAAATTGTGTAAAAAACTTTTCGATATAAATAGTTTATTTTGTAGAAAATAATAAGCTGCATCGAAAAAAATTAATGCAATATTATTTCCAAAAATTAAAATTAATTTTCATTAATCTCTATCAATCTAGAAAAATTATTAATATTGCATAATGTATTTTTTTATATAAATTTTATAAAAACATTTTTTTCATAATATTTTCTTAAAAAATATTTCATTGTATTTAGATAAAGCAGATACCTTTAATAAAAAAAAATGGAAAAAAGAATATATAAAGAGAAATTTTATTTTTCTTATAGTTATTGATGATTAACGACTTTATTTTAATCAGAAAAAATATAATATGTATCTACTATATTAACCATTGTTAATATGATAAAAAATGTATAAATAGTTACTTATCAATTTTTTTGTTGTTTCGAATATATCAATCAGAATTATCAATATGACCAAAAAATTCATTATTGTATTCTAATAGAAAATAAATAATACTCAAATTTAAAATGCACATGAAAAATAATCAAAAATCTGGAAATTTCATTTTTCAACTATAATTTTTTCAATCCATCAATATATCACATATCAATTGAAACATTACTTAATAAATTTATTATTAATAATAATCAAATCAAATAAATTTATTTTTATCTTTTTTAGATTGGAAATCCTCTAATAGTACTTTCAACTTAAATAATACATTGTACAAAATTCTTTCAAATATAAAATTTCAACATTAAATTACAAAGAAAGCTTGATATATCCAAATATATTTGAAATCCTTTTAATTAATAATTATTATTATACACAGTAACGTATCCATTAATTGAGTCATCTAACGATTACAATATTCAACAATTCAAATTAAACAATCTTCAAATTCGCAAATTCGAACAAGCTAATTATTTATTCAGTTCTCCTCGAAGAATTCTCAAGATGCATCGGCCAATTTCATTAATAAGAATAAACTCTGATTGGAGTACGATATGTAATTATATACTGTGGTAATAATTCATTTTCTTCGAGCCACTAACTGCTCCTTCGGAATAAAAGAAGACAGAGAAGACGAAGGGAAGAAAGAGGCCCACGGGGCCAAGGATGCCGTGCACAGGCGCAACAAGCCGTTCTTTCTTCGGCAGACTCCTAATCAAAGTAAGCTGGCGTGCATTCACGGCCTAATTCGAGAAAACACGCGGCCCCTTTCAAGCCTTTGATCGCGCGTTACCATCACATTAGGTACGTGTACACGGCCAGTAGCAGCAGCCAACAGGCTTTTCACGGCCTTCCTTTTCACAGGGCACTCGTTATTTCTCCTCGTGAAAGAAGAGTTTGCCAACGTAGAAAGAAGTTCGCCCTTACCTCCTTCGTCCCTTACCAGCCGCGAACGCAAATTATTTTCGTCGCTTTCTTGAGCGCGATCGAGTCGAACCGGCCACGACGCGATTAATAGCCGGCTTAGCCTATCGTGCAAGCGAAACGTTAATTAATACTTAAAGGAAGTTCCGCTCAGACTCTTGATTACTCTATGAAACTGATAAGCGAAATGGCCTCGGCCAGTTTGCACCTCAGGCAAAATGATCAAAGTAAATGCTCGCACTTCATATCTTGTGTGCTAATGAAATGATGAGAACGGCGAAATTCGGGGCTCATTTTGTTTATAGTAGCTACTTTGTAGATGTAATTTTTTTAATAATGAGTAAAGAGAAGATTTCTTTTTATGCGTTTTAATAATTTTATGAATTTTGCCTCAATGACTTTATAATTTATAATTTTATATGTGTTATGGATTGTTATATTGTAGATGTGTGTATGAATCGTTGAAGTATTTTATATATAAATATAAAAAAATAATTTTAAAAATAGTATTTTTTTATATATATAAATATATAATATATATTTATAATATATATATATAATATATATATATAAATATAATAATATTTAAAATATTAGAAATATAATTATTATATTAATTAATTCTTACATCATCGATTACGAAAAGCCTTATGGTATTAATATCAATGACTTGTTGTACTTATTTAATTATTATAATCTATTAATTATTAAAAATAAATGATATAATTTCAATAATACGAATATATACAAAAAATATTGTATAATTTAATATTTTATAATATTATTAATTAATTTTAAATTGATATATAAAATATATATTTTGAAAAAGAATTATTTGTATCGAGGAGAATGGCGGATAAGAGAGAGAAGAGAGAATATTAAATTTTTTTTTTATTTTGATTCTTGCTCAAAAAATGTTACTTAAAATTTTACAAATATAATTTTCTGGGACGATATAGAGAGATATAGAGAATTTTCTGAGATGTAAATGATGCTATTTATACTACATTTATATTATATTGTTTATTTATTGATATGAAGTTTTTAATCAATAATCGTTTCTATTTTTATGATTATTGAAATAACTAATAATTAAATCATCATTTCTTTCATGAAGTTTAAAATACTTTTTTATGTAACAAACTATTCAATTACTATAATTAATTTTAAATAATATATGTATTCGATATAAAATAAATAAATAAATAATAATAAAGATAAAATAGAGATAACATAATGGAGATAAAAAATATTTTAATAAAACTATTAAATTACATTAATATTTAATAATTATATAAATAAATTATATACTTTGAACAGCATTGACAGAAAAGAATGAAAAACTAATAATTAGAGTATATGTTGAACATTTTAATTGATGCTTAAAACAGAAATATAGACCATGGCCTATTGATCAAGCTACGTCAATGAGAAATTCGAACTCGTTAATAGTATTTCTAATTTTGTAACAAGAGTCATGCTTGATTTGCGAGAGAAATAGGATAGCATTAATCTGTTCAGTCACGTTCCATCAGCTGCGTTTCAATCTTCAACTCTGGAATTTCGATAAATGTACATTGAATTTTTACTTTCCTTTCACGCAATTTAATTTGCATTCTTTTTCGATGTCATTCTACTTCATAGAGTTGTGCCATTTATAATTTAATCGTCACACACGCATGCAGACAAAATTATACGATGAATATTATAAAAAAAAATGCACTTGATTTCCGCTATTTTATTGATAACATTAAAAAGAATAAAAAATTAAAAAGAAAAAGTAAATTAATCGTAGAAATAATATAAGTTATGCAATATGTAACATTTTAAAATATTCTATATTTTCCAGATTCAAAAAAAAAAAAATTTCTGGATAATAAACACTGGATAATAATAGAAAAGATACCATTGATCTTACACAATCGAATATATATACATATATATGTATATATATATATACACACACGCACACACACAGAGTGTATTCTATATTGGAAATATCATATTGATATTCCTTAGTCGCGGCTCGGCTAGGAGAAAATTGCAAGAAATGAAATTGTATTGTAAAGAAAAAGCCAGCAGTTCCCTTTTCACATTTGCATTAACTGTAAATGTATGTGTCACAAGACGTGGAAGACTACGGAAAAGAATTACGGAGGAAAAAGGAAAGTTATTCAGTCAGACCAACGAAATGTAAACGCAGGGGAGTGAAAAGAACGGGGTAATGCGGCAGTAAGTTTATTTTAATTCATACATTATGCTGGACGGGAATCTTCTTTAGGAATCGATTATATCTTTTAAAAATCCCAGCACAATGCTAACCATATTGAGAAAATATTCAATAGTTTCAACGATTTCTAAAAAGAAATCGTATTCTATTCGGAGAGAATATTCATAAAGGAGAAGTGACATTTTTGAAAGAGACATTTTTGCTTCGAACAAGATATAAAAAAAACTAAAAGATTATTCTATAATTGATATAAGTGGAAATATCAACTATCTAGTTATAAATATATTAATCTCCTTTTACATTTATATATTTTTTTTTATTTTTTAAAAAAATGTATTTAGTTCTTTTCATATTTCATAAATTATAATATTTCATAAATTGATTGCATTGAAAAAGATAATGGCATGGCATTTAGAAATAGATATATAATAAAAGAAAATATTAATATTATTTCATTAATTATTATTTTTTAGATTATCAAAATCATAATTTGTAATATTGTTGATATATTTCATCGTCAATATAAATATTATGCTATTACCAATATAATATTATTTTTTTTAAATAAACTCTTAAATTAGCTCATACTAATTTTTTTTTATTATTTTTATTTTATTTTTTTTATTATTTGTTTTTAGATGTATTACATATTAATATGTCAGTTCTCTAATCTAGTTAATCCATAGCATAATAATTTAATTTACCTTATGTGTTGCCTTTTATGCCACTTCTATTTACAGAATATTTGATAAATCTTATATTGACAAAATTTTTTTGACAAATAATTATAGATATAGGCTGTAAATTATTAATAGAAATAAAATTTAAAGAATTGAAATTTGAAAAAAAATTTAAATTATTATTTATAATTTTAGAAACATGATAAATAGAAAAAAATAAATATTTTACATAGGATTTTTATTGATATAAAAATATCAATAGTTTGACAGAATAAAAATCGTATTGTTTTCGTCTCAATCTCACGTTAATAGTAATGACAATAACGATTGACTCGAATTGTATTTGTTCAATAATCAAACGTAATGATCATTATTTCGTTCTGCCATAGCGATGAAACTTTTAATTCTTATTTTTGATAGTATGTGACCAAATTACAAAAATTTAAAATAAGTAAGTTAACAAAATATTAATTATTTTATCATTCAAAAATTTTAAATGGTTCAATGTAGAGATAGAACATTGAAGGACATATAGTAATATTCAAGGACAGATAAAAATAATGACAAAAAAATGTCATAGAAAAACATTGGTATATAAAATATTTATATTATAAATATTTATATTTATATATTTAATATTATGATAATCAAAAAATTTTTTCGAAATCATATTTTTTAGTATTTCAAGATAATTGCGATTTTCTTAAATTATATATTCTTATTATGATGACATAATGGAAGTCAAAAGCAAATAATAACTTATAACATTATTTCATTATTACGTCATATAACTTTGAAAAATTCATAAAAATTGTAATTTACAAATGGAAATACTAGAAAAAGTAAAAAATAATATATATTATAAATAATCAATAAATATTAATAATATAATATTTTAATCATTATAATATTTAAAATGTTTTTAACATAGCATGTTTCTTGTTTGAGTTTCTCTCGGATTACTATGAAAGAGTTAATATCATAATTTCAAAATTGAAATTTCAATTCAATTTTGAATTTAAAAGCGAAATATTGGACGATATGAAATTCGTTCTTCTCTTTAAATTCAATTACATATTGCGATTGAAATACGATATAATCAATAACTACCGCTAGTATGTTACTCCATAATAATATTTAATAACAGCTACTATTATTATTGTATTTCTCAATTTCTGACGTAATTATATGTCTAATGATAAGAAATATTGGTTATTTAATCATTTAATGATTATGCCAATCATTTGTAATTTGTTATAAATATCAGTCATACCAGCTTACATATCTTGACGTTATTGACTGATTATGCATATAACGTATAATTTTATAATTTTGATGACAATATTTTTATAATTTTAATAATAATATTTTAATAATAATAATGTAATAATTATTACTATATTATAATTACTTAAATAACATAGAATTATATAGTGATAAACTAATGAAAATATTATATAGTTTATCATACTCGAAAAGCTATATATAGTTTATCTATTTTTTTTAAATTCCTAAATTTTAATATTCAAATATAAATTCAAAAACTAAATAATATCTCGATGAGATTGATAATTTTTTCTGCTTCATTATTGTATTATTATATTATTATATTATTATATTATTATGTATATTTATAAAAAATATTTACACTTTTACAATGAAACATTTTTTTAATATTATAATAATATTCTACATTTCATCCTCATAATATAAAATTTTTGTAGTTGCATGAAAATATGTATTATATTATATTTCATATTATTTAATAATACGAAATATAATAAAATTAAAATTAAATCTAATTAATTAATATATAAATAAATGTTAAAATAAATACAATATTGTGCAAATATTTTTTATAATTACCGCATCAAATTTAATGCAAACAAATAGCATAATAATATTAAAATTTATTCAAATAAACATTTTAATATTCGATTATGAAAATGACCAATAATATATGTTAACATTTTACATAAAGTAGCCAATGGTAAACCCGGAACACGAATTTTTTTCTTCCGTGTTAAAAAAAAATACATAATAGGATGGAAGAAGAAAAACGTATCATTTTAAATGAAGACATATCGTTGTCAATTTTTTTTTGATGCCTCTAATAAGCGAATTAAAATAAATAATATATACATTTTACGCCAACCATATTCATCATATAAAACTATGCTGTCTTTCATGTGTTTTCCTTGATCTTTTTCTTTTTTCGTCCTTTCGTTCTTACTCGTTCAAATTAATTCAATCAATTCGCTGATCGCGTATCTTTCGCATTTTCTTGAGAAATGTATTTCATCCTTCACTCGCTCGCTCATCTCAATGGTGTTTGTTTTATTTTTATCAAATTATTCCTGCGATATGGGATGCATCATATATATATGAAAGTGTGATATATATTCCATAAAAGACTTGTGATTCTTCAATATCAAATAACCGTATTGCATCGGTTTAAAATTTAATTAAAATCGGTTTATATTTAATAAAGTTATATTTAATATACATATAAATCTAATACAGCATATAATTCTATTTTTGATATTAATTTACTATTTGATATTAATTATCTTCCATCTTTAATTGAAACTTGTAGTTGAATTGAATGAATTCTATTAATAAATCTTATGTACCGATTTCTATTTGAGTAAAACAAAAATTCCATAACCAAGAGAACTGGATTCATTAAGTCGTGTAACAAATTAATTTTCCATCATTAAAATATATCCTCTTCTAGCATATTTAATACTCATACGAATGAATAATCAATTGTGACTATCACGTTGCATCGCGTGTTTTTAATCAGTTAAATATATCAATTAAATAATCGATTATAAAATAAACATATCAAATTTGATTACCGATTAATAATAATAAATAAACAGAATAGATATATTAGATATATATCAATGGTTATTAGTCAATATTATTTAGAAATTCTAATATTTTGCAAATTTAATTTTTTAATGATGCAAGTTTTATTTCATTAACAACAAGATTCAAAACAAGATTTATATTCAGAAAATCTAAAAAGTTAATATACCTTTATTTTATGAATGTTTAAATTTTTTCATTATTTAATAAAAATAAATGAAAATATAATATTTTTTCTCTTCAATATTGAAAATTTATTGAAGAGATTTCGTTAAATTTAAATAATGTTTAGATGATTAAGTTTTAATAAATTTATTTAAATAAATGAAATAAAAAAATTTGAAACATGAACATAAAATTTGTTTAATTTCAATAAGCAAAAGACTATTTCTTAAAATTAATTGCTTTGGAATATTATTATGTTTTTCAAATCGTAATAAGTAAAAGATTTTTATAGACATTCATATTATTATTATTTATATTCCATATATTTCAATTTAGAATAATTTTAAATTTTTAACATTGTAAACAATTATTAATATTGAAATAATATTAAAAATAAATTGCATCAAATATGGAATAACTAAACATGAAATATTGATAATATTTTTATAAAAAAAAATTTTTTTTTAATTATTATAATATTTTTATTTGTGTTTTGATAGCATATTTAAATAAAATAACATAAAATTAAATAAAAATTTAATTTAAAAAATAGTTATTTTTATAAAAATGAGCAAATAAAAACTTTTTTTATTAATCAAATTAATATATAAATATGTAATATTATAATATAAAATCATATTTAAAACAATAATAAGTAAAAAAAATAATTACTTGCAATAATCACATATCCATATATCAATTCTGCATCAGCATATTCGTTCCAGAGTTTATACATTAGATATATAAGCTACATTTCTCCGAATTATTTTTATGGTTTCAGCTATTTTTTATTCGATATATATATAATAATATATTATCTCGTAGTTTTTGTCGTATTAGAAAAGAATATTCCAACAGTAAATATAATATAAAAGAAAAAAGTGTAATTCAATTATGGAATTGAATCATTAATGTTTATATTTAGAATTTCATAAAATTAAAAATATAATTCTATTTAAAAAAAAGATATATCTTTATATTTATGAATATTTATGAATATTATAACAAATTTAATTAACAATGAAAGACAAAACAAATAATAATAAAACAGTATAATAAAACAGATATATAAAAATATATCAAACTTATAAATGTTATTTTCTAACAGTAATAAATAGAAACATTACTATATCTATAACATCTGTTTACTGATTCATAGACATACATACAAAATAAATATATATATAATCGTTTTATCAATAACTATTTATTAAATTCTTAAATATAATATTATTCCATATTAGATATTCCATATTAGATTTTATATTTGGCTAATTATTTGGCTAATTATTATTGGCTATAATTATATTCTTAATTATTTCAATATTCTGATAATTAAAAATGTACCATTGCTTCAAAAGAAAAACCATGGATATACACGGATATACATGTGTATGCAAGAACATTTCCACGATTCGTAACAACCAAACCGATTTCTTTCTTTCTACAAATCGGATTGTAGCTATTTACGGTCCGGATAAGTAAATGGTTGAAAACAAGCAACAGTGGTCCGCTAACCGTAATTTCGCGTATTTCCTGCCCCTGGCAACGACATGAAAATGCAAACATGCCTCTCACCTCGGCCTGCCGTTTATTCTCGTTTATCCTCATTGTATGCGATGACAACGCGCCGCGCCGGTATCACATCCAGCTTCCGCCGTGCATAGTCACTGAATTAGATGTGTCACCTGCGAATATCATTAACGACCCTTAGAATGCAGCTGCGTTCCTCCCGTGCCACCACCGTTACAACCTTCACCTCCCTTTAATCCAGGCCAAAGGGATGTGTCGTGTGATAACAATTCACGCCAACGATGATAATGGCCGGAAGAACAAACGATCGTGAACGTTAGCTTTTTCTCGCTTTTTTTATTGCTGCTGGTGCCGCGAAACCGGAGATTATCCGCGGTGGTTGAATGGAAAAACGCGAACGAGATATATATCATTCGCGTGATTAATTTTGCGCAAGGGTTGTAAGCCTGTGATCGCTCAATTGTTTCTTTTATCGCTTTGTCGATTTTACAGATTTATTTATTATGTTTTCGGATATGAGGGAAAATGTCGAATGTTAATCGTGTCAAGTTTTTTTATAGTAATATAAACAAAAATGTTTTTGTCGTATATAGGAAAACTTGATTGATTTGATTTTTTTTTATTTTGTAGCAAATATTATTAGATAGATATTAATATCATAAACAGGATAAGACTAAATACTAGACTAATTGACTGATGGAATGTTCTCTACTATTAGTTCTAATTTTGTAACACCACTTGTGGCTGTTGTGCTGCAATGACAATTTTAATAGACATTTGTTCTTAGCTATTGTTACAAATATGTTTTAAGGTCTTTCGAAACAATAATGAAACAAATGTTTTGAAATTTATTGAGATAATAATTTGCCGTTAATTCGAACGTTTTTTAAAATAATTTTTTTGTTTAAACTGAAATTAATTCGTAAAATTTTTAATTAATATTTCCATTATTTATTTATTTTAATATAATTATATTTTCATATCTATATTTATAAGAGTATTAATGAATCTTCTCATTAATTTAATCATTCTATGGCGAAAGAAACATTATTAATTTTCTTAATTTCATTTCATGTGATAAAAGCTTTAAATATTACGAAGATTAAAATTTAAAAAATAATTAAAATACTTATTTTGTTGTTTAAACGCTTACTAACACTGTTGTAATTAAAAAACTATAAAATCAAATATAAAATTTTTATTATCGTAGTATCAGCTTTAGCGCCATAACTGAAAATAATGGTGAATCAAGGAGGGTGTGTTTCGATTGTAAAAAAAGTCTGGTCGGGGACAGAGCCATATCACTTGGGAGTCGTTAAGGCGCTATCACGTAATTAATCTCCCTGGTGCAGCACGCGCGTCAATAATTCTCTTGGCAGACATCGAGTGCATTACTTGGAAGTTTCGTATACGCTAGGTCGAAACAAAGTGTGCGCGTACGATCATTTCCACTTGACGGTCACGACAATGTCGATGACGGTATGACAGACTTGTGACAAACCATGTGCTTCGCTTAAGTGCGGCCAGGTATCGCGTTCATCTATCGATGGAAATTGCAACGATGAAGAGAAGTCGGTTTTATCGATCATTTTCGTTTTGTTTTCATAAGAAATTACGAATATCATGATTACCGATCGTTTGGCTTGAAGATAAATATTTTTTTTAGACATTTAAAATATCATTGGTTTAACAAGTTTATTTAAAAATTTATATTTGTTAGTTTTCATAGAAATTTATTTATATTTTGATTAAATTTATATTTATATTTTTTCAAATTTTGAGGATTATCTGATTTCAATGATTTTGAAATATGTTGTAAAAATCAACGTTTTGAACAATTTTTTTTAAATTAACCGATCCTTAGTTTTTGAAATATCTGTAAAGAGATATTATATACATAATATACGGCTTTAAATGCGTTGTATCGAACGCATTTACCAATCTATATCGCTAATAGCTTAATTTACAACTTCGCTATATCGTGGTCTGTATTACAAAATTTTGTATATATCTTTGCATATATTCGTGACAAAATCATATATGTAATCGTGTCACTTGTCAATTATTTATGTAAACACATCGCAGCGATTAATACCTAAAATAGTACGTAAAATATATATGGATGAGTTAATAATATTATCACACTTAAATATAACCTTGGAATCTGCGAAATGCAAAAATAAAATTTAAATAATTCTTAAATAATCGAAAATAGCTTAAATATGATATTAACACTATTATTTTTGGCCGATTGAAATTATAACGATCAGAGTTATATTATAATATTAATGATATTAATATTACATTATATAATTTCAGTTCAAGGATTGTTTTGTTTTTTATTTTTGCATTTTGAAGGATTCAAACCCTGGATACATTTAATAACAAGTATTCTAATATTAACTCATCTGTTTTATGTTTTATGTGCTATTACGATGTATTATGTAAATTATAAATAATTGAGAAGACAATCGCATAACTCACATTTATATATATATATATAGAGGAAATTCTATATATAATAACAATTTTCTTCTATAAATATCTCAAAATTGAAGACGATTATATATATTGCTAAATGATAAGAAAAAAGTTATTTAGAATCTCGTCCTAATAATATATTTAAAAATTATCGAAATTAGAAAGGAATTATTTTTTCTATAATCTTACTAAATTATCTAATTACATGTGCTGTATTATAAAAATATGTCATAGTATTTATCTGTATTCGATATAGTATCTATTTAATATGTAAAGAAATAATGCTAATATTTTTATTGATAAAAAAATTACTAGTTTTTTAATTATAAAATATTGTATTATTTTACGATAAAAAAAGAAAAAATTATTTTTAACTATTTTATGTTATATTTTATAATATATATTTTTATATTTTACATATAAAAATCTTTTTATATATATATATATATATTTTTATATATTCTTTATATACTCTTTTTTATCTTCTAGCTTTAATTAAAATATTTGTAGAAGATTATTTAAGATTCATTATTCACTAGAATAAGATAATTTTGTTTAGAATTCATTTTAAACTATATTTTTCATTTTACTTAAAATATTCCATCTAATATTTTTTTATTTTTGAAGATATATTGTGAAGTTTTCACACGTCTTTTATTTTTTAAATAAAGCAGTATTTTTGATATAATTATGATAATTAGATTTCCAAAACTAGCTCCAAAAAAATACATTCAGGAATATCATATTTCTAACAAATTCTCTTCTATCCCAGAAATCAACTCTATCAACTTTAGTTCCGTTATTCATTCATGCCACCGATAATAGTTTTATGTCGCTTTCTTGATTAAATTGTAGCCGATGTGATAGTAACTATAAGCCGAAGGGGAAGTTTGCGTGCAATTACGTTTGTTTGCTCGTCCAGAGATGAGAACTGATCCTTCCCTCGCGTGGATCCGCTAATCCTCCATCTCCATTAAGATTCTTGGGGACCAAGTTCGACCTCTCGCCGAGATATGGTTATAACCCTCTTCAACATCCAAGCTTGTTTTTTCTCTTCGTCGTTGTCCACTCATTATACTTTGTTAACCGTCTGAATTGCTCGTGGTTTTAATATATCCGGGGCTTAATGTGTATGCAAAGAGAGTATGTTCACACGTGGGGGAATATGTATCTCTTTCCTCTTTTTACGTGGTTTTTCGGTGATCCGTTAAGTAGGTTAATTAATCTCATTTTTGTGCACAGTGATAATTCTGTTTGTAATGGACGTTTTATGTTTTGAGAAAGCTTGGAGATAGTCCGGTTTTTATTTCTAAAATTTTAAACCTTGTTGTTCCTTTCCTGCTGTGTAAAAGAGAAAAATATGTAAAGAATCTAATTTGAGACAGGTAAATGGTAATATATTGTTTTATCAAAATGTGTTTATTTATTAATATTTATAGTAAAATATAATACTACAACATGTATTCTATATATATATTCTATGTATATTCTATGTATCATATATATATACTATTTTATATATTATTATTTTATATATTAAAAGATAACGAAGTATATATATATATTTCACGCAAAGTATATATGCAATATATATATTTAACTGTTTTGTATAATTAGTCTTTAAAATTTCATTTCTGTTAAATAGTTAATAATTAGTTTTAGCATTTTTATGGTATTTTAATAAAAATTGATCATTTTATAAGATATATAAAGATTTTCACTTAAAAAAAAAATATATATATATATATAATTAATATAATTACTAAACAAATTGCCTTCAAATATTCACTCTTTGAATATTTCTTCATAATTCTCTTTTAAATTGAAAACACTTCTAAATCTATTACTTTTATATAGCAATTAGTCTATCATATTCATCATTTTCTTCCATTTTTTAATCTATATATATCTATATAATATTCTCTTCTTAACATATTTCTTATGTTTCTTTTTACCTATCCAAATAATTAATCAACTAGAGATTACTAATTTGATTCAATATTTGCCATTTATCCAAGTAAAACATCTTTCTTTATTGTAGATTCAGTAGATTTTGATTCATAATGTATTTTAAAAAATAAAAGTAATTCGTATTTTTGAATATATTTTACTTCTATTTTTTTATATCTATTTTGTAAAAAATTGTCAAGAAAACATTAATATATATAGATTTTTATACATCGAATTAATTATAAATCTATTCTCAAATTGATAATTGATAAGAACAATCAAATATCTTTAGTATGCAAATGGCTAATAAGTCAGAACTAGTTCTGATTATATCTCAATAATCTCGATTATATAATATAAATTATATATGAAAGTCTCGATAATCGTTCATATCCATGTGAAATTTACTAATTAAGAAAATTCAAGAAATAAAATTGTCTGACGTTCCTCGCGTTATTAATTGTCTGACTCATCTCAAAAACAGAGAACTCATTGTTTTACGATCGACGCAACCGGCTTACAAATGGCTATTGTTTTTCATCTGCATAATCAACAAATCGCTCGTCTTCGGTGCTGCATAATTCAACGCGAATTTGGGAGGGGGGAGGAGAATTTATTCGTTTGAGCATCGCGATACCAGTCGTGCACACGCCGTAAATTAACGATCATTATAATCATGCACGGTTCGAAATAGACACGATGGCCGAAGGTGAAACGCGACTCCAGTTCACGTATCGATTTTATCGTATCCCGTTTCGGTCAGAGGATAGGGAAGTCAGGTAGCGTTCGATACAATACACTATAAAATTTTCTAGTTAACCTACTCGGTTATCAGAAGATAACCAAGTTGTCCATCTGGATCCTCGTACCAGTACCTGGTAACTGGTATAACGAACTGAGATAAGACGTTGTATCAAACGAAGTCATCTTTTTCAAATTGATCTTTGAACTTTTGAACTTGATCTTGAACGCGTATTCTCGTTTCTTTGTCACGCTCAAATTTTCTTATTATATTTTTATAATAATAATAATAATAGAATTATCTTATTAATTATTTTAGAATGATCTTTAATGACCAAACATTTTATATATATATATTTATAATTATTGTTTTTGTATAATTATATCTATTTAATAATTATAATTAAGATAATACGATGGAAATAAGTAGATACAGGTAATATTTTTCTCAATAAAATTTTATATTAACTTTTTCAGACAAAATATATGAAAACAATTAGAAGAAAAAATATTGTAAAGCAAAATATATGAAATTTTATTTTGAAGATTTTGCTAGTTCTAATATATATATATATATCAAATGATTTAAATAGTTAATAAGTTAACTTCATAAATTATATATATTTTTTTATCATTCGACTTTTTCTCTATATTTGTATTTTATACTAAATTCGAGAAAAAATAAGTTATTCATATTAAGAATTAAAATAAAATAAGATAGAATTGCGTAAAGTTAAAATTGTTTGTTAAATCTTATATTGGAGATAATATAAAATTATAAATTCTCATTTCTGCCGTAGAGAATACAATCGCAATCTAATCCACGTTTTATCACATATAAATATCGTTAATCAACGTTTTCTTTATTACCATAAACAAGTGCTTAAATTGAACAGCACTGTTATAAACGAAGTGCAATATCATCGATTCTTTCAACACCACCTGGCTAGCAATTGATCGGACAATTAAACACAGAATTTAGTTCCTTTGCTTATTGATGAAAATTCGTTCTCGAAATTTACATTGACCAATTGAAACTTAGCAATTTATGAAACCGTATATGTTCTATTATTTCCAACTAAATTTTATCTTTTTATGATGAAAATAGATCTGTAACGAATCTATTTAGAAGGAATATGTCTAAATATTCCTAATAATTATCTAAAATAAGAATTTCTTTGTAAATTTTGATGATTTTTAATATATCATAAAGAATAAGATTTTAAACATCTTTCTCTATACATAATATAATGACTGTTCAGCTTAATTTTCAAGATATTTTCAAAATAAAAGATTGCTACTATTACGTAGAATTTTTATCTATACGTATA
This sequence comes from Apis florea, assembly GCF_048593485.1. NCBI lineage: Eukaryota > Metazoa > Arthropoda > Insecta > Hymenoptera > Apidae > Apis > Apis florea. The sequence goes on from NW_028256772.1 coordinate 417,327, forward strand.
TGTTATATGACAAAGTACATGTCGATATACAGTTTATTTATCAATTGTTTATATAAACATATTGTAGCAACTGATATTCAAAGTGTATAATAAATAAACTAATATTATAATAAGATCTATATAAAATTTAAAAACGAATTTTTCGGAAAATAAAATATAAACAAATTTTGAGCAATTGAAATTACAATTATTGAATTTACAATGATAGAGATATCAATATCATATTTAATATCATTGTAAGTTCTATTATGGTAATTTCATTCATTCAAGAACGTTTTATATTTTATTTTCGTATTCGTGGAGTGCTCAAGCATTGATCTATATTATAAACTAATCAATATTGGAGAACTGTATAATACTAATTATAAGTATGGTATATTAGCTTATTCGTTATACATTTTAATATTACTGATATGTTTTTTACCGTTGATTGTTTATACAATTACATATTTACGCACACATAAATATAAGTGAAATTTATGAATAGCAATCTTTTATTGTAGCAATTTCGAAAATTGTAAGAGAATTTGCTGATTAAATTATAAATTATTCAGAATAATATTATATACATCTAATATGCTAATATACGTCAAAGTCAAGCTCATCAAAATTATTATCCTACATAATGCATAATTATTTATTTAAACATTATAATAATTATTTTATTTTAAAATTTACTTTGAAAATTTTACAATGAGTTTCAATATTTTATTGTTAGATTAATTGTTAAAAATGGATTTATCTTCAAATTGAATTCAAATAATAATGAATCTAAAAATTTCAAGTATATTGCGACTATTGTTGTAATGACATTAATAAGCATTTTCAATCAGTTCTAAATAATAATCTGGACATCAATTTTATAATTGTACATAAATTTTCTAAATTAAAATTTCTAACATCCAATAGTTTCTAAAACTTTAATTTTTTCAAATTTTACTTAATTTATTTTTATTTTATATATATATATATCATACATTCATTAGTTCTGTTTTTTTATTTGAATCTTGGATTCAAATCTTTCTGTATGCTTAAAATCAAGGATTGATACTTCTTGAAGAATAAATAAAGACGATTCTGGCTCTAATTTTTCTGCATGAATCGTTTGCCTGATTAGCGAATAGTTATAGTTATATAGTCTTCTCGCCTATAGCTTCTATGTCTAAAAACTGTTTTGCAATATGAATTTGCAAACTTTTATTTAATACTTTTATTTAAAGATAATTAATGTTCTTCTTTTTGTTCAGAATTTTTTTGAAATAAAAATCTGTTTTCGTTTTTTTAAGTATTGATGTACGATTTATTTCAATTAATAATAGTAGATTGATAAATAAATATTTTATAAAATTCAATAAATATTTTGTCTTATTATGAATATCCATATAGTAACAGTAAGGTATCATTCAATCTGAACAGAAATCAATTTATTTAAAATGCTTTCATTTCCCTTAATAATTATGGATAAAGCTGATCGATTCAGTTATAATTAATACAGATTCAGCTAGTTTCTGATTTTCAATTATATAGGTAAATCTTTTGATTAAAAATTTTCGCTTGTTGTTTTGGTGCTTAACTAAATACTTAACTGAAGCATTCTTGCATAATTATTAAATAACTCACTCTTATTAATATCTTTAGATAACCAATAATTTCATTCAAAATTTTATTGATGAATGTTAATATCAAACGTTTAGATTTCTGTAAATCTTCGCTCAACACTTTAAAAATATATTCCTCATCATTCGATTTTTTGCATTTTTTGTACGTGACATTTTTAAATATCATTTTTTAAATTTTTGTATTATTTTATATTATCAAAAATTTCGTTTATCATTATTTAATTTCATTAAAATTTTATCTGATTAATTAAAATATCAAGAATTTTAATTAATCTTATAATATTTATTTTTTAATAAGTATCATATTTGTAATCATTAATACTACAAATTAATATATTTCTGTCTTATTTGTTATATAGAATTATTGAATAAGAATAACATGCTTTATTTGAAAATTTATCATGCAAATTTATTGACTTAAGAATTATTGAATAAGAACTATTCGATAATGTATCGTTTGTCTTATTAAAATGATTAATTTTCTCTATCCTAATTTTTTCAGTATAATTATGAAATACTCAAACAAAAACTCAAAACTATTCAAAAATACTAAAAGTCGCCTAATCACACTCTTGCACGAACTTCTGTTTGTGCAACTTCTAATCTACATAGAGACAAGAAATAAAGACAAAAGCTAAACATGCGCAGTCGCCATTTTTTTTTTTTTCATTTTCAATGTTGTTGTGATATACCGGAAAGGGGAAACTATACTTGTAATCTCAATAACGAAGTATGAAATATAAAAAAATTAAGTTTATTTTATATATACATTATTTTTTTATAATTGTCACATTGTTAAATTTGAAATTATTTTTTGTTTTATTTATATCCATATAACATAAAGTTTGGTAAAAACTGAACATTCTGTGTATCAACTTCGAACAGACATAACTTAGATCATAACAGAATATTCTTGATCATGCTTCAAGCATAAGTATTCATATATAGTTGACTAAGATCGGTCAACACCGATCAAGGAAGATTTTCAGAGTAGTATCGAGAGAAACGGCGATATCTTGCCTCGATTGGTTCTCTAATACATCGATACAGTCTAATAGCTTCGGTTGACCGTGATAGACCTTTGCACCTTCATTTTTATTATCCATCAACCTTGCCTCGGTTCCGCTAGATGGTTGATCTCTGCAAAGGCCATGAACGATTCCATCTCGGATGGTAACTGTATTTAATGCCTGGTGCTTCAGGTATATGTTATACACATGCGTCTTCTAAAGGATTTACTGGCTCGATAGATTTAATTTGTTGCGGTTCTATGGGATTAATGTGTACGTTGCGGTAGAACTATTCGATAATGTACCGTTCGGAAATGTTAGAAGGTCGAATAACCTGCATTGGATCCAACCCAGACCAATTATTTTAGATTTAATTGCCTTGGTTATGGTATGTACCGGTAAAGGTATATTTATAAATTGTTGTATGTAATCGAATTTCTCAATCTGTAATCGTAAAAAAATACAAATGTTACGGAAAGATCGTTTTAGATCAGAAAAACCTATTATCATTGTTATTCAAATAACTCATTCGTAACAAATACTACATTCGATACGGATACTAAATTTTTTCGTAGAATTAAATAATTTTTCCTGATTGGTTCCACAAATATTATTTTTAAATTTGAACATATTTAAAAATAATTCGATTCTTCGTTTTAACGTTTCTCTATAGCGAGTGAGCAACGAATTAAACCTTTCATCAAATCTTTCGATATTTCAATCGCTCGAAGAAAATCGAATTTATCGTCGTTCTATTACAAGGATCTGCGAACTACACACAGCTAGATGGAAGAACAAACGAATTACATCTCGTCGAACGAAATATCGAAAAGAGTGAGCTTCGGATAAAAGCAATAACATCGAACGATGACCGATTGATGATTACTTCCATCGGAAGACGAAAGAAGAAAAATAATGCGGTTTTTCGTTATAGGATCGAACAACGAACATTCAATTGCTATCAGAAAAAAGAAAATTAGATTTGTATACATATGTAATTAAAAATTATTATATATATATTTTTTATTAATAGTAATTTTAATTTTCATTAAATAATTTTTATATGTGTAACACATAATATATCTAAAAATTAATTTAAAATAAAACTATTTATTTAAAAAAATTTTTTTCTGAAACTTTTATCCTTTGTTACTTTTTGTGTTTATTTATTATTATTCTTGTTATTTTGGTTTTTTTATTTTGATGTATCAAAGCTATCAATGCTTTTTTCTATCTTTTCCAATATTTGAAAGTATGCAGTATCTAATAAATGATATTGAAACAATCAAAATGGATGAATCAAATTAAGCGAAGAAAAATCGTTTCTTTCTCTTTGTCTTTCATGACAAACTTATCAATAAATAATCTTCCTCTCAAGTTTATTTTCCCTTCACGATGTTTCATAATGTTCTTTCATAATTTTCTTTTCATCAAATGGAATATTTAATTTTACAAATGCATTTAATATCACAAATATTTAAATTAAAATTATAAATACTTTAATATAAAAAAAGCAGCGAATTAAATTTCAAATATGTTCCTTTTATCAAGATGAAACTAAATAGATAATCAAGATAATTAAGAAAACTTTCCAGCAGTGTTGCATACCCGTTTGTCGCATATCGCACGGAAACTTTTGACGAGCCGAGGAATTAATGAGATTCCTTTCTTCACTGTCGTACCGGTATGGTGGTTGGAAAAATATTCTCGAAGCTGCTGCTTCACTGCTGCATATCCAATGTCCCCTTCTTCTCGTCCTCCTTGTCCAGCGAGGAAAGAAACTTCTTCTCAACTGACTCGAACGTTCGCCATCCTGTGGATTACGCGGCAATTTTAAACTTATTTCGACGTAGGATTTATTGTTTACCTAGAAAACAACCAACCTTCTTTCTCCTTTAATCTCTATTTTTTAACATCCACCTTATTTTTTTTTCTTTACCTACTCCCTCCCTTCCTCTCTCTTTCTTCCATCGATGCTTTCACCGGTTCTTCTCGGGAAAAGAAAACTTCTTATATATTTTATATTCGATCCGCGGCACCGTTACAACGTCAAACTCTTCAACTTGCCTGGATTAACTGGCATTAGCGTCTCTCGCCGCGAGGATCAAAATTCTCTGATTTATCGTCCCGTTCCTCCTCGATCTTCCTTCTCTCGTTTCCTTTGTCCCTCGTTTTCTTCTTTGACCATCTTTCTCTCTTCGGCGAGAGGAGGACGATTATTGGTATTGGAACGAAACAACGAGCTCGTAAATTTGACAGTAAATTCGTTACGTCTTTCAGAGACGTTTCTTCGCAACTATGTCGGCCATTGCGCGCCTCATCGGATTACATACTTTAGTTGGCAGAAAGACGTCTTTGTGCCTTTGTCAATATATCCGTGTAACAGAGCGTTCCGCGGCGGATAACAGTACCAGAAATAATGAGAAAGTTTCGCGAAGATTCGCTAAATCAGGAATCAATTTTCTGGAAAGATTTCGTCTTTCTTTGAGGAAGATACAACAGAGAGAAAAAAGAATACGCTGACTTTGAAATGAGATTTGTTAGTGATCGATCCATAAAGGATTTTAAGGAAATTGTTAAATTAAAGTGATAGAGAAAATAAGCTTTTTCGTTAAGTTTTGTTAAGTTTTTAAAATTTACAGATATTCGAAGTAAAATTTTTAAAAAAGTAAATTTCAAACATTTATTTTTTATTCTTTCAATCTCAATAATTTTCTGAATTTGTTTATTTCTATCATTCCCACTTCTGTTTTTTTCTAAATCTGTAATATTTATATTAATATAAATAGCCGAAAACAAAATATGAATTATTTTATTATACAAAAATTCAGGTAAATTTTTGTTATCATTTAACTTCAATATTAAAATTATATTAATTAAAATTAAATTATATCATATTATAAATTATATCAATATTAAAATTATATCATATAAATATTATGCATTGATGTAATATTGTGCATTATTGAAATTTTTATTTCTTTTTAGTTATTGTATATATGATATTTTTGAAGTCAATTTTAATTTCATTCTGATTATTATCATTTTATACGACTATTTAATTCATGTACATTTATAAACATTTAATATCATTCATAGTGTCCAGTTGTCTCAGTTTTTAATCTGTCTTACGATATATTTTATTTTATTCATATAAAAGAGTTTTTAATCCGTTTATATTGAACGAGTTAAATTAAATTATCAGAAAATATTATTTAAACTGAATAATATCAAGAATTTTAAATTAAAAACATATCACTCAAAAAAATTTTAATCTTTACAACGTAAAATTGTATTAATAATATTAATAATTGTATTATATATTCACTATTATTCCGTTTTTGTGTTCATACATATACAAAAGAAAGAGCAGATATCTCATTACTCAATTTTCAAGGAAAAGATCTTTCTCTCTTCCGAAGAATTTTCAAAATGTCCCGCGCTCATATATATGCCTCTACACGCCTCTAAGGGATGGAATTAGTCGGTGGTCGATCCATGAAGAACTATTTTCGGTATTTCTAATTCCAGTCGATCGGGGAGTGCTAGAGCTCAGGGGTTCCAGCGAGGGAACTTTTAAATTGGAGTTTTGACTGGACGCATTGAAACGGACTTAATGTGATTTCGAATTGGCCGGAGGCGCGCCCGTACAAGGGAAAGAGAGATCGAATGGAAGGAAGAGGGGGTGAAAGAGGGTGAATTCGACATCCGCCGACGCCGACGCTTGCGAGAGCTGTCCGTTCTTCCAACACCCTACCACTCTTGCCACGTCCTCCTGCCTTCCATCGCTGATCGTCTCACCCTTTCCCCTCGTTCTTCTTCCTCCTCGAGGCAAAAACCGGAGGGATCCGTTGAATGAGACCGATTGACTTCACCGCCCCGACAAAAGGTCCATCGAATTGCGCCGGGAAATTCAGCCGCCACGTTTTTCCTGTCTTTGGAAGGGGATGGATACGGTAGTAGAACGCGAAAGGAGAAGAAGGACATATAAATGTTGTTGTTATATAGAATTGAAGATTATAGAAGGATAAAAATAGAATTTGATTTAATACACATGCATGATGCTGGATCATGTGCTATAAGAATTTTTATTTATTTAATGAAATAAATATAAATCAATGGATATTAGAAAAAGTAAATATAAATGTTTTGTAAAAACATTATATTAAAGTATTTATAGGACTGTATCATTAAAGAATGTAAATGATTCTTTTATCTTTAGATGAGGATTTTCTTATCTAACATCATAAATTAATGGATTTGTTCCAAAAAATAACATAAAATCGGTCAAAAAAGTATTGACATATTCTTTCAATTTAATATTTCTAAAATTGGATTTAATGACTTAAGTTTTTTTAAGAAATTAAATAAATTAATTTACTAAATAACGTAATAGTTTTTTAAAAATTCCAATTTTTTTATCTGAACTTTTAATGAAAGTTTAAAAAGTATATTTTGTAAACTTATTTGTACAGGATGATCTGTAATTATTTACAAGTAGAAAGGAGGTGATTTTATATTAAAAAATAAATCGAAAATTTTTTGTATCGAGTTTTCGAGAAAATCGATTTTAAATATTCGTTAGATATTCATGTGCACTTGACTATTCAAGACTCGATTCAATGTATTTCATTATAGTTTTTCTTGCAATCAAAGCGAGATGGTTTTATTTCCATCACATTGCTATCTTACTTTGCCCCTGTTTTATTTTATTTAACTAACTTAAATTGTTCATTATTTAATAAATAATTGTCAATATATATTTAATTATATTATACTATATTACTTGATTTTAAGTTCCAAAAATTTAATTTTTTTTTAAATAAATACAATTATAGATATTATTTTAAAATTTATTAATTCATCATTAATCATTTTACAATTATATCAATGCTATATATAATTTCAATATGGATATATACATAGAAAACATATAAAAATAGAAATTTATCGGAGATTGATTGTTTAAATAAATAATATATTACAAATATAATAAGCATATATTTGATGTGAATTTTGTATTATGTTTTTATTGCAATAAAAGAGTAATATATTTATTGTACAAATATGATTATCAAACGAAACACATCATCAAATCATAAATTTCAATAGTAACTTTGATTTTATGAAAAGTTATTGTGAAATTGTATTTTAAAGAATATTTGTTTAATTTTTGATATAAGAATATCTCTAGAGATTGATCACTAACGAACTGAAAAATTAATTAGTTAAAATTTCAATAAAGTTATGAACAATATTTAAATAAAACAATTTATTCAAATAACTTTTTTAATTTCAACTGTTATAATTTTATTCATCTCTATTTTATTGTGATATTTACTGCAATTAATAGTAAACTGTAATATTATAATAGCTATTACTACTATCATTATTTATTTATATATCTTATAATGTCTTATATGTCCATTTTATTATCAAAATAGTAAAGATTCATATTATAATTATTATGTTGGTTTATAAATTTAACTATTTTCTATAATACCATATTAAATTTTAATTTTCATTACAATATATAATAAAAAACAAGGTAAAGTACAAGAAAAAAAGATTGATTTCATAATAAACTTGAAGATGACAGATATTTCATTAAAAGATAATTATAACAAAATCATGTATTTTTATATCACATATATATATATTTACAATTTTCAATTTTCCTTAAAAGAACTATTAATCTTTTTATGAATAAAGAAAAATAATGTAATTTTCAAATCACTGAAGGCATGTACGATTTAATCGGATAATTAACAGGTGGAATCATCGATCGTTGCATTATGAAGTGATTCTAATATTGATTGATGAAAGTACATACGTATGAATACTTCATTAGACACACGAAGGTATTATATTACCAAACATTTATCCTTCAGACAAACATTATTTTGGTTTGTAATCGTGAAAATTTATCTATATTTTTAATCATTCTGTCGATAAAAATCATTTTTATCGAAAATAATTTCTCGATCAATATTCAGCTATTCTAGCAGGAGAATAATTTTATTATTATATTATTATATTATAGTACATTTTTTACGATTACGAAACAATGGAACCATCCATCTACGCCACTAATCTTTCACCACGACGCTAATTACCACTAATTGTATCACGATGATAACGCGTTCTTTTTCCATGAACATCATTATCGAACGATTTTCGGATCATCAAAAGCGATTGATGATAGGACGATGGTGGAAGTGAGCAAGAAACATGGTAGCGCGTCGATTGAATACATCATGCAATTTGTGTAAAATGTAAATTTATTTATCGATCGATATGCTTCCTGTGTATCAAGTTTAATTTACCGACTAACGTAATGAACGGTTATATTTCCTATGTTGATCTAATTCCTGTCCAGAATTTGCAAGCGATGTAATTGTATTAGGTTATATATAATAATTTATGAAATTTCTGGTTGAAATTTTAAATCTTTTATTCAATACATCGAATATCTTAAGATTCTTATTCTATTTTCATTTTAATGTGAAATTAAATGATGTGCTATGAAAAAAATTATTTTTTATCAATTGTTAATAATTAATAAAATATCTTTTTATTTTCATAAAGAAAGCATAATAATGTAAATTTAATAATTTGTTTTATTAAAATAATTTAATTTAATGACCGACGTACAATAAAAGGGTTTAGTGTAAAAATGATTAATTTATTCATTATTTCATGTATTTTTTATTTGAAATAATGTTGAAAATTTCTTTTCTTTTAAATAATTTGAATAAATATAAAATATTGATTATTTTTTCTCATGAATTTAATCTCTGGTATTCGAAATATGCATTAAAATTATAAAAATATAAAATAGAGAGAGAGGGAAAGAGAGTAACATCATTTACTGCTTCCTAAAATTCTTTCTATCAAGATTAAATTTAAAAATGAGAAACAAGATAAATTTGAGAAAATCTAAACTAATTTTTCTAAAAATTATTTAAAGACAAAGATGTATTAATTTTCATGATGCTATATTTTAATTTATAAATATATTTTAATGATAAAAATTGTTATTTATTTTAAGAATAAGAAATAGAAATTTTATATCATTAAATTTTATATTATTGATTTTATACTGTAAATTTTGCTTCATATCGAACATGTATCTATCTATGTAATATCGAAAAGGAACAAAAAGCAACATGTAAAATCACGAAAGAAAATACCAAAAAATTACCGTATTCGCGGATCAGCACTGATAAAGAACGAAAACAAGCACAACGAGTACTGTGTTACCTCTACTTTCGCGCGGTGATTCCATTCATCCTAGTAGCATTGACCGCCACCACCACTATTAACCCCAACTCTCTCTGGTCTAGCAATTAACCCAAGTGCGGGATTCGCAAAAACGGATTTCCCGAAAGCATGGCGTTAAATTAACGTTTGCCTGGCTCTGATTGTCGGTTCGTGGCTCGTGTCACCCGACCGGAAATCGCATCTCGAAAGGATCGATTAAACGACCATTCGTTGATGACGCCCACCATCTCGCGTTCTCAGCCGATTGTTCTTACATGGAAATCAGAATCACATTTTTGAATTGAATAATGTTTTCTACGCTAATCAAATAAGGAAGAATTTATTTTTATGTATTGGAACTTGTTTTTTTTTTTTTTTTTTTTGTAAATTTTGAAACGAAGTATTCAATTTCATTTTTTTTTTCAATTTCATCAATATACAATTTTTATATAATGTATATTTATATTATATAAATATATTTTAATTTAATATAATATATATTTTAATACGCAATTTTTATCATTACACATTTTGCTATCTTATTTACACGAGAAAGAGCTAACAAAATTTTCTATTGAAATTTTTTTTTATAAAAATATAATAAAAACGTTTTTTTGTATAAAATATTTAATTTCCTTCTTCCTATATCAATAGATATAGGATTTTTATAATATATATTATTATCGTAAATAATATCATTGAACTATTTCATTTTCTTTATCAATTGTGTTTTCAAACTAGAACTAATTTTGCTATTATTATTGAAATTAATTTTATAAATATATTTATTTTTAAAATCTTTAAAGAATTGATCCTAGAATCTAACCTTCTAAGATAAATATAGCAGACATGTACAAAATGTATGATTGAATCTTATTTATTAAATTATAAATAATTTAATTTTGCATTAAACAAAATGAGAGACAGAGATAAAATAAGACGAGATTCTAAAAATACTTGATGAAAAATTATTGATAATGCGCATTATCCTTGGCTGTGAAAGGAATCAACCGTTCGATAGAACGTATGCAATAAAGAATTGTCGTGTTTGATGGATCGATTGAAACGCACAGGAAGGTCGTAACACGTCCTTGACGTGAAATAACGTGGTTTACTTGTAGCATTCAGGCATGACGCGACAAGAGGATAACATACCGCAACATTCGAATAATAAAACTGTTGATGGACACTTTAAATCGGACAGATCAAAGTGTTGGTGTTGAATGTTAACGAGTTGTGCTCAATGAGTACTTTCGGATTCAAGAAGTTGACACGATCTAAACTGGTGCATTGTGGAACTTGTGCCAAGATCGTAGCCGCTAGCGGAATGCAAACTCGTATGGCATAGTTATTCCAAGGACGTGAAAGTACGCAAGATCAACCCTCTTTTGTAATACATACTCACTTGTATAAAAACGTGGCCGTGGATTACATACGTTCCGAATTTGAATACAATTCAAGAAATATATGCTATTTCAGATTTTCTGAGTTAAAATATATGATAAAATAATGATATTAGAAGATATTGATTAGATATTTAATTAATATCTAATTATATATAAAAAAAATATTTATATTGTATTATATAATTCTTAGATGGCAATTCTTTTGTTTTTAAGCTAATTTAATATGTTATTGCAATTTTTAAGATTTTAAAAAATACTTTATAATTAATTTTCGCAAAAAGTAGTAATATTTTTTATATATATTCTAAAGAAATTAATATTATTATTTATTACACGTATCATTCTTTCAAAAGAATAATTTGAAAGTAATAAATCATTAATCAAACTATTAATTAAAAATTTAAATAATGATTATAGAAAATATTTGAAATATCTTCAATGCGAAAAATGTTCATATATTTAAGATAAAAAATTAGTAAAAAAGTAACAATATAATAATTCATAATTTAAAAGATTCTTCTAAAAATCTGTTCAAATAAAATATATATATATATCCCTATGGAGTTTAAAATTTACTCAATCCTTTGTTCTCAAGGACTGTCCTTCTCATAAGACTCGCATATGGAACGATGATACATAACAAAGGGGTGAGAAGAGTGAAAAGAGATGAAAAAGGGACACTTGAATAAAAAGGATTTATTTTTGCATCGGCCGTCATATTCGAGCATTTCTTTTGCTTTATGCGGGATAGCAAATCCTTCTCTTTCTTCGTCCCTTCATTTCGGCCAGCCACCCTCGGTATTTTCCCTTTTTTTCATCCGTCGGCTCTCGAGAACCGGTCCCATTCCGAAACAAATCCGACCAATTCGGACGCAACCACTCCGTGCTTGGAAAAGAAGCTCGTTATCGAATCAACCATAATAGCACGACACCCTTCTGCTTTTTCTATCTATATTCGCGCACGTGTCCAACGACGTGTGTGTGTGTGTGTGTGTGTGTGTGTGTGTGCGCGCACCCCTGCGTTTATGGATATACACGTAAGCACTCGTAGCTCACCCTTCTAGGAGAACGCTTGTCTTCGATCGATTGATATTTGAGGTCTCTTTTATTTGATCAAGCGAGTTCTTTCTTATACGTAAGAATTTTGTTAGATTTTCATTTTATTTAGATAAACGGAAATGAAAACAAGTGTGAATTGGAAACTGAAATATTTTTAAAACTGTAACTTCTTTACACTTAATTGATAACAATTGAACAGAAAGAAATAAATTTTTAAAAACTCATTTCAATTCAATGTACTCTTTAGGATAGAATATATAAAACAATAAATTTATTTTTTCATGAATTTTAATGAATATCTTATTCCCAATTTATAATGAAAAAACACTCTGCGTGATCAAAATTAGGATATAATAAGGATATAATACAATTATCATGATGAAATGAAGGAAAAGAAAGGAATCTAAATATAAAATTTTAGTTTCAAGTCTTTATTAATTCCTAAGATAATAATAAAAAACTGTAATATAATATATTAAACTCTGCTTACATTATATGGTGCCTATAATTATATATAATTATCTTCTTTGTATTAGTCAACGTTTTTGTGCAGTAATCGTTGCCATCAACTATCAAAGAGTCGATGGCATAAGAGTGATATCAGCTTTAGAATTTATTGAATATTCTATCTACAATCCATGTATATTCTATAAATATATCACGATATTTATCTAAATAAAATGTGTAACAAATTAATCAATTTAATATTTAGTATCCATAATAAATTTAAGCATTCCTTTAGATCCATTGAAAATAAATATAGAACAATCCTTTAACGATTGAAATTAATATAGATAATAATGCATTAAGTGTAATGATATTAAGTCATCCGTTACATTTTGGATGGCAGCTGTCATGATGTGTTTAGTAGATAAATCACATACATAATGCATATGCTCTTATGGATGTATTAGCTTTAAATGAAATTTAACATAGTAATAACATTTTTTGTATGTATCTCGAAATATAAATAAATGATAATTATAAACATAAATAAAAGTTGTACAAAATCTCGTATATAACATATTTCATATAAAATCAAAATCGAGGAATTTTATTTTGTACATAATTATCAAAAATTTTATTTGACTAATTATTTAAGTAAGTGGGAATTATTAAGAATTTATTTTAATAATGAAATTTTGCCGTTCAAGATTTGTTATTTTGATTCAAATTCTCACTGTTATTCTTTTTTTTCGGAATGATCGCTAACAAATTGCTATCATATACGGAATATTTTTCTCTGGGATATTTGCATGAATTGAATCGATGGATCCCGGCCAAAGAACCAATTGTTTAACACAACGCCGAGAATGATCTATAGACCATCGTGGGAATTCATTTTGTTTCGTTCCTCGATTTCTTCTTTACGAAACGGGGCCGCGGGTTAATAGCTTTGTTGACTTCGCTCGATAGTTCTTTATGGGAAGCGTGGAATGCTTGGAGATACTTATGAAAATAGATAAGTCACTGTATGAACCGAAGATGATTAGTAACTAGAAATAGAACTATTTGGTCATAAAAATATTTGATTATATTAAATATTTTATAAAATATTATATATTAGTAAAAGAAAGTAAAAGAATAATTATATCAATTATATCAATTTTTGATATATAATTATCAAAATATTGTAATATATATATACAATGATTAATATTCATGAAAATATCATATGAATATTAATATATATTTAGATTATTTCTTAATATGATTTGTGAATTTCGGTATAAATATAGAAATTTAATAATTTTTAAAAATTAATTTTTAAAAATTTTCCAATCTCTTATTCCTTCATTACTTGTCAATATTTTCTAATATCACTTTTTTATTCTACTTATTCTACTACTAACAATATTGACATGAATTAAATATTCTTAAAAATCGGATGTTTTTTGCATGTATATTATTTCTTTGAAAAAAGTGTATGTGTATTATATGTATATATTTCAAAATTTAAAGAATTGAAACGTTTTTCCACGTTTTAATCCTTTAAATTTTCAACGAAGCTACTCATCAACGGTGATATTCCAATTTCATTCAAACTTGAAGCAAACGTTCGATTAGCACAACTCGACATTTACGCGACATACGCTCGTAGAGAACTCGCGCGCACGGTTGAACTACACTTACAGAACGCTTGGGATGCTCGCTATGCGCCCCATATAGAACGCACACACGCGCGGGACGCATGAGCTACTCCGCGTTGCACACATGCCTCGTGTTCACGAGATACCCAAGATACTACAGCGAAGGGATGCAACTGTCCTATTCGATATCGAGCGTGCAGCTTCTTTCTGGGTGGCGTGTAACGATCAGCGTGGGATAGAGAGATATCCATGCATGGTATTTTATGGGGTTCTCGTAAGGGTTTGGTTGTGAGATATATAATGGTATGCCAGTGGAATTTAAGAAAGGATAGAACATAAATTGAGATTATTATATGTGTATAAAGATAAAGATAAAGATATGTATAAATATATATATATTGCATAATTTAACATGAACAGCATTTAATATGTTTTTTGAAGCACATTTAAATAATTTGAATCAAAAAAAAAAAAAAAGAAAAAAAGATATTTTTGAATTCAAAATTATTTTAAAATCATAATTGCTAGATTATTTTAATGTCTGATAAAATGCTAATCTTAAGAAGAAAGAGGTATTATTAAAAACATTATATTTTTATTTCTCTAAAGTTATTTCTCTTAAGATGCAGAAATTTGATGTATTGTATTTATGATAGATAATTGGTAGTTTCAAGAGTTAAAATACTTGAGATCAGAATGTCAATATATAAAAAAAAATATATATGGTCACCAAGATTGTGTTTAACTATCTGCATCTATTCATAAAATGTTGTTTGAAAGAAATTAGATAAAAAGGTATCAGAGAATTTTATCAGATTATAACGAAATCGAAAATAATATAAATTATTTTATCGAGAATTTTTATTTTTGAATAAAACAATAACTATTTCAAAAAAGGAGGGAGGGAAATCATCTATTACGGCGAAAAATCGACAATCCCATCCTTTGATGAAACTTTACAACGCGTTTCGATGCGTATTGCTTGGATATAGAGATCGTAGTTCAATCGTTTCCGTGATTCGTAGCCACGATAGTGGAGGGGATTGTTCGTTGACAGTCTAGTTGTAGATCGGGTGCAACACGTCTCTGACGCACGGATTTATCCGCGACAAAGCCGGGATTCATGGAACGTCTGTCCGTCCTCGTAAATTTGCTAGATAAAACTTGCGCGTCTCGAGTGAGAATTGCGCTCCTTCGACCGCAGTATTTCACCGAAGCTCGTTCAACCAGACCGATAGTCGTCGATTTAAAGGGAATAGAAACGTTGAATTCACTACTTTGTTTAATGGTCATTTATGATATATATATATTTTAAGCAAAATATATTAAAGAAAAAAAAATACTTTAACAAAAAAATATTACATTATAAAAATAACATTAGTCTTTAACATTGCCAAAATATTTAACAATCATTACCAAAGATATGTCGATGCAAGTATCTTAAGTATTTTTAAGAATTTCATTAGATTTTTAAATATCTTCTCTATTACGTTCTAATCATACTTTGAATTATTGTAATGTATAAAGTCGATCAATAATATTCATAATATCCATCAATGATTAATCCATACATATATTGTACTCATGTAAATATTATACTTTATCAAATATTTAATTCAAATATACATTATTCAAATTGATCAATTTGTAACTTTTTTCTATTCTCACTTCTATTATATATAAGTATATAATTCTTAATCTTCGGTATTCTTTACTCCTATTCTAGTTATTTAATTTTCCGAAGCGAATTTATTATTGAAAAATATTTTTCCACCAAGAAGGAAATTCTTATATCCATCACACATAATTTATAAAAGTTTGAATATACAAAATTATATTCATTGTAACACAATCCAAGTCTCTCCAAAAATTATGAAAGATGTTAAATAAATAATAAATCAATTTACAATCTTTCTTCCATTTCTTTCTCCTATAATGCACAGATTAGATTCCAAAGTGTTCAATTCGGAAGTGAAAGAAAGATGTTACTCAGTCGTTATTTTCTCGCGCGCGTATTTTCTCTCAAAAGGATGATGAGTAACAATAACAATATTACGCGAAGAGATAGGTCACGTCGAGAGTTTCGAACGGTTCGTGAGAAGAGTGACTATATAGCAGTATATACACTCGTCTTCTCTTTGCCACCATTCCCTTCCAAGAAACATTTCCAATGGCAGGAGACGTAATGGATGAGAGAAGGAGAAGGAGCAGTCTTATCGGAGTTTGTTCTTCGCGATTTTCACCTCTCTCGTTCTGACTATAAAACCAAACGCTGTAACGAATTACGACGCGATTCCCAGCTCGCCTTTTCCGTTTTATTCCCGTTTCTCTCATTCTCGCTCCCTGTCTCCGAACGGAGCTAATTCGCTTTAAAAATCCGCCGTTCCTCGAGTCCTCTCGAGCGTAGTCGAGTTACGGTCCGAGCTTTTTCACAGTGCAGTGAATAGTCTGAGAAACGAGTCGCTCGAATTGTGACATGGTACAATGATGTACATAGCATGTTCGAAGAAGATAGAAAATTTAAGCAATGATTCTAAAAATTAAAATGGAAAAGTTGATAAATATCACTTTTATTTGTTTGTTATTATAAGCAAAGTACAAATTATGAAGAATTCAAAGATGTAAAAATATATAGAATTATATTTACGTAATATAGAAATATGTGCAAAATAAAGTTCATTATCATTGTTATACTTAATAATTGAAACAAATTTCTATTCAAATTCCATTTTTAAAAATATTAATTTGCATAAATATCTTAAATGTCAGTTTACATATTTATGAGCAATTTTATTCTACACTAGAGAGAGATAGAGAGTGACAGGATTAGAATGGAATAGAATTATTTCTATTTCTATCTTTACTTTACTTCATTCAATGTTTATAAAATAATGCTTATAAGTTGTTTATAAGCATTGAAAAATAAAAGCTTCAATCGACATTTTTCCATATTAAATTTTATATTTGTTTTTGTATCCAATATGCACTCTTTAAATTTACTTTATGTAAACATTTTGTATACAATAATTGTTACGAATATTCGTTAATAAATCTATACATAAAGGAATTGCATTTGAATGGATATCTATTTACATGGATTAATTGAGAAATATTTTCATACCAATTTCAACATCGATAAAATGCTACAATTAATGATAATTGACTCATACCTGGTTTATTTTATAGAGGCGTGATAATAATTCGTGTATACCAGATGATAACGATATAGTGAAAAGGTATTTGCATAATTCGATTGAAACATGTAATCTGGAATATTTTTGTGGAAATCGGTATTTTGAGTTTTATGCAAATCCTTAACGTATTCATTCTGTTCATCCATTATATACGATACGATAATATTTTTGAACTAATATTGATTTGAAGGCAATAAAATTTTTCATAAATTACAAATTGAGCAATTTTATTGAATTTCTTTTTTTTACTTTTTTCTTCTTATATCACTTTTTTTTTCAAATTTTTACAACAAATGGCATCGTTCAATTTTTCAGACAATTTAATAACGATTTAATAGTAATTTGCAAAATATATTTTCGAAAATAATTTTTGAAAATATTATATTCAAATTTATTTGTGCTCTACACAGAAGTACAATTAAATTTTGAAAATTAGATTAAAATTCTCGAAAGTATTTTTCATAAATGAACATTATGTTGAAAGTCACTTTTACTTTTACTTTTAAGATCTATTAATAAAAACTATTTTCAAATTCATTTTTATTCTAAGAAACTAATTAAAATTCTAATATTCTATTAAAAATACTTATAGATATTTACTAGCAATGTTTCGCGAGAAATTCCACAAAAGCTTATCATTGATTACAAAAAGGAGATCATACATCCTAGAACGGGAGACTGTTTGTCGTGGTAAATTATTATCCCGTATTAATATCCAAGCGCGTGCCGTTATCAGCGAGTGATTTCGCCATCCGGTCCGTGAAATAATCTTTTATCAGACACGGCGTTTTAATTGGTGTGGATTTGTGTGTCAGATTAATCGCTTGATCGCTATCGGTGCGGCTGGAAGAGGATGGGGTCGCGTTACGCCGGAAACGCGCCCGCGACCTGCCCGATATCAAATGAAGATAAATGGTCCCCGGCCACGGAAGGCGATGGATAATTGAAACGTACAACGAAATTCTTTGTCCCATTGCGGTTATTTCCTTTTCGGTTTTGAAAAATAGATAAAAAGAAGTTTGAAATGATTTTTTTTTTTCGTCGTTTCACGGTGTTTTGAATGAAAACTTAAGCGTTAATAATGTATGTACTTTTTATTATTATATTACTTTTTATATTTTGATATCTCTATTATTGAAAAATCGAAGGAATTGTTATTACTTTCAATTTTGATTTTGTGCCATTCTGTAAAATATTAAAGTTTCATATTATTTTATGAATTCAAATAGAAGACAAATAAGATAAGAAGAAGAATATCATTATGAAAATTATTGCAAATATTAAATTAAATATTAATAATAGTACAAAGAGATACTTTTTCATGATATGAATTTTTATCGTTTATGAATGTTTTGTGATTGCAAAAATTCATAAAAAATACGAAATATTATTTGAATTTTGGAATTCTCATTTTTTTTTTTAAATTTACATTTTTAAAATATCATCATATTTCAAAATATCAAGTTACAATTTTTATTCTACCATAAGAAATATCTTCTAATTTTTTAATTTCTTATTTAGAAAAATATCATAAAATACCATAAAAATTTCGATATTTTAATCAAAAAATTATTGTTGTTATATATATTTAATGAATTAGTCTCTCTTTCTCTAGTATCATAAAAAATTCATATTTCTAATACTTCTCTCACATCTATACATGTAACTTTACTGATTGGACTCTAGAAATTTTACATTCCAGAAAATTTCTTTCACATTAATATTTAAATCTTTCGAGCGCAACTGTTCAGACAATTCCTACATTCTATCGATCGTCGATGACTTCGGTCCGCCATGTAAGTTGATTGGTCATTCAGAACTGTTCAATGTACTGTTTTTAACGAACTCATTCAATCGATCGTATTCATCGTTCAACCGACTTTTTTATTTTTCATCCTCCAACTTTCTAGAATTCTTTTCGATCCGTCTTTCTCGATACGCCGCAATCAGCTGCCATTATCCTCCTCGAAATTCTTCGATTCCAAGAATTCTTCATCCGTAACGACTACTGTTCTCACGCAAAGATTAATACCTTGAGATCTTCTCGCTCGCGATCGAAATCGTCGAATTCGATTACCAGATCCCTTGGACCGTCCAAATTTCGAGTTCCCACGTAGAAAACATAGAAACGAGGAGAAATCCCTCCTTCGAATCGCTCGTAAAAACTGGTTGAACGGTAGGGTCAAGGGAAAAACATCGTAGAAAAGAGCGAGAACCACGAAGGAACAGGGGGCGCAATGTCGTTTACGAAGTTGTCGGTAGATCGTCGTCGATTGACAGTGGAGGAACGGCAAAAACCACCACGAGTTTTTCCTCTTCATCTTCTTTGAGCTTCTTCGTAAAAGGACGAAGAGAAGAAAGATGATAAAATATTCAGTCGACCAAAAAGTTCTTTTCGTTTTTTTTTTACTGTAAACATTTTCTAAAACTTTGATGACTTTATTTTTTTCAAAATAATGATCAAAATAAATATTTGTAAAATATTTTATAAAATTTTTTATATCTTACTATATCGCAACTATAAAATTATCATTATATAATAATTTTCAATAATTGTTTTAAGAATTTCATACATCTTATAATTCGAATCACTTTAGTAGTCACTTTCTGTTTTAATAGTTTTTTTCTGTATTTATTTCTCCCAGTTTCTTTATTTCTTTTTTTACAAATTATTTCATTTGGACATAATTAGATTAAAAGCAAATCTTTTTATTCTCTCTTCTTTTTTATAATTTTTTTTTTTTTTCGTTAATTTCACATATCTGTTTTTTCTTTCCTTTCGATATTCTTTCTCTCTTTTTTTTATTTCTATTATTTCGAAGAATTATTTTTTATCAGCGAAAACTCTGTACTAGTTTATCGATGCGTAAGGTAATTGTGTTAAAGTTTGTTGATTATAATTTATTGGTATTAATAATGTAATTGTTAATGTTCTTGTTGCTGAATTATCGAAGGTTATGAAATCATCTCATTATTATATTTTATATACAATTGAGCAATCAAGTGAAAAACAGGCATACCATGTGTATCAATTTTCTTTTTTTAATTCTATTTTTCCTTTACTCGTTCCAGAATGTTTTAATATGTTCTATTAAATATAATATTAATATCATGTGTCATTGAATAGATTTATATAATTTAAAAAAAAATTTATGATTTTATAATTTCCTAACATAAAACTTTCTTCAATTCGTTTTCTTTTGAAGTTATGAAAATGTATTACGTATTTATTTTATATTGAGACAAATATTAGTAAAAAATAATCTATAATCAATTAATAGTAAAACTTGTTTTTCTCATATATTATCAATTGCTAAATTTTGTAAAAGAATCCATTTAACGAAGAGAAATACTCTCAAATGGGAACCGAATTTCTTAATCAATCAATGAAAAATAATTTTCAGACGATTTCTCAAACCATAAACATCACAACCGTACAAATAACGAAAAAATTTTAAGATAATCGAAATACGAAGATACAGACTAAGTTTAAAAAATATTTAAAAAATAATATTTAAAAAAAGTTAAAAAGAATATTGTTCTTCACGAGGAGGCCAGTCTAATCTAGACAAGGATGGAATCAACAATTTCCTCCATTCATTTCCTTCCTCTTTTTAACTCAAAGAATAAACGAATAAATCGGCGTTTCTTTATGCAAACTTGCGTTTAATTCGGGGCGAAATAGAAAGGCATTAATTTCGCATGCAAATACCGGCCTCCGTGCCATTCGCGCACCGGGAGTTGGAGGACTTTATCGGAGAGGGGAATGGGGAAAGAAGCGAGAAGGATGTTCAGAAATGACGTGGAACGGGGAAAGAGACATCTAGGGAGAGTGGAATAAGGGGACGAGGAAGGTAAAAAGGGAGTGAACGTGAGGAGGAAGGCAAAGAAGGGCGGATGAGATATAACGAGTAGAAACGGAAAAGAAAGGTGTAAAACAGAGAAAACGAAGTGGGATAAACATGTAGGAGAAGATTCTGTGTGTCTGAGTTGAATAGACAAGGGAAACACAGTGTTAAGAAAGAGAGAGAGAGAGAGAGAGAGAGAGAGAGAGAGAGAGAGAGAGAGAGAAGTTGAGGAGAGAAGTAAAATCTTCCAGTCAAGATTCGCAGTAGAGACAGCTTTCACGGTATAATCAAGATGTTTGTTGATGTCGACGGCGCAGGGGTTGTAGGATGGGTGAAATAAACGTAAGAACCGAACCAGGGAAACGAGAAAAGAGAGAGGAAAATAGGGAGAAGACGTGGACGTAGAAGAAACCTGTAGAGAAAGTATGTGTCGCTAGGGAGAAAGGTCGGAAATGGGAGGTGGGAAAGGAAATGCGATTCGAAAGAAATGTGAAGCGTGCGAGAAGTTTATAAAAACACGAACAAGGATATACAAATAAGATTGAATAAATTTTTATTGTTATTTAGGATCAATAATTAGTAACAATCTTCTTACATATTGTTTATTATCTAATTTATACTGTGATTTTTTTTATATTAATACGATATCTTATTAATGTGTCTTATTAATTTAATTTTCTCTTTTTGTTACAGGTAAATATATTAAACAATTCTCATAATTAAGGGAACTCTGCATATGTGAGTAGAAAAAATAAAATTTCAAATATTTTGATAAACGTAAATATCCTAAAAAAATTCTAATTTTTAGGATAATAACTAATAATAAGAAAAACAATATGTTATAACATATACAGCGTGTAAATTTATGAGAACGATAAAAAAAGTTTCACAATCGATATTTTTACGTTATATTTTTTTTTAAAATTTTTCTCTATATATATTTAAAATCGTTCTTATCATAGATTTTTTTATGTAATATCCTGCATAAATATAGATCATCCGTATTTTCAATGATAATCGTTTCATTTCATTTTCCATGCGGTATAAATTCATCTCGGTGTAAAAAGCATTGCGATCCAAGTGGAAGTACGCGACGCGTTGACTGGAGCCCGCTTAATTAAAACGCGATCTCTAGTTTCATATTCTGGCCGCATGTTGCCGCGCCGCGCCGGTGGAAAACTTTCCAGCCAGCTTATGGATGCTCGGCGAATCTTCGATGAAGCCGTGAGAAGGAAAGCTTTACAGGATCTTAAAGCTGGCCCGTTGGAAGAGAGAAATCGTTTATGATATTTTTAACTCAGTGTTTCGAGATAGAGAATAATTATTTCGCTAAATTCGAAAGATAATATTTAAACATCGCAGCAGTAATCTTATTTTTATTATTATTTTTATATGTAGATTATGATCTCTCAATGAAGAGACTGATGTTGTCAGAAAAATAGAAATAATAGCAAAAAACACTGAATTCCTTTTTAAAAAAATTTTATGAAAAAGATATTTGATTGATCATTTTTAAAGGATTGAATGTAATCATAGAAATAGGAATATTGAACAAGTACATTTACAAATAATTATAGTATTACATTTATAAATTTGATACAATAGCATTAATAATTAATAAAGGAAGACAATTTTTTGTGCTCTGTGTGTTCTTTTTACTGTATTTTCTCGTTTTTGTTTCCATAGAGGAATTTTTCCGTAATTTTGATCATTTGCTAAAGGATAGTGACTGTTATATCCGAAAAAGTTATATTTGCAATATTTACAGACTGTATATGTACTGTATACAAAAATAAAATTATTACAGTAATGTTTAGACAACGTATTACTTTCGAGTTTATTAACGAGAGAATTGCAATGGTGGATAGCTAGTTTATAATAGCGAAAAATTGTTTACAATCTTACCAACTGGGAAACTTCGCACGGTAAATTAAATGATGATTAAACTTATCACGGAACGAAACGTAGGTTGTATTTTCGATTAGGTTCGCTAGATGGGGACGACGGTTCATGATTGTTTACAGCTAAATACAGCATTCTTTTTTGGAAGAAAAGAGCGAGTGGAGACTAGATGTGATCGCGCGTTTCTTTTTCATAAGCCCAATATCTGCTTATTACTGAATCGTAAAACCGAATCAGGCAATTCGTTTGTTTATAACTAGATTGAATGCGTAGAGGAGAGGAATCGAAAGGTCATTTTCTTCGTTTCTACCCTCTGAGATCGACGTTGATATGTCTCGCGAGATTGTTACTGATTGTCATAAAAATCTGTTACCGTCGACGATATTTCTATCTTTCCATCGTTCTTCTTTAGTCAAGATTTATGTACGTGAATGTATCAGAAATTGAAAGGTGTTATAAAAATACAGATCCTATGGAGTTTTTATTATGTTTTTAAAAGAAATTCTTCCAATCTTATATTCTCGTTTTTATTGTGTATATAGAACGGATAAAAGCACTTTATATATCTTAATAAACAGAGATTATCACATCACGTATATTATCATCCATAATAGGCATGTGGTATAATTTGATGAGCAAATTTATATATATATATATTTGATTATAAATAAAATATATTAGATATGTACTAAAACTTTTATGAAAAAGACATTCGAAAAATATTTATGTTTGGATCTCTCAATATTTATTAATTGATAAATTATTATATAAGAAGATTCTGCTATTCAAATATTTATTAATAATAATTATATTTATGTATATAACGATATTTTATATTGTTCTATTTATATTTTTTTTTATGATGACATATAACGATATATTTTAAAAAATTTTAAAAAATCATCCTCGAATAATAAAGTAAAATTAACAAGATTAATCAAAATAGCAAACTATGGAATTTTCATATATTCTAAGATTCTGTTACGTAAATTTCGTTTATAAAAATTTAATCATCTTCAATTAAATTTGGATTACAATCATTGGTACATATAAATCTATCAATCTATTCCAAATCCAATCAAAATCAAAGGATAATACGTTTAAAGCAAATTTAACTTTATCACAACAATAGAAGAATCTATTAATAAAACGATTCCTTCAAATAGAATTCCACGTGAGATAACCTTCTCCAAATTTCACAGCTCATTATGTACCATAAGAATGCAGTAATATCTTCGCTAGGACCCTTTTGCAACGACGTCAGTATTCATTCTTTCCTCTTCGGTCTGGTCGCAGCCATTTCAGCCGCGGGATGTCCTTAAAAGAATTTGATATCGAATTCTTCCCTTCGGCGGCTGCCACCAGTTGAGGGAACTCTGCTTTCCAGAGGGGTACAGAGGGGGAGTGGGAAACAGCGGTGAAGATGGAGGCGAGTGCATTATCTGAAGGTTGAACGGAATCCAGCCGTACTCTCCTGCCGGAAAGGGTTGGTTTCTACGCCGACAGGAACGTTAGGCTTGGCTCATCGAGATTTTACTATCGATAGTACGGAATTATATCGCTAGATAATAACATTTTTATCCTGATTTTAATACGCGATTTCATTTCTCTCTTTCCAAATCTGCAAATCACCGAATTTCGAAATTCCGAATCGTCAATTTTTCGATATTAAACGAGGGGAAATTTTTTTTTGATTCTTTTGCTCATTCTAATCTTTTGTCGTTTAATCATTTGCTGAATAATATCACTTCTTGAATTCTAGAATTTGAAGTAGTTATTTATTCCCTGAGAATGATCATAAATATGCAATGATAATTGTATCGTTATTCCTGTTTTGTTTTTAATTAATTTAATCCTTATCATATTTCTGTTTTGTTTTGTTATAATTATACTTTATTTGATTGACAAAAAATAATGAAAAAATGTATGTTTGTTTGATTAATTTCAATGGATGATATATTTATAAAAATAAACACGCGAAATTGATATATTTTATTCCTATATTCCTTGTTTTTACATCTTGTGAAATTTCTCGTCAATCTGTTTTTATGTAATGTATTTAATTGTTATAATTAATTTTTTATTTTTTATAAAAGGATTATTTAAAGTAATATAATAATTTTAATATAATAAATTCAAAATAAAAAAAATTATAAAATCTGTAGTTGTTATGTAATCTGTATATTACTAAATATTTCTTTTAATTCTTTAGAAGTTTTATCACAGACTTGAGTTATAATTTATACAGTGAAAGAATTTTATTATATATTTCAAATTAAATTTTATAATTGTAATGCTTCTGTTATATTATTGTTTCTGACGAGCCATAATATATTTAAGATAGATCTTATAATAATAGATAATAATATTTTCTATTTTCTTACTACAACAACCAATTCTATCATAGGTATATAAATTTCTAATCTAACTTAATTATATCATATATAAATACTTATAATTATATTATGAAAATAAAAAAGTATATTTCCATTTAAATAAAATTACAATTAATTTCGTCGAAAACAATAAAAAATCTGAAATCCATTATTTCGAAAATTCTAAATAATAAAATATATTTAACAATCTTATATTTGAATTGATATTCAAATAATAAACAAAAAATAATAAATAATTATAATTGAAGGAATATAATGAAAATAAATATATAAGTTTCATCTGAATAAACAATTACAATTAATTTTAAAAAATATAAAATCATATAAAAATAATATAAAATCATTTCAGTAAACTTAATATAAATGCTAAAACGTTCGAGTTTGTACTCACATCTCATAGATTTTGATCTTACATATTTTTCTCAAACCTTATCCTCTCTCGCATTCATAGTTACCAAGCAACACCACGTTCATCGCAGTAAGAATTCACGCAATTAATATTTCCTCGGCGCTACTACGTTTCTCCTGAAAAATATTAGAACCTCCTCGTGATTGATTATCCAATTACGTAATTACACGCTCGACGCCCGTTGTTAACCAACCTCCGCCATCCTCCATCTTTCCGCAACAACCACCGGAAGAATGAGAAGAGTAAAATATAGTCGATAAATCTTACCACAGTTTCTCCGATAATAATCGCCAAACAAGAAACCATATCGAAACTGCCGTATCGCATTACGCCATAAACCGTGCAACGATGAGTCGCCTAAAGTTCTCCCATAAAACGATGGGGATAATCTCGAGACCATCCCCGTCACGCGTATTCATCCGTTTAACGGCGACGGTTAATTAAATTGAATAATTGCGTACATAAACGTTAGTCTGCGTTAGATCTGTAGTGATGGCATCGATTAAATCGCAAGTAAATATTGACAAAGTAAATTCAAATTCTTTATAAGTATTTTGAAAAGTAAATACTTTCAAATGGATTTGAATCTAAATACAATAAATTCAAATTCTTTACAAATTTAGAAGTAAAAAAAGTAGAATAAAAAATGTAAGTAAAATCGAATATTCGTTGAATGATGATTTGATGAATATATAACAATATATAATAGGCTAAAGGTTTAAGAAATATGTGAAAAATATTTTATTTATTTATTGTACTCATATTGAAATTGTATTGTATAACAATACATTTATATAATAACAATAATTACAATAATTTGTTAATAAAAAAAATAAAATTTTAAAAATAAATTATTAAATAATTAAACTAATATATTATTGGTTAATAAATTATTGTATAAAAAGATTTATATATATGTATACTGTATATTATAATATAATGTATATTAATGCATTTTCAATATGCTTCATCATCATAATCTGTTAATTACTTATAGAAGATTTGATTTATTTTAATATCTGTAATGAAATATTTATATAAATTTTCGAAATTTGCAAATACTTATTTTGATATTCATTCATCTAATATTCATCAAATAATTCATCAAAAATTTTTTATTGCATTCATTTTGTGCCATCTCAGTTTCTTCAATAAAAGTATATTTCTTTAAATTTACTTTTAAATTTTTATTTATTTGTTGATTCAATTCAAAATTAAGAATCTATTATTTATTTTTTTGTTAATTTTTATAGAAAAATATATAATAAAAAAACTTGATTCTATATTCATTTAATTAGATATTTGTTCATTTTTCAAAAATGGATTAATGACAAATATACAGATTTTATTATATTTTGCAATTATCAAAACGAATCGTTATTAACATTTTATTAATATTCAAATTCTATGAAATAAATTTTTTATATTGAATTTGATTCTATTAATTATCATTATTAGTCTTTTGCGTTTCCATGCAATATATGTATCGGTTTACGAGCGTACTCGTGATTCGCGCTTCTATTGCAGTGTTCGGATAGTTGCGGTCAAACACGCTACCGAACGATCATCAAAAGTACCTGAGACACGAAATGTACTATCGTAAAATCGTTTATGGGAATGATGAGATTTGTCTCGTCTCCCGATAAAACTTTGACATTGAAACTCTAGTTTATAATATTATCTCTGATCAAAAATAGAAATGCTAATCTGTTCAATATATCGAAAATGATTACGGCACTTTAAAAATTAATTCTACAGAAATCTACAACAAATTTGGAAGATTAGAGTATTTGTTTCACTATTAGAAGTTTTCGTTTCGATTATATTTTGACAAATTCAATAGTTGCTAATGTCGTTTATAGATTTTATTGAATAAGGGTTTGCAAAGTATTTTTTTCCACAACTTATGTCTAGTTTTTGGAAAAAATCAATTTTAAAACAAAGTGCAAATTTTCTGCTTTCTAAAAATATTTTGTACCTTTATGATAATAGTTATTCGGTTACTTTTGACATGAAATTCTGCTAACTTTCATGAATAAAATGATATAAATAGTTATTAGATTATATATAAACATAAGATTATATATATATTTGATAATTATTTAAATATATAATAGTGAAAGTTAAAAGAACATATAAAACATAATTATTTTCATTTATATTTTTTAATTTATTTTAAAAGCTTTTTAGGAGAAAATTTATTTATAGCATGAAAAGAATCTTTCTTACGGAAAGATTGATGCTATTCTTGATGTTTTCCTTAACACAAAAGTTTATTCTATTGTATAATTAGATTTTCCTCTAGAGCTTTATTTCTTGAAATAAATTGAAAAATTTTAATAGTAAGGATATTTTGGGTAAAGACCTGACTATGTTATATAAAACTCTAATCGTTATTTAAATATATTTATACGTTTATAATCTAATAATTATTTATATTATTTTATACGAAAAATTCTACAAAATCATTTTAAGAACAATTTATAACTATTACTATAAAAGTTTTTGCAAATTTGCATTTTTCTTTTTAATTTGATTTTTCAAAAACTGCAATATTTTAGAAAAATATTTGCAGATTCATATTCAGTATATTGAAATCTATCTAAAAATTTAAATTTATTTAAAATTACAAAATGAAATATCTATGTGTTAAACAATGTTATTTTCTAAAATACGAATAATTAGGATATCTGAGTATTTGGAAATGACTTGGATAAAATGTTTCAGCATTCAATAAACATAAAAGGGAAATATTTAATTTCCTTCCTTTCACATTTATCTTCGTTTAAATTTATACAGCGTTCATTGAGATTTACGAGAATGTGCGATTCGTGATTAAGTTATCGCACGAGATCTGCAAACAAACGAATATCAAAACAAACTCGTAAACCATCACAATTATGGTAACGAAAAAAATTTTATTTTGAAGAAGAATTACAAGATTTGAACTTCGCGTGAATTCAATTATCGATAATCGAATTCGAACAATAATAATTATATGACTGTTGGAAAATTGAAATTTAAGTCGAGTATATATATGAAGTAATAAAATCGAAATTTAATATCGATTTGCTTTTACCAAACTTTGAAATTTTTTTTTTTATCTTATCAAACGTAGAAAAAAGTCGAATAATGAAAGATAGAAAGAATCAAAAATTAAATCATATTGATGAAACATTAATGGAAACAATATTGGGAATACTGGGCATTTTTGCCGTAGATTATCTCGTACAATTATTCAAATTATTGCAAATTAATCCATCAATCAGTAATGGCCAAAATTTAATAGTTGAAATTACGAATAAAGTTACTTCGACAAGTTATTTTAATAATTTATTGTTCAAAATATAATAATAATCGCAAATAAATGTAATGCTGTGGTTATATTAAAACGGATTAATTATAATACCTAAAAATAAAAGTTATTCAATAATTAATAATTAGATTTGAAATTTTTAACTAGTTTCTTTTTCAACTAATTAACACCCAACTCTATCATCAATCGTATATAGCTTCTTTTTACGACAGAAATAAAAAAATTAGATAAAAGAAGAAACGAGAAAAATTGGCTCGAATGCAGTTAATTATAAATATAATCGAATTAGCACAAACGATTATGAATATGGAGGCAATCGCATGTGAACGCGAGTACAACGGGCCATAATGATGGTGTTACGTG
Organism: Apis florea; assembly: GCF_048593485.1. NCBI lineage: Eukaryota > Metazoa > Arthropoda > Insecta > Hymenoptera > Apidae > Apis > Apis florea. The sequence continues at coordinate 447,202 of NW_028256772.1, forward strand.
CATGTAGATAATGAAGTTTCGTAATTAACCAAGTAAATTAAACGATGGTTTTGGTAACGCATACGTGAGGATAGAATGTTAGTAATATCCTACATCATTAATTGCTCATCAAATAGTGCGTCTACGTTAAATTACATCGACCGCTATTAGCATCGAGAGTTATTTAATAGTGCGTTTTTTAATTGAGTCTTGCGTTAGAGGTATGGTGATACGTTTAAATGTGGATATATTTTCATAAATTATTTCTTCAAATGCAGAAAAAAAAGTAACGAAGCAAGTAATATAATGTTTTTATTCGAGAAACATTTTTTTCATACGTTACATTTTTTCCAATATTAAATCTTATTTTTATATTTAGGATATGTATCATATATGTAGATCAAAGTTGGATGTTAAATCATTGAAAAAGTAACTAGTTAAAAATTTCGAATAAAATTACTTTAAGTAATTATTTATTAAAATGTTTGAATAATATTTATTCGTAGTTATTATTGATCCACTTTTCATATAACCTCGACTGTTTGGCACTATATTTATTTGCGATTATTATTATGTTTTGTATATTACGATTATTGTTATATTTTGAACAATAAATTATTGAAATAATTTGTCGAAGTAACTTTATTCGTAATTTCAATTATTAAATTTTGCCTATCACTGATGCGAACTAAGTAAAGATATTAAAAATTTTTTTTTTAAATATCGTATATAAATCTTAATTAAAGTTAATGATTTATTTTTTCTTCAATTCCTATTATAGAGATCTCTATCATATTTTCTTTCATTTATCTCAATTGAATAATCAATAAAAAATATTTATATCTCGAAATCGTAATATATAATTGCTAATTGACCATATTTCATAAAATTTCCTTTTCGTCATCTTTTGACAAGAACTAATAGTTTAAAAGATTATGAATTAGAACATTCAAAAGACATTATTGGGATAATTAAGTACATTAAATATGTAGTCATTAAATACATTCTTTGAAAATACTTATAAAAATAAATATAGAGTAAACCAAATGATGATTTTCAGTTTGATAGTGAAAAAATAAAAGTTTTTTTTTGCAAATGTAAAATATTTTTTTTTTGACATTAGGAAGTAACATTCTTTTGTAGAGTTGTGTGCATAAATTTTCTATTGTTCTATTGTGTGATATATCATTTTTTTAAAATTTAACTTTTATTACTTCTTTCATTTTTTTTGAAATAGAATTACCTATATATAAATAATTATTATATTAATTATAAAAATATTTAAATATCCAAAAGAATATTAATGATCTGATTAGCACGATATATAATTAGTTAATGAATAGATATATAAATAATAGTTTAAAAGATATCAAATAATAAATTTGAACACTATATAAATTAATAATAATAATAAATTTTTAAATTCATTTTTTATTTTAAAATTGCAGCTTAGACAGTCTTAGATTCGCTTAAAAATTATAATGTTTGCATGCAATTCTCGCTGGCAATGTGTGAACAACAAAATAACTGATAGATTACAAGATTATATAGGAAGAAAGAAATGAAATAATATGAAAAGTTATTTTATCATATCATGATACAACAAATATGAACTGAATTCTTGTTTTAAATCGATTTTGCCTCCATCTGTTATATAATTAAATATTCTATAATTTAAATAATTAAAGATAATTTCACATAATGTTTCTCTTAATATAAATATAAAATTTTTGCTCGAAATAACTCTGAGATGAAAAACTAAAGAAATATTTAAACAAAAATTGTTTAACAACAATCCAATCTTTTAAAAATTAATATCGTTCATGTATTCTTTCTCGCAATAACTTCTTAATCTTATCGATTATTATTATCAATTTACAAATGATATTAATTAATCGATTATATTTCGAGCGGTAAACATTTCGAGACTAACGAAATTATTCAATGAATTTAACTTCTCGTCAACTGACTTCTTATTCGTGCATCCCTCTTCTCGGCCTTTGATGTCTGCCAGAGAAACTCGACAATGCAACTTCACTATCGGATCAGCTTACATTTAACACGACACGAGCATTACGTCGATATTAAAAGTATACATCAAACGCGTGTAGTATACATCATATGGTTCGTAGCGAAAAGGTACGCGGCATGATCTTTATTTGCTCTCCGCGTTTTTTGACTCGGGACGAATCAAAGGGAACGACTTCGCTAAGTCCGTCGAGGAACTACACTTCAAACGAAGTTAAACTAGACATGTCATCGTCTTGTTTCCTCGAGGAATATCGAGCTCGGTTTAGTTTGGAACGTTGTTGGGAGATATAGCACTATAAATTACTTCATGTAGATTTATGTATTACTTATGTAGATCTTTTTGTGCGATATATATTGAATTTTATTTAATCTCACGGATGTTAATTTCACGGACCATTTTAAGAATTATTTTTAATATTTATTATTTTTTCTTATGCATTCTTTTATGTTTATTTCTTAAATAACTTATAGACAAAAATGAGAAATATTAAATATTCGATATATTTTGATATTTTTTTTTTTTTTATATGAACTTTTATTGAAGAGTTTTATGTTCTCCAAATAAAAATTCGTAATGATTTGAATATTAATCAAGTATAATTTTATTATACATATATTTATTTCTTTTCGTTAATTTCATATAATTAATGATTTATTTACTTTATTACATCTATCATAGATCATATGGTACATTTAATATATTTCTTCATGTGAATTGTAAAAATATTTATTTATTTATGCATTTTTATTATTTTTTTAACATTTCTGAAATTTTTTTAGAAATAATTTTTATTTTGATGATGTAAAAAAATATTTTTTGATTCCATTATAGTAATTCTTTTTTTTTTAGAATTTTTATGTAATTATTTCAGTAAAAATTTTTAAATATATAATTAGATAGTGCACATAACATATGTATATACATATAAATTACGATATTATACAATCTTTACAAAAAATATTTACATAAATTTTTCTCCCAATGAAATATTTTTTATATTAAGTTATACATTTCATTTTTTTATTTAGTATCAAATTTTTATAATTAAATGAACTATAACAAAATTTAATATATTTAAAACAAATTAATTACCACAAAGATATGTATAATATTATACAAATAATACTTTCTATATGCTCTCTAATTTAAATTCATTTGAATGTATAACTATATTTAGTATCATTTTCATTAAAGAAAAATTCGAAAAATTTCATAAAAATAATTAAATAATTTGATTATTCCTTTTCTTTTTTTTCAATAAGATCTCAAAATATTTAGAATTGTATTATTATTGTATATTATATATGTTGACATATCAAATATCTGTCAAAGATGATTAGTGATTACGACCACCTACATCTGAAGTTATGTACGAAGTTGCGGTCAGGGCTGAAACGCAGGACTTTTCTAAAATGTGTCCATAAAAACTTTATGGGTTAAAGAGATGCCCGTTCACGACTCGCGGCAATCGTGCATGCTGCTACGTATATGGGAGACATTGCAGATCGATAATGAAAATAATGAGATCGTGGCGCGGAATGGCAATCATTAGACGGGAACTTTCGATTTGCGATAAAAGCATCGAATATAAATCATTGGTTACATTCGACTTGCTTTTTCTAGTCTCGGTTCAGTTTAGTTGATGAAAAATGCTTTGAGGTTAGATCAATGATTCTTGTAACTCGATTGAATATAAAATGGTTTTAACGATGCTTCGTGTAAGCAAATACTCAGTTGTCGAGGACATAGATAAAAATTTAATTAAATGGATAAAGGAGAACAAATACGCTCGCAATTAGTGCTTCAAACTGATTATTTATGTTACATCGTTTGCTCTTGTTTAGATGTCTTATATATCGAAATAAAACTTGATCAGTATGTTTCAAATGATTTTGTTTTAATTTGTTTTTCCTTGTAATTATCGTTATTGGCGCAGAATTATTGAATAGCAAGTTGTACTAATTATTTTGTAGAAAACACGAAATGGACTTCTTTGATGTATCATGATATATATATATATATGTTATAAGAAATTAATTATATTCAAGTATTTTTAATTTGTCGAATTATTTTGAAAAGTTTTCATTTTATAACTATAGTATTTGATGTGTTTAAATACAAAAATTATATTACATAATTTAACTTTTTATCATTTCAAAAGAAAAATTAAGATAATAAATAATTATTTTATAAATAATAAATAATTATTAATAAATAATTAATAATTAATCTAATTGAAATGATATCAAGATAATGGTAAGAATTAAGTACATATAGTACAATAATACAGAATGAAGAATATGTATAAGTTATTAATATAAGTATGTCACATTAGATTTATATGAGTTTCAATTATATAATTCAAATTAATGACAATTAAATTTAATTTGTTTAAAATAACTTGTTTAAAATTATTGGATCTTTAGATTTAATATGTAATATTTTATAATTAATTTAATACACATTATTTAAAACAATTTACAATGCAGAATAAATAAAATAGCAATATATTGAAATCCATTATTCATATATATATATATATATAAAATGAAATTATTCTATTTGTATAACAAAATAAGAATTTTGAAGTAATAATAAAATTTAATATGATCCATCTATTCGATATCAAAAATAATATACTATTTTTAAAACTTGTAACTTTACAATAAGCCACTGAATAATAATTTTCTTTGAAAATTAATCATTTCAGTACAATTTACTGACGAAATGCGAGTGATCTCCACAATGTCAATAATTTTATGGCAACTCTAATTTCGTGTAGCGTTTGAAATAAATAAGAACCAAAAAGACAATTATCCTAATTGACTGATCGTAACACACAAAACGAAATATATTAGAACATTATGCATCCGAAAACATAATTTTCACACATTGAAAATTTCTGGACACGAAAATATTGGGGAAAATAATAATAAAATGGTGATCCGATAACATGGTCATCGCACGGAAAAATTAAAGTGCCGCTTTATTATGACGAAATAGGGGAATGGCGAGCGTGTCGACTAAGAACGATACAATTTGACGCCAGCAATTAATTCGCGTTCCAGGAATGTCGTCGTCGGATGAAACGACTTCCTCGTACTCGCGTAAGGCGCAACAAGTGAAGGGGAGATTCCACAACGTTCCAGTGACACGTAACATATATACATACACACGAACAGTTTCGCCCTTTTGTTTTTCATCATACACAAAGAAATTGCAACACCGTGCGTGAATCATCGGTATTTCTCTTTATTCAAAATCGACTGGACTCCGCCATTGATTTACGCGTAAATTTTATCAGTGTCCAAACAACTCATGCTAGTCGTTTCTATGTAAATTCGGTTTAATGCGAATATTGGATGATATTTTAATTGTTGTTTTACATTTACTTATCTTTTTGGGTTTCTCTGATAAAATTTATCAAGGAAAAATCGTATAAAATTTTAGAATTATGGAAATAGTAAAATTTTATCGACTTATATTGATTTGTGAATTCTTTATATAAATGATCTTTTGATATTGATAAATTTCTAATGAATTTAGAATATAAAAATTCAGAATTTTAGAGTATATATATATATATATATATAATTAGTCAATTATTTATAAAATTAAACTTTTTTTTGATTATATTAAATGCAAAAATAGAAAGAGAATATTAGTTTTTAGAAAATTAGTTTAGAGAATTAATTTAGAATTGAATAAAAATAAAATTGAGTAAACAAAAATGAACCGTTACATTATTTCTTTGTTATTAACATCTAAGAAAAATTCTGGTCGTAATCTGAAATCATTCTAAAAATTTTATTCAAAAAGTAAAATGGAATTTACACTTTGGCTAATGTAAACAGCAATATTCATCTTCTCGATGAAAATAATTTTTAAAAATAATTCTATGGTGTCATTTTCCGGATCCAGACACTAAAGAAATGGTTGGCTGTTCGAGGATGGACAGATTGCGGGCCCGTCTGCTTTATATCGAAAGAAAGATCGGCGCATACGGAGGTCGCAGGTGTTCCATACGAGGCAAGCTAAAAGCCGGTCCTGAACAAATTACCTTTATATCCCGGCTGTCGCGGATCTCGTCGTCGATAGGCGTCGTACCCCTAACGAAATTTGTGGACTCGGCCGGTGACCACTATTGAAAGAGTAGATCCGATTGTCTGTTAGGGATAAACGTTTTCAAATATATCCAGTTCGGGGACAGGTGTTTCTTATTTAAAAGAAAATACGTCGTTAGTCGGAGCGTGTTAAATTGAGATTATATGGGTTCAGCTTGTCCGGCTATATCGCGAAGTGACGTGGAAATTGTGATAACCTCCTTTAAATGTCTCGCCATTGACCGAAACAGAGTTAATTGGACAGTACGTATCTCGTTACCTCCCGTTTAACCCTTTTGACACACGACTATTCACCACGTCTAACTATAATATTGCCAGCTCAAGTTGTACACGTTAATATTTCAAAGCTTTGCAACTATGATATGAATATGTACAGTCAGTTGTAAAAATTTTTTAAACGGATTTTTTTAAATCTTAAATTGTAACAATATTTTATAATATTTTAATTAGTAATTACTACAAGTTGTATCATTAAAATTAAAATAAACAATAATTTATAGAGATTAATAATTGTATGTAAAATAAAATACGTACATACATGTATATTGTATAGCAATTTGTTTAAAATTTTAATATTTTTTCATTCTTTTTTTTTTGAATTAATTATAAAATATAAGTTTATAATGGTGTACAAGATATAGAAATATTTTCAATTAATTTTCAAAATGTTAAAATTTTAATATTCTATTATTTTAAAAAGTTAAAAAATATTCTCAGTCGAAATTGTATTTAAAACACGAGAAAATGATGAAATTTTAAGAGTTGCTTTCACGTGTTCGAAAGAATTTTCCATCGAAAAAAAAAATTATTGCATTTATATTATGCTTATATATGCACATTAAAACCAAGATTTTTGTGTTAAATGAATTTTCTTGTGAGATAATATATATGTATATATGTATAATAATATATGAACTTTCGTAGCTGACTGTACGTATATAAAGTATGCCAGACTTTAACTTCAAGATGATGAATTAAACAACACATCATTTGCAGAGCGAAGTTCAACTTATATCCTTTTGAATGAATGAACATAGTCTACGTACATTACCTAGAATAAACTTTGAAGAACTTTATAACACTATTTCTGACGTGCTTACGTGTATTTAAAAATAGTAAGTTTTCTTGAAATCTCTACTTTATAAGAAAACTAGGATAATTATCTTACGTACAAATTTAAAATCCCTGTCAGCAAGTGTACATACACATATCCCGTCATTTATTTACTACAAGCCAAAAATAACGACTTAAAACGTTATCATCACTGTCTACCGCGAAATCCAAAATTTTTCCACTTTTATTTTTCCATTTCTTTCATCCTTGTGCGTTTCACGATAGCCACGAAGAATCACCCCCTACCGGGCATCCCTTCGTCAGAGGTTTACACATGACTACATCCACGGGTCCGGAAACCGGAGGCTGTAGACTGGAGCAAACACGCGAGCACACTTCTATCCTCGTATAAATATTCCTGCTCGCCACGTGTACATTGGTATACACACAGGAACCTCGCATAGAGGCAAAACTACACATCAGCCCAGTACGACAAACGGTAATCTGTCGTGTGTGCGTGTGTTTGTGTATGTGCGTGTAGCAGGTCGTAAGGGGTTATCGTAGCTTGAAGGGTTCGCGAGGAGGAGGCGGCTGGAAAGCGAGAGGGACATCAAAGCGAGATTGGCCGTGTAAACCTTCGAGCAACAAAGTCGATTCCTCTCTCCTTGCCGCTCTTCCTTTACTCGGTTGTCCTATCCGCTGTTTGCGACTAAGATTCCCTCTTTCTCTCTCTCTCTCTCTCTCTCTCTCTCTTCGTCTAAAACTTGTCTAGGAACATTAGGAAACGATGAAGAGAGAATCTGGGATAAAAGGCCTATCTATATCCTTTTATACTTCTTGTATGCGTTGCCGTATAAAATTTATGAAAATTTTACGAGAATTCTATTCTTTTGTTTTTTAGTGAAGAAAAATCGGATTTTCTGAGTGATTGAGAAATGATTAAGATTGAATGGAATTTAAATATTAGAGTGTTTAAGGATAGGTTGTAACAAAATACAATGATGTTAATCTTAATACATTCTTCAATTTGATTATATATGAAATATTCTGAGGATAAAATATTTTGCATATTTACAAGTTTAATTTTTTTGTAACGGAATAGGAATAAAAAGATTACAAGGATTTGTGAAAAATAATTTAATATTTTATTATATAATATTATGTAATATTAAAATATATTTTTAATAATTAAAATATACTTTTATAAATATACTTTTAATTTTAATTTTATTAAATTTGAAATTTATGAAAACGAAAATTTAATTTTTAATTTTTTAACTAATAATACTAATACTAATACCGCAGATTACGATTTTCATTATTTAAATACAATTTATAATAAGACAAAAATGAATACATAACATTTTTTAATTTAATTCAAGATCTTTTAAATACTTATTATATACTGCACATTAAGTGTATTTACATAATTTCATTTAATTCAATTTTATTTATTCGAAAAATTAAATAAATTATATTAAAGTCATAACGGGAACAAAAACTTTCAAGAGACGTAACTTATTTAACATAATTTTAAATCCAATTTTCATTTTATTTCTTTAAATTAATTTTTATCTTTATGCCTAATTAACAAAATGGTAAAAAATCGTGATATAATAAAAAGATAAATAGTTAAATTTACAAATTCTTTTATGCAAATAGGAAAATAAAAATATTATATATTCAAAAATGAGGTTCATAAAATTTTTTTACAAATTTTCTTTAATTATTAAAATAATATTTGTTAAAAAATATATGTTTTCACTTTAATCTTATTATTTTAGTATTGAAACATTGAAATAAAAAATTATCCTAATAATTGACAAAACGAAAGACTTTCATACATTTATAAGAAAAATAATTTTCATGTTCACATTTATTGTCAAATTAATACAAGAAATAAGAATTAATAAAATATTAAAGTATACACTATTCAGTAAATATTTATTAATTTTTATAAACAAACCTGATATTTAACTGCGATATTTTTGTAATCGAAAAGACTTAAGGTCAGACTTAAGATTCTGGATCATTGAGGCAACCTATTATACGCTCGTTACGAAAGAAACCGAAATTAATGAGCAATCGGCATCAGAAACGGAGTTATCTCGTTAACAACTGATTTTTTAGTAATCAAAATAACGATTGTGGCTGATCACCGATCAATCAAACGATCCTTAGAATATTAAAATTATTGTAATATTAATTCGTTTATCGTCTAATTAAATTAAAACAATTATTATTATTCCTTTAGCAAAAAATTTTTGGCTAAATACAACTCATATTCATTCATCATATGAAATTCATTGGACATAATTTTTGAAATGTAAAAGTGTTATATATATATATCAAAAACTATGTATTATATATATATATAAAACACTTTTACATTTCAAAAACTAAGCTAAATATTTCTCTTTTTGTCGGTCAAATACTTTATTCCAATTAATATTTTGTATTTTCGCTGCATTTTTTAACATAATACATAAAAATTTAGATAACTTTTTTTTTTTGTATTTATTATACATCACCCATCCAGTTAACATTTCCATGTGTTTTATATTTGTATTATAGTATCTTACATATTATTAAAAAAATTGCAATATTTTCAATTAATCATCTATTGACTCTCGCCAAAAAATTTTTCCAGGTATAACAAACTTTTTTATCTATAAAATATATAAAAGATCAAAAGAAATCAACATTGTCGATTTTTTCTACGAAGGAGATCAAGCCTGATCAACAAGATCATTACTTAGTTCTATTTTCACGTCGTCCGACTAATTGCTGGCTTTTCAAGCGTGCGCACAACGCACGCTTATGTACTTTATGCCAGCTGCAAACAGCTATTGCAAACGGATAACGCAAAGTGTTAGAAGTAAGTAGTTTGCTTTAGAGCATCATCAGCTTAAACACTGAATCGATCGTATTCTGTCTCATCGTGATCCACATATAACGGTTAAATTATGCATCGAAGAGGAGAAGGGGAAGACAGAACGAAAGCAGAGGGAAATGGACGAGCACATGAGCTAATCGAGTCGTTAACGAGGCAATGTCAGCCATGCTAGGGGTGGCGGTGCAGAAACGGTGAAAAGTTGGATTTATCGTTGAACTTTTTCATGGGAAATAAATTACAGAGAGGAAAAAATGGACGGAGCGTGTCCGACCACCGAGCATGCGGGAAGATGGAAACGACGGCCTGGAAACAGAGATGGAAGGAAGCACAGTCTGGAAACAGAGGTGACTTCTATAAATAAAGGGATGGCGTGTGAGAATTTCGTAGCAAAATTCGTTTCTTTGTTACCGAGTTTTTGATCGAGTTTTTTTCCTTTTTCTAATATTCAATGTAGATTATGTTATCAATTTTGTTCGACCTTGTGATATTTAGAATGAAAGTGGTTCTACATAAAAAGTGGAGTAATAACGATTTTGTATGTGGATGAATTATGGATAAATGTTATTATATTAATCGTGTACATTAATTCTTGTTGAATGTATGTCGGCTTAGACGTGATAGTTATACTTTTATCGCATCGGACATATGTCATATCGGAGATAACGAAACTATGTAAATATATGATATCATGCGATATATGGTATGTTTGAAAATTATCTTTTCATTTTACTGTTGTAATTTTATATTAATTTGTTGATTAATTTGTTAAATAATTATCATATTATATAATCATATTTAAAATAGAATATTTTATCAAACAACGATGATCAATATAGATATAAACTAGAAATATAAATTATATCATATATTAATACTATTCATGTGAATTGATGACCTCGTGGCATGTCATAGCGTAATACTTAAGTAAATAACTTAATATTATTTTAAAGGAAATTAAAATTTTATTAATAGATCGAAGTAATATTAAAATATTTCTTTCTTTTTTTTTATGCAAATTCAATTAATGTTATTTAATAATGTGAAATAAATTTAAAATGTTCAATTTTATATAAATATTGATTTATTAAAGCAATTTTTTAATAATTAACACATAATTTTTATAGAAAAAAAAAATAGATGAGAAAAAACTCATGTTCAACATATTTCATTCAACGTATGAAATTCGATTTCTCTTTTATTGTTGTTATATATCATTAAGGAATACCATCATACCACTACTAATTCTCTATTTTATTATTAAAGATATCTTCTCTAATAATAGAATACATGTATCTATAATATACAGATAATATTTATAAAAATTAATTAAAAAATTAAAAAAAAATAATAAATTATTATATTAAATTTCTGTTTTTCTCATGTAACAGAAAAGAAAAATGCAAAAGAAAAATATTTTAGAAACACTTAAGGATTGAATATAAATAGATTTAGACTTTTTTTTAATAATATAAAATTCTTCTTTTAATAATAATTAGTAATGATGTTATAGACTATAAAAATAACAGAATTTACTTATCTGATAATTATTTGTTTATTATTACAATTCATTGATGTATTAAAATAATTTTTAAATAAGAAACTTGTTTGTTATTTAAAATAAAGATATGTAATGAAAATATTTAAATAAATATATAAACTGGAAAATTGATATTTTGATCATATGTAATATTGAATATACTTAATGAATAATATATAGAGTCAAAAAAAAGATGATTAAGAGGATTTATTTTTATTTGATCGATTTAATATTTTTATTCCTCGTGATACTGAATACTGTAAATCGTTAAAATCTTGAGTTTTCTTTTTAATATCTTATATTTTTTATAATATGTACATATATATTTTAAGATCATGAATAAGATTATAGGTTTTTAAAACTTTTCGGTCATTTTTCAAATATTTGTCATCATTTCCATTATTTGATATTCACATAAATATCACTTGTTTTTTCGCACTTCGTTTAAATATCCTATTATTTATAAACGAGCCATTGCGTTTTTCAATCCAACCCACTTTCATTTTTCTTCAGACCATTCCTTTGCCCATTTTTGGACACTGTGATCGCGAGGAATAATCGATTCCTTCTCCGAGAATTGACCAAGGTTACCACAGATCCACGCTCCCAACCGGTCTCTTACATAACATCAAATTATAACACATCTGACCAAGTTTCTTTTAAACAGTATTTCAACGACCTGAATGCCTCGGTGAAAAAGATTCGCAATTTTTCTTCCGTTAGAGCAGATAGTACAAACTTCTAAGTGGAATAAGGTCAAACAGTAGTCAAACCGAGGAAGATTAAACGATAAAATACTACATTCCAGCATTAAACTCGCCTGTCCCATTATTTACTCTTACACACTCTTCCCGACATCAGAAATTTCCACCCGAGATGGTAGCGAGAAAGGTGTCCGAAATCTCCACCGATTTCGACCATTATCCGTAGAAATATGATCCCGAGGCAAGACGCAAGAAAACATAACTTTCCTTTTCAAGAAGTGGCCAGGACCACACGTCTCCATTGTTACAGGGAAAGGGACCAGAGAAACGTGGCCACCATTGTGCGCGCGCGCCGTGTAAAATTCTACCTGGCCCCTCCATTATATCACCGCGTTGAAAGTGCACGTGCGTGGTCGCGATTCAACCGGTCGGGGGACAATGAACGAGAGACGAGGATGAAAGCTCACGGTTACACGAGCGATAGGGTCCTCGTGGAATAATCACTGCGGGGATCGATGTAATCGCTGCTATCGTCCTTGATACACCACACCGCATTCCCTCGACTTTCACGCAAATCTTGCCGTAAATGGCCGGGTCGAAAGTGAACGGACCACGACACGATGCGTCGCGTGTATACAAGGTGTTTATAAAAACATTGGATATTTTTGGATGATTGATTTTGAATATCGAAACAAATATGAAAATTTTACTTATTTGTTTAAGTTATAAGCAATTTAATCGTTATAACCAAATATTGAACAAATTTAGGTAAATTTTTCTGACTTAGAAGAAATTGTTGTTGAAATAATTAAACAAAAATCTAATATTCTATGTAAATAAAAATAGAATTTGAAATTGATTGCATTTTTATTATAATTGTAGACACTTATCGAATAAAATTAAAATATTATAATATTATATATTTCAAATTATTTTAAAAATAATTATTATTTTACATAATTATTAAAACAATATTATTTCAGTATTATTCAAATTTATGTCTGATTGATAGTAATGCATTGCATTTAAAATAATGTTATTTTAAATGAATTCGTTCTGATTTGATTGATAGTAACGTATTGTAATATCTGTTTGTTTAGATGATAAATTTTAAAAAATCTAAGATATTTCATATTTTTAGAAACTTTCGCAGATCATTATGCAATGGAGATAATTTTTGGAATCATTGGAAGTATTTATGATAAAGGATTTCATAGAAAATGAAAAAAGACGAAATACATGTTGGAATTATGTTAGATATTGGTTAAAGTTTGAAACTAAAAGTACAAATATCAAAAGAATAAAAAAAAAATAGTAAATTAATAAATAGAAGGCTTTACTTAGATTCTATATTGATATACAGATCATTTTAGATTATATATTATAATTGCACAAATATCACAAAATTTATATTTATACGTTATAATCTTTGGTAAATCAAAATTTAATATAAATCTCTAAAATTGGTCAATCCAAATGCATAATGTAAAAAACTTTTGCATAAATAAATGGAAAACTAATTTCAATCAAATATAAATATAATAACAAAATTATTCAAATGAAAATATCTTTTCCATAATTAAAGATTTAAGTTTAAAAATTAAAGTTCAAAGTATCACAGAATTACTGTTCAAAACTTTAGTGTATAACTCGTGTTCATTTAATGTAAAAATTCATTTTATTCAAAATCTAAAGATACGTTAACACTGTCATATCCGACACCTCGATAATAATAAACGTAAGTTTTTTTCAATACAAACTTGTCACGGCCTGTATATCTTGATTGCCAATGAAATTCTATTCTCTCGAAATTTGTCTCGTCAAAGCTTCTCTTCCGCTCGATAATGCAACGGGACATCGCCGAGAGCGAGCGAACATGGTCCAGGGTCAGGGTTAACGATGCTAACAAGCCGTGGCTGACTGACTTACGACTAATTCAACCGTTCCCTCGTCCACAGAACAACAGATGCCAGCAGCCACGTCTCGCCAATAGGACTCGATGCGGGCCAGAACTTTGGCCTCGTTAGGGTGCGGTCCTACGAAAGGCTGCAATTGTTTGTTATTGTTGTGACGTCACCTCGTTAAGAGCCGGCCGCGCGTCTATTCTCGTTAGACGGTCATTTGTAACCCTACATAGCCGCGAGGACCGCGATTGGGAAACGCGGGAAACCGAGCTGGAATGCGGTTGAATTCGTTTTGTGAGATTTGAACGCTCGACGAATTCCTCCGTGGATGCTTGATGGAGGCTAAATTGATTTCGGGGCCCTTTTGCGCTACGGCCTATGATGAATGGAAGAGTGGATAAAGGGGATGAATGCGGGAAAATTGTCGTGGTTGATTGTGAATCCTGAGTTTCGTATTTCGTATTCGATTCTCGAATACTTTGCACCATTTGTCTTTTTTTCTTTCTATTTAAATTTTTTGGTAAGTGTATTGTATTTAAAGTGTACTATTTTTTTTATTACTACTATTATTAATAAATATATAATATAGAACGTGTGCTAGCACGCATAAATACATTCATTCGAATAATATAGCTATCTATCAACGACTAATTGCTGAACTAATTGCGCGAAATGACAATCGTGTCTATCAAATTGTAATAATTGTTTGAGAATTATTTTAGAGTAGGTTTGAAAGATTACGATATAATTTTAAAATTATATATTTGACGGATAAATCGTAATTCTAAAGATGTAGATACATTAGAGAATAAAACTCTTAAGATTTGTTACTAGCGAATACTGTATTCAGAGTGAAAATCATTAACAGACAATAATTTTTAATATAGTCCATGTATAAATTTTATTCTCTGAATTAGGATTAAGAATTAAAAATGTTGAGTTAAGAATGTATGTATGAGTAACATTGAACTTTCAAATGTATTCGTTTAAAATTATTCTAAAGCTGTGTGATACAGTAATGATTTCCAAGAACTAAAAGCATTTCTCATACATTCACTTCAATTTTTTAATCCTTTTAAAAATCAATTATAAATCTAATTACAGTTTTATAAAAAATATGTTTTGCAGTCTCAAATTTTTTACTTTATTTTCTTCGAATGAATGAATGAATGAATGACTTGAATTTGGAATGTTCTTTTAACATTTTTTTCTTTTTTGTGAATCATTTCTTTCTTTACAGTTTTAGAGAAAGAGTTAAGGAAATTTCTTTTTAATAAAATTTTATCCAATGCGAAGCAATCTTTGTTTCAAAAAAAGTCTTATTTTTTCTCTGTTTTCTCTACACTTTTATTCTGTTTCTTCTATATTTCTTTCATTCCATACTTCAAATTATTATGCACCAAAACTATAATTTCTATCATAAATTTATTCACAATAAACAATTCTATTTCCTCGGAAATTGAGCAATACTTTTCTTACATTCGAGGACATTTCATTCAGACGATTGATCAACCAATATGATTTTCAACCATCAATTAACTATGATGCACGTTTTTATTTAAAAGATTAAGAGAGAGAGAGTATGATACGTACAAACAGCATCAATTCCATGAACAGTTTTATATTATCGTGGTATCAGAGAAAGCGGATAATAGCGTTGGCTAAGCAAACAGCCGATTTTTATTAGCCTCCGTTGTCCCTTTGTGAACGGAGGAGCTTATCGTCAAGGAGGAATTCTCTCTTGCGTTCGTCCTTTGCTCTAACGTCTTCTTCTCATTGTCTCGTCCATCCCCCCTCCCCCCCCCCTGACTCTTCTCATCTTCCACAAGGAACGTTTCAAAGCATCATGGATGAGTGTCTCTCCACCCAAGATTCGGAGGACACCACGAGAGGGATCAGTACCAAGGATCATAGGGTTCAAATTCTCGGAAGAACCGCAAACTAACTGGCTTTTCGTCGTACACCCGAGATCAAAAAGATTTTCGTCCCGTCACCACAGAAGACACGTGCTCGTCTCGTCCTCGTGGTATATAGCCGAGGAAGAAGAAGACGAAGGCTTCTTTTTCACATGAGATGCTCGTTCCCGTAGGTGCTTTTATCGTCATGCTACAAAATCTTTTACGATCCTGAGCGAATCGAGCAAAAACTCCTCGTCCTTGAAACCATCGCGTCTTGCATTTCTTGGAATTCTTTTGTGGTGACTCAACTCCTTCCATTGCAACGTGATCAATAGATATTTTCTATCTTTTTACTTTGATCATCATTGGGGGGATTTATCAATTGAATTTCACTCTTTTCGGAAACGATTTTTTTGTTTTAATAGATATTTCAACTGAGCAATTCTATTCTTCGTAAATTTTTCAATTTAATTAATCAGATACGTGATTAATATTTAATTCTCAAAAAAAAAAAAAACAAATGATCTATACTTTTATGAATACTATTCATAATATTTATAATTCATATAATTTTGATCAACTTTGATGCTTTGAATTTGGGTTTTTGAAGTAATTTATACAGATTTTATGAAAATTAGATTATAGATTTCTGTGATTATAAGGATGGTGGATTAGAGAAAGAATCTTCAAAACTTTTTTTTTTTTTGATACATGAATCGAAATAATTTATTACTATAACGTTCTGAACTATTACTATAATATTCTGTTAATTTATAAAGCAAAATACAATTGTACTTATATGTTTAAGGACTGTTAATGGAGTTAGAACAATTTGTTATTATCGTACAAATTTTTACTTCAAGCCAAGACGAGATTCTATATTTAAACATTGAAAGAGAAATATTGAAAAATTCATGTTTCATTAACACATTGCGGACTAAAGATGTTAAATAACTTCTTCTATTTCTGAAGTATTATGAACTGTTAGATGAAGACGTTTATTGACATTTTTCATTTCGGAAACATCAATGATAAAATTTGATTTCAAGTAAAAAATATCGTTTTTACACATTTTTTATTGAATACATGTAATTCATAATAATAAAAACTTATTAATCAAATATAATGTATTAAGATATATATAAAATATAGATTTGTTTTCTATTTTTGTTGGTTGATATTTAAAGCATTCTATTGATGAGTTGCAATTCACGTTTTGAAAATTTATAATTCATGAGGTGCATTTATTATATTTATTATGTACATGGATTATGAACACATGATTCTCTATATACAGTACATTAAATAGCCATTATTATATAATAGAGTTAATTCAATTCTTTTTTCCAATTATAAAAAGCATTTTTATAATTTCATGCGAAATGAAAATAAATAGAATTACATTATTTCTTCACAAAAAGCACTTGGTAAATTAACTGTTTAAATGTTATTGAAGGATTGTGGGACAAACTCTTTGCAAGATTAGTTTGTATTTATATAAAAAATTCTGCGCGTTTAGCATTGATTATCATATAAATGTTAAAACATAAAATTTCAAATTTGGTATCTCGACTTTGACTTAAGTGCAAAATGCATGCTGTGGTTAGTATTTTGGGAACAACTATTTTAAATATTACAACAATATGCTACAAAAATATGCAATAAAAAATATAAGTTTCTATTTAAAAATTTAAATGTGACCTTTATAAATCTTTTCAAATCATTGTAAAGTCAAATAAATATCACATACGCGCCTCTACGACATTTGTTTCAAATATTTTTTCGTGTTATTCATATTTTTTGAGATTTTTACAGATAAATCACACATATTATATCATATATCATGTATTTTATCATAAAAATGAAAGCCTTGATTACTAATACATGATGTATGAGATAATGTGAATCTAAAATATATACATGTTTAACGACTTATCATCTGCATTACCTCATTTATAAGATATAAAATTATTTAGAAACAGAACATCGACGATTTGACTCGCGATAACCAAGATTATAAGATCATAAGATCATTCTATAAAGCAGAAGAATGCCAGTTTCATCATTATCATTAAATATAATCGCAGAACTATGGAATCGAAGATCGAATCACATCGAGAAATTAAAGGAATTAAATTTATAGAAGGAAACGAATCGTGAGTCATGAATGCGTTTTCATGGTTCGGTCATGCATGTAGAGCGATTCATTCATCGAATTCGACAGCTCCGGCCGGAAGCAAAGCAACGGAGTGGGGCGGAACGCGCGTTGGACCGTTCATTCGGCGTGAAATACGCTTCCGTCGTGCGTCTGTTTGTTGGTGCCGCGAGATGGTCTTCTATTCTCGATGAATGGCCACAACGAAGCGCACAGGTGTCGATACGTCATGGTTTTGTGGTTTCTGCCCGCTTAACCACGAAAACGATTTTTGTTTGGAAGCGAGACATCGCACAATGCAAAAAATAAGAGATATCGATCTCGATCACGAAAAAAATAAAATGAAATAGTAAAAATAAATAACGAAGATTTGGCTTAAGGTTACTTCAAATGATCATCGTTAAATTTTTATTGCGAATACTAATTTTTATGAATATGAGTATAACATTTGTTAACATAATATGTACTTCATTTTGAATATTTTGAGCCGATTGTATTGTGTAAATTTTTGTGCATTTTAATTTTTAAAAAAAATCTACTATTTAGTTTATAATGAACGAATATTTATAAGATAAAATTCAGTAAAACTATTTTAAAATTTCATTCGATTTTTTTTACTAATGTTAATTGAAAATAATCCAAGCACAATTAGCTCTATCTCATAAGAATATCTAAATTTATCATGAAACCAATTAAAGTTTAATCAAATATTCGAGAATCTCGATTTAAAAGCAATCATTCATTCTCGATTAATTTTACGTTCGTCGATAATAATCGAATCTATCTGAGTATAAATTGACTAGAAATAATTATATATTATATATTTGGAAATATATTTATATACATTTTTTATCGATTCGAATGAATGTTTTGTGTATCAAATTTAAATCTGATTTGTAAGCCTAAAAGTCTTGAAAGATTGTCATGAAAGTCTCGATCATCTTGGAGGTCACGAAAGTTTAGAAAAATTTGAAACTTTTATTATTTTATTCGTTACTTCACTTCGATTCTCTGTCGTGTGTGCGTGAAGAATAGAAACGAGAAGTAGGAATGTGAACACATTTGAGAGTGAAACTTTCGAAAGTTGTTCTCAAAACTTATTTTTTTGCTACTGAGTACCGCATTGAAAATGAAAGTCACTCTCATAGCAATTACAAAATAACTTTCGAAAATTTTACTTTCATTTTACATTTTAAGTAATGTAAATTAGATAGAATAACTCTTAAGAATTAACTCCTAAGTTAAGAAAAGTACTTTAAAGAAGACAGAATTTTTAAATTATTTACTATTACCTGATAAAATTTTTCCAAAATCAAGACCAAGTTCATTATTTTCATATTACACATCGTGTGATCTTTCTTCGATAAACATTTAAATATCCAAATCGTTCAAAATAATCTTTTAGCCAATAAAGATTTTCTGCAATAAAAATCAAGTTAGAACCGCATGGTAATGGACCGTGAAAATTTTAAAAGTTCCATCGATTACCGATTACGGTAACTCCATCGTGCAAAGATTCCCAACGATCCATGTGAATCTCTGAAACTCGCGTTCCACGTTATTCGGTGTCCACAAGCGATCCCTGCAACGATATTTACGATGGATCATGGCTGATATTCTCCTTATCTACATCCACTATATAAATTGTGTAATAAATCGCGGCACAACATCCCCGGAACGAACGTCTATCGCGTACGCCTAATTGGTTTATATACATCGTGCGGGGTTAATAGTGGCTGAAAGTGGAAGGGAACAAGATCGAGAGTGACTGAGAAAAGAACAGGGAAACAGAAAACGTCAAGAGTTTAATCTCGCAAAGAAAAATACGATATATAGGAAAAAATAAGGAGGAAATTTTTTTTTTTTTATTAAATTCTAATTAAATGTGATAATATATATATAAAATTCTTTGTATGATACATCTACATTGAAAATTTTTATAAATTTATCTTCCGTTGTTTTAGAAGTTTAAAAATTTTTTCTTCTTAAAATAATTACGTAAGAAAGTTGTGAGAATGGAGTGAATTTCTAATTTATGGTTTCATAAGTAATATTTCGTATGAATAGAATATCAAAATTATTATAAAAAATTTTATTTGTGTGATATTATGTACTATATATTATTGTATATCATATTTGTATGAAATATTTGTATGATAGTGGTGTTGAATTTACTATTCGGTATATAATTGTTCAATTCTTAGACTCATTGTTATATTACTCATCTCATTATATATTACTCATTTACTTATAATTTTATAGATAAATATTTTCTTCTTTAATGATTTTCGATGATTTGATCTTTTGCCATATAATCGATAAATATCCTTAAGTGTTAATTATTTTTATCTTTTTTATATATTTTTTCTAATTAAAAATTTCAAATCAAGACAGATGATGTCACATCCGATAGTGATTCCACTATTTTTATGTTATTAATAAAAAATAGAAGACATTGTCTTTTCCTGGGGGAGAAGGTTATATGTATGAGACGAGGGAAAGTGACTGTGTAAATTGTGATGGCTTGTTGGACCTGGCAGGAACATTGAGAACCGTCCCGACGAAGCGGAACGAAGCACAGCCACTACGTTTCGATCTTCTTCTTCTTCTTCTTCTTCTTCTTTTTCATCTTTTTTCCTTCGCCACAGCTCCAGTCTTCCCTCGGGGAGAACGCCATTGAAAACGCGATTTCTTCCTCCTTTATTCCACGTTCCGCCACGATGCGTTTCTTTTCCTCTTATTATTCCCTTCGCAGTCGGTTCATTCTTCGCTGCTGCGATAATCGGAGCGAATTCGCGTACGAGAAGTCTAGCGAGCGAGCGAATTGGTTTTCTCGTCGTAAATCTGCGTAATGAGGCGTGTCGAAAAACGGCTTACTAGACGAACTGTATAATGCCATCAACTGACGATTGGTTCAGACTCTTTCATGCTCTTCATATTCACCAAGCAAGATTCTTTCAATATATTTTTTTTCTCGAGCCAATATCTATTTCCTTCCTATTTATTTACTACAATTATCCCAAGGTTTTTTAAATCCAGAGAAATTTTCATTAATCTACGGTCACAAGTTTGTAGCCAGATGCCTCTCCTTCGAATGGAAATTTTATTACATTCGCGTTACGATAGAGCTGGGTTTATTTAACGACACTATCACCGATGGAAGGGAATACGCTTGAACGACCATGCAGTTGGCTGTATCGAAGAAATTCGTGGATAGTTGCTCGATCGGAAGAAAGTTACGTGCCTTTAAAGAGTTTCTTATTATACCAATATAAACTTGTGCAAAAATTTCCATCCATTTCTTAACGATACTTTTTTCGAATAATTCAATAATTCCAACCGAGGAATTCAAAGTTGGTCGCTAACCTTCTGAAAAAGTAACTAATTAAAATTTCGTATAAAGTTACTTTACGTAATAATTCAAAATGTTTAAGTAACATTTATTTGTAGCTAATTGATCCACTCTTCATATAATCTCGTCCTATAATCGTTTGGCGCTATAATTATTCGATGCTCAATCGTTAAAATTGTATCCTCTGAAAAGATGCACCACCGAAATTGTGATTTCTCATATTTACATTGTACTTGATAGTTATTATTCCATTACTTCAGCCGATGATTATTATGATTTATTAAGAGAAAATTCTAATTCTCTTTTCTTAACATGTAACACACAATTTGAAAATACACTTCGGCATATTATCAAGACTGATCATACAATTATAATTAGATTTAACAAAAAGTAAACAATAAAAAGCTTAAAATCTCAAAGATTCCAAAACAAAAATAACGAATAGAAAACGAATATAATGGTAAACTTGCCATTTCTCATATACATCATATAATTCAATCAAACACAGTTAATTGATTAAGAGAATAAAAAGGATAACCATCCGACCGAGAATATATTACAAATTCATGGAAAAAAGTCCAAGGAGGATTAACGATGAAAAATCTTTCTTATCGTATCACCAAAAGTCGAGGATCCTGGGCATAATAACGGCGTCGCCGTCACCGGTAGACATTATTAAATTACATTTAGAATCGCGCGGTTTGCGGGGGGTGTCGGTGGAGGAAAAGTGGCGGAGTAGGGACAAAGAGGGCCTGGGCGCACGCTCGCGGCTGTATATATTAATTTGCTGCCGACAATACATATTCAAGTTGGAATTCATACGCTGTCAGAGGCAGCGCTCGGTCGACTGAATAGATAGACATTATGGATGTCATACGGAAGCAGGAGTGGCGCGAAGCGAGGGTGGTACGTATGGGAACGTACGTTTCGCGTACGGTTCACGCTCGTACGACTGTACGAGCTGCGACAGGGACGGATAAACACGGTGAAAGAACGAGTGGAGGGCAAGGGAGGATAGAGAGAAGGGCAGGATAGGAAAAGCGGATGCAGGGACGAGGGAGTGCAGAGGGAGAGAGAGGGAGAGAGAGACTTTGTATTGCACGTTCATGGTGACGTGACATCCTATGGAGAGAACACGCGGTGCATGTAACAAGCGGTTCCGAAACTTCTCCGGTAACCATCGAACGAGGCTACCTGCATTTTATATCCTCCGTTTATGGGTTGGTCATACGAAAAAGGCGACACCTTGTTGTCTTTGGCCTTTAATATACGCGGACCACGTTCTTCCATTGTCACGTTAGGATAAATAATATTTTGAGGATGATAGAGGAAGGGATTAGAAAAGTAGTGACTGTTTTGCTACGTTTTTTTTGTAAAAATGTAGGATGTCGTGTTGCTGAACTTCATGGATTTTGATAAGATGTGGATTCTTGGAGGAATCACATTTGTTACCGGATAGAAAATAGAAAATTTTTATTTAGAATTTTGAAGAAAATTAAAAATATAATTTTTCAACTCTTCCATTCGCTTCTATTCAAATATATATTCTCCTTCTTTCAAGTTTATTATTCATAAAATATATATTTAATAATGTTATTTAATCTCATTTGAACTAAATGAGAAGAGAAAACATGTTCTTGCTTAAATTAACTTTATTTATTAGTAAATAGACACAAAGAGTTAAACTCCTTAATTAACTCCTATAATTATTAATCTATAATTAAGTTTATTATTTAACTTAAAGTCTATAATTATGAAATAGATGATAGAAACAGATTGACATTTTACATATGCGAATATATTTGTTCAGAATGAATATCTATCTCAATCTCTATTTATAGATTAGGAAGTGCTCATAGTTTTGTTTTAAGGTGATCGTGAAATAGATTTGCTGAATCTATCTAAACAAGAGATTTCACGATATATTAATAAGAATAATTTATTATGTAAAATTCAAGACTTTTTTCTTGGAAAAAATGCAGATTTCATTAATTGAAACAGTCAATCGCTCTTTCTACTTTAACTTGAAATGATATTATGTAACATATATTTTTCCTGTTGACGAAGTAGATCACATTTATTAATCCGGCGCGTGTCTAAACTGAACGAGAGAGATATTGAAATGAAATAATAAACTTTAAATATTACTGAAAATTGAAACTAGAGTTAAACGGAACGAGTGAGAAATTTCTGTTGCCATCCTGGAGACAAGTCCGTGTGTTCTATATAATATACATGAATATGTATGAGTCTCGAATCCAATTCAATATTTCTCATTCTTTATTTCTACGATATATCACGATACTCAGACATATTACATCACTACTCTCGTTTTCCTACTTCCATTCTCTTTACGTCATCTGCATTCTTCGTGTGGTCATTTTATCTCTCTATTATCTGTCATGAGGTCATCCCTTTGTGCGCGTGAAAATCCATGGAAAAATTCTACGAAAATCTGCACGTGCGGAAAGAAAAACTTCATCATGTGTAAAAAAATCACATAGATAGATTCTAGGTCATCACAAACTACGAGCCTTTTTTATTTCTCATTTGATTTTTCGTCCTCAAGCGCGATGGATTCAACGATGTGAAAAAGAAGAAGAAACCGCGATGGGTCGCGGACTAGTGAAAAACCAGAAACTGGATGTACAACCGTGTAAATCACCGCCAGAGAAACTTTGGGTCCGTTATTTCGACCAAGTCGGAAGTCATAACTTTAAGCCGTGACTCAACGATGACGACAGCCACGAAGACAAGGACAAGGATACGGATGGTTCCGGAACGAAAATCGAGTCGCGAATTTTAGTCTTGCTACTAGGTTTCGGTGTTCCATTTATGCTTGAAACGCGTGTGATGCGGGCAACTGATACCGTAATTCGTGCCAGAAGACTTATCTCGTGAAGAAAACTTGGAAGATTTATGACTAACTCTTTTGGAATCTGTTCCAGCATTTTTGAAAAAAATCGAAGAATAGACTGACGATGGATTAATTTATGAAGGACATGTTCTTGTTTGGCGAATTGAAAATTTTCTTTCGAAAATATTTTATTGAGACAGTTATTTAGTTATTTATGGAGGCAATGATTTATTACCTCTTATAAGAATGTTTTGAAATAATAGTTTATTTTTGTAATTTAATTTAAAATAATGTAATTTATCGGTAATATATAAATACTTTGAAATATTAAATACTAGTTGCTATTAAAATTTCTTTTCTTTTTCCTTTTTTTATCAGAAATTTTTATTTTACTCCATAATTATTAATAGTTATTCACTAATTTTTGCAAAATTTTATAAAATTTATTTAGATGACAAGGGAATTTAATTTTCTCTTTAAAACGTTATAAATATGTTTTTTATCTTTTTCTATCTTATCTATTAACTTGATAATAGTATTCCCATATTTGCAAAAAATAAATTATGTTAGTAAATACCATCGCGACATAATATTCTTTTTTTATGCGTGAAAACGTGACAACAATGAATATTCTATGAAAACAAAAAAAACGCATTTGTTGGGTCAGCAATATTATTGAAATAATTGATGCAAAACAACATATCTCCGTGAAAAATGTCACAAGTCGAAAATATAAAATTTTTCAGAAAAACAAAAATTCATTATTTAGTAATTTACATATTAATTCTTAAACTTTTTCAGTAGAATGAATTTATTTATTAAAATTAGAAAATCATGAATATTTTTTATATATTTCAATTGTATATTTATTTAAAATATATTTATTATTACTAAATGTAAGAAATAATATTAGAAAATATTTTGAAATATTTGAATGATTTATATTTATGGTATGATATATTTATGGTCATTATATCTTTGTATTTTTAAATTATATTATACATTCATATTTCTAAAAAAATTAAATAAAATTAGTATTATATCATGTAAACTATTTTATGATATTTTTTTTAAATGATACATACTTATAAACTTTATACAAAATTAAAATGAAAAATTGTCGATTTATTTATAATTCTCATATAGTATATATGAGCAATTGTTGTGTTATAAATTTATAAAATTTACTAATTAAATTTAGTTATTTCTTAATGTTATTATAATGTTTGGTCATATATATATTCCTTTCATTGACTTACAATGTAAGTTAATTTGGTTTACAATATAATAATTAATAAGAAATAATTAAAAATGATTAAAAATAATATTTGAAACTTTTTTGATGAATAAAAAGAAATAAACCTTTAAAATGATTTTGTCGTTGCATCTTTAGATTTTTTTATATAAATTATTGTATAAATTTTCATTAAATTCGTCATTAATGTAAATTATTTGTGATATCATTTTACAATCAATAAAACATATACATATGAAAAATAATTTCATATACTTCGAAAATTAAAATCAATCTTTTTTTAACAAGTTGACATTCCTAAATAATTAAAGTGTGCAGATCGTGTTTTAAAACGATTGTGTTGAACGCTTCGAGATTTAATTCAAAGGTTATTCACGCGGAATCGCTTCTAAAAGCCGCTCGATCGAATTCAAACAGGAGAGTTTCGACGTTCGCTCGAATATTCATAATCGAATTAGAAGACCGAACCTCTGAATGAAACGTTGATGCTCCCTCGAGACACTTTGGTGGGATGTGGGATGAGACACGCGTCGATGAAATATGGTTGCGTATCGACCCATCGAGCAACGCGTCATGGACAAGGAATCTCGTTCGATTAACAAGGTTTTACGCATGTGCGCACGATACGATTTGGGAGATTAGAGAGCAAATTGACGCGGTTTTCATGCTAATTCTCTGCACTGGCGTCCTAGTCCCTTCACGTTTGGTAGACTCATTGGACGAGAATTGGGATTTTCAAGATAGATTTTCAAGATAGCGGTTAATTTGATATTAGAAATTCTCAATAATTAACTCTTATATCAACAAAATTTCCTTCTATTCGAAAAGGATTTTTCTATTTTCGAATCCAGACGAATCGCTATTATTTATACATGTTATCGATTAAGACAATTTTTTATCATTACAAAATTATTAAAATCCATCATTGTCTTCAATCGTGTAAACCCATTAGCTCATGAATGCATTCCGAAAATGCCTCGATCACCCCCTCGCGATCGTTAATCACCGTGCTCACGGATTCTCGAACGCGATAAATCTGGGAATGGTCGAACATTTCAACAGAAGTACACGTATGCACGGGTACACACACATGTAAAGAAAGAGACTTGGCATGGCGTCTGGCTGTTCGACGGTTCTCCCGATTTCGTAAAATCGAGACAGTAATTCAAACGCCTAAAGGGCTATGCTCGTAAATCCTGTCCACCGCGCGACAAAGTGTCGCCGTGCGGTTTCGTATCTCCTCCGATTGTAGCCGTACATGTATGTAGCTTGGAACCAGGGCACGATATATATTCCATTTAATCAGTTTCCCCGACCGAAATCCTGATATCCCTGGAATGTACCTGACCCCCGCCCCTTTGTCGTACTTTCGTCTCTCTTTCGCCCTATCGCGAAACGTTCAGGAAGAAAGAAAAAGGGCGCGAGGAGAAAAAGGACCCCATGCTTTCGTCGAAATTTTGGTCGGTTGAGAGGAGAGAGACGAGGAGTGGTTGGCCAGTGGTACAAACTCGAGAAAAGTAGGAGGAAAGGATGAGATAAATTCGCGGGTTTACGGCACCTTTAAAGTTGCAGGAATCTCTTTAACGACTTGGCAGTCTGCCACCGTGCTGGCCTCCGTAGGAAGGTTGAACAGCATTGATGGTTCCACGCGCCAGACCGGGGCCTGGATTATCATTCATTTTCTCTCGACCAGAGACTCTGTTAATGACAGTGACGCAAAATTACTGCGCAACTTCGCGTCCATCGAATGCAAACAGACATAATGGAAAATCGTGGAAACCGGATAAGACGTTTCCGATCGTGATCCAAGCGTTGGATCGTCTACTTACGTTTACTTCCGAGATTTTTATATCCGAAAGATAGTAGATAATGTCTGCAACAATTCAAAGATTCCTTCATAATTCTAATTTCTTTTTTCGGGGGAGGGTTTTGGGGTTTTGAAAGATTTAAATTTTTGTGAATTATAATGATTTTGATAACTCCATTTGAATTTTTGAAATCACACAGTTACTACAATAGAGGTTTTTATTACTAGCTTTATTTAACTTATTATAATATTTTTGGTTGTATATTATATATAATAAATGTTTGAGCAGAAATATTTTTGAATTTTTTTGTTTATTTGAATTACTTCTATAATATAAATTAAGAAATAAGGAAATAAATTGAAGTAGAAAAGAGCTGTAATTGTGTTTTAAATATGAGAATGATAAGAAATGTAATAAATGGCGGTATTGAATATTGGCAATTGAAATACAATTAACGTTGATAAAAACGGAACATTATGATTTTAATTTCTTAAGTAATTTTTGCGATTATCTTGAACTGTATAATTTGCTTTACATATGTAATGGAATTTTTAATAATATTTTAATTGATATTACGTAAATTACGTTTATTTTATTTTTTAATTTTAATTTTTTTTTTATTTTATAAAATAATTTAATCTCAAATATTCAATAAAAGGAATAAATAGACATTTTTAAGCCAACTCTCTTCGATTTCAAATCATTTAAGAAATCAAATATTTACGGTATAAAAATGAAGATGATAAGCAAGAAGAAAAAACGAATATATCATTTATGTTTAAAAATAACAAGAAGTTTTATTTAAAAAGGAAATCACTTTGAAATACTTTTTTATTATTAAAATTTTATTATTAAAATTTGAAATTTCATTTCGAGATTTGTATAAAGTTTTAGATATTCAAGTATTATCCAAGTTTGAATATCGTTCACGTCGATATCCTCATGTTTGGGATAATCTGAATTATCAAGCTTCGAACCTTTCGCAGTAGCAAACACGAGTATTGTGGAATCGAAAGTCTGATCCCACGAGTTTGAGGTCTTCCATTTGAATCTCATCAGTTGAAAATCGTCGCCGCCAAATCCTTGGGTGCTAAGATTTCACGGATACCTCTTTCGTATTCTATCCTGTTAAAATCAATCTTCTTTCAGGATAGGACGTGTTTAAATATTTGAACGTAAATCTTAAACTCCATCCTATCTTTCCTAACCTGGTTCGAATCCGATTTCCCTTACTCCTTTCCTCGTCCATCACAACCTCTAATGTTCTTTCCGCCTCTTTAGCCCCGCGTTTCCAATGTTCTCAGCGTCTGAGACGTGTCCTCTCGAGAGTGGTTTATTTTACTGTTACTGCCTAGTCCCCTAGGTTGCTCGATCATTACTGTCAAAGCGTCTCCTCAGGCTGAGTAATGCGGGATTCCAAGTTCTGGAGGAAAAGAAAGATTCGAAAAGAGGCTGAATTGCATCGGGAAGAAAATTCAACCAAATCTACGAGTGACTCGATAACTGGGAATGCGAGCCATTTTCTCTCGTTTAGCTAGCGGTCACAGTCATTTTTATCTCTCCCGAGTTTGTAACAAGATTTTTCTCTCTTTATCTTTTCTTTATTTTCTCGTTATCACCTGTTCGTTTTGACAGAAATTAACGATTTTATTACGTATATTTCTCCACTGATATTATCGTTAAAATTTCTCGTAAGTTGAGCATCGAGCAACTCTTGATTTTGGATCATTTTTTCTCTTTTGTTTAAATGATATTAAAAATCGAGAGGCTTTGAGTTTAAGTAAAAAAAGAAAGATTATAATTTGAATTTTTTATTATATTTTGTTTTTTTTTTTTTTTTTAATCTATTTTATGATTCTTTATTGTATACATTATTGTATACACTCTCTTATTAGTTAATCAGATTACGATTGGTATTAATAAATTAAAACGATAAATAAAACAATAAAATTTGAATGTATGTATCTTAAGCTAGTTACTAAATATTTACTAAATTTATGTATCTTTTGTGAGAAATCTTATCTTGTGAATTATTAAAATTAATTTATCAGATTAGCTATTAATAAAAATATTTCCATTTCTTCGTATTTATCTAATTTAAATCTATCTTAATATTAATTAAAACATCGTATAAAATTTGTTAATTCACTAAATATAAAAGTAGAAATATAAAAGTAAATAAAGTATATAAATATAAACATGAATTAATTATTATTAAGAGACGAATATTTATTTCGTAATGCAAACACTCTTTAATAAAAACAAATAATAAGATATTTACAAAAGGTGTTACAATCATATTCGTGTCTTACTTGAATTTCAAAAAAATTACTGAAACATAAATACAAGATAATACGAATAACGAATATCTTTCGCTCCAAGTTGGTTCGCTATCACGCGAAGGAGAAACCCGAGAATATCTCGAGTCTGCCATCAGCAGAATAACCAAGGAATTCAATGTGTGGAGAAGATGGCGAAGCGAGAAGCATTAACGTTGAAGGAAGCGGATTCCTCTTCAAGTTTTCCTTGCTCGTTATGAACGAATAGAAGATGTTGTCTTTGTGCATATCGGAATCTAGCTCGTTACAGCCAGATCTGCGGAGAATCGCGTCACATACAGCCACTTGTTTACACAGCCCTTCAAGGATGCGACATTGCACACACGGTTTCAGCCGCTTTGTCTTACAGCCACGATCAGTCCGCATCCGATTCGAGAGACTTTGAAACGCGGAACAACGTGCGAGGATATTGCCTACTCGCACCACGTCTGCGCTGTGTTCCACTTCCCTGATTCCTCACTATAATCTATCCGATTCTCGAACACGCATTCGAGCGATTCTGGTGGGAAGGCGTTCAGGATCGATGAAGGACAGAGATATTATAGAGAGGATCAAATGGATGTGGATGTTTCCATTGATGGAGCTCGTGTGATCGATCGTGTTATACGAATGTGGTGAGAAGGATCGTTGATGCGGATATACAAATGTAACAGAATGCATAGAATAATTCGAATGGAGTTCTGTGTATATATCGAACATATAAAATAAAATTTCAAATTTTTTTTTTTTAAATAATAAAATGAATTTGATTAATTTTTGAGGAAGATAGTGATAAATGCAAGAAAGAGGAAACATAGAATATTTTTTTTCTAATCGAAGCCTCATTTTCGAGAAAAATCGAAATTGTGTACGTTCAAATGTAATTTTTTTGAAGTGAAAAAATCTTATTCCATAGTTTCGTCTTATTTTTATACATAGAATTATCTCATGTTCAATTACACTATGAAGTCTATTATATTATATATGTATAGCTATGCAATAAAATTTTATCATAAAATTGTATTTCATGTCGTTCGATTTATGTGCTGTTTAAAAAACTTATAAATTGTGGAAAATATCTTATGATCCTTCTACAACATCGATGCCAATTAATTATCTGAATGAAATTATATGTTTAAATATAATAATACGATGTCTTATGAAATTTAATCCTACGAACTGTATTAACGTTTTGTCTTGTATATAATAACGATCCTAGTCAAAGAATCAGGACAATCGATGTTTAATCATATATGTGTGTATATCTCGTAAATTTGCAATAAACAAACAGTATATTTTATAAATTTTACAGTTTATAAGATCATCCTACAAAAGCGTAATGATGAAATTTGTGAGTCGATCGCTTACGTTTACATCATAGAAAAATTATTAAAGGATTGTTATCCGATTTTGCACCGATCTTGTAGTGAACTTTGAAGTTATTACGCAATAATTCCTATTTAATGGAACTAAACTGGTGAATGTTTGTTGATGAAGTATTGAATATCTCTATTGATTTTTTTTTGTTCGTGCGATTGTTTACGACAAGGAGTATTGTGAACGTCGATGACGTGTCTTTCTCATATTTCATGGCCATGTATACTTGACTGATGCTATTGTCTGACTGCAAACCTTAGCATCACGTGTGAAAATATCACATTGAAGACTGTATTGAATCAAATTTTTTTATTCGTACTTATTTAATATTATAACGACCAGATTCACCAGATTCATCAAGAAATAATGGATTTTATTTTTAAGTATAAATAAAATTATACACTTTTTATATAATACAATTTATATATATATATATATATATATAAATACTTAAGTATTATGGTAATTCTAACATTATCTGGAATTAGAAATGAAATAAACATTTCATCTAAACATTTGCATCAAATATATATAATAATTATGAATGTTCATTCAAATTTATATTTTTATACAACTAAAAAATAGAACATAAATTATTATATAATTATAATATTATTATATAATTATAATAATATATATTTTACTTTGATATGTGCACTTTTATACTTTTCAATTTCTCATAAATGTATAATTTTTATAATAATGTGACTCAAGCGTTTTCATATTTTTTTTTATAGATTTATTTTTATTTGTTATCACTTATACAAATTCAATCAATAAAAATTTGTAATGTACAATTAAGAATGATTAATGGCGTATAGAAAAATTAATAAAGTTTAATAGATTAATATATTTAAAAATTTTCCATTTTAATCATTGTTATTATTTTGGTAGACATTTTGTGTTCATTTAAAGAGAGAAATAGAATGTAGAATCTTTAATAATGGTTCAATGTCGATTAATGACAAACCAAGTAAACGAAAAAGAAGGAATAGTTCAAAAACTTGGTGATAAAAATTCTTTTCTAAGTTATATTAACGCCGTTATTCGCTCCTGTGAGCTTCTTGGACGAACTTTAATCGTGAATAATGAAGCAGACTGAGGACGATTATTTTTCTTGGCGAAGGAAGCAGCAATATTAGACGGAACCCTGTAAGTTCGTCCGGGTCCCCATTTTTCTCGCTTTGCGAAAAATCCCTACACGTCAGCTTGACAAACCTCCATCCGGTTTAATTTCAACCCGACCGAAACTAAATGTCACGTGGACGATTAACTTCTGAGCAAACTAAGCATTTTTTTAAATCTTCGTATACTTTATTAAATATATAACATTGATATGTAATTCTAAAGTTAAGATTGATATCAGTTCTTTATGGCTCAATTTTGAGATTTTGTAATTTTAATAAATTATTTTATGAACAGTATAGAATATATATTTATATTCTATACTAGCTAATAATTTATCGATATTGAAATATAAATTTTTATAAAATTTTTCAGATAAGGCAAAATATAAAATGTAAAAAAATATATATTTCAACTTTCCATATTACTTTAAAGTCCACTTCGATCTCAAATTTATTATATTCTAGGCTTTTTATAATTTCACAAAATTTCACATTTGCTTATTAACATTTCTACTTTATTATCTTATAAATTTTTAGCATAAAAGTATATAAAAAGTATATAAAAAGTAATAAAATAACAATTAAGATATTGAAAAGAGAAAATTATCACTTATATTAATTAAATACACTTATATTCAATTGTTAAAAAATTAAATTTAATACTAGAAATTTCAAAAAGTGAGATTGTAATATTCACATATACATATTTGTTCTGTTTTAATTACTTGTGTCTTCAATCTTTTTATTTACACGAAAGCTTGCTCCAATTAACGAACACAAGCTTCTTGGAATCGACAAACATCGATTCGACGGTAATTTCATCGAACGTTATGCACCAAGTTAATTCCATCAAACGCATCGAGATCAAGCTTCGGGGAGGGTGTCTGGTAATTGTTACGGGTCCACTATTTGTAATTCATCGGTTCCGCGTGTCAAATTTTACAATGCAAGCCTCATTATATTTTCAACATAGGAACGCAAGCGTTCCTCCGCTCATCAATGCGTACCGTTGAAACAATTTATAACCCATGGTTCTCGGCATAGTATATATGCAGATTCATCGAACGATTGTTGTACTGTCGGCTATCAAAATGCAACGACGATGTTGCAGACCGCGACCCGCGTGCTGTCTCTCCGCTTTAATTAGCGTTACAATGATCGGGAAATCCCCGGTATCATAGTGATCGGTGTTGCGCGGATAATTACTAACCGTCGACCTTTCCCGCGTATCGTGACTGCAATTTCTGAATTTCCTATGGTGCCTCATTGTGGAAGGAAGAAAAACCGGTAATGGACGTTGTTCAACGATTAATCGAATTTCCGGATTTTCGCGCGCCATTGGGATATTTCATCCGTTCGTGCGTGTCGGGCATTTCGAATGAGCGAAACTGATGGAAGGAGACGGTTGATAATTCTTCTGTAATCGAAGCACGTTGTAAAATATGAGTTATGCGAAAAGTGAATTTATGATTTATCGAAACACGTGATGATGAATTATAGGAGAGGAGGACACATAGTTGGACTAATTTTTGTAATTCGTTTTCATGAAAAAATCAATTTTTTTCTGGTAAACCGAATTCATCATTATAATCCAAACTTCATATATGATAATTTTCGCCTTTCGAAACTAAAGAAACGCTTGAAAAGTAAATATTTCTTCATGTGATGAAACAGAAGTAATTTATCCTTAAAAAATCGTTTCGAGACTTTTTTTATGAACGAATATAAAAACTAATATAACGTTAACGAAAATGTATTGCAGTAAATGATGATTGTGTGTAGAAAAAAATTTTTTATTTTTAAATATATAATTTTAAAAATAAAGAATAAAGGTTTATTATTGTTTTCTAAAAATATTCTCTCTTTCTATTAATTTTTATTTAAATGAAAAAAATTTTTTTTTTATTATCACGAATCACCTTTCGTGCTTAATTATAATCGAATTACTTGGAAACTTTGCTGGAATTAATTGATTGGATTTTTATGATTTTTTTAATACTGCGATCAACAAATTTCTCATTTCTCAATTACAATACTTGATGAAAGAAAAATGAATACATCCTATTTTCTTAAAATATTTTCATAATTTAAAGCAACGTTATTATCAAATATCTTTCTTTTAATATCTTCTATCTCTCTAATTAGAATTAATATATATTTTCATAATTTCTTATATATATATGGAGTTTAAAAAGCGAAGAAATAAAAATTACCCATTATTATTTTTCCTATTTTTTAGAAATATTTTCACAAGTAAAACTATTAAAAACAATTTTTTTGATGTTTTTCCAATATAAACAAACATGAATATTACTATCTTATTCTATTTTTCTATAGTTTTTGATTTGTAAGTAACCAGCTTCCTATGCTGCACGGCATTCAATAAAAATTTTAGTGATATCATTAAGATTTTTCTTCACAATTGATAATCTAATAATTTTCAAACATGATCTTTTCTCAAATTCTAATTATTATATTCATCTATATATATACTTTTCATATCCTATATATACTTTAATAAATTTCTTTCTTTAAATTTCTTCCTTTCTGTTTAATACATTCTAAAGATTTTTCATATTAGATGATTTATGCGACAGTACAACGGCGAGAAATTTAAATAATAGCGTTATTATTCTTCCAAAAAGAAGATATATCGTAATACTCGAAATGAAAGCCATTCAAAATAGATCACAATAATAAATGGACTTTATCAGGGTTCAAGATAAATGTTTCTTGTAAAACACAAAGATTTTGATAAAAATTTTGCTCATTTTCAAACCCAACCCTCATTACCACTCGTATTTACATCAATGTGGCTGTTCTTCGCAGATTGGAATTATTCATCGTCACTTCAAATCAATCTTAACTTGAAATTCCTGAACGATTTTAAGAAAACGGTATTGAGCATTTTGTCATTACGAATCTTCAAAAGATATTACTGAAGCGTGGGATATTAATTATTGACGACACGATCTTCTAGTCGCAGTAAATTATGCGGCCGAGTCGAACTGAAACATTTTACTCTCCTTACTTGCCACAGGCTTTGCCGTGATAACTGGTAACCGTGTACCAGTAAGCGTCTTCCTTCGGGCATTCTCTGCCAATTTATTACCACCGCTAACGGTTACCGGGAACGATTTTGTTCGCCGGTTTCACGAATGAAACCACTTATCTCCGCCGCCGCCATGCAATAATTCCTCTTTTCTATAAGGCTACTTTAGGGCCGACTGATAGTGCTAACAAAGAAGCAGGGGAGGGTGAACATTTTGTTCTCGTTGCATCAGACCTTTCCCTTTCCAGGAATTTGCATCGACTTCTCAGAATCTCGAGTTTCGATAATTCAATGGCTAAGATGTAGTTAGCGAGAGATTAGAAATTCGCATAGAAAATTGATTTATTTGATTCATTTATTTAATGCATAAGATAGATTATTCAATGAAACTTAATATATTTAAATTAAGAAACTTTGATATTTGATTTCTTTATGTGATTTAATCATTAATTTTTTTTTAGAATTTTTTACCATTTAAATGATACAAAATATTGAAATGAAAGTGAAATTTCAGTTGTTATTTGAGAAATTTTTTAATCTTTTATTAAAATATTTATTGGAGATTGAAATATAATGCAAAGCTGAAAAATTGATTTGGAATATCTAATACAG
The DNA here is from genome assembly GCF_048593485.1 of Apis florea. Taxonomy (NCBI): domain Eukaryota; kingdom Metazoa; phylum Arthropoda; class Insecta; order Hymenoptera; family Apidae; genus Apis; species Apis florea. Next base: position 483,242 of record NW_028256772.1, read on the forward strand.
AGCCAAAATACATTTCATATTTCACAATTTATATATTTATAATAAATTAATAAATATATAATAAAATACTTAGATAACAAATGTTTTCGTTATTATAATCAGATCTAAATTTTCCGAAGACAAACTTCTCAATAACTTCAGAATTGTACATATCTTAAATTTTTCTCTAATTATATCACAATAATTATGAACTTGCGAGCGAATATATCTTTGCTCACATAAAATAGCTCATCCAGTTAAGAAAATGAATCAATAAACACGAAAAAAATTTCAGATGAATATAATGAATCTAATAATAAAGAGTATTCCACCGATCCCACAAAAATAATCGGACAATAAAAAGGACAAAAGATTCGCAAAGAGCTAGCGAGCCAATGGCGACGTAATTTTATTGCGGAGCATAGTTCACGTATAATTAATTCCTCATGTAGACCAAAGTATGGCACAACTTTGCACTTCTAAGGAATTGCAGACTAGCGTGGCCTACAGGGCTGAAAGTAAAAGAGGAAGAGGGATACGGAAGTTCGGTAACTCACGAGTAGCTATGTCGAACGACGTGACGCGATACCTGGATGTGTTTTCGCGTACACGCTCGCTTGGCTGTTGCAGATAATTTTGCCGCTGTCTCGAGAAGTTCTGGTATCGCCGCAGGTGTTTACCTCGCGAACGGATCGAAAGGTTTCGCAGACATCCGATAGGCGACGCTCGAAAGATAGTTCGCTTCGCGCCTTTCGCGATTTCACGCCGCAACACTTGTCAAATTCCCTTCTCCTCATTGCATTCCATCATACGATGAATTCTTGTCGAAATTTGTTGTTCACTGATTATCATATAATAATAATTGGTGATAAGAATGATAATTAAATATTTTTAAAATATTTTTATGGATACAAGCTGAAAAATTAAAAAATTATATACAATTATACGAATTAATTTTTTGATATTAATGATAGATATTTATAAAACGATATATAAATAACAAAATTGAAAATATATCTATATATATAAGAATCATAAGTTATATATTAAAAAATATTAAATGTTACATTACATACATAATTAAGTTTATTGTACAATTATTCACTTGTACAATTATTATATTATATTATATATAATTATACATTAAATATATATATAATCAATATAAATCAATATAAATCTTGTATGATATAATAATATAATATTATTTCTTGAAAGAAAATGTTATTTTTATTGATTACAGATTTTAAATTTAATCTAAAACATAAAAATAAATAATAATTTTATATAATAGATAATATAATTTTATAATAATATATCAAAATTAGCTACTCGTGAAATCATTGAAGCATTTATCAATGAAATTAATTATAATAATATAAAATCATTAATACCATTAAAATCTTATTCATAAAATTTTGAGATAAAATCGTATGAAATTATTTAGATTATATTTAATAGACTTTTAAAATATTGAAAAACATTTTTTAAATAAAATATTAATCATTTATTAGTATGATTAAATAATTAAAATTAAAATTTTTGTACAAAATTGATTTCATAATAAATTTTTAAATTAATTCTGTCTTTCTTATTTCAGACATGCTACGAGATGGAGAGGTACCTGAAGGACGAACCGAAACTGCAGTCGTACAAAAAGTTGCCCACAGAGTTAGATACAGCACCCTGGAATCTCTTCAGGCCTCCTATTTCGTGGACAGCGACCACTGGCACCGCCAACGCACAATTCGAATCACCAATCAAAATGGAGGTGAGTATCTACATCTAATAATAAAAAAACTTTTCGAGGTCGCTTTTCGAGTTCCATTCACTTTCAAACGTGTCTGGAACCACGTGTCAATGTCGTTTCTTTCTTTTTTCGCTGGTGATCGTGCGATGTAGGTGACGACGTCGTCGGAAGACAGAGAAACGCTCTGCTTGGACGATATTAAGTTCAGTCCTGGTGATCACAACCACAATGGCCGTGATAGGGATCTTCTGGACCGGCACCTCGATTCCTTGTCGATGTCGTCATCGAGTTCGGCGTGTTCTTGGGATAGTTCGCCTTCCGTTTCGTGCACGGCGTTCATTCTCAAGAAAGAGCCCAGCGAGGACCTCGAAGAGGACGAGGAGCACGAGGTGCGTCCTAGTCGGTTTTGCATGTTCACCCTTCGAATCTTTTGCTCCTCATTTTTTGCTTTAAACGAATTTATATATATATTTTTTCATATTTATACTAGAGATTTTTATTTTTTATGTATTAATGATGTCTTTACTTCAATATACATAATTTTTAGTATACATGATGATTCATCAGATATTATTTTTATTTTATGTCATTATTATTGATAGCAAAAAATTTTTCAAATAAAATTTTTCAATAATAGGTTTCGAGAAAAACACATTCTGATGTATTTTTCTTTAGATGAATATATAGAAGACATATGAAAACATATTAATGTTTTTTTAAATAGAATTATAATATTTTTTATTGTTTTAGTTGATACAACTTGATATTCTTTATTGAAAACTATTGCTTCTGTCAAAAAATCATTAGTTTAAAAGATATTTTAATTTAAAATTTGTTTATAAAATTTACTATATGAAAGATAAGGAAAATATGTACGATATTCTTTGTCTTTCATACGATAAATTTTATAAACTTTAAATTGTAATAAAATAAATATCTTCTAAACTAATGATTTTTAGATATAAAAGATGATATTTAAGTAAATATATTTTTTAAAGAATATTAAATTGTATCAACTGATGCAATAAAAAGTATGATTTCATTTAAAAAAAATATTAATGTCTTCTACGCATCTTCCAATAAGAAAAACTAGTAACATTAAAATATGTTCTTTCTGAAACCATTTAATTTCATAGGAAATATTTTTTGTTATGGATAATAACGGGCATGAAAATTGAGATGATAATATGAACCATCCTATGTATTTGTGTATTATTTCAGATTTTTTGGATAAAATGCAAATTCGATTTAAATTTTTTCTATGACATATATAAAAATTCTTTAATTATTATTATCAAACATTTTTAATGCTCTAATTTAGCACAAAATATAATATATAAAAAAATTATCTATTTTTAAGAAATATAAATACATTAGTTTTCTATATAAAAATAGAATTGATATAAATAAATTTCAGAAATAGCATTAATAGAAAATGTAAATTAGTTTTTATATTCCAAAAATTAAAAAATTAAAAAATTTAAAATAAAGTATATCAATATTGATTTTGTTTAGTTAAAATATTTTAATTATTATAAAAATCTTGCATTTTTTATTTTCTAAAATATGGTACAATATTTGAAGATCGAGATATCTTTTAATTTTTAAATAAAATCTTATAAAGAAAGCTTATATGAATTTCATAGAGATTTGGAGATAATCTAATTTAAATATTTATCTTAAACAAGATCTTATAAATAAAATGATAAATACTAGACAAAAGAAGAAGTGAGAAAAATTTTAATTAGAGAAGAATATAAAATCATAAGAATGAAATAAAATAAAACATGAAATAATACACAATTACATTTATACTAAAAATTATAGAGATTAAATACTTCTAATATACCATTAAATATCAATATAACGATATTTTTCAATAAGTTTCGAAATCAAAACTCGAATCAAATGATTAAATTCGTATTTCCATGAAAGTAACGTTCAAAATTAATTATTGCGAGTGGAATACATGTCGCGACAAGAACACCTGCGTTTATGGTTCTGCCCCACCCTTTTTCAGACAGCTATGTCGTTTAGCGGCGTACAATGCCCGTCAAATTTCAATTACCGTCAAACACCAGTGTTATATACAAATTACGATTCTTTCCATTTTCCGCCATGAGTCGCGTAAATCCTGTGTACCTTGTGTAATTCGTGCACACGTGTACACACACGCCACGCGTTTATGTACGTTGGATTGTATGTAATCCGTTTACGGGGTCATTTGGCATTGATCGATTCGTGTGGAGCAACGTTGGTATCGATGTTCGATATCGTTTTAACCAGTTGCTTGCACTTTAATCAGAGGCTCTCCCTTCCCTCCGTTATCGTAATCCCGTTGCGTAATGAATTACGTTACCGGCACCAGGAAATCGAGGAGGAAGAGGACAGCGGATGCGAAAGCGAAGGTCAAATCCTGACACCACCATCGAGTCCGGGCTCGGGTCAAGGTCATTCCAACTCCAGTCACTCGTCGAGCGGGAGTTCTATGCTCGATGTACAGAACCTCAACCTTCATGGGACGGGTGGCAGGAGCGCTATCGTCAGGGTTACCACTAGCAACGCACAGGGTGTCGCAAGGTAAATGAATTTCTTCTTTCCTTCTTTCTTTCAGATTCGCTGTTTTGAATATTATTATATTCTTAAAAAATATTGACACGTGTAATTAATCACAGAACACATATAAATTATATTAAATTATCAAAAGTAATTCTATTTTTAATTTTTCATTTTTATTGAAACTTTGTTTAATATAAAAAATAATGTAATTTCTTTTTAATAAAAGATCATTTCTTATGTTCTTGCATTTTTTCGTATCTTTAAATACATATAACTTTGTAATGTAAAGTATAGAAAAATTTTAAATATGAAATTTAATATTATTACTATTCTGTTCTGTAGAAAGTATTAAGAAATTATATTTAAAACATGAAAATAGATTAAAATTTTAACAGTTTCATTTTGCTAATGAAATTATCCGTTAAAGATAAAATTACACATATAATCTATTACGTTCTACATATACAAAAATTTTTATTAAAATCAGAATTTCCAGATTAGGTTAATTTTCTTACGAGATATTGTGAAAAGACTTTTGTACCTATATATGTATGGATGTTTATATTGATTTATAAGATGTGAATAAGAATTAAATGTTCTAATAATAAGACTAAATATTTTAATATATACGAACAAGAATAGAAAAACCAAACGAATAATAAAATTAACAAAATAATAATATAAATACAATTATAGATATGTAATATATAAAATATATAAATACTAAATATAATTATAAAATTATAAAAATAGAAACATTAAATATTGGTTAAAATAATATTATATAATATTGGTTAAAAATCTTATATCTAGTAGTTATATTTTTAATTATATTTTTTGTAAGAAGCTTATTCATTAATTCATTTATTCGTTAAATAAATAAATAATATGGTTTTCGAATTAGTTTCACTAATAACTTTAAGAGATTGTATTTATAGAATTAATAATAATTAATAACAGAATTAATAATAATATCGTGGTGAACTATTCATCGTTTGAAATAACATACATACATAACATACAGTCCAATATCGAGTTATTACGTTTTGCTTTACGAGGTGTTTTACAGGGTTGTATTTCGTAGAATTAATATTAATATGATAAAAGTGACTTTGAAATTAATTACTCTAAATAATTTTGCTCTGAAGGAGGAAAATATTTTTGAAAGATCGATAAAAAAAGAATTAATTAAAAATTTTATTCGAACAATATTCGAAAACTCCTCCCTCTCATATAAACAAATATATAATAATAAATGAAAATATGAACTTTTCTCGTAAACTTAAACAGTATATAAATACTATAAAAAAGTATTGTAACCAATATTTCTTTAACAGTTAACATTTTTTTGAATTATGGTTAATTATAATTTTTCTCAAACTTGTTAGATCGATTTATTTTAAATTTTAAAAAATTTTTAAAAATTCTGAAATAATGAACAAAATTGTTACACGAAATATTTAAAATTTTCTTCAATAAAAATAAAAATTTATATTTCAGAAATATAACATTAGAATTTTCTTTCAATCTTCAGTAATCGAGATTACCTACAAGATTAAATTAAATTAATATCTTAATCTAATAATTAATACTTTTAATCGTGATTATAAATCACAAAACATTTTAAAAATTTTTATAAAAAATCCATTACAAAAATATTTCAAATTCAAATCATCGTACGAGATTAACTCATTAAAAAGTAAAAATCGGCCTTAAGTAAAAGTCATTTATAAAAAATTTCTTGACAATTCGAAATGCAGGAATGCAAAATATCTATATTGTTCTTCTTGCAGACTGATCTCCGTCACAGCGAATGGCTACCCCGCGGTTGCAGGCACGCAACATGCACATGCAGGGACAACTGCGGCTGCGAGCACCGTGGCTAATAGGCACCATGCGAGGAGCCACGAGCACAGTCCGCCTGATACGAAGCGCAGGATACACAAATGCCAATTTCCGGGTTGCAAGAAGGTATACACCAAGAGCTCACATCTGAAAGCTCATCAGAGGACGCACACAGGTAAGTTTTTAACTGTTCTCCAAGATAATATCGGTTGCCAACGATCGATTAGTTTCTGATTAGAGTTAAAAAAAAAAAAAAGGAAGAAAGAAGCGTAATGGCAAAAAGTTTGACGGAACAGACCAATCAATAGCATGTTGAAAACGAACTTTCGATTAACATTCCGCGAAGAATTTCTTCACCAAATAGTTTATTCTTCCTTTTTCATCGTCTAGATAACTGTTATTAATGAAGAATAATGAAGAATTGTGAAAGAATTCTTGAGACGAGTACCGTTAGATTATTCCTTTACAAGTTATTTATTTATTAATATTATTTATTATTCGTTGATCTTTAGACTAGATAAATTTGTGAAAAATTCCATTTGTGATAATAATCTATTTGATATGCAATGCAGATAGATATTGTAATTGCTTACATACATATTTAACATAAAATAACATAATTTCAGATTTTGGATATCACGTATATTATCTCTCTATCCATTTCACGCTAAAACATTTTTAATTAACATGACAAAATTCTATTTATATCTAAACATATGGAAAGATAGAATGATCCACGTGCCATTTAGCTCTGAAACTGATGTTTAGAAAATTGAAGTTGAATATGATTATTTTATTTTTTTTTAATTAATATATGATTTTATTTAACTCTTTCTTCTTCAACATATATAAAGTATCACAAATCCATTACTTATTTTTATTATATGAACCAATCAAAACTTTTGTTGTTATTTAAATAATTTATTTTCCTAATAATTAATAATTGTCCGAAACATTTCTAAAAAAAAAACATAAAAAAAAATCATTATGACCGATTCACTATTAAAAATAAAAACAATTGATATAATTGAATTGTTACGTACATCCAATCTATTGTTACTATTTATTTTAAAATACAATTAAATAAAAATAAATAATAATATATATTTGCTAGAAGAAATTGCAATTCATAATTTTTATTCCATTGAAATTAGAACAATAGAAACTTATTTAAAAATTTATGTATCATAAACTAAAAATTTACTTATTCGTATAAATAAATTCCTTAATTATATTTATTCACTATAATATAAAGTCATTCAAAAGTGAATCCAAATTCTTGAAGTTAGAATAATAAATATTCCTTAAAATTTATATATCAAAGTTTTTTCTTTCAACTTTTTTCTGATCAAATCTTTTTTTTTTTTTTTCACAAATCCATGCATCTTACTGATGCAAATTTTCTATTCTTTTTGATATTTATATCTAAATATTTTTTATCCAAATACTTTTCTATGAATTTCTTTTTGCAAATGTATTTCTATCTTCACTCTTCATCCGAATCCTTTAAAAATAACACATTCAAAATAATTAACCAAATGTAAATCTTTGATCACCTGAATACCTAATGCACAATCATTACAAAAATCTTAAATTTACAATAAAATCTATAATTATAAAAACAAAAATAAATTTACATCGAAATTATTCAAACAACTCCAATTTTGATTTGAATTTTAAGTGATAATAAAAATGATTCAATCTCAATCTAATTATCAACTTATTCAAACAAATTTATCATATAGATTTTTTTTTTTTCTAAGTAATCGGATTCATTAATTCCTCTCAATGACCGGTAAATAAGAAATCCTTCTATTCTTCGTATTTTTACCAACATTCATCATTTCTTTCCGCAATTAAGATAACGCACGTATTCAATTATCGAATACACCGCGTTGCTCATTAATAAACGTTACACCATACGTCTGTCTCCGCGCGATATCGCTCGGTAATTTCGCGCGCTTCACGCGACACCGCGCGCCCTTTCTTCGCAATTCAGTTAATCGTTAGTCACGCGATTATCCCCGACGTTTGTCGGTGGAGGGGAACGAACGAGAAACAATCGCGAACGTATCCCGTTGAGCGGCAGGGGATAAATTTCCCGACGCGTTCCCTGCCTCCCTTATCGCGGCAAATAACAATGTATAATTAATTACGAAGCTGAATTAAGGGAGGTTGTGCTCGGGCTTGTACCACGGCTTGGTTACTCGATTCGTATACGCGGCCGGATGAATGCACAAGGCCCACGTGCGCGAAACCGGATGATACATGTTTAATAGCATCGAAGGCAATCTCTATTCCTCTTGTTTTCTTCGATCAATGAAAGGAAAGGGGAATATACGTTGTTTGCTGCTTCGTATTAAACTTAAGTTGCGCTTATCTCTTGATGAGAATGTAACCGCTTCTGCGGTAAAGGATGTTCACTTTAATCGGATTTCGATACGATAATTGGTTTTATTTATCTTCTTTGAGGAGTGAAATATTACATGATTTTCAGAGGTTATGATTTTGTTGTTTTGTAGTGAAAAAAGAAGGAGGTTGAGAGATATGAGTTTTATGAAATTGTTGATGAATCGGTTTCTATAATTTGCTTTCTTCATGTATATAGATATATTATTATGAAACTTATTCACGAAAACTAATTACGTTCTTGTATTTCGATATCGTATAAATTGATTTTATTTATCTTGCTGTAGAATAGTAGTAATTATTACGAGATGACTTTACAGACTGATATTTTTGTTCAGATTGAAATTGTTTCTTTAATAAATGATATGTTTTTTTAAATTTTTGTTTGAGAATTGAATGTAAATATTTTGTGTATTCGTCAATATTATTTTTCGAATACGTAAATTAATTGTTTGCCAAAATAACTTTTGTTATTTTTAAATATACAGTATATTCTTAATATAAGAATAACAAAGAATTTTTTTTTCAAAAGATTGATTTAATTATGAAAAGCACACAAAAAAATAATGATAGAATAATTGTAGCTTTCTTTATAATATGAAAAAAATAATTGATACCATATTTATTTTTATATGTAAAATTAATTTATTCGATATCATTTAATAATAAGTATCAATGATTTTTTAACGTATATTATAACGTTATTATTATGAATGATTCATCGTAATAAACATCGATTTCGATAATCCAAAAATAATTCAAGTTTTTTTATACAATTCCATCACAATCGTAATTAATTGAAAACCGCATAATATTCGAATGAATATTCTAAAAATTAATCCTCAAAATATCCTATTTCTCCGTTTCATTCAAATATTCAATGTAAAAATACGAACTGAATATAAGAGATATCGAATATTTCTAACGTAAATGTAAATGTTTACATAAGTATTGCATCACTTTGACTAAGAAACAGACTGAACACATTATTACCATGTTATCGTTTCATTCGCAGTTGGTTTCAACAGCAGGTGACGACGAAAGATTGTAATTAATGAAGATTCTCTTTTTCTCTTCCCTCAATCCTCTTCTCCTCTTTCTCTTTCCATCTATGGTTTTTGTCACGTCACGCCTCCTGAAACCATTCGGTGAGCAGATACGCGTTCAGGTGTATACACGCATAATTATCCATGTGCTTCGAACAGTTCTACCCTCACGAAATCACGTCTCATGTTCGTGACTCACAACTGTAGGCTATTTTTGTGGAAGTTATGGCGGAAATACAGGTGTGGAATATATGAATGTTGATTTTGAATGTTTCTTTCCTTTATCTTCTGATCGATATAAATTTTCATTAGTAACTTTAGTTTAATTCTTATGCTAATATTTGAAAATAAAAGATAACATTAAAAAATAAAATTGTGTCCTTTATATTCAGGGCACAATTTCATTTTTGAATTCTTTTGAAGGAATTTTTATTTAATTAAAGATAGATTATTTGATATTTATCTGCATTAATAATTGTATGAAGTAGAAATTTCATTAGATATTTTAGAATATTTTTAGATTTCTTGAACAAAAAAAAAAAAAATAATTCCTTGACATAAATGACGCAGATTGTGAGAAAAATATTCTTGCAAGAAGGTTAAGATATAATTTTTTTTTCAAAAGATTCTAATTTCTAATTGAATCAAATCTAAATGGATAATTATTATTTACATTTTACATTATCATTAAATAATTGAAATTAAAAATCGTATAATTTGAATAGTGAAAAGAAATTGGATATTTAGGAATATTCTTTTGAAACTAGACTTGTCATAATTCTTTGAGAAATTTTATTTATTTTCATATATTAATAGAATACAACAACAAATTAATAAGATATCCATTCGTGAAATGCGATTTCTATTTCAACTTAAAATCATACTTCAAAATGACATATTTGAAACTGTCAAACTGTCAATCGAAAATGGAATGAAGCGAAATGGAAGTAAAATTAGTCGAATTCGATTCGACATAAATTCTTCCACGATAAAATACACCATTGACGTGGCCGTCAAATATTTAACCACGCGATACATTTCCATGCGTCGTGTCTTTCATAAATTTATCTCGAAATCCGTTCTATCATTACATCGTATCCTAGCCATGTTTCGCCTTCGGGCACAGACGCTCTCATCCTCATAATATCGTACGTACAGGTGATTAAGCGTGTATATGTGTCCACATATATTTGCTCACGTGAATAGTTACACGTGCGCATACGGCTGTCTTCATATGTGTTTATTTACCTATCCGCATGTGCACATCTGCATCCACGTTACCAGTGTCTATAGGAAGGCACACAGATGTGTAATTTCAGTCTCTGTATTAGGGTGGATGAGCTAGCGAGAATATTCCTAGAGAAAGATATGAGAATAGAAGAGGAAGAAGGAAGAGAATTGCGAAGGAATAAAAGATGGAGAGGAAGAGAAAATATGAGATGGTATATAGGATGATTCGAAAGTAAAATTGAATTTTGAATGCACTTTTAAAGAAATATATCTCTTTTTCGTGAAATACATCTCAAACTATAATACATTTATTATACTAAATTATAATACATATATTATAATAATTTCTTTACAAAAAAAATCACGAAACAATGTAATTCTGCGTGATTAAGATTTGATAAAAGAAATTTTTTTTTCCTTGAAGAATTGAATAATATGAAATATAAATGTATGCTGTTTTATTAAATTTGTTTATTAAGTTAATATTGAATTCTTTAATATATGTTATTAAAATTTATATTATGAAAATGATCTTTATTAAAATAACAATATGTTATATATGTATAATTATAAACATTTTTTTTTATTAGAACTTACAATATTAATTTTCAATACATTTTTATAAAATATTATGATATAAAATTCATTCTTGAGTATAAAATTTCAAATTAATTTTAGCGTAAGTTTTATATATAGTATAAAATAACTTTAATAAAATCATTTTTATTAAAGAATAAATGATAAAATTATTAATATTCGTATATAAAACAAATTTGTTTGTATACTATTAAATAAATGAAAAATTCTTAGATTTACATTTTTAGATTACGTAGTAAATTTATAACAAGTTTTCTTAATACTTTCATTTACTTTTTTTATATATTTTCATATTATTCACATTATCTTTAGTTTTTTATTTAAATCTATCAACCATTCAATACAAATAATATTTTTCATAAAACATCTTAACATTTATAATTTAAGTTTAAATGATTTCAAAGTATGTTTGAATGTCAAATATCAACTTGAAAAAATTTGTTCACTCATATTTAAGAAAAACTATTATTAAAGATATAAATTTATCTTATAAGAAAAAAAAATATTCACAAACTCCTATTAAACTTACTAATTACGAAACTCTTTCCTTCTAAATCACCTTCTAAAACCGAGAACCGAGAAACCGGTAAGAAAACCATGAGACAGAATGATAAATAACAAGGCAAAGGTAGGAGGAGGCAAGAGAACAAACGAGAGATGATGAAAAAGACGGTGCGGATAGGTGGTAAAAGAACAAGAGAGACAACGAGAAAGAAAGAGAAATAAAAGAACGAGACAGGAGAAGGAAGGGTAGGTAATAAGAGAGAGGTTGACCGGGACGCCTTCATCCTGCAGTGTGGCAGGTACGTCGGGATTGCTTCTCGCGGATCGTTAAGCAGAACTGCTAACTACGGGATTATGCATACTGCGGGGCCCCGTCCCGCAATTATGACTCTGTTATGAATTCGTCCTGACGCAAGGATTCCAACCCCCTAACATGGCTTGGAACGTTGCATCCAGACGATGTCTGTGTCACGTATCGCGACGACTGAACGTTTATTTCGCTGGAAACGCTCGGTCGGTGTGTAGAACTGAAAAGGACCATCGCGTCCTGCCCTCTGGCCGGCTATTACCTATGTCGTAATTGGTTTCCCAGTGACGGATGTTCCCGCTGACGGATCCCTGGGATTTTCCGGTTAATCGTTCGCCCGCGGACTCGTGTAACGCTTCGACGTCCACGGTCTCGCTTAATCCAATTCACGATACTGTTTCCTTTCTGGTAATCAGTTTCCGATTTAATGTGTTTGACGGCATAAATGCTGTTTTTTCTTTCAATTTCTTGCAATTTCTTTCTTTTTTAGCAAATTAGTTCTATTGTTATAAAGCATAAAATTGAATTTTCATACTCGTAATAAAAATTGTTTAGATTTATATTGATCTGATTGTTATGTATATTATTAAATTACTAAAGATTTAGCAATAATTAAGGTTTTCTATTATTTTGTATATATAAAGTTCTGTTTTTTAAAGGATAAAAGTTTTATTAGATATACATTTAATAATTTTATTAGATGTATAAATAATCTTCTCTTTATCTCTAAGTGTTTCATAGTTGTAAAATGGTAATTTTTAGAATAGTTATTTTTTAATTGATTATTAATTTCTATTTGAGAAGAAACTTATTTATTTGTTATCTGGTAGTATTTTATAAGTTTCTATACAAAAATAAAATTCATCTAAGATCTATATTATATATATATATATATATATAATAGACATTAATAATAGACATAATAGATAATAGACATTATAATAGACAACTTATCCATGAACTTATCCATGTTATTGGATATAGATTTGATTAAATATATAATATAAATATCCACAAAAATAATATATGTAATTAATAAATATTTAATTAATTCTCTTTAATGAAATATGTAATAACCTTTCTAGAAAAGAACAAAACATTGACAACAAATTTTATTTCTCTAACCGAGAGAGAAATTTCCAAAATCTATCCAAAAGTGTTTAGATCCAAACAGTACAAATTTTCATTCAAAGCCGAAACAATTTTAATCGCTCTTCTCCTTCTTCAAATTTCTCTGATCAAATTTCATCTTTAGAATCAAGCATGAGCCACACGTTCGCTTATATATATATATATATATCTACCCTCTGAAATATCCCATCGAACGAGACGGGAACAGGAATGGAAAAGAAAAGGGAGAGGGCTGGCAAGAGACACGGACGAAAAACTTGGCCGGCGGCAGGCGGAGAAAAGTCCCGCGGAACTTTCTTCCAGAGATGGAAATACCGGTATACTTTGATCTCAGTTGGCGAATCTAATTACTGCTGGCTTGCGACGAGCATTCGAGGACCGAGACACGAAACGAGGCGAATCGTCGAATCGTGGAGTACGGGCGATCGTGTGGCCGAGTCAACATGAAGGCTCGTTACGAATTCCATCGGCGAACTTTCCTTTCGAAGATCTTTCGGCATGTAGATATCTGCCAGGCCAGCGAGAGGTCGTTCATCCCTGACCCAGCTCTCCTTAGGATCTTGCTCTCTCTCTCTCTCTCTCTCTTCCTCTTTCACCACTTCCTTCTCTCTTTCCGCGCTGGTTACGTCTCGAGACTCTCGTCTTAACGACGAATCGATCCGATTAGACGATTTAATAGTCAAAGCTACTACCTTCATGACTTCCCTTAATTCCCTTCTCTTCTAAAGGATAAGATGTGTAATTCTAAACAATTCTAGTTGATGAGATCAACAAGGGTATTGTGGTCTAGCCTAGACTCGTAAAATTTTGTTAATTCTTAATTACTTATTTAATTTAGAATGTTATTTTAATATGTGGGAACGTTTATCATGTACGTGTAATTTTATTGAGTCACTTATGACATTTAGATTAACATTTCAAGTTGATTTATATATAATTGTATACAAGTATACAGTTATAATAATGAAGATAAATAATAGTTATTCTTGATTTTTTAAGTTTGATTTATATAGATTATATAGAAAGAATAAGGAATCAAGGTTTTTAATATGAATTTGTGAAAGTGTAATAATTTCATTTCAAAAGAGCAAGTGTTTTGAAGACTGATAAATAGAATAATAATAACCGACCAGATCTACTTATAATAATATAAGTATATTTCATTTGAGATTTTTTTAAATAATAATTTCTTTTGTACATTTTCAAACACTAGATATTAAAAACAAACGATTCTAATTATTTTTTACTTTAATCTTAAATAAAATTTGCCGATTCAGTCTGCGAAGTTTTTTCAGAATTCGATTTCATCCTGATGAGATATTTCGTAGAAACGAGAATAGTTGTGCTGCATTTTTGTTTTATTCAGGACGAAAGTGGGAATAGGCATCGATTGTATCGAAGTTGAGATGGATTTTGTCGGGACGTTTAACGGAACACGATTGTTCGAAAAGAAAAAGTATTGCCAAGAGAGCGTTAAACATTTTCAAGGAAACAGGATTTGTTCCTTGTTTATCCACTTTGCCCGTCAATATCGCGTTTCAGTGATTTCTTCGTTTTTACGCCGACAAAGCCTTTCTATACGATTTCCTCGTGGGAATCGAGGAACTATCGATCCGATGGCCTAACAGTCTCCCGGCCACTATACGTGCGCACAGAGAAAACCTGGATAGGTACCCCAGATAGGACGGAAGAAGAAGAAGAAAGAAAAGACGAAGAAGAGGGAAAAAAGATGGGAAAAAGAAAGAGATTTCCAATTATAGAGACTTCCTGTTCCGGAATTCCATTCCAAACACCATTGTTCTCGCGTCTCGAGTTGTGGACAGGACTTTGATCCCTCCACGGACTTCAATCGTTCCATTGGAAACTTTTCGCAATCGTTCCCTTAGTACTCGTTGATGGAATGTCAATATATTTGGAAAATTAAAGAACGACAGTTCGTTATACCGTGGATTAATCGAACGTTCTCGATTCGAGTATATGTGAGGAAGAAGACGAAAGAAGAATATCGTCGAAAATCAATTTAGAAATAATATTTTAATATTATTCTTTATCATAAATGGATAAAGTTCAACTGTTATTATTGAATCTCTGAAATTAGTTTTAGAAATGTAGTTTGTATTTGAAGTAGCTGAATTAATTATAGATAAACTTAAATTATAGGATATATTATGTGCATACGTAGATTTAAAAAGAGTTTTATCATAGAGATAGATATTGTTTATCTGAACGGTTTGAAATCGTTAAAATATTTTTTTGTAAAAATCATTAAATAACTTATTTATTTTAATCGTTTATATCAATGATTCTTCGAACATTCCAATAGATTGAACACGTTGTTTTCAAATAATTCAAACACTTTTAATTTTTCGACGATAAATTTTTTTAAGATGCGCATATTTTATTACATGTTTCTAAAAGAAACAACAATAATAAAGTTTAAAAAGGAAAAAAGTTTAGAAAGAACGAATATCAAATGTCTATATTATCGAGAGTATAATATTAACAAAAATGATTGTTACTAATGCGTTCTCGTTTTCAGCAAATAATAATGGAATATTATAAACTGATATCCAATAGTTGAATCATTGAATTTTTAATAAACATCAACGATTCGAACAATTCCCTCGACATCATAATCTCCAACAAATCAGTTATCAATCAGAATCGTACTATTACATCCAATCGACCTCTTTTCATTCATTTCTGTAGAGGCAATAAGCGCGATATTGCCCAGCTTTTAATTACAATTTCATAGAATTCGTTTTGCAATCGAGGACACGTTTTTTTCTCTCGACATGTAGAAACCGTTCAAAGAAATGCATCAAGTATCGTTATTCACGCGAATAATATTACGTACGGTATATGGGTGGGAAATAGGTCAGTCAAAGCGCGATAATTTAACCTCAGATTTACTTTGGAATGGAATCAAATGAATAATAAGCAAGGATGCAAAGATCGTAGGAAATTATCTTTGTCTTAGCAAATCGAAATATTTTATTATTTCATATTCATTTTTGTTATTGTAAAATTTGTAAAATTACTGCAAACATAAATAGCTTTCTTTTTAATATTTTATTATTCAAAATTTTCGAACAAAATGTTGTTAAAAGAATAAAATGAATATTAATGTAAAATGAAAATATCTGTTAAAATTTATTTTTGTTAAACAATTTAATTTCAATTTAAATGAAGTGAAATGATAGAACGAATCGATTCTATTATATTTTTTTTTTCTATCGCTTTATTTAATATAAAATAAATCCTCTTCCTTTTAAATATTTTATTTCAAACTATAAATTATTCGTGTCTTACATATTTTCAGTAAATAAAAAATATTTGAAAAGATTTAAAAATTTATTTAAGATTTAATTTACGTAAGAATTTTCTTCGATATATTATTAATTATTGCAAATATATAAAATACAAACCTAATTTTTTTAAAAATAGACACGAATAATCTGTGCTTAAATTACCTATAACTTGAAAAATAAGTATCAATAGATACTAATTATATATTAATTTTTGCATGTCAATTTTAAAATTTATTTTTTTCAGGTCGTTCAAATATATTTATATAATTTAAAAACATATATTTGAAATTATACTAATAATTTTTTTACAATTTTTTGTATGCCATAAATACGTTAAAAATCCCGACGTGTCATTCGATGAATCGAAAGAATAGTATAGCATTGCAAGGTTATTTATCGCGTTGTGGTGACTGTTCTTTCACCATTGCGCGCATTTACCGAAGCATTTTCCTCTTCTAATTCACCGAATGTATTAAAACCTTTCAAATTTCGTATCGAATCGGCGGTCATTGTTCCCGCTCGCGAAAAATAAGAAAACGATAATTTATCGGAATAATTTATCGACAAACGTTTGAAGAAGGACGGTAGGGAAACACCACGATTCATTCGCGAAAATAAACAATGCGAGGAGTTATTGCGTTTATTGAGCTTGGAATTTGGAAATCAAGTTCTTCGATCGCGTTTCCGGAGGCACCACTCTTGCACACTGTTTGCCTGTTCATTCCTGGTTCGTTTGAAAGGATTCTGAATACGGAATTTAATCGATGTGGACGACTGCGCGCTATGTGTTTCTTCGATTCGAACGCAAATTCGAGGTGAAAGGAATTTTAAAGATTTTCAATGCACGTTTGAAATTATTTTTCTTTCTCTTCTTTCTTCAAACCTTTGAATGAAAGGTATAAAATAGGCATTACGGTAAAGATAAAATATGGTAGAATTCTTAGTAAAATTTTCAATTTTAAGTTGCGATACACAATATTTGATTGGAAAGATTCGATGCATCTACATATTTCTAGTATATTTTTGCTTTGTTTATTGATTAGTTTGATTTTATATCTGAATCGTTTATTTTACATCTGATTGTACATTTTATATTGCATTGAAACAATTATTCGAAAAATGTTTTATTAATTTCATGCAATTTTATATATATATTTTTTAAATCTGATATCAATACTAAAAATTGTTAAAAAAAATTGGATGGTTAATATGTCATAATACATTGATATATTGCGAAAATTTTATTAAAGATTTATTAAGATATATAGAAATATTTGATACTGATTAATCTTTATAAATAATATAACATTGTTTCTATCAATATGAATAAAATTGAAATTTTTTCTTAATATTCTGAATATTTCTGTATATCTAGTAATATATTTTTAAATAAATAATAAATTATAATAAATATCAAAATATATTATTGTTTCAAATAAATAAAAATTGTTATTCTAACGATTATAAAAATTATTAATTTTAAAATCTAATAATTCAAAAAGATTAGAGAAAATTGTTCTAAAATAACCAAGACCGCCAACTTTTCTCCAATCAGACCAATCGATTTTAACCCAATAATTTCCACTCGAGAGCCTCCCAAAGCAACATTACGTCACTACGTGTTCAAAAGTTTTCTTTCCACGATAAATGGCCACTCGGGAAAATGAGGAATTTTGTGATCAGATTTAAAATGAATTTTCTTCATCTCAAAATCTAAAATTTCGAACAAAAGACAGTTATTATTTTTCTGGTTATAGCACTTAATGCATCAATAAATAATAATTGAAAAAACAAAACTCAACCTGATTTTTCTTTTCCTTATCTGTGGATTCGAAATAAATGTATTTGTGCGATTGAACTTGTTTATTCTTACGATTTAATCTCAAATTTGAATATTGTTTTTCGATATCTTCCTCAATACACAATATTTGATCATAGCAAGGATTGATATTTTTCTTTTATCTATTTCTATATTTTTCAGCAATTTTAAATGACATCAGTAATGTAAAAAATTTATTATATAAATAAAATATGTTAGAATCTGGCGTATTAATATAGAGAGTAAAAGTAATAAACTTACAGATACTAAAAGAATCATTTTTTTTTACATTAAATTTTATTTAAATAGAAATCAGTAAAATTGATATTTCGTAGCATTTTTAACATAAATAGAATTGTGTAGAATTTTTTTGCATTTGAAATCATTGAAATTCTTTTTTCAATGTCAATTGTTTCACATTTTCGAATTCTTTTGTTTTTTTTCAATAAAATGACTTACACGTTTTTATTTAATAGTTAATATTGCATACTGTTAACTTTGTTACTTAACTGTCATTCGTTTACAATATAAAAAAATGTATGTAAGATTATATATAAATATTATAAAATAACTAACGGAATATTTATTATATTCTAATAAAACATTCGAATATTAAAATAATCAGATAGTGGAATTGCAGATAAAAGAGATTTTACTTTATATACTATATAAAATAAAAATTTTAGTCATGGCAAACAATGACTGTGACTTTGTATCTTTTCTTTTATATATAATTTTTTAAGTTTTCATCCTATAATATATTTCTATAATATATTTCTTCATCCTATAATATAATTCTTGTATTATAACACTATAATATATAAAAATATTTGAACATACTTTCACTATAAATATTTTCAGGTTCGATTTACAATTTCTTCTATTTAATCCAATATTTTTCATTTTTTTTTTTAAACGTATGATTGTCATTAAATCAATCAACTATACATATTGTAATTATTAATTCATTCTGTATTGTACATTATAGCTAATATTTTCTTGTAATATAAGAAATTTTTTAATTTTAGTTATTTGTAACTCATGATTGAAAAAATTGTACAAGAAAGTTTATATTTAATTAACGAGAATCCAAGAATATCGAGTTAAATAGCATTTATATTTTTCTTGAAGTGCTTTTGATCAGTTAAAATTATAGATAAATCTGTATATATTTTTAAATGCTTAATGCTAAACTAATTTTCCTGCAAAGCAGACGAGAAACTCTTAAACGAAGAGGAGGCTTTTGTCGCGCATCAATTCCTAATAACGTATCTCGTTCATTAATTCACTTCTCGATTATTTGAATTCCCATGTGCGTATCGTAACCAGGTCAATTGATCAATACTTAAAATTCTTATCAACAGTTTCTGTATTATTTCTAAAATAATTTACCGATCTTTATTTACGCAAAAGTTTGCTTATACATTCTATTTTCCAACCACGATCAAACTATTTTCTATATTATTCTTTCAGATGTATACATCTGCAAGAAAAACATTTTTTAAATCTATTTTTTACGGAATCTAGTGAATAACAAGATATTGAACAATCAATTAATTTTTTAGAAATTAGAAATTAGAAAAGAAAATCATTAAATTACTACAATATTTTTAAAACAAAATTTAAATCTTTATTCATCTATATAAATCATTATAATAAGCCTTTTTAAGATAAAGAAAATGTTATTCTGCAAAATAATGTAATTTATTATTATTATAACCTACTAAGAGACTCTAATTAATTAATGAATTTAATTAAATTTAAAATTGTTATTAAATGTTCGTTATAAATTTTGTATCTTATGTTAAGATTAAAAAGACGAAAAATTTGTAGTGTATAAAATATTAAATTTTTTCTCGTGTAAAAATTAAGAATTTCATTCAACGCATCAAGTCATTCTTCCGTGTCGTTCATTTATGCACTTGTGCGCGATGTGAATGATCGTATGTACGTACGTATTGATTTGCACCTCGGGCGCTGTTCGAAGTACGTTCGAAACACGCGGCGAAGTTAGGAGCCGCCCTCCGCGCCGAGACCCAGGCACCGCAAACAATTGGAAACGTCGTCAAAGTTCTCGCTACAGTTGACAGCGAAACCGCAGTTCACAACACGAGGAACGTGCTATCTCTAACCACCGGGACGGAAACAAGCAGCCAAGAACCTGGGTGGTAAGCAAGCCCCTCGTCGCCGGAGAAAACCACGCGACTTGTCATCGATCTTCGACGATCGAACGCTTCTACTTGTCATTACAACTTGTTCTGTGAAACGATAAGTTTTATATAGCGTTGCGAACGAGGATAGCGTTTGCGATACTTTAATCTTCGAGATGATATGAAAGGAGATCTTTCATCAAAAGGAACTTTGTTATTAAGAGTTTATATATGCAATTATATTTTCATTTAATATATTTTTAAACGATTTTAATTATGATAAATATTCTTTTTTATTATATATACAAACAATACTATAATAATATATTTATATATTACGTATATCTTTTAATATGTACTTATTGTTATTAATTAATTATGTATTTCTATTTATTTTTGTTAAATTTTTGTTAAATTCATTTTAACGAGTTCCAATATTTCTAATATTAAGAAGATTTTTTTTCATGTAAATTGTTTTGATGGCATTTCGAAAATAATTCTTGATAAAAATATAAAATTAATCTTTCCAAAACGACTGGTCACAAAGTCTTTGAACGAGGGAGGAAGTTCTCGAAGGTTAGTTTTTCAAAGGAATACTTTCTTCTCTCCCTCGAAACGAGTGATTTCATTCTGTTTCTCTTCTGACACGCCCTCCAAAAAGGCGGGACCGTTTATTTCCGTGGAAACGTTCCCGTTTCCGAAATAAACGCTACGACCTTCCCCGAAACAAACACCTCGTATTCTCCAGTTTCGGGTGTGTGATATTTCTTTACGGTGAAATCCCGTTTCATTTTTCATTTCTATTGCACTTCATCCTATTTTAGTATACGACCGCCGGCGCAAAATTTGTCCCCCGAAAAAGTAACGGCTTGGCAACCCGATCCCCTTGCAAAATTTCGCCGATCCGCCTCTGTTGAGGGATGAGGTTTGACAACATCGTTTCTCAAGCAGAATGGCGGGAAAAAAAATATGAAACGTCATACTAGCGAACCCTTCGTTCCGTGGAAAACGTAAATTCACCACCATCACGAACAATCTATCACGCAGACTTATAAGATAGTAGTCCCTTGCAATTTCGAATATGAATATTTTGGTTCGTGATAAATTTTCAGTGATTTGAGGACTTCGCGATATCGCAGAATTCTTGTAATTGAGATTGTCAGCGAATCAATCTATTCGATGGAATATTGAAAAATAAAAAAAAAAGAGAGCGTCGTATAATCAATAATATTTTCAATTCTATTTTAACTTTTTGTGATATTTTTAGTTCATTTTAACCTTTTTGAAACTGCATATGATATGGACATATTTCGATATTGATGATATTATTAATTATATGCTGACACTTTTATTTCCACATTATTCTTCTTTAATATTGTTATTTCTTATCTTTCTTTTCTTATTTTATTCATCTAATGCTATTGCTAATGTACAATATTTGTAAACATAAATATAAAATTTATATAACTTCCAATATTTTTGTAATGTTAAATTTTCTCATTATTTATTTTATTTATGTACATATCATACGAGAAATAACTATTATTAAATGATTAAATTTATATTGCTATCAACTATATTAACTATAAGTATGTCTTAATATGTTAAAAAATATTAAATTGTTAAAAATTAATTAACATGAAAACTTCATTCAGATCCAAAAGTGCTATTTCTAATTTTAAAATTAAATTATATTATATATCATTTTTTTAATTCTTGTTTTTTTTTTTTTTAATTTTTTTGAGAAACGTGGTCTATCATTCATTTTTCTTCGAATAATAAATAAATTTATTAAGATCTAAAATCGAATCTCTTTCTTAAAAATGGTAACATTATCTTATAATTGGTAGGCACTCGCAACAAAGTTTGATGTCCTTTAAAAGCAGATAAATACAAAAAAATAAAAAAAAATTATATATTCTCTATTCGCTAGAGTAATCCTCATAGAACAATATAGAATCTTCTTTTGTGGTTTTGTGGTTTCATGATTGAAGTTTTTCCCTTTGTTACTTGAACTAGAAATTTTTTGCAATTATACGATTATATTCTACTTGAATTCTTTCTTCTTTTCTTTCTTTTCTTTCTTTTAAACGATCAACCGACTTTATCTGTATCGAATTTTTGTCACGAACAATCTTGAAAGAAGTTAAGTTTAATGAGATATCCTTCCGTAGTCGAGAATAATTTTCACGATCCTTTCTTTGCATTAATACAACGGCGGGTTAAATGTTCACAGCTGTAGAAAATCATGTCTCGTTTTGTGGAACGTATAATTCTTCGCAGGAAGAAAGCTGTTACCGCTTTATCGTTTATAATATTTCCACGAAAGAAAATCAAGACAAATTCAACTCCATTCTCGTACAGACTTCCGCGCAAATGGAACGGATCAAGATATTTTCGAACGTCTCTTCTCGATTTTGCTTCAAAATTGGAGTATTTTATTTGACGAAGGAAATTAAATTTTTTTTTCAATTTTTTTTTTTTTAATTCTTTAGCTTCGATAAAAAGAAAAGAACAGATTTTTAATATAGGAGAGTGTGCAATTAATTAAAATTCTATCCCTATCACGATAATTTTACAGAATATTCTTCGTTTAAAAAAATTTTCAACGTAATTTAACATTTTTTCTTGATTTTGCTGTTGAAGGAAATGTCGTGTTACACTTTCTAAAGTGTAATGTAAAACCGGTTCGTAAATCCTCTTCCATGACGCGACACTACTGTTCATCGAAGCACGATGAAATTTTACTTTGCGACCTATATTCATTGACTAGCGATCAAATCTCTCGGAAAAAGTTCTGAAAAAATGCAGATATATTCCTTTATTAAAATTCTTCCATCGAAACATAAAATTCATATTTAGGAAGAAAAATTTTAGAAAATTAAAAATAAAAAGAAATAATGAAACATATATATATATATAAAATAAGAACAAGGAAGAACCTTCTTCTCTTCATAATAGATTCTGAATAATCAATATAAAATAATCAAATATTTTGTGAACACATAAATACTTATATACATGATTGGAAATAAAGCAATTTTCAAACAAAAATATTTTTTATTATATGAAATTCTATATATTAATACATTCAGTGTAACTGAAATGAACAAAAATCAAAAAAAAAAAAAAAATTCTCGATATATCGATATCGATATTGGATATCGATTTGAAGTAACAAAAAATTCAAAACGGCTGTATACTAATGGCAACATTCGTACTAAATATATATATTCGAAGAGAAAATCGAATATCTGTAACTACTCTTTTACATTTTTTAGAAGGAAATGACGTAATGATGGTACACAGTGCATGGTATAATAGAAAATCCTTATAACGCATATCTCACATTATCCATATTGAATGTCTTAATAAGAGATAATATATTATTCATTCCTAAATATTGTCAATTTTCTCTATGAATCAATTTTGTATTATCTTGAATTCATTAATTATTTTTTTAATTTCAATTCACACATTATTTTCATTTTCAATAAATGTATTATAAATTTTTCAATCATATTTTTAATTGTAATTTCAATGCATTTTGACTATCTTTAAAAACCCAATAATATTATTTCGTATATTCTGAATAAAATATTAAACAATTTACTAATAGATTTTTTAGATTAAATGACTATAAAATGTACTTACACTTATTCTTTTCGAATGCGTTTTTTGTTATCAAATTTCTACATTTCGTATTCATCATATGAAATTTTAGTAATAACATGAAAATATTAAGTATTATTATAATATATTTGGAAACTAATTAATTTAATATGTAAACGCCATAACCGTTCTTTGGTTAACTAGCATTATTCAAAATAAAACAATATTCACGTAATAAAATTTCCACAGTATCTTTCTCTCTATACTCGAATTCTTCTCTATCTATCTTTCAATGCGGAAAAATTCGAAGATTGTCATGAAAAATTCTCCTCGCCAATAAGAAATGCATGCATAAAGTTATTCCTAGATTCCCGATCGATTCTTAGGACATCGCCACTGAAATATCCTTCCACTGGCCAACAATCGGAATCTCTCACACGTTGAAACTGTAAAAAATTTTACTCCCATCGACCTACCGGATTCTCGTCTCTTGGAATCTCTCTCGTTGCACCCTTTCACGCGAGAGGATGGAAAAGAAGTTTCCTTGTTCACCTATCTGTCATGCGGATCCATGAAACGTCCTTCGGTATTAGACGCGTTTCTCTCCTCGAAACGTTTCTCCCGCGGAACGTGTTCCGATGTAAAAAACGAAGAACAGGTGGAAACATACCGAGAGGGAGAAAGAGATGGCACGAAAGGAGCCAAGGGATGGAATCCTTGGCTATAAATTCCGGTTGTCCTATCCCTTGGCGACATAACGGAAGGTAGCCTATACATCGTCGCCGGCGACGGACTTAATAAAATGCAAAGACGACGAGCACACATTGCTGGGGACGGTCTGACATATCGACGCAATACCAACCCACTCAGACTTCTCGAGTAACGTCAGGTGGAGAGAAGGACGTAGAAAAATCGTTCTTACGCCGACCGAACGTCATCGTGAACTACGTAGAACCATTTCTAGTTTTCCACGCTATTGCAAGAGTATCCCGCTCTGTACCTCGTTCGTTCTTTCACTGTCTTATATACCTGTGTTCTATCTGTATGGGTACGGGTATGGTCTGGGCGGAATGTGCACGGAATTTATGAGGAATGTGCATAAAACGCAGTCAGGGCGGTGAACGGGAATTCGTTACAATGACCGGTACGCTGAAGATTTTGTTCACGGTGGGATAGATCGCTGAATAGATCAAGTATTTTATATAAAATACTTGGTGGATTGTGTCCGTCAAATATTTGCGAGGAACGAACTTTATTTTCCAGGAGGAACTTATGCATTTGAACGTATGGAATTGGATGGATCACAGTGCAATGTGTGGATTTTTATTGAAGAAATTTTATTATTCTAATATGAGATGATAGTGCTATACGAGATATATTACAGAATATATTACAGAAGTTTTCATTTTAATGGTATTAATAATAGTGATAATTTATCATTTAGCGAATCTTATCTATTATTTCTAGATTAAATTTTTAACGAATTATTCATCGGAAGAAAATATTTGTTATTATATTTAATAATAATATTCTTTTTATTTTGTATATTTTTTTAATTTATTTAAATAATTTTTATAGGTCATAAATTTATGTATATTCCATATAACGTGAATGATTAATTGTAAAATACGCATTTTTATATCGTCATAATTAAAACAAAATAATTATTTTATTATTTACTAAAAATTTTTATAGTAGTTAATTATTAAAAAATTAATAGTCATCGATTATATTGGTAATTAAAAACAACAACGTAAAAACATAAAATACAAAATATAATTTTTATTTTTGACAAATCTGCCAAATCTCTATTTCTTTTCTCATTTATTTCATTATTATAATTTAAAGATTAAATTCCATAATTATTGTTTAACAATAAACATTAATTCCGGCTTTTTAATATTACTGTTTACTGCTGAAAAAAAGTCCTGCAAAAGGATCTGATTGGTTAATGTGGAAAGAAACGTTTATTCTTACATACATTTTTGTTTTCACCTTGGTAATTTTCACATAATCCGATTGTGACAGAGAGAAGCAATAATATCTATCAAAACAGCAATCTGTTTTGTATCTAATCTCAATGTATTATATAAATATATGAATATATAATAGCATAGAATCCAAAGTATTCTAATGTATATAAAATATAAAAATTATTTTTCATAATAGATTAATTATGATTTGTAATATACAATAGTTTAATTCATAAATATAATTTCGTACGCCAGATATATCATAGATATATTAATTATACCAAAATAATTAATAGTTTCGAAAATATTTTAGTTTCCAATCTTAGATGATTATCTTAACATTATAATTTCATAAATGAAATAATCTTTACGATTTTGAATATTGAAATTGTAATTCTCTTCTATTATTAAATAGTGTATGGTATCAAGATTGTCAACAAAGCGTCTGAAGCAGGCAATCTTAGCGAAACTCCTTCTTTCCAGCAGTAAACAGTACTTTTCTCTTGCATCCCAAAGAAATTATCTAATGTTTTGAATTGTATGCACATGTCACGAAAAGAGAATGAATAGAATGACTGATATTATCTGAACAAAGATAGCAGTTTCTATCTTGGACAGAGATTTATGCGGAGGATTGACGTATCACGTCGTTTAGCAACGTTCGTTATGAGCTCAAACGGATTCATAGAAATTGTACGGCGAGGGATAGACCGAGTTAACACTTTAAACCGCTCTGTTTAATATGACTTTATTACGTAGGTGGTAACGAACCACTGGAAGACTATTATGTGGTGATAAAATGTGCAATGCATGATGCACCCATACATCGTTCCGGTCTCGTCCACCTGGCGCGCGTCTCCTCTCTGCGACACGCGCATGAAACCTTTTCGTCATCCACTCACACTCGTTCAAATTGATCATACACGCTTCTGTCGAGTTTATACACACGCACGGCCTTTCACCCGTGACACACGGGTTGCGGTCGTTCGACATGTTACGCAGTCACTATGGTTACTCGAAATTCAATTTGCCTTTTCGATGGTAGCTTCGCATGCACGCGACACATCGTTGAATTTTTTCTGTCTCGCTTTTTCTTTTCTTTTTTCTATCTATTTATTTTGCGTGCACGCGTGTATGAGTTTTTTTTTTACTCATTTAATTGCAAATGTAATGGTCTTGTTGATTTTTTTGACAATTCTGCGATTTCTCTGAGATTTCACAGCAGGAATAGATGTGATCGTGTTATTTCCAATGAACGAGGGAAAGGTGATATAAAAGATACGTTTATTGATCGAGAAGTAGTCTAATGTCCTGATAATGAGAATAAATAAACATAGGGGATCGTTATTACAAGAAATAAAGTTGCAGGGTTTAACTGCGAATAGAGAGTTGTAACGATAATTGGTTTATAGAATTATAATTGGAATTTTTGGTTGTTTTGCAAAAATTGTATAAATTTAAATTATGATATTGTTTAAAACTTTTTATGACAAGTAGATGTGATAATTCTTATATCAAGTTTTATTAATATATGAAATGTTATACAGAAAGTCTCGTTTAAATCAATATTTGAAAATGGACATTGAAAAATATTTCAGATGAAAATTGAATGGTTTTAAAGAATATATAAATTGATTTTTTTTAAACTCTTGAAATTTCGTTTTTATTTGAAATATTTTTCAATATCATTTGATCTTTTTAATATTCTGTACATTTTTAATGCAAAATATAAAGTGCCATTTTTCGACAATTTTATTCTGTTGTTCCATTTACTCTGAGATATAATTGTATGTTACTTTTACATCGAGAAGGAAATATTATTAGACAAATAGATTCTCTGTAAATTATTCAATCTTTTGTTCTCTATTCGATATTTTCTAATCATGGAAAAAAAATACTATATCGTCCATCATGAATTTCTATCTATAATGTACATATATATACAAAATTTATCGAAATTTTTAATGAAATTTTAATGTATATTATTAATACTTTCAATATATTATTAATTCATTAATATGCAAGTTAAATAATTATAAATTACAAATTATTCTTAATCAAAAAATAAATTTGAAATCATAAAAATCGTTATTTCTAACCGATTGCTGTATTGTTTTCGATTCTACAAACTTGTTATCTACAGAATATCTATGTCTGAGTAAACGTCAGTCGTAATTTTAAGATGTCTTCTGATGCACGACAGAAGTTTCTTTTCACGAATTCGTTAGAGAGAATTGATTCTTCGCGAAGGGATGAAATATTAAGAAAATCGTAACGAATGGTTTCATGGATATTCTTGGTATGTGTGAGTTCGATACAAACGGAGATTGCGTGCGTTTAAAGCTGCTCGGTCGAAGCGTGTTCTTGGAATTGAATGGAATAGGGTACGTTGTAAGGTAGGTTCTTAGGTTTGTAAAGTGACTGCAAGGTTTGCGGAGAACATCGAAGGGGAGGAAGTTCTAGTATTGGGGTGAGGGATTCGTAAAGAGGATTAGAGAAATACTACAATCTATTTCATATGTATTCACCTTTTTATATAATGAAAAAAGAAGATGACAGATTAAAGACTGAACGTAAAGAAAATTGTAAATGCTGTACTGCAAATTTTCATCTAAATTTCATGCAAATTGTCAACTAATGAGACAAATAAATGAATAAAATAAAAGTATAATTTATGATATACTTATATATAAATTATACAATACTATTTAATCAATTATTAGTTGTTTTTATTATTACTGAATTTATTTTAATGTTTAATAACTGATTATGAAAGAGAAAAATTATTATATGTATATTCTGTATACATAGAGTTAGAGATGAAAATAGAAGGAAATTAAATAAGAAACCATTTTGAAAAAGATCTTTGAAATCGTGTCATCCAGATATGATAAAAAAAATTTTGTTCAGTTTAACAATAATTAAACATAATTAAAGTATTTGTGTCACGCATCCTATTTCTTTCTATTCTATTTCTTACAATTAAACATATTCTCTAAAAATTATTCCAAGAAGACAATTATTATAAAAAAAGGAAATAATTAAAAATTGAATTTCATTTCGACAATTGCCAGCGATACGACAAGAAAAACAATAATCCTCGTAGCGTGAATTTTTTTAAGATCACGCGTTCACAGCACGACCACCAGCATTACCGCGTTCTAAATTACATACGAAGCGTTCTCAGCCCGCGCCAAACAAGCACGCGACAATAAAAACGTCACATCATACAAACGTCGGTTTTGCTAAAGGTCTCCACCCTCTTGTTCTCTCTCTCTCGTCCTCCTTCCCCTTCCCCCTCCATCACTCCTTTTTTTAATTCATTAAGTTTAGAGTCGAGTGATGTAGATGTCAAACGTTTCACTCTGCGGTTTTATACGCGCGTTTATATCGCTTTATCCATGCGGTCGCCATTACGCTCCCCTTCATTCCTTGTTTTTATGAAAGAACAGTATACACTTCGCCTCCCCCGATTCGAGAAATGGCGGGGCTCGACGCGAGAAATATGATTCGAAGTGAAAAACTCGTTTTTGATTTTGCTACTTCTACGAAAATTCCCGATGAAGCGTTCTTGAAACTTTAACGACAATCATCGAAGCCCTAGTTGGTTCAATCTTTCCTAGTTGCCTTTCAAAGTGGTAGCGCTAAATCCACCAAGAAAAGTCCCGAAGTTTTTCCCGAAGCTTTAATAGCAGGCTTTAAAGTCTTTGGGACTTTTTCAAAGTCTTTCCGCTCCACTTTCCCCATTTTATAGACAATATTTTATTTATCGAAAATCGTACACTGAAATCGAGACAGACGAGTTCTATATTCTTTCATGGAAGGATAAAATATTTACATATCAGATGTTCTTTCTATTTTCTTCTCGATATACAAAAGTCTCTTTTTACGCGATTTCTCGTGAAATAACATGATTTAAAAAACAAAAGTAATTATATTTTCAACAAAAATAACATGATATATTTTGATTTAACAATATTTCAAATAGCAGTTTTAAAATATTATGAAAAAGAATAATATAATATATAATGAAAGAATAATATTCGCATTGAAATTATTACTTCCTAGAATGATGGAAAATATGTTAAATATTACATGAGAAATAAAAAAATTACGATTAGCAGGTATATTATTTGTAGTTATTTAACTGATTAATAGAAAATACTAAAAAATTTCGTGATATTTGCTTCACACCGAAAAATATCGACAGCGGACATGATTTGACATTGTCGAATTTTTTATGTACATCGTTGTCATGTAAACAAAATATAAGTAGTGATGACGAATAAAATTTAATTTATATTTGAATCTTTTTGAATTTCTGTCTAATTAATTTATTTTCTTTACATATTTATATTGTATATTTTAAATAAATACTTAAAATAAGAATTTTCATAATTTTATATAATAAATAATTTTATATTTATAAAATTTTAACATAATTTTCATACGTTATTTAAAATAATTTTTTTCATTAAAAATAATTTATTACTCGCATTGGATTTCATATTTCATGGAACCAATCTTTCAACCATTATTCAATAATTTTCATTAATTTTTATATATTGTTTTGTTTGAAAATAACTTATTTATAACGCATGATCTTTAATAGATTGTTAAACGCCACAGGTGGCGCGGTTGCATTTCCTGTCCCATAACGCGGTCTCATCGACGTCATTCTCTTTTTATATTACCGAATAGATTATTTACGTGCTAATAATGTGCCAGCCGTTTCATAATCATCCTTGTCGCGGCACACGTGCTGCCAGAAGATCCACGCCTCTTTTGGTGCTATTTTATTCCCGATTCACCACTCGAGACCGTTCTATACATACTGCATGCGGAATTTTATTTTATATTTGGCGATTTTAGTAATTTTGAGAGAGTACATATGTGGAGAGTAAACAAACATTGTTAGAAAAGTTATTAACATTGAAATTGATGGAATTAAAATTATTCATTTTTAAATTAATAAAAATTTCTTAACTAAATGAAGAGATATTTATTTTTGTCATACCACTTGAATTTATATTTCTAACTTTAAATACGTGTTATAGATAGTTGTAATGTTGAAAATTTGTTTTGCTATTTAATTATATATTCTGTTTATTTAAAAATTTTATACAACTTTCTTTAATAAAAAAATAATTAATATTTAAATTTTATATCTCAAAATAGTATTTCTGTTTGCCTTGTTAGTTTTAAATGATCTAATCGATTTTGAATCATTTAGAAAAATGTAAATTAAGTAAGATAGATAATTATAAATTTTAACAATCGTTAACAATCATTGAAAATAAACATTGAAAATAAAATTGAATATTATAAAATTGAAAAGTTTTTTCGTCCATATAAGATATATCCAACTTATCCAATTTCATTCTCAATTAAATGACAATTCTAATGATTAATCTTCTTAAAAAATAATCGAACATTTTTTACACGTCGTCCAAATCGCAGAACGTTTATATCTCTCTATTATATCGAAAATTCACATATTAAAAATAAAAAAAAAAAATAGAAATCTTTCAAACGCAGATAAATTACTAACGTATGAATTTGGTTTAATTCCAGGAGAGAAGCCGTACAAGTGCAGTTGGGAGGGTTGCGAGTGGCGATTCGCGCGTTCCGATGAGTTAACACGCCACTACCGCAAGCACACTGGGGCGAAGCCGTTCAAGTGTCGGCACTGCGACCGATGCTTCTCTCGCAGCGATCACCTAGCCCTCCATATGAAGAGACACGTGTAATCGATCGTCACTGCGGACGGTCCTCAACAAACGGAACAGTCCAGGACCGGCAGGCGAACCTCCTTCCTTCTCGAAGATTCTCGAGGTCGTCATGCAAACACACGACCCCCTCGTGATCGCGTTTCTTCCATATACACCTGACGATCCACATCGAATTCGATCATCGACGACGTAGCCACCACCATTGGCCCCATCTTGTTGGAGTAATATGATCGCGAGATATAGAGATATATACACTTATATACGTATATATATATATATATATCTATATATCCCTTATGGATTTAATATTAATAAGAGGGGAATCGATGATGGGCGAGATGATCGATGAGGAATGGCCATTTTTTGTTAGTGGTCGTTCTCTGGAAATAGGAAAGTCGATCGATAAATAAACGAAACGAATCGATATTCATCCGTCGTTGTGAAGGACGAATGTCTAAGACAGATCGATGGTTGCAATTGGAAATTGCAATTGAAATAAAGGAAACGTATTCTCCCTTCTTTCTCTCTTCGAGGCAATTCCTGAAAAAATGTTAACGAGACTGAAAGAATATCAGATGACACATTCTGTAACGATACATGGCTGGCAATGGAAACAATAAATGGTAATTAGACGAGGATCAGACTGATGGTACGATTGATGTAATTAGAAATCTCTTGGACAAAAAGGGCAACGAATCTTGTCCGAGATGTTAATCACTGCCAATTCATTAAATTCTAAGATCAGTGCATACAATATCGGAGAACACTCGACGAACGCTGCCTCGAAGCTGGGAAAGAAATCGAACGAGAAAAATCGTCCAACGATGACGGTGTATACAACTCACGTGAATTCTTATAAAGTCGTCTGCCTCCTGTGAAACGGTCGAATTTTCGGAAACCGATTCGAAAAGAAAAGACGAAGCGAGGAGAAAAAAAAAATAAACGAAATTAACGAAAATAAAAGGAAAAAAAGAAATCGAAGGAAGCAAAGAAAAAAAAAATATAAAATTACACTTATTGATTCGAGAAACACCGATTTAGCGATGTTTCAAAGGCGTCGATTCGAAAGTCGAGGAAACCCGGTTCGAGAGGACAATAATATTGCTGTCTATCGGTGCCAAAACGTTATTTCCTTTCTTCTCTTTTTAATTTTTCCTATCCATTCTTTCTTACGAACATTTATCACACGCATTAATCTTCTCCCTTCCTAGTATCCCTGAAAATGGGGGCCACGAGAGAAAAAGCTGATTCTAATGGGTAAGAAACGTACGCGACGCTTTTGAGCCTCGAATCCTATACGAGCAATAATCGAAAATGTATTCGCGCGCCGGTAGAACGGTGTCACACAGGACGTGTGTGTGTGCGCGCGCGCGTGTGTGCCTATTGTAAAGGGCGGTGGACGAGGACACACGACGAGGACGAGCCGATGTAATTGAATACGTGATTTCGGCCAGTTTCGACGGAGGCAAACTTTACCCGTGCCGCGGCGCTAATCCCGAATTTACAGTGCGAATTATATCGCGAGGCCGCCTCCATTCGACTCGCACGATTCGCCGCCCTTTTGCCCTTTTCCATCGTAACATCGTTTTCCATCATTTCCCGCGAATAAACAAGAAGGGGATTCCTTTTCAATACCGAGAATTCGACCGTTTTACCGATCGATAAATAATTCACGAATGATTTTTAAGGAAGAAAGAGAAGATCGCTTATATTACATGTAAAAAAAAAAAAAAAAAAAAAAAAAAAAAAAAACGGAACCTGGTAGGAACAAGGAGTCGAGAATTACCTTTTTTCCTTAAAAAATAATTCGACCGAACACGGGGCTTCTTTCGTAGTAACGCGCGTAATATGGTTTCTAATGAAAATAAGGGGAATAAGAATAATAAAAAAAATAAATAAATAAGATATATACGGGAATCTGACTTTGTACTTTTGTACGATTGCTTTCTAGGTAACGTTCTCATCTTTGTTTCACGCGTGACTGCGCGCCGCAGGGGCGGGAGTGGTGAGATTGTCCCGACGCGGCGGGCAAGATTCTATGTCGGAGGCTCAACAGAAATAAATAATATATATATATTTTTTAATATTCTCGTCTTACTTACCAAAACAATATATTATTATACATAAGGGATTATACAAAGTATAAAACGGGCAACATTCCGCACAAAGCTCTAGAACCGTTTCCACGCGTCGACCCGTCGGGCACGCCACTCCCTCTTATACGCGCGCAAAACCATGGACGGCAGACGACCACCAATCGTTCACGACTATTATTATACATTGTGAGTGTGTGAGTGTGTGGTGTGCCTCTTGGGAACGCAACGAACTTCCGGTCGACGTGCATCGTTGTCTCGCTAATCATCGATTATCCAACCGAGGACAAGCCTGAACCGAAATCACGTAGGGAAATAACAATGAAGGGATAAATTAAATGAGAAAGAAATAAGAGAAATAAAGGGAAAAAACGAAAAAAAAAAGGAGAAGAGCAAATTAGAGGAATGCGTTAAATGAAAATGAAGTGTCAACGAGGAAAGAGAGAAACGAGAGATAATGGTTAAATCTGGATAATATAATACGTTATGTATCCATGGACTGAAACGAATTGAAGGATCGTAGATCGCTCGTCGAACGAAAATGGTGAACAAAAAATAAATAGAGTAGTAAAAACAGAGAAAATTAAAAAAAGATAAATAGAATAATAACGTAATATTAATTACGATTAAATTACAAAAGGATAAGAGAAGCAGAACAAATGGGAGGAAAGGAGTTTTACTGTTTAAGAAGACTAATCTTTACCTGAGGGCGCGGGAACGGCCTGCAAGAACAGCCGAGTTGCGGGCGAAACACGAAGATTTGAAGGATAAAGATGGGGGGAAAAAGGAAGGAAGGAAAAGAAAAAAAAAGAAACTAAATTTTAAATGTTCAGTGGCCAAATAAATTAACTGATAACGCACGTAGAACGTAAAGATAAACCGTACCTACCAAGTAAGCCTGACTGACATGAAACCGTCGACGCGGTTTGCGCGCGTGTAGCTGCGTGTGAATGTGTGCGTGTTAATTCAATGTCTGTGGCACCTGTGTAATTTTTTTCTTCTTTTTCTCTATATAATGTTTCTTTTCATTATCTCTTTTATTTGCGTAAATTTTGCATAAGTGCAGATCGAAGTGTATGGATGATCTTATGTATTCCTTTTCCCCGCGAGACAAAAATGCGTTCCACAAAATTGATTTTTAAGGATCGATCGTAATAAAAGAAGTTAGGATGGGTCAAGATTTTTGAAAAGAATATACGTACATAAATAGGTGGAAAGGAAGAGAAAGAGAAAGACAGAGATAGAGAAAGAGAATAAGATAACGAATCTAGCACCGGGAAGAAAGCAAAAGAAAAAGAGAAAAAGTATGCGTGTAAGGGAGAGAGAAAGAAAGAGAAAGAGAGAGAGAGAGAGAAAGCGAGAAAGAGAGAGAGAGGGAGAGAGAGAAAGAGAGCGAGAGAGCGAGAACAGAACACTAAGTTTGTATATTGTGCAATTTTTGTCAGTGTTTCATTATTTGTTACCATGTTCACGGATAATTATAAATAAAGTAAATATATATATGCAGCATTTACAAGGACTTAGGATAACGAAGATAAACGAGAAGCCAGATGTCTTTTTGATAGCCATATACTGCGAGGTATCGTGCGGCGCCCCAAAAAACAAAGGACGCCCCCGACCGCTCTTTTTTCTCGACAAACTTTTTTCTTTTCTTTGTAAATGGTAGGCGAAAATGATAAGAACGAGGATACGAAAAAAAAAAAAAAAGAAGAAAAAAAAACGGTGCTCGTTATACGATTTCATACGACGCTCTTCTCTCGTTAAACGACAAAATTGAAAACTGTCGTTGCGCGAATCCCCGGCGACCAAAAACGAGCCCGCGTTTCGTTTCGCTCGATTGTCCCGTTCCTCGAGAAATCTTGGAGCTACTATTATGCGATCTTTTCTCTCTTCGTGACTGCTTTCGTACGTATTTTCGTGTGTACATCCGAATGGACCGATCGACGAGGAACCGATCGAAAACGAAATTGATCATGAAGAGTAGAGGAGGGGAAAGTGAGAAATGTGGGGAAAGGATAGGAACAATCGAGTTGCAAATGATCGATCCTCGCAATCGCGATAAACGTTTCGCGCGTTTCCATCCCGGCGACCAACGAAACACTGTAGATATAATACACGTACATTAAATACTAGATACGTAAAAGCGAACGATCGTGAAGAAAGAAAGGGGGTGCAAAGTTTTTCCGCGTTGTTTTATTAAATTTGAGTGAAAGAGTTGAAAAAAGTCGAGAGATACATGGAAATATCTGTCGACTCGTGTTGGAGACGAACGATGCACGAGTGTAATTGCAAAGGGAGAAGAGAGAAAATATGAACGATAAGATAGAGAGGCAGGAAAAGTGGGTATTGTAAGGGAGAAAAAAAAAAAACTAATAAATGGTAGTTAGAAGTTTAGATAGATAGATGGATAGCTAGACTGTTAGATAGACATCTTAGATAGGCAGATAAATAGATCGACGAAGAGAGGAAAGGTGAAGATGAGAAAGAAAGAATGAAGGATCGTGTGGGGTGACTGGGGATGGGGGATTTAAAAGAGTTATTATATATAAATAAAAAAAAAAAGTTTATAAATATAGATAGGTGGATATACATAGATAGAAATGTAAGTACCTAAGAGAAACTCTAAGGAATCTTCTAGAAGATGCTGTAACGTTATACCAGGTATGATAAGTGGATATAAGTGTTTTATGATACTCGCGTACAATAAGATCGAGACGAACAGTGTAGGGGAGTAATAGTGGTACAAGAGCATAAGGAGATCATGAAACAGAAGGATACTACGAGCATGAACGTAAAGCGTATATGAGTATTATCAAGCAGTTCACGAGGAATAAGAGAGAAAAATGAGAAAGAAGAAACACAGACAAACGCGGCACGATTTGTAATTGTATTAATTGTGTCTAAGATATTTTCGGTCATGTATAATAACTCTGTGTATTGCAGGACTATTAAGTGAAAAGAAGATGATTGTGAGTGACAAGAAGCTAGTGTGAATGAATGAATGTTGAAGGAAAAAATTGAATGAAAAACGAGATTGATGAGAAATAGACGGAATCAAAGAATGTAAAATACGAAAATACGAAACAACGTGAATAAAAATGAATGAAGTCTGTTTTGAATAAAAAAACGGATGAAAATAGAGAGAGTTTGAAGATAGTTCGTTTGTTTAAATTCGATCAACGAAAAAAAAAAAAAGATATCTTAAAAGAGGAGAAGCATTAAAAAATGGGGCATATGAAAAAAAGGTGCACTAAAAAATGAACTGATTAAAAAATTAACATTATTTTTAGGAAATTACATCTTTAGAAGAGATTTAAATAAATAGTGAAGGGGTAAGATGGTTAGGTTAAGTGCTAAGAATACTTTGGTTTCGCGCGGTGAAACTCTTCTGTGTTAGTATACGAATGAGAGAGAGAGAGAGAGAGAGAGAGAGAGAGAGAGAGAGAGAGAGAGAGAGAGGGAAAGAAAGAAAAAAGGGGACAAACTCGAGAGGCAAAAGTTGATCGAGAAAAGGGAGGAGAGAAAGTATCAAAGGAAAAAAAAATATAAAATGAAAATATAATGGAGGAAGGGAAGAAGTAATAGCGAGAGTAGAAAGCATTCGCAAGAAGGTAAGAAGAAGAAATATCTATATTTTTAAAAAAGTGACCTTTGGCATTTAAAGACTTGTAAAAATCGTGCAACGAGTTAAGTAAAACAAATAACAATATCAAAGAAAAAACAAAGAAAAATATCATCAGAAGATACAGTATATTTAAGGGACATTTGTCCTTCTTCGTGTCTCTAATTTCATTTTACACAAATATGCACACATAGAAATACATATATACACCTTATGAACACACCTTATGAATATCAAACATAAACACACTTATAATAATATATCTCGAGAAACAACCAAACAAGCAATTGGATAAGTATTTATTGTCCTTCATATATCGCCAGGAATGGAGCAAAACACGACACGATTCTTTCGAAACTGTCGATAACACACAGATACACACAGATAAAAAAAAAAAAAAAGAAAAATGAAAAAAGATAAATTACACGTGCAAATACCAGAAAACACAAACATACATTCAAGAAAATGTCTTAAAGAGGGAGGAATAGTGTTGTCTATAATGCATCTGTTAAATATAATACGTAACTATATAAATACACATTGGCGTCTTTATCTCGGATATGATAGAGAAAGAGATAGAAAAAGGTATGAGAGAAACAAGGGAAGGAATAACAGCAATACGAAGAAGAAATCATCTCAATGGAAAAGAAAAAAATTCGGTTACAACGCATAGAATGTAGCGGAAATAGGTGATTAAGAATGAATTGGATAAAGAAAGGTAAATAATGCATTCCGTTAGAAATTCATTTTTCACGAGGTATGCGAGAACTGAGCATTCGAATCGTAGCAATGCCATTCTGCTGTGGGGCCTAATCTAACACAAATCGAACCGATTTCGGCCACGACTCGATTTTCTCTGGTACTCTGGTCGCGAGGAAGAATCGTTTCTCGTCAATTACAACGAGATTCTCTCTGGAAACAATTCTGGATAGATTTAATTCCGGTAAGTTTAATGGGAATAAACGGATAAGGATACAAAGGAACAGATTGAAACTTGAAATTGTTTCTTGAGGAAGAATTCGTGTCTCGAGCCAGAAAGATCGAGCTCAAAAGTAAAAAAAACGATTTAACAATCACCGCATACTCATTATTGTCATCCAACACTATTCATGGTAGGATATAATAGTATTTCTAGAGATTTTATACAGGCATGCGACCGCGCTCTATGTTTTTCAACCGCGATTATCGATCATTGACGTTTTTTCTTGTACGTAAAAAAAAAAAAACGAACACGATGTTTTAGGTGTATTAATTATTACATTATATGCAATGAAGAGTGAACGGTGGGCGCGTGTCTGTGTGGCCGCGTGTTTTACGCATGAAATTAACACAGAGCGATGTGATTGTGCGAAAGAAAGACAAGAGAGAGAGAGAGAGAGAGAGAGAGAGAGAGAGAGAGAATTGAAACTGAATAAAAGGAAGATTGAACGATGAGCAAGTGTAATTTTTTTCTGAAATTCTGTACCTCGTTGTGTATACATCTCTAATTGTATAATTGTGAATATTAACATATTATGATAATGTGATTTATTACGTGTGATCCTGCGCGCAAAAAGACGTGGAGAATCTTTAAGCGAGTATTTTGTATTACAATAAAGCGAAATTAAAGATATAAAAATGAAAAAAAAAAAAAAATGCGAGACTGATTTGTATGCTACAGATGCAGAGAAAACAAGAATTGAAAGAAAGAGAGAAAGAGAGCAAAATAATCGAAGAGAGAGAGAGAGAGAGAGAGAGAGACAGAGAGAGCGAGAAAGAGGGAGAGAGGGAGAGAAAGGGAGAGAAATTAAGCGAATGAAGAGTCTTGTAATCACAGCTTTTTCGCCGCTGGGAAATATAATTATAATGAACAAAGAATATATGTATGTGTGCGTGTACGTTTGCGCAGCCGTCGCTCCTTTCTCTCAGCGTTATTTCTTCCTCTTCGTATTCTTCTTCTTCTTCTACTTCTTCTTCTATTAATGCTGTGTTGTCTGCTACTTCTTCGTTTCCTCCTCGAGGTGACATGTAATCCCGGAATCACAAAATTATTCTATCAAATCCTAAAAAAAAGGGGAAATAAATAAATAAACATTATAATTCTGTCATAAATATATCTCGAAACGTGTTACGAAACGAATACCCGAATGTACGAATATTCGAATATTTATCCTCATCGAATATGCAAATTTTTCGAATCGCTTTCGCGATAAAAAAAAAACACAGAGAGAGAGAAGCATTCGCGCGAGTTTTGGCTCTATATCAGCTCTATCCGGGTGGTTATCGATCACCTCGTTGAGAAAACATTCCTCGACACCACTCTTCTTGAGGCTATCCAGCGAAGGTTGATGCAGGGATTGCGCCAAGCCACCCCCGACCCCTGTCGAAACGTCCACCCTTGTATTCTTCATGCTGCCGCCATATAAATAACGCACACGAGCGCACCTCAGCGTGCCATGAGAATCGAACGGAAACAGCGTATAGAAGCTCGAGAGAACGTGTACGGTGCGCGTGTTTCGAGAGCACGATTAAGCTTGATACACGTTTTTTAAATTTAAACGGGATCGGGACGAATAGGAAGATCGACAGGAAAAAAGAAGTTTCATCGTTCGAATAGTCTCAATGATCGTTCGTGAATTAAACGCCGAACGAATTGTATACGATTATTAGGAACCTGTTCTTCGGTGACTCATTATTCAAAAAAAAAAAAAAAAAAAATAATAATAATAATAATAAAGTAAAAGAAAGACAGAAAGATAGAAAAACAGAAAAAGCCAAAAAATTAAAAAAAAAAAAAAAAAAAACATTTAGATGAACAAAACGAATTAATAGTAGAAAACAAAAAAAGAAAAAAAAAATTAAACGAAGAAACAGAAATATCCTTCCAAAGTATCGGGGACTAATTTACACGCCGCGACTTCCAACAGTCGAGATCTTCTAGTTTATTTGAAAGAAAAAAAAAAAAAAAAAAAAAGAAAAGAAAAAAAAAACTCTCGAAGACTCGACTCGTTTTGTACAACGGAATTAGCGAGTACTCGTGTAACGAGTCTAGTAGGTGATCACATGTGATATTTGTATTGGCTATTATTATATTAATATTATATATATAAATATAAATGTAATAATTTTTAGAGTACTCCGTTAGGATTACCGCTGATAGTTAGGCGGAAAGAAAGATCGTGTCGAATAAAAGAACGAGGAAAAAAGGAAAGAGAAAGTGTGATGAGAATGAAAAATGAACAAAACGATCTCCTTTCGAGAATCAACGCCTAATTACTCTTTAAGCAGGCCTATTTGCCGATTCTAAAGGAATACGTGAGATTTATTCGAGGATAATAGAACAGACAAAACTACGCGGTCGTTCACGAGAGTAACGAATAGATATATCTTTCGACACGAGATTTTGTATTTTCCATTACATCATTACAACAATGACTTGAAAATTTTCGTCGTAAAAATGAATCGAATCTGTGCACCGTGCAATCGTTCGAAGGCACGGAGAAATACCGATGAGTTACGTCCTATATACAATTTGACTGACGCATATTCGTATTTCGAATTATCCCTTAAGCACACCACTTCATCGTCGATCCCTGTGTACCAATATGACCTAATGGTATTTATAGACGTTTGGTTTCATATCTTCGAAAGACTGTTGAGCTTGAATTTTGAATTCAAACTGTTTCTCGCTAAACACGACCTTTCTATCGTTGAAATTATCGTTGAAATAAAATTGAAAATTGTTACCTTTGTTGATTGTGAGTATCGTTGTCTGATAGACAATTATTAATCACACGCTGAAAGCGTGTCATTCCTAATACTAAGGTGACATTTTTCACATAGTCGATGATTCTGAATATTCTCGAAGATTTGAATCGAGTGTTTATAGATACTATAATCCTTGTCAGCGAAATTTACTAAATTCTAAATTATTGAATTACGAAAACGAGCTACAGAGATTTGGTTGAAACGAACTTGTGATAGCTTGTTCTTCGTGTGTCTGATTCTTTCCTTTCTTCTTCTTCTCCCTTCTTGCTATTGGTCTATTTGGTTCTCCGGTTCGTTTCCAATTTGAGGATGGAGAAGAATCAGTATTTGAATCATGATTATCGATATCCATCGTTTATAGGAAATGAAAGGAGAGCCAGAAAGATTTCTGTACGAGAGAAAGATCGCGACTGCATGCACGTGCGTGAAGAACAAAGATGTACAAAGAAGCTAAAGAACGAATGCAGATACGTAATGCAGAGGTATAATGTCTCGATATAAACGACGTGCCGTGAATCAAACCAGACTATCGGATGGATATATATATATATATTATAATTATAATTATAATATATATTATAAATATATATATATATATATTATAAAGCGCGTATAGTCATATGAGAAAAATTAAAAGAGAAAACGAGAACGTAAGAATGTACAAGTGCGAAGTTAGACATTCTTTACGAATCTATTTAATGCAGAATTTTTAAATTATTTTATCTAATCGCAGAGAGCCTTAATTGCTAATCCTTATATCATTAATAACGCTGCTATATTATTATTAATATCGATTAAGAGCTATACTACCGCATTGTTCTTGAATCTTTTTCAACGTTACCTTTGATTTTATTCGTTCACCATGTACAAATTCGAAGCCAAGAGCTAGATGCTAGATAAGCAAAGTTCCACGTACCGCGAACTTCGAGAAGAGACTCGAAACGGAGTAAATCGTTTTTGTAAAACGAAGAGTTACGCAATCTATGATTAAATAATCGATTGGTCGCGAAACGATGAAAGTTCACGAATGCAAGAGATGCATCCTCGGCGAAAAAATATCGACGAGAGAACGTTTTCTTCCTGCGTATCTTTCGCGAAATCGTTTTAATCCGATGTGTGTGCACGAAACTGCTGAACGATCGATGAGAAACGCGATTTGAGCGATTATGTAGACCACCGTCGTCGATCGAGCAGAACAGGAGTTGGGAAAATATTTACGGAAGCGTGACGTGGATGATGGGAACGAGGCTTTATTTTTATTATTTTTCATAACTGCATATGCACTTGAATTTTGGTCTCGCCTTGCGAAACTCGTCGAACGTATTTTCGTCAATTATATTTTCACTGATCGTAGATATTATCG
The DNA here is from genome assembly GCF_048593485.1 of Apis florea. Classification (NCBI taxonomy): domain Eukaryota; kingdom Metazoa; phylum Arthropoda; class Insecta; order Hymenoptera; family Apidae; genus Apis; species Apis florea. The sequence goes on from NW_028256772.1 coordinate 526,021, forward strand.
ATCTTTTATAAAAAAAAATACCTTCGCCAATTGTATTGTACTTTTGTCGATTGTAATTTCATCGATCACATTTTCCTTGTTATATTTTTGACGATCGTACTTTCATCGATCGCACTCGATCGAGAAGCGTCCAGAGCATCGCGATTCCCATCGATATAAATAATAAATAATTGTTGTCTGCCTAGAAATGAATTTTTTGCGCATTCTTCTTTATTCGGCTAACGGGGCGACCAGGCCGGCCGCGCTTTGTAAATAATTCAATTTAATAAACAAATTTCTCATCGTGCTTAAGTGAAATTGCTTTCAACAACACAGATGTCCTCCTTCTAATTCGCGTTTATATATACGATCTTTCGTACTTTTTTGATACGATATTAAATCCAATTCTTAGTGATTTGTCAATTTCATTATCGTTATTGTCGCAATGGAATTGTGAAGAAAGCGAAGGATACGTTTGAAAACCGTTACCTCTTTAATTAGAGACTCGAATTTAGTCGAATTTGTTAACTCTGTTTATCGATCCGATGATTCGTTGGGATCTTAGCGCTGTGAGTCGATCTTGATACATCTTGGCGAAAATAATAATCAATTCGTAGCTTTTAGTAGAATCTTAATTAGACATGAATTAGCATTTATGCCGGTCCATTCGCTCTAAAATGATGGCCGCTTCTTTCTTGAACGAAGAAATTAATTTTTATGCGAGAAGTCACTACACAATTTTTAGTCACTATACGATGAATATAATTGCTTCTTGTAGCGAATATTCGTTGCGATATCGAGGTCGGTTGTAGGAAAATATTATAATAACAAAAGTGGGATAATTTAAAGATAGAACATTTATTTAGGTAGAATTAAATCTTTTTCTTTACAATTATAATCAAAAAATTCAAAAAAACGTCTATCGAATATTGTACTATCTTTAAATTATTCTAGAAAAAATTCGAGAAACTTACTCCATGAATAGAGTAATCGATAATTAAAAATTTCGTCGACGGACGAAACTATAAATAATCTAAAAATTATTTTCGCCCTCCTGAGCGGTTGAAGGTTATCGACCACCTCGGAATCGCAGGTGAAAATGTCTAGGAGAATGAATGAATGGGAAGAATGAGTTATACGTTAAATGTAAGAGTGAAAGGAGAAAAGGAAAAGTGAGGAAGAGTAAGAATGAAAGAATGCTTAAGAATGTGATATGATTGGATATTTAAGGGAAAGGTATGAAAGAACGAGAGTGAATGAGAAAATTGAATGAGTTAGACGAATACAGAAATAGAATTTTTTCCCCTTTTTCAAGTGAAGAATATACTTGTATAAGTGTGTGTCTGTGTTTTTTGCATAATTCCTATGCACGTGTATATTGTGCGTTGCTTGCGGATACATACATATACATAAATATATGAATATAAAATATACGTACATGCGATGCGTGTGAGCGGTGTATGCATGAATGCGAGAAAGAGAGAGAAAGAAGCGAAATCGAGCGGCTCAAAATCCGCCTCGCAGCACTTTATTCCTCTTCATTCTTTTCTTTCCTCTCTTGGTGGCTCTTATTATATATATATATGTATATATTATATATGTATATATATATTATATATATATATGTATATATATATATATTATATATATATATGTATATATTATATATGTATATATATATTATATATATATATATATATATAAAAGGGAAAAAAGAGGAAAAAAAAAATATACCGTTAGCGTAATCTAAATATCGTTATTTTTTAAGCAGAATTACACGAAGATGAAATAAAAATAAATGATATTGAAATATATATATATATTAATAAAAATATATATATATTTATTTTCTAAGATATAATATATATCATCTATATATGTATATTAAATTATGATAATGCACAAAAATGTAATTATATGTACATGTATGATAATTAATAATCTTGCTCTACATTTGGGCGGTGGTGAGAAAACGCGAAGCGATAAAGGGGATAAACAAAAAAAAAAAAAAGAAATAAAAAATAAAAAATAAAACGACGAAAGAAAAAAGAAAGAGGGCACACTGGACAGGGGGTGGGAAGGGGAGGTGAAGGGGAAACAGGTGAAGTGAGAGAACGAGTTGCTTTGCGTGCATCTATCCGGGGGATATAAAAGTCACTGTTCAAGTTTGATGAACGCCGGGTGCAGAGAGGAAAAAGGGGCGGGGGGCTTGCGGCCGCTGTAACCTCATCTTTCATGAATAGCTTGTATTTCTGCTCAGTGCAAAATAAACGTACGTTCCTGTTGAAAAAAATGACAAAAAAATACAAAACATGATTACGTGTCTCGTATTCTTCATTCGATCCTATAATAGTCTCTCTCTTGAATTTTATTAAATTAAATGCTAATGAATTTTCAGACGATCTAACGGGGAGGTGAGTACATTTAAAAGCATTTTAAAATCTATCGAATTTTGAAATTTTGGATAATATAAATTAACGAAAATAATTTAAATTTACAGGGATTCCAAATACATAAATTTAATTTGATTGTAGATTTATTTTTTTTTAGTTATAGATTTATAAACTTTCCATCACGATTATTATGATTGTCATAAATAAATTTTCAACTTTTTAATATAATCGTAGCAATAATAACAATAATATCTAATTAAATTTAATTAACAAAATGAGAAAATTCCACTTTCCACTTTTAAACTGTACATATTAGTAATATTCATAGGCAACAAATAAGCAAGGGGGAATAAAGGATCAGCCATTTCGTTGGGTTACATGTCGCACAGGTTATATGGTTTTATTGTACGTTCGCCTCTGAAACCACTGTCGATGGTCGTCGCAGGAAGACGGTTCCCGGCGTTTTGTCATCATAAAATATTTTATGGAGAATTATAATGCGCCCTTTCCCTATGGGGGATATTACAACGAGTGTCCAGATACGAACCCATTCGAGAAACGAAATATAAAGAGGGCATTCCCCGCGCTTTTCATCCGATCGCTCCATAAACGACGTTTTACTATCTCTTCACATCCTTATCTTTCAGTTTTCCTCTCTCTTTTTCGTTCCTTGGCCCTGTTCCATAGCACTGCTACTTCACAGGGTCACGAATCGGCTGGCAGCATCCGTCGTTTTAACGACCAATACAGAGTTGCCATGTCGCTTGGCATGCTCGCCGCGCGACGTTTTTTTCTTCATTGATTTAATTAAGGTTGAGTTTAACCGTTCTCTGGACCAACTATCTCCATATTAATTTTTCCCTTTTAACAATTCTGCTATTGAAAGGAATTGTTTTTTTCTTTTTTATCGAAACTAATAAGAAATGCTTCGACTTGAAATTAACAACTGTTATATTTTTATTGTTTAATCGTTTTGACTGCAAAATATATTGCAATGTATTGAAATTTATTTTGTTAATATTTTTATTAATTATGATATGCAATATTGGAAGAAAATAAGTTATATTATAATAGAAAAAACAATTATTTAACGATAAAAAAAATTTAATAAATGATATTATAAAATCTTATTTCAAATACACGAATATTATATATTAAGAAAGAATTACTAAAACGAGAAAAATATAGTGAATATAATGACTCTAAAATTACGAATCATATAATTGTACTCACAATTCCAACAAATAAGATGTTATTTATACACGAGGGAGCTATCAATTAAACAATTTCGCGTCGCTTAATTGTTTTCTTCCTAATAATATCTTATTTACATCCAGAAAAGGATTTCATTTGCAATAATTATACACGAATTTGAATAATTACTTTTATACTCGCGAATTCTCTAAAGAGTGGATTTCCGAATTTCCACGGATTGAAATTCGGTTTATTCTTTGTTTGGAGGTAAGGGAGAAGTTTACTGAACAACGATGCGCAGCCGCCTGAGGAGAAACAAAGGGCAATGAGATATTTCGAGAGTAGAAACTGATCGCTTTGTAACGCATATCCTGTATAATAGCAATTCAAAACATTTAATCTGTTGGAGAATTTACAATTGCTTGTTCATTCATGTGAACAACTATCTCTTCTATCTTTTCTCTGCTCACGGAAAGGAAGAGAAATTCTGATTTAAGTCTTTTTGTTCAAAAAGATTATGTCGATCTTTTATAAATTTGTGTTTATGTCGAAATAATCGTTATTTAAATTTTTTTCTTACTACATATAAATAATTATTTATTCAGAAATAATATTATAAATTGTTCGGTATTTTTCATTTAATATTATATTAATTATTAGTTTTTGTCAAATTTATGAAAGATATACATAGTTATGGAAGATATTATTTTTATAATTATTCTTTCCAAAATTATTCCGATTTTGAATATATATTGTATGTTAAAAAAAATTCTTCTTTTGAATATTTTTCTCATTTTTTCATTTCAAATATGCCACATAAAAAATCGTGCAAATAAAATATAAGAAGCAGTAAATAATACAAAAATAAAAATAGTTTAATATCAGAATCTTTTAATACAGTTAAATTATACTTGTTAATGTACGCTAATTAGGCTAACTAATTTCATTTATTATGAATCAAATATTGATAATAGAAAAATATTTATCAGAGATGAAAAACTGGCATATCAGTACATTATATATCTAAAAAGAAGTATCTAAACTAAATTAAAGAAATAAAAAAAAATTAGTTTAATAACAATTGATTCAAGAGATTATTTAAAAAAATATTATGTTGATAATAACATAGTATTTATGTTAAACATAGTTTAATGAAATAAATCGATAATATTATAATTTTGATATTTGAAGAAATAATTGATAATATAATATTAATATTATTCTCTTTTATTACATTGTCCATTTCAATATAACTAATTTATGAAAGTTTATTTATGAAAGTAAAAATTAATGGTATTACATAGTTAGATAGTTGACTTTTCCAATATTTTATTAAATAAAAGTAGTTTTTTAATTTTTTTTAATACCTTTTACCTTGTCATATTATCTTTTCAGTTTACTATTCGGCTTGACTTTTTTTATTGAATAGGACAAGAGAAGTTGGAGATAACAGCAAATTCTTAAATTGTAAATTAAACAATAATATTATTCTTTGGAAAAGAATATAACGGCATGTTTCACATTATTGTTAAACTATTCTAACAAATTTAAAAATGTTGTAAAAATGTTTCTTGACATTGACAAATATTTTAGAAAAAAAAAAATTAATAAATAAAATGCTCAAAGTTTATTTATAAAAAATAAAAATAAAATGAACATTTTAATGAATCAAAAATTTGATTTTAATTATTATTCATTTAAAATTTTATTACTTGTTTTATTTTTAATATATATTATTTTATTATTTGATAAATTCTAATTAATTCTAATTAATAAATTTAATGCATGACTTTTGTTTTTTATTTAAATTTTTAAACGGAAGTGTACATATTTATTTATGTATATCATATATTATATAATATATGAATATATTTAATATATATATATATGTATGTATGTATGTATTTATGTATATATACATATATGACAATTTTCAAATAAATCTAAATATTTATGATATTTTACTTATGATATCTTATTTGTCGCTCCAAATGTCAACATATCTAAAAATCAATATCTAGTTCTCGAACAGACCAATAATTTATCAGGAATAAAAGATGAACGTCAATGTTTTCGGTGGAGAACCTCGAAACGAACGTGTAGCCAATTAATCTGTCACGAGTACGGAAGAATTGCAATTGCGGTTAATGCTTGAATCGTGGCCGAAAATTTTCGGCCGGCGGGTCCATGGAACCGATGCCGGATGCAGGCAGCGAGCTGTAAGAAAAATATAGCTCCAACTTGGCAACGAGATAAAAACCTTTAAACGTTTTCCTTCCTTGGAAGGGGAAGAAAGAAAAGCGGCTTGCGTCTGGCGAACCGGATTCGTTTAATCCGAGCTATTCCAGACCAATCCGGATATCTTGAAACTAAAGAAGTATCGAAAAAAGAGGATGCAACGAATGACCGAGAATTGGTTAATGGGATAACTATGAGCTACTTTCTATTCCTGGATTTTAAATTAGTTTTAAAAGATTTGATTTTAAAAGCGATTTCGTTGAAGACACTTTTGGCATCTTTAAGAATAAAATTTTCAATAGTCATTTTAATTATTTATTTGAAAAAAAATAAATTGTTTTTAATATATTATTATTTAAATATAATGATGAATTTTTAAATATATTACATATGTTCAAGATTAAAGAGAAGAGAAAAAATTATTTTATATCCAAAAATATAGTTGAAAGAAAACGATTCAAAAAAAATTTGTCAAATACATGAATTTTTCACGTTATTTTTGCATATAATTTTTGCATACAATTACTTTTTATCTTAGAATATTTGTTAGTATATAAGGAAATTCTGACATTAATAAGTAGAAAAATGCAATTTTAGTCAGACATATCCAACTGCTTCTTTTATCATAAAAATACATTATTATATTATAAATATACATCAAATACATTATTTCATTACAAGAAATTTCTATAACAAATGAATAATTGAAACAATTTTACTAATAAATGATAATTACATTTAACTTAAATACATTTAAAATTTAATGCCAATGTACATCAATAATATTAAGAATAATATTACTGAAAATGATAATAATATCACACTAATTTTTACAATAATATTTTTAATTTTCTCCAATCTTTTCTATTTACGAGTGATAACGTATTATCAATATTTATTAATATTAACGATATCATTCATTATGTGCGGATCTCTTAAAATATTTATGATCTGAATGAAGAATTAATGGTTTTTTCTAAAACAGTTAATAAATTAACTTTCTTTAAATAACAATTTTTATGATACAAATTACATTATAATAAATAAAACGAACAGAATCCAATAAAATATCGTTTTCTATGAGATAAGTCTTTTTCAAAACAGTGCATACGATCTCATTAAAAACATTATTTTATACTTATTGAAGGACATTACGATATTCCGCTCATAGTGTCCTTTGGATGTCAAAGGAAGTGACAGGGACAAGGAAGACACAAATGGTATGGGTTTTGGATGCCACAAACTCGTAGACGACCGAATCCCTGAGAATGTTCTCGAGCCTCCCTCCTGACGGAATGAAATCGCAGATATCTACCCTTTCGAACGATCCCTCCAAGTCACCGTTCTCTCAAGTGTCTCGATGGAATTTAATTCTGTCCGGGATCAGGTAGTATGCAGTTATTTGATACCTGATATTTTCTTTTCCCGACTTTGAATGAGGTTCAAGGTGCCTTATATTATGAACCGAATTTCTTTGTCGATTCGAATGCTTCTGATTCTCTGGTTCTTCAAATAGAAAATAAACGAATGCTGCTATTTTATGCCCGAAATCAATTGATTTTTGGACAGCTTCTGGTTCAAATTTTCTTTTCTTTTTCGAACATCGACGCGATTCGTTGGTGTACGATTCGATATGTAGATTTGAATATTGATTTAGACAAGATTTTTTGATCTAGATATTTCTAATTGTTTGATAATAATAATTTATATATATTAAATAGCAGATGTTTATGTAAATTGAAGTTTTTTTTAATATTATTAGAAAAATAGAATTCAATTAATAATTTGTTTTTATCAATATAATACGCACTTTATTTCGAATATTTCGCGTCTTTTATATATTTTCATAAATAAATATAAAAATTTGCAATTAAATTATAAGTGGTTATTATTTTTTTTTTAATAAGTTAATTAATTTTAATATGGGAATATTCTATGTTTAACAATCTTTATTTAATTTAAATATAAAAAATAAAGGTGCAACAAATCAATAGATGACTTGTAATTAACAAAATAAACAATAAATATAAAAGTATTTAATTATAATTTTTATAGCATTTATAAAAATAAGATTTATTAATTATTATAAAATAAGATAACTGTTAACTATAAAATTGTATATTATAAAATTATTCCAGATATAAAACAATTTTACATATTGTTAGAATAATCTTCAACGAAATATTAAAACTAAAAATTTATCATCAATCAAAATTACGATCAAGTATAAATCAATATATTAGAAAACAACAATTTAAATAAGATATAAGAAAATAAATTATCAATACAGAATTCATGCAACGAGGAATTTGTATAAATATAATTTAAATATTTTCAGAAATTAAAAATACCTCATTAAGATATGATTAAACAACATAAAAAGTAAATATAATTAACATTTATAATATCAATTTGACCGCAATAAATTCAAATCTCGTAAGTAATGTGTAAAATTTTCAATTGCATTTCCACCTTATCCAAAGGAAGTCGGTGATGGAGAATGGAACCGCCAAATTGTTAACCCAGTTACACGGCACAAGATACGGCTGGCGAAACTAATGGATCTCTTCCCCTTCGTCCGCAATCTTGTTGTTCGACCACCCATAATCTAATAGCGAAGGCCCTCGTGTTTCCACCCCTCGTTGCCCAGCTTCGGGAATCGTATTTTATCTCGAATGCCGTGTCCACTTATTTCTAACAATTGTTCGTGCTCGCGCTTGTTCCTTTCTGTTCTGCAGTTTTACCACTAGGATACATGTGCCCATTTTCGATATTTCTATGTTCTCTGTGCTCAAATAAAAATAAGTACATGGATTAACTTGTTAAGGAAAATTTCATAAAAATATCCAGATAAATAATATGTGATTAACATATTGAATTACGTATTTAATATCGTTACTTTAATATCACGAAAATGTATATGACTTTGTTTTCGAATATCTTTAAAGAAATTGCTTGAAACATGCGTGTACATCATAGAATTTTAAATTTACTAAGTTTTTAAAAGAAGTGTCTCAAAAACGCTCGTGTATATTTTGAAACATTTTCTTTGTGAATAAATAGCGATCTAGAACCAGAAATCATTCACATATAAGCGTTGAATTCGTCAGTATTACATTTTGTAAATCCATAAATAAGATGAATGTCAATTATTTTATAATTATTATTTTCACTATCAAAATAATTTTGTTTCGCTGAATATAATTTATATATTAATTATTACATTCATCATATATTATGTATTACTCAAATTACATTGAAAAACCAATCTACACTAAAACATTTTTTGTTACAATATAAAAGCTTTTAAAACAAAATTATATTGGGTATATGTTTATGATTTATTTATTTTAGTGCATTATAATTAAGTTATATCTTATTTTTCACATGTTTAAATCTTTTATACATAAATGTATTTCATAGTATATATCATAAATCTCAATAATATGGTATAGTTTTTGACATGTTAATATCTTTTTATATCATAGGATATGAGAAGAAAAAAATGTAAAATGATGTAGTAGCTATAATAATATAATAATGTAAATTATTAAGATAGTTTATATGGATGAGAAAGAAAAAAATAAAGAGAAAATTTAAAAAAAAAACAGTTCATAGAGAAATTACATGGATTAAATTATGAATGAAGAGTTTATATGTTCATGTCTTTTAAGTTTTATTTATAATTCAAAATAAATATGATTATAATAAATCATATTATTATTTATAAGTATTTGTTTGAAACAATATCGCACAAACAAGCTTTCGATTTTGATTTTTATTATCTTTCGTAATCTCAAAGTTGAAGTTTAATAATATTATTTTAAAACTCAAAATGATTCAAAAACTCAATCTCTATAGTCTTAACATTAATTCCAAATAAATTCCAAACATACGTATAATGACATTGATAATTCTTATATAACTTTCAACCTTAAAATCATTATAGATTAGTAATCGAAATCATTATAGATTAATAACATGTAATTTTATCTTTCTTTTACGTAATATGTAATATTAATATATTTCTACATTTAGATACACAAGTATATAATCTAAAATTGTAATTTGTTAAATATTAATTAATTGATTGCATTGAGAATAGAAGACAGAACAAAACATTAATATAAAAGACACGACACAAATATTATAAAGATACTTAAAATAATGTTACATTTAAAATATTTGTCTAATATTATTATTCATTTTACATCAATTTTTGAATCGAACTCTTCTATGAATTTTATGCGAAGATTATGTCTACATTCCAACGTTTCATAAAATCAAAATTTTCGTAGGAGATCACATCCCCTCTTTCCCGTACGGCACGTAGTAAATCCCCTATTTTCTCTCTTTCCTTTCTCTCTCGTCAGATATCACTTGATCATTCCAAAGGATGAGATATGCCGACTGTGCAGCCGGGTCCATCGCCCGTATTAACGCCCACTGCAAATAGAGTCGGTTGTGAAAGAGAGGTTGCAACGTCAGTGCTGGCCGCGAATCACAATAGGGGCTGATCAGTCCCCGGCACCAGGGAACAGAGCGAGATACCGAGGGCCACAGGGGTAGAATATGGTGCGAGAAGTTGCCAGGGTTCGATGTATCAAGCCGAAAGTTTGATAGCCCCGAAGGCTTTGCTAGCCAACTTACTTCTATGGAACGTGACCCTGCCTCGGTATCCTATGGTCCGTCGAAAACCGCGTTTCCTCCCCCTGTATCTCCTCTCACGTCCGTTTGAGCACCCTCGAATAAGCTTCCCTCTATGACTCTACGTGATCGACTTCCTTTTCTCTCTCTTTTTTTTTCTTTTTCTCTCTTCAGATTGGAATTATTTTCATGCTCAAATGTACATATACAATCGCAAATTGTCCTGATCCGCTTCGTTGTTGACGGAAAATATTATCGCCATTTCGTTCAGAGGATACAAAATTTGATTTCTTTTCCTTTCATTGACTTGTGTATGTATTTTAGAATTGAGAACTCTTTATATATATATATATCTCTTTCTCTAGTAGAATCTGATGATGCGTTGATCAGTATGATAATACCTTAGTGATGAGATAGAGAAATTTTTAGAAATGAGATAAAGATATTTTTTGGTAAATGTAATCCATTGATCGCAATTGATAGTTCTTCTTTGGCGGTTCTATGTTTGACGCCTTCTGTTTTAATAAAATTGAAAGCTGTTTCTATATATCCTTTTTTAGTCGTATCGCAATATCATTTCGATGGAGATATTATTAAGAATTAAGCGAAAATATTTCATTTAGATTTCTTTATCGCGATTGATAGATATTTCTTAAATGTTTATTTTACAATTAGAGATATAATTTTTAGTATTTTTTAAGAATCCAACTTTATGTATATGCACATATACTTTCGTAATAAAAATTGAATAGATAAAGTAATAATAAGAAAAGTAAAGGTAAGAAAAAGATAGATTAATAGATTTTATTATTTGAAAATGCATTTTTCTTATATATTTTCGTGTGGTAAATTTGAATCTATAGCAATTACTTAAGGAAAATTTAAAAAATAAATATATAAAGAATATAATTTTTTATTATATTTATGAATATATTTCAAAGACAAAAAACAATTTAGAGAAAAAAAAATTTTTTTCAAATATTTTTATGCATATGTATTTTACTTTGATATTTTATATACTTTGATATTTTTAATTGCAATATATGTTTTTTTATATTTTATATATGTATATGTAAAAATTGGATACATAGCGTTGATTTTAAGAAACAGTGAGAATCGTAAGGTGTCTTCTTTTTATTCAGCTTTTATATCTCTTCTCGATATCGTAGATTAATAAAATTTGATATTTTTCCTTATTGGATTCCAACTTCGATATTATCATTGTGTGCTCTGAATAAGTTTGCTTTTCAAAACTTCCCTATGTATATATATATATATTTATAAAAGAAACAAACTTCGAGTTGAAAAATAATAAAAATAATTAATTCGTTGCAAATTTTCTTTATCATTATTTATTATAATCTGCATTGTTAAAATACACATATATTATTTATTATGCACCATTACGTTAACGCTTCTCCATTCAAATTTTAACACTAGTATATAATTGTAATGAGGATATGAATGATCATATTAGTATTTCAGTCATGAAATAGATATTTTAATTTTCAGTAGATATAATACTATTTCCTATACACTTAGATGAGAAAAATTCTAAAATCCCGAGAGTATTTCGTTTCACGACGTCATGAAGCGTTTCTGAAATGTCTTTTCCTTAATATAATTGCCAACAAGGGCTCCTTGCGTATTCATAATGCATAAAAACTCAGGCGGTTGGTCCATATAAAATATCTAAAAAACTATTCCCACGATGCTTTTTGTATTATAGTAGGACAAAGCACGTGCAAGATATCTCCTTACTGCCAATCTTCGAGTTTATTATCTCGATACTTTTTCTTATTTTAGAATTTTCGAAACAATTCTTTTATGGTATTCTTCTATCGTATTCTTCTATCGTATTCCTGATAAAATTCGTGTTTCTTTTATTGTTCTTAATCTTTCGTTTTTTAATTTTTAATTGATACATAATATTACAAATAAATTTTTCTTAAAAATAAATTCAATCAAAAGAACGTATTTTAAATACATATTTTACTATATTCATAGTTTCTTGATCTACATATATTTGGGTCAGCATATTTTCGATAAATATGTTTGTTTATCCATAAGTAGGTCAGAAATATTTGGATACTTGAGAATCGTATAATTCTTGATATAAGAATATTTTGTAGATATTTAAGTTAGATAGATATAGATATTTAAATTATGATTCTTTCATGTAAGAAATAGTTGAATATTGTTACAATATTAATTATACCAATATATGTTAATATTATTAATATTTAGGAATTTTGTAATCAATTTAAGAAAATTTATTGACAAGCGTTATAAATTACCTTTTAAATTATTAATAAAATAATCTGATTAAAATTTCTCAATATTTTCATCATCTATCTAATATATTTAATTTTGTTTCCAATATATAATAAAACAAACACAAACAAGTTTTCAAACTTAATGAATACATTATATAAATTTGCCATTCCAAAGAATATATCTGCATGAAATTACTTTAACAAATGATTATTTCAAGATTAAATCAGCTATGGAAGAAGTACTAACGAAAGTAAAAACAAATGTTATTATCTGTTTATAGAAATATAATAATAAGAAGAATGTTTATTTTCAATATAATTTTCAAAATATGTTAGATCTACTTTTCTCGAATTGTAATGATTAAAAAAATTAAATATAGAATTGGAATGAATATTTATAAGTTAAAGTGTAATTGTTTTTAAATTAAAACGATTGATTGCTGAGCAAAAATAAAGTTTAAGTTTTTCGTTGATGTTTAGATCCAAGTACCTATTTGAGTTTATTGTTTTAACATAATCTAACAAATAATTTAAAACTATATACGTCGTATTATAAAATCATTGATTATATTCAATTTCGAAGTTGAAGCAGCGCAAATTCGAAATATAGCCATTATTCATCATAAACGTAATTTCATTTCGGTTATTCGTGAAATAATTCACGCAATACGAGTAGTTGCTAGAAACTTTCTTGATTGAAGCGAATGAAGCAGAAAGCAAGAACAGAAAAAAATAAATTGATCAGAATAGAAGCATAAACGATTACTAATAAATTTATGCGATCCAGAATATGATCGCATAAAATATAATTTTGTTATTACGAATTGTTCGATACCTTTACAAATCCGCGATTTAAGATAATCCGTCGAAAGTATTAAAGAGCTCATCCATGATTTAGGAAGACTCATTGTTATCGAGTAGAAAATGCAAACTATAAATCACGTGTCTTTTTCTTGATTTTTATTTCTGATGGATAATAATAATTTATTATTATGTTCTGCGTAATTAATCAAAGATTGATCATTCTCTATAAAAGAAAATTAAATTCTTTATGATATAATACTTTCTAAAAATTATTTATTTGGAATAATTTTTCCAATATGAGATAATTTGAATATTTTGAGGCAATTAGAAAATAATTGCATTTTTTACTAGATATTTTATAATTTAATATATAATAATCATGTTTTGTAATTTATATAATAATAATGAAAAATGCTTTATATACTTGATATACTTTAAAAAATATATATGAATATAAAAATATATTTGGAAATATATTTCATAATGTGAAAACTTTTTCACTTGAAAATTTTGAAAATTAAAATATATAAATAATAATTAAAAATAATTTTTCATCTCATTCGGTTATGTTTTTATAATATATAAAAAGAAATGTTAATAAAATTTAAATTTATTGGTAAAAAATTGAATTAAAAATTGTTTTACCTATATTCTTTTAGCTATATTTTATTTAAAATATCTATATATTATAAATATATTTCTTTTCATATTATCTATTTGAATTGAAAATTAAACAAAAAAGATATAGATGACGATATATGACAATAGAAGATATAGATAACAATGTGTAATCGAAATATTTCATTCATTAAGTTATAATAATTTATAGAATCGTTCATCATTATATTTTAAAAAACCTTTTTAATTTAAAACAAATTTATAAATAAATATCTATATTGTCATATTATCAGATCTTTTTTTTCATCATTCATGATTTTTCTTCATTAATGTCATTTTTCATTTTTCTGTAATTATTTTCACTAATTAATAGAAGGAAAATAATGAAAAGAAAATGTGTGGTTCCATCTGAACAAATTTAAGAATGACTGTACATAGAATTGTATTGAATTGAAAACTGTATAGCAGAATGTTTTGTTATCTCATAATAAATTATTCATATACTTATTAATTGTAAATTTATTTTCAGAAAATAATTTTCTATTGGTTTATTCAGCAAAGAAAGAAAATTCATGAAAGCCCAGCTAAATAAATAACACTGTTTAAAGAAATAATGATTCATAACCTGTAGCGATCGATTAAAACATCGAAATTTCAAATGTTTTCTGCTGTTGTATTTTCTCTCAAAACAAAACTTCGCTTATTATGCAACTCAAACCAACGACAAAATATTCAATTTGCTACGTATGTATATTTAACACAAGGTCTTCTAGAAACTCAAGCACCGATCAGGGAGAGAGAGAGAGAGAGAGAGAGAGAGAGGGAGAGAGACTTATAAACCAGGACTATTCACTGTTTATTCCAGATTGAAACGCCATAGGGCACCAACCTTCTCCAGTCTTTGTCAATAATCAAATTGCTTGCAAATTCAATAATAAATAAATAATTTGACATATTCTTTAGAAAATATATTTATACTTATTTAATTATTTCATAAAATATTTTAAATTAAATATCGATAACAATAATCAAAAATAATCAAAAATATTTAATTTCAATTTGAATAGATATAGAGCAAATGCAGTAATTAAAATATTGTTGGTAATTTGAAATATCGAAATCTAATTAATATCTAAAAGTATCTGAAAGTTATTTATGTTATTTAATTTGTAATAAATAATTAAAATAAATGATTTTTAAATAAAATTTATATAAAAACTGTAATTTTAATATTTTTTGATTTGAAGAAGATTAAAATTTCAATTTATATAAATATTTTAGCAAGTTATTCAATTGTTGAAATCATAGTTGAAATAGCGTCAAAACTTTAAAATAAATCGTTTAATCTATTCATTTGCATTTTAATTTTATGATTTTATGTGAATTTTACAAATATTCCGAAAATATAAAATGTGACACGAAACGTTTTACATTTCAACACCATGTTATTAATTCAGAATACTGAAGATGAACATAAATTATTGGATAATTTGGAATTTTTTGAAATTATAGAGAAACTTTTTGAAAAAAGTAAGAAATACATTGACAATAAAAGAAGAGAAGAATGAGTGTAACGTTTTATATTTAAAATATGCATGCACTGTGAATATACTGATTACGATACTGGAATTATATATTTGTGATTATTATAAATTAAATATCCAATAATTATCTAATATTATAGTATTTATGTTATATTTTTATATTTGATTATATCATAAAAGATTGACTAATTAAATTTTTTTAATTTTATAAAATTAAACAATAATAAAACTTATATATAATAAATAGAAAATAATAAAGTTTTTATTTTATATCATTCTTTAAATAAATCAAAGTTTCAAATATTTAATTGTTTTTTTACTATTATTTAAAGTTTGAAATATAATAGTTTATTAGTTTTCAATTTGTAATTTTATTTCTTTCCAACATTTATTATAATTTTATTTTTTTTTCATCTTAAATAAATTGATATTTTAAATATGTTATATATTTTCTCTTCATTATCTAATGATTTTCAATGTGTTATCATCGCATCTTACTTGTACTGTTGACTGACTGTTGATACCTATCACTATAAACAATCATGATGACCAAACTATGTAAACCACCGCAATAGATACATATACGCTCCAATCTGCAATATCAACCATCGTCGCTAGGCGATTCTATACATCACCACGACTCTTATTACTATTAATTATTCATATAATTAGCATTATCTGCAATCTATATTATCAGATATAATGAAAGAATAGATAATATCAAAATGATATGAATTTGACCAATTTTTATGTTTTCGATTTTTTTAAATCAACATCACTTTTATAGATTTCTCATGTATCAAAGTTGCAAGCATTTAACTTGTCTTACATTTTCGATTCTTAATAATCTTATTATTCATTTAAATCCATTATTATCTATCGGAAAAATTTCTTGCAAAATCGAAATTTGGATCTATATATAATAGCTGGCTAAGATCTGCATATATCTCAAATCCAATTATTAATTGTAACGAATAAATATTGTATATAATAATGTAAATTAAGTTAATTTAAATAATAAATAACTACTATATATAATTATTTTTAAGAAAAATAAAAATATGGTTTTTGAATTTATCGCAGTATTGACATTACAAAAATGTTCGAAGTATATATTGACTGATTTCAAACGATGAATATGGTAAGAAAAAATATTTTTTACTAAGTTTTTGTCACCGGTATTTTTTAGAAGGTGTATATATATATATTTCAAATGCATCTTGTAACAGATGAAAAAAATCACAATAAGATTTATGACCTTCAGATAATATTACTATTTTTATCTTTGAACATTATAAAGATAATGAAATTTTTACACAGAAATAAAATTACTTAAGATGATATGAAAACTTATTTTTTTATCTTATTATCTTTAAATCTCTATCTTTTTTTATTATTTTTTATTATCTTAAGCACTTATTATATACATAAGATGTTCGTTTGAGAATTCGAATTCGTTTCTAAAAGCAAATAAATACAAAAACTAATATACAAGAATGTTAATTTATTTATTAAGTTATAATTAATTAAAGTTTGCGTTAGATGAAATAAAATAAAGATAAAAAACAAAGTTTTATTTTCGTCATTATCATTTCATTTTATTATCTCAAACAAACTAAATTGCTTGTATCTTAATAAATTCTCAAAATCTACTTTTTAAAAATATCTCATATTAACATAAGACTATATATATTATATTATAATACCAATATAAATAACAAATAAATAAACATAGTGTAAGAACTAATGACGTTAAATAACGTATTTATTTTAATCTAAAATTATTGGTCTCATGAGATATATTCAATATTATAAAAAATAAAATAAAATACAATAAAGAAGAATAATTAATATAATAAATAATATAATAAAATATAACAAAACAATATATGATACGGATAATTATTTGATAATTTTCACAATTTATTTTAATTGTGCTATATATTTTTTTTTCTTGCTAATATATTCAATTTAAAAAATCAAGATTGATATATATCATACGTATCCGTCTGTAGAAAAATAACATCATATTACATTACTTTCGACAATATTCAATTTTCTTAGCAAAATAGTTCTTCTAATTAAATTTTCAAAGTAATTCAAAATCAATAAGTAAAAAAATTCAAATTCAAGCATATCTTCAATTACAATTTAACGAATTATCTACTAATCTCTATAACGAAATTAAATCGAACATCATTCTATCCTGGTTACATATTTTTATGATACATTACATATCTTTCGCTAAATCTAATTATAATCGGATTTTCTAAAATCTGATTATGATTTAAACTTGGATACCAAATAACGATTTTGAAGAAAATCAAGCCGCGAAAATAATAGCAAAGCACCAATGTCGAGGACGGTTACAAGAGGATCCGCGTAGCTCAGAACGCGATTTAATGGCGGGAGATGGCGCCAATCCATCACGACATCGATGTTCGTTATCTAAAGACGTTGGCGAAGCCACGGTGGAAGGTATGCTTACGGAAAGGCTGAGGGAATTGGAAGCGGACGGAGGGGGGGATACGGATCGGGGGTCTTAGATTGGCTTTGCATAGTTTCGCGTGTCGGGAGTTGAGTTATAATTACCTTAGCGCCTGTAACAGGAGCACTGGTATAGCGATGGCTAACGCGACTACAGGATAATAAATTAATGCGGCACGTCGCGTAAATGTAATGCGAGCCTAACTACCTACTTTGCCTAAGAGCATGTCGTTGTAAACGATGATCCGCTGCAAAGGTGGAATTGCATCGACGGCGCGTGACAGTGGGTACGATTTTCATCCGTCTTCCAGTTCCTACGATTCATGTTTGCGATATCGTTCGATTCCACTTTGAAGTTTTACATGAAATTGATGACTAATAATACTTGAGAAATGTTTGAATACATATCTTATACAATATGTTAATACAACGTTTGTTAGAAAAGTGATATAATTCAAAATTTATATTTATTAAATTGTTGATATAAAAAATCATAATAATTAACAAAAAAAAATCATTAAGTTTGAATGAAATAAATTTTATTTTTGTGGGAACGTTTTATTTCAACTATCTTAAAAAGATTTCTGTTGAATAATATAGAAGAATGTCAAGGAGACAATTATATTAGCAAGGATTTCCCATAAATTTAAAATATTTGCAATAAATTTACAATAAAGCGTTTATTATGAAGCATGTTTGTATCTCAAAGATAACTTGATATGTAATAATTTGATATTCTTAATTAATTTTTTTTATATCTTACCATTTTTAAATATTTTTATTGATGTACTATAATTTTAAGATTTATATATATCTATACATTAATTTTTTAATATCATCTAAAAATATTATATGTAATTATTCTTTAAATAAAAAGAAAGGGACAAACATCAGTTTTAATAAATTATAAATGCATTCTTTACAATTATAATAATAATAATATAATTAAAATTTTAGTGAATTATAAAAAATTAATTAGAAAAATATAATTAACATTAAAAATTTTATTTTCTGTAAATTTTTATGTTTTCAAATTAATTATTCTTCAATTATTCTTCAAATTAATCGTAGCCTACATTACATTACATTATCTAAAGAATTCTAGTATATAAAAACGAAGTTTCCAGTTTCAATATCAAGCAGCAAAAAATTTTAATGCTCGTTACGTCTGGATCAGTGTCATTCTCACACCAAAGAGTCGACGATACGGAAAACGCGACGGAATTATAATTTACGAGAGGGGGGCAGATCTGTCCGAGACAGCTATAAACGCCTTGAGTATGACTTCTGATGTTTGGGAGCATTAACTTCCGCGTGAATCCGGGGCCAAGAGAGTGAATCGTTTAGCGATAACGCGGCAACGAATAACAAATTAGATATCACCGCAGGTTGGAAATCTTTCGCTAACGACTTCGTACAACTTCCCTCTTTCGAATTTGCATTTACATTCGTTGTACTCGCTCATAAACATAATAATACCACCGGTGAAAAGGGGATGTACAATTCAGGGTGGTGGTTTCTATTCGTGGCGAACGCTTAGATTCGTTTTGCAAAGAGAAAGAGAGAAGAAGAAGAGAGAGAGAGAGAATGAGAGTTTAAAGTTGAGAAGGCTCGTAAACATGCGTATAATTTATACGGACTCCTCCACGCACGGCATGTATTTATACGCTTCCGCGGACGCATTTGCATGCAAGCTTAGGGACATACACGTCTTTTACATTCACGAATATATAGGATAGAATAATAGCTCTGATCATCTTGAATATCTTTGTTATTTTTTTAAAGATAAGAAGAGTGAACAATTTTTCATACGAAAGTAAAAAAGTGTATGCCACAGTCAATCCGGAAATGATAAGAAATGTTTAAATTCGGTAATTTCGATGTTGTATCGATGTAAACAGCCATTTCAAATATTTATTAATATTTATTTATAGTTTATATAAATATATAAAGTAAGATTGTTGTTTAATCTTCTATTTATTATCGAACATGCGTTATCCCTTCGCGCTATATTTTTGTAATAAATTCGATATTTTTAAAAATAATAAAAATATTCAAAGTAATCAGAGTTATTACTCTTGTATATTTGGAATCGGATGTATGTGATTTTGAATCTGATTTTATCCGTTTTTCACAACAGATCGTGAGAGAGGTTGTATTTCTGGAGGGTAAATTGATTAGGAAAGTTCGTTCATCCGTAAAATGGAAATTGGAAAATTGATATTGATAAATTTAAAATTGTTTTCTTCGTTGAAAATATTTTAAGATATAAATTGTGGGAATTCAAGATTGACAAATTAAAGTAATAATTAGAACGTGAGTTATTTATCACTTTGATTATTTTAATTATATAATAATAATTTAATTATTATTATTTTAAATTAATTACGCTTTTCTTTCTTCTCTTGTTATCTAAGAGTATATTGATATAATTTTAAAGGATTTTTAAGTTCATAAAATTTAATGTTTTTATTATAAATTTTCAATGCCATGCCCAGTTCTATCAAATTCAAACATCAAGATGAATTCATTTAAATTTAAAACATTTAAAAACAAATATTTTTGTATTTTTATTAATAAAAATATTAATAGAAAAAAATAAATAATTTTTTTGGTAACTTTGAACAGTGCTAAAAATATATATGTATTTGAATATGTGTAAAAAAATAGATAATCAAATAATTATTCTTCATATTATTTTATCAAAACATTATTATATAATGAAAAATCCTTGAGTTTTAACATATATTGTAAATAAGATATATACTTATCTACTTATATAATATATACTTATATATATTACTTATATATAACTGAATAACTATATATCAAAACAAGTGAATTATAAATCTAAACAAAACTATTTGAGTAAAAAAGGGACTAGTAAAAAAGGGATGTAATCAAACAATAAGAGAAATGTTTTGTATTTTCTCGAAAAAATGAAGCAGCATGACGATTCTAATTAAAAACTCTTAAAGTACTTGATGATACGAGAAAGGTCTAAAGGGAAGGTTGAAAGAGTGTGTGTAGCTGAATAATTAAAGGGTTAAATAGGGAAGGAATAATGAGAACTGCCGTCTCATGGAAGTTTTTTTCTTTCAAGTTTACGTTCTTTGAGATATAAATCATTAATCATTCTCTGAATATTTTAGTTTGATGCCAAGTAAATACCTTGAAGAAATCCTTGATGCAATGAATTCTGGGTTACAAAAATATAAAACATTTATCAACATCTAATCTCAACAATTTTATATTGTGCGAAAATATTCTAAATATTTCAGCTATTTTAAACTTTTATCTTATTTTCTTCTATGTTTCAACAAATATATAATATCTTTTATATAAAATATTTTCAATAAACTTTGAAAATAAAATCTTACAATTTTAATATTAATAAAATGAAAAATAAATTTAGATTGAAGTATATAAGAAGAATAAACATTTTTATTGAATAACATATTTTAAAAAAAGAAAATGAATGTGAAATATTTTTATATCGAATTTAACAATTAATATTGTTACAGTGATTAATAAATTTATTTTTTCTTTCTTTTATTAATATTTTTATATAAATGATAAAAACGAATATAATATGGTAATTAATAATGATTAATTAATAATTACGAACGAATTTATAAATCATAATGTACTAACATAATATTTCAGAAAAAGGAAAAATAATAAATTTTAAATAAATTTTAAATATTTTACATCTATAATTTTAATAGATTTATTAATATTTAATTATTAATATTACATTTTATTATACTTAATTATTAATTTTAACACTTCACTACAATAGAAAATTTTATCTATCTATTTATTCAATTTTATACGTACAATTTTATACTTTTTTGTAAGTAATCGAATTCGAATCTTGTACTGAATTTGGATTCGCAAATATAAATATCGAGCTCAATTTCTAATATCCATCTACCGTAATAATCAGCATTGTCGAAATCTACTTTCCATTCGTCGTTTCAACCAACTACCTAGAAATTTCTTCCGTATATTCAGAAAAATTTTCCCAAGTTCAATCCCCTTATTCAAAACCCCCGAGTTTCGTTGAGAATTTGAAAGAAGCGTGAAATTTATGCCAACTCGTCGCTATCGATCACATACCTCGCAAAATCGCGATTCCGCGCGAGCGAACAGAGCTACGAACAGTGAAAACAGTTTCCCCAGTTTCCAGGACGTTGCACCTGCTGGCTTTTCTTTATCCCACCCGCGGTTGAGTACGCGATCTATGCGTGTGTTGTGCTCGCGAAACTCGTTCGATAAACGGCAGGAACTGAGGAAGAAAAGAAAGGAAATCGACAAAGATGTTTGCCTCTGACATAGGATCGAGTGAGCTTGAAAACGTAAAAATTATTAGAAATTATTAAATCTAATATGTTTCTCACGTATAGAATTATCGTCTTAAATTTCAGATTAATTAAGATTATTTGAAATCAAATGATCAACATTGAACTTAACCAATGTGAACGAATATCACTTACATATTTGACTTGAAACAATCTTTCAACATTTCTTTTTATAGATAAAATTTTTTTTAAATAAAAAAAATTTAATTTTCATTTATAATATATATAATCTTTTTTTAGTACTTATTTTATCTATTAATAAATTTTAATAAATATTTTTATCGCTTTATAAGAATTAAAATTTATTTATAAATTAATAAAGAGAAATTAAGTTTTGCTTTTTAATTATAATTTTAATTATATGCTACATTTTTCGTGTATTTAAAATACAAGTAAAACTTCTTAGTGATGTAGCTTATATAAACTTTATATGTTCTACAGTTTCATTTTAGTTTAAAAGAATAATTTGAAATATAGTTAAACCTCTGTTATCCTATAGAAGAAAAAAATTGTTTTTTATTCATTAAAAAGTTTTCTATAAAAAAATCATATAAAAATATCTCGCGTATAAAATTATTGCTTTTTCTAAAAACAAGATATTTTTCAGATGCACAAAAAATCGACGAATTTTTTATATGCACTTTTTATGTAAGCAATAAAGAGTTAAAAAATCGCGATTTTATTAGCAATATTTATTTATAATATTTGTTCATCGATTATAGTTTTAATGTTTATCAATAATATTTTTTTTGTTCTTTTTAGAAGAATCCGATTTCTTGTCAAATCAAAAACTAATTATTAAGAAATGTTAATGATTTTTCCCCAAGTTGAATCAAATCTTATTAATCATTATTGAAAACTTATAACATCACATTGTATAAAATATAAATACTTGAAAAGGTATTATAATAAATAACGAAAATAATAAAAGTATTACAATTTTAATAATTAAATTTAAAGATAAATTATAAACTAATTACAAACATTATAATTCAATAATGATAATAAGAAGTTAGAAGTATAATTGACTGTCCATTATTGTTACGTATTATGTTAAATGTATATTGTTATATTTTGACATTGCGTTTTTCAACAGTTTAACTAGATGGCGTTCTCAAATTTGTAAACGGCGTGTCTCTTCTGTATTGATGATATGCAGTATTGACGATATGCCACGGTCGCCGAAAATCCATTCTCGCGATTTGACTTGCAAAGCTCGGATTACTGGCCACAAGATGGCGGCTCTGTGACGTCGATGTAAGTCCTTTCCAAGATTATTTGGAGAAGAAACTTCCTGATGTCGTTAAGCCATGCCGCGTGACACGCGGTACTCTGTCAATTTCTAAGAAGCTATAACAGCTTTGCTTGATCTTAAATGTTAGTTACTTCTATACCATTTCACTCTAGTTAGAGACAATATCAGTATAGAAAGATAATATCATCAATTTTAGAATTTAGTCAGTGGAAGATTGGATACTTGATTGAAGATGAGAAATTTACCTAAATGATGAGTTTATAATATATATGATGAAAAGTCAATCTTCAAGTTATCAAGTCTTCGTCCAAAGTCAATGAATTCGAATTCATGATTTGATTAAATATAAATAATTCTTCCGGTTTATCTCTCTAAGAATTATAATATTTGACAATAAAGAAACATGTACAATCTAATTATTATTGTAGAAATTATATTAAAGAAATTTATGTACATTTTCTTATATGTATATATTTGATCTTTAGAATTTTATTTTTTGTTTTTATAATTTAAATCTCTTTCCATTAAAAACGTATATGTATTTTAAATAGAGTTAGTAGAACTGTCATGCAGCAAATAACAGAATTTATTTGTCAATAGAAATGAATTGCATGATTAATTAAAATATATTTTAAAATAAGAATCTTGCGAAAAAAAAAATATGTTACGAGAGGATCAAGCGTACGAGAAAAAAATAAACGATGGTGAACGATTCATTTATTAATCAATTATTATAAAAGTATTTCTCAATTCATATATTCCGAAAATTATATTAAAATATTATAAAAATATTTAATATTTTTTAATATTTATAAATAATTTTGAGAAATATGAATATTATAAACAAATCGATTGATATGACAATTGTAAACAAAAATGTGTTATTATATTATTTAAAATATATATGGATATATTAAAATTATAAATATTTTTGTAATATTTTCATAATTTTCTAATAAATAAAGAACTTTAACAAATGCAAAAATTTTTTTTTATATATAAAAATTGTCTTAATAATTACAATGTGTTGCAAAAAATCGAATTAATTTTAAACTAAAAAGAATGAGAAATATTTGTTTATAAAATAAACAATTAAATTGTTGATAAAATACAATTGAATTACCAGGATTTTTAAATCTTATTTAATCATTTTATATTTTCACATTATTTGATTAAACTAATGTATAAATCAAAAATAAATTAATATAAGTTACATTTTTTAAAAATTAACAAGAATCTCTCAATTTGTACATATCACTATTAGATGTAGTTGTTTTGAAATAGATATTTAAGAAAAATTGGAAAACACTAATTTAATAATGAAAAACATTTTGAAAACATTTAGACTTATAACACTTATTCATTATAATCATTTTATTATCATTCTTTTTGAAGAATATTAGTAAGAAAAATATTAGCAATTTTCCTTTAAACGATGTTTTAGTCGTTTCGGTGAAAAATTATATAATATATTTCAAAATTCCACGGATATCTACTCGGGCGTTGGAATTTGTTTATGACACTCTATTAGAAAATTGAGTTCCGGGTGTTCCGGCTGACAATAGGTAATCACGTACTTCGACGCGAGTTTCCATCGGACAGAAATTATCGTTAATCGATATTCGTAGGAGAAAGCACTTCATCTTACCGAGGCTCTCGCGGAACTTGCGAATTTCATCAGTGCGGCGAATCGACTCGTCTTAATTCCACAATTAACTCTCTGTACTCGATCGTAACTTCGATCCATCTTGTCCTGTGTACCATCTTGATAGCCGTGTCCATTGAACGCCGATAGTGTTGGACTAGCATCGAAAATAGGTATTTGTAATTGCCACTGGCGTCGAATGAGATTAGATCTCAAGGTCGATCAAATTTAATTTTGCCATATGTAATTTAATATTGGAAATTTATTAAAATGAGTTTTATCAATTATTTAAAAATTTTTTAAATATTTTTTATATTAATTTTGACAAAGTCAAAATGCTTATGTATGTATATAAAAATATTTATTGAATTAGAATATTTGAATGTATTTTTCTTTGAATTAAAATCATTTAAAACAAACATAAAATAAATTTTTATGCATGAATAGAAAAAATTTTTATTTTAATTCAATTTTTTTATTTACATATTTTATAAAAGATTCATAGAAAAAGAAATATAACTTTTATGTATAGATATTATATTTCGTTTATAGATAATTTTAATAGCATGGAAATATGAATAAATATTTGTTCAAATTAGTTTAATAAAAATGACATTTAATTTCAATAAAAATTTTTTGAAATAAGAATTTAAGATAATAATTTTACTAATTTTAAAGATAATAAATAAAGATAAATCATCTAATAAAGATATATAAATATAACAAGATAAACCGTACATAAAATTTCACAATCCACAATATTTCGTAATTTTATTTAAAAAATCATTTTCCAATTCTATAGTTAGAAAAAATAATATCATTAGGAAAATAACATTTGGAAATTAATGAGAAAAAGAAATCTAATTAATTATTATTTATGAAAAAAATATAAAAATCTCATTACAAAACAGAATAATAATGCAGCCAGTACAAGACTCATCGACTTTTTTAACAAGCTTATTTAAAGAAAACTGTTCAAATGTGTTCAGTTAAATCCACCATTTAAGCGTTTGCTATGCGACTAAATTACATTTTCCTTTCGTGGAACCTTCATTAACTGACCGTGGCCATCGCGAAGTTTCGTCGTTGCCTCGAGAATCGTCCTCTTATGCATGCCGGACATAATGAGCTGTGCCGTTCCGGCCAACCTCGAGACTATGAAGACTCTGAATATTATTCTAAGCACTTATGCAAGCTCGAGTGATCGCGTGCACTCGTGCGATCACGGGTACAAGATCATAAGTACAAGGTAACCATGGTATGTACCTATTAACGAAAAGTGTTTTTTAATATAATATCTTCTCTTTTAATAAATAATTATTCGTTTTTTTCTGTAAATATTATCAAGGAAGATTTTTAATCTCTTCAGGCAATAAAAATTACTTGAAGTAATTGACGTGGAAGTAAAAAAGAAGAATTAAATTAAAAATGAAATGATGATGCATGAGCAATATTACATGTATTCATAAAGCTTCTAGTTCGACGTATAAATCATGGTAGGCTAAATGATAATTTATATCCTACCACTTACCAAACTTTGAACTTATGAGCTATAGTTTGGGCAGTTATAACAGCCATAGACGACCTATTCAAACAGATTGGGAAACTTCCTTATGTTCCGATATCTTTTAAGTTTTAACTATGTTATTCAGAATAATTTAGATATATGAGGTAAGAGATGTAATATCACTTTAATTATTTTCGTTATTAATGGATATGTTAAAATTATTTTTGTGATAAATTATATAATTTCAAAGGATTTAATGACACTTTTGTATTATTTTTTTAATGTTCGATTCTCAAAGTTACATTCAATCTTTTTATATATAATTCTATTTTATCTTTATTCTATTTTATTTCTATTTTTATGCTTTATTCTTATCTCTATTCTATTTCTATTTTATCTCTATTATTTCTGTTAATTAGCAGATATCGCGTTAAACTCTGCGAAAATAAAAATAAATATCTTTTTTTATCTAATAAAATATTTTTAATGAATATAATTATAAATAATTATACATAAAAAAGAAATGAAAATATGAAAATTTAAATTATTTATTTTAAAGATTTATTTATTAAAAAAACAAACATAGAAAAGATTAAATATATCGTTTTGAAGGTCTTTCATGTTATTTCGTGATAAAAAAAGTTATTAACACAAAAAAAAAAATTAAAACAATTACGTTAAATAAATGAAATGATAATGTTTCATTATCGTGTAGTTCTAGAAAATATTGCGCTTTATCTTTACCGACCGAAACAATAATCCATCTTAGAGAATTCTTTATTTCTGTTCATTATTTTCTGGCTCCCTTGAACGTATTTCGTTTTCGTTCAAAGAAAACATCGATGTTTCCAGGAGTTTTATTTTAAAAATTTCTTTTTAAATTAAGAATTGTCAAATTTTTATTCTTAAAATGCTATTTATTGCATTCTCCTTTAGAAATTATTCATAAATTCCACGAACCATTATTATCTTTCGTATAGAATACTAATTAATATATCTTTGTCTTATTTTTTCAAATAAATCCTAATAATAATGAATTAAAAATAAATTAAATAAATTAAAAATTCTTTAAATAAATTTTAATCAATAATTTATTTATTTGAATTAAAAATCTAAGACTTTCATTTCTTTAATTTAATTAAAAAAATTTTTAATTTTGAAAACAATATTTCAAATTTGTGATACTCGATTAAATGTGGTTTTTTTTTGTAAAACTTGTCAAAAAATTTGAAAAGAAATAAAAAACTTAAAAAATGAAATAGTTTTACTTTTTATTAAATAAAAAATTATGTTTATACTATTTTTCTATAAAATATAGTAAATTTTTCTAACTAATATTAGATTTGTTTTTAAAAAATTGCTTGTCGTATAGAAAATGATCATGTTTTTCATGATGTATTATTTACTTGGCCTTACAAAAAGATTTTTAATAAAATATAATCTTACTTTACTTTTATAAATATAAAGAACAATATTTGGTATAATTAGTAAGGCACAGTATTCGGTAAAAAAGGAAAAACAATAATTGAATCACAATTATTTCTTGCATTTTAAAATTCATATATTTGATTTATAAATTTTTGTATTTTTAATAAGAGAAATATCTATCTACTAATAGGAAAAACGTCAAATTAAATAATACATTTAAAAATAAAAACAAAATAAATAAAAAAATATTTGTTTTAACATAAAAACTCTGAAAATGATGTTAAGAGACTTATCCGAGAAAAGTTACAAAGGTTCGATTAACGATCGGACAGTTTGGAAAAGTGGGGCCAAACTTATTATCGGCTTCGTACAGATTGTTTATAAACGGGCGCATATAATACCGTTAAAATACACACGCACTCAATCAGCGCGAAACGTGCAAATCGGTGATTTCGCACTCACGGATTATCAGGATCCAATGGGTTTCAGGATATTGCGGCGGAAACGCGTAAACGTATCGACGTTATCCCTCACTTCGATTCGCCTCGTTCGCCACCGAATAAACGGTGTGCCACAATTCCCATCAACCCTCTATCGCGCGCGTAGGACGTTCGTTCATCCGTGTCATTTCGTCTACTAAGTCTGCACGGGGGCTGATCGTCTATCGATCATCGATCGTCCCGATCCAAAATCCTCCTGTTGCCTCCAAACCGATCGAATGTTCCTTCTCCTCGTGTGGCAATATGTCGTGAATTTTTTACGGTTTCGCGAGAAACCTGTTCAAACTCTCGGACATTGCTCTATTATGCCATATTTTTGTATTCTTCCTTGTTGTAAAATAATTCGATTCTAACGAATTTATCTGTTATCGTAGTCGTGAGAAATATTAATTCATTTTAAAAATTTTTATATCTTATACTCGAGATATCTGATCTGTAATATTACATTTCTAAATAGTTATGATTAAAGTAATAACAAGTATATAATTAATAATAGTAGATATTAATTTTATCGAACATATTTGTCTTCTTTTTCTTTTAATTATAAAAATAAAAATTCTCAAAAGCCTTATTTTGAGAAAATTTTTATATGTGTAGATATATTTATAATAAGTATATATATTTATATTATATAATTATCTTATTATAGATTGTGAATGTAATATATTATATTTTAATACAAAATATATTTTTTGAAACTGTATGTTAATTATATATAGATTGTATAGAGAACAATATAGAATATACACGTCATTATTACGTTAATTATAATTAAAGTAAATTATTTAATAAAAGTATAAATTTCTATTTCTCATATAATTCAATCAAAGCTTTTATTTACATTTTATTTATATTTTTTCGAAAATAGAAAAAGGACTAAAATGTGTTAGAAAAAGAAACATATCAATAAGACAATATATCGACGTCCTTGAAATCTCGGAAAATATTGATGAAAAAATATTTTTTGTCACAATAACTACTTCTTCGAACTAAACATTTCTTTTCTTACATATTCTCGTACCATTAAAACTAATAAATATTTTAAGTTTAAATGTTAAATGAATCATTCTATAGGAATAGAATCAATGATTGTCATCGAAGAAAATAGATTTATTGTCGGAGTATGTAAAATATAAATGTAAAAAAGATCGAATTTTAACCAGCCGATAATATATTTGTGTGAAAAAAATAAACATTAAATTTCGGAAATCTTGATCACAGGCAAGCTTAGCTTATTTTATTTTCTATGGCTAAATTTATTTTATAGGATGTATCGATTCGAAACAATCAGATAATAAATTTTTTATTTATTTGTTAAATTTTAAAAAGTTCAAAAGTTTAATTATTCAACATCATTAAAAGGCTTCAATAATGAATCTATAATAAAAAAAGCAAACTAAAAAGATAAGAGATATTCCATACAATTTTTTAATAATAATAAATATTTATCAAAAATTGAAATTTTTATAAACAATTATTAAAAAGATTATATATTTCACTCTCATAGCAATAAATATAACATTTTCTTGCGATTGAGCTAAGTCAAAGCATTCACAAATAGTTCATCGTGTCGATCGGTATTTCGCGGAATCAAAAAGCCGATAAATGGCCGCGGACCTTTCGCTTCATCCACGCGGGCTGACAGTTGTTTTCCCAAAAGTATCGACGTCCGCCGTGGACGGGAAATTGAATTTCTAGCGGCGCGTGACGCGCGGACGCCGCTTTCATCCAGCTCTATGCCGCGCCACGGCGTTTTTCCGGAAGATTGGAGGAAAAAGTGGCCAAAGAAATCGCGGGAATACGCGGGAGACTGGACTATGACCGGAAAGAGCAGTGATGGAATGGGGAATGAGAGAAAGCGGCGACATGCGCGTACAATTTCCTCCGAGAGCGTTGCGTTATTATTAGCGCATTGAAAATTTCATGTTGCTTATTGGAGCTTTCCTCTCTTTTGTTCAATGCTTTCCGGTTAAATGCTCGACCAAACAATCCAATCTTTTTATTTTTTCTATATAGTGTTTACTTTGCTTTTAGTTCACGGTAGAATAGAGTGGACCCTCGTGTAATGTAGATTCATATAACATGTCGAAAAAATTGTACTTATTGAATGTAACAAATGCTATATATAAGTTATAAATAAATTTTATATTTTTATACGTTTTTCATTTGACATTTTGTTGAAATGTGAGCCGTAAAGTTTTTATACATCTTATACAAAGTCAAATGTTAATAAAACTAATAGCAATCTAGTTTTATATGAAATTTGAACGAATGAATATTGTGAATGTGTGCATTGTAATGTATATATTATGTATAGAACTATTTTTTTTATTATTATTTTAAAGGATGAAATTAATCTTTTCATTGTTTCAGTGTTACTTTTTTGTTTAAGTATAGCTTAACAGTATAATAAATTCATGATAAAGCAAAAAATTTAAATATTTAATTTTATTGCTGTTATTTTATAGTATTTTATAATTATTTTATAGTAAAAAAATATTTCCAGAAAAAATTGTATATAAAAAAATAATAAAACTTCAGAATTGATTTCACGCACTTAAAAGAGATTTTTCATCAAAATTTTATGTATAATCTATTATGCTTTATATACATACAAATTTTCACTAAAATTAAAATATTCATGATAAGTAAATTTCCTTATAAGAAAGCATATAAAAACTTCATGATTGACAATATTTATCTTTATATATTTACAGTAAAATCCAACAAAGATAATTTGTTTTGTTCAAACAAAATCCAAACTGTCCAATAACAATAATATAAGTAAAATAATATATTATGTATGTAGTATTAGTATTATGTGGTAATATTATGTGGTAATATTAGTAAAATAATATATATATAATATAATTGTTTAAACAAATCTGTAACATAAGGAAATTATTATTAAAACAATTTAAAAGTTTATTTTAAAAGATTAAAATATATATTTGAAGAAATAAAAAATATATTCGACTTTCATCCAATTAAAATTAAAACAATGCTTTATCAGTTAATGTTTAATTTATTGTCTTTACCTATAAATAATAACATAATTTTTTCAATATTAACTATATACATTTATCTTTTGAAGATAAATTTTTAAGTTTTGTTTTTATTATTATCATAATTTGCAAATCTTACTTTCGCATTGTACAATTATATTTTATAACTATAAATTTTAAATGCAATAGATAATGAAAAATTAGGTGATTTGGAGATAGAATTTTAAATAAATAGATAAAAATATTTATAAATTAAATATTGTAGGACGAGTTATTTAAAATAAGTGAATTTATAAAGATAATATTCTTCTTTTAATATAATTTCTGAAGTTTTGAAAAAAATAGATTTATATAAATAGAATATAATAATAGATTTATGTATGTAAGATAAAATATAATGAAATAGTAGTGAATTTATATGAATATGAATAAAATAAAATAGAATAATAGATTTACATAAATAAAATAATTAAGAAAGAGAGAGAGACAGAGACAGAGACAGACAGAAAGAAAAAAAAAGAAAGTAAATTTATACATATAAATAAAATAATATATATTTTATTATTCATTAATATATCTATTCTTTATATTTATTTTCCATATTTTTAGTTTAAAAATTTTTAACATTTATTGTAGTAATGTAATGATACAAACGAAAATCGTGTGATTTAAAAAAAAAAAAAGAATAAATCAGAATAACAAATATTCGGAAAATTTTTAAAATTGATTTTAATAACATTTTTGATTTATTTTTTCATGTAGAATCATTATTTCTGATTATACCATCAATTGTCAATTACTTTGTATTTGTCTGAAAATTGAAAATTTAATTGGATTAGGTAAACATTAATATTTGCATTCATTTCATACTTTATATATTAAACTATAAACTGCGGAAATTAATTAAAATGCAATTGAAATTATAATATTTAATAATTGTTAAAGTCCCGCTAAGTGAGACTGAATATTATACAAAATGGGGTGCTTAAACTGAATGCTCGAAAGACCACTTATGGTTGTAGAACTGTATAATTGTTTGTATTGCGAACCTTGAATGAACTAATGGTGATTAATTCTAACTATTTGCGACTGACAGGATTATATCTATTATTTATATCTATTAATATCTGAATTATCTGATTTGAATTATATCTCGGTTGAATTATAATTGATTTTGGAAAACTGTTGCAAATCTTTCTCCAATTATCTTCTGTGGAAATACAAACTAACAGAGGATTAAAAGAATCAATGCTTGTGTTGAAATTTCCAATAGTCGATTTCCAATAGGATCGCATCATAATGTATGGGGATCAAAATCCTTAGAAGAAAATTATCAATCAAAATTTGTACAAATTATTCACTAAAAAATATTAATATTATCAATTTAAAAAATTACGTTATTCCATCTTTATTATATAGAAAAATTCTTTAATAACGTGATAAGCGAATTAACGAGAACAATTAACAAACAATTTTATTATATTTATAAATAAATGTATAATTTCTATACATAATTTTCTATCAATTAATATTTATTAATTGCATTAGCTACAATATGATATTGGAATAGTTGAAACATAGCAATAAAAATACTTATTGTATTGCTAAATTTGTCGCAGTACATCTATTTGCAACCGATTGTTTCGTTTTATCATGTATTGCATTTTTTTATATTTTTGGAAATTAAAAAATGGATTATATATTAATTATACAATATTAATTATATATTTCATACGATACATAAACAGCTATTTAACAAATCATTCCAATTTCTTTCCTATTATTAATTTTCTTTGAAATTATTTTTCAGTTGATAGACATTTGAATATTTTTGACTATTCATATAAAATATATATTATGTTTTTCTTTGTTAAAGAAATGTTTTTGCTTTTAAATTTTCATGTTAGTTTTTTCATTTTGATTTATCTTTTAAATTTTTCTTTTTGAATAGGATAAAGAATAAAAAAATAAGCATCGAGAATATTCAATGACATTGTAGTAATTATTCATATTCAAGTATATTTATCAGAATAAATTATACAAGTACCTAACTTAAATTGTAAAAATTTATATAGATTTTGTTCAATAGTCTAAAGTTTCATGTATCTAAAATATAGTTATTTAACCACACTATATTTTCACGGAATAATTTTCAACGTATTCATTGATTCAAAATCATTACAAATTTCCAATTCACGCTTCCGTGATTCTATTACTAATAGCATTCACTTTTAATTTATGTGTGATTCTTTTGTTCATAATCATATTTATTTTTGATACGAGATACCAATCTCTTTCTGCATTCTTAGAATCATTCTCTTATTCATCTCATTATCAATCATCTTATTAATCAATATCCTAGCTCAATTCAGCCTATGTTTTTTCGAACAAAAGCAATATTGAAGACAGAGTTACATGATACAAAACAAAGCTACAATACACAATCGAAACAAATAGCCAAGGGAAAGAACTTTAGAATTTACTGATCTAGTAATAATAATTTATTGTATTATTTATTGTACAATATTGCCTAAAACTTGCTATTGAACAGTGCTATTATAAATTAAATGCTTAATATTATAATACAACAATCTCATTAAAAATTTCTTTAATGTTTAACCAAGTTTAACTCATAATGTCGAATTAGCTAATAGATTTTTCTTTTTCATTCTATATACACATAATAGACTTATTTTATTCGTGAAATGCGTATTTGAGTTTACGCAATACAGTTTCAGAAAGTTTGGTCATTTATATCAAATTTTATGCACAAATTGCAATTAGTGGTGATACATGAATGAAGGGGATAGTACATGTGTGTAACAGAAAAGCGACACAGAAATTGGAAATCTACCAGCATGGAATAGACCAACATGGAAAATTCTCTAGATTGGCGAAGATTCGAGAGAATTCAATTATTAATAGCGTCTTCTGGTTTGTGCGAGCATCGATTTTTGTCTGAGTTAAATGTAGTTAACCGAAACTAGATGAAACTTTGTATCAGGAAAAGCGTGAAAACGAGAACACGAATTGAGTTTTAACGATGCTTCTCGTGTTTCGCTACTGCTCGTTCATTTCTAGTAAAATAGATTTAACCATGATTTTTGTGTTGTTTGATTACTTTCTGGACAAAATTTATAAATCGTAATAGAAATTTTTCGAAGATTGGTTTAATATATATATTATTAGTTCATAATTTGAATACATTGGTAATTTTTGATAGATAAATGATTGATAATTGAATTTGTTTAATCAATCTATTATTATATATTTATGTTCTGATTAAATTTGATGTTTCATGTTTTCTTAATTTTATATTAAATCGATTTTAAAGTTTGGGAAAAACGTTTTCGAAAAATATAATCTATTCTTTTTGTTAAAAAAGTTTTTTAACAACGATTTTTATTTTACTTTAAACTCATTATACATCTCATCTATATGTGCATGAAAAAAATAAGTATATAATGAGTACATTGAGGAAAAAAAATATTCATACACTTTTTAAAATGAATAACTTTTTTAAAAATTGAAATAAATGACTTGAATTTTTTTGAGAATTTTAGTTTATTAAATAATATATAAAAAAAATTTTTTTAAATTTTGATCAGAATTAAAAAAGTAAAAATGAAAGCTCATGATTAAGATCATGAAAATTTCGTACCGAAATTTTTTAACGAAATACACAGATATTTTTGTTTTTTCTCTCATTTCTAATGAAAAAAATGATATATTAAATTTCACAGATTTTTCTTGGTTACGGTTAATTTTTGAACAACTAATACAATGTTAAAGAAATATTTAGTTTGATAAGAAAAAAATTAAAAATAAAAATTTACAATAATATTTTCATTTGTAAAAAATTCAGCCTAAAAGATCAATGAACTAAACAGGAATCACGAATGGAGCTAGAATCGGAACACGAGACTTCATTAAGAGGATCGGCTCGAGGCAATCGATTCAACTCCCATTTACAAATTAATTATCCACTCCCAAGGTTTCTGCGAAATTACAGCAAGCATACATGGCTAATGGTGATCGAAGTATCGCGCATTAGCGTCCGGAAATGCGAATGCACACTATCACCTATCTCCAATGTTGTACGCAGATTTGTCCATCATTTCAACAATGCGTTTGCCATTTAAAGAATTTAATCCGATTATTATGATTTTGTTTACATTTTCAAATCGAAACAATTTATATAGAGAAATAAATTTTAATTATTAATTTTAATTCATTCTAATTAAAAGTCTAAGACATTTATTGTTTTTAATTTCGAAAACAACTCGTATTCAATTAGATGTAATTTTTTTGTAAACCTTATTAAGAAATTTATGAATAATTTTTGAAACAAGAAACATTTGCTTTTTTATTAAATAAAATATATATGCTCGTAAAATATATTTAAATTATTGAAGAATATTTAATTTAGAAATAAATTTTATATTTTTCTCTTTTAACATTACAATAAATATTCGAAAAAATAAGAAATTTTATATTTTTTGTTTTATGAAAATTTATTATTGAAAATATTAAAATATTTTTGACAAAATTTTTATTGTATTTTATTGAAATATGTACAATTATTTATTTTTATGATATTACTTTTATTACAATTATTTATTTATATAATTATTTATTATATAGAATAAATACTTAGATATTACAATATTGTTGAACAATTCAGTGATTAAAGCTATTTTTTTTAATACTATGTTATACAATAATTAATCACTTTCTTGTGATTATTGTGACTTTGATGATTTGTCGATTGAGATATAATAACTGATTTTTCATTTTTCGAAACTAACGGTGACTGACATAAATTTTTTTCATTTTCAATTCAAAAAACATTCCTATTAATAAAAAAATATTAACTTTGAATACGTTAGAAAGTAGATATAAAATAGATAATAATTTATTTTAAAAAATTCTAAAAGTGAGAATTACAAATATCTATTCCCATTTATATTTCATTGAAAATGATGCGATTTGAGTGACAATAGAACTTTTTCCAATTGTTTCGACGTTTGATATTGTCTTTGAGAACAACATAGTTTTAATTGGTTTAACAGTGATCACTATCCAACCACACTAAGACACTGACGATGACAAATAATACCAGGAATCCTCCCGAGAAACAATATACGGAAGAGATATTTCATGAGTTAGGTTACGATGTCCTTTGTCCCTCTTTTTTACCAAATTCATCGCTACTGTAAAGTAAAGAGCAAACCTCGAGGTAAGTAAGTTTCAAGTTTCTTCGAGAAACTTTTTAGGGTTTTTCAGTCGAGTTGCGTGAAACTTTGTTACGTTTTTATCGTAATAAATTCCATTTAAAAGTTGGTAAAGTTGTAAAAAAACTGTATAATTTAATAATTAAAAAAGAGGATCGAAAAAAAGAATAAAAAAAAATACGTTGCATTTTGTCCATCTTATTGTTTTATTTAGTAGTCGGGCATGAATTTGTTTGATCTTTTTAAAAGCATCATCAGATCCATTCAGTGTGGTGGATGGCACTTTCGAAACAATAGTAAACGTTAGGTGTGATTGGTGCTGCATCTCGTAAACGAGACTCGTCCCTGTATTTTCGGGAGAGGAAAAATAATATGAGGAATTGTGCAAAAATAAAAAAATAATAAAAAAAAAAGAAAAACAAAAAAGAACTATCTAACCGGTATTTACACGAAGGTTCGATTGCACTTGTGACTCGTGTCATCGAATATTAAAGCGTATGTCAATAGCAGAAGAGCGACGGATATGGATAAAACGATTCTGTCTCCCGATTTCATGCCCTTCCCCATTTTTCGATCCAATATAAATAAACGAACACTTTAACCGCACAATTGTCACGATTCAACCTGTGTTGTTTGCTTTGGGATTCAAATGCTCGTACATTTCTTATTGGACCATTTAAAATCTCTTGTTTCAATTTTCGTATTCATAATTTAACTGAGAATTTTAATCTTTCAATTATTATTAAATCATGTCGTTTAATTTAAAAATTAAGATCCAGTGAAAAAATTATTACATTAAAAATAAACATAATTGTATTGAAAAATGTTAATCTACTGAATTAAAATATCAACAAGGTATTATTCATTAGAACATCAATGGAGAAATATAAATATACCAATCTATTTTTGTGTAGAAACTATAGAAACTGTAGAAAACAAATTTTCTATATTATATTTCACTTATTATTTACAAGTTACATAAGAAAGTATTATTCTTTGATGATATGTGTATACAGTGAGTAATGAAAGTATTCGAACGCTTAGTATTTACTATCTTTGATGAACGAAATATATATTAATGGAACTTGTTTAAGACAATGAGAAGGAAATCTCAAGATTATGTCAGCAAAATTTGAAAATGATTCATCAATTTTTGCAGTAGTTATAATACATTCATTACAAACACGCAGCATTAATAGGTTACAAAAGATTATTCAAACGCTTCATATATAACATTAATATTTTGTTGGACCACCTTTGGTCCATACATCCATAATCCATAATAATTTGTCTCAGTCGATGTTTCATATTGTGTGTCAATGATTTCGTAAAATTACAATTGATAGAATTCCATATTTCTATAATTTTCTCTTTAAGCATCTGCTTTGAAAATATTTAAAGTTTATTTAATCTTTTATTTATTTCAGCCTATAAATGTTTGATGGGATTTATATCTGTGGTGAAATATTTAACATATGGGATATATAGAATCTATCTTCTTTCATGATTTGCGCTGTATGTTTAGGATCGTTGTCCTGTTGAATGTAAAAGTTTTTTAATAATCCCAATTATCTTTGAGATTGTTTTTTAAAATATCTAGATATTTGTATTTATCGAGTATTCCATCAATAAATATTAAATTTTCTGTATCATTAACTGCCATACAATCTCACACCATGACTGAACCACTATGTTTTATTGTTGAGCATATATTTTTGATGTTCAATTCTGTATTTAGTCTTCTGTATACATAATTTCGCCCATCCGAGTTAAAAATATTGAACTTAGATTCATCAGAAAATATTGCTTTTTTCCTCAAAAAACATTATCTTTTATTACAAATGTTTTTGCAAAAGTCAATTTTTTCTTTTGTTTTAATTTATTAATGTATGGCTTTCTTCTTGGTACTCTATCATGAAAATTATTATTTCGTAAGACTCGTCGACATAATTGGGGATGAACATCTTTGTCAAACATTTCTGATATCATATTTGAAAATGTAAGTGTAGATATAATAGGATTTTTTTTTACTTCGCGGATAATAATATCTTGGTCGACTTGAACGAGCTTTATTTATAACTGTTCCTTCATTTTTTGATTTTTTTATGATGTAATGTATTGTAGATTTAGTTCTGTTTACAATTTTTGCTATCTCATTATATGATTTTTTATCCTTACGCAATCGAAGGATAGTTTTTCATTCACACTTTTCTGTTTCAGACTTTTTCGTATTCATTTTGAATATTTTACTGCAGATTTTTATTTTACTGTTAATGGAACGATAACTTGACATCAACTGAACGTGAAAATGCTCT
Organism: Apis florea; assembly: GCF_048593485.1. Taxonomy (NCBI): domain Eukaryota; kingdom Metazoa; phylum Arthropoda; class Insecta; order Hymenoptera; family Apidae; genus Apis; species Apis florea. The sequence goes on from NW_028256772.1 coordinate 565,454, forward strand.
CATTTAATATCTGTGTTTATATTTCTGGCTAAAGTGTTTAAAAACTATCAAGAACGTATCAGCGTTCGAATACTTTTGTACTAACGGTGCATGTTTATAATAAATGTGTTATACACAATTATACAAATTAATGAATCATTTTCAAATTTTGCTGACATAATCTTGAGATTTCCGTCTTACTATACACCTTTCATTATCTTAAACAAATTCCATTAACATATATTTCGTTCATCAAAGATTGTAAAGAGTGTAAAGCATTCGAATATTTTTGTTGTACCTATTGTATTCTATTCTATTCTAATCTATTCCATGATTATATTTGAGTGATTATTCAATGAAAAAGCCTTTTCTTATGAATGTTTATATTTTTAAATTTTTTTAATCATATTTTCAGCATGCTAGTTATGTGTTTGAATCAATTTCAGAATTAACAAAGTTATCGTTAAGATAAAATAGTTAATGAATAATTTGAATTAGATATGTCTTTAATCTTCGAATCCTTTCTATATTATCATCTTAATTTAACCTAATCTAACGCGAAATTTTTATAGAAGATTTATATCACTGGATTCTCCTTTTTATATCGAATACAAAGAAATATTTTATTAGTTTGCAAAATATAAAAAAAAGAAATTCGAAAATTATGTGAAAACTGAAATTCTTATGGTTTCTTTTTGAGATGCTCATGTTAAGATCTTTAAAAATTCTAGTTAAAAAGTAAGATACAAAAAGTAAGAAAATTTAAAATATTTCATATTGAATTATCATGTTGAAAAATAAGAAAAAAATTGTTGGATAAGAAATTGTAATTACACGAACACAATATTTTTTCCTTATTTTCCAAATTTGATGTGTTTCTTCTGGTTTAAAAAGATGCAGTTTTTTATTTGATTAACGAATGTTTACAGAGGCAAATGGACACGAATCAACAATACTTTGATCTTATCCGTTTACAATTCCCGATTTCCGCATGCAAATATTTCATTTTATTAAATGTAATAGACAGCTATCTCCCTCTGTTTCTTTGTGTGAATATTATATATTTACGCAATCTTTTAAACAGAATAAACAATTGCTAAGAATTCCCATTTTTATTTTATAATATACAAATTTCAATGTAATACACAAGTTTCAATAATAAGGTTTAATAAACTAAAAATTATTTTTAAATAATTACAAATGGAAAATTTAAAATAAAGTTATGTTTATTGTCTATAAATCCATTATATTTCTCTAAATTTTGTAATAAAACGTATCTTTTTGACTCTTATAATTCGATTATTATTACTTATAAGAGATTCGTTTCATTCTAATATCGAATTATAACTGTCGTTCAAAAAGTATCTATTTATATATAACGACCATATAAAATAATTTAATGTCTGTAAGACATATTAGCTATTTTTACTCATATATTGACATTAAAAACTTTTTTTAACCTCTATAAAAGTATAGAAATATTCGATTTGGTTTCGAATGATTATCATCTGTTTATTATTATAAATTAAAAGAAATTTTAGAAAGATCGAGGCTTTACGCAAGACAATGATTTAAAAAATTTCATGGTTACACGAATTAACGGCTAGTATATATGACGAGAACAAAAATTCATATCGTGATAAAAAGGCAGCATTATGTTAAAAAATAATTAAAATATACTGTACATATAATAATAAAAATAAATTGTAGAAATATATTATTATTATCTAAAAAAAAAAATGGATTACTTTCTGGATAACCCTTCTATTTTCAAATAAATTTTTGAAACTTGCAAATATTTTGATTTAAAATATAAAAAATTTGAAACCAAGCTATAAGGACCAAATATTTTACAAGTGTTGATTTTTCAAATGTAAAAATAAACTGTTTAGATTTGATATAAATCTCAAAGTACTCACATTAAATTTGATCTCATCATAATTTTTTCGGTAATGGAATCGAAAGGTTTCAGGAATCTTTTCCATTGCATAGATATCTATTTATAATCTCCACCGCCCTCCTTCTCCCCCAGTATTTCCTATTATTTGAGAATGTCTGCTCTTTAACGATGATACCGTAAGATCGGAACGTGAAAAATTAAAGGGCGTTATATACATAGTTCGGTTGATCGTGCGCCCGATCCCCTAGATGCAGACAGATATAAAATCGTGGGTCTCATAGAGCGAGTATACCGACGAGGAGAAATAAATGAAAACGAAGAAAGGAGGAAAGAAAAGGACGAAAGAGAAGAGGAAGGAAAAGAAAAGAAAAATATTCGATTGCATCCGGGGGCGAAATAAAGAGAGCGCCGCTTGTTTGGCCCCGTCTTTCCTACCTTTAACGAACTTTCCTGCGTTCTCTGTTTGCGCGCGCTTATTTAATTTCTACGAGGCGCTCGTCCAATCGTGGGGCCGCTCGGCAATTGAAACCAGAAAGGAAGGAAAGGCCGCCTCCCGATCCGACTGTAATTCGATTTTGTCGAACGTCGAACAAAATACATTGTCCTCGAACGGTTATCTTGTCGACTGCACAAGTATTATATCTGTTTCACTGTTTTTTTCTTCTCTCCCTATCTCGATCACGTTCCATCACGGGCGATATCGGTTTCTCTCGTGGACGGAGAAACCTTTCACGATGGATCGTCGAGGAAAGTGACTTGGATGAAGAGATTGAGGACTACGGTTAAACGGATCGGGGAATCTTTTTGTAGCTAAATGTACGAGGGAGGTGGCGGTGTATTAAGTACATTGGCTTTTTGGATTTTACGCTCGATAGACGAGAAGTACTATGAGTTTAGGAATGATTGACTATTGAATTCTATATGATTGATATTATATAGAATCATTTTTTTTTTATTATTTTTTGTGAAATAATAACAGTTTGTTATTTGTATTTTTTGATATTTAATATTCTGATGTAGAAAGAAAGATTGAATATAGTTGAGGTGAATTATAAGTAATACTTTCAAAAGATATTTATTGCTACATTTTCAAATTTTTATAATCGTTTTTATATATATATAAAATGAAAAATTCAATATGTAGGTAAACAAAATTAAAATGTGAAAAATATGCATTGTACAATTTTGAAAATATTAATTTTTAACTCAACAATATTATTTATTAAGATATTTATTTTTTTATTTGAAATAAATTGTAATACTTTAGTCAAAATTATGAATTATATTGTCTTCTTGTTATAATATCATATTTAGCATTTTGAAAATATATGAAAATTAAAATTGTAATCATTTTTCTTAAATATTAAATACTTATCAGGAAAGTAAGTTAAATCTAATTCTAAATTTCAACATACTTTTTTTTTACTTAAAAAAAAAAAAGTTAAAAAGTTTAAAATTAAAAATATTTAATATATGAAAATTTTAAGTACTTGTAGAATACTTTTAACTAAAGAAAATAGTATAATAAAAATATGGAGAAACAAGTTGTAAGAATAAAATTCTATAAAATAGTATTAATTATATACATTACTAAATTACATTACTAAATTACATTAATAAATGATTCAATTTTTCATTTTTTTAATTATTTACATACATTGTAAAAACGTACTATAATAAAGAATATAAATATAAAAAATTTATTGATTTATTAAATGTAAAAAATAAAAAATAATTTATTGTCTAAGCATTACAAAATAAACTGAAGAAAGATACATTTTTAATTTATAAAAATATATGAAAATATTGCAAAATTAAATTTTTTATTATCAAACTTTTTATCAAATATCACAGTATTCTTATATAAAAAATTAAGTCATAGAATAAATAAAAATAATAATATACTTCAAAGAAATGTGAAAAAAATCTGTTAAATAAGAATAAAACATTATTAACAAAAGATATAAAAAAAACAAAATAAGAATAAAACATTATTAACGAAAAATAATTTTTAATATTTCATATTGTTTAAAAAGAAACAGAAAAAAATATAAAAAAATATAAAGAAAATATTTTATCAAATGTTAATTTTGATAAAAAATTATTTTATCTTAAATATTTATCTTAAATATTTTTTAAAACGTGTCCAAATATTTTTATACTACGAAAAATAGTTGATAGATCTCATTTAATTTTCAATATTATTTTATTGTAAATAATAAATAATATTATTTTATTATAATATTATATATCATATTATATATCATTAAATTAATTATATATATTGCATTATATATGTATATGTAAATATACAAAAAATATTTTATTAAAAGAAATAAATTTAAATTAATTTTCTAATAAATTAACAAAAATATAAACCATTAAATATAATTAATATGTGCTTTTGTATCTATACTTATATATCTATTATCCTCTATCCTTAATGAACTTTTTGTCTATCTTCGAAATTTAACATGGCGGTTTGATCACGCATCATATGACTCATTTTCTTCCGTAAACAACAGCATAACTAAAACCAGTCTTGCACAAGAGATCAATGTAACATCGATTCTCGGTTTTGTTCGGCGCAATCACAAAAACAAAGGGATCGTCCATTCCCCTTTTTATTATTTTTTCTTTTTTTTCTTTTTTTTTTTTTTTTTTTTTACGAAACGCGTATACAATGGAAATCGATGGTATCGAGGCGACATTTTCTTTCATTGTAGAAAAAAAAAAAGGAGAAAGAGTGGGAGGTAGAAGGGTTCGATAAGCCAGGTTTACCGAACTTGGCCGTCTGGCTTGTTGCAGGAAAAATTCAGATAATATTCTGTTATCGATCTTGCTGTCAAGAAGACGTCGAAACGCTTCGATATTTTTGCTCGTAAAGTTTCGAACAAAATAAAAGAAGAAGAACGGCTAGCTATTGTCGAACGTAATAAGGAAAAAGTAGATAGCATAAAAGGAAACCAATTAAATAACTTTTCTCTCTGAAAATCAATAAGAAGTTGTACGCGGCTACTTTTGAAAATATATTCAGTATAAATTAGGAGTTGAGACATTTAATTAAGTTATTATTTCCGTTAAAACAAGTCATACACCACATATGTATGTATATTAAATATTCAATTGAGATATACAATGTTTTTGTGTTAAAAGATAATAATTTACATATAGATTCAAATTGGAATCATTCAAATTAAGCTGTAAGACTTAAAATATAACTCTAAATATAATATAATTATATATGAAAAAATATATAAATAATATATCTATATATGAATCTAATCGATAATAATATATGATTTTTTTTATAATTTATCGATAATATAACTTTTTGTAATATTCTCTCATAAGATTTTTTAAATTAATTTCATTGACGTTGAAATTCCTTAATTATTTCAAAGCCTTCTGATTTTTTAATTTCTCTGGAAAATATAAACAAATAAGTCATCTTCATTATTTTCGTTTGTATTGAAAATATTTTAATTCAAAACTTTCTTCTTCTTGAAAAAAAAATTCTTTTCTTCAAGAAATACATAATATACGAAAATCTACATGTAAAAATTCATCGAAGTTTAAAGAATAAATTTAAGTGAAATTTCTCTATTAATTTTATTGACTTCAAAAATACTTTAATTAAATATACTTTAAGAAATAATTAGAAAACTTTTGATTTTCTGATTTTCAAATAAATACGTGATTTAATTTCAAAGTTTTAAAAGTTTAAAACTTCGAAAACTTCCAAAGATTCTCCCTAAATCAAAGTGGAATTGTCTATAAATGCCGTTTGATATAAGGACCGATATGAATTTCTTATCTTTGTTGAGATCGAGCGACAACCTCTTACGAACAGATGTCTGAATCTCTTTCAACGGACAATTAGCGCGATATTAGCAACTCTTTAATCCTTTGGCTCGTTTGAGATTCGCGCCACCACTACTTGTTCTCACCGAGACATGCTGTTTAATAATGTAACTGAGAGTCGCTTCTACTGCTTGTCCTTCTTGCCTTCAAAACTTCGTTCCCTAACCTCTTGCAAGTTCGTCGGTCATTAATTATGCTCTGACGACTACCGTTTATTGCTTTATCGTTAAAAAAGAAATGGAAAAAGAGTGAAGATGAGATGGAAGAGAAGCTAGCTGTAATCTTTCTCGATATAAAAATTTGCAGATTTTATTATAATTTGAAAAAGAATGTAAAAAAGTTTCTGATAATAAAGTGGAACTTGTTTTTCAGTGTTATAATGGTAAATTCATAAAGATTATTGACAACAAAAGAGGTAAAGAAGATTGTATTATATACATATATATTCTTAATCAAAGTACATATCTATTTTTAAAAATCTTAGTGAAATTATTTTTATCTTATTGTTTTATTATTATCTGGCTCAACAGCATTTCGAATCGATTGATACGAGATCTCCAGATTATATAATGATTGCACGAAGGTCATAAAAACTAGATAATTTAATTATGAGAGAAATGGTACTTTAAAAAGTTGAGATCAAACTTCAAGGTGTGAACAAAGATATGAACAAGTGTTTATTATACTTTTACACATATATAATTAAATATTTTTTCTAACTCTGAAACTAACAATAACTCGTATTTGATAAGAAATTTTTGTTTATAAAAGATAAAATAATTATATTGAATTACAAAAATTAAAAGCCAATTCTATGAAATAATTTTAATTTCTGGAGAGTTAAATTTCAAATTAAAATGCAAAAATTTATAAAAAAAGGAATTAATGAATCTTAAAGATATCAACATTTTGAAACTTTATAAATTAACCGGTTGTGTTAATTTTATAGATTTATCATTTAAAATTTATATTTTTAAAATATTTTTAAATTTCATTAACCTTTTTATTACATTTTATATATATGTATTTATTTATTTAATATTTTTATCTATTTAATATATTTATTATTTATGTTATGTTTAGAAGTTAACTATAATAAATATTGAATAAGCATCCAAAATGCTTCGAAAATATCTTTAATCTAACTTAAAATTTATTTTAAACAAAAATTTGTTAATAAACAATGTAATAAACAATCAAATAAAAGCTTTATAAACTATTCAATACAATGACTTTGACATATTAAAAAATCTTTGAAATCGAAAATAATATTTTTTTCATTTTTTTTTTTTGTCCATAACTTCAAATAGCGAACGAAAGTTGTTCTTTTTATCGATATAAACTATTAAAGTTTGAATTTGATTGAAAAGAATTTGATATATCGTTTATAAAATATTTAAATTAATTGTTGTTGAAATTATTGTTTTCATTGGTTTTTTTCTCTATTCAAATGATTTTGAACAAAGAAATTTAATTTGGAATAGATTAAAAAAAATTCAAATTATTTTACAAGAATTCATAATTCGCTTATTTGCATTAAGTATATTGTTTTGCATATTTATTTTAAGATATGAATAAATTCATAATGAAGATTTTAAAATAATTTTTACATACATTAAATATAATATTTAATATTAATATTATAATTTTAATAATTTAATATTATATTTAAATTATTTTTTACGAAATCTGAAAGATTAACGCGTTCAACAATTTTCTTATTCTATGTTACTTTATGTTTAAATTATTATATATTTTATTTAACTAACTGATTATAGTTATAACATTATATAAAATATAGCATTTTTGTCAAGAAATTTAACAAATTTGCCCTGATTCCAGTAAATGCACAGTATGTAAACTACTTTGGCACGCATGTATTAAATTCACGTTATTTTTATTATTAGAAAATGATACAGTTTTAATTTTTTTTATTCCATTATACTTTCTAAATATTACATAACTTCCAAATATTAAGATATTTTAAATAATGAATTTTTTAATTATTTTAAATATTTTATTTTTTTAAAGTTAAAAAGTTAAAAAATTTTTAAGTTAAATAAAAATTCCTTTAATTATTAATCGATTTAATAATTTGCATTGAGTTTGAGATTAATTCTTTTAATCTAACTATTGAAGAGAATTGGAGAGATTGGTCAATAATTATTTGATGCAATAAACATGATTAAAACTAATTAAAAGTTTCGAAGAAAAATTTTTTAATAACTTTTTAATGAACAACGACTGCTAAGTGGAATCTTTACAACATGATTAATAATGATGATTTTAAGTATATGTAAAAAAATCATCAAAATTGGAGAGTATCCTCTTAATAAATAATTATTAAAAATTATTATTTGTTTCTTTCAATTATGTATATCTATTTCAGATCCCATTAAAATCATTAGAATTATTGATAAGAGTATCCATGTCACTGTAATAGTCTTCTACTTTCATGTTTGTCCAGTTCCGGCTTAACATATATACCAATATGCTTTATGTATATACGTATACACGTATACATACAGGATTGTTTCGTCGTACATGTTCGACTATTTCCGATTTGTATAACAGGTGGTTGTTTATAGATTCGCCAATATTTGCTTATTTCTCTTTCATAAACGAGACTCAACAACATATGAGTTATAAAGGATATAACAAATAAATTACTTAATAACACATCTTGATCAAATCTCATTTTAAATTAATTTAATTTAGTCTCGTATTAATTCGTGTCGATGATATAAAATGCATTTGATAATATAAGATTAAGTCTGAAGAATAATATAAGATTAAGTCTGAAGAATCTGTGCATTTTGAATGAATAAGACTATAATCTGTCCAATGAAACCAGACAATAGATTAATGAATGAATAAAATAAGATTTATAGATTTCGGATTTTTGAGATAACTATAGTACATACATAGTTTTGGTAACTATTAATACTTAGTACTCAAATGCTTTGTAGTTTAATTATTATACTGTATTATTATACTATACATATAATAGCTTTTAAAAATAATTCTTCGAAATAAAATAATTCTTTTTTAAATTGGATTAAATGAATTTTAAAATTTTATAACGATTTTAGTTTACAAGAAAAATTATTTGAAAAAATTGCAATTTGTCGGAATTGCAAAAAAAAAATAAAATTTACGATAAAATTTTTAGATATATAATTTCTCCATGAGTTTTGATGATTTTATAAAATTTTATTTTATATTATAAAATTTTTTATCTAATAAATAAATTTTTCTTATATTTCAAAAAAAATTTAAATCATTTAATTTTAAATAAGTTATTTAGCTTAAAGAGTATTCCAATATTTTTAACAGTTGATAAAGATTTAATTTATTATCTCGTTGTGATCTATATTATACTTGCACTAAAATGTTTTATTATTTTGCTTTTCTTAATTAAAATATCCTATCTAATTAATATGTTCATTTAAGAAATCTGAGATTATAATTTTCTTTATAAGGAGATAATTTTTATCTCCTTAGCTCGTTTCTGCTTGAATAGAAAGAAAAAGTGATATAAATCATCCGCATATTGTTCCACCAACAGCCGATTTATATGGTGATCAAATATTTCTTGGTGGCGCGATCCGTTTTTCTTGCATATAGATCTGGGGATGAAAGAAACGAAAATAGAGGATGCGATCTTAATTAGTCTTGTTAACGGTACAAATTATCTCGGATGGGAAAAACTTTCGACTGATTTACGAATTTTACTCTTCTTATGGTTTACGAAATAATCATCATAATTAGAACTGATAATTTGTGAATTTTTATGAATTGAGATTCCATTTCTTTGAAAATTATTGATTCTGAGTAAATATTATAATGTTTTATGATCCACAGTAAAATACAAAAATATAACATTATTGTATGATGTAAATTCTTGTGCTATCATGTTGCGCATGAAAACCATTGGAATTATTATTTATTATTTATTAATGAATTTATTTAAAAGTAAAAGTTTTCATAATTGCTCTACAGAATCAATTTTCGCAAGTAGACATTGTTAAGAGTAACTATCTGATAAAAACTTTCATTATCAATATTTATTTGTGAAAAGTAACTTTTGAAAGCAATTTTATAACTTTTATAACTTTCAAAAGCAATGCGTATTATAAATTTTTCATATGATAGTATAATAGTGGACTATGAAATGATAATAATATATTTTTATTTTTATAATAATAATTATAATAATAATTTACTAAAATTTTTATGAGAATTTGTGTTTTCTTTCTTTTTGACTGCTATAAACTATAACATATAAATTCAAATGTATATAATAAAATATTTAATAATATATATAGGATATTAACATATTCGTGAAACATTTTTTAGAAAGTCGATTTCAGAAGCTAAATTAAAAATCGATGTATCTTGTAAATAATTCTCTTTCATTTATTTGTTTATTATTCATTTATATTTTGTTTATTTAAAAATTAATATTTAGGTAATTAATTAAGAATTAAATATTAAGAGTTAAATGTCTCAAAGAATAGATAATTAATTGCTATGTATTATTACACATAGATTTTTTTATCATAATATAATTTTATGCATAATCTTCTTAAGTAGAATATCTCATCACTTATAATATTTTTTCTTTGAAATCCTCATTTAGCATTGTTAACACTTTTACATACACGATCACATCATGAAGTTTTTTAAATTTAATTAATATAATTATACAGTTATATTAATTGTATAATTAAAATATCTTAATGAAAAGGTATTTAATTGAAAATTTCTCCTAAACCATAAAATAAACTGTATTATATGTATACGATATGATATACATGTACTTCATTCATAAATATAAAAGAATTAGTCTCTTAGGAACAGAGAATATCTTGAGTTTCTAGTTTTGTTGCTATGCATGCTAGAAACGATGAACACAACCAATCTCTATATTTATTACGTACTTATTATGCTGTATTTCTATCTAAGATTAAAAAACAATTCGCACCGCATAAATTTCACAAGAAAATTTTTCACGTAATATCAAAGATTAAAATTTTATATAATCAATTATTTTCAATGTAAAACTTCTAAGAAAATTTTATTATATTCTATGAAATTATATTCATATATATGTTGATTTAAGAATTTAAGATAATTTTCTAAGTTATAAACAGATCGGAAGGTTATGATCAATTTAGATTAGGAATAAATAAGGATATGGAATTATCTGAAGTATTCATATGTTGAAATATAATTAAGCGTTTGAAACGAGATTAAATATGAATTTTGATCAGAGATAATTTTGTTTTTTAATTATAATTCTATAATTTATAATAATAATAATTTTTAATAAAATTTAGATTATAAATTTCTTGTATTTCTATAAATCATATGTATAATTTAATTAATTTATTATATCATATCACCTTTTTTTGAAAATAAGCAAGTGATATTTGAAATTGCCAAGATTATATATACTTGAAATTAGAAATCAATAAACAATAAACAATAATAATTTTTTTAAGTTATCAGTTTTTTATGATGTATAATTTCATAATTTTTTTATTAATTCTCAATGGTATCATAATAGTAGATAATATGGATATTTATATAATACTTATATAATTATTTACAATTATAAACTATATACTTATTCATATTTTTATTTTATAATCTATATTAATCTAATTTGATTATATCGTTTACATTAATATGTATAAAAAAAATATTAAATATAAAAATAAAATAATATTAATAATTTTTATTCTTTAAATATAAAAAGTAAGATAAATTTAATAAGATAAATATAGTAATTTAATTTAAATTAATATCTATCTAACCATACAAATAATTTTAGAAGAAATATTACTTTTGTGATTAAAATTCTTAAAATAAATTTGCGATTGAAACTACGAATGGAGCAATTGTATGATTGAAAGATTTCATAATAAACTTGGAAAAAATAACACATAATTCACAATACAATGTTTCAAAACTATTTCAAACAGCAGTTACGTTAAACAAGTTCGAAAGAAGCGAAGTTGGTAAATAACAAAATACTTACAATTCTAATCGATGATTGAAACTGTCATCAGAAAGAATCATCGTTAGAATATGAGGATTCCTTTTAAGAAATCGAAAACATGTTTTGATCAAGTTTTCGAAAAGTGTAGACCAGTGAAGTATTTGCTTCCAAATAGTAGCTTCCAAGTTAGTTGTTCATCGATATTGATAGCTTTACTATATTTCTGATATTGAAACAACGATGAGATAAAGTAGTTCTCCAATAGTCATAACTTGAAGAAAAATACCATAAAATTAATTTTTATTTAATACTATTTTTAAGAGTTATTAAAAACTCAAATTGTATAAAAAAACTTTTTCAATTTTAAAAAAATACAATATTATTATTTTTGTATAAACTAAAAAGCCTTCAAGAAAATATTCTCTATATTCTTAACCTTAAAAACCAAAGAACTTGCTAAATTTTAAAATTATGTATGAAAATATAAAATATTCTTTGCATTTTAATTTATAATATAAAGATTTACAAAATTGTTATATATTGAACATTATCTTTGAAAAAAATTTCTATTTTTATATTTATAATATAATCAAACATCACGTAAAATTACAGAAATAAACTTTAAAATATTTAAGTTCACTTACATTAATTAAAAAATTCGACATATCTAATAATGTATTATTTTTTCAATAACCAAAATACCTTATTTAGGTAAAAGACAATAAAAAAAGACAATAATTGAAAATTTACAAAAATACAAAATCTATAGCTTCAAGAAATCATAATTTAATATTAGAAACTAATTATTAAAATTAATTTGCACATATATCTTTTTCATAAGAGGATAAAGCATATGATTCAAAAATTAAATTTAAAAATTATGAAAAAATAGCAGAACAAAACATTATTATAAATTTAAACATATTTTAAACACAAGCTAATGGTATATAACATAGTCGAAACTGAAGTTAAAAATTCTGATTTTGACAAAAAGATAAAAAATAAAAAAAATAAAAAATAAATTAAATAAATAAAAAGATAATAAATAATAAATAATAAAATAAATAAAAAATGACTGGAAAATAGTGTAGTTTTTTTGAGTTGAATAACTCAATATTAAATTTATTATATTTTAAAATATTTTAAAATATTTAATACATTTAATATTAAAAAATTAAAATTTTATTTATTATTTATTATATTAATTTATATTTATATATAAATAGATTTTTCATTGCAAATCATTTATTTATAACTAATCGAAGTGAAACAATAAGTTTTGTCATGAAACTGAATATAAATTATTATTAAACAATTTCAAATATAAATATAATAATCTATTGATTAATTTTAAATTCTACTAATAATAGTTTAATAACTTTTTAATAATTTACTAAAAACAATCTAATGATAATAATAGTAACTTAATCTAATAATAATTTAATAATTTAATAATTTAATAATTACTTAAGTTATTGATAAAATAAAATAAAAAAATATAAAAATATAAAGTGTAAAAAAAATAAAATAAAATTTAAAAAAAAAGATAAAATTTAGAATTTCTAGATGATTAAAATGATAGAAATAATTTATATATTTGCATTGAAGGCGAGCTATTAAGACATATACCATGATAATAACTAGTCTCGATATATATAATTTGCAGGAATATTTTGCTCATTATATTGATTTATTATGTTATATTTTCTATTACAACATATTTTTAAATGTAATCTGATTCATAAATCAGATAATAATATCAGTTATTAGCGTTGGTTTTTTTTATATCAATAGACCAAAATAAAATATAAACATATAATCGATGTTCATCACATGTTTTTTTTTTACAATTGACTGAATTTACCACATTTATTAATTACTAATATTATATAGTATATATGGAAAGGAAATAATTATGCTAACATGTGTTATTTGTTGAGGCAAATGACCAGTACCTTACTGCCAATACCCTCCAGATACCAATTTATCAGCAATACATAGTATCTTATCTTATACATATTATATCTTATGTCTCAGATTCTCAGATTCATTTTTGCAGATAAAATGGATGATAAAGTGGTGTGATCGATAATTAGATTGAATGTAATCGTGTCAATAACAATTGAAAATATAACATCAACTATTTTTATTTTAAGGATATAACATTTTATCTCCGAAGCTTTTAATTTAAATCTCTCCTATCGAATTATTAAGGAAATATATCATTATTAAACAATATATATTATTATTATATTCAGAAAAGAAATAATACGTGTCTGTAAATATTATCACAAAAAATTAAAATATAGATAAATTATTTAATAACGAACTTTATGCCTTTTATGAAAGATTCTGTAGATTTTGCATTTCTTTTACATTTACATTATCTACAATTATATTTTATAATTTATATTATTTTTCTTCTTATATTTATTTTTCATGTAATTTTTTATTGAGCGTAATACATGTTCAGTACCATATAACATATTTTAAAAGTATTTATTTATAATCTTTATTTTAGTAAAAATAAAATCTTAATCCATTAAAAAAAGATTACTGAAATATAATATCAATTAATCATAAAAATTATTATTTAATTTATTATATTAATTATAAATTAAAATATAAATAAAATATAATAATCTTTAAAAAGATTAAGATTTTACTTCTAAGAAAGAAAATAAAACAAATATATATTAAAATATATATTAAAAATACATTTTATTTTTCCCTTTACTACAAAAAATATATTTTTTACAAAGAACAAAGATATTTTCTACAAAAAAGTTTCTATATTTATTACTTTATTTAATTGATATTACATCTATGATATAATATCTATTAGACATATGATAATGATAATAGTAAAAAAAATGCTAAACTTGATTAAAAAAATTCATATTATGATTTATATAAATGAGTCGATTGGTAATATGATACCATAGTGATCTTGCAGTCTATTCAGTTATTTTGTCGAAGCAAACATTAGCAATATGGTGAGTAGAACAATAAACAATATTACTTATTTTAAATTACTTTTGAATATAAAGGAATTTTTACAAATATTGTGTAGATTCCATCCATAAATGAATTGAAAATAAAATAAATTATAATTTACTATTATTTACATTAATATTTGATCTTAAAAATTAACTTTATTAATATATTATATTTAAAATATTATATAATTAATATTTAAAATGTTTTTAAATTTCTGCGTTTTTGAAATATTTTAATCATTGTTCACATGGAGTAATTCAATATTAATATTCAATATTTAGAAAGCTAACTTTATCTATTTAGGATAAATGTGAATTTATGAATTTCTATATTTTTTATATATCTTAACATCTTTCATATACATGATTCAGTATTGACCTTGATTCGAAAATTTGAATTTATTTATATTTAAAATATCTTATAAATTAATAAAAAAATTAACAAAATTCCAAATTAAAGAAATTAACGAAATTTAAAAATCTTTCGATTTTTTAAATATTTTAATATTATCATTGTCTATATTCACAGATGAAATTCGCTTTGGCAATTTTGGTCGCCTTGGCCGTATCTAATCCTTTGGAGGCCTACAAACTCCCAAGCGTTGGAAATGGTGCCCTTGCTAATGAATTGCAAAAATTCATTGATCTCGTCCCCCTAGAAAAAATTCAGACAACCATCAGCCTTTACAAAAAAGAAGATGCTGAGTTCCAACAATTGCTCAAATATCTTCAATCATCAGAATTTAAACTTCTAGTTACCGAGATAGAAAGTCTTTCTGAATTCATTGATATACTGAACTATGAACAAAGTGCCGGTCTTGACGCATACTATATAGTCAACAAGATCAATGAATACTTACATTTATCGAAGCTCACACCACCATTCCACCGTGTCAAAACATCCGGAATTCGTGGTTTTCTCGATGAAGTAGAAGCTTTGATACCTTTGGACAAACTTAAGACTTTATACAAGGACAGATTGAATAATTCCCCCGTGTTCGCTGATTTCATCAAGAAATTGAGATCGCCCACAGCTCAATCACTTCTCGACAAACTCTGCGCTAGCAAAAATTTCAATAACTTTTTGTCGAAAGCCAAGAATCACGGTGTTCATCTCGATGTCGTAAAGAAACACTTAGAAGATGTCTTGGGTCTTAAAGCCTCCTGTTTCAATTAAATGTTAATCTTTTTCTTTTGTTTTTCATATATTTTCTTAGGTACAAATATATATTATTAATTTTAATAAGTATGTATAAGTAAAACATATACATTGTTTGTCTTTATTTCTTTTATACATCCCTCCTATCAACTTTGAATTCTTAGAAAATTTAAGAATACTGGATTAAATAGGCTATTAATTTCCATTTGATATCAGAGAATAAAAATAAATTTTTATCAAGATTTCTACTCTTTTTTTAAATTAATGAATGCCATTCTGTAGAAATACTTAGATTGAAAATTGATTAAGAAATATTTTGGATTTTCTAAATTCCAACTTACAAGAAAGAAAAATACGAATGATGATTTGGATTTTGTTATAGATTTTCTAGATGTTAATAATTATTAATGGATTTCTATTCTCAAAGATTTCATTTGCAAGTAGATTCCTTAAACTATGATTGTATGTAACTATATATACAATCATCGTGATAATTGTATACAAAAAATAGCGATGTAATCAAACATGTTTTACGCTATTGATAATTAATTCGAACTGAAATAGAATTCTTTCTCGCTATGAAAATAAATAATTTTTATTTAAAAAAGAAAATTATTTTAAATACAATTATAACGATTGATCATAACTTTATTGATATTTAATTGCAAATTGAATAATCATAATATTATCATGAGAAATAAAAGTTTTATAAGTAGATATTCTGAAATATGATTATGTGATATTGTGAAAGTAACAGCACGAGATGTAGAATAAAAATAAATAGAACGAAAAAGATTATAAAGAAAATATCTCAAAATAAAATACATTAGATTCAATTTATCTTGAAATCAGAAGATATCTATCGACATATAGACGATAAAATAGAGAGTAATAAATAAAAGAATACAATAAAGTCATAATTTAAAAGATAGACAGACAAAAAATTAGCAAGAAAAAGAGAAAGAAGGAGGAAGTTAAAAAATATAAGTTAAGAGAGAAAAGCAAAAGCCTCGAGGAAAGATTCAAAACCCTAATTTCCTAATTAGCTTATTTCCGTGGCTCACACCTTTTGTTTCACACAAGTTCCTAGATTAAAGCATTGTCGTTGTTGGTTATTATATCACAAGATATGAATGAGCGGTGTACGAGCAAAATATACAATAATAACATGTAGTTCCATGCAGATAAATTATGCTCTCCGAAATAATCTTGTAAAGGACTGACCGGAGTCTCTCGGGATTGCCATAAAGATATATGAAAACTTACTTAAACTTAAATAATTATTATTCTGAGTCGGTAATATTTATTCTAGAGGATTAACGAATATTGTTCGTTTAAAAAATGTTCGATAATTCTTCGAAACGAATTTTTGTAAAATCTTTTTCAAAAATTTGTATAAATATTATACAAGTTTTAATATTACTTATTAAAGTTTTGTTAAAACATAGAAATAATTATCTAACTTTATCAAAGAATGAATTCTAAGTATTCTAAATATTGTTATTAATATAAATTTTTTATAAATATATAATATAATTGAATATTTATAATATATGATTTATATAACAATATATTAACACAAGATAATGTAGATAATGAAACATGATTTATACGATATATTAACAGCAGATAATGTAGATCAAAAAAGACATGAAAATATTTCATCTTGAAATAATTTATTTTCCATTGACATTTCATAATTGAATCATCTTTAACTATAGATAATTTATCTTAAAACATTTTATTAGAAAATAAATATAACATATCATTCATTTCTTGTAATGAGAACATGATTACAAAAATTATTTTAGATAAATTACGAGTTTAAATATTTTCAATATAATGGTGCATTTACATCAAATGAATATTCGTAAATTTCCGATTTATAGACAAATTGTTTGTTTGATGTAAATAAATTATATTTAAATATGAGCGAATGCTCGTCGCGATCATAAACGAATTTTCACGTAAAAACAGTATAGATGAATTATTTTTATATATTAGAACGATCTTCTAATTAGAACGATGATGAAAAAATTATAATTGCAACTATAAATTTTACTATATTAAAAGAAGAAATGGAGGAAGAAAGGAAAATAAGAAAATGTTAATGAACAAATTGATTATAGAAACGAATGTAGAAAATTTATATATATATTTATTCACATTATTTTACTCTATGTTTAATATATAATAAATATATTTATTTAAAATAGACCGAACATTTGTCGAGTATTCGGAAATATTAAGTACGATTCCAATAATAGGCGTAACCATTATTGAATTGTCATCATGTGTTTTGCCAAATTATATTTCTATATTGAAAATAAAAATGATTTTTTAACTTCTGATTTTTTCCTTAGTAAAAAAGTTTGCTTAACGATATATAGTTATATCTTCTTCAATCTTATATTTACAATCTTTTATATTTATAAATCTTTATTTTTTGAAATTGAAATATATAAACAAAATAAATATCTTTTTTTAATTTTAATCAATATTAAATGTTTGTAATTTAATAACTTATTTTGGAAAATCCACAAAATTATATCGAGAGCAATTGAATAGTAATTATTGTAAAAGCAAAACATTTCTATAGTTAAAAAAATTCAAAATTTTTTAAAATTTATTTTTAAAAAACTGTGTATTCTAAGAAAAATAGTTTGCAAATCTTTTTAAAATCGTAATATACATATATATTATATTTGAAAAATAACGAAAAATCGAAAAAAAATAACAATTATTTATCGAACAACGTAGAGTTCATGTTCAAATAAGTAAATTCAATTAATAATTAAACTCATAATTATATTTTTCAAAATATAATTACTTCTTTGTTTTCATCTGTAGCAGAAGTGATGTTTAATGCTGGTTAAATAATAGAAGCTAGCTTAATCAGATATTTGCAAAAATTTTGTTTCAATAATAAAATAAATAAATATATTCAGATAAATAGAATATTATAATATTGTATCACATAATATAATATGCATAAAAAATTTGTTGCATTTCTTATACTTCCAAGAATAAATGTTATTTAAATAATCATCTATTCTAGATGATTCATTCTGTATATAGCAGGTTTAGTAATATTTATTTATATCCTATCGCGAAGCAGAAAAGATACGCGCGGAAGAATCGCGCGGTCGGCTATGGTGGATCGATCGAAATTTCATTTCGTCGCCAAAGACCTGAGAAGACTTTCGACCTTGTACTGAGGAAGTGGCGTGCACTGGCTTCTTGCGAACCCGTTCAAACTTTAATGCATGCGAGAAGGTCTGCTTGTTTGCTCTCGAGAAAATTGCTCCCGTAGAAGCGGATGTATCGAAGTAAAATGTGATTTTGCCCGGTGACCCAAGGGATTTCCATTTCCTCTTTCCATTGACTGGTGCGTTGGACGCCTCGTCGAAAGAGCGTCTCACCTATGTGTATATCGCGAGACCTCCCGTTAAATTCGGCAAAGATCGCACTCCATAACTTATGGTTTTATTGTTTTTCAATGCTCGAAAACAAAAATTTTTCTCGGTTCTTTCTTATAATTGATATATATATATATATATTGATATTACAATATCGAAAATCGAAATGTTTTGATTAATTAAAAATAGAAATATGTAGTAGATATCACAGCATCTTATGATCTTTCGTGTGAACTCATGCAATTTCAATTATGCGGTTGTCTATGATGAATGATGATGAATCATTATATTAATGAAATAAAAAGATAAGTTCATCAAAAGACATATAAATACATATAAGTTAGTTATAAAATATAAACTACGTTTATTAATGATCATTAACTATATCTTTGTTAATTATATAAGAAATGAATTTCTTTTTAATTATGAATATTTATTATATATATATAATATATTATATTTAATTTTCGAATTACAAAAATATTCGGATATCTTAAAAGATGTCTTATGGTAAAATAATTGAAATTAAAATTTGTTATAAAAGTTAAGTTTTGATTTTAATATTTTTTGGAATTTAAATTTTTAGAATCTTTAGAATTTAAAATACATTTTAAAATATAAAATTATTATTTGATAATAATTCTATTTCTATATTTGACGAATTTATTATTTTTCTTTCGTGTGTTATTATTATTTTCCACCCATTCTAATTTTTTGCATAAAAATGTTCATGTAACTCGTGTATACTCGTGAAACTCGTCATATTAATTTGATATTTTTGTTTTGCAATGCTTTTGCATTCTTAGTTAAAAATACGTCTTTTTTCGATTTATTTTATAATATTCAAACAATAAATCAGATTTTTATATTTGTTGTTTATAATTTTTATTACAATATGTTTTTATAATATATATAAATAACGGAAAAAATTTACTGATTTATGTCTGAGTAATCTAAAATAAATCAAAGAAAAACAAATTTTAATTTATAAGAATGTTCACATTACAAATTTGCTTGATCACATTAAGTGAGTTTTGTACAATTACGAACATTCTTATGCAACAAATTGGATCAAATTGGATTACAACACATATTAAAGAAAAGTGATAAATATGTTCAAAATCGGAATAAAATATAAAATGTATTATTAACAAACATAATTTTTAAAATTCTATATTGTTTAAAATGAGTTACGAAACTAGCAATAGAAAATATCAAACCAAAATTTAATTTTTACCAAAAAAAAAAAGGATTCAGAAATTTTTTGTCCATGAAAAATAGGTATAATTTCATTTAATTTTTATTATATAGTATTATTTTCAATATTAAGTTAATTAAATAAATTATATACTTTGTAAATGTACATAAAAAAACATAACATGAAAATGTATATTTCAATGTACATAAATGTACATATATGCATAATAAATATTCTATTAAAAAAAAAATTGAATTTATTTTATATAATTAAATTATATAATCAATCAATTAATCAATAATTAATTAATTATATAATTTTATAATTTTTATTTCTACGAAAATATTAAATTATTAACAAATTAACGAAGATATAAATCATATGTTATTTAAACATATTTTCGTTATAATATTATTAAAATATATCATAATACTATTGTATATAAATGTATTTTAATTATATATAATATTTTCCAATTTATGTGAATTTTCCATAACACTCTATAATCTATTGCTTTGAAAATGGCACTTGAGAAGAAATTCTTTTTTATTTTTATAATAATTGTAACAACTTCAAAAGTCCTAAAAAAATGATTGATCAAAATTGAATTCTGTATTTAAAAATATATCAAATGTTAACATATAATAATACAACATTTGATAATGTCCATGTTTCATCTTATACTCTTTAAGATTTTTTAATGTAAAAAGAAGAATCAAGTCTTAGAAAGCTTCTCGCAAGCAGACGAGTTTTCATCATGACCGCAGCCAACGTTAATTAATGTAACTCGACGAAGTATACGAGCATAATTACTTTGCTCGAGTGGCTCGACTGAAAAGTTTGCTCATTATCACGGGATGCGTAAGTACATGATACAAACATACATCTAACATGGCATTGACAGTAAGAATTATTATATTATTGTTTCACGTTATCTTGTGTTATAAGCAGCGGAATTTTTTTCAATTTTAACTGTTAAGATATCGAGATATAAAGATATTTAGAATAAATAATTAAACATATAAATAATTAACATCATGCTTCAAGTTAGAGAGATAGAGAGATTTTTAACGGAATAATTGTGTAATACTTTAATCAAAGTAATATATATTAAATTTTATTTAGACAAATACAGATTTTTTTGTGATAATATCATTAAAGAATTATATTACACTCCAATTCTGTTCAATAATTATATTATCAATTATAATTTATAAATTTTAATTTGCAAATAAATTGTAATTGTAATTGCAAATAAATATGGATAAATATGTAGTGATTTATTTAACAATCAATAAGATTTTTTACATTTTATTTCATAATATCTAAATACTAAAATTTAGCACAAATCCAACCACCTTTGCTCCCCGATTAGTAATATTATTTTTGAAATTGTAAATATAAAATAGTAGCATAATTTAATATTAAATATTAAATATATCATAAATAAGTATTAATTCTATTAAATTACAAAATATTTTTATTCACACAAAATTATAAATTTTTTTCAAAAAATTCTAGGTATATTAAACATAAATATTATTTACAGAAATAAAAAAAAAATGTAATAAAATAATAACATAATATTTTATCAAAGTATGAAATATTTTTATTCGTACAATTATGTATAAAATTTTTTTTAATTTTAAACATATATTAACAAAAATAAAACATTGTAATTACATTTTATTTTTTAAACTTCAAAATTATCATTTAATCAAACGATATACAATGTTTCACAATACACAAATTCAATATAAATTTATTATATTTCTTATTTATTTCTTATTTATTTTTATTTAATATTTTTTTTTATTGATGAGAGATTCACATTTACGTGTATATATTTATAAGATAGATACATACACTTCGATAGAATCCAATTTTAACAATTTACATTATTTCCATTCTAAACAATTCCTTTGATCTTCTCAAAATCTTTCTTCTTCAATAGAATTTGACAGATCTTTTCTCTGAAGAAAAGCCGCAAACATTTCAAAACGCATCGATTTTCAATATTCACGTAAAAGATACGAAAAATATCGATTTCTCTTTCTCCATACACATGATTGAAACGTTATATTGTATATTTGTACCAAACCGATAACGTTAAGAATAAAAAAATTCCGAAGTATACATACATGGTTTCGAAAAACGATATTTTCAATGCTATATTGAATAGAATTCGAAACTAAATGTACAACTCGTGAATAACCTACATTTTTTTGTTTTGTATATTTATCTCCAAAGTCTTTGAAGTGGATATAATTATATAATAATATAATATAATTATATAATACACGATAATTAGTACAAAGAAAAATGGCATTTAGTATGCAATAAATTATAAACAGAAACAATCCATTATTCCAAAATCATCGATCGTTTTATTCAATTAAAAAATGTATATATATATTGATTTCAGTCATCGTCATTCAACTCATCAACTTAATATCAAAAAAGAATTTCATATAGAATATGCCATATAAAATGCTATGGACTTTATACATTTTTTTATTTTTTTTGAAATCACAATTATTATAATATAACTTACTTTTTCTGTTTTTTTAAAAATCAAAATAAATCGAATTAAATTTCACTTCAATAAGAAATATTATTTTGAACATTATTAAAATAGTCAAAACATAAAATGTCTATTAAATAAAAGAAATATAACTATTAATAAATAAATTGTTATACAAATCATATATACAGATCAAACCTTGCTGTCTACTTTCATTTTTTCTTCATATCAAAGAAAATAACATTTACTGTGCAACAATCAAAATCAGAAATAATCCATCATTCCAAAATCATCGATCATTCTATTTAATTAAAAAAAAGAATATATCAATTTAATTCATAGACTCATTCATAGATTCTTGAATATCTCATAAGGCAGACAAAGAATATAACAATTACTATGCAACAATCTAAAATTATAATGATCCATTATTTCAAAATCGTCAACTTAATTAATATATCATTTATTCATGTGAAAAAGTTCAGGTAAAGATTCATTACCATTATTCGATCCATGGATTCGGTGTCGAGATTCTTCGATGGAATAGGTTCGCTCTTTTCGAGTGTTTTATCACATCATTACTTTTAATAAGATTTTCATGTACAAGAAATCAACTATCCAGTTATCTAGTGCATCGTCGAGAAGAAAAAAACGAAAGCAAACCTCTTGGAATAGGAATGAAACGGTAGAAGAGAGGATCAAGGGATAGAACAGGAAGATCTCGCGCTTTGGTAGAGAAACTGGCGAGGAATCCAATCGCAATAGAGTTAAGTGTTTGAGAGTAAAACCTGGCCAAGACACGACCTCGATTACTCGCCGAGGATTTGTTACGGCCACCTTTTCCGCCACGTTTCCTTTCCTCGATCCCTTCGAATCATCCAGGACTTTTTCTTCGTTTTCGATTCGTCTGAAAGCCGCACGGCCGTCCCCCGTGCCAACCTGGGGGACCAGTTCCGTCTCTTTTCCGTATCAAGCCGATTCCATCCGTCCTTTTTTCCGATCATCAAACCAAAGGGATTTCCAATTGGCTGTCGCGTTTGCTTCGCCATCGATCCTCCTTGTCGAATTACACCTGTTCGAACTGATTTCTTTTTGAGCCCTCTTGACCGGTGTTTTTCGAAATACTTGGTTGATGGAAATATTTTCGATTTTTCGAACATGACAAACGAATTCATTTATTTTGAAATTTATTGATTTATTTAATAGCGAGAATTTGTTGTTGTTGTGAATAAGTATAAAAGAAAATTGAAGTTGTTGTGAAAAGAAAAATATACATTTGTTCGCAAAAGTTAAGAAACAAAATATATTTATAAAATGTAGTGTTTGAAGATTGAGAAGAATGAAAAAAACAATCATATGATGTTAATTGTAAATCAATATAAATTTTTAATTCAATATTAAAAATTATTTGAAACATTGGTCAGTGTATATGGAATATACAAATTAATAAGGAAATCGGAATATTATCTATCAGAGAAGAAATAACATTATCAGCAAATGTTATCATAAAAGACTTGAAATGTATATAAACTGTTTGTCAACGAATCTGATACCTAATGAAAAATACAGATTGATGATAGATTTCTTGTGTTTATCATAGTACACATTCAGTACCATATAACGCACTTTTTTTAATTTTGGTGTTTAGAATCTTCACTTTGATAAAGATAAAATCTTAATCTATCAAGAAAAGATGTAATAAAATATCAAATGGAAAATACCAAAGACATAGAATAAATTGAATAATATATACATTTCCTTCCTTTCCTTTTACAGATAAGATTTTAATCGTTCTAAATCTTCTTAATCTTTTGATCTCAAAGATTAAAAATATTAACTCTAAGAAGAGAGAAAGAAACAAAAAAAAAAGTATATAATATATATTGTTCAGTTTATTCTGTATCTTTGATATTTTCTACGAAAAATAATTTAAATATTTAAATATAATATTATAATTTCATACAATTTATATATGTATATATTTAATTGATATTATGTCTATCATATAATATCTATTATACTTAATAATAATAGCTTAATAAAAAAATGCTAGAACTTGATTAAAAAAATTATAATTGGCATAATAAAATACTAAAAGAAATTTTAAGTACAAACTTATATATATATATATTATTTTTTTTTATTATTAGTATAAACTAATATATATATATATATATATATATATATATATAGTACAGACTAGAATTAAAAGTTTCGATTTTGATAAAAAAATAAATAAAAAGATAAAAAATAAATAAAATAAATAATATAATAAATATTATAATATAATATAATATATAAAATATTATAATATAATATAAGAAATTTTTCACTTGAATAATACAATGTTAAATTTATAAACATTGAAGAAATATTTTAAAGAATTAATAAAAATATTTAATATTAAAATATTTATTTATATGTAATGTAATATTATATTAGATTTTTCATAGCAAGTCATTTATTTATAGTTGGTCGAAACAAAACAACTAATTCTGTCGTGAAGCTCGTTGTTATCCTATTGAGATAAGTTATCCTATGAGAAATAAAAATAGTCCCTTAATGAAATAAAACACAATTTTATTATTTATTGACAATACACATTTTTTTTAAGCTCTAGATCAATAAAAACATATTATTTTTAAAAAGAAACCAAAACAACATAGTAGTCATAAATATGAAAACAATAATTAATTAGCTTTAAATTCTAATTAATAATAATTTAATAATTTTTTAATAATATATTTCTATTTCTAATAATCTATTAAAAATGATCTAATGGTAATAATAATAATCTAATCTAATAATAATCTAATAATAATCTAATAATTTAATAAAATAATAATAATAATAAAATAAAATAAAAAGTATAAAAGTTTAAAATGTAAAAAAATAAAATAAAATAAAATTAATGAATTATTTAAAAAGACAAAATTTTTAGATGGTTAGAATAATTTATACATTTATAATGAAGATTAAACTATATTGTTATATCCCGAATTTGATAACAATTAGTTACCATTAGTTGATATATGTAATTTATAGTCTGCTTATCATACTTATTATATATTATATATTCTTACAACTTTCTACTACAAAATGTAATCTAATTTATAAGTATCAGTTATTGGCATTAATTTTTTTGTATTTATGAATAGATGAAAATAAATCGAACTAGAGCAAAAAACAGTAATCAAAAAATATATATAATCGAATAATATATAATGCATATATTTAATGTATATATTTAATATTTTATGTATACTTTATCTTATATATATTAGATTTCTAAAATCTTTTCGTAGTTTCATTTCCCCAGATATCATTAAAATGGGTGACAGAGAGATATGATCGAAGATTAGAGATATGATGTGATTATATCGGACAATTGAAAGCATAACTATTTTTATTTTGAAGACATAATTATCAGAATATTATTATTATTTCCGAAACTTGTAGTCCCAGTCTCTTCTATCGAATTAATAAAAAAACAATATATCATTATATTGTTTATTAGAACAGAAATAATAAAGCCAGCAAATATTATTACAAAAGGCTAAAACATAAATAAATTATTTAATGTATAGTACAATTTGATATAGCCTTTTAATTAAAGATATAGACTACATAGATATCTCTTTTTATTTTTATTTATTTACCTTTTATGTAATTTTACATTTTCTTAGACTATTGAGCATAATAGTGCCATATAACATATTTCAAGGGTATTTTGGTAGAGATAAAATTTTAATCTATCAAAAAAAGATTACTGAGATATAATATCAATTAACTATAAAAATTTTTATTTAATTAAAATAGAAATAAGATATAATCCTTAGAAAGATTAAAATTTTACTTCTAAAAAGAAGGGAAGAAAATAAAAAAATATATATATTAAAAATATATTTTATTCTTCTTTTGATATTTTCTATGAAGAAATAGTTTCTACATTTAATTTTTTATTTAATTAATTATTACATCTATTGTATAATATCTATTATTATTTATGATAAATAATCGTAAAAAAATGCTAGAATTTGATTGAAAAATTCATATTATTATAAATATATATATATTGTATTTTATAATATTAATAATATGTGTTGTATGAATTTTAAAAATTTTTTTAATAATATCTATATATAGATTAATTGTAATCCTATTGATTGTGTAATCCCATAATAATCTTATAATCTTTTAATTATCTTGTTATTCAAAGCAAATATTGACAGAAGCAATATTGTAAATACTTTAAATTATTTTTTAATATGAAAGATTATAATTTCGATTGTAATTTAATGTTTGATATTTGATATATTACTTTTATTTATATTTAAAATATTTTTAAATTTCCATATTTTTTAAATATCTAAAATATCATCCATGATTTAATATTAATACACAATATTTAAAAAGTTAACTTCATCTATTTAACGTATTTAAGATATTTCTAAATTTCTGAATTTCAATATTTTATATATATATCTTAATATTATTCATGCTCATAATTCACTATTAACATTCAATAGATTTAAATTTAAATAAAATTTAAATTTATCTATATTTAAAATATTTTGAATTCATTCTATATTTTTTAAATATTTGTATATTATCATTCACATTCATTATATATTCATAGATGAAATTCGCTTTGACAATCTTGACTGTCCTGATTGTATTCAATAAAATAATTACAAGCTTCAGAAATAATATCCATCCTTAATGAATTGCAGTTTCGTTGATCTTATTCCCATAGATCACATTGTCGCGATTATCCGCTTTTACAAGATAGACGATTTCGAATTCTACCAATTATATATATATAAATATTATATAAATATTCTTCAAACATTAGATTTTTCATCATTGAGGTCGAAGTCATAATCGAATTTTTTCATAGAATATTCGTACAGAATATGTATGATCTTGACATGTACTATCTAGCCAACAAGATTAATAAATACTTGCATTTGTCAACACTTATTTTAATCTTTCGTTATTTTCTTCATTCTATTAGAATTGTTGTTGATAGAATTTATTGTTTACTCAATGAATTTGATATCTTTGGATTAGATCAAGGATCTAATAGATCTATAATAAGAATTAGCTATATAATTCTCGTGTATTTTTCGAATTCATCAAAATGTCGCACTTCCTAAACGTTCATCAATAAGATTTGCAGAAATAGAAAATTTTAACATTTTCTTGAAAACAGCTATCCAATAGCATCTTGATGTTATAAAGAAAAGCATAAATGATGTTTTAATGTATATATATATATTCTTTCAAAGATGAAAAAAATATATTATAAATATTTACAAAAAGATCTATATCATCTTCTGATCTCTTTGATTTTTTAATTTCTATTTATATATTTTATTATATAATTTCTATTTATATTTGAACGAAACCAAAAATTAAATAAATTTTTCTTTAAACATCATTTAATTTATATTAATTTTAAGCTTAATATTATTTTAAATTAAAATTAAATAAAAACTTAGTAAATCCATTTAATAATGATTTAATAACGATTTAACTAATTTAACATTGAATTTTATATGATTGAGAATTTATATGGTTTGAATTTAAGTTAGTCTTTTTAATCTCTTCATTGTGAAATGGCTGATCAATTGTATAAAGTTTTAAAACTAATCTGATTTAAATTAAACTGCATAGAAGAAAAATTTTTGTTAATAATTTTTAATGACGATTGTCGAGTAAAATTTTCACAACTATTCAGGTATGATGATTTTGATTAAAAAAATCATCAATATTAGAAAATAATACTTTTTTAATAGTTATCATATATATATGAGATTAAAATGATTTAAAAATTGAATATATGAATAAGAAATTGCTTTAATTTAGCACTTATGAAACTGATGTTATAATCAATTAAGATTTTTTAATAAATAAAGTGGATAGATTGATATTGATTGATAAATGTTTACATGATTTCATATTTTTTTCTTGATAATTTTGTTATTTAGAAGTATAAAATAAAATTATTATTCTATTTATTAATTATATTTTTATTTATAAAAAAAGTATTACGAATGTAAAAGAAATTAACTTAAAATTTTCAATAATACATAAAATCAAAAATATAAAATCTATTTAAGAATAATACAAACAACATATTCATTAAAACAATAAGAGAACAAAGCAAATTCAAGTATATCTTATTTTCATAATTTTATCTCATATCATATGCTCTTCGAAAATGACCAATCGAATAACACATTCAAATGTTCTGAATAATAACTCATTTTGCGCTTATTCGGTTCGCATATGAACAGATAAGCATGTAGAACACTCAACTGATGATTTTATCAGTTTTTATGTACTTAAAAAAAAATCTTTTATTACATAATAATTGTTCGATTTATTAACCGTATTTGATATTTGTTATGAAATAAAGATTTTTTAATGAAACTTCAACCAATTTCATTTTTTCATTATTCTTAATTATTAATATGAAATAGATTAATCAAATAATTTGATAATTAAATAAGAAAAATTTTATAAAAAAATTTCTTAAATGATATTAAAAATCATTACAAATATTTTACAAATAAATTAAAGTCGTTTTGTTAAAATATAATACTGGAAATTTCAGAGAAATGGAATTTCAATATTAGATTATAAATAAAGTAAATAAAATTTTATAAATGTTCATTGAAATATATAAATATGTTTCATCTTCATTCAAAATCATTAAAAATTTTTTTAAGAAAATAAAATCATGAAAGTTTTAAGAATATAAAAGAAGTAATAAAAAACTTAAACAAGAAGAAAAAAAATTTTTTAATTTCAATATAGATCATAGATATTATCATTATATAGGTTATAGAGTACAGACATTTTTAATATATGTATACACGTGACTTTCTAATAAACACTCGAAATCATAATCTGTAATCCATAAATTAGAGTTCATCTTTTAAAAACCATTAAATATTTAATCGATTTTTTATGAGAAATTCATCATTCACGCTAATTCGATTTCAGTAAGAAATTGTCTTATCAAAACATCGAGATCTCTAATCAAAGACAGGTAGATCTATGTGAACATATTTTTCTTAGTTGTTTTTTGTTTCGTCATGAAAATCCTTAAAACGTTATGTCGTAATGATGAGTCCGCTAGATTGTTATTACCATGTGCTACTATAATATCAAACAAAAGTTTGCTTGAACAGCAATAGAAAATAATTTAATAAAACTTTCTATTGTATCACAAATGGTACGTTGAAAGTAATATTTGTCTATTTAGAACAATTATAATAACATTTTTAGATATCCTTAGATTTTCTGTTATTGCTATTTTCTATAACCGTATAATAATTCTTTCTTTTTTAATTTTTGTTTATAATTATTTTTTATAATAGAATTAGAATTATAGTAGAATTAATTTTGGAATTACTGGAAATGAAGATACTCGAAATTAAAATTAATTACGAAATAGAAAATAATACGTAAGTAATTATAATCATAATTATTATAGATTAAATATTTATACAAGAATTATATAAAATTTTATGTTTTTTTTTCGATTTTTGTTATATTATTATAATATCATTCTCATATTTATCTAAATTAGTCAAGAAGACATTTTTCGTACCAACTAATAAAAAAATTTTAAAGTTGTGTCAAAATATAAAATATTTCTTTTTATTTCATTATCTTATAATATTTACAAAATGATATTTATGTATCAAAAACTGTTTCTGAGAAAAATTTTTTTTTCTATCTTTATTAATAAATCAAATGTTAATATTAATATAATTTATTAACAAATTAAATATCAAAATCTACATACATCATTTCGTTTATTCCGTGTCTTCAATGTTTCCTACTAATGAAATTAGTTTCTATATATTGGTAATTGGTAATATTTGCTATATTTAACATATAATATCACATTTAGCATCATAGTATTTGATTAAAAAAAATTTATTATATTATATAATATAATATATATGTATAATATATGTATAATGTACTATTAATATACTATATATATATAATATATTATTATACGGTAAATATATATATATATATCTATTCAATCACTATATCGATATTATTTAGTCAATTTTTTTATGGATTTTGAATGTGTCTATAATATTACAAATGATATAGTCTTATCGTATGAATATTAGGTCAATGTTAAAGAAGTATATAAGCCTATTGGTAGCCTAGAGTAATCATGTATTCAAAAGAAAACATTTGCAGAGGCAACATGGTGAGTAGAACAATAAATAGTTCTTTAAAATATAAAAAAATATAAAAGAAATATAAATATTATACAAATACCAAGAACATTATATCTATTTAATAAATTTACATAATAATTCAATATTAATATTCAACATTTAATGTTATTCATAATTAAAATATTTCTAAATTTCCATCTTTCTAAATATTTTTATATCATCATCATTTACAGATGAAATTCCTTTTGGCTATTTTGACCGTTCTTGTCGTGATCAACCCTCTAGAGACTTTCACAGTTCCACGCACTGGAGACGGTGCTCTTGCTGACGAAATGCAAAAATTTGTCGACCTAATTCCTATAAAAGAAACTATCGAAATTGTTTACCGTTACAAAGCAAAAGATATTGAATTCCAACAAGTACTCGAGTACTTCCAATCATACGAGTTCAAAATTTTGATCACAGAAATCGAAAATATTTCTGAATGGATTCAGATTATAAACTACGCAGAGAGTGCCGGTCTCGACGCATATTACCTGGTCAACAAAATAACAAATGATTTTTTACATTTGCTCAAACCAAGTGCTCAAAACCATGCTGCCAGGCATATTGGCGGAATTCGTGGTTTCCTCGATGAAGTCGAAGATTTGATACCTATAGACAAGCTCAAGTCCCTCTATCTGGAGAGAATGGCTAACTCTGCCGTCTTCGCTGACTTCAACAGGATGTTGGGATCTCCTATCGCTCAAAGATTCGTCAATAAGGTCTGCGCAAACATAAACTTCAACAACTTCTTGAGGAAGGCCAAGAACTACGGTGTCCGCCTTGATATTATAAGGGTAGAGATGGAAGAACATTTGGGCCTCACAATCCCTTGTTAATTATATATTTATAGTTTCTTTCCCTTTTTTTAAGTATCTTGTTAAGTATAAATGTTAAATTTATAATAAATATGCATTTATAAAGTATATCTCACGTTATATCATATCTCTTTAATATTCTTTTCAACTTTTTTTTGCATTCCTAAGAAATTTCATGATATTAGATCAGAGAGAATATTAATTTCTTAGTGATATCGCAAAATAAAATTGAATAAAACAATCTTTATGAAGATCTCTATCTCTTTTTTTTTAAATAAGAACCAATACATTATTTCATTTTTTATAAATAAATATTGCTACAGATATTTAAGTTGAAAATTAATTAGATTGAAAATTGAATATGAAAGATATTTTAATTTAAATTTCATAAAACTTATCGTGCAAAGATAAGAAAATAGATAGATATATGATTATCATATATATATGCATTTTCATAATTTTAAGTAGAGTCAATATTTCATTTTTTTTTCACACACATATATATATATATATAGTAAAATACATAGTATAATACATAGTATAATATATATATATGTATGTTGTCCAAATTATTATTTTGAAATTTTTTTTTATATATATTCAGCTTTAATTTCTAAGAAATTTACAAAAAATTTTCCTTAAACTTACTATGAATACATTCATTGTGATATGAATTCTGGTATAGATGGTTAACATGATCACATTCCTATATAACCCTAACCTAACAATAAAGAAAAAAATTGATAGGTTATAGGTTAGATTAGATTACGTTTTATTGGTTTGTTGTTTAATGGTGATCGCATTCTTAATCTAAACAATAAAAGAGAAAAATTAATGGGTTATAGGTTAGGTTAGATTAGATTAGATTAATTTTCATTGGTTTATTGTCTAATAATGTTCGCATTCCTATATATAGTTCAATCTAAACAATAAAAAAAAATTAATGGATTATAAATTAAATTTCATTAATCTATTATAAATTTCATTAATCTATTATAATTTACATAATTCATCGTGAATTATAATTATTATTTTTATTAAAAAGCTATATTAATTTATCATAACAATTTATTATACTATATATATATATTATATATATTTATATTTATATATAAATTCATGTAATTTTATTATGATTACATTTCTTAATTTTTTAACAATTTTATCACTTTTACTATATTTTTGCATTTTTGTCATTCGCAAATCCTGACAAGGGAAACTTCATTTGAAAAGAATATATATCAAATATTCAAATACAAATAATTACCTATTTATCATAAGAAGCGAAATATGATATGTAATTACAAATTAATTATAAATCTAGGTTTATTAAAAATTCTTTGTAAATATCTTAATAAATATCTAAAAATCTAAAATAAAACGGCAATGACATATAGGAAAAGATTCAGAATAATAATCTTGACAATATATTCTAAGATCGTTGAAATCGATGAGAAAGTCATATATTTAAATAATTATTCTTTTTAACAAATTTTAAGAAATTGAAATAGGATTTTTTTCATCATTTTATTTACTTTAAATGAAAAATGTACTGTTGACGTTAACTCAAAGTATAAACAAAAATTTACAAAAAAGTTACTATTGAATTTATGTCTTATATTCAATATAATTATGCTTGTCATATGCATGGTTACTGTATATTTAATGTGTGTTTAGCGTATTTAGTGTTTCTAAAATGAATATTAAATGATTACTTTCTCCATGTTTTATTACTTTTTAACATTGTTCTTCGTTCATGTCCAAAATATATTAATCATATAGTAAGTACATAAATATTATAAAACACATACTAATTATACTAAATACATACATAAATTATATTTCTGATTACATATCTTATAATTATTTTAATAATTATGCCAATAATATGCCAATAATACACACATTTTATTTAATGTTTAATAAAATGGCGAAAAAAATTATACGTTAATTTCTTAGAAATTAGAAGAGAGAAGGAAATCCTTCTATAAAATGATTTTAAAACAAATTCTGAAAAAAAATTTTTTAATTTTGTAGAGTCTGGATTTATAAAATTTGAGAAAGAGTTGAAATATAAGATTTGAAAAAAAAAATAACTTTGGTTTTGTATTTTTTTAACAAAAAATAATCTTTGAAAAAATAAAGTTAAATAGCAAGTAAAATAAAAGCAAGTAAAAATAAAACTTTGGGCTTTAAAATGAATCCAAACAAAATATCATTCCTGTGCGAAATCTTTACATCAATTCTAAAATAGAAAATTGTTTAGTTTAAATTTATTATTTCTGTTATCTTTTAGAATCGTATATAATAAATAATGATATTTCAAACTACATTTTTAATTACACAAACATTTCCAAATATTATGAAATAAATTAGTAAATATCATAATAAATAAATAATAATAATTTTAAATAAATATTTTAGAAAATATTAGAAACATTAAAATATGCAGAGTTTCATTTATACCATTCCTTTATTAAACGAATATCTTACATTATTGATAATACAAAAAAATATTTCATCTGAAAATTTAATAATTTTAGAGATCATATATTATATGATTAATTTTTTGTGGATATATATAAATGTTTTCTTTTTTTATATAATTATTTCGTAAAAAAATTTTTAAAACTTTTATGATTTAAAACATAATATAAATTTGCACACATATGGAATAAATTTCAGATGAATTTCAAAAATCAGAAATAATGATGTATTAAATAATACATATAATTTGAAATTATATATATATATTCTTTAAAAGAAATAAACGAAAAATTTGTTTTAAATTAAATCAAAATCTCCAATTTATTTCTTTTCGTTTCTTTTCATTTATTTCTTCATCCTTTCATACAGATAAAAAAATAGAAATTTTAATATTAAGTCTAATAAAAATTAATATTATGTAAAAACCTTTCAATCACATGATATAATTTTTAATTTAGTATTAAATTTTATTTTAATTTATTTTCTAATATAAAATATCATATTATTTTCTTATTTACAATTATAAAGCCATCTAAAAAATTTATGAATAATTAAAATTTTGAAATAATATTAAAAAAAAAAATTGTGAATGAAAATATGGAATATTTCATGATAAATTTAATAAAGTTTTTTTCTTCAACAATCTTCTTAACAAGCAAGGCAAATTACACTATTAGAAAGATCTAATTATTTCAAATTACAATAGATAAAACTTTTTAATGTCATTTATATTATTTCAATTATAAATAAATACATTAAGAAGATAAAGATAAATACATGTTATGGATAAACAGGTAGATATATTGAAAAGAAAAACAGAATATTAAATTTAGAAAATATTAAGAGAAATTTGAATGCATAGTCTGTATATTAGTCCGAGAGATTTACATAGAATAAAACAGTTGTTATTTTATAACAAGTTAAAATAGTATAAAATGCATTTTATAACATCAAATAAACATATCAAAGATCTGGGAACAAATGCATTTTTAACTTGTTGCAGATATTCTATGTTTAACAGAAATGCATAGAATGAAAAAATTTACTGTATCAAACAAAATGGTATTCATAAAGATACTGCATCGTTTGTGGATAAATAAGAAATAAAAAAGAATATTATTTTCTAGATCATAATATAATCTTATGCATTTATTATTTTAATATATATCACAGGAACAATTATTAAAAATATAATAAAAAAAGAATATAAATTTTGTTGTAGTAAACATGAAAATTTAAAAAACAATTATTTATTCCAAAGTGTTTTATCGATTAATTGATAGAATGATAGAAATAATAATTACACGATGTTTATCTGAAAATTTCACAGATTTATAAGTTATTGATAATCAATCCTAACAAGATACTAATCTTTGCAAGTGGCTTAGAGTCAGGTGAACGAATAATGAAATCTTATCTTTCTTTCAGGTGACTCGATGCCATCTTTTGAACGGGATATATATAAAGCTGGTGGAAAGTTCATTGGATATTATTGTCTGCACTTAGAGTGATCAAGGTAAGTTCAAGAATTATAATAAAATATTATTTCATTTTGTAATGAAATATTATTCTACACAATAATTCGTCCTTTAATCCGTTTAATATTTATCGTTTTCCAAATAATTTTAATTTCGAATTTTCAATGAACCGCGAATCAATGAATTTAATTTCAACGCTTTGAAAATTTCTTTAAAATTCGTCCGAGATTGTTTGAAATGAAATGAATTTTCACACGATCAATTAATCGGTTCTCGTTAAACGCGTTGACATCGTTCCCTCTCCCTTCTCCCTCCTCCCCATATTTCTAACACCGAAAATAGTTCTATTTTCTCGTTTATCGTTAAATCGATTTTATTATCCGTTTTACAGATGAAACTCCAAGCGGTACTATTTACAACGTTCGTTGCGTTTGCAACGGTTAACTGTCACTACCTTCCGGATTTTGGTAAGGGACCATTACACGAAGATATTCAATACTTCCTGGACATGATCCCCATGGATGAGGTGATAAGTACCGTTCTGAAATACGCCGCGGAAGACGCCGAATTCCAAGATTTTCTCAAATACTTCTCGACAACTGAATTCAAGGACATGATTGTTGATGTCGAGGCCATGCCTGAGTTCCGTAGATTCGCGAATTACCTGCAAAACAACGGTGTTTTCATTTACGACGAATTGAATAAATTGAACAAGGTAATCGGAATTCCATCCATTCATCAGTACAATTCCATTCAATACAATTATAAAAAAATCACCGGTGGAGTGAAAGGTTTGTTCGATGATGTCAAGGCACTTATCTCCTATGATAAATTCATACATGGTTACGTGTACAAGATGAGAACCTCCGAGGCTTTCCGTGGCTTCGTAGCCGAGTTGAAATCTAAAGGTAACCAAGAATTTGCCGATGCTCTCTACGTAAAGCAAAGTTACTTGAATTTCCGTGCACTGATAATCAAGAAGGGTATTGACTTCGTCTTGATCGAAGATATTATTTACACCGTTCTTGGCGTTGAGTTCCCAGTAATCGAAACAATGGAAATTTTCGCCTCTGAAGAATTGTCCAAAGATCTTCACGATTTCATGAATTTAGTTGATAAGAATAAAATTTTAAATATCATCACATCCTATTTGGAAGATGATGAAGTACAGAAAGCTCTCAAATATATGTACAGCGACGAATTCCATGATTTGGTTCGCCTCGTTGAGGCTATGCCTGAATATCAAGATTTGGTAAAATTCTTGGAAAACTCTGGTCTGAACATGACCGAGCTAATCAATAAAATCCATCATTTGTTTGGTATGGAGGACTATGTGCCGCCTAAAGTTAACATCAAACACTTATCCATAAATACATACTCTAATCTTGGTGGAATTAAGGCTTTGGTCGATGCTGTGAAGGCCGCACTTCCATTGGACAAATTCAAAGCTCTATACGAGGAGAAAATGAAGACTTCAGCTGCCTTTAGAACCTTCATGGAGAGACTCCGCTCGGACGATTTCCAACACATCGTCAAAACCGTCTACAGTTCGCATATCTTTTTGGAAATGAGACAAAAGTGTATCGATGCTGGATTGAATCTCGAATCACTCAGAGATTTGATTGAGAATATTCTTGGCATTCATCTCCCTAGACCTTGAATTGACTCTAAATTCGCTAAATACGATGATAATAAATTTTCAGATTTTTAATTTAGTTTTGTTATAAAATTGTAAAAAAACTCTAATCATTTAAATATTAAATCTCAAAATTGTTATATTGTTTAATCATTATGTTTATTTATCTCCTTAATTTTAATTTTAAGATACAATATTCCCTATATTCTTCTTTTTTCCTGTTTAAAAACTATTTTTCTATCTATCCTTTATCTTTTATATTCTATCTATTTACAATATTTTCCTTTTTCTTCTTCAAAATTTGCCTTATCTTTGACTTTCGTTTCTATCTACAACTTTTATCATTCTCTTCTTTTCTCTTCTTTATATCGGTTTATTTTTTTCATGATTATTGTGTTTATTCATAATATCCTTCATTCCTTTTTTCTCTTTTCTTCGAAACTTTTATTTTTATCTTTTCTATTATGTCCATTTGCAATCTGCAATATCCATCTTCTCGTTTTTTTCTTAAAAAATATCTTCTTCATCTTTGTCTCCTTTATCATATCCATTTTTCAAATTTTCATTTACTTTTCTTTCAATATTTCTTTCCTTGATCAACTTTTCGGTTCTCAACTTTCATACATCCGAATATCACTTTATTCTTCTTCTCCCTTTTACACAGTCTTCTTATAATTTTTCATTCTGACGCGCCAATGGCGAGTTCCGAGGCTTATTAAATTGTAACAATTTTAATTAGAGAAGCGACGTGCACCGGCTTGTTTCTCCCCTTGTTCGTACTTCTCTTGGTTATTACCTAAGAAGAACGAAATGATAGGGACTCAACCCCGGTAGTAACAGGCAAGATGCCTCGGTTAAGACGCCCCTTTACTTTCCTTTTAAAAGTTAGCGCCACGTGCTCCAACATGGTCCTCTTTTATTTATCAAATCGCTGCCGTTGCCACTCGAAGCTATTTGCCGCACACGGTACCCTTTTGCTTTCTCGTTTAATCGGCGAAATTTCCGTTGTGTTAACGAATTACCTTTCTTCCACGAAAGATGAAATCGATCAATGTTTAAGAAATCCACGCAATTTAAATCGATCTTAGTCAGTTGAGACGAAAGAAATCAAATAAGAAATTACTAATGGATTAATTTAAATAAATCTGAATAATAAATTTCATTTGAAGTTGTGAACTATAAAGATATGAAAACGC
Source organism: Apis florea (assembly GCF_048593485.1). NCBI lineage: Eukaryota > Metazoa > Arthropoda > Insecta > Hymenoptera > Apidae > Apis > Apis florea. Next base: position 604,379 of record NW_028256772.1, read on the forward strand.
TAATTTTGCTAATTATGTTTCTCTTTATTGTATTTCAAAATATTATTTTATGGTAAAATAATATTCAAGAATGGAAATCGAAATATCGATTACTTTGGACGTTGAATGATGTATTGTATTTTTTTGTGTATTAAATCAAATTAAATAATGTAATTAATATATTAAGTGAATTAACAAGTTACAAATTATAGATTAAATTTCTCTAAAATTTTATAAATTTACATCAATCATATATATAACTGTTTGTAAGTAAGCAAAGAAAATTTATTATTTAACATTTTATTAATTTTATGAATTTCTTAAAAGAAATTTTTATTTTCAATAAAGAATTTGAAAAACATTGGCTATATAATGAAGAGACTTCGATGATTATTCAAGAAGTTTTTTAGATTTGTTTCTAGAAAAAAGAAATTGTTTTCTAGGAAGATAGCTAAGGAAAAAAATAAGTAAACTAAAGAATTAAAATTTATAGAATACAATCTCAATTTTTATTTTCAATTTTATTTCATCTATTTTCAATTTTTTTATTATCAAAGTTTATTCTTTACGAAATTTATTAAAAGAATATTCAGATCTAAAATGTAATTCTTTTTTGTTATTATTTTTTTTTTTGATTCTTTTTTATATCGATTTTGACATATATATTTATTAATTATTATTATTATATTTGTTAATTATTCCACATAACATAAATTATTTTTGTAAAACAAAATAATAAAAATTATATAAATTGTATTTATCCTAAAACATTAAATAAAGTTTCATTTTTTATTTTTTATTTCAAAAAAAAAATGTAAAATAATATTTTGATTAGTATGATATATGTAATTATAGTAAAAAATTATGGCATTAATAGCATATAGCATATGGTTCGTAAGAAATATTAATTTTTATATATATATATATACATATATTTTTTTTGATATGCTTTAAATTACAAAAAGTTGAAAAATTAATGTTCAAAATTCAAAATATCACCATTTTTTCAATTATGAAAATTTTTAATTTATTATAGTTTATATAACTATGTTCATTCATTGATTAAAATGTCATTTTATTTTTTTATTATAGATTATGAGAATAGCCAGAATCATATATATCGAATATATAAAATATATAAAAATGTTTTTTTTTAATTTTATTAAAACAATTCATATAATTTTTATTTTTGCTTTAAAAAATAATTTGTATTTTAAAAGTTATTTACTAACTTTTATTATGTTAAAATCGATATAAAAGTTTTATGATTTTAAACAAAAATTTAATTCAAATAAAATTTTAAATTCACCGTATTAAATCATAGAGGGCATACAAAATCTTTGATTTCTTGCGCGATCGGTATTTCAGAAGATAGATAGATTATTGATCCACGGATACACAAATCTATTTTATATCTCTTTATACTGTAAATTGTGAGTTTTCATTTGTCGGTAATTATCGATATTTAACCATAATATATGTATATAAAGTAACATTAATGAAATTTTAAAATTTAGAAATTTTAAATTATATTTATAATTATATCAAGATTAATTATTTACTTTAAATATGATAATTATAAATTACTTAAAAATAAAAACTATTACTTAAAAATAAAAAATATATTTATTAAAATTTTAAACATTTTTAATTTATTGGAATTTAATTTAATGAAAAGTGTATTAGATATTTTAAAATAAAATTTTAAAATATATATACATAATTAAATAATTTTTATCATCAGTTTCAATTTAAAATCAGATAATTCAATATAATTTAGTATTCAATTTATATATTAATACAATTGATACGTCTCATGTAATATTTACATTATCATTTACATTTATATTATTAATATTTACATTACATTTAAAATTTTTATATTTTCACAATAATAATGATTTTGTGATTCGTGAAATATAACATAGAGGACGCCACACAAATACGATTGTATGATTATCATTGATGTTTATTATTTCAAAATGAAGTCAATTTATCAATTTTATATAAACTACATCGATACAAAATATATTTAGAAGATTTGTTTCATTTCAAAACCATCAAATTTTCATTGTTTGAAATAATTTAACAATTCAATAAATATAAAAATTGAATTTTATATTAATAATTATTAATAAAATTTTACATTAAAGTTAATTGATAATACACAATTAAAATTATAATTTATTTAATAAATTTTTAATGTTATAATTTCATTTAAAAAACAATATAAATAATATATTGTTTTCATCCTTCATCTTTCATCTTTCAAATAATATAGTTTGTAATATATAATATAATAATATATAAAACTTGTATAATATAAGTTATAACAGTATAAGTTATTGAATATAATTTATTAAAAAAAAATTATTAAAGTTTATTAATTTATGTTTATATATTACATATATATTATATATTATATGTTATATATATATATTATTTATAATATATATATATAGTATATTATAGATTTAAAATATATATATATATACAATTTAGCAGATAAATAATGTAATAAATTAAAATTAATAAAATAAAACTTCATTCTGTCTGCAATTTTTATATAATAGAATATAAAATACATATATATATATATATATATTATATTTAAATATTTTTGTAATATTTACATTAGAAAATTTATTTAATAAAAATTTTATCAATTAACTATTTTGATAAAAAGGATAGAAGAAGAAGATGAAGAAAGGAAGAAGATAAACAAAAAGATTTTAATATGTTTTTTTTTATCGCTATATATGAAAAGAAATATTTAAATATTATATCAATTTTGCATAATATGTAAAAAATTAAATAAACAAATATAACTATCATTCTTTTTAATGTGCATAATTATCTTATCGTTATATAAATTTCACGAGAACTAATTCGTTATAAAAAACATAAAGTTTCACATATATGTGATATAAGATAGCGAATTTAATTGAAGTATATAAGTTCAACTTAAATATAATAATTGTGCATCGATACATCAGCAATTATGGAAAATATGAAATCATATATATTTTTCGCAATTCATTTTTGGAACTTTCTTGTCATGTTATTATTTTTTATCTATTTAAAGAATTAAATTTGCGACTCTCTTGTCTTTCATGTCTGATTAATGATTTTCATCGATTAATTCAAATAATCTTATCAGATGAAATAGGCCGGATTCATAGTAGTATATAAAACGCACTGGTGAAGTATTTTACATTAGATTATATTACTATCTAAAAAAATCCACGTCTAAAGGTAAGCATTCTAAACTTCAGATTATCATAATAATAATATGTGTAATCAATTTATTATTATAATAATTAATTATCATAATTCATATCTCTAATTATTAATTAATAATTCATATTATTGTGATGTTAATTGAAATTTTTTATTTCTATATTACTCTATGTACATTATGCTTCAGAACATTTCTGTTAATCAACAAACATAAATTGATACAAATGATAGAAATGATAATGTGTAAATATTAACAAAATTAGATTCCATTAATGGCAAAGCATACAAATACAATCAACACCAAAGTTTACGAAAAAATTTATTTAATCCGAAAATTCTAATTTTAATGAAAATTTATGTATCATATACAATAATTTTTTTTCAATAGAAAATCTCTCTGAAGGCGAAAAATCAGCCTGTAAATTTCCATTATTTTATTATCTTTTGAATACAATTTTTTCTAGAAATATTTTTTACATAACACGACAATAGAGCATTAAAATCTGAACATTTTCGTTCGACTATAACAAAATTATATTTAAAAAAAATTGAATAAGCAATACAAATTCAATTGAAACGATATTTCACTAATAAAAAAATTGTCTTACGAATAATTCATTATTATTTAGATACAAAATTTCTATAAAGCAGAATTATCTATTATTGGTTTTTGTCACAATTATTACAGTTGAACTCACGCAAGATTTATGAAAATTTGTGCAATTGCTATAACGATCATAATCATCGAATAATGTTAATTATTTTCGTAATTTTCCAATTATATTACAGATGAAATTCATTTTCGGAATTGTGACTTTAATCGCCGCTGTCGGTCATCTCAACGCCCACGTAGTACCAAATCTTGGCTCAGGTGCACTGGCCCAAGAATTCCAATATTTCCTAAACATCATACCCATCGACGATGTGATAGAACTTACAAAAGCTTATTTAGTCAGAGACAAAGAATTCCAATGGATCATGTCCTTTATACAATATGATGATATAAAGAATTACATCGAAGATTTGGAAAATATGATGGAATTCAAAGATCTTATGAATTATTTGCAAAACAATGGTCTCGACGCTTATGTTATTTTGAATGAATTGAAAGATTCCTTAAAAGAAGAACAAGTGGTAGTTTCGTCTGATTCTCAGATCAAGATCACTGGAGGTATTGAAGGTTTCATTAAAGATCTCTCGACCATCTTGCCAGTATTCGATTGGATGAACATGTATGAATACAAGATTGAGACTTCCGATGTATTCAGAAATTTCGTAGAGGAACTCTTTGATTCTCAATATGAGGTTTTATTCACAAGCACCTTCACAAATGTCCATTTCCAGAGAATGTTAAAACAACTTAAATATCTTAACGTCGATAGCGAAACATTCCACATAAACTTTGTCACTTTACTCAGTATTAAAGAATTGATTCATTATTATTTTTAAATAATAGGGATAAGAATATATATAAATCTTATTTATAATTTTTATAATGTGTTAAAGCTTTATTGACAATATATAGTATTATTAATACTATATATATTTAATATATATAATTATTATCTATTAAATAATAAAAAATAAAATTCAATAAATTTAATACAATATAAATTTAATATAATAAATAGTGTATTTTGATATTGATAAATGAATAAATGAATTAATTAATGAATTTTTTTTTTTAATTTTTATCCTGTTATAGATAGGAAATAAAAAATAATACTTTATTAAATAATATATATAATTATATAATTATACTTTATTAAAATAATATTAAAAAATAATACTCTTAATTTTTATGAATTGAAATTTTATTGTCATGATTTTTGAATAACAAGTTTTTTAATTTTAAATTAACTTTGAGATATATAAGTTTGAGATCATATTTTGAAAATTTCTAAAAATTATTTAATTGCATGCTATTAGTCGTATGTTTTTTCCTAACATAAGTTATATCATAATCAGAAATTGAAATGATATCATTAGATATCTGTCATATCGATATCTAATCAAATTAATATTGTAGATGAAAACAATGTAATCATAAACTTATCAGATAATAGAATTGAAATATCGAAATTGCAAAAAAAAAAAGAAGATAACAGAATATATAATTATATAATAATAAATAATATATTTTTAATTTTGAAAATACTTTTTTCAAAATTTTACTTCCTAAATATTTGTAATTTTTAAATCTTAATAATGTGATCATTAAGCTATAAGATACGAATGATATTTCTTATCATTTTTCAGTTAAAATAAAATAATGATCGAAGAAAAATTGAATATACATATAAAAAGGAATTATATGAATTACATTCTTAATAATTTTTTTTAAATAATTTAAAATGCACATTTATATAAATTACATTTATATAAATTACATACAATAATACGTTTATGACGTTTATGTTTTTTATATTTAAGACATTTATGTATGATGTATAAGATATTAATTGAAATAAAAAATATTATTTAGAATTTCAAATGAAATTAATTGATCATATAAAAAATATCAAAAGAAAATAGTGAACGTTTATCATTTATTACAAAATATGAATAAATCTATTAATTATTCTTATTCTTATCTACAATTAATCTTATTGGCTAATTATTGGTATCTTATTGGTAGCAGTGAATTATTTCAATAGTCATAATCTATTAGTTAATATAATAATTTTAAGTGAAGTAATTGAAATAATATTTAATTTGAAAAACTGTATACCACAAATTATATTAATTATGTTAAATTTAATTTTAAAGCTCAATTAAAATCTTTTATTAAATTAAAATAAAATATCTTTCATTTTAAACGAAAATATTAAATAAAAAGAAGAAATAATTTCTTTGAATGAAGTAATAAATAAAATTTGAAAATAAACATATTTTTAAATAATTTTCAATTATTTTAAAAATAAATCAGCGATATGAAAATTGAAGTGATCGAACTGTAAAATTTACTATAAATTTGATTTCTATAAAGTTAAATATTAATCACATATTTGCTACGACTATTATAGTATAATTAAGAATTATTTTTTAAAAAGTAAAATTATAGTTGATTTTACTAGCTATTTAAATATTTCAAATAATTTATTTAAAAATTTTATAGGTGGATAAAGTATAAATTGAATTATTTATGCAATCTCTCTCTCTCTCTCTCTCTCTCTCTATACTCTATATTTTATATATATATAAGTGAAATTCTAAAATAAATATTATACTTTTCTCGTTTTTTCAATTTTTTTTGTTGTTTTTCTTATTTCATGATCAAAACTTTAAAGAGCAACGAAGTATGCATAAAAATTTGTACTAGTAAATTTTCAAATAAATATATACAAAGAAATAATATTTATTAAATTTTCTAATAAATATTTAAAGTTCGCATGCAAAATATATATTGTAACACTAAAAATTTCAAATAAATATTGATATTAAATTTTTAATTTAATTTTATTTCATATTGTTTTTATAATTTTATTCTGAATTCGTTATTTTGAAGTATATCGAGACATATTCGAATCAAATTGATAAATTATCATATCAAATTGATAAATTAAATTAAATTGATAGTTTTTTAAGATGTATTTCGAAAATAACGTCAATATTTTATTTTTGTCATAAAAAAAATATCATGCACAATACGTGCATGATAGAAAAATAAAGAAATAAATATTATTATTAAAAGAAGCAGCAATGATTGCGATTTCCACAATTGTATTTAATAAATTACGATTATTCTTCAAAGAATTCGTCATTTGCCGACATTATATTCTTTTATGTAATCTAACGTTACGTTACGTGATTAACAAGCACTTTTTTAATCGATATATAAAAATACTCAGATTATATATTATATCATTTACGTGAATTTTTAAATATTTGATAATTTTTTATAATAAGTTGGTATATAAAATAAATTGAAATTACATTGAATATGTCGAAATGCGGTTTCTATTTAAAAATTGTAAGATATTTATTATCTTGAAATATAAATTCTCAGATAAAAAACGATATATCTTTCACTTCATTCAGATAACCTTTAATTAATACTAATAATAATTATAAAACAATAAACAATTTTTTATCAATTTTTTTAATATTATAAATGAAGAAATTGTATATCAACAATTTTTATTAATTTGAAATAAGAAAACTAATTAGATATAAAAAAAAGAAATAAAATTATTATAATTACTATATTTTGATTAAATACATTTGATACATCAAAAAACTATCTGAAATTAAAGATTTACGAAAACAACAATTTTATATATATTATTTCAATATGATGTTTGTCAATGAAAAAAAGTTGAAATAAATTATGAAATTCTCTATATGGTCTATTATTGTTTCTTCGATATTATATCATTATCTTTATAATTAAAATAATTAATTTTCAAAATAATATAAATATTTTATTATGTAAACATATAAGAATAAATCTCGAATTTTTTTAATCAAAAAATTTATATTATTTTGTTCATCATTTCTATAATTTTCTATTCCGTAATCCTATTAAAATTTCGAAAAACATCGTGATATTGACATCTTTAATTATTTAATTTATCAATTAAATTCAATTGGACTAGAAACATTAATATATTATCATATAAATTTACATCATAGTACGTGCATGATATGAGATGATAACTGAATATTGTTAAACATGATTGCTTCAATACAGTTGCACTCGATAGATTAGGATTACTTGATTCTTCACATTATCATTTATTATTTAATCTGTCAATATTACGTGATCAATATGTCTTTTTAATTTTTTTTTAAAAATGATTGTATTTGTATCGTATATTTTTGCAAAACTTTGATATTATTTATATGTAAAAATATAAAAACAATTTCCGTGTGATTCTACCTAAACTAATTTTATTATTCCATATTCTATAGAATGAAAATATTCTGTTATTTTCATAATATTTTTACCTCAAATAATCAAAAAATTATCTAGATTTTTAATATAATAGAAAATTTAAAATATAAAGTTAATTATAAATATTCGTTTATTATAAATATTCGTTAATTTATAATTCAATTAATAAACATTATTTCTCTCTCTTCATTTTAAATTGCCTATTATGCTTCTCATTTCAATCCACAATAAACATGAATACAGTTTTGAAAAAAACTATTACGAAACTCAGTTAACTTCGCAGTCTTACACCGCTCATAACTATGACACGTGCGTATTAACCCACTATGTCAGTTCCAGTTAAATTTTTGTCATAAAGCAAATTAAAATTTCTCGTAACCATATCCAGAAATCTTCTATTCCACTGAATCCTGTGTCAAAGAGATAATATCCGAACGTTATAATTTCATTCTTGTGTTCATCAAAGAATGCCTAAAATCTAATAAAAGGAATATTTATTAATTGTATGATGGCCCGAATCTACTCAGTCATTCTAAACAAGATCCCTCTTTCGTTGATACCTTAATCAGGCAAGTTTCCCATCCGTAAGTTCCGCTTCAGTGTTTGAAGCTTTAACGTAGCCAAGCAACATTGTTCAAAAATTCAAACTCATTATTCGTTTTTCTCCACGTTATATCCAGACTTTCATCAACGAACCTTATCAATCGTTACATTCTTTAATATCGTGCCTCAAAACAAGCTGCATCCGAAGAAACAAATTCTTTCAAATACATACAATGATTTCCTTCTAATTGGAAACTGAAGGATTAATCTTCCAAAAAGAGATGAATCCACAAATCATGCTTGTCAGTGTGGTGGCAGCTGCTTCGATCGTTTTTTTCGGATTTCTCGCTTATCGGATGAGACTACAATCCAACTATCCCGATCTAGCTAACGTGCCACCATTGGAGGACAACAGTTCTCTCGACGAGGATCTCAAGGACATTTTGGCGTTCATCCCCATGGCCGAAGTGCAACGAATCATTGAAAGATACATGAAATACGACGCTCAGATCGGCGACACAGTGAGCTTTGTGAACGATCAGAAGAGATTTATCTTACGCGAGTTCCAAAATATGCCTGAGGCCCATAAATTGATTTCTTTCCTGCGTCAAAACGGATTGAACGTAGATTCTTGGCAAGACAAGATACGATATTTTTGGAAGATGTCGCCTAGATTCATTAAATACGAACCTACTCTGGCGAACGGAGGCCTGACTGTAATGATCAATAAAATCTTGGAGACCATACCTATGGACGAGCTGCACGAGCTATTGCGACAGAAAGTGAAATACTCGGCGAGTTTTCGCAGATTTCTGCTCGCATTGAGGTCAAAAGACTTCCGGGAATTTTGCACCGCGCTCGAATCCAACGATGTGCTGCATCATCATTACTTTTGGGCGAAAGAGGGCGGTCTAGAGATCACGTTCGCGATCGAACTGTTCAACGAGCTGTACGTCTATCTTACACAAACTTTGATCACTTAAGAATTGTTATGAATTCGATTATTGAATAAAATGTGATAAACTATTAATACATCATTTAAGTCAAACGAAAAAGTCAAAGTGATCAATCTCATTGGGATTAATCGTTTGAAAAATAAATCGTGTAAAAGAGAAACAAATTCTTGTTCGTGAATATTAATAATGAGGAATTAGTCAGAAAAAAATTTTATGGGGAATGAAGTTGATCATTTGATCTTTGATTTGTCGTTTATTTTATTTTTATAGAAGGGAGGAATATATATTTTATTTCTATCTTTTGTCTATATTTGTAAAAATTTAATTTCTTTGATGATTTATATAAAAAAAAAAATAATAATATGAATCTTAATTTTTATATAAAGATTGAAAAATTTTTAGAAAATGAAATTAATAAATTTGAATTTTAATTAGATCATTTATTTTCAGATGTATATTTTTATAAGAGAAAAATATATTTTTTAGTCTTTCTCCTGCCTAACATTGTATTCAAAATTTAAAAAGAAAAAAAAATTAATCCCAATTTTGATATAAAAATTGAAAAATTTTCTAATAATAAGGTTGATAAATTTGTATTCTAATTCAATTATTTATTAAAGAATTCATTTTTTGAAAAATGAAAGAGATATTAGGTAGATATTTTAATAAACATTTTAAAAAGTACAATTGAAAAAGAGAAAACAGTAGACATATTCTCATATTATATACAATACGGATAATCTTCAAAAGGAATCATTTCATATAAAAATATCATCATTGCATCATCATAAACATTCGATTTATTACTTTATTTCACCATAAACATACATTGTAAGTGAATCAACATTCCACTTCGACAATTATATAATCAATGCTTATATGTAGCAAAATATTAGATAGAAAATGTTAAGATTATTACATGTTATAAAAATGATATTTTAATTAAAATACTTGTATAAATTGTTACAAAACTTTTCACGATTGTTTTTCTGAGATTATTATATTATACAAGTGCAAATTCATATTATCGGGAAATTTTTAAAAATTCTAAATTTTATTTTTGAAATTATTCAATATATCATATTATATAAATCAAATATTAACAATTATTGAGAAAATATAAAAAATAACAAATTTTTGTTTAATAATTTTTTTATTTCGAATCTGAACATAAAAATTATGGGAAAATTTTTAATAACTTTTAAGTGAAAAACTTTTTTCTAAAATAAATGATTTTCAAAAGATATTACTTCCAAAATTCCATAAATAAACGGAGAATAAATAATTTTTAAATCAATTTTCTTTAAAAATCAAATTAAGAAAATAACAAACAATCAAAATCCTATTTTAAATGCAAAATAAATATATTTGATTCTTTAATAAAAAAAAAAATCTCAATCGTTCTATTTATAGCTTTAAATTATAGAAGCTACAATTAATATAGGTAAATAAGTACGGAAAGAAACTTTGTTCAGGCCACCGTTTATAGCATTTTGTTCGAGACTTCGATAATATGAGTTATCGAATATGTAATGATAGAAGCCATGATATTTATCTGACGTAACTTCATCCACAACGCTTTTCCATACTTTCGAAGTTTTAAGTTTATCATTGTACAATTTCTTCAAGGACGGTACTGGAACGATAGATGTGGCATCTTTTATAAATCCATCGATTCCACCGGTGATTTTAAGACTGGATATATTAGAAAAGAATTTTCTAAAAATAAATGGTATACGTGGAATGCCCACTTTTTCGTTCAACTGATTCGTCAGATTGTAAGCATCTAAACCGTTTCTGAACATGAAATTCATCAGCACCGTGAATTCAGGATTGGATTCAACGAACTGCAGCCATTGTTTTAATTCGGCAGATTTCATCAGGTTCATAGCTGTCTTAAACTCTTTATCCTGAGCAGTATATGTTTTAGTCAGATTGATAAGATCTGGAAATGGTATCAAGTCAACGAAATCCTGCAAATCCTTAGCGAGGGCGCCGGAACCCACAGCTGGAACTTTGAAAGCATACGAGAGGCTGTTCGCGGCTAAAGCGATAAAAATTGCCAAAACGAACTTCATCTGCGAAGAAATTAAAGAAGCAAAATTAAAGGAGTAAATGGAATTTTTTAACAGAGTAAACAAAAAAAAATTAATCATTACTTCGTAAATGCTTTATTCTTTTACCATAAACTGTAATTAAGAATTATTTACAATAATTAATAATTTTAATAAAAATTATATAATAATATTAAATTATATAATAATTTTAATAAAAAGTTATATATTTATGAAACATAATACATATAAAACAATTTTTTTTCAGCAGAAGTGTTTTTAAAGTTTCAAGATTCTTTCATATTTTGAAAGAGCACTAAAATTTAGATATTTAAAATTTGATTCTATTTCGTATCTTTCCTACATTCTTATTATAAAGTTATACTTAAAGAAAAGACAACAATTTTTGAAAAGAATTTTACTTTAAGAATTTATTTCATTTTCTTAAAGTAATATCCCCTTAAAATATATATTCATATGTGATCTCGATACATATATATATCAATACTCGTATTTTATAACAATTATGATAATATTTTCAGAACTTAAATCTCAATTTCATTATAAGGAGAGTTTCAATATTTTTGTACTATTATATCTACATTCAATATTTTTTGATAAAGTTTTTCTTAAAGAAGTAAAAATTCTGGGAAGATTCATATAAGAAATTGAAATAAAAATTTTCAAAAACAAGTTTTACAAATAACTTATAATATAATAACTTAAAATATAAATTTTTAATTAAAATTAATTCAAATGTAGAAAAAAAATTTAGATAAATGTAGAAAATGATACATGGATGATATGTGTTTAATTTAATATAAACTATAGTTTCTACCTTGTGATTTATTTTACAATTAGTTGTGCTTCTTATGTTTCTCGACACGAACTATCATTAAGTCACTTTTCAAATTGCATTTTATATACATATTAAGAATACGATAATCTGCTTCGATAAGATTAATCAATTTTTATTAATTAAATGATTAGTGTAAATGTTATCTCATAAATTCTAAGTAGTAGTTAGTTGATTCGTTTATATTATTTTTCACTGAACAATATTGTTTCTAAGAATTGAATAATTGATTTTTAAAATATTTTAAAAATATGAATATCTAATCTTGTAATTTTGTAAAGAAGTTGTAAATCGTGAATCTGTTCGATAACTTCTATTGAATTCTATCTAATTTTTATTTTTACGATAATTAGCTGAAGAAAAATAATTACGAAAAATAAAAAATTTTAGAAAGACATTTTGGCAAAAAAATTTTTTTATTGGTATTTGTTTTAAAAGTATCATTAAATAAATGTATATTCATATTTGATGAAAAAATGAAATAGATATATTATTATAAATTTTATTCCAAAATATAAATGATCAAGAGATCTATAATCTATCTATTCAGAAAAAATGAAGAAATTTCCTTCTATGCAAAGTCTTTCCCCATTAAATTTCTATTAAGCTTAAAATAAAAAGTATAAATTGATGTTCTTAGAAAACAATTTTAAAAAAAATATTTAGAATTGAATTGAGATTCTGAGATCTGTTATGACATTTTCCAACTATGAATTATCTTATCTTAATAATAAGATCATCACTTCTCAAGAAGATTCATAATAAACACGCACAAATTTTTTCCTGAATGCAACGAGTCTTTACTCTCAGATTCTTATTACTATTTCTTCTAGCTTAATTTGAAAAATTTTCCTTAAATCATGATAAAGAAAATTGATTCTGAGTTACTATTAGTTGCTTCATTGAAAAACCACAATTCTTCCAAATTCTATCATCATGAAAAGGATTTTCATAGACACAACTCATAGATACTCTTTTGTTAATCAGAGAAAGAAAGAATAGTTAACAAAATTTTGTCGTATTTTGATTGATTTTCTATATATGCATTCACAAACGCAAATACTGAATCAACCTGTAAATATGCTCTTTCCTTATCGATTTTATCGAAATATTTGTATACTTTGAACAATATTTTTTTTGCATATAATCAACGCGATACTCAGTTTTAATTTTCAATCTACTCATCATACTCGATTATTTTTCGCAGTTATAGAAGATATCCTAATTTTTCCCAATCAAACTTTATATAGTGTATTCTAGTTCAAAAAATATACATATAATAATATAAACATATATATAATTGAAAGCATTGTTAAAAAATTTTAATAATAAAGCAAAATGAATGATAAATAATAAACATATTTACAAAGTATAATTAAATCTATAACATATATATAGAAAATATAAATAAATAGATATGTATAATATAATATAATTTTAAAAATGAAGTTGATTTAAAAATTTTCCTTGAATAAAGCAAGTGATTACCAAAATATTATAAATTTTTTAATACTTGAATTCTTAATCATTCCTTATCATTTATTAATTAGCTTTTATTTTGTGATTGTTGGCAAAGTTTGAATTCCGTGTTTATTGAATATATAACAAATAAATTTTATTATAATAATATTCTAATCAATTACAGAATTATCAAAACAATCGATACAAGCGGAAAAAATATAATCGAAAAAATTACAAAAATGTTAATTGTACTGATACTATTCAGATACTATATGTTGTCACGATGCTTTCAATGATTCAATTTCAACTAATTCTATTCAATAAATGCTGAACTTCGTTGAAATGATAGCCTTTTGATCCGAACTAAGTACTGATGATGAGAGAGTCTACCTGAGGACGATATTGATAGGCGATTTTTAAAAAATTAATCAAGGAATATGTTGACAGTCATACGCTCTTTGACATGACCAAACTACTTGATGGAAGAGAAAAGATGATTTCTAGAGACCTACGAGATCTCCAGGTTGTCGTCTGAATAAGGTCAAAAAACATTGTCACAAATTGTCTCCAAACTATCTTTCAGAAGCCTGCCAGGTTTATAACACATCTAATATTAAATGAAAAGGAGGAATCTTACAGTATCTTGTTTATCATTAAAACTTTTCTAAAAATTTTCATTCAATAATAACCTCGTATTTTTGTGTTACAAAACCAACCCTCACGTATTCCATTAGTCCTATTTCTCGAATATGCTGATACGCTGTCCCGACGAAACAAATTGCATTTATTACATACTTCTTATTTAATAAATAATTGCTGTTTAATTATAAAATATATAACAAATAATTTTTTATATCATTTATCGAAGCAATTTCTTGATTTAAGTAGCGAAAAATAAAGAAAAAAAAGGGAATTTTATAATTATATATTCATAATAAACAATAATAGACTTATAAAACAAGTTAGCATATTGAAGAAAAATAATGAAAAAATATGTTTTGTTAAACGCAAAATTTTAGTTAATTATTAAAAAATTAATCAATAAATAATAATGAAATTTTTCTAGAAAAACAGAATTTTCAACATTTTGTAAAAGAAACAAATTCTATAAGCCTTTTCTATAAAAATATTAAAAATATACGTATTTTAAAAAAGAAATAAAATATATTTATTTTTATCACAAATAACTGATAGAGCAAATTCTTTCTTAGATCCGAAAAGAATAAAGAAATGTAGGAAAATAGGACAAAAAATAAAAAAATTCATGTTTTCAATTTAATGTATACTTTATTTTTTTTTTAGAAAAAAAAATATTTTCTACATAAAATTACACTGAATTAATTATTTCTTATAAATCAATTAATTAAAGGCATTATTATTTGAATGTTGCCGCAACGAAAACAAAGATAGGAGAGAAAGTATGGAAGTCATTTCTAGTTACGCCTAAACGTACGGCATCGTTTTCCAAATTCTTATAATGTTTATCCTCGAAAATATTGTTGTAAAAATCGAAATATTTAGACGAAGTTACTTCTGCTATGAAAGCCTTGAATACCTCAGAATTTTTGCTTTTCTCAGTGAATAAATTAGACAATTCGTCTATCGGAACGAGAGCAGAAACATCAATCAAATACCCCATAAAGCCACCAATGATTTTATTCTCGAAAGAACCAAAAAGGGATTTGATTCCACTGACAAGAGGTGGAAGATTCAAAGATTTGTTGAATTGATTAACCAAGTAATAAATATCGAGACCGTTCTTTTGCATGTAATTTAACAGTAATTTGAATTCGGATACCGATTCGATGTCCAACATCCATTGTTTCAATTCTTCAGTTTTCATCAATTGAATAATGTTACGGAATTGCGTGTCTTGGACATAGTATGTCTTCGTCACTTCGATTACTTTGTCGATCGGTATCAAATCTAGAAAATCTTGCAATTCCTTGGCGAGGGCGCCAGAACCAGTGGCTGGGAGTTTATAAGCGTTCAGAGGACTGATCGCAACCAGGACAACAAAAATTGCTGAAGCGAATTTCATCTGTGAAAGAATTAAAAGAGCGATGATAAAATTTTTAATAAGCAAATAAGAAAAAATAACAGAATAAACAGACAAAATTATTAATTAAAAATCTTACAATCTGAAAGATTTCAAATTAAAATTAATTCAAACATTAATATATATAATAAATAATAAAATATAATATATAATAAAATAATATATAAATATATAATAAATAATATAATAATATAATATAATATAATATATAATAAAATAAACATTTTAACAAAATTCATTTATATATGTATATTAATATTTGAATTATATTATTATTATATATTTGTATTGTGAATAATAATGGACTTAGGTTTAAATGAAATTATAAAATCTACGTATGATTTGTATAAATCAAGAATTATTTCTAGCACATAGATGGCTAATGAGTATGTAAACATTTAATGTAATAAAAAATAAATGTTAGAGTACTTACGATGAAATTTATTCTGCAATTAGTCGTTTCTGTTACGCTTGTTAATGCCAACTGTACCTGTGAATCGTTTTTCATTGCATTTTATATAATAGCTGTGAATGCGATAAATATTTTTCGATAAGATTAATAACTTTTTATGGTTACATGCGTTATCTCATCATATATAATCAACAGATATTTTTGTCTATTCAGATATCTCATCTATTATATTTATTACATTGTATTGATTTCAAGTATCTCATATCATAATTATTCATTTACTAGAAATAAAAACATTTCTGACTTGCGTGTTACTCTTGCAAAATAGATTTTGTATTTATTACATGAATAAATTTTATTTTTGTTGCACGTACAAATCAAAAGAAATTTTAATTATTGTTAATTAATTTTTAAAATTTACTTTGAATTTTTTAATTTTCAATAATACATTATGTAACATTTGAAAAATTTTTCAAATTCAACTATATAATAGATTGAGATTAATTATTGGAAAAGTTTACTATATCTCAGAGAGATGAAACATTTAAACGACATTAACATTACATTTTTTCTTCTTCCTAAAAAGTATTAATTCATATTATATGTTTAAAAATTATTAATTTAGAAATATTTTAATTTGAATTTTGTAAAATTCGTATGAAAAACAAAGAAATCATAAACTAAGCCTGTTCGTGTTTTTTTTTAATGATATCAATAATTTTTATTAAATTTAAATCTAAAATATTTGCTATTATTAATTTTTAAACATATATGAGATATAAATTTATTTAAAAAAATTGATTTTAATATATAACGGACATATTTATGTATGCATTCATGAAATAATTGAAAATATGCATCTTTTGATATTCAATCTTTTTCTTATATTTTTTAAAAAATATTTTTTAATAATATTACGAAAATCAAGATGTCAAAATGAAATAAAATATACGTAGATATCTAATAAGATGATCAATCGTAAAAACTACAAAGTATTCCGATCTTTTATTATCTTTAATATATATATTGTATATTTCCTATAAAATATATTAACTTATATTCAATTTAAAAATCATAAATTATATGTAATATAAGAATTATGTTATATATTATATTATAAATAATATATTTGAAAATAATCTCGAAAACTTACGTATCTTTTAAATTAAAAGATTTTCTTACATTTTATCAGAAAATCATGATTTTTTCAATGTATTATTGTGTTATAATATTTAGAAATTATATATATGTCATGATGGAATGTTATTCATACGAATATTATTGTACAGTTATTCAAAAATAACTGAATAATTATTTGATTATTATATGATTTTTGAAATGATAGTTTGATTTCTATTTTATGGAATAAAACTTATAGAAACTTATAAAAATTTATAAAAACAAACCAGAAAATATAGAAAACAAGCTGTTATCATTTTAATATTTTCTGAAAACATTAATAAAAGAAAAATTATTGAAAAAAGAAATGTGTAATTGAAAAGATATCAAATAAAATATTTAAAAAAATTGAATAGATAAAAAATAGTTATTATACTTAATATATAAATTTTAATAATTAATATGCAAAATTTATTTCTTATAAAAATTCTTCAGATTTTTCTATACAAGAAGATTATGATTTTCAGGAGAAAAATATAACAGAACTAAATACGTGAAATATCAAGAACAATACATAATGTCTAAATTTGATTGGTGGTGATTTCACTAAGGATATTCAAAATTTTTTAATATGAATATAAAAATGTTTTATACAAGAAAAAAAAATAATTTCTTTATTATTTCTTTTCAATAGAAAATATTAATTATATCGCGACCATTCAAATTATACATTGTCATGACGCTTCCAGTGATCCAATTTCAACTAATTATATTCAATAAATGCTGAACTTCGTTAAAATGATAGCCTTTTGATTCATGTGCTGATGATGAGTGAATCTGCTTGAGAACGATGTTGATAGGCAATTTTGTTCTCGTGGTGGATATGCTCGATCTCATCTCGTTGATTGTTCATTTCGCGTGTCTTACGGCATCTCTGATTGATGATTTCTAGAAAATCAATCAAGGAATATGTTGATATATCCGTCCCTTTTGCATGACTGAACGTTCTTGATGGAAGAAATAGAATAATCTCTAGAACGAAATGCGCGATATCTCTAGGTCGCTTGAATAAACTGTCAAATTGTCTATATGTCCTTTCCGAATGTCTGATTTATAACACATCTAATATTAAATGAAAAGGAGGAATCTTGCAGTATCATTAAAAATTTGTTTTGCCGTATCATTAAAAAATATTTATCATTAAAAATTTTCTAAAAACTTTCATTCAATAATAACTTCGTATTTTTGTGTTATAAACCAACCCTCACGTGATTCATTAGTCCTATTCCTCGAATATGCTGATACGTTGTCCCGACGAAACAAATTGCATTTATTACATACTTCTTATTTAATAAATAATTGCTGTTTAATTATAAAATTTATAACAAATAATTTTTTATATCATTTATCGAAGCAATTTCTTGATTTAAGTAGCGAAAAATAAAGAAAAAAAAGGGAATTTTATAATTATATATTCATAAGAAACAATAATACTTTTATAAAACAAGTTAGCATATTGAAGAAAAATTATAAAAAAATATATTTTGCTAAACACAAAATTTTAGTTAATTATTAAAAAATTAATCAATAAATAATAATGAAATTTTTCTAGAAAAACAGAACTTTCAACATTTTGTAAAAGAAACAAATTCTATAAGCCTTTTCTATAAAAATATTGAAAATATACGTATTTTAAAAAAGAAATAAAATATACTTATCTTTATTACAAATAACTGATACAGCAAATTCTTTCTTAGATCCGAAAGGAATAAAGAAATATAGGAAAATAGTACAAAAAATAAAGAAATTCATGTTTACAATACAGTATATACTTTATTTTTTTAGAAAAAGAACATATTTTCTACATAAGTTAAAAATGAATTAACTCATTTATCAATAAAATAATTAATCAAAAGAATTGTTATTTACAAATTCAATGATGCCGCAACGAAAATATAGATAAAAGAATAAGTTTGGAATTCATCTCTAGTTACGCCTAAAAGTACGGCTTCGTCTTCTAAATTCTTATAATGTTTATCCTTGAAAATATTGTCGTAAAAATCAAAATATTTAGACGAACGTAGTTCTGCTATGAAATTCTTGAATACCTCGGAATTTTTGTTTTTCTCTTCGAACAAATCAAGAATTTTATTTATCGGTACTAAAGTTAAAATATCAATCAAATAACCGACAAAGCCACCGGTGATTTTATTGTCGAAAGAACCGAAAAGGGCTTTGATTCCACTGACAACAGGTGGAAGGTTCAATGATTTGTTGAATTCATTAACCAAGAAATAAATATCGAGACCGTTCTTTTGCATGTAATTTAACAATAATTTGAATTCGGGTACCGATTCGATGTCTAGCACCCATTGTTTCAATTCTTTACTTTTCATCAATTGAATAATGTTACGGAATTGCGTGTCTTGGGCATAATACGTCTTCGTCACTTCCATTATTTGGTCGATCGGTATCAAATCTACAAAGTCTTGCAATTCCTTGGCGAGGGCACCAGAACCAATGGCTGGGACTTTATAAGCGTTCAAAGGACTGATCGCAGCCAGGATAACAAAAATTGCTGAAGCGAATTTCATCTGTAAAAAAATTAGAGGAGCGATGATAATATTTTTAATAAGCAAATAAGAAAATATAACGGAATAAACAGACAAAATTATTAATTTAAAATCTTACAATCTGAAAGATTTCAAATTAATTCAATCATATGTTAATAAAATAAACATATTAACAAAATCCATATATATATGTACATTAATATTTGAATTATATTTTTATTATATATATGCTTTGTGATTAATAATGAATTTGGGTTTGAATTAAATTATAAATCTACGTATAATTTGTATAAATAAGAATTATTTCTAGCACATAGATGGCTAGAATAAGTAAACACATTTAATGTATTAAGAATTAAATGTTACTTACGATGAAATTTATTCTGCAAATAGTCATCTTTATTATGCTTGTTAATGTTAACTGTGATCGTTTATGAATCGTTTTTCATTGCACTTTATATAGTAGCTCTGAATGCGATAAAAGCTTTTCGATAAGATTTTTATGATTATGTGCATTACCTCATAATTTATCAAGAAATATTTTTGTCTAATCAGATATCTCATCTACTTGTTACAGATTCCCGTAACCGTACCCCCTTTACCGGAACACCTTATTATACGAACATTTTATTATCCGTATCTTCTGTTATCCTCACAAAGTTTCGACGCATACAACATATTTAAATTACAATGCAACGTATTTATGTATGTAAAAATACTTTCTTGTGTTAATCATATCAATTCAGTCTAAAACAGAGAACTGTATCACAATGGCAAGTAAACGAAAATATATATTTTTAACTATTGAAGAGAAATACAAAATAATTAATGACCTTGAAAGTAGTGAAACTGCAACGAAATTAGCAAGAATATATAGTTTTAGGAAGTTTACAATTACAAATATCAAAAAACGGAAACGTAATATTGAAAATTATGTTTTATATACAGAATGTAGATTCCATGAATGCTAATACCAATAGGAAAAGATTCACAAATCCAAAAAATAAAAATGTAGATGATGTTATCTTTCAATGGTTTCGTCAACAAAGAGACAAAGGCATACCGATATGTGGAACCACGTAAAAATGCTTTAGAGTTCAACGATAGATTAAAACCCATTGAAAGCTAGTAATGATTGGTTAATAAAATTCAAAGCACGTCATGGTATTCGACAGTTGGATGTTTGTGGAAAAAAACTTTCCGCAGATAGGATCGTTGCAGAAACTTTTAGAGCAGACTTTAATAAATTTTTAAATGATGAAGAATGTTTACAGTTTGCATTAACAAATGTTTACAATGATAATGAAGGTTTAATTTAGAAGGCATTATCACAGAAAACGTTAGTTTCTTGTCGTTTAGAGAATTAACTCCCGATCGCAAAGTTAGTAAAGAACGCATTATTGCACTTCTTTGTGCAAATGCTATCAATTTCCAATTCTGATCATCGGAAAAAATAAACATCCATGCTGTTTTAAACATGACAATATGAATGTAATACCAGTTGTTTATAAAAATCAGACAAATTCTTGGATGAATATTTTTTTTTGTTGTATGGTTTTAAAATATTTTGATACCACAGATTGAAGAACATCAATTAAAAAGTGGTCATAGAGAAAGAACTGTTTTGCTGGTAGACAATTCTAGATCACATTTTATATAAGAATTGTATTTTTGCCACGTAATGTAATTTCATACAGCCACTAGATCAAGGAGTAATTGAGTGTTTCAAACGACTATATAGAAAAGAATTATATAAAAGACTTCTGTTTACGTTTCACTTAAATGAAAAATGTGTGATAGGTGCAATATAAAAATTAAATTTAAAAAACTGTTTTTACATGGTGGCAAATGCGCAGAGCAACATTAAAAGTACAAAATTGAAATGAGCATGAAAAAAACTTTTAATGCTTGAAGAAATTAATGAACAAGAAAGAACAGTAGAAGCAGTTATTGAAGAAACTGTCATTCCATAGTATACCAGTATGTGATTGTGACAGCAATGATATAATGCAATGGGTTCAGTGCGATACAGACAATAGCAACGATAAAGATAACATAAATTTTACACAAATAGAAGCAGCAAATAAAAGTAGCGACGAGGATCTTTTTACGTCGAAGCATTTGAACCATCACAAAGTACAAAATCACAAAGTAGAATTTATCTGTTCTTACTTTTTTTTAAAGATATCAATAATTTTTACAAAATTTAAATCTATAATATTTGCTATTATTAATTTTTAAGCATATATGATATAGTTATAATTTTATTTAAAAAAATTGACCTTCATATGTAACGGACATTTTTACGTATGCATTCACGAAATAATTAAAAATATCAGAATATGCATCTTTTGATATTCAATCTTTTTCTGAAATATTTTTTAATAGTATCAAGATGTCAAAATGAAATAAAATGTGCATAGGATATCCAATGAGATGATTCGATCGTAAAAACTATAAAGTGTTCCGATTTTTTATTATCTTTAATATATATATATTGTATATTTCCTATAAAATATATTAACTTATTTTCAATTTAAAAATCATATAAATTATATGTAATATAAAAATTATGCTGTATATTATACTATAAATAATATATTTGAAACTTACGTATCTTTTAAACTAAAATTTTCTTACATTTTATCAGAAAATCATGATTTTTTTCAATGTATTATTGTGTTATAATGTTTAGAAATTATATATATGTTATAATGGAATGTTATTCATACGAATATTATTGTACAGTTATTCAAAAATAACTGAATAATTATTTGATTATTGATATGATTTTTGAACTGATAGTTTGATTTCTATTTTATGGGATAAAACTTATAGAAACTTATAAGAATTTATAAGAAAAAACTAGAAAATATAGAAAACAAGCTGTATCATTTTAATATTTTCTGAAAACATTAATAAAAGAAAAAGTATTGAAAAAAGAAATCTGTAGTTGAAAAGATATCAAACAAAATATTTAAAAAAATTGAATAGATAAAAAATAGTTATTATATTTAATATAAAAATTTTAATAGTTAATATGCAAAATTTATTTCCTATAAAAATTCTTCAGATTTTTCTGTACAAGAAAATTATGATATTTCAGAGGGAAGAATATAACAGAACTAAATGCGTGAAATATAAGAATACATATAAATAATACATATAAAAGGTGAATGATTAAATTTGATTGGTGGTGATTTCACTAAGGAAATATTCGAAATTTTTTAGTATGAATATAAAAACGTTTTATACAAGAAAAGAAAATATTTTTTTTATTATTTTTTTTAATAATAAGAAAATATTAATTATATTGAAACCATTCAAATTATATGTTGTTATGACGCTTCCAGTGATCCAGTTTCTACTAATTATATTCAATAAATGCTGAACTTCGTTAAAATGATAGCCTTCTGATTCGAAATAAGTATTGATGATGAATGAATCTGATTGAGAACAATATTTATAAGCGATTTTGTTCTCGTAGAGGAAATGCTCGATCTCATCTTGTTAATTGTTAATTTCGCTTACAGCATCTCTGATTGATGATTTCTGGAAAATCAATCAAGGAATACGTTGATATATCCGTCCCTTTTGCATGACTGAACGTTCTTGATGGAAGAGATAGAATGATCTCTAGAACGAAATGCGCGAAATCTCTAGGTCGTTTGAATAAACTGTTAAATTATCTATATGACCTTTCCGAATGTCTGGTTTATAACACATTTAATTCATTTAATATTAAATGAAAAGAAGAAATCTTGCAATATCTTGTTTATCATTAAAAATTTTCTAAAAACTTTCATTCAATAATAGCCTCGTATTTTTGTGTTATAAACTAACCCTCACGTGTTCCATTCCTGGAATATGCTGATACGCTATTGCGACGCAACAAATTGCATTTATTATAAACTTCTTATTTAATTAATAATTGCTGTTTAATTATAAAATTTATAACAAATAATTTTTTATATCATTCATCGAAGCAGTTTCTTGATTTAAGTAGCGAAAAAATAAAGAAAAAAAAGAGAATTTTATAATTATATATTTATAATAAACAATAATAAGAAGACTTATAACACAAGTTAGCATGTTTAACAAAAATAATGGAAAGATGAATCTTGCCAAACACAAAATTTTAGTTAATTATAAATAATTAAATGATAAATAATGAAATTTTTCTAGAAAAATAGAATTTTCAACATTTTGTAAAAGAAACAAATTATGTAAACCTTTTGTATAAAAATATAGAGAATATACCTATTGTAAAAAAGAAATAAAATATGTAATAAAATAAAATAAATATAAAAAAGAAAGAAATAAATTATTTTTATCACAAGTAATTGGTAAAGCAAATTCTTCTTAGATCCAAAAAAAAAATAAGGAAAAATAGGAAAATAGTACAAAAAATAAAGAAATTCATGTTATAATATAGTATATATTTTATTTTTTTTAGAAAAAAAACATATTTTCTACATAAGTTGAAAATGAATTAATTCATTTATCAATTAATTAATTAATCAAAAGCATTGTTATTTACAAATTGAATGATGCCGCAACGAAAACATAGATAAAAGAAAAAGTTTGGAATTCATCTCTAGTTACGCCTAAAAGTACGGCTTCGTCTTCCAAATTCTTAAAATGTTTATCCTCGAAAATATTGTTATAAAAATCCAAGTATTTAGACGACCGTATTTCTGTTATGAAATCCTTGAATACCTCGGAATTTTCGTTTTTCTCTTCGAATAAATCAAAAATTTTATTTATTGGTACTAAAGCTAAAATATCAATTAAATAACCCATATAGCCTCCGGTGATTTTGTTGTCGAAAGAACCGAAAAGGACTTTGATTCCACTGACAAGAGGTGGAAGGTTCAAAGATTTGTTGAATTCATTAACCAAGAAATAAATATCGAGACCGTTCTTTTGCATGTAATTTAACAGTAATTTGAATTCGGGAGCCGATTCGACGTCCAACACCCATCCTTTCAATTCTTCACTTTTCATCAATTGAATAATGTTACGGAATTGCGTGTCTTGGGCATAATACGTCTTCGTCACTTCCATTATTTGGTCGATCGGTATCAAATCTACAAAGTCTTGCAATTCCTTGGCGAGGGCGCCAGAACCAGTGACTGGGAGTTTGTAAGCGTTCAGAGGACTGATCGCAACCAGGATAACAAAAATTGCTGAAGCGAATTTCATCTGTGAAAAAATTAAAGGAGCGATGATAGATAAAATTTTTAATAAGCAAATACGAAGGGAGAACAGAATAAGCAGAAAAAATTATTAATTCAAGATCTTAGAATTTGAAAGGTATCAAATTAATTCAATCATATGTTAATAAAATAAACATATTAACAAAGTCCATATATATATATATATATGCACATTAATATTTGAATTATATTTTTATTATATATATGCTTTGTGATTAATAATGAATTTGGGTTTGAATTAAATTATAAATCTACGTATAATTTGTATAAATAAGAATTATTTCTAGCACATAGATGGCTAGAATATGTAAACACATTTAATGTATTAAGAATTAAATGTTACTTACGATGAAATTTATTCTGGAATTAGTCGTTTTTATTATGCTTGTTAATGTTAACTGTGAATCGTTCCTATGAATCGTTCTTCATTGCATTTTATATAGTAGCTCTGAATTTGATAAAACTTTTCGATAAGATTTTTGTGATTACATGAATTATCTCATAATTTATCAACAGATTATTTCTAATCAGATATCTCTCTACTTATTACAGACTCCCGTATCCGTACCCCCGGAATATATAATACGGAATATATTATAACTTTCTATTATCCGTATGTTCTGTTATCCTCACAATATTTCGTAGCGACACATACTTAGATTATAACGTAAATGCAACGTATTTAGATGTAATAAATACTTTCTTATGTTCGGTCGGTTAATCATATTAGTCTAAAACAGAGAACGGTATCACAATGGCAAGTAAACGAAAACATGTATTTTTAACTATTGAAGAGAAATACAAAATAATTAATGACCTTGAAAGTAGTGAAAATGCAACGAAATTAGTAAGAATATATAGTTTTAGGAAGTTTACAATTACAAATATCAAAAAACGGAAACGTAATATTGAAAATTATGTTTTATATACAGAATGTAGATTCCATGAATGCTAATACCAATAGGAAAAGCTTCACCAATCCAAAAAATAAAAATATAGATGATGTTATCTTTCAATGGTTTCGTCAACAAAGAGACAAAGGCATACCGATATGTAGAACCACGTAAACATGCTTTAGAGTTCAACGATAGATTAAAACCCATTGAAAGATAGTAATGATTGGTTAATAAAATTCAAAGCACGTCATGGTATTCGACAGTTGGATATTTGTGGAAAAAAACTTTCGCAATGCCAGTTGTGTATAAAAATCAGACAAATTCTTGGATGGATTTTTTTTTGTTGTATGGTTTTAAAATATTTTGATACCAAAAGTTGAAGAACATCAATTAAAACTTTCCGCAGATAGGATCGTTGCAGAAACTTTTAGAGCAGACTTTAATAAATTTTTAAATGATGAAGAATGTGTATTATGATGATGAAACAGGTTTAATTTAGGCACTATCACAGAAAATGTTAGTTTCTTATCGTGAAGAATTAGTTCCCGATTGCAAAGTTAATGAATTAGAACGTATTATTGCACTCCTTTTGCGAATGCTATCAATTTCCAATTCTGATCATCGGAAAAAATAAACATCCATGCTGTTTTAAACATGACAATATGAACGCAATGCCAGTTGTGTATAAAAATCAGACAAATTCTTGGATGGATTTTTTTTTGTTGTATGGTTTTAAAATATTTTGATACCAAAAGTTGAAGAACATCAATTAAAAAGTGGTAGAGAAAGAACTGTTGGTAGACAATTCTAGATCATACTTTATATAAAAATTGTATTTTATATTACCTAATGTAATTTCATTCCTACAGTCACTAGATCAAGGAGTAATTGTTTCAAACTATGTAGAAAACTATATAGAACAACTATGTAGAAAAAAATTGTATAAAAAACGTTTCACTTGAATGAAAAAAATATGATAGGTGCAATATAAAAATTAAATTTAAAAAAACTATTTTTACATTGTGGCAAATGCGCAGAGCAACATTAAAAGTACAAAATTGAAATGAGCATGAAGAAAACTTTTAATGCTTGAAGAAATTAATGAACAAGAAAGAACAGTAGAAGCAGTTATTGAAGAAACTGTCATTCCATAGTATACCAGTATGTGATTGTGACAGCAATGATATAATGCAATGGGTTCAGTGCGATACAGACAATAGCAACGATAAAGATAACATAAATTTTACACAAATAGAAGCAGCAAATAAAAGTAGCGATGAGGATCTTTTTACGTCGAAGCACTTGAACCATCACAAAGTACAAAATCACAAAGTAGAATTTATCTGTTCTTACTTTTTTTTAAAGATATCAATAATTTTTACAAAATTTAAATCTATAATATTTGCTATTATTAATTTTTAAGCATATATGATATAGTTATAATTTTATTTAAAAAAATTGACCTTCATATATAACGGACATCTTTATCGTATTCACCAAATAATTAAAAATATCAGAATATACATCTTTTCATATCATATCATATTCAATCTTTTTCTGAAATATTTCTTAATAATATTACGAAAATCAAAATGTTAAAATGAAGTAAAATATACATATCCAATGAGATGACTCGATCGTAAAAACTATAAAGTGTTTTTATTATTTTTAATATATATGTATATATATTTATTTCTATGGGAAATAAATGATAAAGAAGAATAATTCTAATAATCTCTAGTCTTAAAAAATAATTGATTCTGTAAATGTAAAAAAAATAGGAATAGAAAAGTTAATGTTTTCAATTCAACGTAAATATGTTTTATTTTTTTAAGAAAAACAGCATAATTTTTCTACATAAGAATAAAATGAGTTAATTATTCTTTATAAATCAATTAATCAAAAGCATTGTTATTTACAAATTGAATGCATCTGTAATAAAAACATAATTAGGATAAAAAATATGAAATTGATTTTTAATTACAGTTAAATTTAAAGCCTCATTTTCTAAATTCTTATAATGTTTATCCTCGAAAATATTGTTGTAAAAATCGAAATATTTAGAAGAATTTACTTCTGCTATGAAAGCCATGAATATCACGAAGTTTTTGTTTTTCTCAGTGAACAGATCAGACAATTTATTTATCGGTAGAAGAGCAGTAACATCAATCAAATAACCAATAAAGCCACCGGTGATTTTATTCTCGAAAGAACCGAAAAGGGCTTTGATTCCACTGACAAGAGACGGAAGTTTCAAAGATTCGTTGAATTCATTAACCAAGTAATAAATATCGAGACCGTTCTTCTGAATGTAATTTATAAGTAATTTGAATTCGGGAACCGATTCGATGTCTAGCATCCATTGTTTTAATTCTTCGGTTAAGTTTTCAGTACAATTGAATAATGTTACGGAATTGCGTGTCTTGGGCATAGTACGTCTTCGTCACTTCGATTATTTTCTTCGATATCAAGTCTATAAAGTCTTGGAATTCCTTGGCGAAGGCACCAAGACCTGTGGCTGGAATTTTATAAGCATTCAGGGTGCAACCAGGATAACAAAAATTGCCGAAACGAATTTCATCTATAAAAAGAATGTATTGAGTGTAAGTTATTTCAGAGTAATGAAATCGTCAAAGAAATGAAATTCTTCCCTTCGTATACAATTTGAATCATTATATATAGAAAAAAATTTCATTTCTGAATCTTCTCTAAGAAATCTTTATTTATAAATCTTTTAAAAATTTGACGAATGTAAAGATTTTAATATATGTTAAAAATTTTTTTCTTAACTTTTCAAAAGTCTAAAGTAGTAAGAAAAAAAGTAGTTGATAGATAGATATAAACAAAAATATAACTAGAATATTTACTCACTAATTATTAAATTTTGATGATTTATGCCTGTTTAATACTTGTAAATTCTTATTTGCATTGTTTACAAATGCTTATTTTATAAAATAATGAAAAAGATATGTAACTAATATACCATTAGGCAAATATAATTTCTTACTCACCTTACAAGTTTTTGCAACTAGTTTTTATTACCAGTATATTTTTCAATGTAAATTATTCATTGTAAAGAGTGCTTTCTGTACAACTTATATACAAGTGATAAATATTAATAAGATGAGATTAATTAAAATTCTTCGTAACAATTATCGAATACCTTATTCCATAAATTCTGCTTATAGATGATCATTTAAATATTAATTTTGTAACAGCATAGAAACTTTTAAACATTGTAACATGTAAGAAATATCGTGTTATTTCTTATTATTTAATTGTCAATTTGTTGAAAAAATTTTTTTATTTTTCAATTCCTATATATATCTAAATTAGATTAATTTGGATTTTAATATTTAAAATAGTAAAAAAATTTAATATTTTCGAGCATCATCAATGATGAAAATCGATCGCAAAAGAATGAAATATTATAAATTAATAGATATAGTATATGATATAGATACATATTACAAAGAAAATTTTTATAAACTTCAATTCTTAATTTTCCTTATTCGTGTTAAAATCAACAAAAGATCATAAAGAAATGCAATTAAAATTCATAATGATATTTAATTACAAAATTAAATAACTGAAAAATTACAAAACATGACAAAACATATAAAATTCATAAAACACAAATTTTTTCCTAATCACATCATTCCTAAAAATGAGAATTTAAGTCGTTACGGAAGGAATTAATTCTATTAAAGACGTCACTCTGCCATATAAACACGTCACATCAACAGGGATTCGACGAGTTCGTAGACCGAAGGATCTACGACGCGGAGAAACGGGGACTGTGCTAAGGCAAACGGCTCGCAGACTCTGCGGCAAACAATTCCAATTAACTCAGCGGAATTGGAATAGGGCTCTCGACCGTCTCCTAAATGCAAGGATGTCGAGGACAACGTAACGCGTTCCTCGTTTTTTCTCACTCTTTCGCCTTTTCATATCGTTCCTCGTCTAGAAATTATCTACGTCCATCCAAAAAGTTTGCAAAAACGCATCCGAATTAGAGATTACATTTGACGATAGGAGAAAGAAAAATGAAAAAGTTTGGGAAGAGATCTTTCAACTTTTCTATCTTTATTTATATTTCAATTGGGAAATTTATCGAAAGAAGAGATTTCGGAGATCGTGCTTTTGAAAACAAATAATAGATTGTCGTAAAATCTCTTTTCGTTTTTCTCGCTATTATTATTCTACATCATTCATGATTAAAATATACTTACATATTTCAATAATATTTATATAATTTTATATAAAGGAATATGAAGTTTCCTATAAAGGCAATATCCTAATACTAGAATTTTTACTATTCCG
The DNA here is from genome assembly GCF_048593485.1 of Apis florea. Taxonomy (NCBI): domain Eukaryota; kingdom Metazoa; phylum Arthropoda; class Insecta; order Hymenoptera; family Apidae; genus Apis; species Apis florea. Next base: position 634,966 of record NW_028256772.1, read on the forward strand.
TTTTTCAAAATACTGGTATCCTTGACAAGAAAACAAATAAAAATTTATTTAGATGGAATGAGATGAATGAATATAATGAATAATATATAACGGAAATAGAATCACTTCGTTTAACAAATTTTATTTGTAACTGAACAAATAAACTTCAATCGACATATTAATTTTTACATAATTTTATCACGTAGAATAAATTCTCCAAATATTCCGGAAATTATATTAACTTCCTATAAATAATATCTTATTTGTAATGTATGAGAATTTTTTTTTATGGCTATCTTAATACAAAGCTACAAAATTAAATATAAGCACAATGAATAAATATCTTTTATAAAAGAAGCAGTTATGTATCTCTCAAATTATGACCATTAAAATGCGTAGTAAATAAGAAAAAGAAGTTTCGCAACAATATCTTATATATTCACGTGGCTAGCATCGACATAATTCCTCGATCTTTGTCCATGTCGCTCTATGTGTTTCGGGTGGATGGATGAAAGGCGGAGTCGACATGGTTGTATCCGGAGAGGCATAATTCAATCAGGATCTAGAAAGGGGGATGTTTGTCAAGTATGCTTTCTTTGCACGTGCACCGGGTGAATGGCGACCCGTTGGACCATTATCCGCCGCATAATGCTCGTCATCGTCTCGTGATCGTTGGCCAGGGATAGAGAAATAAAGACAGAGAGAGAGAGAGAGTCATAAAGCACTCTCAGGGGTTGGGCCGTCGCCCTAGACAATGCGGTTCTTGAGCTGCTCAGATATTGAAGACGCCCGAAAGCGGTGTGTACCAATCCCGGTGTGTACCTAGCGTCTAGCCCGCTACTCTACATTATTAAATCTCACCCGTGTGGACCAGACACAGGACGATGCCGTTCTTTCCACGGTTACCGTCGACATCTCGCGACGTGCGTCGAATTTTCAACGAGGACTGATCAGTCCAGCCAACGCATACAGCGATTCGAATCACCGAGAAAAAAACAAAATCTCATTTTTCCATCATATATTTCAATTTTTACATAAAATTGAAATTGAATAACTATATTGTAATAGTGTAGTATAATTAACTCGAGACGTAATACATTAGTGATTTTATTGTTAGCAAATCTTCATAATAATATTTTAAGTTCTTGAAAAAAATTTTTTTATTTAAGTAGAACTTAGATGAAAATAAAAATTTCTTGCATAAAAAATATTACATAGAATTCTATTATATTTTTCATCAATATTAAAAAAGTTATTATGTTAACAAATATTATTTAGTGAAGAGTACTATAATAATATCTATAATATGATATTACATTGTTAATATATAATTATAATAATTTGAAAGCTTAAATTTGGAATTTTTTATTTTTATTTTTATAGAATTCTTTCTAATAAACATTCAAAAATAATTCTATAAAAACGTTCAAAGTTATTCTATAAAAACGTTTTCTTAAAAAGTTGCTAATGATAACCTCTTTTTTTAAAAAAATTTCACAAGAATGGAAATTATATATTATATTCTCTTAAATAAAAAATCTAAAAAACAAAATATATAAATTTGACCAAAATTATTTTAAAAATGAAAGAAAACTATTGAAAAAGAAAATTATGAATGAAATTTATTAAAATTATACGTAAATATCTCATTAAAGTAGAAATTATATATTTTCCTTCTACGTACAGCAAATATTCCATTCAATATTATTTAAAACAATGTCTTGAATCTAAATATGTCTATTAGATTCAAATAGAATTTGTTCACACTGTTCATAAATTGTCAAAAGTATGTAGCATGTTAATATAATATAGTGACACAAAGCATAGGATATCGAAATCTTCTTGTCGTGTTAGATTTTACTATAGATATTTATTAAGATAAAATATATACTTGGAATAACATATTTATAGATAATAACAAATATTCTATATTATTTTAAAAAACGTATAAATTATTGTCTTTGGATGCAATTTATTCATGCTCATGTACCATGAAAGTCACATAACATTGAAACATTTTTACCAGAATTTAAAAGCAATAAAATTATATAATATGTTGCATCTTACATCTGAATTATTTATAATTAAATTTAACTATTAGTAATATATTTTTAATCTTATAAATGTATTATACGAGAAAAATAAGATTTGTTCCGTTAGATTAGTAATTCGAACCAGTGTATAACGTGGTGGGATCTTATCGCTTATCATTGCGAATCAAGTTAGCGGCATAAAAGTTTTAAGGGTATATCTTGAAATACGGTGGTAGGAGTAGCAGCGATAATCGACGATTACGTGGAAAATGGTGGATCATATTAAAACAAACACTTCTCTCGAATGCAAGCATGTGGATATAATTTTTTTTCTTCTTTTTTTCTTTGTTTTCTTTTTTTCGTTACACATGTTCGAATTAACACGTAACAATGAGTGAGGACACCTGTTTATATCACTCTTCGATTGATTTGATGCTTATCCTCAAGGTTATTTTATTTTATATTAATTTTTTTTGTTCACGTGAAAGTGTAATATAAATATAATCTACTTGTAATTAATAAAATATCTTTGTGGAAGTACTAATTTTTGAGATTAAAACGAAATCTATTGATATTGATTCCAGGAAAGATATTTGTTTTGTTTCTAAAAATTAGAATAATAAGATTATTATTCGATTTTAAGAAATCGAAGTACTTTTTGCGTAAAACTTTTATCAATAATGGAAAATAATTCTAGAAACTAATTTTCATGTTGCAATTGTGAACAATTTTACATTTTAATGAAATTATTTCAAACAAATTTCATATTTCTCCTTAAATTATATTTTTTAATTTTTGTAAAAGTTTTAAAGTCATACTTCATAAATTACTTCCATTATAAAGAATTCCTTGTAATCCCTTATATGATATAAAAAAAAATTGGATTTTATGAAATATTTTTTAATTATAGAAATTACTTATTTATTCTAAGTTTCTGCAAATATATAATTTCTTTTCTCTACTGAAAAGAAAGAGTTTTAATTGATCACAATTTTTGAACCGATGAACAAACAAAACAAAGTTTTAAAACTATATGTACTCTAATGTCCTAACTTAACATTTTCTTAAGAATATGTTTGAATATTTCTACATGTCTAAGACGTAAATAATTCACACTTTTTCAAATGTTTCGAATTACTAAGTATAATCTTAACTTTATAACTTAATAATTGCTTGAGACATAAATCAATCTTTATTTTCAAATGGGACAAAACGACCATCTGCTGTCGAAAATATAATAAGGCACAAAACTGGTTTTAAGTAACAATAAGAAAAATCCAATTAGCCGGTAAGAATTACATATGTGTATTCCATTTCTCATTTACTCATGAGCATAATGCTACCTGTTTCACGTAGAGCCACGTATAATTACAGACTAATTCCAGAGCGTCCGCAATCGTGGCAGGTGGCACATAATCGCGGCCTCGTAACCCTCGAATGAGTTAATCCGTGAGACGTCGCGCCGTTTCACGCGACGACGACGACAACGACGACGACGACGACGATGGCTGCAACCAGTGTCATCTCTCGTCGTCCTCCTCATCGTTGTAGACGTCGACAATGTCTACGTGGTTGTCGTCACCGACGCCGGTGAAATCGTCGAGCAAGAGAGGCGACATTTAAAAGTAGCTATATAGGAATGATCCGCTTACCGGGTTTAAAAGTCAAGTGCTAAAAGCGCAATTCATCCCATCTAGCCGGCCAAGAGTGGGAGAGGAAATCGGCCGTAGAAGTTTCTAGGAAGACGATAGGAGAAAGATAGTTGGTTGCTCGGATGTCTACGTCCATCGTTCCGACCATTTTGTTCAACGATTCATTTTATTTCCAGACGCGAGAGAAGTATCGTTCGTTTCTCGTATGAAACTCTCTACCTTCGTTTTTTTCTCTTTTTTCAGATCTCTTCTCTCGCTCTTTTTCACGCTTCTCCCCTCTTCCCCCCTCTCTCTCTCTCTCTTTGTCCCGCGCGTATGTTCGTTTCGCTGGGCCCGTCTCGCGTTCTCGTTTCTGGTTCCTGAGTTTCTATTTTTCTGCCTCTTCCAAGATTGGAGGGTCGACGAAGCGGAAACAAGGGGTGACTGCGTCCTTTCTCTTCTGCACTGGAAGTTTTTCTTCTTTTTTCCCCCTTCTTTCTGTTTGCACGACGCTCGAGTGGCACCGTTTACCAGCGCAGCGTTCGAGGTATACGTGGTAAGTAGGTATTATTGCGACGGTCGTCGGTATGATAAGCTATGAAATTTCGGAAGCCAGAATTGGCTCTTTGAGAAACCCTCGCGCACGTTGTTTGGATTGAGTTTTGTTTGTAGATAGCGTTTGTCATATTTTCTGCTGTTTAAATGTGCGACTACTTTTGCGTGATTACTTTTTCGTCTCGTAATTTGAATGAGTGATCGGTTAATGATAAAAGTCGGTAAAAATGGAATTTTTATATAAAAATTTCTATGACATATTTAAATAAATGTTAGAATTTAATTATCGAAAAATAAACAAGCCAAAAATAATTGGAATAATTTTCGAAATTTTTGCATTTCAATGTAAATAATATATAATAAATAAAAGAAGATATTGCAAAATTAAAATTTGTTTCGGTTATTATATAGAGAGAGAATTTATAGAACTTTATATTATTCAAATCAATAAGATGGTTGAACAGCCACTTAATAAATAATCACTACTTCCCTAATAATAACTTATTGATACATTGTCAAATAGAATATGTTAGAATATTACATACAATTTGTATTAAATAATTCTAATAACAAAGAAAACTACATTTTTTTTTACAAATATATTTATTTATCACAGGTCTAATTTCATACTAAAAAAAGGAAGAAATTATAATTCGTATAAAATTTAACAGGTAGAGGATATTATTTTTTCATACAATAATTTATATTTATTCTATATATTATATATTTTTATATATTTTATATTATTACATTGGATAAAAATATATATTATATAAAAATTTCTATAATAGATATCGTATATTTCTTATAAATCTATATAATTAATTCGTTTTACAATTTCGAGGAAAAGCGATTAATGAAAATAGCGAACAATTCTTATACTTCTTGATAAGGAGCGAATGAGTAACGTGAGCGATGTGGATAGGCTACCATTGCATTCGCAAACTCCTCCTTTAGCGATTTATCAGCTTCGATATGTTGTATACATTTATACGATGAACCATGATAGAAATCTTTCTTTTATTACCATGAAATGGTCGTATATCGATTAATAAAGCAATTTTTAGATAAATTTATTGAAATTCTAATTAAAATCAATCAGGCAAGTTTGATAGATCTAGACGTTTCCGCGAATTGGGCGGCGCAATCTTGCACGAATAACGATAAACGATTATTGATAAGAGTATGTACATTATTTACGAAGTACATTATTTACATTATTCTGCGAAATCTTTCTCACAATGATCGATTGTATGATTGTTTGAAGTGAAGATATATTAGCTATAAATAAATATTTCCATATAATCCAATATATCCTTATTTTTTAACGAAGTCTCTTGTAATTACGTTTTATATCTCATTTTTTTAATATAAAAATTCTTATCAAGTACTATTAAATGATACGAAGTTTGATGTTTGATTTAAAATTAATTAATTATATTTAATTATTTAAATAACATATACTATGTTATAATAAATACTATGATGTGCAAATTCTTTTTATTATTTAATCATTGTGTTATAATAATGATTTCATAATAGATAATGATTTTTGTGATTATTGAGGAAATTGTTGATCAATTTGATGAAGAATATAAAAAATTAAAGGATTATGATGAAAAATGAATTATTTATTTTAGTTATTTCTTATAAAAATATGAAAAGAAGGGAAATTGTATTTTCTGAAATCTTTTTAAATGTAATTGGATTGATTTAAATAAAAAATCTACATCTATATATTTGTATATTTTATTTATCTATATGATAATTTAATAATATAAATTGATTTTGATTGACATAGTTAAGAAAAAGAAGATTTTGTGAAATGATTAAAAAAGAAAAAAAATTTTTATGCGTCAAGAATGAAATGAATAAAAGAATTAACTGTAGATTTGTCTTATATATTAATATATATTAATATGTGCTATAAATTTTGTTCTAATTCTGCTTATAGATAAAAATAGAACAAAAAGTGAAAATTCGTAAATTTTAATTCTAAATATATAAGTATAGAAGATTATAAATTCTCATATTAGAAAAAGAATCTTTAAATAATTAATCAATTATTTTAAATGTAAAAGAAATTATATTTTTTAAATTCCAGTTTAATATTAATAATCGAATTTTATGAACAGAAAAAATTATTATAATCTTATACAAAATATAACAAAATATATTCAGATTCTCTTTATATATTCATACATACTGTATGAAAAAGAAACCGCAGAAAATACAGAAAAAAAACATGACAAACTATATTCAAGAAAAGATAAATTTGAATTATATTCACGAAGAATAGACACAATTGTTATGAAATTTTCTGTGAACAAATTGATATGTTTTGCAATTATATACGAAAATAAATAAAATATGTTTAAAAAACCATGAAATTAAAAAATATTGTGCAAAAGAGACATATAAGATAGATATGCTCCATATCAACCAAATTTCTGATATTATTCAATTTCTGATTTCAGTAATTCTTTTTTCCGATAATGTAAAAATTACTAATTTTATGCCATTTAAAAAAGTAAATATTCATTAATATAAAAATATCAAACATCTTCTAACTTTCAGGATATTATTCCAATCATTCCTTAAACTTTTCAAATTTGAATCAATCTTTCACGTGATTCTTACCTCGAATAAATCTATATATATACACCATCTAGTCATCGTACTTGATTAAGCTATTTACCAAGAGGTAAATCGTTCGTGCACAAATTTCAGTCGTTGTCAAATGTGATCGTGGCTTAAATCTTGAAACGGCCGCTTCGAGTCAAACGACATCTATGCGTCTGCAGTGCTATAGTAAGACAGAGAGCAAGAAATAGAAGGGGTTTGGAGGGAAGTGGGTACCCAGGGATGAGGGTTGCCAGGGTGAATTACATCCACCAGGGAGGGTACCGATGTTGTTAGAATGCTTGAGAGTAGGTCCCGTAATCAGCAGTACTCGCTGCCTCTCCAATTCGAGTCGAATTCACAGCCGAATCACGTCGTTATTTAACGAGATTATGTCGTTAACCGACAGGATGCAGCCTCGGCCGATGTCGATCGCGATATGAAATTAAACTCGTACATTTTTTCCCTGATTAACGAGCGCTGGATGCGTAATTGCATTTACGCTTTCCATACTCCCTGTTTCGTCGAGTTGCTTCGTTGTTTGCCGGTTATTCGATCGATCAATTTTCGTTGATGCAATCGCCTTGAAAAATAAAATTTTGCCGAGTTGTAATCGTTCGATTGCGACGAATTGAATAGAAATTATAAAAGTTACTGTGATCAAATATAATTAAATATTTTTTATCAATTCGAAGAAAGCAACTCCAAGAATGGAACCTAAGAATTCGAGAGTTGAATTTAAAATATAAAGAAAATTGATGATTATTTACTCAGAGGGATAAGATAGATTTAAATCACGTGAAAGCCAAAGCTATTAATTCCATTTAGTCTATTATCTAGTTTTGAAAAAATTGAATAGTAAAATTATTCAAATTCTTTATTTTTTTACAAATTTTTTTCTTCAATGTCAACAATCTTTATTACAATAATTATGTAATTTAAAATTTTGAAAATTATTTAAAAAGATGATTTCTATCCATATCAAGATCAAAATCGCTAGAATCAATTCTCATAAACTCATATACTTATAATTACTATTACATCTTAATTGATCAGATAGATTGTAATATTTCACCAACAATTGCGAAATCTCTTGACGGAACCAAAACTCTTGCGAACAGTTATTGAGAGCCAATAACCACTTGCTATCGTTCTCTATTCTTTCAGCTCACAAATTCTCTATCCTTTTCAAAGATAATTCGATCCTATACCTCGAGGTGTTCACTCAATCCCATCCCATCTTCACATCGAAATAACATCCATCGATCTATCGTTTTCCTTGATTCAGCCATTAACGCGTCCACTCGACTTGCTTTTCCTTTATCCCTTCATCCCCATTCATCTCCACGAATTATAGTGTCCGGAATAAGTCGATAATAAGAGGTATGTGAAACATATCCAAGATTCCAAAGGGTTTCTCTGCGATCGGGACCAGCCCCCTAATGAATTCATCGACAACAGCATCTAATGTCTGCCTTCGAATGACTGAATTTCGTGCGTGCCTCTTACGACTTTGGGATCGGAATGCCATAATGGAGGCTGCCTTCGGAATATTGGAACATGACAGAGTCGATGTCGGGACACGAAGAGAGAAGAACACCTTTTCGAGGATGTTTTCGAAACACGACTAGCGTGAGTTTTAAAAATACATAATAAAATCGATTCTGCAATGTGATAGGATGCTGAAGTGGAATAAAGAAGGAAAATTAGATGCATCCTTCGAGGATGGAATACGTAAGAATCACGCTGGAGGGAGGATTGACGGGGGTGTAATTTACGTAATGGAATAGAAAGACGCGAGGTGAACGAGAAGAATGCAAAAACGCGATAGACGTTCCATTTAAATGGCTTCTTGTTTACCCTCGATTTTAACCCAACCTGGTAGCCAACCTGGATTCGATTCTCGTTGCCTCGCGACTCGCCAGCCGATTTAAGCGGTGAATTTATCGCGACCACCCGGTCCGCGTAACGAGAGGGTGGAATGCATCGGGATGGCTTCTTGCGGCGTAGTAGGGTCGGATACGCGGAGTGGAGTTTAATGAGATAGTTATATAGGTGTTGCGTGTTCTTCGGTTGCTTGAAAATGTGACTTTGGGCTCAGAAAGTAATTGCATCGATATGAATTTTCCATACATTGGATCATTTTATTTTTTGTAATTTTACAATGAACATTTTGATAATTGATCTAGTTTTATATCTTTTCTTTATTCTTTTTTTGTGTACATAAGTATTATAATATTTTATTTTTATTTTTATTTTAGATAGGAGGTAAATTTTTATTATTCCTATATACAGAAATATATAACTTAATGAATTGAATATATATATATATATATATAGAAATAATGAATTCTATTTCATATTTCTAAAGATATAAATTCAATTTCCTTATAATTGGACGGTAATTGTTTATTTATTTCATATTTTCCGAAGATGTTCAAAATTACATCTTATCATTGGTATGATTGCTTTTCCAATACTTTTCGTTCCTTGAATATTTATTATATTTCGAAAAAGAATCAAATAGAATATATTTTATATAAATTTTTGTCATTGGTTTCAGATATTGGATTAATTTCTAAAATATTAGAAGAACATCCTGAATGTACGACTACAATGTTCAATGTAAAAGAAAGAAGTTCTGAAGAAAAAAGAAAAATTAATTCTTTTGGATACAGAATGAGCGTGTGACTTAGTGGCAAAGCACTGTGCGCGGAGTTTCTACGAGGGTGGAGAATTCATGGGATAATTCCGTGTTCGATACACTGTGCGCGCTTAAGGCTGCGATGTTACTGGCGTCACATAAGCGTAATACCGGATAAGCTGCAATAATGCAGAACCACTGTGCGTGCATGCAAAAGTAGAATGGTTCCTGCTGCTCGGCAACTTCAATAGCCAAATGTCGTGAAGTGTTATTATTGCAGCGAAACAGATACAATTCTATTCTTGCAAATCCATGAAAACTTTTCTCGATTTCTTGTCTAATTGCTTCTTAATTGTTAATCGTGAAATTGTTGGTTTATAGTCTAATGACTCTTAAAAGTTATACGTACATGTTGTATATGTATCGACGATGAAAAAAATATCTGTTTTTCTATTTTTTTCGTTACAAAAGTATAAATATATGAGATTATAAATCTTTGGCGACAGAGAACATACGAGATAGGGATTCAATCATAATAATTATGACAGAAATTTTAACAATAATAATAATTCTCAATTAGAAAAATCTCTTCTGTATCAAGCAGCAAGTAATTTTTTATTATGAATATCCATATTGAAATGTCATATTATTATATACATTCGAATGCAAAAACCGTACGATAATAAATACGTTATATTATACGTAGCTATCATTAATGAAATAGATATTTTAAAGAAAAAATCATACAAAACTTTGTATGTCATTAAAAAAATTTGTTTATTTACAAATTGGTCAAAAATGAATATTTTTCAGATTGATTAATAATTAATAGATAATTAGTTTATCCTATCGTGATAAAATTAATTTTTACTTTCTCATAACTATTCGCTTTTAATATAATTTATATATGTTTCTATTAATTGATGATTGATAGATTCATAATCTTTTTCAAATTTACAGCAAATATAATTACATTCATATTTAATAAAAAGGAAAATTTCTTGATCACGATAATAATTTTATTATATCTTTATTATATATTTTCACAAACACATTAACGAGATTTAATATTACCTTTTCCATCAAAATAATATACGTGACTAAAATAATAATTACTATCATAAAATTAAGTCCACTCTTTCAAAAATTAAAAGCTTAAAAATATTTTTCGCAAAAACAAACGTCTTCCTTTGCCAGGAATTAATGAATGAAGGGGAAAAAATGCTAAAACAATTTGCAGATAGCTCGATATTCTCGATTCGGGCTCCGACTATTAACACGAAATTTGAACGAGTGGAGGGACATCCTGTAATCTACCTCCTGTAATCTCCAAACGAAAAAGAAAACAGAAGAAAGATACGAGCCGTGAACCGCCATAATTTAGCACAGTATTACGAGAATACTAAATTCCCGGTTACTTTATCTCCTTGCGAGCTTTCTTAAAGAATGTTTACGATAAAGGGGTTGAGCCTTTGTCTTCGCGTTTCCAACATTACTTCGAAATTACCGCGACGCCTCGACCAGATTCCTCCCTACCTTTGTCCTCGAGGTGTATTTAAAACAATACCGAGTAATCGTCGGTGTTTCCGCCCTCTGAGCACGAAGGATGGACGAGGGGGAATTCTGAAGACGCTTTAAAGGGTATATCGTCCGAAATTAAATCGTAAAAACGAGGGAAGGGGGACGACGGTTCCGGAGGTGGAGGTACCGCGACAAAACCGCGGCATAAAATGACGAGAACAATGAAAGAATAAAATCCCTCCGCGGGAGTAATTAGCGCGAGAAGCATTAAGGAGACACGGGGCAATTTCGACCGGCCATTTTTCATGGTAATCTCCGCCATTCGCGTCCACCGACCGACTCGAAACGCTGTCTTCTCGTTTCGTCTCGTGGATCGATCGCGAGAATCATCAAGGATAAGCAAGGAATTAAAGGAAAAATGATAAAAATTATTTGAGATTTTTCTTAATCGTAATTGCGTCTACGAAAGATGAACATTGTTCTAAAAGGTATCTTAAATTAAGAAAACATAGATATGTTGATAGTATTTCTCACTTAATCAAGTTAACTTAGTAAATAAATTAGATATTTTTGATTAGAATATAAATAAACATATGAAAGATTATATAATAATAATTATTTTATTTATGCTTTGTTATTTCGATCCGGAAGCTATGGTATATAATAATAAAATTTATTTATTATAAAGTTTTGTTGATAACAAAGTTCTATTTTAAATAATCAGGAACAAACTCCAAAAGTTCAAGAGCATTCTAATAATTCAATGTGTTCTTTTAATGCGGATTGTTCAATGATTCAAATAATTCGAAAGTTCAAAACGTTCTCCTTTTCCCTCGAATTTTATAAACACTCGTGCCCTACTCATGAGATATTCTTAATATTCATTTTGGAAGATTGCATGTCTTTGACAGAACACATCAGTGCAATATCTAATGCAAGGAAAAGAATTAGGCTGAAAGACTATACCGTCCATAGAGTTTACTGTTCTTAAAAAACTTTCACGAATATTTGTAATAAATTTTAAATAAATAATAAATCGATCGTAGAATGATTGTCAAATTGATCAGATTGAAAAATGTTGTCTGAAATCCAGATATCATATTCGAAACCACGCCAAAATGTTACTAAAAAAATATATAATTCTAAGGATTCTCTAAATTCTTGTTTCAAAAACGCATCATCTATATCCTCTATTTAGTGTCTTAATGTTTCTCATTTATATCGTAAAGAAATTAATTTGAAAATAAATGAATTATCGAAATAAATAAAAGAAGAAAATAAGGAAAATATATTATAAATATATTAAATATAAATAAAAATAACTTTTGATAATTCCAAATTAGTGCAGTTAATTCTTATATATTCGATACTTTTAATATTCGAAAAAAAATTATTCCTTTTTAAAAATTCCGTTTTCTACGAATACTTTTGTCCTTCACTCTAGATATATAAAATCTCGTCTCTATTTGGAATTCCGTGTTTTAACAACGCAATTATGATTTTAATGATGTCAAAAAAATTACTTAACTGTTGCCCTTATAAAATTATTTCGACAAAACGCACTTTTCCTTAAAATTATAAAACATTTAAGAATTTAAGTGACACGAATCAAGTAATAAAAAGCCAAAAATTGTTGTTATAAAAATCAATACTCGCAGAATATAATTGACCGATAAACCGATTCGAATAATCATTGTAATTCCGAAAAGATCAAAGACTTTGCAAAAGATCGGTTAAAAAGTGCGCCAGATCGAACTGGAAACGACTCCCGACAAATTGAATTAAACGGGGGCCGTTTGTCGCGTTTTCACGGTGAATTTACCTTTCGATTCAATCGCATATTCGGTAGACCGGAATTAAAACAACGCGTCACTCGTAATTCCTCGAGTTTTCAATTGAAATTTAACGAATATCGCGCTCGGTCTATGAGAATTTCACCCGCGAAAGGAAATTTCCAGAGGACTTCCGGTTCCCGTCAATTGTTCCCCTGGCTTGGACAAGGCTTCTCGAGAAGTACAGGCGCATAAATTTCGCCTGAACGGCATCAGACCGGGAACGATTTTCAGTATTATCCGCGCGAGCGAAGGATAATCCGGATTTGCGCAATCGGCCCTCAGCTGCAACGGTTCGGCAACCGGATCTGCAAACCGGCTCGGATAATAACTAGCTGCTTATCGGACGTTTAAGACGATTTTGAAACGCTACTCGAAGCGTCGTCTCTGAAACGCCGACGCCAGAAATCGGAAATGATTCAGTGCGCGCAAGGAACGTCGATGGATTCGATCCGAGACGTTATTAAGATTACGCCTCTCTACATTTCTTTCTCTCTCTCTCTCTCTCTCTCTCTATTTTTTTTCTTTAAATAAAAAATGATAAATAATGCTCGTTGGTTTAGTTATAATTTTATGTTAATTTCTCGTTTATTATAGTGAAGTTGAAATTGTTTTTTTTTAAACTATATTTATACATACATATAGAGAGAAGATTAAAAATAAAAAAGAAGCATACGCTTCAGTATAAAGTATAAAGTATAAAGTTCTGTAAAGACAACATTAAGTTACGATTGTTTTAAGCAAATTTATTAATTTAAAAGTATTTCATTGAAGGAAATATATTTTCATGCTGAAAAATGTAAATTTTTACTTTAAGTTTTTATTATTGTGTACTGATTTTTGTGAAATATTATTAATTTTATATGAAAATACAATATATATTGTTAGAATTATTATTTAAAAATTCAACGTTTGAAATATACAATATTATATTATTATATACATATATGTGTTATATATATATTCTTATTATATACATATATATTCCTTTGATTACATGTATATTTTTATGATATTCTTACGATCTAAATTTACAATTAACTGATAGATGAACGAATTTTTTTAAAATACTAATATTGACACATATTTTTCCAAAAGTATTTTATTCCGAAAAATGTTTTAGAATAATTATTTTATAATAACTTATTGTTAGATGATATTGATATGAATGACAATAATAATTATTGACATATCATTATAATTTTCACATGATTATAATATTGAAATATTTTATTGTTACAAGTATATACGTAAAAATAAAAAAATATTTAATTAATATTTTCATAAGAATCATTAATAAGAAAAGAAATGAAATTAATCTATGAGTAATTCATTTTTCTTACTATGAAGTAAATTCTCGCCCATTATCCATTTTTTTCTGGACTATGAATTGTGTTCATGACCAAATGTCATATTATTAAAAATATATTATGTATTATATATATTACATTTCACTACTTATTAATATAAATGTATCATTAATAAGTCTCATTTATTATAAATTTTTACAAATGTAACTTAATTTCATCAATACATTTTTTATTTTTAATATAATTTATATATAACTATTATATACATATATAGCTATTTGCATAATGATAATTATATACTTTATTTTTTTATCTGCAAAATCTGGAAATATTTAAATAAAATTTTGTCTCTCGCAAAAAAATTCTTTCTCTAATATAATTTATTTTAAACATTTTTGACTTTTAATAAATCATGCTTACTATAGATATTTATATGAATCTATCAGAAGAAAGACACATTTATATAACTAGGCTATATATGTCACTAGTTATAATTTTTCTTCCAATCAATAAAAATTCATGTAAAAGAAATTTTCTTTTTAAAATAGATAACTAATATTATAAATTTAGAAATAATTTTGAAAATATAACTAATATTTAATGCATTAATTTTTTGCTTATTTTTTTATCACGGATACAATATATTATTATATAACTAAAGAAATACGGTAATTCAGATAATATAAGCTTAGCTAGATATAAATGAATAATATAAATGAAGTTTCACTGTATAAAAATTGTTTTTCAATACAATGATAAATGAAAATTATTTAAATCGAATAAAATCGTAAAGTTTTTTTTTTTTATTATTATTATATTATTCACACGTTTGCGAACAATGCAGTTACAATTTATCGTGGAAATTAACAGTCGTTAGCATGTGTAATTAACACGACCGTTCCGAATGCGGTTGAAAATCGTTGATGAAAATCCACGTGAAAGTATCGTTAAAAATTGAAGCGATGCCCGCGATGCAATTTCAAATGTAAATTACGATCAGCCAGTGGAAAACGCCGCTACGCACCGCTTCACTTGTCAGTTCGCATAATCGTTTCGTCGACCACTAACTCCTTTCCTGAAAACTGGTTTTTTCGCTTTTGACTTTACCTTCTCTCTTTTTTTATCGGCAATCGCTATGGAACTGACGTCCAAACAATGACAAAAATCATAAACCTTTTTTTAATAGAGATCTTTTTCTAGATATTTTTAAAATCTGAAAATTTGAATGATTCTTCATAAAACAAAAAGTTTTCAAAATTTTTATTCTCTTTTATCGAAATGTATTTTTAGAATATTTTTAACGGAGTAAGAAATTTTTAAAATATAAATATTGAAAATTTTATTTTCATAGAATTTAAAATTTCGAAATTTAAATATTAAATAACTTTTTTGAAATTTTTCTGATGGGGCAAAAAAATTTTCGAAATTTGAATATTAAAAATTTTGTTGGATGAAAGAAGATAGAAATTCAACTACTTATAAAAACTGCAATGATTTTCGATTGACAATCATTTCGTTAATTCTAAAGATAGAATTACATTTTCAACTTACATTTATATGATTTCATTTATATCATTCACCCCCCTCCTTTTAATTTATATCTCAATTACCTTGTATTAATTTTCACCATTAAATAATTTATTCAAAACTTTATGTTCAACCTGATATATTATTATTTCACTTATAATTATTTCATTCGTAATTTCGAGGAATTAACCACTAATGAATTAATGAATAAATTCGAAAAGCAAGAAGCTGATATTACAAAGTGAATCTTAAATAAACTACGCGATGACCCATGATAAGTTTCAAGATCTCTGTTGCGATATTTAACAAAGCTTCGAAGTCTCGGGAGTAACGGGCATATACATTCGCAAACTGCATCTTAAGTCCTTCAATAATATCCGATACAAAGGACAGAATTAATTCACTTTAGAAATTACGATCGACGGTAAGATTAGAACGGACTTAGAACTCCGTCGAAGAACTTGGACTCGTTAAACTTACTCTTCTCCGCCAGTATCAATATTTGCAAGTGAAACTAGGTAAACGTTCGAAATCTTTGCAGAGTTGGGGGAGGGAGGTGAACCGTCGCGCGTTAAAACTTCGTTAAGCTCCATTAAAGTATACGGTGAGTTAACCCTCGTATCCGCGCCCCTTCAGTCACATACCAAGACCGGAACTTTAAAGTCCCGATAGAATTAATTATAATTATCGTGCTACGAGAGTTTGACGCGCTTCCTATTTCGCACCTGCGTCCTCCGCTCTTCTGCAGTATGATCCAATGGAAATTAAGCCGAAAATACATCATGCCGCATGCACAAAATTGAAATTCTATAACTAGACTTTTGAGAACTATACTAACAAATATAACGATAAGTTATATTTTTCGAGATTCAATTGTATATATATATATACTATTTTCCATTTTTTTACATATCTGTAATTACTTATTGCTCTCGAGATTTATAATCATGCTTATTCAAAGCTTGTTCATTTTTTGCACGAAAAAATTTCCATTATCATTAACTCCTCATTAAGTTTAAAAGAATGACAAGAAGATTGTCATTTTTTAAAACAATTTAGGCAACACTTTCAATCGTATATTTTTTATACATTTCAATCTTCCTGGAGCGCAATCCTTGATCCCAAGGGTGACATCCAATCCAACAATTGATGACAACCAACCTCATCCTACATTCGAGAAATTTATAATCTTTGTTCGATGCTGAGCACCAGTTTAATCCAAGGAATTTTCCTCTTATCAATCGATCTTATTGATTATTATCGTATCCTATCGGTAAACTGTTATTCCGTAATTGAAAGAGATTTCTGAAGGCGTGAGTTTTTTCACCAAAAAATAAAACAAGAGAGATTTAATTAATACTTCGTTGTGAACGCGTCGTATTTTGATACGACAGAGTTTTCTTCATAACTGTGCATCATGCTGTGACACCTTGGACACGATTCGACATTGAGAGACCCAATTCTCGTTATAGACACGCATTTCAGTAATACAATTCATTTATTGTTAAGAAAATATATTACCGATTGTAAGTATTCATGTATATACACATGTTGAGTTTGCATCCATTACTATCGCGTACGAATAATATCAAATAACAGATTCATTAATATGAAAAAATCTAAATGTTTTAATATTGATCCCTGCAATTTTCCTGCTTTATTGATAAATTAAAAAAAACTTAACTTGAGAAAAAAGTTAACTTGAACAGTATAAGTGGAGATTATTATCCAAATTTTTCTGAAAAAATTTAGATTAAAGAGAGTTTCAAAGAAGCAATTCTTCTAAGACCTTTTGCCAATTATATATATATTTGTTAAAGCTCTTAAAAAGGCAAAATAATTTTTCTATCGCAATGTTTATAATTCTTGATCTAAACATTCTCTAAAGAACATCGTTATTGAATAATTATTACTTATTCTTCAAGGAATAGAAAAAAAACATATATTATGTCATATTGTTTTTTTCATTCACTACAGCGAGCAACAAATAGTTCTTGTATTCTGTAAATTTTACAAAATGTAATATACGTCCTTTCCGTAGATATCTATTCAATAAATTACACTCGATATCGATAATAATCAGATGTCACATCTATGTTTGTCTTTCATCAATTAATTAATATTTCACCGAACGAATGAGTATGAGGATGGATCGCGCAACGTCATATCTGCGACATCAAAGCCGACTGAAAATTATAGTCGACTTCAATTTCAATTAAGCAAAAGTATCCTAAATCTCGATTCTACTTCTATGTTATTTACTTCATAACTTGTTAACATTAATATCAATATACAAACATATTTTACACCGAAAAATATTTATAGGCCCTGAGATAATAACGATTTTAAATTACTTACTTTAGTTCTTTTAGTTATTAGCTATTTTTTTTTTAATTTATATAAAAAAATCTCAGCTATATTTATCTAGACTTATAACATACGTCGATCAAAAATCGCTGGTTTATATTCTATATTAATTATTTGTCGAATGAGGTTAAAAAACATTACTTTAGACATAAATGTAAAAAAAAAAAAAAGAATTTCCCAGTGACCTACTTAATCTCGCAAAATCGACAACAAAAAAAGTTGCCATCCCGGAAACATTTACGAATATGCACATGTATTTTAGACGCTCTTCAAGACAACTTGAGTGTTCACCCAGAAAGCAAGGATGACGATACAAAGTTGTAAGGGCGCAATGCGTATATCAGCGTATATATTCTCCCCTATCGTGTATATTCGAGGCATGCTTTCGCAAAAATATAAAAAGAGATTGCATGGTTGATTTATGTAAATACTTTTGGCCCGCGGATAAACGAGTTCTTGTCGAGGCGTAGGTTCTGAAAGAGGCCTGGGTGAGTGGAAACCTCGGACGGTGAGGGAAAGACGGATAGGCAAAAGAGACGGAGGGCCAAGGGAGCTGGTAAAGGCTTAGGAAAGAGGAACGCCCGACGGGCATTCGAGGAGTAAATATTTTTCGACGTCGTCACTCGCGAGGGATTCGCGAGAGTTTATCGCATTTCGCGCCCAGCTGCCTCAACTGCCGTGAATCAGCCAAGAAGGTTGCTGTTCAAACGAGACGAGCTGTCACATGGAATAAGGGAAGAGAGAGATAGAGAGAGTTGAAACTTGAGAAATCGGAACGGAATGCAAGCTTTGGTATGTATACGCTCATCCGGACATATTTTATCAACAGAATTCAGTCAATTTGAGAATCGATGAATTATATGTTGTAGTTGGAAAAATAATTCTTGATACGTGTCAAGAAATTTACGCGATTTGAGTTTCGATGTTTTTTGAGCTGATTTCGATCGCGTTTTAAGAGTCGACATTTTTTTTTTTTTTAAATAAAGATTTAATTTTATTATGCAGATATTTGATGTGTTTGATTTGTTTTGAAAAAAATTTTGATAATAAAAAAATAAATCTTAATAAAGTATTTTTACTTTTATCGGAATTTTGTTTTGCAAACTGGTTATCATTATATATTTTTGCAATCAAAATTATCAGAATAATAATTTTAGACTATTTAGAAAAACCAATATGAATAATATTGTTTTATTTTATCTCCATTTTGTAATGAAAATTTTTGATATAGATTTGTTTTACAATTTATTAATTTCAGTTTCAATTTGAGATCTTGAATATGAACAATTATTGTAATGATGTTGTCACAATTCGATCTTATCTTCCAGATCTTAATTTTTATGATTTGTTTTTATTTCCAAAAATTAAAAATTGTTGTTTCCATGATTAAAAATATTAAAAAATGTCAAATGAATGTTATAAACGTTAAATGAATATTATAATACAAATATGAATACGAATTTCCAACATTATTTTAAAAAGTAAGATATCTCGATCAATATATTACTCTCTAGAGGAAGGAAAGAGATTATTTAATTTTTCTCAAATGTCAAAAAAAAAAAAAAGGTTTATTAAATATATATAGTATATAATTCACAATCTCATTATTTTCAGACCACATTTTTGACATTGAAAAATCACATTTGTTAGTGGAAAACAATCAGTGATTGATAATGACAAATTTTACCGTCAGTCCTGTATAATGATAAATTTCTTTCCGGCAATTCGCCATTTTAATCTACCGTTTACAGCTACTTGGCAATTTGAAGCATTATACGCATTATTCCATTTTTCGTATTAAGCCACTGTTCGATCCATGACATTTCATTAAAATGACGACAAAATATAGTTGTCGATGAAATATCGGTCATTATTTCCGTAATTATTTTCAGCATCAGAATTAATACAGTGTGGAGTAATGCAGGAACAATCATCAGGAATCGCAGTTCACCAGTTTTTGAAGAGATTTAATAAAATTCGTTTGTATTTCACATCGTATTCTCTGTCATAGAATTTTGCTTAAAATATACAATTTTAAAAGTGAACATATAATTCGGGTCTATTATATACGAATCATAAAATACGAAATATTGTGTCGTAAAATTTAATATGATTAAATATCGATAGATTACAATATTTATGTGTTATAAATTTTTTACGTATTATTAAATTTAATTTTTTCTTTTTTCAAAAAAGAAAAAATCTAACATAATAAAAAACGCTACTTATCATTATTTGAGATAAACATTATTAGATAATATACTATCTCATTATCTTATCGTTGCACGTGAAACAAAACAAAAACTGATTTTTGATTAACACAATGATTATAGATTCGACGAATTCAGCAAAAAATAATTTACTTGTGAAAAGATCAGTTTATGCTTTTTTCCTTATAGATAAATCTTTATTGGATTCATTTATGAGCATTATTTATTATTTTAATTTTCTCATTAAAAATTTATAATAAAATATATTATAAGTTAAAAATCAAAAAATTAGAAACTTAACAAGCTTTTTCATCAAAATATACTTAATTCTTTTAGTATTTAATATAAGTATATATAATGTAAGTACTTTAATATAAAGTATTTAATATATTTTTAATACATAGTTTTAATATAACACGGTGCAAAAATTATGATAGATGTTTGATAATTTTGATGGTTTCTTTATAATATATATGGCTTAATAAGCTTAGACAATTTTCATATAATATCAATATTCCATTTTTTTTTATATTTTAGCATTTCTTTGAATTATTTCCATTTTTCATTAATATGATTTTTATTATTAATCGTGTTATAAAGTTGATTACATAATCATTTTAAATATACATATTACGTGAAATAATTCAATAATCTAACTTCAAATTATTCTCTTATAATATGTAGAAAATATTGACTTATTAAATTTTCTTTCTTCGATTGATTGATGATTCATAATTATGATTATTACAAAAAATTATATAATATGATATTAAACAAATTATTATTTATTATCAAAAATTAAATATATTTTGTGACGAATTCATTTTATTGTTATATTTTATTTTATTTTATATGAGAAATAACTCCCATAATTTTTCTTTGAAAATAGATTTGTAATTTGTTCAATCATTTATAAAATTATTTGTCAATAAGAGAAATTCGATATCATAAAATTATAAAAACATTGAAAAAATATTTTTTTGTAACAGAAATAAAAATTTTTAATGTTATATTAATTAAAAGATAAAAATAATCGTAAGCAATGTGTCATATTATGTGATCATCAATAGATTACAATATTTACGTATTATAAACTCTTCAAATTTTTTGTTTCATATGTCAACACAAGAAATAAACATAACATAAAATAAAAAATACCATTTATTATTTTAAATTATTAGATAATAATGGTTATAAAAATTATTAGATAATACGTCACTTTATTATCTAATCGTTGTGCAAACAAAATAAAGCAATACGAATTGACCGATAATGTGATATAAAATGCATTGTAAGATTAAAATATACATGAGCGACAACGTAACATCATTTAATAGTACTTTTTTTATCTATCGTAAAATTGGAAAAGTATTAGAATCCAAATTCTTCCAAATTAAAAATTTAAAAAATTAAATATTAAATATCATATGTGAATATATCAGTTTGTCACAAAGTGATAAATATAAAAATGTTATATATACCTTGCATATTGTTTCCATTATTTTTAAACAATGAAAACGACATTATAAATATATAAAATTTCGATAATACAATTTGTAAATTAATCTATTTTCCATTATATTTATTTTTTATTATTGCGTCAATTTGAAATAAATTGAGAAATAAATTAATTTAAATGTACCAATCATTTTTTTAAAGATCTGTAATTGTAGGTTGTATAACTATATTTAACTTTGTTTTATAAAATTATTTCATCCTACAATATGTTTTATATTATTTATAATTTTTTTAGAAAGATTATTACTTTTAAAAATTAACTCACAATAACAAAAAATTGAATCAGTAAACTTAAGTTTAATTCATAAAAAGAAACTTATATTAATTTATATTTATACTATTATTTACATTTATTAATATTAATTATTAATTATAATGTATTTGCTTAAATTAAAATATAATTATAGATAATATATTTATTTATATACAAAATTATTATTATTATATTTATTATTATATATTAAATATTATAAATTTTAAGTGCAAAAATATTTAATTAATATTAATATATTTTAATTATTTAATATATTCAAAGTTTAACTTATATATTACAATTAGAGCGCGGATTTTTATGCAAATATATACTTTTTTATTACATATGGATAAGTAATATAAATGAATATGATATATATTTTTCTTCTGATGTTAATTTTATTTATATCACAGTTGAATATTATAAATAAATTTAACCATATTCTAAATAAAATTTTTGGTTATAATATAATATTAAAGCTCGAAAAATTTTTAGTTTATCTGTAGGAGCAAGAGAATAATATATCGAAACAATATATTACATAATAAAACAATTAGTCTAATAGAATAACAATTCTTTTTATAGAAAAAAAATTTTTTTAGCTCAATTTTTTCAAATAAACAGTAATAGTTCAACAAAAAAATATAATAAAATTTTTAATAAAAATATAATAAATATAATAAAATTTTAAATAATATTATAATTATATATAGTATTAGTACATTTGTCATATAACGAATATATTAATACCATAATTAATACATAATTATAATTAAATTTGAATTATTGATTCTGAAAGCGAAATAAATGAGGGAATAGTAACGAAGACAGAACAATTCCATTTTATTTCCGTCTTGCTTCGTCTAGTGTAAATTCCAATTCTTTGTAAATTAATAAATAAATTTCTAACATTTTTATATAACGACTTTTGTTTTGATTTTAGATTCTTCAAAAGTATCCTACAAATATAATTAATATTTTGTACACATATAGATATTTAAACTATGTAATAAAATTATTGATATCTTGTACTACATAGTTTGATATATATACTTTGAATAATATTTTTTATAATTAATAATATTTTTTCATATTATTTGAATATCTGAACATGTGTTAACTGTATAAAAAATCGCAGTTTAATTATAATTATTTCAATATTTATATAATTCAAGATATATAAAAATTGAATAATGAAATGGTATTATAACATAAATAAGTATTTATGTTTATAAATAATTTTTCTTTCTAATTTACCTATTATATTAACATATATAAAATGATTTATATATAATATATAATGATATATAAAATTTAAAATAAGATATTTAATTTAAAATAAGATAATTAAAGTGACATCAATGAAAAATATTAGTAAAATATTTACAAGTTATAACAATTGGTAAGGGAAATCATTTGAAATGAACTGAATTTATTGCATTGATTGTAATAAAATGATTGCATAAATAATTGTTAATCTTTTGCTAATATTTGTAAAAATTAGTGAATAAAAAATTTCATAACTTTGTTTCGTCATTTTTATGTTTGATTCAAATTGTAGTTTGATGAAATTATAATAAATTTTAATAAATCATAGAGTTAAAATGCCTAACGAAAATGTTTATATAATAAATTTATATTGCAATTGTATAGAAGATACGAAAAATTATAAATTTTAATTTGTATTTATATTTTTTCTATTTATATATTTATATTATATATAATTTATATATATAATAATACATATTTATATAATTATTATATATTTATAAATATTAATTATTACTAATAATTTAATTTTCATTAATTTAATAATTTTAATAATTTTATAATATCTGATTTTCATAATAAATAAAATTTATCGATTTGATAAAAATACAAGTATTGAATTTGTTATAAATTTAAAAAGAAATCCTAGAATCCTTTTCATTCCCTATTTCTATATTATTTCATTCTATATTATATTTATTTCCATAAATTATAATAATAATATTTATATAAATATTTATTACATATTATAATTAAAAAAGCATCGCAAGAATTCATATAATAAAAATTTACAATTTTTTAATTCAAATTTCAGAGAGATACCTGTGAAAATATATTAAAAGACACATCATTGAAACATTATCAAATAACACAAACATGTATATAAATCATCATTCTGATGTCGTATTAATTAAGATTGGTACTCAACGCAAGGACAAGACGAAACGGTAGTGCCGATCGGAGCACGTACGATAATATAAACTGTTGTTGCATGCACATGTAAGTATATCTGTCTGTGTATATATGTTAACATAATGCAAGGAGCAGACGTTGCTTTGATGTCAAGTATGAATTCCGAAGCTAGGATGCGTGCAAATATCCTCGGAGGACCGCGGCTGCTTCCGGCACCGGGCTTCGACGGCGTATACCGTGGCGGATTCCTGCGGGTACGTCGCGACGCCGACGTTTCAACGCCGTGGGAACCTTGGAATTGCGACGAACGGGTATCCCGTATGTGAACTAATGCCTTTCAGGTCTATCCTAGAATGGCGTGGTTTCTCGTGTAAAGGCCTTGAGGCGAAAGTTAATGGAACATTCTGTTTCTCGACCTATCCAAAGGAATCTTCCATCTTTATTAACGTATTTAGACAATTAGCTGGGATATACAGATAATCCATGATACAAGTGATGTCAGATTGATTTTACTTAGCTCGAAATATAATGAAAATAAAAAGTAGTAAAATTGTATTGAGAATATTGTTTTTTGAATAATATTGCATTTGAAAATCAATTGAATAGGCACGTATTTTTTTCTAATTTTTTTCATATCTAGTAAAAAAGTGTAACATATGTGATTGATAAATTTTTCATTTTCTTAAAAATGATTTCAAATTTTATATTCGATTATTATTTTATTTTGAACCATGTATTAATATGTATTAATATATATGTATTAATATATAATATAAATGTATTACTAATGTATTAGATACAATAAATTACAAGATATTCTAATGCATTTCATAGCTAAGAATGAAATATTTTTTTTTATGGAAATATAAAACTTTCACTGTGAACATTTTATATCTATTTGATCAATATAAATTTTTAAAATTAATTATTTCATAAAATTTGCTGTAAATATTTTAGTTTTATTTAATAAATTACATTTCTATTAAAATTTCATATTACAATATTTCTATATGAGTAAAGATCGATAATTTTGATTTATTTTTGATATATTTTCATTTATAAAATTTGAAATATAAGATTTTAATTTTGAGGATTATATATAAATAATAATTATAAAAATAATTAATGATTATAATTAAATAAAATTCGATATTTTTGAAAATTTCGATATTTATTGAGATGTAATTTAAATTTACATTCGCTATTCTCTTATAATTTCATGTTTTAACTACTTATAATATTAAATAATATTTCATTTTTAAAATAATAATTAATAAATAATAATTAGTAAAAGTATAAATAATAAAATAAATAAATTTGAAATGAAACATTTGTTTGTTATTAGACACATTTCAAATGTTAATTTTCGATTTATTTTTTTTATTCTATTTAATTTGAATTACTAATTTGTAGCACAAAAAATAATTTGATTTATAAATAAATTATGAAAAAATATTTCAATTTACATTTTCACATCAAAATAAATTTATATTATTATAATTTTAAAAAATTGAATTCTATGTCATATAATTATAACATGATAATATATTGCTAAACATATATTATTCAAAAATATTAAAGCAATAAAGAATTAAAAAAAAAATATAAAAATATTGAAGATTATTATAAAGTTTCCCAACTAAATCCTGCTATACAATATATATTATACAATATACAATATATATTGAAATAAAGCTACAACAAAACTTATATGAATATAAATTAAAATAAAAATAATCAACTTTATATCTTATCACCATCAAATAAATTCTAAACATTTTATCCATTAATTTTTCTAAATCTTTCTTTACCTAAAATATTATATAGTTATCAGTGTCAATAAGCATTTATTTATAAAACACAAAAATACAATTGTTTGCAAACAAACTTTTAAACGATATGTTGTATTTAGCAATATATTATAATATATTATTCAACATAACATAGTGTATAATTATAGCGTTGCAAATCAATTACTACATAATATTTCGCATTTGATAGCTATTGAAAAAATTACAAATAAAAAGAAGTAAATAAATTTATTCTTAACCCTTCCTTTAAATCTCATAATTTTTAGTGCGTCATTGCGCGTTCAGGTAATATCCAATATTGCTATATCAACTATCACGAAATACTTTACGTAACGTCAGCTTGATGCAGAGAAATTGAATTCCATGTTACGTCCACTTATCTTTTAATACCGTCCTCGTACAAACGTTCACGAAATTTCTCACGAGTCACGAAGGAAAGGTCCATCAAATCTAAGGGACTAAGCTCGAAGCAAGATGCAGATCTTATTCAAGATTTATTTCGAAACTCGAGACACGCGAAGCAAGCGTAACACCGATTGCACTATTAAATCGTGTCGCAGAGACGCCATTAAGGAGAATTCTTGTTCAAAATGCACTAATATAATCGAATTATGCACTTCATGAACATTTTAACTTGTTTGGTTTAAAATCGCAACAATCATAAGTTCATTCAAATTGTCTTTGTATTGAAATAAACTGTTTGAAATGCTTTAGATTTCGTTTATTTTAGATCTTTCTAACATAAAATTCATTTTATGATATTAATTATGAAATGAATATCATTAAAATGACATATTTTTTCCTTTTTTCATGATCCTATGTACTTGTATTATTTAATTTTTTATTACATTTTTGCCCAATAGTGATTCCTTTGATTTCATTTCACATAATGGTTGTTTTTTAGCTCGTCAATTCATTTTTGAATTAACGATGCGAAATTACGTACCATACATGAAAATAAACCTACATAATATCGAATTGGATGCTTAATTTCATAAAAGCTGAAAAACAATTTTACAGTTATTATTAATGAAATAGAGCCATCAATTATATCATATAAAACGTATTGGAAATTTAGATCGCGCATGAAAAAGAACTGAAAAAGAAGTTATTTAAATGTATTACTTTAAATCAAAATAAAGAAACTTGAAATATCTAAAATAGTTTATCTTTTCTTTTAATCCAATATGACTTTATATTTCAACCCAAATCAAATTTCTCATTAAGTTATTCGTAAATCCAGTAAAAAAAAAAAAAAAAAAAAACATTGTATCAATAGTAAGTAAGTTTCTAGTGAAAATATTCTCACTTTTCCTAACCTAATCATCTCTTTGGTCAGCTATTATCGTGCTTTAACCTGTGCGCCATCTAGCCAAGTTGCTCTTCCTTTCAGCATTCTGACTCCATTTCACTCGACGTAATTAGATCAGTCTCTTCGGGTCTCGAGCGACCGGCAAAGATCATGGTAGAGGGCACGACACTACGTTCTCCCGCGTGAAAAAGGCTTAATCATATTTTCAGCGAGCCGGAGTCCTTCCTTTTTCGCGTTCATCTTTTCCATTAACTAATAAGCTTGCGTGGCCAAGGGGCATGAAGAAATAAGTAGCGAGGGACGAGGGTATTGAAAAATTTCATCAGAAATATCGAAATATCGAAGTCTCGATGTGTTGGTTGAGGATGAAGTCTTAATCCGAAATTGATGATTGGTGATGGAAATATCTTTTCGGTACGGCGCATTTCAAGCTATATAGAGTATACTTATTAGAAGAAACGAACTGATGGAGAAATTCAGTTTTAATTTAGAGAATGGTATTAAATATAGATACTGGATCTTTTACTTCGATTGATAATTACTATATACATAAAGCATATAATATATCCCGGAATACAATGCGTAAGAAATATTTTAAAATCGCTATCTAAAATTAATGAAAAATATATAATTTCTGTAAATATATCTATATTTTAATATTACGTATGGATATTTTTAAGAAAATTTGAATTTTGAGTGTTTTTACATCTAAAAATATTCAATCGAATAATTTTAATAAGAAAAAAAAATTTTTCTAATTTAATTTGAACTAATTGAAATCAATTGAATTCAAAATAAATTCAATACACATTGTACATAATATTACAAATCTTTTTTATATAAATATAATAAAAATAAATACTTATATTAAAGATAACTGTAAGTATATATAAAATATGAAACTTGATTGAAATAATGAATGTCAAAGGATATTGAAAAATTAGCAAAATAATAATAATTTATAAATCTTCTCCGAATATATTTAGATACAAAATAATAGACAATGATTGATTATACTTTATAAATAAAGTTAAAAACGATTATAACTATATTTCATAAATAAAGTCAAAGATAAATATTTAACGATCCATTTTTTTTATTTATTATTTTATTATTTTTAAATCTTTATAATATTATTTAATGAAATGTCTGAAATTCTCTTATTTAAAATATCTAAAACATTTTATATTAAGAGAATTAGAAATGTAAAGCTTCTTTGAGTTTGCAGATATATACATTTGAATCTTTCAAGAGTAATCCACATCAAAGTATATCTCTTCTATATAAATGCGAATTAAAGTATAAAGACAAAGAGAATCCAAAATTGTGATTATTTTCAGGATGAAACTACATGTATCGAGATTCTTGTTGAAACTTTTGTTTAATTAATCCTAAAATGATAAAACGAACAAAAATAAGAAAAGCATAAAATTGAAACGAAAACATTTCAAAGTTATTATAAAGAAGCAGAGCGGTCGAAATTTCCTCGTTACAAAGAATTCTTCCTCCAAGAGATCGCGAACAACTCCCCCACCCTCTTTACGATGAAACTCTCGGCCGCGTGGTGCCGCATCGAATCGCGACCGGGAAGAATTCAGAAGCTAACAATTATTCACATTTTCCAGACGATTCCACAGCTTTCATAAAATCAAATCTGTCTGCTTCGGTCCTGGATTGCGGTGGAACCACGTGAAAGTCCATGGAACAAGGAAAAGAGAACGAGAAAAGGGAACAAGAGGCCGCCGCTTCCGTTTTAAACCTCCTTCCTCCACCTCAGGTTGTTCGCAAGATGCGAAACTTTCCTCCGAAAGTTTTGAATATTCAATACTCGCCGCGGTACGAGCCGAGCGGCGCCGAGGGTAGCCCGGGTAAGGAAAAAAAGAAGAAGGCTGGAGAGGAGACAGACGCGAAGGAATTTCATTTTTCCTATTCTCTATCGTGTGCCGCGATTCGTTGAAGACGGTTGCTGCAGTTTACCGAATCAAGGATCTCGTAGACAGAAGAACGAGGAGGGCCAAAGGGAGGATGATGAAGAAGAAGGTGGGGCGGACGAAGAGGAAGAAGAGAATCGGTAGGATGAAGAATATTTTCTATTCGCAATGCGCCTGGGAACCGAGCCGCGTATCCTTCATCCCTGCCTATCTCTCCACCTACCCCCTTTATACCCACTCTGCCGACCTTCCACTCTGCGAGTCCTCCCACGAGACACGTCGAACGGCCCTCCAAGAGGGTTAGATGTTTTCGATGAATCGATTCGAGGGTACTTCCGCTATGCAAACTCCCTTCCCGCTTGGGAACGCTCTCGCCCGTTGCACGCCATCGCCATGGGTTGGCTAAGCCTGTTGACTCGACTTCGGCGCTAGCGACGAATCAACGGAGTTAGGGTTGCACCCTTGCGACCTTCGTCGCGTTACTTTGCCTCCGTGAAGTAGGCGGAGAGCCGCCGCGGTCCCTCAGATGGCGAACTTTCGGTAACGAGGTTGCTCGCAAATTGCTACCAGCTATTCCCCCGGCGTGCGATCTCTAACGCTTCCGTGAAGGATAAAAAAAAAAATAAGATTCTTGATTCCTAATAAGTAGGATTGTCCGTGGGAAGGAATGGAAAAGTTTCAATTTCAATGTTATATCGAAATGAGAATTTCGTGGTAGAGATTTTTAAATGTAGGGTAGGCAGTTTAATTCTTTGTTAACTATGGGTGATTATTGTTCGTTTTTATGTGATCATATTATAATACGAACGATGAAGATTATCTATCATGTGGAATCTCAATAAGTCTCGATTTTTAGGGAAATTGTGAAATCGCTATATATTTTGAATTTCTAAAAATAAAATATTATTAAAACATTCTTATTATATGCGTTACGTAACGGTATCAAAAATGCATAAAAAAAAGAAAAATTAGATAGTGCGGAAAACAAGCATCAATCGAAAATCAGCCAATCGTTTTCAATTGGATGATGAAAATTATACGGCAAAGTCGTCGTAATATAAAAAGGCTCTAAGGTATAAAAGATTAGATCTTTATTTTATACAAATGAGAATATGTTACATATTGTTAGATAAATATTTGAATAATAAAAATGCAAATAATATTTTATATCATTAAATTTAATCATTATTAATCATATCATAATAAAGATAATCATTTATTATCAGAGAGATATTTTTTTAAAAAAATGCAGATTTAATTGATTATTTTAGATAAATTGAATGCAATCATAGAAATACGTCTATATAAAGTCTGGATATTGGAGTAATATTATACTTATAATTTCATAAACTCTCAAAATTCACGTAAAAAAAATTTATTAATTATATAATTCAATTCAATCCAAATATGTATAATTCGCATTTTCTTTCTTCGTGTTGCACAATCATTTTCTAACACAAACACCCATAACGAAAGGTTTAAACTAAACTTCGTGCGATATTACTTAATAGGAACACGTTCGACGAGTAATTAATCCAAATTAACGACAAAGGAAAAGAACCGATCGCTATTGTCTACGTCACTATCCTGTGTACACGATACATTCGATAGAAAGGAGAGCGATGTGTTTGCACGGATTAACTTTGATCTAACCGTGTAGTGGGCTAGCTACTGTAATGTCACACCCCGATGGTTTTCCTCGAGTTCGCGAGGAGAAACACAGAGGGTTAACTTCGGTTTGAATTAATAAACGAGGCTTTGCTTCTAATACCAGGCTTAACTCAGTTTAGTTTGTCGATCGGAACTGTGTAGCGCCGAACTGTAATCGGATTTTGCAGATTGTGCCCAATACGATACACCGTGCATTATATGTTGCTCGTGACATATTTGAACGCTTTCGTGAATCAATCAACATCCTCTTTCATAAGTAAAATCAACACTCGCGATCTTACAATTATCCGCAATAATCGAATTAATCATCTTTACTGTAATATATCATTGTTACATTACGCTTTTTTTCTTTCCAATTAATTTTAATCTAGAATAAGAAAATATTTTTATTGCTAATATATGTGTGTAATACATTAATATACGTTTCTAATATGCGAGGTAATTTTTTCCTTATTGAAGAAAATTTAGTAATTATGTAAAAAAGAAATATATTTCATCGATTTTAAAAGTATATAATCGAAGACTATATTTTCAATAATTTCTTCCTATCTTTCTATTTAGTATTTTTTTATTTTTCGAAATTATATTGAAATCTTTTAAATTCCATGTATCTCTTAAAATTTTGTAATATTCTTGTTTAACTTTTCTAAATGGTTTTAATTTTTTTTAGAATCTAGAAGATAACATTTTTACTTAATATTTCATAATTTATTATAATTTTTACACTTTTTTTAAAATAATTTTTTCTCAAATTACTTTTATTACAGGCTAAATAAAATTAATAAAATAAATAAAAATTTGTTATATTTTATATTCTATATATATATATTTATATAAATAATATAATATAATATAATACAAAAATATATTAATATTATATTATACACCCTTCAATTTCGAAATGTTCGAAGTGTTTATATCAATTGACCTAATTTCAAATGTACGTAGATCGTATTAGACTTGTTGATTCTCTATAACACTCCGAAACAGCTTAAGTGCGAGGTATTGAAATTAATTATGTTATGCATCGGATTGAATCATGTTTACAAATCTACGATGATTATTGAACACGCCAAACAATATGTTCTTGATAAGAAATCTAAGAACATACTCTTAAGAAAAATTATAACAGCATTTCATTTGATAAAAAATACTTAAATATTCACAACAACTTTATATTAAAAGACAAAAATCGTAACCGATAATTTATTGCTGCGATTCAAAATTTAATTCTAAAAAATAAACAATATGTAAACAATTTTCATAACAATATAATCAAAACAAATAGAAATGAAATAAACTACGATATTTATCTAATGAATATTCATATATTCTAAAAATTGAGAATTTAAAATCTAATTAAAATCTACTAAAATATTCAAAGTCATTTTTATCTTCATTCTTTCAATAATCTTCAAGAACAAACAATCTCCTTTCAATTTCTCAAAATAATTCCATTTAAAACGTGTACTTGTTAATACTCATTCAGAAACAGAATCAAGACACTTCCTTCCTCATAATGATTTCTAACACCTCGTCGAATAATATTCTGGCAAAGTTTCATCTTGTGTTCGTGGTCTACTGCGATTTTCTCTGGTTTTGAAGGACTAGTTGACGGTAGAAAGTTTCTGCGAGGCATCTGTGACGATTATATTAAGGGAACAATGCGGAAGGACTGCCGTGCTGGAGGATTGCGATTATAGATATCACCCCTTTGAAATATCTGATTAAGATCGAAATGACGGAACTTTGCATTTTGAGGATAAATCGATGCGATAACATTTCCTGTATAGTGAGATCACACACTTATCTCTGCCATTACCGCAACAGCTATATCGTCAAAGATGCAATTCAATTGCCCAACTTGGTCCCCTCGGCAATCTATACTACTAGAGTTGGTGAGCTGATAGGAATTTTTGGAAAAACAGATCTATGAAAATATTTCTAAAACGCGTCATAGTTAATCGTATGTCGTTTGAATTTTTATAACACTCTATTTTTTTTTGTTATTATTTTCGATAAATATTCTTGAGTTTCTTTTTTTTAATATTATAAATATAATTCCTAATTTATTTAAAATTTTGTTTAATATTATAGATTGAAAAATTTTGAAAAATTTATGTGTTACTTATTACACATCTTTAATTTATTTTAAAAAAATTGTAAAAATTGATATGTGAAATAGTTTTGAAATAGATTTTTTCACTATTTAAATCTGCATGTTTTTTTTTTCATTCTGATATCGTACTTTATTTCAATATAGAAAACAGAATAAAAAAATATGTTATACAAAAATAATTTTAACCAATTTTATTCTTTTAAATTTAATATAAACAAATGTTTGTATCTTGTTATCAATATAATAAATATCAATAATTTAATTGATTATGAAGATATATAATAAAATTTCTGATATTTATTTAACCACGATTAAAAAAAATTAATATTTTACATATTTTTATCTTCAAAGAAAACGAAATCGTTTGGAGTTACTTGCAACGTTCTGAAGTTTTAGTTAAATTTAGTAAAATTAAATAACCACAATTAAAAAACTAATGTTTCTTTCCATAAATGTCTAGCCCCATCAAGGGACAAACAAGAAGATATGATAGGGCGAGAGAGAGAGAGAGGGATGCAGGTACTAGTAATCGTGAGGGAAACCTTTAGGGGCTGTTTCTGAAGCTTATCGTGGTCGCGCAGCAAGAGCGGGAAAGCAAGGACTCGGGCCATTCAATTGTCGCGATAACGTCGGGATCCGAGTGAAGGCGCGCATCAGACTCGACCGGAAACGACCTCGTCGAACAGCTTCCTGTCCGTTTAGTCTTCTCTACATCGCGGCCCACTCGTCGATTCTGCCTTCCTAGTTTACCAGACATTCAAGCGACAATTCGAGTAAGAACGATGAAAATATTCCTTCTGGAATATTTTAGACGATTCTGATATTTTCATCGCGATTTAATATTTTCTTTTATTAGAAATAATTCAACTCTTTTGTAGTTTTCGTTTGAAACATGCTTTTATTCCTTTTTTTTTAATTTTAAATCAATGGTTAATTGCGAAACTTTAAATTATGAAATGTATAATGAACAATGATAATTATATAAAATATAATGTGTAATATGTATATTATACATAATGATTATAAACGATATTTGCACATTCATTTCTTTTTTATTAAAAGTAATATGAAATCTTAATAGTTGTATAAAAATAAGAATTTTAATATATATTATTTTAACAATTTAACATTAATAAATTTTATTTTATTATATATTTTATTTTATTGATTAATTTTAATGTTATTTAATAAATTATATATAATTTAATGTTTATATATAATTCAATATTAAATTTAACACTATAATAAATACAATTATATAAATATATATTCTATAGATTCTTTGAATAAGTAATTTCAGTTTTCAAATATTTTTTTATTATATATTATTAATCTGATATAAAAATAGTATTTTACTATTTTAAATTTAATTATTTTATTTTTTTTTATTTTATTTTTATAATTCTATATGATTCTTTTATTTTAAAGTTAATAATATGATAAATATTAATTGGTTTAACATTTAACAATTAATTAACAATTAAAATAAATTATATAAATTCTTATTTTTTTCTATGTTTATTAATTCATACAGTAATAAATCGGATTAATGTATGAACGTTTAACTTTGTAAGTGGACAATTATTTTTTATTATACTTATTTTATATCATAAAAATTCACAAACATTTTTTTTCAGATTATTAAAAAAAGGAATTCAAAGAAGAATATATATGCTTATATCGATTGATTATTAATATTAATTAATTTGCATTATAAAAATATTTGAAAAATATATCGAGCTATATCTATATGATATCTTATATCTATAATAAGAACAGAAAATTAGGAAAATTACGAAATTATATAAAAAAAATTTTTTTTTAATATAAAGTATGATTGATACATATGTTATAAGTTCATATTAAAATTGTATTAAAAATATTAATATTTTATACTAACTTGTTGTTTTGTTTTGTAGTAATAATTTATTTGCTAAATGATAAATAACATTTATTATATGTATTGTATATATTTTTATTAAATAATATTTATTATATGTAATTGTCATAATTACTTTGGTATAACAAGTTATTTTAAAATTTTTCAAATTGTTATTACAGATAATTATTGGATTTAGATATTTCTTCAAATAATGAAAAATATCAATAAGTAATACAAATATTTGGATTGATAATGAATCAAATTTCGATGAAATAAATAAATTGAACAAGTTTATTGATAAATCTAAATTTTGATAATACACAATATTTAATTTTTTATTTATCAATACATTTGCTATAAATATGTTAATATATAATTTTGAATTTTATTATTTTTTCTCAAATATTATAAAAATTTTCATTTTCAATGAGATCAATGAATATATTAAAAATTATTTGATATTCTGTACATTATGTTTATTTCTACACATAACAAAATAGAAAAATATCAATATAATAAAGATGTATTTATTTTTATTAAAACTTTTATATGGATAATACAAAATACAATAGTATTATTGAAAATATTTTTGTTTATGCGACCATACGTGCAACAAAAAATAAAAAAAATATATAAAATAGACAAAGAAAAGGATATAAATATGGAATGTCTATTTTATTTTTTGATACAAGAGAGTAAAATAGTAATAGAGTAAAAAATTAAATGAAAAATTCTAAAAAATTTCAGAATATGATGCATAAAAGTAAATATTATGAACAAAACTTTTGATTTTCTTATTTTTTTCAAACAAGAATGAAATGAAATTAATATGATAGTAAATATTTTATATTTTTATCGTTATTATTGATATTAATATTATGAATTTATATTATTTATTTATTTAATTAATATTATTAATTTACCATTTCACTTATCATATCATCATCAAAAATATTTTAAATCTTCATTATTATATCAAAATTACATATGATTATCATATGATTGTCATAATATGATTTTCTGTTTCTTTAAAAAATATAAAATAAGTTAAGATATATTTCATTTTTATTAAATGCGCTTAGAAATTTTTTATTACAGTTGAAAAGAATATTATCGACAATAATTGGTATGATAGAATATTTTAATTATCATTATATTTGAAATATAATCATTTTTAAAACTATCACTATTGTACTATTAAAAATCTTATCTCATATTCTATATCATATTCATTTTATATATTTTATATCTTTTCTTATACACGATCTATGACTATTTTGTAAGAAATTATTGTTCAGATAAATATATGTGTTTTTATACATTTTCGATATTAATTGAGAGTTGTTTTTGAAAATACAATTCAAATCAATACGATAGAAAATAAATAAGATATTAAATAGGCAAACATATTTCCTAATAACAAATATGAGATAACGTATTCGACATAATCGACAAAAATTAATTAATCTTATCGAGAAAAATTTATCGCACTTACTCATATGTAAAGTGCAATGAAAAACGGCTCAAAGATATAATTCAAAATATAATTGAAAAATATAATAAAAATAACTAATTACAAACAAAATCTCGCCGTAAATACAACAATAACAATAACAATTTAATTAATAATTATGACTTCCTAATTGTTTATATGCCAGAAATATTTTATCACTATTTCTTTATTCTCATATAAATTTATAATTTAATTCAATCTCAGTTTATTATTAATCACCCTAGAGATTCGACCATCTACAAGCATCTGCAAGCTCGTACACTAAATATACCATACCTTATTAATACTTATATGATCGTTGGCTTATCTCTTTAAATTCACAAAAAATTTTTTTATCAATCAGATTCTAATTTTAATAATATCACAATTTTTAATATTACTTAAATCTTATGATATCTCCACTACTATAAAGATTCTTCATTTATTAGTCACAGCATTACTAATATCGCTGAATTTTATCACGTTTTTGTCATATTTATAATAATTTATTCAGTATCATATACCTACATTCTTTTTTGCATTTTACTCAATACATTATTTTATCTAATTTTTCAATTTTAAATTTATTTCAATTAACGTTTTAAAATCTTTTATATGTTAGAAAATATATTTCAATAAATTATTTCTAAATTAGAATGAAATAGACATTCTTATGTAAATTGTGGCAAACGAAATGTATATTTTAGAAATGGAATTTAAAAAACCACCATTCATTATATCCATTCTCATCTTTTTATTGATAGTCAATCGACAAAATATCGGTATATAGATATAATATAATTACATATATATAATTCTAATATTGCTTATTCTTTTAATAACCTCATTTAATATCGTTCGTTTATTGTCTTTACAGATGAAATTTACATTGTCAATTTTCAACATTGTCGTGGTTACGTTCAGTCTCTTGAACGTTTATGAAATCCCACGAATTCTCCTTGCTAAGGAATTGCAAGAATTTTTAGATTTGATATTGCTCGACCAAACAAGTGACGAAATCGTACTATGTCTAAAATAACGAATTCCATATAAAGGAACAGTCTTGACATTTATTATTTTCTTAATAAGTTCAACTCTGGAATTTCCATCTTTTGTCAATGGAATCATTCTCGTCTCTTTCAATCGTAAAATCACAAGTGGAATCGAAGGTTATTTGAAATGTATTATCGTTTTTTTACCGTTAAAGGAATTCTTCGAATTGGTCAACGAGAGAAATAGAAATTCAAGTTTTTCATAAGAAGTAATCTCATCCAAATATAGATTTCAACGACAGGATATATGAGGATAAGTGTTATAAAAATTTGGAAAATCAGACCGCAAACGCCGCTATAAACAGAGATATAAAATTGTTTCTTTTAAAAAATAAAATATATTTACATTGGATTAAAAACATGAATTTCTTCGTTTCATTTTTCTATTTTTTTTTTAAATTTGTTGAATTTTTTTGTTATAAAAACTTCATTGATACATGAATTAAGAATTTGAACAGATAAATTACGAATCTTCAGGAATCTTTAATGGATCAAAAATAAATACATTTTCTTTTTTTAAAATATTATTAAATAAATTCGTAAAAAATATTTAAAACTCTAAGATATGTAATTCTTGAAGCAAACGACCTAAATATCATTTATTCACGCTCGCGATAATGTTGAAGTAGATGGAATCTCGTTAGTTGCACATATATGCGTGTCGAATGCTTCTCCGAGATATATATTTGTACGTATAAAAACTGGTGTTTGTAACATTAATCTATTTTCTTATGATATATCTTAACATGCATAAGTGAATTGTATTGCAAACGCAGATACGCATATACGAGAGCTCTCACAACATCTTGGTACAAATCCGACAGACAGAGCACGATGCGTAGTTGCAAAGAAACTATCTATTGGTCGTATCCGGCGATTAGAGTACGATGTATTCGCAACGAACGCTAATTTGACTCTCGTTATTTTTTAGCGAGGGCATGTACCTTCCAAGTGCAATTGGAAGGATCATAATAGTTTCCTGGTGGGGCGCCGTAATAACCAATAACATCGCGATCAGCGCCTGACTCACGACATTCCTAAGTTAAAAGAAAATTCCTTGAATTGAGTCGGTGGTAATTAATGCACAAAGATATCGAGATGCTGATAATCAGATGCAGATTGATCAGCATATAAGACAGATTTGCTCGAACTACAATGACGTTGCTTGCCATTGAGTATCTGGAAGATATCATTCTTGGAATCGAGTTCCGCTTCAGCTTGAAGTTATATAAAAAATATACAATTGTAAGTGTCGATTAAACTCTTCTGAAAAAATGGAAGTCTGGAAGATAATATCACGCTTTGTTTAAGCTTAATGAAGATCGGTGACCGATAATAATAGAAAAAGATTTCCATAGAACTTCTTCGAATTAACTGGTCATAAATCTCGCGAACATCATTTGTTAAAATAAAAATTATAATAAACAAGTTTCACAAAAATCTGGATATTTTAAAATTGTTCAACCATAATTTTAGTATTATGTAGCAATGTTTGCAAATTCTTAATTTGAATAATATACTATAAATACATTAGAATGACATATATATTGCATTAATGTTTTTAATTGATTTTTCTAAAATATGATTTTTAGAGGAAATATTATTTAAGAATTATTAAAAAAATTGTTAATAATCTGCAAGAATAATGCATCTAAGAATAATAATACAAATAAAAGGAGATGATATACAAAGATTTTCTTTAAAATAATTTGCTCAATCATTTAATGATTATTTTAAGAAAGGCATTATTTCCTTCAATTTCATGGATCATTGAAGAGATAATTTTATATTATTTTAACAGAATTTTAATAAAACTGAAAACAAATAAGAAAATAATTCATTCTCGTAATAATTTATACGATCTTTTATTCGTTCTAAAAAACAATGTAAATCATGAAAATCAACATTTATTATTTTTTTCACAAAGAAGCTTATTACCAAATTATAAACACATATTATTCTTCACATTCAATATCGATTTTATGATTTTCATAAAAAAAAAATATTCACCATACACTATATCTTTTCTCAAATACAATATAATCACATATTCCATTGACAAAATAAATTATCTCCACACAATAAAGTCAAGGGATAGAAAAGACGAACATAACAAAACCGTTAAAATATTTCGCATTATCGCAATCTCGCGCAACATTGTACAAACCTTTACCACGCCACGAAATCGTTCCCCTCTACGATCGGTAGAATTAAAGGCCGGATCAATTAAAGGCTCCAGATGAGAAGACAATGTTCTCATCGGAGCTATAAATGCAGATTTGCAAGAACCAAGGAGAATGCAACCCCTCAGACAATGGAGTGAGAGTCGTGCATCGATTTCCGTTTTGGCCCAATAACTCTGCCTCCATTTTCACCGTTACCAAGTTCCGCTTGGGAAAGGACAAACTCCCGTCCCCCCACTCCCTATCCTTGCCACTGTAGCCCGTCATGTGTCCGTGACAATGGCATCTCGCATTGCTTCATACATAAATGCGACGTAACAATAAACAGAGATAGAGGGCAGGAGGCGCGCGAGTACGGTATATGATGGCGGATAGAGGGGCCGAGGGAAGGAGAGAGACGCTTCAAAGGCCGTCATAGCCCGAGGATCAGAAACCGATATGAGATTTGGCTATGTATGAATGATGTATCCCGCGACCACTGCTACTCGCAATCTCTACTGCCGCCCTCTCGCTCGGCTACGGATCCATGAAGAGAAGGGGAGCGACGAAGACGTACATAGGCGGGAATGTGCTCTCTGTTTGTCTGTCCATGGATACGTATATTGTCCACGGCATATTGCATATATGTGTATATCGTACCAGTTTCGCGATGGGAAAGGCAGCCAAGATAGGGAAACGTCCTCGGTCTGCATACCGACCCGGGTAATTGCTTTCAATGAGACAACGGCGTGGCGGGCCGAGATATTTTTGCTCGAGCCAGATTCGATTCGTGACAGTCAATTGTTTTCGAATCTGAGGCTCGAAGGATTTTTTTTTTTTTTTTTTTTTTTTAGTATATGTGAATATTTTTTTTTTTTCTTTTTCAGGTAGTGACGTGATACGTTCTAATTGCGGACGTAAATGTTTGAAGCGCATGAGCTTGCGTGTTTGCGCAGAGTCGAGAATAAGTTATGGATGCAGATAGGAGGAGGATGTTGGGGATTAGTTTCGAGGAAAATGGGAATGACGTCATATCAAATATTAACACTTCGATTTTAGTATGTAATTATATGCGCTGTTATGTATTAATTATATAAGATATATTAGACGTGTTCAATAATTTTACAATAAGGAAAGCTTCGTTTTTAAATACATAAGAATTCGTGGTTTTATTTGTGAAAATTGTAAAAATTAAACGTAAGATCTACAAAAATAATGGGTAACTATTATATAAAAAATATTAAAATTCATATTGCAGATATGCGCAGAAGTAATGCGATTATTTGAAAATTTTTTATTATTCTTTGAAAAAATTAGTAATATATAATACATGTTTATAATACATATATTTACATTATTAATATTATACTATACATAATTCCTTCAATTATACTTATTTGACTGCGGATGTTTATCTAATACACATAATCTATGAAAACACGTAAAATATCCAAAGTAAAATATTATAATATTTCAAATTGGATAACATTGTAATATTTTAAAGATTTAACTGAAAAATTTTTATTTCAGTATTTATTTCTGTCATTGTTTTCATAAAAATTTAATTTTATTATATTTATCAAAACTTGCTTGTTAAAAGAAATTTTTAAATAAGCATCCTTACGATGGAAATCGATACAATAATCGTAACGCGAATTTCCGTCGTTCAATTTCGAAGGATGATTATCAAGATGCCTGGAAAGGCAGACGCCCGCTAAGCTGAAGATAGTAACCTTGAGAAGGTGGAACGATACAGATGTCAGGAGCAAATGCAGTAATAGTTTACGAGGGGAAGATGTGCGAGTGTAATCACGGTAATGCTTAGACGAACATTCCGACTTGCGTTTTTCCATTTCCTTTATTCCTTCTTTTTTCCTTCTCAAGGGTAATTTCGCTTTATTTCGCATCTTTGTGAAGATAATCAGCCATAAAAGAAAAGAGAGATAAAATTAGAAGGGGGGATAGAAGGAACCGAGAAAGAATTATTTAATGTCTTTATGCTTTTTACACCATAATTGGTTCCATAATTCCATTATTTATGAAAATTTCGAAAAAAAAAGTCGAAGATATAAAATCGATTTCATGGTTTCGTAATTGCGCGATAGTTTCATGAAACAATTGAATTTGCTTTTTTTTTTTTTTTTTTACTTCCGACAAACTTTTGCACGATTTTATTGCGTACGCTTTATATTGCTATGAATCATTGCTATACAATCGGGAATTCATGTTTCGTTTCGTACAACTTCGACGATAAATCACCAGAAGAACGGGCCACTGTTTTTCGTGCTATTTTCGCGACGTATGATGTTTGCTTCTTGATTTTTTTTGTTTTGTTTTTTTTTTTTATGTTACACGGAAGCTTTAAAAAAGCGGAAAGAAAAATCCGATATTAGACGAGTTCTTTTTTTTTACAATCCTATCAAAATAATATTTAAACTAACACACAAATATAAAATAAACAAATATGAGAAACCTACATTATCTTAATTTAACAATATGTTTTGTATAATAAAAAAAAAATATTACATACAAAATGAATTCATTTCATAACATAACGATTTTAAATAGCCAACGTAAATTATTTATTTTGTAAAAAAAATAATTGCTAATGAATATTTGAAGGACATATGACAAGAACATATATAGGTCAAATTTTTTTTTTAAATGGAATTATGTATTTTTTAATAAATTAATCAATACAGATTATTCTTTAATTCTTTATAAAAAATTACTAATTAGATATTATTATATTCTTATAATTAATTTTTTACCACTTATAATAAAAAGTTATTATTTTAGGAAATATTTTAATTTGAATTTTGTAAAACTTATCATTTAATAATAAGGAAAGCATAGACAAAAGAACATATTAACAGTCATTAGCTTTTAACACAAAGTTAGCCAGAATAAAAATATGAATTATTTTATAATTTTTTTATTTTATTTAAAATTTTCAAATTCCATGCAATAATTTTTTAATTTAATGTTCTATACATACGAAAGTAATAAACTATTATTTATTATTTTAATAATAATTATAATTTCTCTTTCTTATTTATTTAAAGAAAAATATAACATCAAAATTTAAGAGCAGCTCAAAAGAATTGAAACTTATACATTCTATTTATATCAAAACTCAAAAAAATCAATACCTCTTAAAGACTCGAAATTTCTTAAGAAAATAAATTTTTCTTCTCCCTAAAATTTAAACTTTTTCCATCTCAATTCCATTTACTTAAAAATAAGTACTCAAGATCCGAGCAATATATCAAATAACGTAAACGGTATATACATATCCCCAGATTTTCCCCAGTTTCTCCCTTTCCTATCTACGAGGAAGTGCGTGCATGTCGAGGGGTGAACATATATCTTGTTCATCAGATTAGGCATCGTAAACCCTCGCAGGTGACGAAGGGGTTGGGTGGCACTCAAGACTGTTCAACGACACGAAAGATAGAGAAAGAGAGAGAGAGAGAGAGAGAAATAGGGGAATGATGACACGCAGGAGCCGAGTCGAGTGCTGAAAGAACTGCAGACTCCTTTCATGTAAGGTAATTAACTACTAAGAACCGTTGACAAACACCTAACTCTCTTGCCTATGCACCCCTCACAGTGGCCTTCTTCAACCCGGTCGCTACAGCTTTTATTTATTTTTCAAGCGGCCGCCCTCTTATTCCCCTTGGGTTCACGCGATTTAAAGTTTAAGCAGAAACAGTTCAAGACCGAAGGGAGCGTAGCGTTAGAAATTTAACAAAAGAAGGGAGCCAAGTTTGTTTCTTGGAATAGACTTGGCATTTTCTGGCAAGTGACGCATTGTCGAAAATTTCCTTTGACTTCTTCGTCGATGAATTTCGAAATTAGTGTTCTGATATTTTATTTCTACAAAGAAAGTGGTATAAATATAAAAAGTGCTGGTAAACTGAAACTCTACAATAAAAATAATATTGTTATTACTATCATTTATTATATTATGAATTATGTTTCGAAAAAAAAATGGTATATAATTATAAAACAAATATTATTAATATCTACATGATTTTCAATTTCTTCGACATTAATAATTTTATTTCTATTTTTTTTTTATTATGTTTGTTATGTTAGAAAGTTACGTTTACATTGCAAGGAACATTTTTATAAAGATTTTTAACTGTTTTATATAATTTTGTCTTAACTTAATAAAATAGAATGAATCTAAAATTAGACTAAACTATAATTCTCTTCCAGATAGAAAAAATTGTAGAGGAAAATTTTGTATTATTTAATAAATTATGTTATCATACTATGCAATTTTTTTTCAGAAATACATTTGCAATATATATATAATTGAATTTTTTTTTTTTTTTACATTAATTTTCATCATTCTGAACAAAAAAGTATTAGGATAAAATTATAAA
Source organism: Apis florea (assembly GCF_048593485.1). Classification (NCBI taxonomy): domain Eukaryota; kingdom Metazoa; phylum Arthropoda; class Insecta; order Hymenoptera; family Apidae; genus Apis; species Apis florea. Next base: position 678,975 of record NW_028256772.1, read on the forward strand.
AAACACAATAATTTTTGAAATGTGCAACTTTTTTCAAATGTTCATAATAAAATGTTCATATATTCAACCATTGCACTTTAAACATTTATCTATTCGTTTCTTTCCATTTTCCATTATTCATTTCTACATTCATATATAAACAGTTTCTTTTAATTTGTTTTGCTATATCTACGAAATAAAAAATTCCATAAACTATAAATTCCATTTTTTTTAAAAAATTCACAAGCAAAAATATTTAAACCAAGTGAACGCAGTCACATTAAATTATAGATGCTAAATTATTTTTCTTCATATTTAACATCAAATATTGATGTATAACTTCAACAGTGCAAGCGTTATTGAGCCGACATTCCATCCAACTAGAAGTGCTGGAAGATTGGTAAAACATCACGTAACAAATCATAAAAAATAATACAAAAAAAAATTTTTTTTAATTTTAATTAAATTCAATTCAATTCAAATAAATTCAATAAATATTCAGCATTTAGTATATCATGGAAAAACAAATTTTATCGATACAAGCATGTATATGATACTGAAATTATTACATTAATGTATTTTAATTGATTATTTATAAAATATGGGTTTTCTGTAATCCAAACATGTTCATTGTATCGATTAAAATTATTTGTAAAAATACAAAATTCATCTGTTCTTAAAAATCCTGTCTTAAGAAAAATCCACAGAACTATATTTTATGAAACTTATTTTGGCGTGCAATGCTGTATAGAAAAAACGATAAAGAAATTTATTTTAGAATTTTAGAATACAATTTATTGAAATTTAGCTAATAATTCTTTTTTTCTTTTTTCGCGTTGAAACCGATGGATTAAATTTCGCATATGTCAATATTTTTTTTTTCTTTTGCTAAAATATTTTCTTATGTTATTCTTATTTTTATAATTTTTTAAAAAAATGTCTGTTGCAATCGATATTTACAACGATAAACTTCTATTGGAATTTTTGCATTGAACTTTTGCATACTTGATGGAAACAATAAATGTTTCTTATTAAGAGCTATTATGATTGCAAAATAACATGATTTAACAACTCTGCAGATTATAATAATCCAGAATTGAATGAAATATACATAAATATGAATATCAAGTGACATAAAGAATAAGATATACATAAATATGAATATCAAATGATATAAACAGCGACATAAAAACACGAGAAATCTGATAAATTGTACATACAAAGTCAGGATTTCATATTGCCTGTATTAAAACTTTTTAGCGAAAAAGTGCACGTTTCAAAATAAAGAAACTGTAAATTTTTAATTATAAAATTCAAATTTCAAGTTAAAAATATTATTTTCTATTTCAAATTTTAAAAGATAAATCATCGTCGAAAAAATCATATCACCGTTAACGAATTACCAAATTTAAATCAATTAATACACGAGATCTTGAAAACGAAACAAATTGAACTTCCGTGTTATTATCTTCATCGTGCGTTTCAAAATTACACTTTCACTCTTCGATAAAATAAAATGAAACAATGATAAAATAAAATAAAATGAACACATGTGAAAAGAAAGAGATATAGAAGTGAAATAATTTCAACGTAGTCACATCCATTATCGTCGTCAGTTTGTTGAAATGATGCACTCGGCAACGGACAATAATTCCCGCGTTAACTTCGTGGCCGTTCGCGAAACGATAAAGGCTCTAGAGGGTACTTAGCGCGAATCAACAATTTTGCAACGCATTTATTTACGCGAACGGAACGGCTCCATCCCTCGAAATATCAGGGATTCCGCGTGGACGTCAAATAAAAGCTTCGTCCATGAATTATTTTGCCGGCTAATTTCCCCGGTGGCGCATCGCTTGGACGCTGGCCTGAGGGGCTGTTTGAACACGTCCCCCGTCAAACTGACTTTATCAGAGTTAGGCTTGACAATCGTTATATAAAACTGTTAATCATGATTAAAGTTATAATATCACGTACGACTGCGACCTCATTGGCCCAAGTAATGGCGAAATACGATGCAACGAATCATCGTTTTGACATTGGTAATATTAACGAAAAAAATAGATTTATTTGTACGCTTATTTGTATTGGGACATGTGATTTTTATATTTGTATTGTAATCGCTTGATGTTGACGTATATGCATAATTATGATTCTTGGAACTTATAAAAAATCATGAATATTATTATTTCTAATTGATATTAATATTTTCAAGTGATTTTTAAATTTCAATAATTATCTTCGATGATGTTTGTATAATTATAAATCTAAATGCATTGACTTTACGATCTCAAGTAATTTTCAAATAATCTTGATAATGATGAAATAAATAACAGTTAAATCTTGAGAAAAATCTTATTCGTCTAATTTTGAAATAATCTTGATGAATCAGTGTTGCAACATTGCCAACTTTTATTAATGTAATATTATATGATAATATTATTTATTGATTGACCAATATTCCTTGTGACTTGTAAATAATCTTCACAATCAATATGATACCGATAATCTGAAAATAATCTTGATTTTCGAATGAGTATAAAATAATTTTAATGATTTTTAATAATCAAGTAAATATTTTGATTATTATTAATGATGCGTCTACAAAAATATTTATATGACTTATTATCAATATAACGATGTTAACGATCTTTAATTAATCTTGAACAGGTAGCAATTTTAAAGATTTTTCTTTTGTCAAATATTGTCAAAATATTTGCAATATCAATCATGTAATTTCTATATCTATTTGTATATGTATTTGATGATGAATATAGATTACATTCAAATATATTTAACTTATTTTCAATCATATAAAATCAAATTTTATATGAGCTTCAGTTAGAAATTATCCATTATTAATAAAATATAAATTAAAATAAAAATAAAATATGTATTTATTACTTTCAAAACTATATTAATTTAAATAATGTAAATAATGTTAAGTAGTTTCAGAAATTACTCATCATGTTGTTACATATCATGTTGTTAATAAATTCTTTCCTTTGTAAAAAATATTTATCCCAAAACATTATTATTATGTTATTATTTTATTACAATCTGAGAGAATTCAAAAACTTTATTTAACAACTTACTCTATTCTAAGATATTTAATTACATATATTTAAATTCAAAATCAATTTTCGAAGAATTTTAGTCTTATATTCAAATAAATATAATAATTGCCAATATTTTTTTTACCGTTTTAGGTGAAAATGGACTTCGAACAAAGTTAAACATATATAACATGATCATACAAACGTGCGCAGTTAGAATATTAACGACTAAAAGTCAACAGGCAAACGTTTGTTCTTTTAATTTGACCATCGATTTGTTTTATGAACGAAATCTATTGGATCTACAAATTTAACCCTTCTATTTTTATGAGACGATACAAGATTTATTCTCTCTCTCTCTCGTATAAATAATATATTATATGTAAATGCAAAATACAAAATTATTTTATTTTCCTAAAATCCCGTGAACAATTATTATTGCATTGATAAAAATATATTTCAGAAAATTTTTTTCTTTTTGCTTCTTTTTTATGTTGTTTTAATATATATACTTATTTAAAATATTTATTCAACATTATAATAAAAATAAAAAACAAGATATTCCTTGGAATTTTTCTATTTTGCAATATAATAAAAAATATCATAAAATTTGAATATTAAATATTCATTGAATATTAAATAAAATGAATGAAATGAATAAATGAATATTACAAAATTTAATAATTTAAATTTAATAATGTAAAAAAAATTTATATAAATATTCCAAGACGATTATTTATAGTCACTTATACACGTATACAATTTATATCACTTTATGATTTCAGCGTATTATATTTGAATTACAAAATACGTAATAATATATTGTGTAAGATAATAAGAAGAAAAATATAAAAATCTCTTAATCTCTTAAAATAATTAAAAAAATAACACTGAAATCTTAAAAAGATTTAAATGCTACGATACTTTTCGAAATACAAATTAACATAATATAATATCTAACTGTTATTGTGAAGAGTCTCAATCATAAGTACTTTACAACTTTCTAATTCAATGCTAAATGAAAACTCTCAAGATACAATTAGACTTATAATTGTAATTTATTAAATTTTTACTTGTTATTGTTATATCTCAGAATTTCGCCAGAAAATTAATGTATTTATTTTTCAATTATAGCATCTAAAAATTGAAATACAGGTAATCTCACACAGACAACTTCAGGACTTTTTAGGACCAATAAGGAAAGTACTTCAATATATCGTCAAAAATCGAAAGTGGCGGATTTTTTACAAAAAATAAAACGACGAAGAATGCACGAAATAAAACAACTATATAAAATGATAACTTGTTAAGTAAATTGCTCGAAATAAAATCTAAATGAAATCTTTTTCTTCATTTTCTTCATTTTTTGAAGAAAATCCACGACGTAACTTTACTGTGACGTTATCTGCTGTGAATAGAAATTTTCCGTAACAACGTATTAAAAAATAAAAATAATTTTTATATAATTTGAATATTTTTCACTTATTTTTCACCTAACTTTTTTTACTTCTCTTATTTTATATACAATATATTTTTCTTCTTTCAACTGTCATAATTAAGGAACTATCATAAAAACATATCTACTAATATAAATAGATTTACATGTTTTAAATTATAAAATTATTGGCGATAAATTGATAAAGGCAACTAAATACTTTTGCCAAAGTACGACTAATGAACAGAATCAGTTAGAACGTACACTATGTAAGAAACTCGAAATTCCAGTCTTCCTGCACGACGACCATGCTCTAATTATACCCGTTATTACGACAACGCGAGAGAAATTATGCTATGATAAAGTTACTCTAGATTCAATCTAGATTGAAAATGAATGAAATCTGCATACCACATATTGCCGACATTTCATGATCTTGGCTAACTTCGCCAAAGATTTTTATCCATGATTAGTCGCACGAGCAATGAAAGGACCATAAGAAAAATAATGACAGCAGCTCCGATTAAAATGGCACCATATCCTGAAAAAAACCAATCGTATTCATAATTAATTTATTCATAATTAAGTAATAATAAAACGATAAAAGTAGAATGGAATGGTTCGTTGTGATGTTTTGATTGCACGAGAAAATTTTTTTTTTTTTTTTTTTTTACAAAAATGTAAAAACAGTAATAAAAGGAACAGGAAAAATTTGCATTTCAAATCATCACATTTAAATTAGTGCTAACTTTTATTTCTTATTTTCATTTTTGCTCCTGGTAAAAAATGATTTATGTGCCGGTCGAGTTTGAAAAACAAATTTAATTTCGCGTTGAAATAAGCAGGTAACGATGAAACGACCATGTTTTTCACAAAAAAAAAAAAAAAAAAATTGGGAAAGAAAAAAGAAAAATAAGGGGTGATGTTATACTACAAAGGCAAACCGCGCGCATTTTGCCGCATTACATTTAACAATTACAATAAAAAATTAACGCTAATGAATCTTCAGCAAGTCGAATTATGCACGGTGGAAACTGAGTACCATTAAAGATCTCGTTACTCGCAACATGCGTACTTCAAACGATAGAAAATTTTGCGGTCCCTATTTTGCATTCAAACGAATTTATTCCCCGTCGCTGCGAAACAAGTACGAAACATTGGTTATACAATCGCAAATTATAGGAATTATAGGAAAATAAGGCCATAATATTTCAATGTAATTAAAAATAATTATTTCTGAATCATGCATTTAAATATTGCCATTCTATAAAAAAAATGTTATTAAACAAGTAATCATGAATAGAATAAAATTTTTTAAAAAATTCATTTAAAATAAGAATATCAGTATGACATTTCATAAATATTTGTTTGACATTTATAATAGTTTGAATTTTCTTAATAATAAAATGAAATGCATATCTTTTTTATGATAGAAAATATTCTTATTTGAATGATATCATTTATTTGTTTTATAATGTTGATATTTTATAATGAAATCAAATTGTAAAAAATTTTAATTTTAATAATTATCTAAAGTTATAAAAAGCTTATAAAAAGGATCTAATATTTTAGATTTAGATATAATATTTTATTTTTAAAATATCTAATAATAATAAAATCATAGAATGAATTTTTAATATTTTTTCTATTTTTACTATTTCTCGTATACTTTTATTTATTTTCATGCTAGCTATATTGAAATAAATGAAATATGATAATTCAATTTCATTAAAAACTTCCTTATATAGAATATTCGTATTAAGTAGAAAATTTAGGATGATTATATATAAAAATATTAAGTAAACAAAAAAATTAATATGCAAAAATATTCGTTGAAGTTTTTCAGATTATAAATAATTTAATTTTGCACTAGATAAAATAAAAAAAGTCTTCTCTCTATTCTCTCTATTTCTCTTATAATCGATTATAAAAATAAGCTTCAATGGATAATCTTGAAGATCAACTTTTATGTTCGTTTTATTTCTTAGTATCATATATAAATCATAAATAAAAATAATTAAAGCAATTTCTCGACCATGAATTAGTATACAGGATTTAATCTATCGCAATTATCTTCTAAACTACATATTATTTTAAATAATTAATATAATTAATGAATTTATCTTAAACTTAGATATAAAAATATATAATTCCATTTAAATAAACAAAAGTTACTTCAAGACACTTCTGGAAAACATCTTCATCTTCAGAAATTTGGTAATCGTCATAAAATATTCCTGATTGAAACACAACGAATGAAACATTTGTTTGAATAATGCATAGTTTAATCAAGATAATTACAATGGATAGATTAAAATGACACGTTTTATATATATATTTTTGATACACATAATGTATACTCACTACGTGTCCTTTCATTATCCTCCTTATTAATTGATATGTTATCCGTGAACATCGGACCATCGTGTGGAAACAAAGATCTCCGAGAACCGAACATAAATAGCCTGCAAGGCATCGAAATCGATGCATGCTCCTCCGCTCTCTCGGTATGGAAACCGAAGCCAGGCGAAGTTAGGCTTGTTTGGAACGGGGCCAATGGAGCCGTATAGGTTGTAGTGTTGTACGCGGAATACCGATTTCCCGAAAAGTCGAACGGCCAGCCGACGTGATTCGGAGGCGCGATCGGGCTGTAAGGCGGGGGATCGTCATCGTTCCTCACGACTTCGTCGACGGTGGTCGAGGGTAACGTGGTTGACTCGTTCGTCGAGGTTCTGGTATTGGTTAGAGTCTTGGGCGTAGTGATTCCGTTGACAGGATCTGATAACTCCTCGTGGAGAAGTCTCGACGAGGGTAACATGGTCGATTCGTTGGTCGAGATTCTGGTATTCGTTGGCGTTTTAAAAATAGTGGTTCCGTTCGTAGAATCTGACTCCTCGTGGAGAAGCTTTGACGAAGGCAACATGGTGTTAGGTTTGAAACTTTTCAGAAATGTCTTTTATAAAATTTTGGCGAGATTAAAGTTGCTTGTGAAATCATTCTTCGAATAGGATGACCAGTTTTCTTGAGAATTTGTTGAGATATGAGTATCTGTAATCTTAAAGAAAAATTGCTATTCGTAAATGAGATTTAATTACTTAATGTAGGGAAAATCGGAGTTGTTAATCATATGTTTCTGATTCTTTAATATTTTATATTTCTTAAAGTAAAGTTTTGATATAAGATTTTTATTATTAATAAATAGATATTGCATTATTATAGATGGATCATATTTATAGATAGATCATGTTTTGTCATATAATAAATTATGCATATAATAAAAATTAATATCTTGTTCTAATTGTTCTGCTTTTTCAGAAAAAGTTATATGATAAAAAATAGATACACAAATTTTTTTTTAAATTTTGAATTCTGTCTTTTATGTAGTATATTAATAAATTTATATTTGTTTCTTTAAGTATATAGCAATAGACATATAATAAAGCAACAAATAAAATCAAATTGTTCTTTTATTGATCTTAACATTTTTATTCGAATTAATTCGAATAAGTAGTAAAATATATATATATATATATATATATATATATACAGAGTTGAAATAATTTTTCTATATCATTTTTATTGTTCAAGAATTGATAACTAGATTTCATTGGTATTTTTAATAAACTCAATTTTAAAATATAAAGTATTACTTCAAAATGTTGTACATCTACAGATAAAAATCATATATATATATATATAGTTAATGGATGAGGATATTCTTCTTATTTTTCATTTCGATTACCAACTTTTAATCTTTTAAAAGTTCAAAAACAATTTCATTAAAAGTACAAAAGCAATAATATTTATGACTAATTCATATAAGTTATTATGTTATTGTATGTTATTGTTATGTATATTTGAAGTTATATTGTTGTTAATTGAAGATTTTTAAACATCTTATTATATTTTATTAGAATTATATTTTACATTTTAGTTTTTATAGCATTAAATTATGATATTCAAATTTTATGATATCAAAATATATAAATATCTTATCAATTGACCTGAACTGAATCTGAATTAGTTAACAAAATCTAGAATAATTTCAAATATTAGAAATTCTCTCGAAGTTAGTAAAGTTTATGGAGATAGTAACGTCATAAATCTTTTATTTATATAAAAGATATCTCGAATCATTAAGGAAACAAATGATGGAATTATAAATAGCGAAGTAAAATCACTTAGGAAGATAATATTGTATATATATTTTATATATATTAGATACATATTAGAAATATATATTAATTTAATTCCATCGTTTATTTATTATCATAAAAATATATTACAAATTTATGAAATCAATAATATTATTCATAAAATCTAAAAAATTAAGATAAAAAATCTATAAAACCTAATGAAATAATAATAATAAATAATAAATTTGTAAAATCTATGAAAAGAAGTAAATTATTAAAATTATTATTAATATTTGCAATCAGACTTGGACAAAATATAATCTGGTTATAATAATTGAAAATTATAATTAATGCAAAATCGCGTTATTAATCATAATTATTGATTAATAAACAATCAGTATAATATATAATCAAAGGTTATAATTAATTCAATAATCATTAATCATGATTATGATTGAATGATTATAATTGAATCGATAATTTATTCGTGCATATTTATTATATATATCGATATATATATATATATATAAGAAATATTTTTGTTATAAATAATGTGACTGTTTGTCTAATAACTGTAAATATTTTTTAAGAAATAAATATTTATTATTAATATAGATTTGAAACATAGAATAAATTGCTTATTTTTTTATTATTCAAAAATAATTTATTTTTAATATTCTTTCATTTACTGTAACTTTCATTTCAAACATTTTATTTAGTAATCTATCCCTTATCATGTACTTTTATTCTTTTATTGTTTTATAAGATATCAATTTCTCAATGAAAATTAAAGATAATAGAAGCATATCTTATAAAAGAAAAATTTTTTAATGAATATTGGCCAAGAATATTTAAATTTAATTATTATATTATATATTATATATTATAAATATTATAAAATGATTTGAGTGGTTTATTTTTAAAATCAAAAAACTCATATTGTATAAAATAATTTCTTGTGACATTTTCAGTTCGATAAATTTTAAATTAAAAATATTTTAACTTTTATTGCTTTTTTGAAAAATTGTATTTTTTTTTCTCTGTATATTTTTTTTTCATTTATAATAATTACTATATAATAATTTAATAATTAGATTAATAATTAATGATTACAGATTACAAATGTTGTTTTAAAAATTACTAGATTAATCGTTATGATGATTACTTGATTACTTTTCGTAATCAATTATAATAATAATTAAAATGTAATTGATTATTATCAAATTCTATTTACAGCAATAATTTCGAAATAAAAATAAGAAATAATAAATAATAAAATTCATAGAAAAAATCCAAATTTTTAACCAACAATGTATTTAATTATTTTTTACTAATAACTTGAAAAAAATTATATCAAAGTATCAAATATGACTTAAATATTTGCAATTATTAATATTTGAAAAAAGTATAATTTTAAACTTATAATTAGAATATATGAAACTAAATCAATATTTAAATAAATATTCTTTCTTAATATATAATTATACGTTTATAATTATAAAAACAATAATAAATATAATCTATAAATTAAAAAAACAATTCGCACTATATGTAAACATACCTATATTTTATGCATTGCAAAGAGATATAATTATATCTGCATACTATTGTTATAACAAAAATAATAAAACATAAATAATAAAGAAAAAATCATTTGATAGATGTTTCTCTGCATCGTCCAATCAATGATTGCGCGATTGAAAATTTTATGACGCAATATGTATCCGACTTTTTCATCTATTCTGAGTCCATAATAATTCACAGATATATGTTGCAATTATCGAACACCAGTAATCCTTGAGATAAATAAATGTTTTTCTTGTATACAATACATCGAATTAGATGAATTTTGTCTCAAAGTAAATGATTTACCTTGTTATCAAGTTTCGAAAAAAAAAAAAAATAACGCGAATAATCTCGAATGATTTTGTAATATTTAAAATATTTCGCATTTAAAATTAAAATTATGTACGATATTAATACATTTGAGAAAAATCAGTAATTTTAACATTTGTATTTACTTCTTATATTACATGATAAATAAAAAATAGTTTTATATCAAAATATATACATATATATTATATAAAAACTATTACTATCTTATTACTTATATTATTATTTACTATTTTATATAAATCATGTAAAAATAATTTTTTCGTAATTTTTTAATAAATGGCTATAGTTTATTCAAAAAAGAAAAAAAATATATCGTTCTATATCTCAAGAGTTGAATTCTAATGAAATATATTGCTTCAGAAAACAATATATAAATAAGCGTTTATGATGCTTATGTAAAACATGCTAAATATGATATATATAATATGATAAATATATTTTGCACAAAAATTCTAGACTAGTCATAACTAAGAAAAAGAAAAAAATTTAATTTATTTTGTCAATGAAAGAAAAAATAAAAGTTTAATTTATGCTGAACTTGAAAAAAAGAAAAGAATATATTCACGGTCAGTTCAGAGGAACAGGTTCGAGATATAATGAGATGTTTATATTCCAAAGAAAATTATTTCGAGATCCAATAGTCGGATCTTCTTTCTACAGTTTGCGTAACTCATCTCTATGACTCGATTTTGGATAGTTCAATATCAAGGGCAAGTTGAATAAACTCAAAAGTTTGAGCAATAAGAAATAATAAAGATAATTTTATAAATATTTTCTTATTTGAAGGACATTCAATAAATGAGTCAGTACTATTTTTAAATAAATTTTGATTTCATTTAACTGACTCAAGGTTAATTCGAAATGTAATAAAAGTGAAAGTAGTTGTATAAATGTTTTCGAAACAAAGTGTGGCAGCGATGAAATTAATCATTAATTATTCCGATCACTAAGTACCTATATTTAGATATACAATATTAAATAAGAATGAAATTTCATTTAAAAGCACATATCTACTGAAAATAAACAGTATCATGTGAACAATTATTATTGACTTTAAAATTTAAAAAATATTCTGTTCCACGTACTCGAATTTCTCTGAGTTTCCACTCTAAACACGTATGTAAATATTATTGACTAAACAACAATCGAACAAAACGAAAGTGGTGCTTTCTCTAATTAATAAAAGAACGTACACTCTGCCAATAATTAACTCTTTATCTCAAAGAAATTTTCACACATTAAATTTGTTTCATTTTCTTACAATTTCGCTGAAAGACCAATCAATGATTTATCTCTCCGTAAAAAATTTTCAATTGAAAGTAACACAAGTGCTGCTCTATTTTTACGATCAATTTATTCCAAGGGGAAAACCACGCATTGTTATCTCAAATTTATCGTTCAAGAGATACATACATAATATTTAATTTATCAACAATCAGTGCATCACATCCACAATAGTAAACAAAATGAATTAACGATACCGGATGTATATTTTGTAATAGAGAAGCGTCGACGAGACGATCAACAGGTAGCAATCGCAAGACTGCGACTACGACAGAAACTGTCCGATTGCCGCGCAAAAGAACATTGACTATTGACTATTTGTTAGATTATGAAATGTTGTTTTATCCCTTATCATGTTTGTTATCGTGTATTATTATATTATTTCAATTAGTTCATAAGAACCAATATCACGTTTTTTATTATTTTTTAAATTTATATATATATATACACTAATAGTTAAAAATCTGGATACATCAATTGCATTTAATTTTTTCATACATGATGTTACATAATAACTTTAATTTAGACATAAAATAAATAATAATATGTATTTTATTCAATCGTAAAATAAGTAAATAATATATATATTTTTGATAAAATAGATTAAATTGTATGTTTTTTCTTTGTACAAAAACATCATAAAAAAATATTTTTCATTAATAACTGATAAAGAAGAATTTTTTCTAGCAACTATAAGTATAACTAAAGAATTTAGTTTTGAAAAATTTAAATACAAATTGAAAAGTTTAGCATTCTTGAAAATATTTTTCATTATAAATGTATAGTAATTTCTTTTAATTATATATAAGAAATTATTGTAATAATCAATACTGTTTAAAATATTATATATCTATGATGGGTATTTAGTTTCAATTTTATATCTTCTGTTAATTGTTATTTAAAATAATAATATTTCTTTTGATATTGGTAAAAGTTTTAATAAAAATCAAACATTAAGCTAAAAATAAGGAATAAATTATTTTGATAATTTTCCATTTCCATATATATATATAAACAAAGAGAAATAATTTATGTTACATGCATCGTCAATTAAAATTTAAGAATATTAATAATTATATTAACAAATAAGTATATATATCCACAATCAAACTTCTGATTACTTTCAATAAAGATACTCGTATATAGAGTGATAAGTTAAATTTTCTCACAACACTTTCACTTCATTCTACTTTTCACGTATTATTATATAAAATTATTTAATCGAAACATGATTGAATTTCTCCTTAATCAGTGGTAACGAATGTATTAATCACCAAAGCACCGGTACACACACCTTTCCTTTCCCTTTTGCTTGATACATTTCCCTGCACGAAGACCCGGTAGTATACTCTATTCGTGACCCGAGTTACGATTAGAAGGAATGTTGGTATCACTCGTAAATAAACATGGGATACACGCGAGCGTTCGAAGACGATGATAACGCAGTGGCGGCTGTCCACAGACAAGTCCATCGAGCCGATCGCGCGTTTCGCCACGGCCAATCGCGCGTCTATCGCTACCCACCTCTGTGTTCATCCTGCGGGAATGTCGAGGACGCCAATACGTTGCAAGGTCGCAAGTACATTGCCTTTTGTAACATAGTTGGTATATAAAGAAAATTTAAAGATTACTAATTTTTGCGATGACGTCTCGAAGAATCTCTTGTGATTCGTATTGGGGATGCTCGTGTTTTATCAAAAACATGATAAATATTTATTTTATTTAACATTAAGTATTTTAACATTTTTTTAATAATCGATATTCGTTAATTATTACGACAATGAATAAATTTAAATATTTCATTTTGAAAATTTAATTTTTATTTTTTATTTATTATGCGTTATGTTGATTAGGGATTAAAAAGATATAATTTATAATATATAATATGAGTTATAATTATCAAAATATAAAATAACTAAATATTAAATATGTATAATTAGTAAAAATATAATGATATAAGCAAATGTAAAGTATACAAAATTACATAAAATAAAAGTATTATATATTCAAATATTCAAAATAAATAGAATTCATTTAAACTTTATTTCTTTATGTCAAAAATTGCTTATGATGCAAATTGCATAAATATTCATAATTATAAAAATATAAATAATTTATTACAATAAAATTCAAAAATTCTAATTATTATTGTTCAATTTTTAAAAATATTATTTATTTACTCAATCTTGATTTATTCCAATTTATAATCATTTATAATCATTAAAATTAATCAATTTATAACTTTACTCTATCGTAACAAGTTTTTTATTATAGTATTTTAGTATATAAAAAATATCAATGAACTATTTATTATTAAATATAATTTTTAAACGGTTTGAATTGATTTTCAAATTAGCATTAAAAAAATTTGTAAAAAAAGATAATTAATTGCAGAAAAATTTCGAAAACTCTAAATTGCAAAATAAGCAACCTCGTATATTTTATTTCTGAAGATTGAGTATTATTGCGTATCATCTTGAAAAAAATTTTAAATGAATTAAACAAGGTAAAGTTCTCGTAATTTTTGCCGACTAAAGACGTTATTTGTTTTATTACTTTCTGTCGATGATTGGTATATGTACATTACGGTGGTATTATGAGATGCACTATTTTCGCTGTGACAGCAGTTAGGAAATATCGAATTATGTAACCATACCGATATGTCAATGTGATGGAATACATCTCGGACAGGTATCAATTTATGGATGTCGTTGGAAAATGGACTGCGATCAATTTGACACGTATACGCTTGATCTGATGAAGCAAAACGTTTGCAGTATAAAGTTCTAACTTGCAGGTATAATACGAGTTGAAGAGTATAGAAAAAGAATAGAAGAAATATGAATTCCATAATATGAATTATTTTCACGAAGGATAATTTAATTCAGATTTCTTGAAATATATTATTTTAATATGTTATTAAAGTATTACATCATAATTATTGATTTTTAATTTTGATCATTTCAAAATCGTGAAATTCGGCAATTATTTTTATTTATTACTTTATTCAGAATTCCTTTCACTTAAAAATATTTTTAAATTATGACATCTTATTTCATAAAATTAAATCTCATCAAAATATTACGAAATAAAGGAAATGTTAAATTCAAATTAACAAAATTCATTTTATTATAAAATACAATATATAAATTGAAATATTTTTTATTTTTATTTCCAAAAAAAAATATTATTTAAAAATTTTTTAAAAGTACATTAAATTGAACTATTTTTTAAATTTTTAGGACAAACGTTGAAATCCTTAAATTCTTATTCGATTTTCTCAATTTAATTCGTTTTTCGTTAAATTTGTACAATAATAAAAAATCACTAATTAAAAAAACAAAAATAAAATTTAATTCATAAATAATATATGCATATATATAATATATATTATATTTATATCATATATCTTTCTTCCCTTCTTATCTGCATAAGTATTATATAATATAAGTATATAAGTATTATCTATATAAATATGTAAATATATTGCTTTATTTGAACGAACGAACCGTTAATAGCAAATCATTTATTCTCATTAACCCAGAATTCAATAATTATTAACTTACGAAAAATTTCTCTTATGCAAAATTCTCTGAACAAAGATTTAAGTTTAAAATGCAATTACACAAGAATCACCAAGCAACTACGGTAACGCTACTTTTGAACAAATAACCGCAGGGTATGCAAACTTCATCTGTAATACAACGAGATGTAGTTAGAAATATCCTCTTTTCATCATCAAAATGAACAAGATGAAACCCATTCGATTAAGTTCATTTACTCCTATCGTTATCCTCGAAGCATTTAGAAAAAATCGATGGAAATGATTACTTTTCCAAAATTATTTTCATAAAATTTTAAAAAAATGTCACATTTTGAAAAATTTGTTAAGAATCCATTTAATATATTATCAATATTTATTTGTTAAAATTTGTAAAGAGAAGAGAATTTATATTGTAAAATAAAACTCTCTTTGAGTATATATTTTAATGTTATTAATTTTACCTTCAAATATAGATAAGACTAAGATACGTATCACGTATATTTTAATCTACTTTAATCATTAATTGGAATAAATTGCGAATTTGATTTATACGAATCATCTTAATATTACTTATTTCTAAAAAAGAATATAAATTTAATAGATGAAAATATAGAACAAAAATATTAATATCTATATTTCTTTTATAAAACAAATTATAGAATCATATATTATTAATTATTCTGAGTTTATAATATTTAAGATAATTAATTTAACATTATAATATCAGATAGAAATATTAAAATATAAATAACAAACAAATGTAAAAGAAAACGCATATACTCTTACGTCCTCCTAAGCACAAGAATAACTTCTGGTTATCATTCGCCATACAAACAGAAATATCAGACATGTGCATGTTACATAGTTTTAATTTCTAATGTAGTGAAATCACATTTTTGCGCGGACTCGATCGCATATGGTATATCGTGTTTCGCATATATTCCAATGAACGACGAAACTTCATGCATGGACACTCACATTGGTAGGCGTAAATTACGTGTTCAGCATAAACCAGTGACCTTTGCACGAAACCAATGGTGAAAGAGAGAAAGAGAGGGAACATCCGAAAAATTCAGCGTGAAAACAGAACACACGACAGCTATCGTCCCTATCGTGATTTATATATGCAACTCGCGGAAGTTGACTGGCGAACCAATCGTGCAATATAGCGAAAGATCGAAGTTGAACGGATTCTCTGTTCGCGGAAATAATGCGCAATCTTCTTGAACTGCACAAAATTTTTCTTGAAAGATAAAATTCGTGGTCATATTGAATAATTTAGTTATTTTAGTATTTTGTTAATTTATATATATATTTAAAATATTTTAGATATCAAAATAATGAAAAATAATAGAATATAAATTATATAATTATAAAATATAAATTGAATAGTAAAATATGAAACAAATTGATGGAGTTTGTTCTTCGAGCTATAAAAAATTTAATTTTTTTGTAAAATTGCCTATATACAGATAACTATATAATTGGTATATTAAAAAATAAAAAAAATATTATTTGTATATAGCACTTAAAAAAGATTATAATTAAGAAATTTTTATAATTTGAAGAAATTTATTTTGATAAATGTTGGTTAAAATATTGAAAAATAGAAAGATAAAATAAATTTATAACAGTTTAAAAACAGATTTTGTATGAATATAATTATATAATTTTGTCCAATTTTTCAGTAAATACAAATATCCCATTGTGTAGTAATATGATAAAAAATAATATGATATAAATTGTTTTAAATCATTTTAAATACATAAAAATTTTAAAACTCATGTAGCATACATATAAAATGTTATTCGTAATATATATATAAATATAAAATATGAAGTATTAAAGACCCAATCCTAGAAATATAAAAACACAATTTTAAACAAAATAAATACAAATTTTATATAAAACTGTTAAAACTTATTTATAAAGTTAGCAAGAAGTAATTGAAATTTAAAGAAATTTCTCTTTAAAAAAAAAAACAGAGAAAAAGAAAGTGAAGTTCTGTCATCATTATATTTGTCGTACTTTATTTCCACTTCATTTCATATAACGTGAATTTAAAAATTGTTTATAGCTTAATAAATAAGTTAATAAATTAATTATTAATAAAATTGTTTAAAAGTTAATAAACCTCAATTGTTATTTTTATATACCAACTTTTTTGTGTTTGTCTCAACTTCTAGAATCGACTCTCCGAAATATACATTATATATACATATACTAATATCCTAATGCACATAATGTTATCAAAAGCAAATTTTGAATGCTTAATATTATGTAAAATAATGTCAATATAATAATATAAATTGTTTTTTTATAGTATAAAAACTTGTTTCATATATATTTACGATGATTGTACAACGTATTACCGATAGTATCGATTAGTATTTCTTATAAATATCATATTATCTAAATCTAATTATTTATTCAATCGTCATATTATATAATCGATGTTTATATAGAACAAAGATAAGAATTCATTAATAGTTTTATATAATTAATTAATATAAGATGAATTTTATCGAGTAGAAATTAGAAATACATTTAATATAGTCTTAATATAATTTATACTTCCGTATTTTATAATTTCACATGTCAAGGTCATATAAGTCGTATTACATACATTTATTTTAATTCTTGAATTCTCTATAAATTTTCTCTGAAATTTTTTTATTTCAACTTTTTACGAAAAAAAATTTTAATTAATATTTATATAATTATAATTTTTCATTGCAATTTATTATACGAATTAAAGACCAATCGATTTTATATCAATCAATAGATAATGTATTAAAACAATAATGGAATAAAAATACTTTTAATCAATAAAATGAATTTAATATCAATTTATGCAATAAAGATCAAGTTTTTATTAGAATATTGTTTCAAATTTACTAGAAATTTAGAAATCTAAAAATACTAATTATGCATGTAATTTACAAAAATATTTCATATTTCTTAATACATGAAATTAAATAAAAAATAAATATTTTAATTCGATAAAATTAAGTTGAAATCTGCAAATGTAAATTCGCATTACATTCCAATGAAACGTTTCGAAAAATATCATATTACACATTAATTTAATAATTAATTATAAATAATCCATCAAATATTATTATACAAAATTTATATTATTAACTTCGTTATTAATTTTATTTTAAATCTTTCAAGCATGCATATATCAAAAACAAATCAAAATTATTACTCGATATCCAAACCATATATGTATACATATAACAGAAAATATATCCAAATTAAGGTATAATTATAAATAATTTATAAATAATTCTAAAAACAATGAAAAGCACATTCAAAATTTAACTTACTATAATCTATTTCGTTTCTCTGGTATAACATCCGTTAACTATGCAAACTTTGGTCCTCGTACAATTAGAAATAAAACCGTGGAAGATATTATTATTTCCATATTTTCACAAAGATCAATCTCATGGCGATTCGGTCCACGAAATATGTACTCGACAGTCGAACGGTACGCGTGCTCTTATTGAAACAACGAACGCAGCAAGGTGGCACTGTCTTTCGGCCAATTTCTCGCTTGCACTGCGATCATGCGATAGCCTGCATACGCTCGTGTTACGTGAGAGGAGAAGGGAAAACGCACTCGTAAGATCGTCGGTCATAAAGCTGGATTGTAGTTGAATCTATGCCTGGTTGTCCACAACGCGTTTCCGCATAAAGCTATTTATTCGTGTATAAAACCGCATATAAAGTAAATAACTGACATCATAGAGAATAATTAATTAGGATAGATCGAGGTAAGATAGTGATATTAAAAGAAAATACGTATAACTTATTTGTTTCTTATATCAGAAAAATAATATTTTCTTTTAAGAATTTTACATGTTTATATATTAATATTTACATGTTTTAATATACAGTAAATAGGAGAAAAAGTAGAAATATAGGATATCTATTTTATTTTTTTGGAAGCATCAGTAATAACTAAAAAAATCAAATATCATGAAAAAGTTTGAAGAATTTCATATGCTTCATAAATGTTATGAATTTTGCAGAACTTTTGATTTTTTTTCTAAACAAAGACAAAATCTGATTAGTATAAATTTAGATAGTAATATAAGACATTAATATTTATGAAATTATGTTAAAATATTAGAAAGATTTTATTAATAAACATTATAATAGGAGCTCAGATATAGTAAGACAATCATGATTAGAATAAATTATTTTATTTTACAATAATATATGTAAATTGTGCTCTCTGCAAAATCATAATAGGCTCATAATTAACATGATATTGATAACAATCTATCTTTATAATTTGTTTTTAAATGTTTTCAGAAAATTTTAATTCTATTGCTGTCAGTTAAGTATCTTATATTTCTATCAATTTATCATTTTATTTTTTGATATCATATTATAATTATACAAATACAAATATTTCAAATCTTCATTAATATCTTAAAATTACCATTATTATAGTAAAATATCAACAATAATTATTATAGGAAAGTATTTTGGTTATATATATAATATTTGAAATATTAATCAAAACTACCAATGTTATATACTGATCAAAATCTTGATGTCTCGTATTTCTACTCCATCTGATATTTGTACTCTTTCCTCTATCTTATTAACATAATAGTAATATATTAATAATTCATATAATATATTACTGTATTATTATTACGTATTTTAATAGCAGTGATACATATGATTTATATATATTACACAATTGATAGTGATGATGATATATATTATGTAGATATATGTTTTAATGTAATTTGATTTGTTTTTGATATTATTTTACAATTATTTTTAATATAAAATGAAAAATAAATAAAATTTGTAAATAAAAACATCATCTTATTTGGCTCTTGTACATAATGGCAAACATTTTATAAAGTATAAAATAATTATATTAATTTAATCAATATAGTTTTAATATATCAATTTTTCTGTTCTTAATATATGATAATAAATTTATCATTTTAATCTGCTATCTTATATTGTAAATAAAAAATAAAAAATAATATTGAAATATGCTTATTTTAAAGTATATTGATATTCAATTTTGTACTTTTATAAACATTAAAATTTACTGTTTACAACTTCTTTTTTAAATTCCTATTTCAGTAATTTAAATTTATAAATTTTTAAAAATGATGCATGTGAAATTTTAATATCTAATTTTATCGGCTACAACATTATTATATATTATAAAAAAAAATGACATTTGTGATCCTATTTTTTCTATTACTCATTATCGAAATTTAAAAAATATGAGCATAAAAGTGAGAGTTATATAGCATTCATTTCTTCTGCAGGCCTTTAAAAATACCGGTCCCCTTTTCTTTCATCGATTCGTGGCCAAGTTACGGAAACTGTCGGATCTTAAGGAATCCGGCAACGCATTCGAGAGTAAGACTTGCGCAAGAATTTTATGTAACACATTACAAAATGAAATCTTATGAGGGACCGGTTTTTGTTTGGGTGATCGTAATCGATGAGAAAATCTCCATTACATATAATTCACGATATTACGCGGTGTAATAGAAATCAACGAGAATTTTTTTTCGAATTTCAAATTGCATTTACTCATAACTCACATTGTGATTATGGAAATTGGTTTAAGAAAAATTCTTTTCATTCGATCATTCCTTTCTTTTATGATATTTTAATATTTTAATATTATTTGAGTTATTATTGTTTATTTTAAATATTATTTTTAATGGAAAAGCATTAAAGAATAGTGGAAACTATTAAATTATTGAAGAAATTATAGATAGAATTGACAGATAGAATTAATACGAAAAATTAATATTGAGATTATTTTCTATTTCAAAATATTCAACTTATGATTTGAATCATTATCTGGATTCTTTTGTATAATAATTTAATAATAATTGTGAAAAAACTGAACAATCATTTCATTATAAATATTAATCATTCGACAAAATTTTAATTATAAGTTATAAGTTATAAGCTTACCTTTAAATTTAATTGTATAATTTTATGCCAAATGGAATAATTCTAGAGTTAAATATAAACTTAAAATTTATTTAAAAATTATGACTATGACTTGTAAAATATATTTTAATCACGTAAGAATTTTAATAATAAAATTATACATTTGGAGTTTAAACCGATAAGAAAAAGCAACGTACAACTTGAAAATCTTCGACTAGGAAGAGAGCAAAAATAAATTTTAAATAATAATAATAATAATAATAATAATAATAATAATAATAATAATAATAATAATAATAATAAAATAAATTTAAATTGATTTGCAAATCGACAAATAAATAAAGTTGGACTGTGAATTGATAAAAAAAAAATATGAAACATTCATGAAAAATCTTTGACTACAAAGATCGCAAATATGATTTAAAAACCAAATTCACAAAACATTATAAAAACTTAATTCATTTACAATTCCAATAAATCTGCATAAATTTTTCAAGAATCAAAATCAGTTTTTAAATTACACAATTCACAGAAACGACATAATCAAGCCTACTTCGTATCAAACTCACGTCTAACTGCAACCCACGCGTCTCCTTTAAAATTTAGTCAATTCAAAGTGCCAGTTATGTCTCCGCATACTGTGATAACGTCACCATTGCGAAACCCCCGCTGCTGTCGGCAAGTCCCGTTTATCGAGCCCAAATGGAACCAAGGGGATCGTCTTTGTACCTCGTGCAAAATCGTAAGATCGGTATCGCGGTTCCTTTCTCTGATATTCTCCGCCTCATAGGGCATAGCGATGTCGTTGTCGTCTTTTATTCCAAGGGAAATTAACAACTAGCAGGCGAGTAATTGTCGTGGCTGTTAAACCACCGCAGAACGTAATTACGCGAGGACAAAGCAGCAGAAGTAAATACGAAAACGCGGCAACGAGGAAAACGAATTTGTCGCCGATTTCGGTTACGAATGGTAGAGGCGACGAAATTTCTTCTCGTTCATCTTCTTCGATAGTTTTCATCGGGGGGTTCTCGAACTCGTTGTTGATTCTGTCGATGATAGGCACGCGATAACGAGCACAATGGACGTTGCATAATTTTAATTGGACGCTTTGTTCGGTCTTCGCTTCCTTTGCCTCCGTCGGTAACAGGATTACGTGTCAGGAATGATTTTAGCTTGAACGTCGCGTCGTTGCATCCACCCAGAACGGTTCGATTTTATAATGAGTTCGATCGCGGTCGGCCCCTCCTTTTGTCGACGCCCGACCAGGAAATCCGGCGCATTCGAAGAATTTCATTAGAAGTCGGAAGAGTTGTGGAACTTTGAGACACCTTCCTTTTTCAACTTAAATTTCTTGTTTTGTCTGTTTTCTCACGTAATTGTTAAATTATAGGGTTTGATTAAATGTTTGCTCTATTTGGAAAGAACATTTTTTTAGAAATAAATATATTCTATGAGTTATGTGTATATTTTTTTCTTTATTTTGATAAGATCTTTTTTTTTAAATTCTGTTTTTTAATATCTAGCATGTTCGATTAGTTCTCTATTCTTAATATGAATACAAATATTTTGTTCAAATCGTTTCGATTTTATAGTTATTATTTATTTTTTAATACTAATTATAAAATTAAAGCGTATTTCTTTCTATAATCATAACTTTGAGATATTTTTTTTTCTAAGAATAATTAATTAGTTTAATTTTGAGACATCTTTTCTTGTGCTTCGTTATATTTATTGATACAAGAAATTTTTTTCTTTTATATTTTAATCGGTTGTTGAGAATTATTCATAAGTTAGAAATTCGTACATTTGTTGGAATTAATTTGATTTAAAAATATAAACTGAAATTATTTTCTTAAAAAAGAATATATAATATACATAAAAAAAAAAAAAAAAAAAAAGAAACTTTACCGACGAAATATTTATATTTAGATAAAAAATAACATAAAATAAATTTTATCAACTTGTATCGAACGATTGACGCACAATTTAAGAATAAAAATCTCGATGCAATAAAATTCATAAAGATAACATTATCTATATTCGATTATACATTCTGTTTCAACTCGAGTATTTATAAATTTTTTTTTTCGAATTGTTAAAGAAATCATGATCTTTCACATGTATATTCCTTCCTCCGATTAAAATTTCTTCCACATGTAAGAGAATTTTTATCCTCTTACAGAAAAACATGAAACTGACAAAACATACTTATCTCGACCGTTAAAACGTTTCGCATCAAATACAACCCGATAACGATTCTATTTGGAATGCAGCTTAATGCGTAATGCTGTTCATTGCGTAACAATGGCGATTCGAAACTGCATCTTCCGCGCTTTCATAGCGTAATTCAATTCGTAATGCAACGTCTGGCTTTCACCGACGTCTGAAAGTACGGGAAAAGATAATTTCCCCCTCCCCCCCGCAAGACGGTATCTTAATGCCGCTAAATCCAGCCATCAGATAATACCTGTTATTAATTTGCAAAGACAGTATAATGCAACTTCTACGTTGAATAGGATCGCGCGCGCGCGGCCTGCAACTAAAGACAGTTGCTTAATTAAATTACCGGTTACAGCTAACGTAAGTGTTTCTCTCTCCCTTTTCTACTTGTTACAGAAGCGTCATCGAAATATTGTGTCACCTTTGCTAAAGCCGCAAACTTCTCTCTGATGATGATAGCACGCGCCGCTGAATAAGCAATTTGAATTCATAAAACGTTATTGTTGGCTAGCGACTACAAATATAGGTGAACTCTGTTTATATGGGAGTGATATTTGTGCTATAGTTTAATTAATGTTCATGATTAGACTTTTAAATATGTAAATACTGGAAGTAAGTAAATTTTATTGCAGATTCATTTTATAGAGTCATTATATAATTTGTCTATTAATGAAATTATTATATTTCGAAACGTGCAAGGAAATTTATGTTTCTCTCATTTTCTTTATACCGTGTTTGTTAAGAAAAAAAATTAGATCTGATTGCTAAAAAGTACGTAAAGCTTTATTTGAAGATCAATTCAAGTGTTATAATCTTTAATTAAAAAAGATAAAATCATAGATAAAACTAAAATATCCATTAAAATATATATAGACTCATAAAAGTTTCGATATTTACAAAAAATATTAAGATAAATCATTTTTTTATAATTTTAATTTTAGAATAGTATTTTGTTTGAAAGAAAATATGATGATTCTGCTTTTCATTTGAATGATTTTATTTGTTAGAATAGATTTTTCTAATGATACGATATTTCCAGATATATTGTTTATGAACAATATTATCCTTCTGAACTTTATTCTTTAGAATTTTCGAAAAAGAGAAAAATACGTTTATTAATAAAATTTCTTAAAAAAATAATTATTTTAAATTCATAATCATAAATTATAAAAAAAAAATAATCTCTATTTCAAATCAAAGAAACGAAAAAAAAGCATAAACTAACATTCAATTACACTAATAATATCATATCACAAACAATATACCTCTAGAGGATACGATAATCTAGAGCAAGAATCTGAAATTCAAACGAATATTTCATATGTTAAAATGTAATAACATTTTCCCACCGGCAACCATGTAACACCGCTATCAAGTATAAACGCGTTTAACCGCGACCAGTTTTCTCTTATCTCGCAACTCGGCAAATCGAATTCCACCTAGCATAAGCGTGACCCATTGCTTTCCGCGAAAAGCGATGTTAGAGATCGAAGGTTATACAACTGTTGCACACACACACACACACACACACACACAGATGAAATATTACTCCTGAATAATTATTCCTTGTCTCACCGAATATGATGAAACGCGGTAGTAGTGCTTGGCCTCCAAAAGTTCTGATGATCGCACGATGCACTTATTTCGGGAAAATTAACGAGCGTGGGGATAGAAAGGGCGGAAGGAGGGAGGAGTGCAATTTAATCGTCGTGAATTAAGCACCAGGGAACGTAATTACGCGTAGAACAAAGCACTGGTCCCGCGGTCCGCGCTGCAAAGTAAATACGGAAATATAATGGTACAAATTTGTCGCGAGTGCACGGCTGCATCCGTTATCGGCGGCCATTGCGAGGGCCCGCTAGCTGCGACTACAGGTGGGGGCTCACGAGTGCAATTTAAAAGTCCATTTGTTTCTGGATAACGTCAGGAAACGCCGACGCCACTAGTACACGCATTTCATCCGAAAAATATTGTACCTGAAAGTGGTATATACCGGGTAATACGTAATGGTTGCGCGCTAGTTCCGTGGACGATGAGTTAAAAATGAGGGAGTCAGGGTGAAGAAGGAGGGCGAGATGAATGTAGTGATAGATTGGAAGCACGCTTTAGTTTAAAGACTTTTTTTCGGGAATTCCAATAAACGAATATGAAAGGAAAAATGATAAACGAGTAGACGATTGGTATATGGTAAGATTATATAGAAGTATATACTTATGATACTTTTGATACTTCTTCTGTTTAAGTTTGTACATGTGATAAGAGAGAATGAATTTTGAAAATTGAAAAACAGCTAAAAATAGATATATATTCTTGTTAGATAGATAGTTTTTATTCTTTTTAATTGCTAACTCAATTTTAAAAGATGCAATAATTCTCTAAGTACTTTAAGACTCTGAAATTAGTTAGAGATAAAAAAATTTTTTTCAATAAAAATTAAACTTTCTTTAATCTATCAAAAAAATATTAAAGTAAAAATTATTATATATTGAAAGAAATGTATATTTATTTGAAAAAATACAGTAATTGTAAACAGATTGCACTTTTTATTATGAAAATAACGATGTACATATTAGTGACAAAATAATAGTAACTGTTGAAGCTACCATTTGAATTAAATATATTAAAACTAACAAGCTGAAATAAAATTTGGATACAAATATACAAATATAGTTATACAAATATATATACTTTATCTAATATATCGTATCCAAAAGTTCATATTTATAAAATCTTATTCTGTAAAATTTTTTTATTTCTATAAAAATTTCAATTTTTCACGCCAATTTACGAGCATCTTTTTCTAGTAAATATAATTCATTTTTCATTTTATTCTTATCTTAATCGCATCATCCATTAAACAAAGAAACCTTGATTTTAGCAATAATACATTCTAGTTTTTTTCCATTATTTCTCATTAAAATTAATTTCCTTTTGTATTTTAGGTCATGGCATCACGTGTTTATGGTGTATCAAATAATCGACGATTAGTCATGAATATCGTATATTCATCTTGTTAAGCTTCTCATATATACGTCTTTGAGAAAATTATGCTAAATTATTCCTTTTTTGCGCATGTTTTATGTCTTGTGCTGCTCATGATGCCACAACGATTCCCTCGATTAATTCTTCGCTCCTTTTCGCTTCTCGAACTCCCTGGAAGAGTTATTGATCGTCTGGATTATCATCGAGGTCGTTGACTCGCGCTCTCGCGCCTCCTACATCTATGTCCGTTACGTACTATGTGCCAGCAAACGAAACCTAAATCATCCTTGTTCGAATTTCGTTCCTCATTTATCAACTTTTCATATGTCGACAGTCACTGGCTGATTATAATAGTAGGCGTATACAAAGTGTAAAGGCCAACATTGTCGTATTTTCAACGTTCACGGCCACGGTGGCAAAATGGTTTGCGCAACGTATTCAAAAAATTATTACAAAAGCTCGAATTTTCAAACACACGTTTGTAGTTATTCAAAAAACGTTTAAACGCATATCGTAAACGATATATAATTGATTTTGAAACTTAATATACAATAAAAGGATAATATATATATATATATATATATATATATATATATATATATATATATATATATATATATATATATATATATATGTATATAATCTATATATATATACTTATGTAAGCATATATAATATATTCATAGAACATTTTTGAAAAATCGATTCTAGAAGTGAAAATAAATGTAAAAATTGATATATCATTGCTATTGCATTTTATTTTTGTCTCGTTTCATCTAATGCTAACTTAAATTGCTTATAATTTAATAAATAAGCCTTGATCGATTTTTATATAACAACTTTTGTATTTGTTTTAATTTTTACAGTCGATATTCAAAAATGTCTTATGAATATTGATATTTATTAATATATATATTAATATTTTATATATATAATAATAATATATCTAGTAAAATCTTTGTATTTAATATGTATTTTGAAATTCATACTTAATAGGTTGAGATATGAAATACGTAAAAGAAAATACTTAGATGTTTTATCGATACATTCATTAATCACTAAAAAAAAAAAAAAAAAAAAGAATTAAATCATGATGAATGAAAAGAAATGAATTAGAAGAAATAGGAATGAATAGAATGCATTTGAAAAATCAAAAGTCATCAAGTTGATGGAATTCGATTTGACAATTGGTTTCAGAAGAATTTGTCGAATGAAGATAACTACCAACTATAAAATTGTAATACAATTGTCATATATATAGATTTTATTTATTTGGCAAACGGATTTGAAATTCCCGCCAAAGTAAACGTGACGCAAAATTGCATAGCAAGACATATGGACCAAAGTGGGGGAGAAAGCGAGGCCCAGTATAAAACAAACTTTATTTAGTCAAGGACGAGAATGTCAGGATGGACAAAGAAACCTGGAGGTTAGTGACATAATTTATTTTCGTGTGAATATGTTGTAGTGAATATAGAGATATAGTATATGCATGCAAGAAACAAGAGACACCGGCGGCACCAGTGTTAAAACCAACGAGGATAAACGAGTGTCATAATTAAGAACGTTCTAGCGAAAAGCGCGAGCGTTCACAACACTTCGAGGCACTCGTCGCTTTATCGTCGCTCCGTATACGCTTGAAGTGGGGATATTGCGTGTGCACGTGTGCACAGCGCTGCACATATACGACGTGCACAGTACCCACACGCGATCTCGTCATTTTGCTCGCGCGAGCCTCTCGGCTTTGCTCCCGGAAATTGCACGGCGTGAATTTAGTGCCTTGCCCTTCGACGGCTTGACTGAGTACACTTTCCGCCGTGGCGGCCTGTAGACGACAGGCTCGCTTATATATACCATATCTGTGTGTATATACCGTATTTAGGTTATACGGGGTGTTCTACAAAGTAATAAGGGGAACGAGAAACTCGAGAGCGAAAGTAAGATGGCCATTAACGCTTTCGCGTTGAACTTTGTCTAATGAACACTCGAGTGCTTCCGTGGCGAGATTTGAACGCGCTGGTGCCACCGTTTAAATGCTTGCAATGTACGCTACTGGAGCGCGCATGCGCGTGCCGCGTTGCTTTTACGCGTCGAGTGGCGTTGAAAGAGTTAAGGAAGTTAAAGTCGTTAAAGAAGCGCTGCTGCAAATGTGACTGCGAAAATTATTAAGAAATTTTTCTATTAAAGTGACATGTCTATTACAATATTGTTATTTTTACAGTGAAATATAAAGAGACATCAATTTGTTTAACCATTTTTTGAGATTATAATAAATCGCGAAACTTCGTGGGAGAATTATTGCGTTATAACGTAAATGTCGACCTTGAACGTTTCGCCAAAGTCTTGAATAAGCATCTATTTATATTAATTTCACAATAAAATAAATCTTTGCCGATAAGAATATCAAAAAATATAATATGTACTTACGTATTCTCAATGATGTTTTACGTTGTCAAGAGATCGTAGATTTAAATTAAATGATTTTGTCTTTATATTTATGTCTACACGAAGCCATGTTTAATGTATGAATTAGCGTAGAAAGCAACGGATAGAATACAAATGACTCTTTTTAAAGAACTACAAATGATTGAAAAATTTTAACATTGCGCACTGCACTTTGAGTGATAGATTAATGTTGACGCGTAATTTTTTATTGTTGTATGATCATTAACTTCAATCATAAAAAAATTAAATATTATGTTTACACAAGATATTTTGCGTTAAAATAATATGACAGATTAGTAGACAAATATCATAAACATTTATGAAAAATTATTTTAATATCAAATTGAATATGATTTATTTTAAAATGTCAAGTTTCTATATATATCTACAATTATATAGATATCATCACAAATTATAATTACAATATATTTTATATATAATTTATTAATTATATAACATAATTTATTATTATTTATAGTACTATTTATACTATTCGTTATTAGATTTCTATTAATAGTTTTTATTAAAACTGCTTTCATCAAGAAATAATAATTGGAATAATCTAAACAACTTTAACGTGCCAATAACTTTAATGATTTTAATATAATATATATTAATAATATATATTAATGTTATAATATAACATTCTTTGGAATTCATCTTCTAGTTTTTAAAATATTTCATTCTTATGTTTTTTTAACTTTTAGAGTATCTATATTGGGTAGAATCTTAACAAAAATTTTATATAATATATATTTCATACATATATATATATATAGAGACTGCCCCATAGAATTGTTAATATTTTCTAAGGTTAAAAATAAAAAAAATTTAAATTAAAATTAAACTATATTTAATGAAGAATAATCTGGATATAATTTTACTATAGTTTTATATATGCAATTCTTTTTTTTAAATGGAATCTTAAAAATCTTAATCTAACAAAATAATTTTTTAATTTTTACAAAAAAGTATTCATCTATTTTTACTCTAAATTTATTGATTATTGCAGTTAAAAAATTGCTAAATTATAATGTACAGATATTACTTATGTTATTGCAAATAACTATTTTTGCAGTCTAAATATTTTTTCATATGATACATATATCAAATCAATTCATGTTCATATATTATAATGCATTATATCATAAACATAAGTATATTTGCAAATATACTCAAATAATTTATAAAACTTTTAATAATAATTTCTCAACCAATAGATTTAGAGTAAAAATGAATATTGTATATATGTATCTCTTATATGTATATATATATATTTTTGAAATAAATTTATTAATCTATCATAATGTATATATAATGTGATGTCGCATGTGATCAATCTTTTAAAGATAAATTATCCTAATGTAAAAATATTTAATTCACTTTAATTCAATTGTCTCTAAATTGTCCTTGTAAGTACTATAATATAAGAAACGCATCTTGAAAGACTCAATCGCTAAGAATGCAAACAGTCATTTGAATAACCTTCTAATACAATTACATTAATCTATATCTATATCTATATCTAACAATTAACTTCCTGCATATGCTTACAATATCTTTATGATACAATGCACGCATCAAGTAAAGAAACTAATTAGAATCAATGACAAATAGATCCCATTCAAGGAATCATCTAGCGCAATATTGACATTGAATTAAAAGCAGCAACTGGTGACATAACTCGCGCTTGCGTTATCGCTTCGATCTCTTACAATCATTGAGATTTCGAGTGCGTTTCTACGTATGAATTTTCAGAACCGTGAACAGAAATGCAGTCCAGCCAATCCATACTTTTTCCTCGTGCTTAGCGAAGCGAAGTTTGATTTGACCGCGATGACATCGCTGACACCACATCACACTTTTTTTATTTGCCATCGCGTTTGCAACGAATCACTGAACATCACACTTGATACACGCCGAAAAAAAAAAAAATAAGAGAAGAGCGAAAAAATCTGAGAGAAAATATAAAAAAAAAGAAACTGATGTGAAAACAAGAGAAACAGTGGATGGAATAAAAGAAAAGCCGGAAAACAATATACGAAATGATACGATACAATAATTCTGGTGCGACTATTCGAATTATGGCTATATTCGTGATTAAACTTCGTAACACAAAATCGATAGAATCGAATAATAATGATTCGAATTACTATCATGTTCGTTGGCCATTTTTTTTTTTCTTTTTTTTACAGAAACGCGTCCCGTCGTCCAGTTGGCGCCGAAATCATTGATTAAAGTCCGGCGCCGACCCATTTTTCCTCGTTTCTCTCTC
The DNA here is from genome assembly GCF_048593485.1 of Apis florea. Classification (NCBI taxonomy): domain Eukaryota; kingdom Metazoa; phylum Arthropoda; class Insecta; order Hymenoptera; family Apidae; genus Apis; species Apis florea. The sequence goes on from NW_028256772.1 coordinate 710,182, forward strand.
TCTTCTTCCTCTTGGCCCCTATATATTTCTCTACCCTTGTTCCTCTCTTCTTGTCTCCTTCTTCTCTTTCTCTCTAGCCTTCGTCCTTGTCCATGCTTTTACCCCTTCTATTTTTGCAACCGAACACCACGCGCGTACGCGCCAACTTTTTGGCACGGAGATGTGACCGCGTTAGTACCGCCCCGATTGAGAATCACCGACACCACTTGGCTCCGACTGATCTATAAACCTGTGATGTCTCTGTGAAACACCGCCAGCTAGTCTGACGCGCGTTTCGGATATATCGCTTGTGATAAACCATGTTCATGGACGATATTGCAGTCCTCTTCTCTTTTCATCATTGTTCATTACTTGCTTTGAGATGATTGATACCGTTTTTTCTTTTTTAATGATGATTAGAATACAATATGGGATATTATGAACGTATCTTATATTTTCTTATGTTTAAGAATGAAGATTTTGGATATTCATAGATACTTTGAATTGTAAACAGGTATTGAAAAGAAAATAAGATTAAATGATATTTTTTTAGTAATTACATAATTATAATATATATTTTTATTAATTACAAAATATTTTCTAACTGGACTATTTTTGCAAGAAAATTATCTCTGACGATTGAACATAAAAAGAATTATAAAATTGTAAAAAAGAAAATTTTATTAAATTAAATTCTATTCTTTTTTATATTATTTCAATTTAATATAAAGATTTATAAAGAAGTTTACGATATGGTTTCATTCTTCTTTTTGTGAAATTAGAATTATAATCTGACGATTAATTCGATTCAATTATATATTTAATTGTAATAAATAAAAATTAAAATTATAATTTACAGATATCTATCTGTTAAGAGGATATCAACAGTCTTCGCAAAATGATAAGAAACAAGAGGATGGGATAACATCTGAAATTAGACCATCTTTGGAGGGTTCTAATGCCACGATACAATATACCAATAATCCTTACACGCAGCAACCACCGTACAATCCATTTTACAAATCGAACGAGAAAGTCATTGACGAAATAAAACTTATCGAGGAAGATGTTACAAAAAGAATTAAACGAAATACAAAATGCACACTAGGTATGTAATGGAAATCAATGAATTGAATTTCCTATTACTAATACTATTTCCTATTCGAAATTTTATAACTTTAAAAATTTCTTGAATGTTTAATATCCTTTGAATTTCTGTATGTTGTCCAAAAAATTCGAGGAATTCTCGAGGTTTTTGAGAAATATAGTAAATAAATTTTTAGTATTTTTACGATCTTTCAAAATTTTAAAGTCTTGACCGTAGACCTTTATATTTAAAAACTTTGGAATTATAAAATGATGATTCAAATTATGAAATCTGTAAAATTTATAGAATTTTTCGAATCTTTTCGTTATCTCTGTTGCCATCAGAAATTTTGTAATCTTCTAAAATATTTCATTTATTTAAATTTTTATTCATATTCAGATGAAATTTAATTTTACCAAATTTCTGATATCATCAAAATCTTAGTATATAGCATTAGGAATTGCTTAATTCTCTAAAGTTCATACAAAATTTAATTAACATTATAATGTTAAAATGACATTTAATTTCGTTCATTAAGAATTATTTAATTTTCTAAAATTCAGACAGAATTTAATTAATATATATTAAAATGACATTTAATTTCGTATTTTTCAGGTAATTGTATAACATGTTGTATCTTCTTCGTTATTGCAATTATCATCATATTGGTCTTCCTTTTATATTTTGTCACAAAAAATCCAAAAATTGCGCAAATTTTATGTAATCTAGCAAATAAGACTAACAGTTTGCAGGAAAATTAAGAGAGATCTTGATGCAAACAATATCTAATCCAGATATTGTCAAAAAATTGATCAATTCATCAACGAACTTAGAATTTGGTTATCAAATGAATATATCAAACAGAGTATAATTATTTGAAAATATATTGTAGTTAATAATATTATATTATAAATATTTATTGTGTTCTTTTTAATTAATATATTTTATCTAGCACATAAAAATGCTTAATGAATCTGAAGTTTTATGTCTCCGAATAAATAAATAAATTAAAATGTTCTTAGATTTTTTAAATTAGTATTTTCTTATTTTGTGTAAAGAGCAAAATATACATGGAACTTATAAAATATTGCAAAATATAAAGAAATAAAAAAATATTAAATAGGAGGATAGGATTTTTTAAGAAGCAAAAGTATTTTCCTTTCTTTATTTTTTTCATAAATATCCTGAAATAAATCGTAGTTTTGTTTAATACCGTTTTAACGTGAAATATTGGAACAAGAATAAGGCACAATAGAACGATACATTTTCAGAATAGTATCGATTCCGAATTTGTACCGCTACATTTAACAAGCACCATTGAGCCGAAGATGCATTGCACGGTGATGTATGGGATGCTTGATAAACAGTCTATTGAAATTGCTGTTTCTGAAAATACACGTGTTGTTCCTTTTTTTTTTTTTTTTCTTTGCAATTTAAACATCCACATTTTCTTTCCATCCATTTTTCCCTTCATAATCTCAAATATGTTTTCCTCCAACTTTCGAGAATTTTTCTGTTGACGAAATTCTGCGTGAATGTTAACTTGGTTTGATACATTTCGAACCACAAGATTGTAAAATGGATAAAACACAGCGTCATAGAAATGAAATCGTTTGGAATATTCGTATTGTTTCGATTTGAACGGACACATGATCGAGTTATACATATTTGATTTACGCGCGTTTACCAGATTTGTTGAAATTTGTCATCGATTCGTGAGATCGCGTACCAGGGCTGATGATAAAGGCTTAAATCGTGGTAAATCGATAAGATCGTTTCCGGTGTTGTTTCGTGCATTATCGCATAGGTATATTGTGTTTATGGGACAACGATCGAATTGAAATTTATCACGTCGATAAAAAATATTTTCGAACAAAAGGTACTAGTAACTGTACGCATTATTTATTTCGTTAAATAATAATTGCTGTGAATATATAAAAAGTCTCATTTAAATCGATCCATATATTTCGATGTAAAATTGTGATGTAAAATTTTTTTTATCGAGTTATTTTTATTGAATTATTGAGACATTTTTTTTATAATATTTTTGCAATTTTCAATTGTCATTAATTTTTTTAGATCAATCAATTTAAATGAAACATCATATATGTATATCGAATTTGAAAATTTAAAAACAAGAAAAACCCCCTTCATATATGGATGCGGGACAAAATTTATTTCCAGCAACAAAATGAAAATACGACATGTAAATGCGGTAATATAATATTATGGAAAATACGAAGCGTTTATGTAATTTATTCGATAACGAAGTTCGAAATCGAAATTTATATTACGCTCGGGGAGATCCAGTTTCAATTGATTAACGTATCACATGAATTGTGCACGCTATTCATTATACAATTAACTCGTTACTTGATACGACCACAATGACTTGAAATAAAGACTGTAAAAGATATCATTTTGGGCAACTTTTCCCTTAACACGTAAGTAGTTAATTTTAGTTTTGGAGGTATTTCCAGAAAATTTATTGCAAGTTTGGATACTTCTTCAAAATATAAAAATATAAAACAATCCTTGGGCGAAAATTATAATATATATATTAGTTAAGTTTCAAAAATTTATCAAAATTTTCATTCATAGAAGAAATTTAAAAGATAAAAACTTTGTATAGATAAATAATATTCCAATTATAATGGTTCAAAGAAACGAAAATTTAATTCATGTTCAAAAATCTTTAATCGTAAATTATTTATTGTATAAATACGAAGGAAAATTAAAAAAATTCATAATTTGTAAAAAAAATCTTCTCTACATGAAAACACATTATTATACATATATAAAAACTAAAAAATTCATACTAAAATGAATTAGAAAAGTTTCTAGATTAATATAAATTTTCTATAAAATTTTTTATAAATTTTCTACTAAATTAGAATATTATTAGATATCTCATATAGAATGTTCAATTTGAAAATTTTCAAATTGTTTTTTCCAATTTCATATAATTTTTAATTACGTTTATCAATTATCGCATTAATACTGGTCATGCAAAAAAGAGCGGAAGCAATTAATGTATTTAAATCAGAAGATCTATTCATGCGGAACTCGACTGTCATTTTACATTAAACTACAGAGTAAAGTACAATTCATAAAAACTCTATATCTCATTTAATAACAATTACGTTAAATATATGATAATATATGTACATCTCAATTATAACATCTCAAATTTTTCTCTGATTTTTCAAGACAATAAATTGTTTATCTACAATTATTAGAGTACCAATATAATACTTACAGGACCAATGCTACATTTGTACCGATGCTTTATAAATTTTTAACAGATATTTGAACACGTTTTCTATTACCGCAATCATTACAAAATCTCTATTTATCATCGTTTCATTAGTTTACGAAGAAACTAATCATAATATGTCATAAAAATTTTTCTTTCGAGTCTATTATAGTATCTATTGGATTAAATGTAATGTGTAAAAGAGATTCTTTCTCATTTTACATAGATGTGCCATTTTCCAAAAAATATACCAAAATTAGTAATAAGCGGCCCTTTTTTCCTTTACCGTATATTTCATCCAGCAATTCTCAATTATCTGAATGGATAATGCGACCGATAACCACAAGTAATAGACAACGTAATAGATTCAGCGAAATTGCTTGAAAATTCTTTATATCATCACGTGACGTCATGTCATCGCGGTACTGATGTAATAGAGAGTAGTAGAAAAGAAATTATTAGGATACTGCGATATTCAAATTATCGTTTTGGCAAACAACGTATTCTCTCTCTACTACTCTCCATACGTCAGTATTTTAGTGACGTCATCAACGTAGAAAATTCCCCAAAAATTCTGGTTTAATAAAATTTCAAGACCACTTGTTTCACTATCTTCTTGCCTCTCCTAGTATTGTCTTTACTTAAAAAAGTAAGCTGAACAATTACATTAGAAACATTATTTCGACTGCCGAAATAACTATTAGTGTTTTCTGTAATTATATACACAATCTGTATGCAGCTTTACAATTCATAAATTACAAATTCGATCCATCGTTCGTGAATGTGTCTCCTGCCACAATTGTAAAATTAATTAATGAACGCAATGAAACAGTTAACACCGAACAATTTGGTCAGGCGATATTTTCGACGCATATCGCAGTTGAAAATCTTGCAATCAAGATATCCAATACAATGATTGATGCAATACGATCAGAAATGGTTTTCGATACATGTAATCGGAATATTGGTTGTCGAAAACCGACTAATCGTTTAAACCATTGTTTAAATTGCTTTTCGAAATACCATGGTTCGTTGAAAAACACAACAATCTTACGATAAAACGATTAAGCGACATTCAAATGATTGATGTTGAGAAATATTGGTATAGGTATATTTTATAACGAATATCGTCACTTATAACGAATTGAATTCGATAAAAGAACGATTTCCATGGACCATTATTTTCTAGCGTACAAATATATCAAATCCAATTCACTGTGTAATTCGCGGAGTTTTAATCTTGATTATTGATTTGTTTTTTAGGCATTTATATTTTATATCTTTAATCATTGTAATATGTTCAATTTGTATATTGAATTTATGAAAATTTAAATCCTTTAATGAATTTGTTATTTATTATTTATTTGAGAATCATACAATTAAATTTATATCTCTATCTAAGAAATAAATTTTTTTCAAATGAAGATATTTTTATTAATTTTTAAAATATAATATATTTATATATTTAATATTTAAGAACATATTTTAAATTAAATTTTTTACAATATATAAAATTACAACACGATATTTTTTCAAACTCTTCTTTGATTAAAGTTGGTTTACATTATGAAATAAAATCATTGTACATTACATTATATTTTTTATTAAATAATAGATTATTATTTGTTGATAGAAAGAACGATTAAAACTAAAAAATTGTTATAAAATTAAATATTTACTGCAATTTTATTGCTATTCTTAAAATGATTTAAAAAACATTAATTAAATAAGTTATATATTATTTAATTTATATATTATTATTATATTATATCCATCATTATATCTCAAGATTGCACACGAAGCAAGATAACCATTTTCAATGCTGGTACCTAACTTAACCCGCATGGAACAGAAAGTCACGTGTTTCTACGAAAGTGCTAAAAACGCCCGATGGAAGCGCTGGAGTCGTACTGTAACGATCATATTTCGTTGCAATAACGCAACGTCATATACACACAAGACTCGGAGAAGGGAGTAAGGTGGATGACGATATCGCTTGCTTTTATTATTGGAGCAATAAAACCCCCGTAACTGAGTAATAATTTAAGAGTTGAACGCCATCGAATCGGAGCACCTTTGGCGTCGCTAGACGCGTTGCCAATAAACGAGCCTGTGAATCTTTTCGCTTTGTGTAACGCGAGCTCCAGAGACTTTTTACGAGCTTCCAGGAAACGATTTAAAATCAAACGACGCTTGAACTTAAGCGTCGAATGCGAGTAAGTGATCGTTGTGACGTGTTTAACTTGTGCAATGATATTAACAATAGAGAAAGGTTTAATGAAATTGCAAAAAGGTTGAAATTGAAGAGTTATATCATAAGGAAAAATAAAAGTTTTGTTGTTCCAAAGTTTTGATGTGCAATGAAGTAATTTATTGGCAAAGTTTAAAAGTTTATTAGAAGAGCGAAAGAAAACTATATATATTAATTTTCAATGTCAACAATATGATATTTCACACTGTTCAAAAATCAAAGTTATCTTAATTAAAGAATAGCGAATGAATTTATATTAATATTCCTTTATAAATTCTGTTAAAGACTTTCTTATCAATATCTTTCATTCTTACAATTCATTCTTCTTCTTTTAATTTCTAAAACATTCAAATTTATTTAAAAAACATAATAAGTGAATATATATTAAAAATATTTATCTATTATTTCTTAAGAACACATAATTATATATCATAGATTTAGATATTATTTCTATTAAATTTTATTGAATTTAATTCAAAATATATTATTAACAAATATATCTATTCAAAGAGAAAAGACAGGATCAGAATTAATAATAAAATTCATTCAAATATACATTTATTCAAAATATAATATAAAATCAAGGAATACATAAATAATGTATGTAAAAATAAAAAATCAGATTCAATGATATTTATTCAAATTTTGTTTACGATTTCGAATGAAAATCACACATAGCTAATAATTTGATATTACATAATAATTGTATAGTTAATTGTAGATATTACATAATAATTGTGTAGTTAAATTTAGCAAAATATTGATATAACTTGATCTCATTATCTCATAATCTTTTAACAGATTAATACAATTGCACAAGATGGAGTGATGCAGAATCGACTTTGTCTTCGGTTAACCTCAAACTTTCCCATCAGTCAAATTATCCCATGTACCGCAAACTTTCGAAAAAAATGATTTATCGTCGTTCGCTACAGCGTTCGATGCGGAAGAATCGAAAGTTACTGGTATCTTTTTGTTCTTTTTTCCACTGCTTGGTAAGAGTTTGCCCGTAAGTTTTCTAGGACGTGGCGAAAATCGATCCGCGAGAACGAACGGTTGAATAAGCGCGGACGACGTATTGTCGAACGTTGGAAGAATACTGGAATTGTCGTTAGTCCGTCGGTAACACGGTTGAATTGTGCGCCTGAGAGATCGAGAATAGATATCAGGTTGGACGTTCGGTGTAACGAGGTTTTCTATTATCGAGACTGAGATACTCGTGTCTGCTCTCTCTGGAGGCAGACGGTCGGTGAAAAACGTCGGTGAATACCGGGTTCGCGATGTATTTCCGTGTAACCGTGTTGGACGTGGGACAGAGAATGTAAGGAAAACAGTCACTCGGGGAAAAGTGGATCCTTTCTTCATAGATTCTGTCCTCGCCAATTCAAATTTTCTTTTCTCCTCGTAACTTTTATATTTAGATTATGATTTTTGAATCTCTTCGTCATGCAGATATATTATATCTATATTATAATAAAATAAATAATAATCATCGATCATAACAAGTTTTTCGGAGACGATCGTTATTTTGAGATGACCAAAGAATTGGTTTAGAGATTTTGTAATTATGGATATAACTGGTGTTTAAATTGTTAAATGTTAATTAAAAAAATACAAGTCTTTTTTTTATTATTTTCAATACAATAATTTAAAGGAAATAAAAATTAATTTAATAATTAAAATTAAAAGGAAATAACTTTTGATCAAATTTTTCAAAAATTATTTAAGGTAATTAAAAATTTTTTTAATATTTATAAATGAAATACTGTATTTTTATTTTAACATAATGAAAAAACAAAATAAATTTAAAATACTATTTTTTAAATGGCTTTTAAAAATAAATTAAATAATAAATGCAAAAGAAAAACTGATAAAAAAGTCGATTTTTGACTCTGATAAAATATATATAATTTTAATTTTTAAATTTATAAATATGATAAATATGATAAATTTATTTTATGAGGATGTTATTTTATATTTTTATATTACATGAAATTTAAAGAAAATATAAATCCAATTATTTTTATGAATAATATAAATTTGCTAAAATAAAATATAAATTATTTAAATATAAAAATATATATAATTACAATATATATTATAATATATATATAAAGTTTCAAATATCAAGATTCAAGTGTTTCGAAAAATATAAGAAATAAAACACAACAATTATTATAATATTTATATAAAATCTAAATTATTCAAAAATTATTTAAAAATAGAACATGCGAATATATTACATATGATTTATTATAATTTAATTATATCTGTGTATATTATAAATTGATTTATTTCTGTATTATTTCACAAAATCAACATTAATATTTCATTAATGTTGCATTATTTTGCATATAAGCAAGTTCATAAATATATTCTATATATTCTCTGACATATTTGATTACTTAATTGTGAACCAAATACAAATGAGAATTGATCATAAAAATCATATAAAAATATATTCAACTTATTTTGTACAATGTAATAAGTTGGAATCGAAATCAAATCGGAAGAAATAAAAGTGAATGAATAAAAATATAAAAAAACCATTTTTTGTATCTTTTAAGAGAAAAATCGTTTTTACACTTTTTTTCACATCCAACTAGGAGTTTACTCTGCGTATCACTCTCACACAGCACGATGTAGTCGATGAACCAACGTTTTTGTCGCTTCTTTTTCCGATAATTAATGTTCGTCGACGGTGACCGAGGAACGTGGATGGGGGACAAATGCGAAAGAGGAGGCGAGGCCACGATTAATGATAGTTTTACTTGCACCATTGTAAGAACAATAGATTTGACGCTATCACGGGTGCTAAGGATACCAGCTGTAGGAAAGAAGCGAAATTTATTAGTCGAACGTATCCTGGCTGAAACCAAGATTTAATATTCACCTTTGCCAAACCGAATTCCAACTGTAATTTTATTCTATTTTCTTCGTTTAACTCGGCGTTAATGTTTCTTGCGATCAACTTGCGATTCCTTTGCAATCTCGATTGTTTTACTACATAGAACGGCAAAACCGAAATTCTGAGAAATGGATTTGAAATGTGTGATTCGAACGTGGAAAAAACCTGACCAGAATGAAATTTCAACTAAGAATTTTTTTTATGAGATTATAAAATCTGATTAGATGTAATTGCATAAAAGAGAGTAACAATAATGTGAAATAAATATTTGATTTGATTTTGATTTGATTAAAGTGTCAGATTTGGTCAACTCATGTTGTTTTAGATCGATATATCGATAATAAATTATATTTTGGACAATAAAAATAATATCTCCCTTGTCTTTGAAACTTATTGTTTTTTTTTTTTTGCTGTCTATTAGATGATCCTGTAAAATGTAATAACATTTTTTTGGGAATTTTATTTCGAATTATGATGATTTGTAATTGTTTTTACGATTGTTTATGATTTTGTAATTTTATGATTGTATTTTAAATTTTTAATCAAACAGCAATAATTTCATTTTTGGAATTTTTAATTGAAAGAAATTTTATAGATAAAATGAAATAGAAAAAAATCCTAATTTCGAAAAATATAATATTTATAAAAAGTTGTTATGATTATGAAGTCAAATTTTGAAAATTTTCAATAGTTAGATTAATATTCTAGCTTAACATATATGGAAGAGATAGTTTCTGTCAAGCAAGAGATATTTATTTTGAAATCATTAAAATGATTTTTCTAACGTCAATAGTAGGAATGTACATCAACCTCGACCTTTTGATTATTCATAAATCGCGTATCCTCTGATACATATTTTTTATAATCTTTTATAAAATATTTAATACAGTTTTTTATATTATGCGGCTCTATCAGATGGCGTTACTATTAAATCCATAACGAAATTCATTCTTTGTTCTTTTTATTCTTAGCATCATGGTATAAACATTTTATCCTTACCTTCGAGAATACGTGCACGGTAACATTCGTGTCATAACCAACCCCCCGCTACAAAATTTAACAACCCTCAATATTATTTTGGCAATTTACTCGTATTTTACGCCTCATATAGTATCAAGAATTATCCAGAAAATCGTTCGACACCCCCATACTTGCCACCTACGGCCTCGAAAATTACATCTCGAGGTCGTAGTCGATCGGGTAACAAAGAGTGGCCACGTCGATACATTCGAGGGAGGCTTAATCCAACCGTGGACCGACGTAAACCATGGAACTTATATACCGCCATAACAACTTGGTACAAGGAAGCTGAACGGGATTGGATGAGAGTCGATGTAAGATCATGGCAATAAGGAAAGGATAGGCTTTCCTAGAAATCTGTTCCTTGCGAAGATTGCAAAAATATATGTTCTCATTAAAGAAATCCGTTATATAATCGATAATATTGATAATAATTTTTAATACAATTTTTATAATAATATTTATAATTCATTTCAATTTTTTTTTTTAAGAAACAAATATAGTTTAGTATATTACTATATTTTATGTATATAGTATATTATGCATATTATATATAAGTATATAAGCGGTTTGCAAATTATAAGCTAATTTAAAAACTAAATTATAAAAAGCATATATAACAGGAAATGCTAGGAAGAATTCAAATTGATAATGAAATTTTGATAAAGTTTCAAACTGATGAATTTTTTAAAAATGAAAAAATTGTACTAAAAATTGGTCATTTTTGAATATATTTATCTGAAATTGATTTTATGAAAATAATAAAATAAATCTTTTTACTATGAAAATCTTCTTCTACAAAATCCAATAAAACAAAATAATTCAATATTAAATAGTTTAGAAATAGAAAGATAAAATATCTTTAAAATGATATTTTTGAAAAGAATATTGATTACAGATTATAGATATCTTATATGGAAATTAGTTTATTTAAATAAACTTTTATATATATATATATTTTATATTTTCTTAATTTTGACTAAAATTTCAAAGGATTTAAGAATGATATCAATGACATCAAAAATTAAATAATCAAAAACGATAAAAAATTTTAATTTTTTTTATGATCAAACAATCATTTCGGTACGCTATGAGATTTTCTTTCCCTTCTTTTTTCCCTCGCGTTTCCATTTTCTTCTCCTGCTATTTCTTTTTTCCTTCAGCTTTTTCTCTTCTCTCTCTTTTTCTCTCACTTCACCCATCTTCTTTTTCTACGATACAACACGTCGTGACAACACCACGAAGGAACCATTTCTCGATCGATACCTTGCCACTGTTTATTCTTGCTCTCCAACAACGCGAGGAAAAAGTTTCTTGAAGTGGCCTTGGGAAGGAAACGTCGAGGCTTGTGACACGATAACGCGATAATATGGAAGGACTGCTTAAAATCGGGAACACAAGAGAATCACGATGACTTTTGCGAGACGACAACCCAATCCGGAAACGACCTGCTTTTGTTAAAGAAACGCATTTCCGCTTTGAAGCTCTGCGAACTTTCTTGCGTTATAGGATTTTATCAAGGTCTGACGCGAGGATAGAGAAACGAGAATGGACTCTTTGTGGCTTTTTTCAAGGGCTTGTTATTTATTGCTGTCTGTCGGATTTGTTGGATTATTTTTCTCAATCTCGCGAGGAGGAAACATATGAATATAATTTCTGGAAATAGGTGGAGGAATTTCGGGGAACTCGTCAACGAACTGGGGCTAGCTAGTGAACTCGGATTCGGAATTTTCGAGTTGGTGCTTGGCACAGAGTAAAGGGAGTATGTTGAAAATTGTTACATTATATACGAAAAGTTTTGAATGAATGTTAGAGAATTTTGGAATAATTGTGCAAGCAATTTTACGTGGCGCTTTTATTGAGATAGTGGTGGTTTAACGAGTAAGGTAATTTAATAACGATATCGCGAATATTTCTACATCAAAATCTTCATAGCAAGAAATTTGGAAGTATAAAAGTGTTAGTAATGGGACAAGTAATCTTGAGTATTCGATTGATTTTTCAATCATTTATTTACTTTTCATTAATAAATATAAGAAGACGAAGAAGAAAAATAATAGAAGAATGATAATAGAAATAAAATGGAAAATATTAATTAATCCTTTTGTGCTAAAAACTCTTATGATGACGGAGTAAATAGCAGTGATATCGAAGTATTATTACACGACCTGTATTATTAAAATGAATTGCGTAGGAAATATTAATTTTTTGTAGTTGTGTTCTTCGAAAACGTATTATATAAATCCATACAAGAAATCTACATTTCCATTAATATCCATTATTGATATATCATAAAACAGATATATCAATAAATATATTAAATTTCGAATTTAACATTTTTCCGAATGTTTGGAATTATTAACATGTTCAAAAAATTCAAAAAATTCAAAAATACAATCCAATCTAATCTAAAATTAGAATTTCATAATTTCAAAATGTTCTTTCTTGAAAAATTTACGAGTATAAATTAAATTATCATAGAATTTTGTGATACTAATTTTTTACTAATGAAAGTTTCAACAAATACAATTGAAAAAGTGATTTTCGGTTTGTAAATATAAAATCTTGAATATAAATATATATTGTATATTTTTTTTAAAAAATATCAACATCGAATTTAATTTATAATATGCAATATCTTAAAGGAACTGATGCTTGATCCTATTTGCATTTGAATCAAGAACGCTATAAGCTCAATGATAATCGGGATTAGAATCGAAACGGGCTTTCGAGGTACGAATACGAGTACTAGAAACTTGGATAACGATACTTATGCAGGATCTCGATTTTCCGTGATATCTCGCTCGATTTGCATTCGTTTCAATTAACCGACCTTTGCCAAACTATTTCAAATCGGCTCGATTCTAATCCTGCCTCTCATTCTGAACGTTTCGTTTGCATAACCCTGCTATTGTTCTCCGCTTTACATGTATAATAAGAATATCATAAAAAGGGAAAAATAAATTTGGGGCGAAGGAAGAAGTTGAACGACGAAAGTAGAATGGAAAGCAAAAATAATGTGTTCGAATAAAATTTGCAAACGAATCAAGACTGCCATTCATTAACGTTCTCGACTGTGTGCGAGACACGGAAAAATCGAGAGATTCTGGTGAAAACGTTTTCTTGCGAGGGAATCGTGAAAGAAAATTTATCTGGGATTAAAGAATGTGGGAATAATATTTTATAATTTCGTTTTATGTTTTAAATAGATTATTTTTTATTTATTAAAAATCTGCAAATCTTATGAAATATACTTACTTACTTAATATACTTACAATATTTTTATTTCGTGTCATTTCTTTTTTCTTCTTTTAATTATTCATATTCTAGAAATTTCATTTTTAATGATATCAAATATTTATAGTTATTGATAAAAGTTTAGAAAAAAACTAATCATTTTTTATCTTCATATTTATCTTTTCTTGTAAGTATATTGGGAAAAAATTTATCGTTTATATATGGATTATTATCTCTTTATGTTATTTTTAATTTTAATTCAAAGTTAGAAAAATGTAAATAAATTTGTAAACAATTAGTTTATTTATTCTTTCAGTTCACTATCTTTTATCAATATCTATATAATGATGTTTCCATCCGAATGAAAATTAATATTAATTTTAAATTCTTGCATAATAAATAATTTGGAGACTAAATCAATTCGATAGTTCTAATGTTAAAAATCTCTAGATTCCATAGTTCATAATCAATGCTATGAAATTTAAAATAAATAATTTTTTTTGTGTTAATTTTAAACAGATATCATAAATTTAAATTGAAAAAATAAAAAATATAGAAATTGAGAAAAATATATATTGAGAAAATATGGAGAAAAATTAAATTTCATATTTTAATTCAATGATAAATATATCATATCGATATCGATTTTAAGTAAAAGAGTAGCTATTTTTCAAATATAAATATAAAAATTAAATAATTCAAAATTCATCAAGATTTTTCAACAAATCGATTTCGATATTTTCAATAAATGTTTTATTTCTGTTCACTTCTAAGAAAATATTTCGTTTAACATCGATTCAACCAAGCAGCGAGGATAATGTATCAAGAAAATCGTCGACTTTTCAACACCTTTCCACTTTATCGTTTATTCAATTTCTTGAGAACTTGAAACGAAGAGGGGGAAAAGAAAGATAAAATAGAAAGAAACGGACAGAAAGGTATACAGACTCGTTCTACATTATTCACGAAAACCGTTCATCCGACTGTATACTTTACAATTTTCCATTGCACTCTCCTCTCGTTGTATTCTCCTCCGTATAAAAGAAAGTAAAGTACATTTCTTGTTGCCTTTAATTTATCCGAATCTCAAATCCACGAAGCAATATGGCGATTGGAAATTACGTAATCCTTCGTTGATGAAACGTACGACGTTGGTGAATTGCAACACGTGCTTTCAACACTTCCTTCTAATTTCACAAAGAACACGTGCTTGTTTTCGTGCTGCATTCGAGGCATATAAAACTAATCCGTTGCGAAAAATCGACGCAATGACTCGTTAAACGGTTGGAATAAGTTAATCGTGTCAAAATGGCGGCGCGAAGAATGCCACTTTCTCTAATTGCACTCCCGATTGATCGATTTCAGCTCGCGAAAGTAATCACGTATATCAACGATTATTCGATATATTTTAACAATTCGATCGAATTGCGAAAAGTAACGAGGATTAGCTGTTGCGAAAAGTGATAATTCATTGAACTGTTTAAATGATGCGCTATTCGTGCAATGGTTAATCGAGATACTGTGAATTGAGCATGCAATTAGATTGTTTGGTAATTTGTTATGCTGAACGTGAATAGTGGTGACAATGGCTTTCACCGAATGGAATCAGGGACGACTCTTTGAAACGTTTTATAGTATTTTATAGTATGTTTTATAATATTGTAACAGTGAAAATATGTATTGTGCACATTTTTGATATTATTGTTATTTTTCTTTTTTATTAATTGGATGAATGATATGATAATGATTATTTTGATTATTTTAATATTATATTGATAAGAATGAAATTTATTAAGATATATTATAAAAAAAAAAAGATAATAAAATTCAGTGATATAAACAAATTTTAGGATGAAATACCGAATATGAATATTTTATTTATACTTGATTAAATATCGACTAGATAGAAAGCGAAAAAGGAAAAATTTTTATTATTTTAAAATTAAAATTATTACCTGAAATTAAAAATCATTTATTTTTTCGATATTCTTTTTAAAACAATTTGAGTGAATAAATGCATCATCGATAATTCCATAATATTTATAGATCTATTTATAGCATTATATATATAGAATTCTTTTTGTGTTTTATAATTAGTCATCTAATTGTAAGAAATAAAAATTGCAACCGAGAATATATTAATAACTTATAGATAGTATTTCATAAATGTATTCCTATTATATAATTATATATCTGTATGAAAAATAATATAAGATCTCACATTAAGAACATCCTTATTTAAAAAGAGAAATTAAATTAATTTAAAAATTATTTATAATTTAAATAGTTATAAAATTTAGTTTTAATTTAAATAAATAATAAAATTAATTTATAAAAAAACTCGAAGCTGAATGGAAATTACTTATGCAATTATATAAATCTTTTTTGTAAATAAGTATAAAAAATCGTTATAAGGAAAAACACATTTGACGATATATTAATGAAATTGCATTTACATAAATGCCAATCTCGTGAATAACTTGTTAGCAGTTGTTCCACTAGTTCCACTAGTTTTACGTTATCATAGTATTGCAATATTTCTTTATAAAAATATTATGATCTTGTATCAAACGCATATATCAAACAGGTATCTGATATTCGATATCTTTACTAAGTATTAATCGGAAATTGGTATGTATTATTAGGAACAAATATTTGAAAGAGATTGATGTTCTAAAATAATTATATAAAATATTTATAAACGATTGTAAATTGGTATTTAGAATAATAGCATTGTTGCAAACATTATAATTTTATTATTTTCATCTACATGGAAAAATAAATGGATCTTTAAATTTTTCAGTCTCATCGTTTTTATCTATCTTTATTCATATTCACTCGTGCTCTTAAATTTTCCATTCCTTCTTTATCATTTATCATTTTGTATAATCTTGTAACAGATTATCCTGAATTACTAACATCGAGTTCAACTAAACAACACTTGTAACAAAATAACAAACTATGTTCATCATCATCGTAGATTTAATAATTTTAAATAGATACACAGAGAAGAGAATGACACACGAACATTTCGCGCTCGAACAACTTTTGCCACGGCAAAATATCCGGTCTCATGATCGGAAAAACGTTAAGCAACGCGTTAACGCGTCCCTAATACGAAATCGATGCGTCGCGGCATGGAACGATCGTCCAAATATAAAGGGAATCGGCTAAAGCGTTCCCCCTAAACTTTGTTGGCAGCGTTGCAACACTCGTTACACCCACAACCGCTGATCGATTCTTAAGAACGTAAATTTTCTGAAACTTTCATAAACGCTTTCATAAGCGTGCCCTGCCATGAACAAACAATTAATTTTGTGGATGGTTTACATTCGCGTGTTCGCGAATTTCGAATTTACTGTAACCACAGTAGGGTGGTTCGATATTTGTTACGTTACTTGTACACGTCTAAGCGACAATCGCTCCTGGCTCAACCCTTTCCTTGTTCGAGGAATGACTTACGTTCTTGTTTCCGCCCTTCCTAATTTGTACTTTAAAGAAATTCTTGTTGCTTGTCATTTGATAAGTTTGAATTCTGATTTTTCAAACTGGGAAATTAATCAAATATTTTAAATGATATTGTGCAAAATCTTATTGTGTCAAATCAAAAGTTTTATCGAAATGTTTTATTTTCATAATTTTGCTATTATTCTGTAAGAAATAATATTTCAAGAATTGATATTTAGATAAAGATACACATATAAAATTAATTTGAAATTAATTTTTTTCGCAAATGATAACAAATATTTTTTTTATAATAATTGACTTTTGCTGTTATGTTTAATAATATTGAAATTTTAATATTGAAGTTCTCAATTTTTTTTTTTCTTAATCTTTTCATAAAAGAGATTAGTATCTTACAGTAATTAAATCAGAAAGATATTTAAAAAATTTTTTAAATTTTTAAAAAAATTAATGCGTCGTGAGAAATGTTAATATCAATAAATACTGTTCATTAAATCCTTTACCAGAGATTCTTTGTATCGATTTATCAAAAAATATAAATGAAACGTTTACTCGCCATACTTTCATTTCATAAAATGAAATTAATTCTAATTTTCAATCTTCAATTTTCAATATTCAATCGCGCCAGATTTCCAACTTCGCGGTCATGTAATAATGCTCAAAATGGTGGAGTCACGCGTGGTCATCTGTTTGGCAACTGGGACGCAACATAATTTCTACAGCGTGCAACGCGCCATAAACGCCGCGTCGCCGAATTCTCGTGGGGTAAGCGTATTACCGTAAGCCATAAGGCGCTTATCCAATCGACGGCCGATGCAATTACATACATCACGATTACCTCCATTCGATACAGCTCGTTAATGTTCAAGCCACGTCGAAGGTAACGACAAAAGAAAGGAAAAAAGACAGTAGACGGTAGAGAGAAAAAAAGAAAGAAAGAAAGAAAGAAAGAAAGAAAGAAAGAAAAACGAAGAGTGGATGTTTAAAAGTGAGGAAAATGAAAAGTAGACGGACGAGAGACATGATTCGTGAGAAACGGGGAACGATGAAGGCTCGATAAAGAGCGAGGATGAAATAAGAAACATTTCGAGCGAAGGCGAGCAGGCAAGACGTAACATTTCGTTTGACGTCGAGGACGAGGAGGAAGAAAGGAATGGCGGGGGTGGAGGAGGAGGAGGAGAGGGGAAAGGGGGTCTTCATTACGTTCTGAAAGGCTGCCGTTTTAAGAGCAAACGAATAGGAATAGTTAACAATGAGACAGAGGCGCCTGGGAACGGAAGCTGAAAAGGAAGAAAATTTGCACTTGATACCAGTCGGAAAGAAAAGGTCACAAATTAGAACATCCTACATTTAATTTAATGACTTCTGAGATCGTTCTCTTTTCTGAGATAGAAAGTCGAATCGATTTTAAAATTGCTTGTCGACTTGCGATCGATATTAAATTAATGTGGATGAACGAGTATTTTTATATAGCTATCTACATTCTGTTATACATTCTTACTGAACGAATTTATATTACTTTCTTATTTTTGTCAGGATTTAATTTATAATCTATAATTTATAATTAATAATCTCAAAATTTTTAACGAGACGTTATGACTTTATTTTACTAAAAATTATTTTTAGAAGTTTGATATTTGACAGTTTATTACTTTATTATATTTCGAAATATTTGAATTGACATTAATGATTATCAAAATTATTTGAATGGAATACAATAGAAGTTTTATTTAAAATTAGGCACATAATGAATATTATGAAACTTTAACCATTTATAATATAATTAACATAAATATTCATTACAAAAGAGATTATTATATTATATTATATTTATATTTGGAAAATTTCTGAAGACGCATAATATTTTACTGGACAATTTTTTGTGGAATAAATATAATTGTAAATGTAATAATTGTAAAGTCAATTTCCAAATTTGAACTTGGATTGCTTGTAAAATATTAAATGTCAATTATAAAGTTATTTATTTTTCCAATTAATACAAAAATCATATTGATATAAATAATATATATTGATATTTCGTATTTTTGATTAATAATAATTCACATCAATATCACACAAATTACGCATCAAATTAAAAAATTTGAAATCGAATATTTTATTAAAATATCACAAAAATTATAAACATTTTCATCGTTATTTTTGTTAAAAATGATTATATAATTTGATTAAAATATATTTCTTGATTTTCATCTCACAGCTTTTTTATTTTGTTTCTTTGATTCAATATTAACTTTATACAAATATATTCGAACAAGTTTTTATTATTTATTGATATATAAACTATTATCTTTTTATGCTATTTTTAATTTCAAATGATAAATTTCAAAAGATAATAAATATATAAAAAATTCATCAACCAATAATTTATTTCTTCATTTTTGTCACGTACATATTATTATTAATTTTTTTTAATAAATAACTCAATTTAGGCATGGCAAATACTAATTTCAATAATTAATTTGCCATTAATTTATACATATTTTTATAAAATTCATATACACAATATTAAATTATTAAATTATTGTATATGGAATTTCTCTTAAACATTGTATGAACGTATCACTTAAAAATAGGCATAAAACTATCAACTAACAATCTATGCTAAATATATTTACAAATGATAAGGATTAAAACATATTATAAAAATAATTAGATACAAATTTGATTAAAAACCAATGTTAATCTTATCCTTTGCCCAATTTTATTAATTCTGATACTAATTTGACTAGTGTTAGTTTCAATTTTTCTTTTAACTCATTTGCCTGATGAGATAACAAGACTAACTTAAATCACAGAACAGCGATTCGAAACATTTTATCAAGTACAATATCCGCTGTAGTTACGCTCGCAACAATATCCACCATGAAGAAGATTCCGTCGTCAGTCGCGCGAGATTTCCATTCATGGACGTTTATACCGTGAGACTTGGAGAGGATGTAATAGTAGAATAGGTAGTCCTTTCAACTATCTCCTTCCTTTTTTAGAATCTCGTGAACGGTACTAACGAAAGAGAGCACCTCTATTCCTTCTATTCCTCCTTCGAGACGGACCGACGAGTGCCAGTTGAATCGTGAAATTTCATTCTCGCGCACATCCCCCGTTGGCCGAATCGTGAAATTTCAGTGGTCGACACCGGTGGACAGTTTCGCAACGGAAAATCTTCGTTCAAGTGGCGTGTCACGCTTACCTCATCCTCATGACGAAGCTTCGTCGCGAATTTCTATGCAAATTGCTGCGAAACACTGTAATCCAAAATGGAAGAGTAGAAGGGGTTTATTCAAGTCGTTGAAACGAACACGGTCGGGACATCGGTTGTATTTGAACACTCATACCCATGTACAGGGTGTTTCGTGCAACTAGATGACTTTTTCGATACGAAAATATCTATAAGATGAATCAGAACATGAAAGAAGTACAGCAGAAACTGATTCTACGTAAAAAAAAAAAGTAAGCTGAAAATATAGAATAGATTTTTTTTCATTTGAGGTTTTATTTTCGAATAAAATAGATTCAAAATTTTCAAATACGATTGATTATTTCTCTATTAAGTATTATATGAATATGATCGATAAGAGATAATTTTGTATGTTAAAGTGAGAAAAAATATCTTTTTTTTTTTCAAATTATTATTTTTACAAACAAATTATTTTTCATTTAGATATTATAGTTTTCCAAAGAATTTGAAAATTTGCCAATTATATGATTCCTTGATATATTTAATCTCAATCTTTTCAAAAACAAGGATTTAAACGATTAAATTTTATTTTACACTTTTTTACTTTTTTTCACATTAATAAATAAGCATTATTAATAATTTGTTTGTATTCTACCAGGAATTAGAAAATATTACTTGTATTTGAAAATTTTTTAAACTTGATTTATTCGAAATGAATTTTTATATATTATTTCGAAAAAAATAGAATTATTTTTAAATTTTATTTTATATTTTCAATCTATTTTTTCATATCAGCTTCCATCATACTTTTCACATGTCTTTACTCATTTTTTATATCTGTATTTATATATACATAATATATATATATAGTAAATATTTCTGATTCTTGAGAGGCAATATTTAGTAATATATTGTCTTATATATATTATGAATTATTTCATTGATTGGACAAATTACAAATTTCATCTATACGTTTATATTATTTATCTATTCCTAAAAGAAAAAAAAGAAAAATTGAATGTAAAAAAATTAAAAATCAAAATTTTGGGATTAAACTAGTAGAATAGAATATAGATGAAAATTTTATTTAGCGTAATGTATATATTTGATCCGAAAATGGAGGGAATTTAAAGATTTTAAGATCATTTCTATTCTTATAAAAAAAAATTATATAATATTTTGATGTACTATTTTTTTTGTACAAATGATATTAAAAGTTCTAAAACGATTAATTTAATATATATTTTAATTTTAAGTGTATAAAAACTTATAAAAGACAGAACTGTATAGTACTACTTTTATGTTATTTTATGTTTTTCTTGTCTTTCATATTACATTGTAAATATTTCTTATCTATATATATGTATACAAATACCTTAATATATTCATCTTTAGAAAGTAAAAAAATATTAATTAATATGTAAAAAAATATTATAAAAATTTTATTTATACATCTTTAAAATATATAATTGAAGTATATTATTCATCATTATTCAATAATTATTTCTAATGAAATTTTGCTTTATCTTTTACAGCATGTCTGTACCTTATATGAAATAACTCATACTTACACTCTGATACTAAGGTCTCAAGCAAAAATTGTCCTGTTCAACAATAGGGGAACCTTCAATATTTTTGCCTTATGCATTATGGAAAAGTCGATTATTAGATAGAAGATGAAAGAAGATGAAGAAGACAGGATCCATTTTCTATATCTCTTTCATACAATCCTCGATCGACTCACGAGCTTTTGTTTCACACTTTCTTTTCTACTTCTAACTCCGAAGAGGAAGAAAGAGATTTGGCGTTCACCAAATGTATATATATATATATGATACTTTAGAATATCAACGAAATATATACTATCTCTGTCTCACTAAATATAGATCTTCAATTCAATCAGACATTTTCAATATCGTTATCGGTATTCACTAGTGATAGGATCAAATTCAATACTTATAAGTCGATAATCAAATACAAAAGATTCATTTCGTACGATTCGAATGTAATAAATAAGATGTAATGATTCACTTTATTTGTGATTTCGATTCTTTAAGGCTAATTTTGAAGAATGAATAATTATAAGTTTTGAAAACTTACTTATACGTATATTTCGATTATAAATACAAATAATATCGACAAAAATTGTATAAAATTATAAATAATGAATTTTATTTTAATTTTTTCATTTGCAATTGTTTAAAAATAATATCTGATTTATAATATCATTTCATTAAAAACGTGAACGTATATGCGATATATTTCTAAGAAAATTAAACAAAATAATAAAATTTTATGAGACAATTTATTAGTTTATAATTAATATAAAATTAGATCGTGCATGATAATAGCTACTGACAAAATCGATTTTAAATGATTAGAGATATCAAACTTTTCGAATCTTTAGTAATGTTAAAATTTGTTTCGAAATATAAAAAATTCAAACATTTGATTTCATCATTAACATCCACAGTTTCTCGTTTCCTTGTATTCTGCGCATAATAAGATATTCAATTGACTTCTTATATAATTCTTTGCGAACCGATAGATCAGTAATGATTTTCGATTTTAAGTTTATTTATTAAAGGAAAAATAAATGATCGTAGACAAATATTGAAACTACAAGAAAACAGTGTAATTAAATGAAATGTAGCAAAAAACTAGCAAATTCATCTCCTTTCGTAATTTGGCAAGAAAAATTTATTATGAAAAATTATATTCAAAAAGAAAGATGAAATTTCTGTGAACAAACTTATTCTATTTTAACATGCTTCTTCTGAATTCAACAAACTGGAAAAAAAGAAAGACAAGAGAAGTCATACAAGAACACGCATATCATCAGTCCCCATAGTAGAAAAATCAAGGGTCGAGAGCAAAAAATTTACCAGAACTTCTTTCTTCTCTTCGAACGTGGAATACGAATATTCTTCTCGCCTGCAGAAAATCTTTTCCATTACCGATAACTCGGTTAAACTCGGCAATTGCACGCGACTTTTAGAACAATCGGTGTAACAAAAAGTGGCCTTCCCCCTAAACGAACTCCACCTCCTGAATCACGAGAGATCAAAAAGAGAAACGGGCCAGGGTAACAAAAAAACTTGGGACGGAGGAGTACAAGGATCGTACGGTGGAAAAGACGCAATCAGCGACGTCGTCGAATCGAAGCTATCGTCGAGACAGAATTAACGTTCTCGTGCAGCTAGATGGGCTTTAACTCGGCCAACAGAGTAGACGAGAAAAAAGGAAAAAAAGGAACGACGAAGAAAGGAAAATGGAGGGGAGGGGGAGACTAGAGAAAGTAGAAACATGACGAAGGTAGAGCCAAGTGAGAAACTAGAGAAGAGCTTGCGAGCGAGGAGTGGGGAATACCTCGTCCATGCGGACTCTTCAGTGCTTTTCGAGTGCTTTACGACGTCTGCCGGATAAGTACGTGGAGCGGCGGGTATTCGCTACACCGAAAAGTATAGTGTATATCGTAAAGAGCGGAGCTTCTCCGGGGTTAGATGTCCTCAACCGGTTCAATCAATTGTACGCCAGACAACAAACCACTGCCGTTAATTGGATCGAAGCTCGGAGTTCTGGCTTTACGAGGCCCAATCGTGCCAAATTATCCGCCTGCATTTCTGGATCGTGGCACAACGCACTCCCTCCATTTTGGTGGCTCCCTTGTCCAACTTGTCTCATAGCCGACATGGATCACGGAAACTTGGGGCGCAGTTAGCTTCCTTGAGAAGAGGAGGAACCGGATGGGTGCAAAGGATTCGTGATTCGAATTTTCGTGTAAAGTAAAATGGATATGATAGGATTAGAGGATGTTTCCTGAGAGATGGATTTGATCAAATTTTAATCAAATTTTAACTTCGAATATTTATCAGCTTATAAAAAACTTTCAATATGAACTATATATATATATGATAGTGTGTCTCTCAATATGTAAGATTCTGTGTATTACTATCTATATCTATTTGGAGAATTTTGGCTTTTCTTCGGATCCATGGAACGCGAAAATAAAATATATTATTAGCCTTATATTATTATAATTTTAATAAAAATTGCACAATATCTTAAAATTTTTACAATAATGTCGGGTAGAAATATCTGTCACTATTTCTCAAAGAAATCAAATGAAGTTAATCTAATGAATGAAACTATAAATATCTGTGCTTTATTTATCGTTATCAAAATATGTTCAAAAATTCAAACTAACTAATTAGAATGTGATAGAACATTATAGTATATGAAATAGATGGCATAATATCTAATGATAGAAGTTATGGTCATAAGTAAATGGAATCAATTTATTAAAATGATACAATATTAATTTTTTATTACAAATTGTTGACAATTAAAAATTTTATTTCTTCTAAATATCGTATTTCTTAATTTCTATATATTTTAACTAATACCATCGTTTTAATATCTCATTATAAATATAAACATATCGAATGAAATATCTTGTGAAATTTCAAAATCATTTTTCCAGAAATTTTCATTAAATAAAAAGAAAATTGAATTTCAAAATTAAAGTCAATTTGCGATAAATTATTTTTTATACGTTCTTTTACGCATATAAAAGAATAATTTCAGAACTGATACGTCAATGTCATTTAATATCATTCGTTTGAATTATACCATCAAACATTCGAGCTATGATGACAAACGAATGAACTAAAACCGATCGGTATACCATTTACGGATGATAACCGACGACAGGGTAAACAGTTCTCGCGGCAATCGGATCTAATAGATTGAATTCCTGTCGAGGTTGTGCTATCTCACCGATCGATCAAAACGGTTGCGCGTTAGCGTCTTCAAATCGGGACAGTTGTCATATCTTCATTCCTTTCTGATTCTTTTTTATGTCCAACTTATCGAAAAACTATCTTCTTCGTCGATTTCAACGAATTTGAAATATGTTGACGTCATGTTGAACATTTTTTCCTTCTGCTGTACTTATATATGTATATTATACTAATCGTTTAGCGTTTTCAGTTTTTGATTATATGCAAAAATATTTTTGTTATGTTTATGAAATATCGTGTTTCTATTTTTGTATAACTCAGTTTGTATCAATTCATTGAAAGATATCATGCTTTTTAATAAGTTATCTTTTAATAAGTTACTTAACTTTCGTAAAATTAATAAAGCGGAACATTGATTATTTACATATAAAAACATTGAATATTTAAAATAAAAAAATTGCTCAAAATGATATTTTTAATTTTTAGAGGCAATATAAAATTAATGCTCTATACTATGTTACAACATTAAATTCTTTAGCAAGAACTTTCTTGTTGTTAAAAATATATATATATATACAAATAAATTTATTAACTTACTTATTTATTAACTGATATGTATATTAATTGGTGTGTATAAATATATTTCAAGATGATTGAAATCGCTAATATTACATAGTTTTCCGACAGATTGTCACTTTTCTTCTCTCAATCTCTCGAGTAGGCTAGTTAAAAGCATTTAAGTCTAAATGTTTATTACAAGAGTTCATAATGGACTGACAACAAGCTACTGTTTGTAAATTACATTCTCCTAGAGGCAACCATTAAATGTCAGCTAAATGAGCTTTCCTGAAGTTATATGTCTGCTTGCGCCACTTTTAGATCATTTTTTTCAGCGACCAGACTGTGAGATGAAATGGCCGCCAGGGATGGTGAACGCCTAATTATGCCAGAGGAGAATTAAAATATTCTCAGTAAACATTTAAGAAAGTAAAATAAAGAAGTTTCCATCGAGAAGCGGCCTTTAATTACAACTTGGCTCGCTCTTGCTACGCGCTGATGTTCCTTTCGTGGCAACTTCGTTTCGCGCGTCTTCCATCTCCCCCAGCCCGACATTAACTTCCATCTGTTCCTCCTTTTTCGCTATCTTCCTTCGTTTACGTAATGCAAACGTTTCTTTTTTTTTTTTTTTTTTTTTTTACTTTTCACGTTCACTTTGACTTCCAACCTTCTGGCGCGTTTACTTTATGTTAAAAACGTTTAATCGCGCGTGTTCGTTTACGAGCGAGCATCACTCTTATTTTTCATATCGCTCTTCGCTCTTGTTGATTGCACAGAATTGCGAAAAGTGTGATTTAATAACGTCGATTATGATACAGAATGAGTTGATTAAGTTAACGAAGATATGAAAAACAAGGAAAATATGAACGGAGTTTTGATCGTTTTCGTATTTCTTATTTTTCGTGCGATAAATTTTACAAAATTCAAGTAAAAAAATATTTTTTACTTTAAATTAGTAATTAGACGAATTTTTACGAGTCTTATATTTTATTTATGAATGTAAATTGTATTATATACTTTTTTCTCTGATAGTAATTTTATTTGGAATATTATTAATAAATTTTAACCATATTTTGAAATGAAATAATACACTTTTGATTACAATATATTTGTATTGTAAAAATTCTGATTAGTTTATCTTATAAAAACATAAGGATATTCGATATGATATTGAACTAAAGTAAATATAACTTAATTTTTTTAGATAAATAATAACAATTTATCAAGAAGTAAAAAAATTTTTATATTTATATATGAATAAATCCAATAAAATTAACATAATAAAATTAGTGATATTTTATATATTATGATATATCTTTTATGTATTAAATATTTGATTTTAGTTGCATAAAAATCTATTGTCTCATGATTTTATTTTATAAATCTTAATACTTTTTTATAGATAATTACATTGACTAGTTATTAAAAATTACATGATTCTATTATTTAAAAAAAAAAATATATGTCACTTTCATATGATTCTTAAAAAAGAAGGTATATGTTATGTCCATTTTTCTGTCTGAACATTTTTTTATACAGCAATATTTTTTCGTAGTTTATAAGTAATTTTCATTTATAAAGTAAAGTTTTATACTCTGTGCACTTTTTTCTTTATAACATGACAAAATTACAACTTTTTTTAGATTAGGAATTGATTATATTATAATTAGAATTTAGATTATAGATTATACTAACTATATTATAGATTAGATTTAAATTAAGTACAAATTTGTTTAATAAATTCAAATCAATCCAAAAATCTCAGAACGATTCGATTTCACAACGTTCTATATATTCTGCATCAGAAATCTAATTATTTTTTGAAAAATATTTGACAACAATTGCGGAATGAAATATTATCGTATTATGTGTCGTTTCACTCAACGCACTTTGTTCCCACACACCACGACGCGACTATTGAAACAGCGATGGAATTTTTTTTTTACGTCGCTTCTATGGTTCTTTAAAATTTATCGTGTCATCGGCCGAGAATTTTACGAGGCAACCGCCATAAGTCAGTCTCACCGTGAACGCGAAACGGAGCGCGTAAACAGCGCACGCGAACCACGCTAACTTCGCTTTAAAAAGCGTTCCGCAATAAGCGAGAGGTGGTGTTCAGGAAACGGTCGTTGGCTACGCGACGAGCAGACAATTATTTGGAAAATTGTTGAATTCCGCCGCGCCGTATTTCCCATCCGCGGAACGACCGTTCCGTTTCTTCAATCGCGATCGTTCATGCGATAACGCGACAACCGATTTATCGTTGCAACGACCGTGAAAACGTGTAATTCTCTGGTGGTTTATCGCGTGCAATCGAATTCACTTCTTGCGATTCAATCTTTAAACAATACGTATTGACGAAATTTTATACGTGTATTGACAATATTTTGCCAATTCTCATTTAGATTTAGCCTGTGATGCGTTTATTTTTAAAATAATTATTAAAATTCTATAGAGATCTAATATATTATGAGAAATAGTATATATCTTTGAATAATATTGAATATAAAAAAAAAAAAAGATTTTCAAACTTTGATGTTTATATAGAAAAAAGTTCTTTATTATACGGTCAACTCTATTGTAACATGATACTCTTGAAAACGCGTTTCGATAAAAGTATAAGGTACAAAAATTGTCGTGTTTCTATAAAAATATTTTTATAATACAGTTTTCACATAGCACGGATTTTAATAAAGAATCTCAAATATTTTTCATAAAGCGCGAATGTTTCCATTGTATCGTTCTTTTTTTTTTTTTTTTTTTGATATTTCTGACATTGTTTTCTCATTTGTATCAGTTTTTCAGTTGTATTAGTTTTAGGTTTCATTTAACACAAAGGAATTGATCACATTATAGAAAAATATTATATTTTATTTTAAAATATCAGAATTTTATCATCTTTAATATATTGCTATGATAATTTACAACACTTTGCTATTGCAAAATACAGAAAAAGAAATCCTTGATATTATATTATTTTTATTATTAGATGATATTTTCGTCTTTCAAAAAAAAAAAAAAAAAAAATGAAATTCTTTTCTTTGAATTCTACGTAAATAAAAAATTATTAAATTAAAACAACTTAGAATTTTCTCATTCGTATAAAAAAATTTTTCTTACAAGTAATTTTAATGTAAAGACACAGAAATATAGATAAATATCTAATCAAATTTTTTGGATATCGTACATAATTTCGAAAGATATTCAAAGCAACGAAATTTTTTTCTTTTATAACTTTTCATACGTTTCGTTATCAAATTTTTTATGCACAATCTTATATCAGTTATAACAAATAATTTTATCGTCTATGGATCTCAAAAATGAGTCGAAAAAAAAGAAAGAGAAAATTCCGATGCTTTATAATTCTCGGTTTTGATTCTCATTCCGAAGTTATCTACCATTATTTTCATTCGTTTCACGGGAAAAAAGTAAAGCGCATAACGCGGAGAGTTCATAAGCCATCTCCCGGAGGCACGGTGTGAGCGTAAAACGGAATAAACGTTGACGCTACGTGTCCGTCCACGTGCGCTGTTATATCGCGCTAACTTCGTCCTTTATGGCTATGCCGGCGAAAGAATAAGCCGTTTCTGTTGATGCGACCACGGGTGTCGTCTTAACGTTTCTCGTACTCCTCGTTTCCGCTTCTCCGGTTAAGCTCGTAAAAGCTCCGATCATGAATCGTGATTTCGTGGTTGCGAATGGGAAATTTTCGCATCCCATTGGCGTCGTTACTCACAGTGAATTGAGAAAATTTGTTTTATAAAATATTCAATGTTACATTTTGTGAATAGAGATGTTGCTTTGGGATAAAGGAATTAATAAATGTTTTAGGAAATGTATTAGGAAAAAAATAAATATTTCTTAAATATTTCTTAATTTATGTATACCATTTTCTATACTATTTCTAATATTTCTATATTTTATTATTTGTCCATTTGACAATTTAATGATATCGTTACGTTAGTATTATTAAAAATTATCATAACATAATTCCGTATCATCAATATTGGAATGCTTATTTAGGATGCAATTATATTATAATATAAAACTCTCGAAATTTATTCTTATGAATATTTGTTAGAGAATTGTGTTTGTTGAAAATAATATTAATTTTTATTATCCGACAATTACTTTACTTTCTTAAATAGTTTTTTTTAATACAATGTTCACTTGTCAGAAATATTTTTTATTTTCAAATCTATTCCTATCATAAGCATATTAAATGTCAATGCTATAATATTTAATTCTTAAATATAGTAAAATTTAAATATTAGAAATATATTATAATATAGTTCTTTTTTTCTATACTTCAATAAAAAAATTATGGAAATCTAAATAATACTAAAATTTCAATAATTTTTTATATCACAAAGTTTTTTGTGATTGAATAATGTGACAAATTTGTGTTAATCAACTGAATCATTAATCTATCAATTAATTTTATATTTTATATTTTATTAGAATACAAGATATATCTCGGATTAAATTATGAATTTCTTTCATATAATATCAGATCTAGAAAATACGATTCTACTTATAATTTTGCATTTATAAATACCTCATCTATGTAACAATGTATCTATATATTCTTTAAAAGAAACTAAACTTCCGATTGTCAAACGTAAGAATTTAAAAGCTAAGAACTAATTCTAATTAACCCAATTTTCACAATATTAATCATCTTCCAAATCCGAAAAGACAGTTCAATGTGACAAAAACATCTTCATCTCTCCTATCCACCGATGAAGTTCCATCAAAATCGATGCGTGACACTTGGTACAGCCTCTGATGAGTGGGTTCACGGCACGGCAAGCGAAGAAGAGTGGCGCCGTCTAGTGTTTCAACGGGACCGTTCGTCGGTTGGGTAAAAGGGGTTAGGCTAAGTGGCAAATAATGGATGGCGACGAGGTTCGAGTGGCATCTCGTTTTTCTTGCCACGATCGTGAAGGTGAAAGAAGGCTTTCCTCTATAGATTTTCGGAAATGGAGGCTCGGTCACGATACCATGTACATTCGAAATGCTTTCCAAGCGTTTAGCCAAGGTGGTAAGAGGTATCGGATCTTGCGGAAGAAATAAAACGAAACCTATGTCTGAAATCGTACAGGGAGAACCGGAAATTTCGACTCCCATTCGATTTCCGCCACGTTTACGGCCAACCTGGCTCGTTATTCCTCGCGTTTTTTTTATCTAACATGAGCTGATCGATTTGATTTATTGCTAAAAACGTGAGGGTACTGACTCGACGACCCTTGTAACGATTGTATCCTTCTTCTCGATTTTGTTACACACTTACTTTATCGTCCATAACAAATACTCGGTATTTAATTGAATAGAATTTTAAAACTGTACAAATTAGAATTATTCTATTTCTTTTTTGTTATGATATTTTTAGCTGCTATTATGTTAAATTATTTTCTGTGTATTATTGCATTATTATATTTTATTCTTTTTGCTATAAAGTTTGTCTACTGAAATAGATTTCTATGTTCAATAAATATATATAAATATATTTTATTACATTATTACATTATTATATTATGTACATTTATATACATCTAAATAATGAATAATATATATATATCTAAATAATCTATCTATTATATTTTATTGAAAATTATAAAAATTATTGGAATTTTAGTATTTTAAAAAAATATCAATTTGTGATATTAAAGAATTATGTAATAGATTCATTTTCTAATTATTTGATATTAATTTACAATTAACATGAATGCGTTAATTATTTTACAATTAGAATTGCAAGTAATTAAAATTTTAGTTATTGATGAATTTTTCGAAAATACTAGATATAAAGAAAGATTGCTTTCAAACTAAAGCAAATTCATATAGAAAAAATATAAAAATATTATAATAAACTTTCTTTTATGTATGTTTTAATCGATGATTGCCACAAAAAGAGAGTATAATTCTTTTATGCAATTATTATTTTTTTACATATTAATATATAATAATTATACAAAATATTTGCATATGTTCTACATTTTACTTTCATAACAATAAATTAAGTGACAAATGGAAATATTATTACTAATATAAAATAATAATATATTTGGATATGTAATCGATTGTCATATATAATAAAGATAATAGTAAATATTTTTTATAGCAATTATATCAATCATATGATATCGATAATATTATGTTTCATTAATAATATTATATGACATGGATAATATTGCATTTAGATTTTATAAGCGAATAAGAAATATTATAAGTATATATGCTTTCTAAAAAAAAGTTATAATTTTAAAAAAAGTTATAATATATCTTCTATTTTAAATAAAATTTTAGATTTGTTGTTTTTTTTTAAATAAAACTATTTATTTAAGTTTTATTATTGAATATCACTGAATTTGTAAATATTTTTATACGTCGAATTTTTTTTACGATTATAAAAGAAAATATATAACATAAAATATCAACTATAAATACTATAAATATATATATATCAACTATAAATACAAATTAATAAAAAATTCAATTTCAATGGTTTTATTATAACGAATATATTTTGTAACTTTGAAGTAACGATTTATATTGCTTATACTTATGTGTAAAAGCTAAGAAGATATTGTATAACAATATATACGCCACCATATGGATAAAAATTGAATTATTTAACAAAATATCGATATAGTAGTGACTTGAAAGTAATATACGCTCGTAAAGAATTAAATAATTACATATTGCTAGAAAAATAATACAATTCGAAAATTTTGATGTTAGAGAAAACGATTTTGAATGAATTGAATTGATATAAAAATATATAAAAATGTCAAAATTAAATTCAAATTAAAAATTTATAATTTGAAAATTATAAAATTCTATTAATAAAAAGTATAAATATATATCATTTTTGATTAAGTATACAATATGATTTTTTTTTAAATTCAAATTTTAATTCAATTTTTAATAAATTCTTTGCAAGCAATACATATGTTTATATATATATATATATATATATATATATATATATATATATATGTGTGTCTGTGTATATATGTGATCTTTTTGGTTTAAATTAAGATGTTGGCGAATGAGCAATTGTAACAGGATCGAAGTGACAAGAGAAACAAGGTGGTCAATTTTTATTCAGTCGCTTGTTATCTTACTCGAATATTACAGCTTTAAAGTGTACAGTTATGTACGAAGTGTTTATAATCAGGATAACAGACGTGACAGTTCATGATACGAGCGAAACTGGCAGCAATGCGACAGAGGACGTGACGTGTGCTAACATTGACCGTGTCTTCCTTCCAAATGGCCAAGTCTTCTCCGAAAATGGCGTTATCTAGATACTCGTGAGAACGTGTTTGTATTCTGTCACTTACCGTATCTCTGCTAGTTGACATTGGTAGCTAGGTTAAATACAATGAAAATTATTGATCGAGTTTTTACCATTTTTAATTTTGCTATATTCCTCGAATTTTTGTATTTTAATTTTATTCTTGCTTGCTGAAGCAAAAAACCGTTTTGAAAAACGAGATATTATGTATATTAATAATATATATGTATAACTTTTTTATATCATTATATTTCACAATTTTTAAAAAATTTTTCGTAGAAAATTATATTGAAAATAATTGAAAAGATATATCTATGTAATGTATATACACATTATATATATTATACAAATATAAATATTAATACTAATTATTATTATATAAATAATCTTATGTATCAGGATGTTTCACAAAAAATATTATAAATCGATTATTTGAATCTATTAATGATATTGAAAAAAATTGTTTTCAAATTGAAATTAAAATAAAAGAATAATAACTTTAATTTTTTTAAATGATGGAATAAATTTTTATGCATTTATATATAAATATATGAAATTATATATTTTTACTGAAATGAACAAATTTTGTTTGAAATATTTTTCGAAATTTATGTATGTATGAAAAGTCATAATTTAATATATAATTTGAATTATTCAATGTTAAATTAGCATTATTTCATTGATATGCAAGCCTTATTTTTCAAGTGTTTCCAACGTATAATCTATTTTTCTTTTTTACTCGCTACCTTTTTCTACAAAATTGCACAAAACAAAAAAGGCAAAACAAAAAAATACTAATGTACGAATCTCTTTGATATAAATAAAGAAGATTTTAAGATCGAATGAAGAATTTCAATTCGCATTTGTAAAAAACGGAATAAGATCTTATCATGAATAATTTTAGTGAAAAAGTTGATATATTGTTAGTTGAAATGATGACTCGAAAAAGATAAAATCTGCATGTTGATAAGTCAATAGTAAAATATTTCAAATCGTTACAACTTTTGATATGTATAAAATTTTGAAAAATGTTTCAAACGAAAGTTATTTACTTTAGTAGAAATTATTTAGTAAATGTATAAAACTATATTTTTTTTTATTATATAGTTTTTCATTTTAGAAAAATTTTTTCTCAATATTATTAATAGATTTGAAGATATCGGCTTGTAATATTTTTAATGAAACACTCTGTGTGTAAGTTATATATAAAATTATACATAATATATATTAATATGTATAATCATAAATACATCATTTATATAAAAATTTATAATTGAATAAATAAATATATTATAATTAAATTATTTTTATATTATATTATATCTTAATTATATTTATAATTTTATATTTCTAATTTTATAATTCCATAAAAATTAAAAATTAAAATAGATACTGATTTAAAATCTATCGATTTATTCATTTCCAAAATTTACCAATTATCCGAATCATTAAATGTTTAAATATAATTGATAAATTATATATTACTGATAAACTTTAATTTTAATTGTTTCCAGATCATTCCATCTATAAATCAAGATTAATTTTTCTTCCGATATATTTCTATTCCTGAATTATCACACAAATTTCAACATTAAAACATACGATTTTTATTATCGTTTCAAGCATACTTAAGATATCAGTTATATTTTTATTTGCACGAATAAGTGCTCAACGAAGATTAAAATCGAAAATAAATTGTAACTCGAATACGATAATTGTTTCATTACATTGCTTTCTGATAACGAGCCGATTGATTCATAAATAAAAACGATACCTATCGGATGACAGCATTTGCAATTAATTGTTGCGAAAGATGGACAAAACTTTATATCGATTGGAAATAACGATTTAATTTTACACAATCTAAGTTTCATTTTATTGATTCGAATACTTAATCTTAATTATTATATACCATTCATTATTATGAAAAAGGAATAAAGTGCCATTGAATACTTGGTTTCTATATTTTGTAATTTGAATTTTATAATGTATGATTGATTAAACAATTGAGTACATACAATAGGATTAAAAGTAAATTATTTAACCAATGTTTGAGAAACCAGATCTCTGACAAAATAATAAATAAATAAATATTAGAAGTTGCAATTAAAATAAAAATACAATGACCAAAAAGTAATTGTTGCATATATATTTGCTTACATTATTATTATTAATTCTTTTTTAAATATATTAAGATATAAAATCGTTTTGAATAAAAAGATTAAAGACTTATTTAATGCATATATAATAAATTTTTTATACAATAGGCAGCAATGACAAAAGTTAATATTGCAAAAATATCAAAGTGAGCAGTTTTACATAAACAGTATGTTTATGTTCACAATCGATATAACACAACACAATATTTCAGTTCAAATTAAAATAAATTAAAAATTATAATTATAACTAAATTATAATTTTTATAATTACAAGATATATTTTAACTCAATGAAAAAATTATTTAACTCTTACTTAACATAATAAAAATAATGTAAAACGTTATTAAAAATAACACACTAGAACAGAATATAACACACAAATAAATTATAAAGTTCTTTTTTATTTTTTCGAAAGAACATTATTATTCTTCACACCTCTTTAATATAAACCCGATCGCGTCATGTGCGATGTCAATTTTTTATTCGTGCATGCAATCCAAACATTCGTTATGACAATAATTACTCAATACCGATACACACGCTTCTTTATCCAACATCTACTCCATCCGCAATTTCATCTCCAAACTTGATACGTTTATACGTAATAGATCCTATGCATTATTTCTGAATGCGACGGAGATCGTGTCGTCCAAGCGCGTATATTATATCTCACCATCCAACATGGAAGTTGGAATTCAAGGTCAGAGGGAGCTGGCCAACTTGAATAGCTTGAGACAGAGAAACGCGTGACTCGATCCACGAGGGGGTTCGAGAACGTAATCCCATAGCAATGTTTGCCGTCCGTGACGCGATACCGATCGCTTCGTGAACCCCGGTGGAAGGAGTAGGGAAAAGCGGATCGCGCGATGTTCGACTGTTTATCGTTGTTATTGTTTTTCGACCCTATCTCAGCCTAGCCACCCCCCCCACCCGCCTCCCCTCAGCCTCCCCTCCCCCTTTCATCCCGGTGAAATCCGATTTGTAATGGAAATGCAGTGTTCAATGCCGCTCTAATCCTTCGTCCAGCGTAGGAGCCTTTTGTATTTCGTGTGCAGCTTCCGGGAAAAATCGGAGGAGGCGGCTTTGAGAGATCCGTTATAATCGTGGAAGGATGATATTTATTTCGAAATAAACGTCGTTGGTGTGTGACAATTTTTTTGTGAATGTGAATGATTGAAACGAGAATTTGATGGAATTCGCGTTATTCTTGCTTAAAAGTTTGAGATAAATAGAAAATTTTTAACGTGTTCTTTTTTTTTTTTTTTTTTCATCAATGTGATTAATAGTCGGCGTTCATATTTTTTTTTATCACGTATGCAAATTAATATCACTTAATTCTTTCCAATTTTTATTAAATTAGATTTAGACTTTCAACGACTCGTCAAATTTATGTTTCCTTAAGATAGAATGATGAAAGAAAAAATATTATTTGATTTCTATTCAAACTTATGTTATCTTAATTTTTTATTTATATATATGAAATAATTATATTTATACGTTTGATATTAAATAGTATATTTAACAAACTAGAAAAATATGAAAAAAAACAAACTTGAAAGAATTCGAGAAAAGACTTTCACCACATCATACATTATTCTAATTGAAAATAATTCGAAAAAAAGAGAACCGATCCAATCAAATCGTACATGATATCTCACGATCAAAATCATTATTTTCTATTATGAACTTTTCAAACGTTTCAAAATTCATTAAATTCATAAAAATCTCAGAAGAAATTTCAAAATTACTTGTGCTCGCTAAACTCGTACATTCAAAATAGAACTTATCTTCGCGAAAATGAAAAAAAAAAAAAAAAAAATATAATCTTCTTCAGCTTCAATAATTAAAAGAACGTATCGTCAAAGGGTTGTTAAGCGGCAACTCTTAGAACTTGGCGAAGTAAAGGAACTTTGGAAATAGCGATGAGGATAAAGTGAAGAGAGAGAGAGAGAGAGAGAGAGAGAGGGCGAGCGGAAGGGTGACAAATCAATGGCGGATGGTAGGGTAGGTAGCGGCATATGAGCGCTGGTCTCCTATCTTATCAACGCATTATTCAACGGCGGAGGCTGCTCGGGACTCTAACTGCCTGCATTTGCATAAATCCATAGATCTCCCGGACCTGCTCCGCTGCCCGGCCGTGTCTATCCATCTCTGGATGCATGCATACAGCAAATTACAGTGCCCGCAAGCGGAATTGTGGGTGGCGGACCTGTGTGCCCCTCCCTCCGTCCCCTTTTCACGAAAGGACCACGAAGGACGCCACTGACTGGCTAGGTAAGGCTCGGTAACATCCACTTCGACCGCGGCTTTGTATTGGATCGTTAACGACATCCCTTCCTGTGTACCTTCTGTTATCATCCCCTGTTATCTATCTTGTGCGTCTGTCCTCCTCTGGGTGTACTGTCTCTCTTACGGATAGGGATGGAAAAAGTCTGACCTATCTATCTATGAAATGATCGATGACACGTTTGCTGGTGGTTGCTGATTGCATTGAAGAATGAATTGAAATATATGGGCATAGAAGGTACTTGAAGATTAATGCTATTTTTTAAGTATGATGAGACAATAAAAGAAAGGAATAGATAGAGAAAATAAATGAGCAGAATGTTCGTTAATGATTTGAGTTTTTGTATCATTTTGTTCATAAAATGTTATATTTATTATATAGTCAGATTCATCTATATTTTTTCAAGCATTTATATATAATTTATTACTAAAATACTTATCTTTATGACAGTGGTTCAATTCAATGCATTAACTAATAACTAATTTGAATCATGAATATCTTGAAAAATAATGAATATCTAATATTTCTATAAGGAAAAATTGATTAGGATAAAATTATATTAATGAATTTAAGGTTTTTATATCTTTTTTTTCATTGGAAAAAAGAATACAGATAATTATAAAATAAAAAAAGTTGTGTTTCTAATACATATATTCTTTTGATAAGGAATTATAAAATTATTATGAAAATTCAAATTTAAAAATACAACAGAAAGTTACAAACAATAATACTGTATATTTGTGTATACAATATAATTATCAAATAAATATAAAAAATATTTTTCGCTTATATATAATCATCACAATTCCTAGATTATTTTATTACAAGCAAGATTCAAAAGATTATATATTTATAAAATATTTACTGTATTCATTTTTCACTTTCACTATGTATATATATATATCTATAGTGATATTAAATTTTGGTGAATCTAAATTTATTCACGAATCAGTTTCAATTCCAATACAAGTTTAAAATTTTACAAAAATTTAATAATTCACGAAACAAATAAACAAAATCAAAAAATCGAGCGGTTACGATTTAAAATTTTTACTCTCTCTGGTAAAATGGTTCGCGTGTTCAAACATAAAAAGAAAGAAATCCTGGTTTATCGAATCCATTTACGAGATCACGCGGACGATGTAACCACAGTGAGACGAGTCTAACTAATCGCTAATCAGTAAGTGAAACAAAAGGATTTTCTCGTCGCAGAAATGGCGGATTTCCACGCGGATCTATGGTTTGCCTTTGTATCACGCTGTTTCTGCTTGTGTGGGAAGGATTGTCGAGTTACTCAGCTACGGAGTGGTTCGTTAGCAAAAGGAGACGAAACTATAAGTCTCGGTGCAAATACGTCGATTACGTGCTCGCATGTACGGTCGTTGCAGAATTTCTTATGGCAACAGTATCGGCGATATTTGCAAAGCCTCGTTATATGCAACTGGTCAGAGAAAATTGGCATTATAATTCGAAAAAAATTTATTCGTTCGAAAGCTTGGGAGAGAGGATGAAACTCTGGATATTTATATAGAAATTCAAGAGGATGACCCATGTTCTCTTATGGAGTTTTTAAAAATTTAATATTCTCTGTGCATCTGAAATATTTAAAAGCAGACTGAGATAATGAGTAAAAATATAAAAGATAAATATTATTGTCAAATATTCAATGTAGGAAATATCTTATTGGAGCTGTACAAGTTAATTCTACATTCTATATGAATTATTCTCTTTTGCGTTGTGCATCTTTTGTAAAAAAGAAACGGCTTGAAATGAATCACATATACTGCCATTAAAAAATTTGAAAACAATTATATTTTCGCAAGAAACGAAGAATCGTTTATAAATTATTACGAAACTTGTATCACTGATACAAGTTTTATATTAATTTCTAATAATAAATAAATGAGATTTATTGAGATTAACAACTACTTTAAAATTAAAAAAAAGGGTTAGGTAGAATTCTCAAAACTTGTTTAAAGATAGTAAAAGAAAAAAGCTTAAAGATCATCGAACAATCATATTTTTTTTAATGAATTAAAAATTTGATTTTAATTTATATTCATTTAATATTTCATCATTTTTGTTTCAATATAGGTATACTTTATTATTCAGCAAACTTTATTTATAACAAGTAAATTTAATATGTGACTTTCCATGATTTTATTCTTTAATATAAATCTTTAATAACTAATAATGATTCAAGCGCCATTGTTTATCTTCGCTTTAAAATTTTGAATTCGACGCAGAGAAAGAAGAAAGAAAAAAAAATGTTCGTTTTTAGTCATGATACGAAAAAATTCCAATAATATGTACTTTCTCTAATCGAAAATTCAGATTACCAATCTCATCGAGGATTCGAAGCGTTCAATTTCCTAAAACGAGGGCAGCTTTCAACGAACTTTTTAATAAATCGACTGACCCAATTTCCACTGCGAGCCGGGGAATGCAGGAAACAGAACAATAAGCAAGATCGTAAAATTCAGGAATCGTATTGAAATAGCGCGGTAAAACTGGATAGGGAATTTTTGACAAGGCTTTCTATCCTCATCCCCCTATCAGATAAAATATATATTCATTTTCCTATTGAATTCAGCAGATAATTGATACGAGTCTGAGAGTGTCTGATACCGATTCCCGAGTTCTCACGAGTCGTGAGTGCAATGGACGCGTAATAAATTCCAGGTTTACCTATTCTGCTTGCGACAGGAATTATTCGGTGAGCTCGTAGGTGCACGATCGATTTAACCGGGCGAGGATGAAATACGAGAGATGCGTCAATTCGTTGCACCGATTCACTCGTTCCTGTACCATTATCTGTCGATCTTCTACCGATTGTTTTGCCGAATTTTTCCCCCTTTTTTTTTTTTTTTTTAACTCTTCTATTTGCTTCCGAATAAATTTTAAAAAAATGTTTCTTGAACGAAGACACAATCTCTATTAACTTTTGCTTAACGTTTGTTAATTATTTTGATGTAAAATCAATCCTATAAAAGTATATATTTTTTAACATTTTGTATATTATGTTGTTAGATTTTTGTATATATTTATTTATATAATTATTAAGTGTCGATTCTTGTGCTCTTTCTCAATATACTTTTTATTTAAAAAAATAAATATCTATTATATGTAAGCTTGAATTACAACTTAGTTTCATACAATTCTCTTTATCTCGAGTTAACTCGATTTTTGTATTGGTTAAACTCATATGTATGTAACGAAATATATACATCGAATTGTCTAATTGTCACTTTTGTTTGCATAAACATAATCAGAATCTTAGTCTTCTATCACTTTTACCTTTTTGTCATTTTAATTAAAATTTTCTCAAATTAAATGTGTAATTATGCATAACAATCAATAATAAAAAATATTCAAAAATTATAGTGAAAGAGATTTAATCAAAAATGTGTAATAGATATTTCATACGTTAACACGTATATAGTACCAACCACGCGTTTACAATTTTAATAGAAAACTTTTACCCTTATTTTGCCAACTAAATCACCGCAACGCCCCCCTATACAAAATTTATATACTTCCCCTTAAAAAACCATTACCTTAACCCTCTCCACGTCCAACCACCATCACACATTTCATCCCAAACTTTCTCTATAATCTTCAACCAAGTTACTTTGTACCAAACCGTGTACCAATACACCATCCCTAAAACAACTTCATTCCGGTGGTTTTTAAGAATGGAAGCCAGCTGCTCACCCTTGAAAAAACATTGTTTTCCTCTTGAACGGTGCATCACGTTTGCGTTATCTGCCAGCTGCTCGAACGACGAGGGATGAACAAGCGGCTAGGGGGGCGAAGTTAAAGTCTCGAGCCCTTGCTCGAATGTCTCTGACGGCAGCGAGACGAGTAGTTAATTAACACCTCCCGTTACCCTCTTTCACCCCTTGTATATCTGGTATGGAGGCTGCCTTTCCCGAACCGCGGCGGGTTTTTTCACGCTGGAGAAACGTAGGTAGAACCCCTCGCCCAGAAATTCGCCCGCGTGGCTGACTTTTTCAAAGTGACTCTCCCAAGCAGCGGCGTGGGCCGAAGTTGAAAAAGGATCCCTTTTCTTCGGTAGGCCACCGTAATTTTTCCATCCTCCTCTGGTGACTCGGTCGGTAATTAAGACACTCTGCGGTAGAAAAGAAGTCACCGCCAAGTCTGTGGATCTCATGTATTTTTAATTTAGATAGCGGCCAAGATGGACCAGGGAGGGGGGGGGAGAGAGAGAGGATCTACTCGTTTGGGAAATAGCGCAAGGGAATAGCGTCTACGGTAGGGAGTTGAATCATCGAAGTGGATGGCTCTCTTATTACTCGTTGCCTCGTGTTCTCTCGTGCTTCGATTCGTCGATGGAGAAATTTTTTTTCCATACTCGTCGTATTCGACGATGTTAGAAATTACGATGTAGATTGGTTAAGAGGAAGATCGACTGATTTTTAATGTGCATTTAATGTGTATTATATGTATGTGAATGATTATAAGTAAAATAATGGATATTTAAATATGTCTGTGTATGTATATATATATATATGAAAATAATTGTGTGTATAAGATGATGGTTTATTTAGATTGGGATAAAAATGAGTTTCGTTAAATTTATATTTGAAAATTCGAAATTAGAATAATTTAATTTAGAAAAGAAAGGCATGAAAAACAAAAATTAGCTTATCAAGTTTTTTCCCTAGAAAACGTACTTATATAAAAAAAGAAATTATTGATCGTGAAAGCTTTGTATTTTCTTCAATTATGATGATATAAAAAGAATGGGATTTGAATGATATCAAAGAACGAATATCTTGCAAAATTAATTATCTTTTCTTAAGATTGACAATCTTTGCATAATTTTCTATTGTACGTTATATAATATTATTACAATTAAATCTCTCTTTCAATTACAGTTAATATTACAACAGTTAATATTAAAACAGTTGATATTAATTTTGTAAATTAATATTACTATGCATCGATAATATCTGATATTATCTAATATTATTATTCGATATGTGCAATAGAATATTTACCTTGTGTTATTTAATTCAGAGAATTAAGTTAAAAATAACAAACAAATTAATGGAATTTAACTTCGATGTTTTTATTTATCTAATTTTTATATATGAAGAGTAACAGAAAATTGTATTTTTAAACAGAAAGTCGTGAAAGAAAGAAATAAGCGAATACTGTAAACAGAGAATACATTTGATAATATTTTATACTTTGCTATCGCAAAATTTTCGACGTCGTTGACCATATACGGAAGGAACCAGGAACTCGTATATACCTCGAGGTCGTACGTCAGGTTGCGTGATACCGCTAATAATTCTATGAATTACGAGCTTAGCTCGGTCTGATTTCTCATTTTCATCAAGCTTACAAACGGAAAGTTTCATTTCGAGCATGTGTATGGAATGTAAAGATAATGATAACGATTTAGAAACGGATTTAAATAACGTGAAATTCATTTATCTTGTTAACTAAAATATTACAATATGTAAATCATAAATTTTCGTAATATAATTATAAAATATAATGAGTATATAGTGAGTAAGAAATAATAGAAAATTTTTGCAAAAGACAAAAATTAAATAATATAACATTGATTGATGATCGAATCAAAATTTTTAACTATTTTTTTTTCTTTCTCTTTTTAAAATATTTCATCCTGCTACAAAAAACTAGACATTTCATCTTCGTTTTTTATATATTTAAATTTTAGAAAATGCATTGTGAGTAACTTATTTATAATTCTAGGCTCCATAAAACAATGTATTCACATTTAATATTTATTTCATTCAAGCTTTTCTTAAGAAAAATTCTTAAGAAAAAGAAGCTAATAGGCCAAATTCTCAGTTTTTTATTCTTAATAAATCATATAGAGAAAATATAATTATGAAAGTTATTGATAAAGATCTAATAAAAGATATATTTGAATATCTGATTAAATAATAAAATAATAAATATAAATAAATATAAATTGAATAATAATAGATTAAAATGTTTTAATTATTATATCAAGTCATTTTTAATATTTTTTAAAAACTTTTTATATTAGCATAGGAATTGGTTAATTACAGATATAATAAATTAAAAAATTCTTCTTATCAATTTATTTTAATGAAATATTGTAATAAAAATATTAC
Source organism: Apis florea (assembly GCF_048593485.1). NCBI lineage: Eukaryota > Metazoa > Arthropoda > Insecta > Hymenoptera > Apidae > Apis > Apis florea. The sequence goes on from NW_028256772.1 coordinate 753,770, forward strand.
AAGGATATTGTTATAAAATATTATTTACCTTTTTTTCATGATATAACATATATGTTGTTATTAACAGTAGTAAATTTATTCCTATAGGCAATGATACTCTCCTATTAGCTACTTAGATCACATTTTAAACGCATATCCATAATGGATGATTAAAAAGATGATAACGTATATTTCTCAGATTTTTATTATAAATTAAAACATTGTTATTAATCATAACTACATACCAGTCTGAATCTAAAGAATCTCTGGAATCTCCAGAGACTATTACATCTTTCTTTTAATTTCTAAAATCATACATGCTTTTGTTTTTAATTAATACGTTGCCTTTGATGCTACATAACCTATTTCTTTAATTATTGCTTATTTAATATTGCTTAACTTATTGTATATTAATAAGCTTATATACAGTTAATTATTAAAGAACAGAATATCCAAACACTTTTATACTCGTTCGATGTAAAATCAGCACAAATGATTCGTTTGACAATCGTTTCTAACAACTTCCAACTGATCCTAAATCAAATCCAAGATAATGCAAGTTGCCCTCGAAAACCCTCATTGACCCCAATGATCGAACAATCATATTTAGAACGCAAAGGGTGGTATTACAGGTGAAACGAAGGTGAATTCGGTGTTCATCGGCAATCAACAATACCATCGATCAATCATTGAACTATGGATGAGTAGTAGCCGATGGATAGTCATTAATTAAAAGCGGAATTCGCGCGAATGAACCGGCAATGAACACTTGACCGGTCGACCGGGTTCGCGGAACATCGATTTGAAGTGGTCCTCCTTCCCTTGATTCTAGCGAGCCAGCTTCCAGGGTGAGCTTGGAAGGTGATGTTGGCAAGGGGGTCATCACGAACCGGTCCCCGTTCCGACTTGGACCGATTGGAAAACAGGCCGGACAGCTCTGCAATTTCGATGCTTGCCCTGTAATTTGATCAATTAACGCCGCACGGCTCTTCTCACTTGAGAGGGTGGCTAGCTGGCTGGATGGATTGTTCTACGTTGGCCAGGGGTTGCTGCCGAGTTCTAGACTTTAGGAATTCAGAACTCAGCAAGTTCGATTATGATCATTATTTAATGTCGTTTAGGAATGTGTCATTCGGAAAAACATCATACGTTGGACGATGTTTTATTGATTAGGATATCTTATGATCAACATCCTCAAAGGTGTTCTTCTCTTGGTATAATATATCATCAATGTCAGTAATTTTCACACGAAATAATTTTGGGAATAGTTTTGTGGGAAAAGCCTAGAAAACAGAGTTGGACAGTAATTAATTACATTTGAATCATTATTATACTTGATTATAGGAAATAATTGTAATAATTATAATCATTAATCGAGTAATTATTATTATATAGAGAATAATCAAGAAATTTTGTAATTCGTAATATTTGTAATCTATAATCATTAATCCATAATCTTTAATTATTTGAATGATTATTAAGCATGCATACAAAATTGAAATTTACAAAGGAATTTAATAGAAATTTTCAAAAAAGGAGTAATAACAACTCTTAACTCAAAAGTCATCGAAAAATCAAGAAATTATTTTTATACGATGACAAATTTTTCGATTTGTGAATATCAATTAGACTTAAATTATTAATTATTAATCAATATCCATTGGTAAAAAATGTTTTTCTTCTTTTTATAATATGTCTCTATATCTTCAACTTGTATATAAAAATTATTATATCCAATAATAATAGTAAATATACAAAAACATATAAATTATTAGATAAAATGTTTGAAGACAAAGCTATATTAAAAGCAAATTATATTTGCATTAAAAATTATAAATGAACAATTTAATTATGTTCTAAACTATATAAATAATAAATATCTATTTTTCAAAAAATATATGCAATATTCTTGTTACAAATAAATTACAAATAAATAATTTAATCATAATTTATAATTATAATTATAAATTATATGATTATTGAATTCAATCATAATTATTGTAATTATGACTACTTCTTTATTTAATGATTAGTAATTAGTAATCATGATTAGTAATATGATTTCATATTAATAATAATATTTAATCATTAATTAGATTACATTTTTACATATTTTATTCAAAATAATCATTATTATCATTTATAGAAAAATTAAGAATAGCTTTACATTGCTTGAGACAATAATCGTAAGCATCTAACTAAAGAAAGAAATTAATAATAAAATTAAAATAAAATTAAAAAAGAGGTGATTATAGTTTGAGACTTTTTTTAAAGATTGAATTAAGAATTAAATTTAGGTCACGAAAGAGTTTCGAAGAAAAGAGAAATTATAAATTTGTTAAAAACTGGACAAATATTGTAACTAATTAGTTTAAATTTCGAGAATAAATGAATAATTTAAAAGAGTTAATTTTGTCGAAAAAGTCTATTCATTTCTTTATAATATTTCTTTCATTATTACGAATATTCGTAATTTACTTTTCAACGAAAGAAAAAAGTGTAAAAATATCGCGAACGTATTTAAAAAGAAGTTCATTAAAAACTCGAAGCATTCGTTATGCATTACCCGTAACAATTTTGGCAGATTTGTTCGAGCCAATGAGAAAAAGGGTAAAGAAAAATTAGCAAGATGAAAATTATTTTTACAGCGAGTGAGTATGAAATAGGATTGCGAGTAAAGGTGAAAAGTGAAGCACGACAAGTGACATTTTATCGGAATATCTGGTTTAAAGATTGAAAGCAACGTAGATATAAATATATAAAAATATAATGACAAAGGAACATGCGAATTCCCAATTAGCTACGTTAATTAACTGTCCACATCAGAGTCAAAAATGCTTGCTTAAAAATTGTTAACACATCTAAACTTTGGCATTTTTTTAAATTTTATCTTCGCATGAAACGAACTCAAAATTAAGGGAAAAATAAAATATTTAACGACAAAGATTTTACAATTTTTTTCATAAAAGATGGAAGAATAATTAAAGTTTCAAATTAATTAGGAGCTTTTGATTCGATATTACTCCATGTATTACCATATACACTCTAAAAATCTTGGAACATTTTTTTATATTTTATATGTTAATATATTTAGTATTTTTTTTATCAGAAAAAATACTATATAACAATAATTGTTTTTTATTTACAACAAATTCTTTCCAAATTTTAAAGCTGTTAACAAACAATGTTTTAAATACAAATTTATATTTGATACATATTTATATACGCATTACAGATTTGAATTTCGAGTTAAATCTTGAGAATCAGCGGAAAATTATTTAAAAAAAATTCTAATACTAAACAAAAGATGAGAATTGCTAAATGTCTAGATCATCACGTCATCTGTATTCAAATCAAAGATAGTTTGTTCGATGATGAAAATTCCGTCGATCGATCATCATCGTCGAAACCGAAGGAACACGTCTCCGGTCAGGCAGAACACACAAATCTCGCAGTTAATAATCGATCGGTATCGCGTTAACTCGCCAGAATCCATGGTAATTCACGAGATTTGTAATGTTCGGCTTTTCAAGCATTGTACACAGGCCGCGCGCATTACCGTCTCATCGTTAGCAGGACGTACATGACGTCATTAGAACGAAGTGCTGCTTAACGGGTAGTTAACACATAATTACTGTGTACAACGCGCGCATGCGCGATGCAGTGGTTTACTTATAACATCTCCATGCACTCAGCGCACGCGATCGGTTGAATTACCATTCGATATTAATTTCTACGTCTTAGAATTACAGAAACGATTTCGAATTTGAAATCGAATGGAATAAGTGAATATTTAAACACGAGAAAATAAAAATTAATTGATCATTTTAAGAAAGGATTATTTTTATATAATTTTTGGAAAAAAATTAGAATGGATCGGTTGTCGAACTACTATTCGATATTAATTTCTATGATAGAACATTAATTACAGAAACGATTTCGAATTTGAAGTCGAATGGATATTTAAACACGAGAAAATAAAATTAATTGATCATTTTAAGAAAGGATTATTAATTTGGAAAAAATTAGAATGATTTTATAATACAACGTTTTTTAAGTGGAACTCCATTTATCTGATTTCCGTTTTCTTGGAATATTTTTGTTAATATTTGATTAAATGAAAGATCGTTTAATTCTACCGTTGTGCCTCAATGATATTAAAATTTTTATGAAAAGTAGAGAGATTCAATAGAAATTGCGTAATTAATATTGTAATTTTCTAATACAAATTTATTAATAATGAAGACAGTGCACTTGGAAAAATGTTTCATTTTTTATTTTATTTTTTAAATATTGAAAATTGAGGATAAATCAAGAAAAAGACTTTGCAAATACTATTTTTATTACAAAATATTTTATTTAGGGTTATTTTTATTTGGCAAAACGTGTTTTTGTTTGCATTAAATTATGTAAGGATATTTTGCAAGTTTTATTGTCTACAATCTGGTAAATAATTAATTGAAAATAATAGTTTTGATTTCTTTTTTATATACCTTCTATTTTATTATTATTTTCTCGTTATTTAAGTTTCTAAACGTTATTTCACATATATAATTATATAATAATTTAAAAAGTGATTTAGATTAAATCTACTGATTTGTAAGAAAAAGTTGTTTTAAAAAAAAATATAATTGTATAATCAATTGTACGATTGAATTATAAAAATCTATTAAATTCGATTAACTGATTATGCATTACAGTATTATAATAAAAATTTAACTTTTCATTTATGAATAACAAGTTGACAAGTCAAAGTTTAACAAACAAAATAAACAAAAGTTTTATTATATATAAACAATATATTATATAAACAAAAATGAGTTTTAATCGAGAAACATTAATTTAGGTATTTCTATATAGAAGCTGTCGTAACGGTAAATTTAAACGCAAAATAATATTTCTGGGTATTATCAGTCACGGATATTATAACCGGAATTCATCGAGTACAACTTTTGGCAAAATCAAGGCAACCATTAGTAAAATACTCGATTCTCCATCTGGATTAGAAACAGTTATTAAGTGGAATTTCCACGGTCGGACGAGAGAAGTTCTGGAGTGTGAGAAACCACCATCGCGCAACGTTACATTTCGAACGCGAAATTCAAGAGTTATTCAGTTAATCGCACAGCTGCAAAATTCTGAAATTACGATTCTCCATCTCCCTCCGTCCCTCTCTCTCTCTCTCTCTCTCTCTCCACGTTCACGTTTCCTATTCCAAAAAGCGTATATGTATTTACTTTGCCACAAGAATTAATTGTTTTTGCAATTCGACAATTGCACTGTATGCGACTCGTCTCTGCAGAGAATGAAAAATACCAAGGAACAAAAAAAAAAAAAAAAAAAAAGAAAAGAAAAAAAAAGGAAAAGAGAAGAAATGGAGACAATGGAAACGTTGAATTTGAAATTGCATTTCACGGGAGAATCATCACGATGCTCGAATTCGTCTAAAACTCAGTTTCACGCGTTTCTACAACGTTCAATGTGTATCCGGTGCAGACAGATTCGCAAATTTTCATGTCCCGCTTTTCTAGATAAATTTGCGCTCGAAGCAGAAAGGTAGCAATAATTTAATGTGTCGTGCGACTATTTGACCGTGATAATTGGCTGTGTCGACGTGTCTGTATGCCCATCCCCGGACACGGGGATGAATGGCACGGTTTCGAGGGACTAGCGGGCGAAAAAGCTCACGACCTCGTGCGAAAACGTTATCGGTTTGTACGGGCTTTGTTTCGATTTCAAATTCTGTACAATTTTATTATGTTTATTTGATTTAACGAGGGAAACCCAACAGTTGGAATTTTCTTTCTATGACGGACGGAGAGATTTTATGCAAAACTCTATAAAATTCTTCCCATATATATCCTGTACACTGCTTTCTTCACATTCGTTTCTATATATAATATGAACTTCCGTTTTGTTCAAGCATCGTTTTCTTGATAATGATAATTAGATTATGTAAAATCATCTACATAGTATATTAATTATCAAATATATACATTTTTTTCACGATTTTTTTGTTTTGTTAGAGAAAATTAATATTATAATAAATAGAGATAGAAATATAATTTTATATACGTTCATTCTAACGTTGCTTTAATTATTTATATGTAAAATAAATACTTACAAGTAGTTTTTTTTTTTTTAAAGAAATTGATCTTGAAGTAGGAGATTTTTTACAGTTCATTTTTGATATAATACTATAAAGAATAATGTGAAGAAACGTATATAACGTGAAGTGTAAAGAAATAATATGTCTATGCGATGTATTATTGAAAAATTAATCTTTAAATGGTTTTTTTCAACAATTTTTTAAATAACAGGATACATGATTCTTTTTAATATAAGAAAAGTTTGATTTTGAATTTTAAAGAAATAGACAAATGAAATTTCTTTAGAAATTATTGTTGAATAGTTTATCTTATTTTAATTTTGAAAGCACATATATTCGTTGATGATCGTTCATGTATTATTTCTCCATTGCGTTCAATTTTTTCACAAGTTGAGTTCATTTTGTTTTTCTTTTATTTTTGTGTTTTAATATTTTAAAATTTCCTCAAAATTGCTATTAAATATTAAAAGGAAATTATTAGCTACGATTTTCACAATTTTTAATAATAGTATTGTTGTTATTCTTAATCGACATAAATGGTGAAAATCATTTGATATTTCACAAATTTTTCTGACTTAAATCTTCACAAATTCTAAAAGTTATTTCCTAATATTTTTATTTATTTAATAAAAAATTTCTTAAATAATAATATATATAAAAAAAATAAATTAAAAAGCTCGAAATGATTCGAAAATATATTAAAAAATATTTGAAATATGATGATATAAAACATTTTGCGCTCTTTAATCTCTCTTCACCATAGTTTTGAAATTTCTGTCCTATACAATAGTAAAACGCATAGTAATAATAATTAAACTCAAAAGACAATTTTGCAGTGAAAATATTATAAAAAAGTTTACAAATAAACCATGTTTATACTTAAATAATAATTGTCTCTCTATTTTAAAATTTAGCAATACTTAAGCAATACTTTTCACTCGGAAACTATGATATTAAACATAAAAAGTTTTTCTCATCCTGCAATTTTCTTCATCTTTTAATCATCACTAAGTCCTCTAATCATTCTACTCGAGACTGGTGGTTCATTATCCGACCACCACATTTTACACACGTAATTGCAAAAATATTCCTGTCAAGAAATAGAAAAACAGGATCGTAGCTTGTATCAAAATGAAAAATAACGACATCGCCAAGTCTCGACAAGCAACCAAAATTCACCCAACCACATCCGCAAAGAATCCCAGATTCCGAAGGCAACGAGAGTTCTTCTTTTCGTATCCAACGACACGTGAAATTTCTGTGATAACCTCTGTCTCTGTTTGTTCTCACAACCGTTTGAGCCAGAAAAGAACGATCAAACGCGAAGACGGTCGAAAGGTAACAAAGCTCGTCAGCTTAGATTGATTTTCCACGCGTAGAACAGTCTACCATGCTCTCTGCAAACGGTAGTTTGGCTTTATTTGCCAATTGCATTTCTTTTTGACGTTTGTACACGAGATTCCACGAGTTTCTTATCTATATAGTTGATTCAACGAACTGAGACAGGAAAGAAAAACAAATCAGTCATGTGATGAAATAATTCCAGCTAATGGCTGCCAAACATTGATATTCTGAGAGTTGAGAATTACGACACGTTTCACTTGAATCGATCATTTTTTCAATTTCGATATCACAAATTTTTTCGAATCGAGATATTAAACTATGTGGAATTAAGAGAGTTTTTTTTAATTTCGAATTTTATTTTTAATAAATATAATGCTTTCAATTTTTGCAATCTTGAAAACTATTTGTTGGACTTGCTTTTCTTTTTTTTTTTTTAATTTTAATTCGTATAATTTAATTTGTATTCAAATATAATATTTTTATATCTTGAAAGTTATATTAATAAGCAACTATTAATTTGTTTATAAATTATTTTGTACGTTTATTATTACATTATTTATATTTATATTGGAAATATCCAGACTATTTAGATATAATAGAAGCCCAACTTTACTAATTATGATTTTCACCTTTATAATTAAAACAATTTGAAGAAACATTTTCTTTAAAATGCATAAAATATAATACATTAAATACTATAAATTTAAAAATTATTTTACATTCATAACAATATTTAATGATTAATGAATTAATTTTTAATTAATTTATTTTCTATTATAGATACAATATACATTTCTAATTATATTATTATACATATATTATACATTATAAAATTCATAAATGGAGTAATGCTTGACAGTAATTCAGATAATAGGGATTCAGTTAAAATTTGGATAATCAGACATTGCGTAAAATTTCGTTCATTTAAACGGACTTCTAAAAATAAATTCGAATATCTTGTTTCATAATATGTATTTCGTTCTGCCCATAAATGAATCGATCGTATGCATTTGTTTATCGATTCAACTCTCGTGCTCATCTTCGCGGAGAAACATGTAAAGTGTGTGTAGAAAAATGGCAAGAGAGGAACGAAGATGAAGAGAAAGATGGACAAGATGGTGGGAAGGGTGGAAATCTTGGGGAAGAAATCGAAATTGCAGGTTTTCGTCGAAACGCTGGACTGGTAGGACGTGACCGAATTGCCAGAATAAGGGATGGCGCGTGTTCCAGGGCCAAGATAAATAGGATATTCCGGATAAATGCTTACCTACGTGCTTTCAAATGGTATCGAGTGTTCTCTACCAAGGGAACCGGCCAGGTACCCTTCCTCGACGCTCCAGGAATTTCCCTACAAAGCCTTTCTAGGGTGACACACCTTCTGGCGTATCCCCCTTCTGGCTGTGGCCGCTGCACAAGACCCTGGCATTACTCAGCCGACATACCGCGGGCTAAATGAACCGAATAATTGCTGCTATCCCCGGCTAGGGTTCCGTCGTGCTCGTGAATCTCTTTTGCCTTTCGTCGTTCTCCTTTATACCCCTTTCGGGAGTGATTATACGCCTTGCTTCTGCGTTGAACACCTCGTGCGGATAGTGAAAATTTGGGATTCAAATTTTTATTCTTTAATTCGTTTGTATTATCTTTTCATCTTTTTTTTTTCTTTTTTGCTTTCGTCGTTCCCATTTCACGAATGATTATACGTTTCGCTTTCGGCCTGCACGGAGATTAAGAATCTGAGATTCGAATTTTCATTCATTCAATTTGTCTGTATGGAGTGAAAAGTTTAAACCGAACTATCGATTGATATTTTTAAAAATTAAAAAAAAAAATAGATATAATTAAATTATATGCTTGATTATTATTATGAATGGAATTAGAAAAACGATTTGGTTATCACGATTTCTGTCAATTATCAAAAATTAGAGAAGAAGTATGAAATAATTAAATTAAATTACTTTTAAGATGGAATTTAAATATTTATCTTATTTTTCAAATTATACGTTTATGCATCTTATTTATTAATTTAATAAATATTAAAAATATTAAATTTCTATGTTATAAAAAATTAATAAAATTTTACTTAATATTTCATTTTTTAGTATCTTATATTTTATCTATTTTTAATATTATATAAAATATTGAATATTAAAGTAAATTTCTCATTTAATTTTAATAATAATTATCCTAAAGACAGATTATATCTGCCTCGTGTATATTTCTTAGAATGAAAATTATAATAAGAAGATGTATCATCGTATTTATCAATTTAGAACAATTTAGAAAGAAAAATTTGTATTCTATTAATATTTTTATCTTTATTAAAAAAATCTATTTGCGTATAATATCTATTGATCACAGAAATTATTGATAAATCAGTGCTCTACATTGATTTAAGATTATTTTTTTATTCCAAAATATTCATAAATTTTTATTTATCAAAGAAATCTTTAAAAAAAAAAAAAATTATCTATAAATTCTCTTCGACAAAATTACTGACGCAACGTCTCGAAGGTTAGTCGGGCATTAATCAGAATCTGATTGCAACACGTCGAATCGTTCGATACGGTGGAAAAAGAAGGGCGGATGAAATTCTCTCGTTTATCATCCAACATAAAAGACGTAGGTCGGATCGAATTTTTCTCAAAAACCCTTTTGAGAGCGAACGAACTCTTGACCAGAATCGAGTGACCTTTCCTGTCATAATGCCAAAGTCACTAATGCTCTCGTGCAAAAAAAACAAATGCGTCACGCCAATTCCCCGATCCCTCAACGACATCCTTGTCAAACTGCTGTCAATTGCATGTTTGACGGAACAACAATTTTCGAATATGATTCGATTATCGTTCGCGTGATAAAATGCAGATAATGAAAAATTGTAACTTTGAACAAATTTTATTTGTAACAACTACGATTGACTATTTGTTATTAACTATACTGGTTATTAAATGAAAGATGAGGGGAAAATCGAAATTTCATTTTCATGATTTATCAAAAGTTAAATTAATTTCTTGCGTCTAATTAAAATATATATTTTATTTTAAATTTAAAAACAATTTTGCAAGCAACAATTGTTCTTGTATTTAACGTATTAATTTTTTGCTTATTTTGCTTTATTGGATACAATCATGGATAAAATTTTTAATTATATTACATTGTAATAAATTTATTATGTAAATGAACTCATTTAAAATATGTAGAAACTTTATAGATATAATTAACTTTCTCTATAAAAATAATACAAAACAAGGATTTTATATATTTCAAAAAAATTCTAAAACACGTTCTCTGTAAAAATATTTGATTATATTTAAAGTCTTCACGGATTGCGGGATTTTTTTTTTTTTTTTTTCTATCAAAATTATTCGACGATTCTCATAACACGGAGCATGAATTTTATCAAGCGGCTGACGTAAATATCGATAAAAGTTCCATCGACCAGTAGAAAGACATTTTCTACTGGTAAAAAGCTTGTGCCGTGAGATAAAGGAGGACAACGCAAGCGAGGGAACGAGACGGAGGAGGGGTGGATTGCAAGCGGGGGAGAAGTCGCGGAACCTAATTGCTTGATCGACAGGAACGTCGTCCGGACCTGGACGGAGGAAAATTTCTCCTCGATCCTTCAATGTCGTCGTCAACGTCGCGTCAACAGCACTCCATTACGAGACCCGCGATGACGACAATGTTGGTGGTTCTCCTTCCCTCTCGATCGATCCCTCCGCTGTGGTACGGTGCACTTTTAGTGTCTGCGTCTATCCGGCTGACGGGTAAATATGGGGTACAACTTAAATTCGGCGGGTTATCGACCATGCGACACGAGAATAAAATTCTTGCAACCAGTTTCGAGTTTATGTATTCCGTAAACAACATTTTCGAATCTTTAAACGCATTCATTTTGTTTCTACTTCTAATACGTTCAAAAATAAAATAGAATTTAATATTTTTTTTTTTTTTATTTAATTCTTCATCATTCCTCGATTATTTTTATTTGTTTGATCCATAATTAGAATCATCTTACAAATAATATAATAATCATTCTTCTTGTTTTCAATCACTCTTGCTTATCCAGAATTAATCTATATGGATTAATACTAGAACTAGAAATGTAATATAAAACTTTATTATTACATTTTATTGAGATATAGGTAAATACAATTACATATTTAAGATTATTGGTTTATTTTGCAGAAAGATCAGCAAGAATATCAGAATCAATAACAAATATTGAACTATTGAATAGTTAAATTGCATTATCAAGTTAAAATGTTCAATCAACGTTTAACTTAAAGAAGAAATTTTAAACAGAATAAAAGACACGATTTATTCTAACAAACTGTACAATTGCTATAGGATCATATATCGCAATAGCAATCAGCAAACTTATAGATATTACAACCATGAACAAAGTCAATGATTGGAGCACGGTAGCCGCATCTCGGTCTAACTTTCCATTCGTCGGTAGAGCATAAAATGAGCCGCGAAAATTCCGCGGTAATGCTCGTGTAATCCGTTTCGATCGTCGCGCGCTCCTTTTAATGGGAAAACTTTTCCTCCCGCAACCCGCCGGGAGATAACGCGTTCATAATTGAAATCTCGTCCGTTCTCTGATCTCTACGTGGCGGAACACCGTCCAAGGAAAACCCGTCTCCTTTTAATTTTTTAACCGTTCATACCAGTTTTTACATCCTTTTAAGCATCGCGTCGCGCGCCAATAGCCGCCCCTTTCTCGCTCGAAATTGCGCGGCAACCAGACACGTATACTTGCTAAGTTGTTAAGCGAACTTTTTATATCTTCTTGCTTACTGTTTTTCATTGAAACGGTATAAAAGCGGGGGGGAGGGGGGGAGGGAAAGAGGAATGGGAAAGAGAACAGGAAGAATAAAATGATGTATTTATATCGATTTTACTTTCTTATAGTAAATTGTGTGTAATATTATCATATCGAAGGTAGTCGATTTTTAAAATAAATTGAATTAAATTTTCACTCGAATTAATACCTTGAGCTTTACGATTCGAAGATGCATTTCACAATTTCGACTAATATCTCATTAAGCTAATCATTATCGATATAATATCATTATATAGATTAGTTTAACATCTACAGTATCATAATTTTGTACAGAAATTTATCTAATCTGAAAATTCTGATTTAGATGAAAATGTATGTACGTAGTTATAGAAGTTATATTTATATATCAAGTAATTCTTTTTATCGACAGGATATTTTTTTGAAATATTCTAAATATTCTAATGTTTCGTTAAAAATAAAAAATTACTATTAATTTTTAAAAAAAAAGAGTGTTCAATGTTTCACGACACATATATGTCATTGCTAAATAATGATTGTATTAAAATTAAAAATCTATTGAAAAAAATTATACTAATTTTACATTGAAAATTGTTCTTGTAGTTCTTCAAATTTATTTTTTTCAATAAATCATTTAAAAAATCATATAAAAAAACAACCCTCTCTTTATTTCTCATCTCTAGAAAAATCCATCTTACCTTTGCTTAATAGATATCTCTGATTAAAATCTATTTGGATCATTTCGATGTAATCAACATCAATAAAATCGATTAATAAATTCGTCCAAGAGAAACGTTATTGTACTCACTACTTACTTTTCGCAACATCCTCCACTCATGTTTTTTTTTTTTCTCTCCAGTCGAAAAATATTTTCGAAATAAACTGTCTCTTTATCCTCCACACAAAATTTCCATCTTGCCATCAACTTCAAATTTAACATTTCACCGACTACGTTCCTCAAATACTTACCTACCCTTTTAAATGCAATTTCACCCAATTCACTCGCCTCTATTAACACCCACTATTCCACTCCCTCTCGCTCCTCCCTCCTTCTCCCCCTCCCCTCCCCTCCCCCCTCAATAAAAATAAACGTTTCCCACGAAAGACACACCGTAGACACATACAGCTGCTCGTCCTGCTCGTCCTGCTCCACCGACCAGGATCTCGTGGCCGGAATATTTGCAATTTAGATACGGCTACGTAGAGTGCAAGCGACACGACGGATTCGTCGCATCCGGGAGACTACAGAGAGCGCGAGGGGGGGGGGGCCAGGAGAGGACGGAAAGAGGGCGAGAGACAAATGTTTCGGGAGGGAGGGGAGTTGGTTGGTTGCTTGCTCGCAGGCGTCGCGATGTTAAATAATCGCGTCGCCGGCACGTTTTCGCGTAACGAGGACGTTTATCAGGATCCAGCAACCGGGAACTGATTTACAAATAGGCCCCGAGAGGCGGCACCTCTCCCTTCGAGCTCGATCCTTCGTTCACCCTCTTGCTCCTTTCGCCCTGGCAGAGACGAATCAGCCTGAATTTTCGCGCTGCTGCCTCGATGGAGGACGCTCTCAAGTGTCGTTGCGAGACGACGAGCCGACCTTCCCTCCCTCCCCCCTCCTTTCTATGATGAAACTTTCGTCCCTTGGATTTGTAAACGCCTTCGTAATACGGCGTTCCGCCGATGGAGGAGTCGCGAGGGTGGTCCACGTGTAAACAGGCTTGGGCTCTTGTTGGACGACATCTAAATTGAAATTAAAATTGTAGAAGCTTTTTTTGCACTGGTGATTAGAGAAGATGTATTATATATTGGAATAGTAACGAGTTGTTGGAAAGGGAGGAGAAAAGTGAAGTAAGAATATAATGGATTGTTATGGGAAATGGATTTGCATGAAATATTTAGCGATTACAACGTAGAGTGTGATTTCTTTAGAATATATTACTGCGTTTATGTTAAAAATTCAAAGATGATTAATCATGGATATGAATATGGATATAAATCATGTTGAAAATTTTTCATTGAAAACAATACTTGACAGTTTGTGACCACGTCAAATGAAAAATTAAAAATTCCTTCTGAAAGTAATAAATGGTTAATTTATAAGTCTCGTGCTTTTAAATGTTTGCACAGTGTTGTATTTATTATAAAAATGCTCTATGCTTGAAAATAAATGTATATATAAATATCTTTTGTACTCACATGTATATTTTATATTTGTGACGAAGTATTATTGTTACTAAAACTATCATACACAATATGTAATATAAAATATAACATAACAGTTCCAAACACAAAACAACGAATGCAATGAAAATACTAAAATTTTAAACAGATTGAATTAATATAACGAAACTCAAACATTTTATTCTCTTTCTACACACGAAAAAACATCGATTTACGTTCAATTGAAAAATAGAACATCTAGTCTGCATTAGGGAAGACAAACAGCACCCGGTGCTCAATCTCTCTCTTTATTTACATTTGGAATACTACGAATCCTAGAATTCACTACCAACATTTAAATATCACTCACTCCTTCCTCAGTTCTTCTTCTTCCAATGCAACGTTTCGAATCGTCCAATCCACGAATCTTGTTGAATCTGAGCGGTTCTCGCGAATAAAATGTATACGCAGACACATAAACACTTTAATCTGAAAAACTGGAACCAAAAAAAAAAAAAAAAAAAAAAATAATATTAATTCCGTTTGTTTTGAGGACGAGCGAAAGTCTTTTCCTCGGCGAAGAGTTAGCCCAAGAAAGGACCCTTCGTTTCGTTTTCCTTACGGTCGTTACACAGCCCTTCCTGAGTTTTTCTCTCCCCTGGGAAATCATTTTCATTTAAGATCAGCTATGACAACGCCTCGCGACCGAGTCGAACGCGAACTTTCGAATAAATTATTTTCCCCTACCTTCCCCTCTACCTCGTGTCGCCCATCTGTTCGTGCTGGTCTACCATCCATTTGGATAGTAGTACCTCCTCTTAGCGAAACATGTTTTGCAAACAGCTTTAGCGTCGAAAAAAAAAAAAATGCCCAGAGGAATGGCATCCCGGATGGCTGCTCGCTTTTACCATCAGACATCGATGTCAAAGAAACGAGTTTTCCTTGGAAGTAAGCTTCGTAATGTGACTTCCATGAACGCTATTGTGCAGTAATTAGTGTGGAAAGTAATTATTATTCGTTACTTTGTTGTAAAAGATGTGGAAGGAATTGCTTTTGAAGACGAAAATGATTATTTATAACAATTTTTATGCAATAATTTCCTGAACTTTGTTTTGTTAAATATTTTATGGAATTATATACAAAATTATTTCCCCCAAAATATTTTACGATTATTTAATTTTTCTTATAAGAAATTTCAACTTTTGTTAAATTTATTATTAACATTTATCATGCATTGTTACACAAGTATCACATCTGTAATAATAATTAATCAATTGTTAACAATAACGAAAAAAGATTGTTCTTGAATTTCAACGTTTAAAAATCCATCGATCGAAAACTTGATCTTATAAACCGCAGAAAATCTTCGAAACGCAAACAAGCGAGGCTCTCAGTGAAAAAGGTCCAACAATGTGGCGGCGTTATTTTCGCTCTCGATCGGTCGATTTCGAAAGTCGTTTCGCTTTAACGGTGGAGGACAAAACTCGTCGCGTGCCGCGAAATATATCGAAAAATACATTCGTTCTCGCGTGAAAATGGACAAAAAACACGGGGTGACACGGGAGAGACGAGAGAGTGACGCGGGGTCGGATCGTAGGATTTACGAAACGAGAGTATCAGCGAGACCATGACATGGCGAGCCTTTGCAGAATGGCCAACCGGCGTGAAAAACTCAACCTCGTCGTATTAGCAGCTCGATGCACGCTGTTCCAGCTACAATGGAACCAGCATTTGCGACAAATTCGAATTCCAAACATTCTCGCTATTGTCTCACGGAATGGAGGCGACCGGTTAAAGTCACTCGTTTTGAGAAAGCATCCACGAATGTCACTTTTGAACTTGCCACGATCATTGTTACCTCTTCTTTTCAAAATGAACGTTCCTTTGTGCCCTGTTTTCCTTGTTTCGTGGTATGTAGTCCAAGATTAGAGCAATTTGCACTCAGGTGTTTGATCGAACGATGATTTCATGAAACAATAATAACAATGATAATTATATCCGTTTAGTTTAAGTTAATTAGAAGATTGTAAAAATATATTAATTGTAATGATAAAATATGTATAAGAAAATCGATCGTAGTAAGAAGACGAAAAAGAGTTGATGCAAAAGTATATCGAATGAATGTTATTTTTCAAGATATAAACAATTTAATTATTGGGCTAAAATGCCCGTACATGTTTATGTAGTTCCACATTATATAATATTATTGTTCATTACAAGATCTTTAAATTTCAAGATTTCAAAGATTTCAAAATTTTGATGATGAATCTAATTTTGTTTTAATTTTTGGAATTACGAGTTTCACAGAGAAAAGTTATATTTTTAAATATTGGAAAAAATATCACGAGGCAAAACGGAATTGTTGAAATAATTTTATGTATTTTTCATATCTTATTTATTCCATTCTTTTCAAATATGCGATATTTGTGATATTTATAAATAATTTTTTTATAAAATGTATGTCCTCAGTTTTCAAGATTTTAGCTTGTCATTATCAATATTTCAGTTATTATTATTTATTAAATTTCAAAGGTTGACCAAAAAGGTTGGTCATTCAACTTTCTTTCCCAACGTTTTCACGTTGAAGAATGAATAGTTAACAGTGAAGTATATATACGTCATGTTGAAAGAAGCAAGAAATGGAAAATGCAGGGTGAGTTAGAAGTCGACTCCACGTTACCATAAGAAAGAAAAACATTTCGAGCGTATATATCGGGATCTTTTACTGCCGCTCACCTTTTACCTGGATTATTTTTTCACGATTTTAAAAACAAGACTTGATCCTTGTGCCTTCATCCGGCAGAAAAACATTTTAGTCGTATAATGTTTCTCTTTTACGTACGTTCTACGGGAATTATTTCGTATCCCCGTTTTTAAGAAGAAATGGAACGCGATCGTTTCTAAAGATCTGCACCGAGTTCTATTTTGATTTTTAAAAATTTCCGTCGCTGCGGTATTCCAGCAATGATTTCTCATTCCCATAAGAATATACGATTTCCCTGCACGTATTATCGACAAATCGTCGAGGTCGAAACCACGGGGGCAACGTAACGACCATAAAGTTCCATAGTGTAATGTGAACCAAAACGGAAACAAGCACAATCTATGCATAGCTTTTGTGTTCTTCTCCAACATGCGACTCTCTCATTGGTTACTCCTTTCGGGAAATATATATTGAGAAAATAATGTAATAATATTTGGAAAAGAATATTTAATTATATTTTGTTATTTTGATGAATGTTCATTACGCAAGTATTGCAAGTTTTCGTATATTTTGTATTACAAGTTTTATTATTATTGAAGGCAAAGTGTATATGGATATTTAAATGTATCATTAATATGATATAATGTACGTCACAATTTATATATAAGTTCTTTCTTGTTTAATCAATTTGTCGTTGATATGATTAAGTTGATTTACAAATACAATATTTACATATAAATTTAATAGAGTAATTATTAATAAATTATAATGTATTTATAAAAGTTTATTATAATAAATATTTGTACTATTTTTTTTAGTTAAAAATGTCTTCAAGCACGAAACAGAAGCTTTTTATCATATTTTCTGTTAAAAATTAAACCTAATTTTAAATTTTTAAAAAGTGTACAAGGTTAATCACGTACAAATTTTAAGAATGCATGGAAGAAATGTTTAATATTTCGAATTTTGAAAAGAAACTAAAAGAAACAGCATACACGTACATATATTTAAACGCACATAAAATAGAATATTCATACGGTTTCTTTAATCGTGAAAAACACAATGTCCAACACTTTTCGTTCAAGCCAATCGAAAAAAAATAGACACTATTTAAATATACTTCAAACACCGCTCAAGCACACTTCACATCGTTTTTCAACGCAAACTTCAAGAATAGAAAGCAATTTTCCCATTTGTTTTCTCTGGTGTTTTTCAAAGGATAGAGAAGAATAGACGATAAGAGAGGGTTTGAAAGGAGGGGAGAATGAAGCCTCGTTGTCAAAAACGAGTGTGCTCGAACGCGATCGAATTCACGGTCGCGTGATCCTCTATTAACGGAATCGGGAGTAAACGATGTCAATCCGATGCCAGCCATTAAATGTAATTTTTATCGATGCGATTCGTAATGATGGATATCGACGCTGTTCCTATCCGAATTGGACGAATTAACGTTAAATCGTGGAACGATTTTCAATCGAGCCACTGATTCGCCGCCATTGCCCGATTGCCATTTGCCCCAATACTCGCTATTTTCGGCATTGTAATGAGATTGCACGTTGCCCACACACGGGGCCAGCCTGTTGCGTGAAAGAACGCGAAAATGCCGCTTAATTATGTACGATTAAACGCGGATTGTACTCTCTCTCTCTCTCGAGTTAACCGGATCGCTGGAAAAACGATTTGACGTTTACTAACGAGCGTTTTATTTACTTTCGATGATATTGCACGTATAAAAACGAAAATGCGTCCACGATTGCGGATGGAAAATACGAACGAACGATTGGAAGCGTACGATTGTTGGCAGACAGAGATAAATTGTGAAAAATGAAAATTGATTAACAATTTTGAACAAATTGTATTCGATTCGAGATGAATGTAAATTCTAATATGTCTTTTGTGAAAATGTTGATGAAATACTCTTTCCCCTGAATCTTATATGTGTAAATGAATAAATTGAAATAAATCATTTCTCTATTCATGCATGAATGTCGATTTAATGTATAAAAGTAGAGCGGGAGTACAGAGATACAGTTAGATTTGTAGAGATTTTTGAAGAAAAGTATAGATTTTCTTTTAAAAATATCATAAAAATGTTAAACATTTTTCTTTAAGAGAATCTAAAATTCGAAAGATATCTTACAAATCTTAAACTTTTGAAAACGTTTACGATCCATAGGATTTAAAATACAAAAGATGTTTCTGGAAATTTCAAGCTTTTTGAGATCTTGTGTTCGATAGCTTTGGTATCCTTAATATTGAATTATAAAAATAAAATTATCCATGAACGATCTGATCATAAGATTATAATATTTAAAAGAAGGTATAAGATAGAAATTTTTTATATATAAAAAAATTATAATAATCTTATATTTCATAACAACAAAATTATAATTTTATACTTTTCTTTGGTGATGAAAAATGAAAAATTAATTTATAAATATTTCACCGTTTTATTCTTGTTAAATATCAATCAGATAAAATCGTTTATTAGATATTAATTTAACAAATATAATTTTGACATATGAATAATCCAATTTTTTAAAAGAGGATCTACACGGAATTCATCACATCTTGTACGAGATTATTCTTCCTTTGTATCGTGCACGTTAGACAATAAAGCATTTCTGTGATCAAATTCGTTTGTTTGACGTTTTAATATAATTTCGTAGCATTACAATGGGATAACACTGAAATGCGTTAATTATAAAGCGAATAAATTATTCTGACAACTTTATCATCTTATATTTCTAAAATATGCGAATAAATAATATTAGAATAACAATGAAATATTTTCATACAATACTTATTTTTATTTAACCCGTTATATCTACCTTCTATTCACTAATTTAATTATTGTTGAAATATTGTAATTTTCTATTCGAATCTCATAAAAATAAAAAATATTAGTGAAGAAAACTGGGGGTGTATTAATAAAGAAAGCAAAAAATAATTATTTTATCCAATTAACCACGTATTATTATTATTATTTTATTTTGGATCGTACAAATCAAATTACTTCAAAAATCCATCTTACATCATGTTTCGGAATTCAAAAATAGTTTTCACACGAAATAGATCCCATGAGTTCAGTTTTACGTTCAGCTCTTCACAACCCCGATATCGTATTGGATTCAATGGATCCGGAATCGTTCGTATCGACTAACGCGACTTCGAAAATGCTGATATCAATTCCCACGAGTCTAGTCTTCTGTTCTGCATCGAATTTCATGTACTTGATATCGTCTGGCTCAATCAGACATTGGAAAATCTACAATTTTGCTTAATCCCAGAAACTCTTTGCCATTTAATTCGAATCGTATCTGATCTGAAAAAATCCAGTTCTTTAAATAAAAAATTACTATAAAAATGTCGAATGAACAATAAAATGTTTATGAAGAAATTGAGTAAATCAAAAGACGAATATTGTGGGGATGGAAATTTTTAATCAAAAAGGAATTTATAAAATTATTGTTTCGATTTAACGTTAAAAAAATCGAATGAATCGATAAATCTTTATTCAAATTTACAACAAATTTTTCAAATTTTTCGAAGCTGTTCTGGATTAGTAGAATATAATAATAAAATATAAAAGAAATTGTTAATTTTTATAAACGATAAACAAAAGTAAGGAGAAGTCAATATAACAATGATATAATAATAAAATTAACGATTCATTGATTTATTATAATTTATTTATTACTTTGTTATTGTCCAATATCAATGATAAATCGTTTATCATCACACAATGCAGAATTATTTTTATAATTTAAAAATAATTTTTATGTTGCAAGGAAATTATTCTTCTCTTAAATTATAAGGATTTTTTCTCTCTTCCCCTATAAAATTCCTAATTTATCCGAAAATTACGTATAAGAAAAATAAAGAATACGATCTCTCAAAGAATAATACCTCTCATAATTTTAAGTCTCAACAGTAATTACACACACTTTTTCTCTCTCCTCTCTTATCTTCATCATTTTTCCCTTTAGTTCTTTGTTCCCTTCCTTCATTTTCATTATTACGTTTTCGATATTAATCCTACAGTTGACTACGCGAAATCCCGTAAGATCCTCCGACTACGTTCCCTGCTCTCTTTCCTTTCAGTCGAGGCGAACGTCTTCATCATTCCTTTATTCTTCGTGCGCATCTCACTGTCAGGTACATGCCTTTAATCATCAACCGTGGATGGAAAAGAAAGCGGCCTCCTTTATCTCCGTCGATTTATCCTCGGACCACTCTTATATAATTACGCCTTTTTTCAATGAGAATAATTCGATTGATCGGGCCGATTCCCCCTTTTTTTTTTCTTCACCGTGACAGCCGCATACCTTCGCTTTTCGTATTTTCTCGATTCATTTACCTTCGTTAATATTTGCTGTCCGGGAATTACGATCCTCCTTCGTTTCGTCTCGTCTGATCAACCAAGATAAAATTTTTATTGCCAAGTTTCAATCGTGACTGCTTTGCTTTTATTGGTTAATCGAATCTTGAAGGGGAAAAGCTGACGGTCTACTTTGTTTTCGTTTTCAAATTTTTTGCAAATGCATTTCGTTTTGTTTCATTGTTGTGAAGGTAATTAATAATTAATATTCACTATTTCGATAATGGAATTATTGTATTAATTATTATACCTTCTTTTTTATTCTTCTTCTTTTCTAAAAAATCAAATCTTTCGATCTATGTAAAAAAATCTAGATAAACGAAAAAGTACTTTTGATATTATATCAACCAATTATAAAGCAATATCTATTAAAAAGCCCATTTCTTCAATAATAAATCGATATAAACTTTGACAGATTCAATGATTAAAATTGTTAAGAACAGTTACTTTACGATATAATTATCACTTTTCTTATATATTACGTTTCGATTAATAAATGTTTATTAATTTTTTAATTAAATTAGCTAGCTAAAACTATTAGATAAAATCCAACTGTAATATATCATGAAGAAACTTCAGTATTATATCAATATCATAGTTGAACGATACAAAGAATAAATTAAAATAATTGAATATAAGAAAGATCTCTTACCTTTTTGACAATAAAATAAATTTTACTCGTTCGAAAAATATTTTCCAATATTAACAAAGATTCCTCATTCTAATCTTTTCCATAGATCACGAATATTTCTCATCTTGGTTAACCTTCTCCCTCGATCGAAGCAAGGAGGGTCACACTAATAATCGCGAAGCTGGACCGCCGGCAAAACCGTTCGAGAAGAGACGCGAAAGAAAGCAGAGATAAGAGATCAGGGAGAAGGTGGTATCGAAGTGAAAGAAAGACAAACCTCTCGGCCGTGACGACTCGAAAGTTGGAACTGCTGTGGAAAAGCAACGGGGACCCCGGAACGAAACTAATCGAAGAGCGAGGACGACGAGGAAGCCTCTCATCCCGAAGGCCGCCTCCTATTGACTTAGCAAAGTTTGGATTGCCGTGCGGATAAGGCGCGCGGCAGAGTGACTGGGCGAACCGCGAGAGCTTCTGTGAAGCTTCCTCCCTGTCTCGTGTATACATATACCTGAAACTTCCGGTCTATGCGCGGCCTACGCGCGGCTGGCAAGTCGCGACGAGTGACGACCCACCCGGTTAAACCGTCGTTAATACCGGCGGAAATTTATCTGCGACGCGGAAAGCCGACCACTTTTGTCCACGTCGCCCGGTTTTCCGGCTTCCTGCAAAATTTCCCGTCCAGAGATGTTGATTAAGTTGGTTTATTCGCCGTGGAAAAGTTGATCCTTAATATCGTAGAGCGTTTGTAACATCGCTCCTAATGTTGATTTAATTTATATACGCATGATTTGTAATCCTCTCGATATAGTTTTTCGATTAGAGTCAATGAAGTTATTGTCATATATGTTTTGAGTAATTACGATTGTTATTCAAAAGAGATTTAGAATCGTATAAATGTGATGATGATATATTGTTTGTAATTATTGAAAATCATTAAATAAATTTCATTTTGATTCTATTGATAATTCTGAATTCAAAGGAGATTATTATTAATAAAATTGTAAGAATAAATGATACCATTGTTTATTGTATGTTAAGTATGTCGAAATTGGTATAAACTCTTTGCTTTTTAAATGACTTTTTACATGTAATCTTCACAAAAAAAGGAATCTTTTATAATAAATCTGGCACGGAACGTGCAAAATTTTAGTTAAATACGAAAAATAATTCTTCTTTAAATTGTTACAAAGAAAACTTTAAAAACCATGCAATTGAAATTATTCGAGAATTAGCATAATTTGTATATCTGTATAATATATTTCATGTAATTCATGTTATTTAAGAGTTATCTATGTATTGCTTTTTTATTTGTTTTAAATATAAATATCCTGCTTTATTTATTTTATTTGATCTAACGGAAACAACATTTCTTCTTTTTTATATTTATTCTGTCTTTTATTCTTTTTATTAACTTTTATTTCTATTACGAATTTACGAATATCTGTTGATACTACATTCTCCTTTTGAATGCTATGAGAATAAAGTCTGATTTTTATTTAAAACTAAATACGCCATTTGTCTTTTTGTACTTCTTACGAAAAAAATTCACAAGATTATCAGGAATAAACTAAAATCATAAATAAATAGAAATATAAATAATGATAATACTAAAATAATTATAAGAAAAAACACTTTTTCATTTGCAATCAATTTCTGTATCGATACAATAATCATTATCGATCTGTAAAATCTGCAATAATTATTACGCCATTTCAACGTCTGTAAAAATTAAAGATTAAATTGATAAATAGAATAAATTAGAAATATCTAATATTTGCTCATTTACCACAATAACGAGATAAGTAGAAAATGTTTTTTAATCATTGGTATAAAAGAAAATATTGTTACTTCTATTTTTTATTAATAATTTTGTAAGTATGTTTTCGAATTATGAATTTCCAATTTTATATTTTGTGAAATTCTTATGTAATTGAATGAACTTAAATCATTTAAAGTTATTTTAAAGTCATCATTTTTGAGTTATGACATTGCTACAGCATCGTTCGAACAAATATCTATTGTCGAAGAATACTATACATAAGGAAACTATTATATCGATTCACAAATTCGTGGATAAAGTGAGGTGCATTCACCATAAGATCTTATTGTTAATTTTTGGAATATTTAAGATCTATTGTGTATTATAACACAAGTAAAAAAAAAAAGCACGATCTATGAAAAATAATGCAAAATGAATTTAAAATTATTTGATATTTTCAAAATACGAAATATTAATTTAATTCTTAATATTATTTGACGTATCAATTAAGAAATCCCAGTATAGAGTTTTGAAGATATTATATATAGATTTTTTTGTACTAATACATTATATAGAAAATAATATAGTAAATTATATGAATTTCAACTATTGTAGACTATCATAAAAAAAAATTAATCTGCATTCGTAATTCAAAGATGAAGAATTTTGTAAAGTTTTTTCTTTTTTATAATAGAATACGTGAAATCAGACATAAATTGCATAGAAATCGTTCTTCTCTTTCGAGACGAAACTAAAGAGATTCGTGAAATATATAATGTAAAATATTTCACGTAGAAATTTTTTCATAAATAGGATTTTATGAATAAGATTTGCTTTGATGATAATTCAATTAGATATATATAAAAATTCAAAGAAAAGAAAATTTAAAAAAGGAAAATATAGATGTTAAAATACGTAAAAATACTTTCTCATTTCATCAAATTTCACGTACATTTATCGGATACAATGCATTTCTAAATAATAAAAACTCTTCGATGTTTTTTTTATTTACAAAGAAAAAATTAAAGAAAGATTTTTCAATGTCTTCTCTATTTTGTGTCAATTGTTTGCACGCAAAATCGAGTGAACAACGATGAATGAAATTGGTAAAATAATAACAATAGCTATTCCTAATGCACCCACATATATAACGAGTTAAAAGTGAAAGAAAAACAACTCCTGGATGTGATTGACGCATTAAGGAATTCGTGAATCAAAATGAATCAAAAAATCGAATTGCATTTAGTAGAAACGTTTCGTCTGCATTGATATCTTCTTTGAACTTTGTTGCAGATGTATTTTCATAAGTAATTATTACTTTTGAGAATATGTATTAAATGTGAAATCTTAGAAACCTCGTTTGATATAAATTCAAATGACTTTCAATAAATATGTGATCACTTTTAATAAAATATTTAGTAGAATTCTAAAGTGTCTTAACAATCAAGTGATCTTTCTTAATAAAATAGTACAATTTTATAAAAATTCTTAACAAATATATATATAAATATAGTGAAACTCTGATCTCTTTTGACTAAATATACAATGAAATTTTAATAACGCTTAACAAATTATATAATAAAATTTCCTACAGTTTCAAAAATTATTAATAGATGATAGATCATAGAATTTTTTAAAATTGGACTTAATGATTTGGAAAGTTAGAAAGTTTACTAAGTTACTACATATAAAAAAAAAATCTTGCAAAAATTACAATTGAAATCGCAAAATAGTAAGAATGGTTTTTACAATTTTTTTATAAATTTGTAATGAAAATTTAAAAAAAAAACACATTCTAAAGATTTATGTTATTTTATTATTAATATATATATGCTGAAAATTTTATTGAAATATTGATTGATGTAGAAAATAATAATTGACATCGAAAGATATAAAAATTTAAATTTTAAATCCAAAGTCACGAAAAACTGCAATTTTTATCATCTTTTGTTTGTAATTCATATATAGTCAATCGATTTTAATGAAATTTTTAACATGTATATAACTAATATAATTTTTATAGACATAGATAAAAAAATTGAAAAAATTTAGGGTGAAAGAATAGCGATTTTTTTTTAAATTATTTTTATCATCTAATAAATCATAATTCTTCTAAATCCTAAAAAAAATTCAGTTTTTAAGAAGTACACCAATACTTTTTGGACCAAATTCATATAATTAAATTCATATAATAAGATCTCTCTAATTATTCTCTCTAATTGCCAACTATGATTTTTTATTCAATAATAGAAGAGCATGTACATATGAAAGAATTTTAGAAAAATTTTTTCTGAATAAATAATAAATATTATAAATCATTTTGCACATAACAATTGCCTAATGTTTAATAAATTAAATTCCTTTATTTCATATCAAAAATATAAAATATATTTTTATGTATATTATAAAGATATGTATAAAAAATTTAAAAACAATAATAATTTAGATAATAATAACTTAGCAATACTAACTAAATACAGATAATCGGTTATTATTAAAATTTTATTACGTATAAATAAAGTTCGTGTAAACAGAATTCATATAATTTATTTTAAATTAATTGATTTTACCTATCTGTGCAATATAATAATTTTGATTTATAGACACGCTGCACATCTCTCACGTTAATTAAATTGAATCGTGTTTTCAACATGTAGAAATGATGGTACATATGAAACGCGAGAGCATGATTACAGCGAGAGGTGAATATTACAGGATTTGTCAAAATGACATGTCGGTTACCAGAAGCAAATGTGTGAATAGAAGTCCCCGCGACAAACAAGAGGTGAAATAAAAACTGCAAAAAGCGCCAGCTACTATTTAATTTAATTCACCAAAATCGTGACACATTTTCACGGGAAAAGCGGCTACTCACTGAGTCACGAGCCCAACGCTGACTTTCAAATGTCACCTCAGAGTTTCAGCCGTCTTTTAACTTTAAAGAAACTCTGCTTGGCAATGAAGATATTCAAGAACACAAAAAAGCCTGACACAATTTCGCTCTTTTCTATGTGTAGCGAAAGCTCAGCCAACTTGGACAAACAACTACAGCACTAAGAAAGAACTTCATTAAGAATTATACATTTCAAAGAATAACCTTCGAACTTTCTTAATTCGGATTCGTCCACGATAAAATTCAGACGAATAAAAAGATCTTAAAATTTTTGCAGGAGTAATGTAAAGGAATTCAACAATTTTATACGATAGAATTGGGGCTTTTTATATTAAAGGCAACGGAGCGAGCGCTTTGGCGAAAGACATGGAAAATCCGAATAAAGGAAGTAGCTGGCTCGTAATACAAAGAAACTCGCTACTTTTATATTTTGAAATTGGAATCTTCATATTAAAGATAAAAGAACTGGTGCCCTGCAAGGGAAGGATAGAGATAGAGATCGAAAATCGTTAGTTACGGAATTCAGATTTCATAAAGTTTCCTCATTTTTCTTCAATTTCGGTAATATTTATTAACGATAATACGTAATGGATAATAATTCTACTATTAGAAATCGCTGAATCGCACAGAACTTCTGTTATAATATCGTAAAACATTATATCTCTTCTGTCTGCACTGAATTTAAAACGCCATAGATCACTCACGATACAGTTCTAAATGCCAATTACACGACTATTGGCTCATGAGTTGGTCGATATAACACGATTTTCACCAACGAAACGAAATTTGATTCGTCGTTCTCGAAATTAATGACGAGGATAATGTAATACATATAAATATACACATACGGTACGATATAAAGACCGACGTGATGTCATTTAAGTTAAAAGTGATGTCGTTTCGAGACTCGCCGTAACAATGATTCAAACGACACCAAGTGGCTCTGTTAAGTGCACCCAATAGAGTCTGTCGGATGATGTCGTTAACTACGTTATTCCGTTGTCATTCAGCTAGCTACGAACCAATTCTCTGAACTGCAAACGATGGAGTCACCAGTCATGAAACATTTGTCCTGGTGATGAGGACATATTCGTTCAAGTTGTTCGAGAGGGAAACGTAACGTCTTTAACGCGATTATGGTGAGAAGAACGAAGAACGTGATATCAAGATCTTGTAATTTGTAATGACACATGACATAATGATTCGATTATTATTTTATATCATGTTGATGACATGGAACTAATGATAAATTATATTTAAGTTTGTAATAGACAAATTGTATTTATATACTTAAGATTAGTGTGAATAAAATATAAAAGTATAAATATGAAATTCAACAAAAATAAGATTAACTAATATTTTTTTTTTTTTTCGATAAGAATTAACCAGAAGAAAAATAAAATAATTTTCTAATTTTCTTTTAAATAATATTATAATAGCATGAAATATAATAAATTAATTAAAAGTAGAAAGAGAAAGTAGAATTTAATTTTTAAAATAAAATTAATTATTTCTGGAATGCATAGATCTCTTGTAATAATGTTAAATTATAACAACTTTAAAATTTATGTAAAAATTACATTAAATTTATGCAAAAATCGAAACGTTTTATTAATTTTAAAATAATTAAATAGCTGAAATGTAGACAAAGATAGATAGAATTCTTGATGGATATTAAATATCAACTTTAAATTTTTTCTTATAGATGGCCGAACAGTTAAACGAGTTCTCGTAGTAAGAAGAGTGTAGAACTGGTTATATGTTGTATCGTCTTGGTTGTATAAATCAAGATCGTACTTCACAGGATCATTTCTGTAGTAGATCTTCTCAAAGCTCTGTCCTAAAATAGAGTTGATGCAGCCACGATGAAGAAATATAGCATCTTTTCCTGAGCGTGAGAAAGACGTGAGAAAGTTGATTTTATTTCAGTTTCTCAGTCATCGATGATCGTTCACTTCTTATATTTACTATAAGGGGGATGGAAAAGATGCTTTCTGAGCGGTTTTTTTATTATTAAGATATATCAAATATAAAAAATTTTTTACAATATTTTAAGAATTTAAAATATTTTTATAAATCATAACAAGTATAACTATTTGAATACTGTTGAATTAATAACTACTATTATATAAATTATATTATATAAATACTAGATATTTTAAATATGGTTTTTAAATTTTAAACGTACATCACATACATCAAAAATGAAAAGAATTTAAAAAAGAAATATTTTTTTGTAAATAGAAAAAAAGATTTCACAAAATATTCAAAGATTCAACTCAATCCTGAGGACACAAACAACAAAAAAATCCAATCCACCTCGACTTCCGTTGAGATGACACAGATATAGTTCGCACAGAGATTCGTCGATCACGATCGACGGTAAGCCGATTAAACATTCATGGATTTGTCGTAAAAAAAAAAAAAAAGAAAAAAAAAGAAAAAAATAGAAAAAATAAAAAATACAACAAATACGCGTCATGCGTGTGTACATATATACTAGTACATATAATAGAAAGTAAAGGCTGACGGTAGAAAAAAGTGGGAGGGCATGCAACGCTCATACGGAATATTTATTATTGCTGCAGACTGGCGATAGTAAAACATGACGTTTCAATTTGAAGCGTCGCTGTAAAAGCGCGCTGCCCGTAATATCTTTTCAATTTTACCCAGGTTCACGTTGTGTCCCGTCCCCGTTCCCGATATTAGCCTGTAACATTTATTTTGAAGTAATACTTTCCCGAGGGCAATTTATCGAGTATTTCCCGCCGATTCGACGAACCGATACGTCGACAGTTTCGTCGAGCCTCGATTCCATAGCACTCGTACACACACACACACACACTTGCCTTCGCTCTCTCTCTATCTCTCCTGCTTCCGTCCCTTTCCCTTTCTCTCTGTGTCTCTATCCAGTCGCGTAGTTTGGCAAAGTATAATTAAAGCGACGGCCAGGTCGAACAAGGAACGCGAACAGTCCCGTGCATTACAACGGTTAGCAATTTCCATTTATTTATGTTGCTTGTAAATACGAGCGGTGCGCGCGAGCCGGCAAACTCGACGAGCGTTACCCATGCGTGATACGTGGCCGCAACAAGGCCGGCCAATTGTTAGCGTTTCCACGATCCTGAAATCGAGATCGATTATTTACGCGGCCAGATTTCTATCCAGAGTCCGATTTCCCGCGCGATCGACGCTGCGACACACTTCGTCGCTCGATGATTTACGAACACTCGTCGACGATAAGCCACTCCCCCCCTTCCCCTGTACAGAACCGTGTTTTAAACGGTGTCGCGACTGGTGTGCTAGTTGATTTTTGTGTTTTCGTTTTATTATCGTGTATAGTTGTAATGGAACTTTGACAATTTTGATACTGTGTCTGTGTATAACGCTGAGCTAAAATACTATGCGCCTCTTGCAATAGAATCGGACGATCGTGTGCACATTAATTGATTCTTATTAAATCGAATGACAGATTTAGAAATACGATTTAATCTCGTTCGTAATTAATATTTTGTATATCATTGTGCAATAAATTTAAAAAATATTAATGTTTAACATAAGGTGAAATACAAAGAATATTTGGTTAGAAGGAATTACATTATTAAAAACACAAATTTGTTGAATTTTATAATAAAAAAAATTATCATATATAATTTTTTTATAAACAGATTATAAACATCTCATAATCATTTTTATTAGACAGATTTTTATAACAACGCTGGATGAAATACTATTTTAAATAACGAATAGTGAATAATTCTATTTATTTTAAAGTATATAATATATAAAGTAGTATGAAGTTTTTAAGTAGTATTTTCAAAGTTTTAAATTTATTTTTAATTTATTATTATTATTATTATTATATATAAATTATTTATTAAATTATTTTCCTTTATTAATTTTTTAATCTTTCTTTATATATGTTATATATCTGAAATTATGATACCGATCAGTTTTTCTAAAAATATTTTTTACTATTATTTACAAACCTTAATTTCTTTCAATATCTCGACAATAAAAAATCTTAGATTTTAGTTCAAAAAATGAATCGAAAAATTCATATTATTTGTGGAAAGAGTTAATATTCTAATCTTGTTAATTTAAACAAGATTAATTTATTTTATATTGTAGTATTTCAGCACTGATAGTAGTAATAGTAATCCAATTTGAAACGTAAATGAAAATTACGCGTGCAAAAGTATGGTAAAATATCTCTAATTCTCCCATGAGAACGACTATCCTACGAGTACAAACATAACAATTTTCAAAACGCTTAAAACAAATTTTCCTTCATCTTAACATTGATTCATCTTGATCAAAATCCAAAATAACTCTTCTACTCTTTCTACTCAATATTGTGAACGGTGGAATTCTCCTACCCGGATCTTTAAATCGAGCGCATATACACATAAATCCTAGGACAAACAAGTTTCGCGGAAAAACGAGAAGAGGGATGAAGAAGAGGACAGCGAGAATCTTCGTCTCGAAAGCTGAAATATTCCAAAGGAGGGTAGGTCCAAATAGCTTACCGGATTATCCGATAACACCATTACACCGAGGTCATAAAACCATGAAGCTCAAGCCTCGAAAGAGATTCTCGTAAATGCGAGAAAAATAAATAATAAGCTTGGAACCGGCGTTGGAATTGGCGTTGTTTAGTAGCAGGAATATTGTGGACTAATGCCAGACCGATGCTAGACGACAAGAATCGCGATTCTCGTTGTAAATTGAGGGTAAGACGCGGTTGGTTGGGAGGGGAGGGGGGGATGGGATGGAGGAGGGTTGAAGAAAAAGCACGGGCGCGGGAAATGGCGCGGTGGATAAGAACGACGGACATTTCTCACGTTCGACGCTCATGAATCATGGAAGAGTAATCCTCGCAAATAGCTGTCGTCTAAGAATTTCACTAAACCCTCACCATCACGGCCGCTTTGACGCGGGACAGATATTACTTAAAAGGGTAATCATCGCGACGAGAATTGTTACGAGTGCTATTCGCTTGATCGATTCGTTTTAAATAATTCACGTGTTCGAACGTATTGATCTCGTCGAATATCGTCGAGGATAAATAATTTACGAATTTATTTTTGAATTATGCGGATGTAATTACGCGGCAAATGAAAGGATTAAATTCTTAACAAGATTTTTTAAGGTTTGTTCAAGATAATATTAATATTCGAATATTAAATTCAATAAAATCAAATCTTGTTCATGGAAAAGCAAGTTAAAAGTGTTAATCAATTAAAATCTTTAATTGATTAACGAGTGATTTGTTTATTGTCGTCGATAATTGCCAATTTAAATTTTTCACATCGATGAAATTGTTTATTCTTTTAATGCGATTCTTTTCTCCTTCAAATGTTGCATGATGAATCTAACGATGGTAGAATATTTTTGAACGTGAAAAAATGAAAATAAGTAATATAACGGGTATAATATCATTTCATGTTTGAATATATAAATAATTTATTTTTTATGATTTTCATTTCATTAAAATAAAATTTCTTGCAACTCGAAACTCCTTGTTCTAAATTATTTTAAACCTCGAAGAGTTAATGTCATCTGCAATTATATTGAATTTTTTGAAATCCGTACAAAGAAAGAAGTAGCCGAATTTCGATGTTAAATTATAATTTGTTACATTATGAATTTTCCAGGAAAAATTAACAATATATTGAATAAAAGGAAAAAAAAAACTTAACGAACAATTTAATTTATAAAGAAAACGTGTAAGGAACTTGACGTAGAAACGAATCATCACTTTCAGGATTGAAACTCGTTTCTCAAGCTCAAGTACGAGAAAGGGGTCATTAAGGTGAATTTCCACGGGATGGGATCAAGAATTGGTTTCCAGGGGGTGGCAAATGTTACCACGACAGCTGATAAATGGTAGATAAACGTTTCTTTTTAATGACAGCCACGGGCTCGCACCTGGAAAGGATTTCTCCGTCTGCTATTTTCCGCCCGTTCGTCAAAAAGAAGAATAGCCGTCCATGGAAGTTTTTCCTTGCAAATGTAAGATAAATAACGCTTATCTTTCTCGCGGGTTAGACTTACCCCCTCGTTTCTTCCCCTCTCATCCCATAAACTTCCCCGCTCGTTCGAACATACCAGCCGAGATAACCGGGAGAAATCCTGAGGAATTTTCAATGTGGCTCGCAACGCGTCGAATTTATCGATAGAATTCGAGGCCGACTATCCGCATCACGGAAAGGAAAATCGAAGCGGCTGTGCCCCGTGGAGTTTGTTAATGTACTATTAAAACTTTGTTTGTAAACATTTTTCACTTGCACTCGCGTGTGGAAAGCACGATGTGATTGTAATTTCACGTACAATGCAATGCAAACTGCGAAGGAAAAAAACAATGAAGTTATGTTTGAAGTGGAATATTAATGTACGGTAAATGTTTGTAAATTGATCGAGCGATTGATCGTCGCTTGGTTATCGATAAACCATCGAAAATCTTTTAAATTGTTGCTTTGGTAAACAACGAGGGGTTTACAATAATGCGAATGGAATTTACTACAATGCTAACAGATCTGCAAATCTAAAACCAAAATTTATTAATAATTATTAGATAGATTGGGTTTTTCCACTTATTAAAATCGGTAAAAATATTAAATCGAGTGAATATCAACTTTGATGATAATTTAGAATAGAAACATATTTATACATATATTATATAATATATATATATATATATTGTAACACTTTATTAATTCCATAATTCTGATTCTCATACAAACATGAAGTCTCAAGAGTATATGATTTGAAAAAAATTTAAGAAACATTGATTAATGTTAATGTAATCAAAAAAGATTAACAGAAATCCATAATATCGATAACAAATTTTTAATCGAAGCTACTTAAAATAGAATTAAAACTCTTAGTATTTAATCTCCATATAGAAAAATCCAGTTCATATAATTTTATATAGCTTTATTTGTTTCCAACAATAATTTTATACTCGTCTTAAATTGATATCTTAAATATTCTATTAATTGTATGATTTTTCATAATCTCGTTTAACCTCTTTAATTAAATACAATAAAATTTGTTCACTTTCCATTTAATAGAATACTTATTCATACAAATTTCCGAATCAAACCTGTTTTTGTTTAACTAGCTTGTTCAAAATGTATATACTAAACGTATATATAATGATAGAAAATTAAAAAAAAAAAAAAAAAAAAGGAAGAAAACGAAAAGAATCTACCATCAAACAGATTATTTCGAAGTCACGAACGCAACGAACGCGCGATTAAATTCGCGAGTGCAGTTCACAAGGGAGGTAAGTGCGAGTTGGCCGGCTCACTATTTCGGATTAAGTTTAAGGGATAGTCCAAAGGGTGCACGTAGCAAGGCAAAACGTCGGTGGAAGATCCAAGGGGGTGATTTCGGGGATGGCAAGATAACGCGGTTGGTTTAAATCGTATTACCCAAGTGGGTGAGCGGAATACGCGGTCTGCCCACCTGCATCTACACCACTGTACTTTGCATGCGCGTGTTGTATTAAGGTTCTATCGCATGAAGCATAAAGATGGGGAACAAGTGCCTTCGGGGCATCGTGTGAGCACGATTAAAAAATGAAAAAAAAAAAAGAAGAAGAAGAAGAAAAAGATGAAAAGTTATTTCTTAAGTTTATTCGGTAGCAAGCCGCGGGCAAACTTATCCTCGACATATTTCTATTCATTGTGCCGGCAACCAACCGTTATCTGTATACGGCAATTTTCACACTGGTCTCTTAAGATTTTTATGGAGGATAGATATGGAGGAATGGAAATTGGGACGAGCTTCGATTTTCATTCTAGATTTTTCATTCAGATTTTTAATTTAGGTTCGGGTTTTAAGGATATAACTCTTGAAATTATAGTTGAACAATTTTAATATGTGAACATAACAAAGTAGAGTTCCAGGTTGTAGAAATTTTTGTACAAAAAAAAAAAAAAAAAATACAAATTGAAATTATTAAGAATTCTTTTAGATTTTTCTAAAATCTAATGTTGAAATTAACATTAACAATATAATTACAATATTAAATCTTATATCATAAAAGATACATTATAATAAGAACTTAAACCTGAAAAGGATTTCTTGTGGAACTTTTGTTTATGTTATATTGAATATATTGTTTCAATTATTTTAATATCGAAATTTTATAAAATGTTAAGACAAAAAAATTTTAATCGAAAAAGATATCACGTTTAAACAATTAATCTTTTGATCTTATCAAGCAAATTATTATCTTAAAACAGAAAATTATAGCCATAGAAAATTTTAATAAAAATACCACCAAGTTTTCTCATTCTTCTTTTCTCATCTTTCAAAGTGACATAATATTTCGCATAATTTAAGACGAATCTTCTATTTCAAAGTAATTAAATTGGAACATTTAATTGGAGAAAAGGAGCTCGAATCAAATTATTTCCTAAAATGGAAAGAGAAACACAAATTTTGGTCGCGTTACGCGCACGTTCGTGTTATACCATTTCAAATCTGACACTGCATTGGCGTACGTACCGGTAAAGCGTACATGTTTGCACTGCCAGTGTTCCGCTAACGAACCTATCGTTACCTTCAGCCAACCTTGTCTAAATCCTTTTCGTGACCTCCTTTTCTATTTGAGCTCAAAGCCCCTTTCTGCGGTCTCCATTATTGGTTTTCTCTCGCCTCGCCTCTCTTCGAGACATTTCCCAATCTAGATCTAATTTTGAAGTCTTTATGCGTGAATCAGAAATATTCGAAATTCAACCGAAAACGATATTTGTAATAACATGTATGAATTAAACGAACGAACTAGCGTGAAATCATTCCTATGAGATATTTGGTTTTGCGCTATGAATTAGATATCGCATTAATCTCTTCGCAAAGTGAAGAGATTAATAAATGATATCGTATCGATGTCGCTATGATTGGAATGTAATATTTATTCTGTGCTATTATTATTCATTGCAATCAAACAATGTTATATATTTTGAATTATTAAACGAAGAAGAGAATCAACTAACACTATTTTTAATTTCTTTTTATTTCTTTTATATGGTCTTCCTGTCCATCTTTATTATTTATTGGAAATTAACATAATCAATTATCCTTTTTATTTCTTTTTGTTTTCCGAACATATGTACGTATATCTATGAGCTTTTCAGTCAAATTGAAATTATCTTCATTTTTAAGATATTATATATTATATTATTCATATGTATATAATTATATTAAAATATTTATATCATGCGTATCATATTATATCAAAAATTAAATTTCAATAAATCACAAATGGCTACATAAAATTATCCGCACAATAGTAAATTTTTCTTATCAATCTATATTTTCGTAATTTTTGTACACATGAAACACGTAAGACGCATAAAAAAACTATCAAGCGATTGGATGATAAACATTATACGATAATATATTTGAAATATTCCCAAAAATTCCCAATTTTTCCCAATTCTTCCCCTGTTTAATTTCACATTCCTATATTCCGACTTAACTTCAAAAGCGAATCTCGGCCAACGAGAAAATGCCAATGGCGCAGCCACAAATCGTGTCCAACTGCAACAGATTCTTAGACGTGCGACGAGCGGCGAGCGAGGTCGGTGCGCCACAGCGAAGCCACTGAATGCACGGTGCTCGATGCGGTCCGTGGAAAGGATGGAACGAGGTTCCACAAGGGTGAAGAGGAACGAGAGGTAGAGGCACGGATGGAGTAGTAACGCTAATCCAATTTGCTATGGCGCTGCACTTTGCGCGGGCACCATTTTCAAAGGGGGACGCGGCAGAAATTGGGCTGAACGCGACGAGGAAATATAGTCGGCACATGCTCGTAAATAGCAAATAATGGCGGATAGCCTAATGCAAACGAATGGTTTTTCAGTCGGTGAATAAATATGATGTCGAGCTTTATTAAAGTTTTTTTCTTTTTTCTCGAAAATTTATGATACGAAAGATGGTAATATTTTACGTATATAGAGATGGATATGGAAAACAAACGATACTTGTTCGTTCGCATTTAATTCGATCATTATCATTGATCGTGGTAACATTTGGTTACAAAGTATTTTGTATATTGTTAAAAAGAACGTGTAGAATAATCAGTTAGATATATAACTGGAATTTTTTTTTATAAATAATCTGTTTGTAATATCTTTTAACATTTCGAATTCCATTTGAAAAAATTTGAACATATCATGTTCAGATTTAAAATTGTGTCTTATCAATTGAAACTTTAAGAATTAATTAATTAATATTACGTGAAAAAAAAGAAAGAAATCTCGCAAGAGATTTTTTGTCACGGTTGAAGAATTATTTTTAAATTAACTTAATTATTTATTCAACTAACTTTTCAATACTCTTTGCATGTTTATTTGAAAAATAAATACATATAATCTAAAATGCTTTGACGGACGAAATAGAATCCGTAACGATCTATCTGTTGTACACAGGAAACGATATCGATCACTAACGAAATATGTCCAATATAAACACTGATGTCACTGGAAAACTTGGAAAAAATAAATAAAAAAAGAGAAAATAAACATTGGATACACAAATTGTCGAAAAGGGAGAGAAACGTGTATATCTACACGTTATAGCTTTACGATTTATTTGACAAATTTAGTCTCACATATGTATATATTCATCCTTCAACAAATATATTACCAAGGGGATCAGGATTTTGGGTTACTTTCGAAACGCTAACATCGTGATATTTATAGATATGATTTGATTGACAACTCATTCCGTTACAATATTTATACAATATTTTTGCTTCAAATCGGACAAATCACAAAGTATTAAACATATCAGTATGTTTATAGAACATTTTTGATTTTAAAGAAGATCAAAACAAACATAAAAATTGTTAAATAAAATATAAATTGTATAAAATTGAATCAGTTGAATTTTATTTTTTAGATTTATATATTATAATTATAATATAAGCAATCTAAATTTATATTAAATG
The DNA here is from genome assembly GCF_048593485.1 of Apis florea. Taxonomy (NCBI): domain Eukaryota; kingdom Metazoa; phylum Arthropoda; class Insecta; order Hymenoptera; family Apidae; genus Apis; species Apis florea. Next base: position 791,491 of record NW_028256772.1, read on the forward strand.
AAGCAAGACAATTATCTCACTCTATTTTCGTTTCGCTGATTAACGTAATTTCAATAGCTTAATAACTTAATAAATAAGACTTAACCGACATTTTTGTATACCAATTTTTACATTTGTTTCTAAAATTAATCTTTCAAAATTTTAAATAATATATATATATATATTATTTTGTTAAATTTTTACATTAGTTAATTGCCTAATAAATATTTAATTAATTATCTAAAAAAAAAAAAAAGAAACAAATATTTAGAGTAAATTATTGATGAAAGTGAATAGAAATACTTGTCATACTGTACATTTATATATACATTGATTTTAAGAATACATACGTTTACTGATAATTTACCAATTGTATTAAAAAATTACAAACAAAGAAAAAAGATATATGAATGTTAGAAGATATAGTACAACAAAATGAAAGAAGACAACGTCTTCGACGAGCGTTTGTATTTAAATTTCTGAAACGAAATAATTTCTATACGATAAATGGAATGAATTGTCGGCGATTGTAAAATAATTCATTTCAATTTTATGAAACATTAAACTCTTGCATTCGTTAATTGCCTGAAAAGTTTCAACAAGTTTGCTTTTGAGAAAACCTTTTGAGACTTACGACTTACGGAGAGAATCGAGGAGATGAAACGCGGTCAAACAACAGTAGCTCGGCAGAAGGGGGAGGGGTCGAGCGTTGGCTGTCAGAAACAGTTACGAACGCATTTAAGGAACTTAAATCGGTATGTTTGTCCCCGAGAAGGGAAGGTGGTTCTTGCAAATTGAGGAATTCGCGGAATCTGCGGAAACTTTACAACTCGATAATAGAGTAGTATATACACAGAGACGTGTATTATAAATACGAAACGAAATGTGTTTAGGCGCAATTAATTTCGGTTCGCCAACTCAACCTGCTTCTCTCGCGCTCGTTTACGCGTCGATTTCTGAAAGCGAGTCCAAACTTGTCTCGAAAAACTGACATGCCATTACCTCGATATCGCTCGTTTCCTACATTTAATCGTGTGGGGAAGCCAATGTAGCCAATAACGAATATATTTAGTTTACAGTAATTGCATTTCAATGATGCTTTCATTAAGTTTTATTGTATTTTAATGCCTAGTGTAAAGGTAAATATTAATGATGATGCGAAATCTATACTTTAACTCAATTAAATAGTACGTAAATGATAAATGAAGATCATAAAAATTTAATAGATCTATTTTTTTAATTTTGGATTTGTCGTTTTACAGTTATATCTGTTTATGATTTAAATCATTATAGTTTGGAAGTTTTTCATTTTATTAATTTTAATGTGTGTTAAAACCGAAAATCAATAAACGAATTTTGCCTTATGGTTTACATTTATTATTGCCTTTAATTGCAATTGGTATAATATTTGTACTATAATTGTATTTTTATAGTTATTACACTAGTTGAAATACGTATGTAGAAAATAATGGTTATTGGATTTTGTGAAAAAACGTAATTGAAATTTTTCATATATTTTATACAATTCTCTGTTACAAGAATAGATTGAAAACTAATTGGGAAGAAAAATTACAAAAGAACTTAACTAAGAATCGATTTTTATTCATTCATTTTTAAAATATTCATTTTAAGATCAATCGATCGACTATTGATTAAAAGCGTTGTTACACATCGACGTGAGATGAACGATCGACTCTTGCTTCTATCTAATTTGCTAACTATACTTATTAAGAAGCTATAAATATTCAAAAAAATCAGAATAAAATATTTACGAGCACATTTAATGAAACAATTCTAGTACACGTAATGTCTCTAACACAGAATGAGTATATTAATTTTTGATGCGAATATACGTTCAAAAATATAAACTTTCAAACAAGTCGTCGAATTGTACATTCGTGTCTCTGGATAGATAAAAAGTATTAACGATCCAAGAATGAAACGCAACTTCCTGTTCCCCTTCATTTCTACCACATCACGCGGATTGCAAACAATCCTCGTTGGGGATGAAATCATCAGTGGCTATTCCACGAACTAAACCTCCAGAGTTTTCACAAAGTTCCGCTTTAGAGTTTGATAATGCACGGTATTTAGAATTCACCGTGTATCCTAGTTATTAAGCAACGAATCTAGTTAAGCGTTAAGTTAAAGAGCCTCCTCGAGACTTCTGTCTGTCCGCCGTGCCATTCGTTCGGTTATCGCGTAAGGTAATCTAATATTAAACAAGAAACTTACAACAAGAGTAATTATTTACATTAAACATATCCTTGTAGAGTTAGAACGTTGATAAACGAGCGTATCATAGGGATATACCTTTTCGAAAATGTGAAACATTCAAAAGGAAAAGGTTTACAAAAGCAAGGAGGATAGTTGGTGCGTAAATAAGAAACGGAGAAGCTTAAAAGCTTGCTTAAAAGCTTTTAACATTTATCAAGAATTAAAAAGTCTTCGAAAAACATCGTCCCGCAAATCGGATGATACGAATCTTGCACGCATCTCGAGCTTACCCTCGAGACACGTTTACTTGGTTTCGGGTGAGCTAACCAACCTCCACAGAGGTTTAATTTATTTCACGATAACTCTCTTTCTCTCTTTATTTATTTATCTGTCTCTTTCTCCACGCTGTAATGCAATAACTTATACCGTTTTTATATACCTTCCTGTCATCGTCGCATCACTTCGTGACACTGCTCGTTTCGTGTTTACAGAGAAATTAAACATCGGTATTTGTTTTTTGTTTCCTGGAAAATAGAAGAAATTGGAAATAATGGGGAAAAATTGAATCGAATAATAGGACAGGACTATATACGTGTTTCGCTCATTTTCAAATCAATTTTTTTAATTGTCTTTGAAAATTATTTCGTATGGTTGTAATTTTCATGCGTGATCGTGAAGTAATATTATTTTTCTTTCTTCCTTCTTTTTTAGAATCTTTTTTACAACATTATATTTTTCCGTTTTTAACGAAATTGTATTGAAAACTAAATATTATTTTTAAAGAGTTACAAAAATCAAAACAAAATTACAGAAATTCTGTTTATTATCTATAATTTTATATAATTTCCTTAAATTTGTTCGATAAAATATATTTTTCCTGACTTTCATGATTCAATTATCGCATATATTCATTATGCCTTACCAATAATACTCGAATCTCTTGAATTCGATTTGCAAGCATATTGAATAGATAAGCAGATTCTTCTAATCCATCACCGAATATATTCGCGAAATTTCGAAGAAATTAAAAATAAATTAGTTGTTCGACGATCGAAGTGGAACAGCGATCAATAATAGTTTAATAACGACCTTGACGCGCTTCTCGATCGAAAATCGAGCAATTTTCGATGAATCGCGGATGACACGAAAATGGCAAAAAGAAAAACGAGAGAGGAGAAAATCAGCAGTGGACGGGAACGTAAATAACAAGATAATTTATGATCGTTACACAATGATCGTCATAAATTGTATTTCTGCCGGACGACAGAACGTGCCGTTATGCGAGGAACTCCGGTTCCGTTGGCCCTCTCCACGCTGCGCGTCCCCGACGTCGATATATTTTACCATGGGAACGCGATACATGGCCAGCATAATTTATCTGTTTTCAAATATGCCCGCGTCGATAAATTTACATATTTTAATATAAATTCCTAAATGCCGGATCCGCAGCGGATAAGACGACTTTATCGATCATTTTTATCATTCTTGTATAGTACAGTATCCGATTTCTTGCGACTTTCGTCCTCGTTTCTTTCCAATTTTTCACATCGCCAAATTGTTTGGCAAAATATTGGTGTTTTTCAGTAGAGATGGAATGTAGAAAGCAATCAATGCAATAGATTGAAAGATAAATTAATACGAATTAATATTTAACGTATTTACTGATGCAACTGTTATTTCAGAAATTTTTCTTTTTCCGTTATTTCGTCAATACTTCGATAATGGCACACGTAGAATTGTATGAGATTGGATGCACTAATTCTAGAATGAGAGTTTTCTTTACTGAGTTTTATTTTCCGTAATTATATAACTGTATTGATACAGTATCATTCGAAATAAGGTAATTGTTTTTATATGGATTATTGAATGCATTATTCAGATTTGTTTTCAGATAAGAAAAGTAAAAAAGATAGGAGAAACGAACGAGAGGCTCGAACAACGACGTCATTCTTTGGAAAAAAAAAAAATAGAATGTCGTCTATTTTATTATTAAAGAATTCTGGCTTTCGTGGATTTCTTATTCGTTTTCTCTCATTTTGCGACTTTGAACAAAAAAGTAAAGACAATGATGTGTGTGTTATGTTGAACCAGACGACTGTTGCTCGTTTTCGAAACGATATTATATTTAGAAAAATTAAAGTATCACCTTCGATTTCGATGATTTTTGATTCTATTATTGTAGAAATCGATGCTTGAAACAAATTTTTTCCCTATATGTGTAACCGTCGTTTAATTTTAATTTTTTAAAATATTTTTGTAAAAAATTCATATATATGTTATATATATATTGCATTAGTATGAAACCATTATTTTGTTTATTGCTTTTATAAATACATTTCATGTGCAACGTCAAAGCATCAAAAATGTATAACGAATAAATTATTCAAAAAGTTACTTCCTCATAGATTTTATATGCGTTTGAAATATTTCGTTGGATGCACAAGCTCTATAAATAGATACTAAGTGAGCAATTACCTCACGCGTTATATTTTGAATGCCGGCCATCATGATAATTGATAAATTGCATGCTAATGCACGTATACATGTACACAAATTAACAATCACTTTTTATTTAATTAAAGCCAAACTGCATTACATTTACAGAGAAAAATTGTTTTAAAGATGAAATCCACTTTTAATCAACGAAAATATATTTTTGGTAAACCTGCATAGAACTTAAAAAAGTCTCAAGTCCTCACTTTTCTCAGTTCTTTTATCTGTAGTTTTGCACTTAGCATTGTTTGCAGACAACCATATTATCAAAGCACGTAGAATTTGATATCCTCTCTCGTCAACATTTACCGTCGTTACCTATACTTTCAAGATGGCAGAATTGTATAAATAGCGTTATACTATACAAGATATACGAGATACGTGCAAGTATACGATACGTTCGTATATTGTTAGAAAAATAAAATTCTTACAATTATTACATTCACTGTAATACGAGTATAATCGACGTATATTACGTAATTGATTTTGTACCGACTAATTTGAATCCAATAAAATTTTCTATCGAATTTCGGCTGGAATGGCGGGATACAACGATCTCCGGCATTGGAAAAATAAAAATCGTTCGTTGATTCCTTTTTTTTTTTTTTTTTTTTCTTTTTTTTTTTAATAATAATAAAAAAGATCGATGATTGGAAATATCGTTGATGTAACGGCGAAAGAATCACAGGAGGTCTATAAAATTTAACAGGAATTTCGCAAGGCCGCGAAAAATTTCCATATCGCGTATCGATCGTGAAATTTTTTGCATCTTGTGGGAATAGCACAGTTTAATCAAGTCGCGATATAATGGATTCGCTTTGATTCTCAATTCTGTTTATAAAGTGTTTGAAAGTGTTGAAAAAATTTAGTAATTTAATTAGAAAGCTTCATAACACAATGATTCTTGAATTTTTATCGTAATGTTTATCGTATTTTATTTGCGATGTAAGAAATTCTTTTATAATAATTACAAAATTGTGTTAAAGAAAATTGAATCTAAATTGAAGAAAGAGTATTTCTCTATTTCTCTGGGAGAATAAATAATTATCAAAAATCGATTTCCAATTGCTTTTATTATAACATACAAACACGTATATAACATCGATTTCATATTTGCATTTGAATTGCATTTTGAATTATTTATAAAATCAATATGTACAGTTAAAATAAATCTTTATTGAAGTTTCAAAATATATAACACGAGGACAAGGGAAAGAAAAAGTGAAAAACATCGATTTTTTTTTTTTTCTTTTTTTCAGAGACACTTCATGTCAAATACAGAATTTTTTAAACTTTCTCACTTTCGTAACGCGAAAGGTTCGTAACTAAATGTCCCGTGCAAAAAAATTCACTGAACGCGTGTAAAAAACTTTTTCGTAAATCGCATTTTTATTATGACAGATTACTAAACAGCTAAAAAGGTGGAAAGTTATTAACCGTGAAAAGTATAGCGTATACAAGTTGGGAGCATCGTGTGCACGAAAATCCTAAACTACTCGAACCTCGTTGGAAGTTGTTTGACACCTTAACTGTCTCGTGCACCGAGATACCTCGGGTGACGGTAAAGCTGTGCACAATGTGAGTTTTTGCCTTGGCTGTCGGAAGTTTGCGTGCATCCCATCGTCGAGCAAATGTACATTGACGTCCAAGCTCATCGAGCGTTACGACTTCTGTTGTTGAAACTTTGTTCTTTTTTTTTTTTTTTTTATTATCAAGTAGCAATAATTAACAACTCGATTCGAATTATTTATATATTTTTCCAATTAAAATAATTTTGCATTTTTATTTTTTATATTATGTAAACTTTTGGTTTGATTATCTGTGAATGGTATATTTAATATTTTTACAGAAAATCCTAAAAAGTTTATCGAGAAAACTGAATTGAAATTTCGTCAAAACCTAAAAAAAAAAAATACACTTTCTTGTCTGACCTCGAAAATTCTAAAAATCCTCATAGGATAAAGGAATATTTCTCTAAGTTATAAATTTTAAAATTTCGTAAATATTAATTAATTATCTGAAAAAGTTAAACATATATTACAGATTTTATCGGTATTACTAATACTGTTACTACATCATGGCATTGAGAAACTTTCATTTACACTGGATGGCCATATTTTCATATTAAGAATCGAATGATATATAATTAACCCTGTTCCTTGTAAGCAATTATTTACCTTTATTAAAACAACTTTAATTACGTAAATACAAATAATGAGTTTCGTCTTACATAAAAATTTCAGTAAACAAGAATATTAACTGTCCAGCCAAGGAAACCGCTTAATTAACTACTCTTGATGAATTAAACATTTCATTCACATAATTTCCATAAAAATAAAATCGTAGGATTTAATTTGCATATCGATATCTACCTAAACAAACAAACGAATCAAATACACGTAAAAAAAAAAAACATTACACATATAAAACGAAATAGATATAATCCAAACTTCTGCATCGATCACTATCAACTATCGATCTACCAACCAACAGTGAACACGTTAACGCAATAAATTAAATTTTCAACAACGTTACGAAACTCCCGTTTGACTTCCTTTCGAAAACATTCGCGATTCGCAAAAAAAAAAAAAAAAAAAAAAGGAAAAAAAAAAATAGGGAAGAAAACTAACGGCGAACTATTAGCCTCCGTCCTGCTCCCGCCCGCGGAAATTGAATTTTCACCGGCCTCGCCAGTGAATCGGTCAATTAATGCATGGACGTTTGACGTCCTCCGCGATAAATTGCGATCGAAATTTCGAAATGCACCCCCGTGTATTTAACGAAATCGCGAGCCGCGGTCTATTAGCGAACGCATTACGTAAATTATATTGGGCCTGCGCATTAATCAACGCAAGAAATATGCTTTTGCCCGCGTATGCGGAATATTTAATGGCGGAGTGGGGGCCCGTTGCGCGCTTTGGAACGTCCCCCCCCCCCTTTCGACGATAATTACGGCTAATTAGAGATGGTCTCCCCCTCCGATCATTGGTTAAGGGGGAAGACTTGTAGTTAGGCAACTGTTGCTCACGAATTAATACCGAGTCCGATCACGTAGGCCAATAATAGCATCAATCATTGAATCCTAAGGAGCCACGGGCCTTGTAATTATGGCGCGGCTGCGTATCGCCAATTCACAGTTTGTAATCAATAGCGCGTAATCTGCTTCTGGCTTCGAAATGAAACGGTTACACCCAGCCTCGATCGTTTCGCGCGAATTGTAAATAGATCTTGATTGACGAATAGGTCAAGCTGTCATTCGCGATAACGAGAAATTTTTCTTCACGGTGATGTTTCATGCTTCTTTCTTTTAAAATTAATCGGTATCTTAGGGAGCGTAATTGTCGCGATTAAAATTTATAAAAAAAAAAAGAAAAAAGAGGAAAAAAGAAAATCATAGAATAATAATTTATCTTTTAAATTGAAATTGTTTGGTATAAATTTATTTAGTCGTTGAATAACAATTGTCGATAAGAGAAATTGTATTTGCTTGTTTTTCGTACGTATAGAATTATCTCCTATCGATTCATTAGCTCTTAGTTCGTATCTAATAAATCGACTTAGTTTAAATATTTTTTAAATTTGATTACACAAACATTAACACAAAAGAAAAATGTCGAAGAGTGTCGAATGAAAAAATTCTTTATTTTTTATATTATTCTTCCACGAGAAATCAATTGTTATATCGTAGATAAAATATTAGACATATTTTGAAATATTTTGCTGTAACAGCAAGTAATAAAAACTGTTTCTTGTTGTTTTCGCTAGGATGCAAATTAAAAATAAAAAGATAAAAACTTTTGAAAAAAAAGAACTTTGGAAAATAAGATTAGTTAAATTTTATTGGTACAGATACACATATATTATCTTTAATATCATAATTAATTGTATAAATTATGATATTGCATGTATTACCAAGTTTTTATGTAAACTAGAATTTTATATGGGTTAATTTGAACAGAATGTAAGTTAAAATTATAAATGTAATTTGAAAATATTAAGCTTCGTCCCTGTGTTGAATAGTTATCTCGGAAATCTAGAATTTCATATAACGAATTTATTATATCATGTTACATTCTTTGCGTAGAATTGATTGCTCGATCCTATTTGCCAATTGTATTTAATAATCACGAAAAATCCTCTATTTTAACTCTAATTCGATCAACTAATTATAAGAGGAATGCACCGACCAAAACTTGTTCTCATTTTCTTCCTTAGATATTAAGAATTTTCTTCAAACAACAAATAAATATAACACATTTATTCTATACTTTATAAGCTGTTTTTAATTTGTTCAAAATGATAAAAAAACTCTAACTATCAAAATTTCTTTTAATCATTACGAAATAATTTTTTTTTATCTACACATTAAACCCGATAATTAAAATTAAATTAAATTATTTATCTATCCGTAAAAAAATCTGTGAAATTCTGTGAAACAAAATGATATATGGAAAACCGAACATAATTTTAAATAAGATAATTTTCGATTTTAACGACTAAACTGTCTTTTTAATATCACTATAATCGTTTAAATTAAAAAATTTATTAATCGAATGATTGATCAGCATTGGACGAAATTTAAAATTTTTATCTATGCCAAGATGCAAGAAAAAGAATTTGACGTATTATAAAATCCATCGGTATTGCACGATTTCCTCTTACCTCATCTGAATAACAATTTGCATTCAATAAGCTCTAGCAATCAATTCAGCTTATTCGAAACTTGACAGGTTGCTAGCTATACTTACTTGCACTTCGGGTCGCATACTGAGGGCATAGATCACAGCACTTGAGATATCTTCCGGTTTTAGAATCGGCATATTTTTTATAATTTCCGTTACATGGGGCGAGTGTTTGAATATATCCGTTTCAACTAAACCTGAATTGATACCCTGCAAAAACAAAAACGAAGAAATCATTAAGATTTCGACGAGGGAGACTTTTTTCCCAAAAATAAAAAGCCTTAGTAAACTCATCGAAAAATTATTTCATTTGATCCTACATTCAAATACGATCATCGTTTCGTCGTTCATTTATCGAAAGAAATTTTCGAAATAATGTATTTTAATGTTTCGAAAAATTGACCAAAGCCTTTACAACTGATGGAGTCCACGCGAACTTACGGTGATTCGAATCGGCGCTTTAACGTCTATCAATTCTTGTCTCACTGACTGCGTTAATGCAACAGTGGCATGTTTGCAAGTCGGGTACAGGTTCCAACCATTACAACCATCGATTTCCGAAAAGGCCGTAGAAGGAATTTTACGTCCCAGTACGCTACCGTGCGAAACAAAAAATTTCTTCAACAGGCCGCCCATTTCGATGGCATTTTATTCAAATCGACTTCGAGCGCAAACAGCCAGAACGTTTGTTTCGGTCTTAAAAGCGTCAATCCTCTTTCGTATTTTTTTTTTTTTTTACCCACTTTTTGTTTTTATTTTTCTTCTTTTTTAGTTTGTTGGAAAAGAGACAAGGGAAATTTCCGAACGTTTTCTCAAACAATACGGTCCTCTAGCGAGCGTCTTTTTTTCCCCCCTCTGACATACATTTTTCGCCCGTGTTCAACGGAATGCTTCCATAAAGCTTAGCGAGTTCGCTAACGAAATGATAGCTGGAAACACTTGACCGTCACAAATGTTGACACGTTCTTTGTTCACGCTCGAAGAGGATCGTGATTTTGCGTATGAAACATTCTAAGAAATTTCGTTGAATTCTTAAAGAAATTCTTAAATCGAAAATGAAATTATTTCTCTTTAAATTATTTATTGCGTTGTATTGTTATATTATTTTAATTATAATAACTCAATATATGAATAAGGTATCGTATGAATTGACTAGTATACATAAAGACATTTAAAGAAAATTGGAATATTCAAAAATATACGAAATGCAAAATAATAACCAAAATAGATAAACAATATTATAATTATTAATATTTATTTTAGTTAGCAATAATGTTAAAATCGTAAAAGTTTCAAAAATTATAATAATATTGCAACTTAGAGTTTTAATAAAAGTTTCGAAATGTATTGTTCTAATAATTTCAAAATTAAAATTGAAAATCATTTTTAATATTATCCAAAAAAGAATTTTTTTCAAAAAAAAAAAAAACATTTCGTACTAACGAGTAAATGCATGAAAGCATGAAAGTAAACTCGGCGAAATTTGCAAGAGACAAACGAAATAAAACGTGAGCGCGAAGGGGTTCGAATGCAAGGGGATGAACGATGGACGAACAAGACGTGGCTCGCGAGCAACAATACCTGTTGATATTGAAAATATGCCCTTCGACGTTTCGTTGGCGCATTGAGCGCACCGCCCGGTTGATGCACATGGCGGTCGCGAGGACATTAATATTTAACAGCTTTTCGAATGCCGCCCTGTCGCTCTCTGCAAGTGTAATTTATGGAATTTTTTAAAATGCGCCAACGAGCAGGCGAACGAGGTTCCAAACGTAATACTCTCGACCCGTCTCGTCCCTTATAGACCAACTGTACACAGCGCATAAAAGTAACGAGCTTCCCCTCCCCACTCTTTTTCCAGTATAAGTAACTCTTATGCTCTTTATCGTTCGTGCACGATGAGTGAAAAAAGAGGTTGGTGATATTTTGAATAAAGGACAGAGATGGATCGAGACTTAATTTTTAGAATCACGAAAGCCGAATCTGAAGTTTTGAAACGAAATTCAAAGAAATATTTATCTTTCTCCTTTTCTTTTTTTTTTTTTTCTAAGTATTATTTATTTTGTCAAAATTTAAGTAATTAAGTAACTTAAGTTTCATCTTATTTATAAACACAACAGTTTTTATATGGAATTATACTTTAAAATTCTTTTTTCAAAGCGCAGTATTTTCATTGTATTACTAATTATTATTATTAATAATTATTACTTGATAGAAATACAAGTTGTTAAAAATAATTATGCATAGTTAAATAGTAAAATATGCATAGTAAAATAGTTATGCATTATTGAAATGCGCAGAAATCATATCAGTCTTAATAATTATTGAATATATATATATAAAGAAATAATAACAATGATTAATCATTAAATTCATAGTTACTTTAATTATTAAGATAACAAATTGGGTGAGATTTCATATGTCAATAAGTAAAAACTTGAAATGTTTTAATTACAATAATTGCGATCCAAATTGCCGTAAATTTATAGTTTTGATTGTCAGTTATCACAATGTTATATATATATATGGAAATAGTAGATAAGTGGCGTAATATGTCGTCACGGATGCATATGTATAAGCAAAGTTTCATATAGTAGATACAATAATTTTTTTTATTAATATTTTGAAAACTATGAATTTACGATAATCCAGACTATAATCATTATAACTCTAGAGACAAATTTTCCATTCAATCGAAATAAATTCAAATTAAACTTGCAATTTAACGTGTAGAATAGATTATTAATCGCAATACAACAAAACGGAATGCGATATTTTATAAAAAAAAAAAAATAACAATAATAAAAAGAAGAATATTTTGAAAATTAATTAAATTACGAACTGCGATTATTATATGATCATCGACTATTCACTGCTTACTTTTACCGCATATTTGAAATTAAGTTTTTTCATATTTTAATATGAATGTGCTAAATAGTTATAAAAAATAATCAAATAAAAATTATTGGTTGTGCATTTCGAATAAATATTAAAAAATGTTGCTTCTTCTTTCTTTCATTACAGTTATTGTGAATTATCTTACCAATGATGCGTGAAAGTTCTATAACTTCAGCACTGTTTACCATAATATCCACGCCAGAATTCCATTCAGTTTCCACAAATGAGAAACCCCTTTCTAGATCCTTCTCATTGCTTATATTGCAACGCATTATACATAATTTATTGCAATCTTCTTGTTGTACCCATTCGCGATTCAACAATGATAATTTTTCTGCATTCACGTCCAATGCGAGTACATTTATTTTATTCTTCAGAAGAGCGATTGTGATTTCTTTTCCTATGTCTGATGCTGCACCAGTCACAATCGCGCATTTGTGGGCCCAGCGTTCCATAATTCTTTATTAATTGGATTAATTAAATTTTTTATTTGAAGAGATATTAAATTAAATTAAATCGAATTAAATTGCTACGTTTCGAGGATTATTATTTTTTACAAAGAACCTGCTACGAAACAAATTAAGTCATTAAATTTTCTAAATTTTCAGGCTAATTTTTGGGAAAAATTCTTTTCTTTAAATCAAATATATATATATTCTAATTATGAGATGCTAAAATTGTTGTAAAATCACAATTTATTTATTTACCTGAATTGTATTATGTAATCTCGTTTTCAAACGAAATTATTGTCAATCCTTGTCAATTTTAACCGAGCTTCTATTATTTAAATTAAAATTGAGCGTCAATTATGTACTCTGTTATACACAATAAAGCCAATGTATTATGTTCAATCCAATATGATTTATATGTATGACAAATCTATTTATTTATTTGAAGAAAAAATTGCAATTAATGAGAGAAATTAGTAAACATTAATGATAGACTAATAATAATTTATTATATAATTTATTATATAAACTGTTTGTTCATCTATCTATCTAGGTTTATATGAATTAAATTTTATATTAGGATTATAGAAATTTTATTTAAATTTAATTTCGAATATAATATAAGTTCATCTTTAATGCATAATCTAGAAATGTCAATTATGTAAAACATTTTTTGCTATTTAAGTTCGTTATTTCTCTTTAGAAGTTCATTGAAAATTTTTTTCGAATACTTCTGGACAATATGATAATATATCTTCTTTTATTTTTCAAAAACTAAAATGAAGTCATTATAATCATGTAAAATGCTTGTTATTTTCGTATCAGGAGATTCAAGTTACAATAGATCAAAAAAATACTCGCACAACTCTTGTTTTTTCACTCTAATTTTAATAAAAACGAAAAATTATTCAAATAAAAATAGTATAAAATATTATACAGGATATAATGCAGATAACACACAAATCCCATAACGGACAAGCTATTTTACAATTCCATTAATTTACATTATAAATGCTTAGTTAATGCAGATTAATTACTTTCAATAACATATATATATATATATATATATGTATAAATATATATATATATATATATATTTCAGTAGAAATCTATGAGCCAGTGATAGTTCGATAACAACAAAAATATTTAATGTAAATCTTCTTTTGATTAAATATATAATAATCAAAAACAAGAATAAACAGAAATAATTATCAAAATCGTTGAATTTTATTTATTATGCTCCATAAGGAGATAGAAAAAGTAATTGTTCGACTAAAAAAAATCACCAGTAATCTTGAAATTTTACAAAAAAGATTTTGAAATCAAAATTCTTTTTATCTATCATCAATTTTTTCTATCATTATCAGATTTCCCTCTTAAAATAATGCAACTGTATCCTGAAATTTTTTTTTCAAAAATAACAGAGATATTTACATAATAATATTTTTAAATGTCATCCTATATATATTATTTTTTGTTACGCATTATTAAAAATTCTTAATCTTTATTATATCTTATATCTTAATCTTCTTAATCTTACATTTTTACAAATAATATATTATATATAATATATATAACATATATATATAAATAATAATATATATAATAATTTATATTTGTATATTAATTATTTGTATAAAATTATTATGAAAAAAAGGTAACAACAATAAGTACTTTTTTTAAACTCACTATAATTATACAGAATGTTTCAAATATAATGTATGATTCTAAGGAAATGATAAAAGTATTGAAATCCTTGTGTCGATACAAAAAAGTAATCAGTTTTGAACTTATTAATAAAATTTTTATAATCCCAATTTAAATTCTTCCTGATTTTCTAGAATTGTTTCATCATCATTAGTAAGCAATTAGATATAGTAAAAGAAATAACTTAATCTATTCTTTTAATAATATTCTATTTATGTATCTAACTTTAATAATATAACGTTATATAAGCCATCATACTCACTCGTAATCAGTACTTCACTTGCGAATGAAACGCGTTATACTAAACTTTAGCGGTATATAAGAATTATTAATAGCAACTGAAAGTACGTATGAATTATTCATATGCATTTACATACAATTATCTATTTGGTTTAAAATAATAAATCTTATGTTCATTATAATATTAATGTAACAGTTTTAAAATTTGTAATGTACATTCATAATTGCATATATTATTTTAAAATACTATTTATTAATCATTATAAGAAATATTTATTATATATTTATATTTCTCTAAAATAATTAATTTTTATATTATTATTATATTACATAATTATTATCCAATAAATTCAAATGAATTCAATTCTAAATTTTTTTTTTTTTTGACACATCAAATTCTACTATTATTAATATTTGCAAATTTCATAAATAAATATTTATATACAATAATTTTATATCATTTCTAGTTTTACTTATTTATATATATAATATATATTAGTAATAATAATAATAATAATTTTTATTATATAATAATATTGCTACTGTTGTAACTTTGATTATTATAATTTAACCTAAAGATTGTCTTATTTTCATGTTCTACGTATTCGAAGGATTCATGAAATATTCAAATTCTCTATGAATAAATACTAGCAATAGATGATTCAAGTTTGATGCGTATTGAGATTGAAATATTTCAAGGAATATTACTGTAGCTATTACAAATCATAAGAAATAGTTTTATAGTCGTTGTATTAATCGTTTGGCACCATGATATATTCATAAAAGATAAGTGTTTATGCATGTTTATGCATACATTATTATGGATGCATATGTATAGAAATTGAAATGTATGAAATTCTATGCAATAGTAAATCTTTTCTATTTTTTCCCATTATAAAAGAAGATATCATCTACGACATTATTCAAAGTCAGGTTTCTTCCGCATTCAATTGCTCTTACACACAATATATACATGTTGACGTACAAGGACACACTGTCCATATCCATATCCACTTCCAGACGACAGTGCTACTATGGGCTAGATAGCCGCATTTGCTGGTTTTATTACAACCTGTGTGTACTCGTTTTAAGTGAAGCGCGACGTGAGTGCTGTCGCAATCTCTTGTACGCCAGTAGCATCAGTTTCTGCGTGCGATTTGTCCGCTGAAAAAGTGACCGGAATATCAGGCGTCGATTCAAAGTCCAAGAGATTTCATGGGAAAACTTCAAGATACGTGATTTTAAAGAAATCTTTCGATCCTCGTCTTACCAAAAAACTACTAACTCATCGCGAATGCGGCTCTTGTTTCAAGAGATAAGCTATGGCCTTGAAATACGAGGACTGTTATTTGGATTAAAATGTTCGGGTACAAATAGTAGAACGAAAGAAATATAATGATATAATAAAGTTTCTTTTTGTTACTCATTTCTAATAGCGAATAAAAATTGCTTTCGATATTACAATGCTTAAATTATTAAAATCTGAATTTGAGATTTTTTAAATTGCAAACAGTTTAAAAATTATTTTAGTCATTGATTTCTATATAGACTTTTGTTCAGTAATAAAGTTTTTTCAGCAAAGGAGTTCGAATTAAATATGGAATAAATTAAATTATCCTTTTAATGTATCAAGAAATTTATAATAAATGAGAGAAAAATATATTTGTTTTAATTTTTAAATCGCATTAATTACTAAAACCTATAATATCTATTAATATACCCGTTTCGCTTCATTAAAAATTAAATTATTTATAATTTGAAAAATTAATTTCAAAAAATATTTTTGTATATCGAATTTTTTGTATTTTAATTTATATTGTTTTAAAATTGTCTTTTAAATTTGTTATCTATATTATTTGAATTCTGTAGATTCAATAATTGATTTATATTCATATAAAAATATTCATAAAAATAACAAATTTTGAATGAAATGGCTTGACTTCGTAAAAGTTACAAAACGTTCTGATTTTCGATTATATTAATATTATATTGCATACAAAATAACTATCGTTTTTGTTTTTATCGTTTTTAATTTAAAAATTAGATAAAGATTATAGATATATATTATAAATTAGATATATAATATAATCTTTTTACTTTTTAAAAATAATTTTTCTCGAAATGCAATGCATTATATAATGGTTAGAAACAAAAATTTATGTTTGTGGTATATATAGTATGATGAAATATTATCGATGCGATTATTAAAAAAACAAATGAGCAATTACTTTCTGATTTTTAGATTAAGAGGCTTGGAGATTACGAGATAAGTAATCTAAGTAAACAAAAATTAACACGCTATATTAATAGAACCAGAATCTAATATAAAAATTGCTATAAAAACAACAGAGATATCATCATTGAATCAGATTAATCCAGTTTAATGAATAAAATTCAACAAATCAGAAAACAGACTGCTTATTTTGTTAATTCTTGAAAACATTGATAAGAAAGGAAACGTTTGAAACAAAATCTGTAATTGGAAAAATTGCAATACTCAAACAAATAGTATTTGTCAGTGAAAATTTTTCGAATTTTACAGTATAAGAAAATAATATTCCTAAGGGGAAAAATGGTAACACTGAATACGTAGGATATGAAACAAAGAATAGATTCGTATATTAAATTTGATGACAAGTTGACTAAATTCGATGTCTGATTTATGAAAAATGATTTGACACGAAGGATATTCAGAATTTTTGAATATATGTATATAAAATATATATATAGGAAAAAAGAAAATAATTATTCGTTTTATTAAGCTCATAATATATATTTTTTATCCATCACATTGAAACAAAGTTCATTTGAATAATCTGAGATGATTTTAAAATTTAATTATTCTTTTTCAAAATCTATGATTATTTTTTCTTTTTTATTATTATATAAATCTATATATATATTTACATTTGCAAATATATATTTTTTTTTCGTTTAGATATTAATTAAATTTAATGGTTAAATTCATTTTAAAAAATGAATCCATCTCATTCAGGATTTACTTTATAATATTTAAAATCAATGAGTTTATTTCTTTACAAATAAACGATACCAGATTTCCAGACGCAATAACAATGGCGTATATCGATCTAGTCGGCAGCTGGTCCGATCCTGGGACCCGGGATATTATTCTCGGCACCGCGAGGAAATCAACAAGAAAACTAACCGGAAGCTTTACCCGTTTCCTGGTACCGAGCACCAGATGCTCCTCCAACAAAGTCATTTCTCAACGTTGCCGTGATTATACGAGTCCTCTCCCCATTCTATCACTATCATTCTGGTGGTATTTTTCATGCGAATCAGAGTTTTGTCGATTTCGGGATTTCACTTTTATAAGTTCTTTTACAATCTCGATGTCAGTGATCGTGAATTTATGGCTCAGAAATTCATAGAAACTTTAGAAATCTATTTTGAGTTGATTTGGTATGTTATTTATAATTGAAAACTTTTCGCAATTATTTGCAAATTTTTGCAACTATTTTACAATTTACTTATTGCATATAATTCACATTGTATTTATTTTATTTCTTTTTTTTGTTTATTATATATATATATGGTATCAAATGATATATAACTATTAATAAATGAATGTAAAATATAAATAAGATGTAAGAAATAGCACATTATAACAGAAAAGTATAATTATACTAATTAAAATTGGAATAAATTGCCCATAAAATTATTATGTAAGAAAATTAATAAATTAACAATTATACTATGTATGTTATTATGGATGATTTTTATATTTGCAATTTTAAAATTCTCGAAATCATGTTAACTATTAGGGTTTGTAATTTCTAAATCTTTATTTTTGTTATCAAAACTGACAAATTATTATTATTATTTGTAATATT
This sequence comes from Apis florea, assembly GCF_048593485.1. Lineage (NCBI taxonomy): Eukaryota > Metazoa > Arthropoda > Insecta > Hymenoptera > Apidae > Apis > Apis florea. The sequence goes on from NW_028256772.1 coordinate 810,010, forward strand.
ATTTTAATTATGATAATTAGATGGAATGTGAATATTTGTACATTTATATAAAATTTAAGTCAAAATATACAGAATGCACGAGATATATGCAAAAAAAAACCAAATTATATACTATCTAAAACTATACTACTTTGAGGAATAAAACAAATTCCTATTTAAATTTCACTTTTTTAATCACGTTTATAAATATGATTTTGCATAAAAATCCGCGCTCTAACCATTATCGCCCTAGTATTATATACATATAATAAATATTCAGCAATAATCTTTGAATAATTTTATTCATTAAAAATTCATTTTATCTCGAGGGCGAAACGGGAATGTTATATAAATTTCGACGAAATGTAGATCCTATTTATCGCTCGTGTAGATACATTTATTTGCATGCATTTAATATTGAAATCCCGCCATACCACCGGAATAATACCGGTTTGTTTTCCATTAAAATCGGAGAGTTCGCCATTTGTGTACCTAAGAAATTCAAATACCACGGGCCAGCCAACCGACAGTATTATTCTGGCTTGTTGTAAATATCAGGAGGAAATCAACAAGAAAGTCCAAGTCCCGCCACACTTCCACGTTTCCACCGCCAGATGCTTCTGATCATTTCTCAACACTGTCGTGATTATCCGCATCGTTTTGTTACTCGCCACCGTTGCACTTTTTCTTTCCACGCGCGAGGGAATTATCGTGGACGCGTCACATCCACAAAGATACACGGATGTAATCCGATCCATGAGTATTTTTCAACGCGAGAAAAGAGAGAAATGCTTTCATCCGGCGGATTAATTGCCGGGCGAGGAATAATTTAAACGCTTTCGCAGCGCAAACAAATTTCACAGGATTCTTCCGCTGTTGTCGAGGAAATGTTTTTGATGCTTGTTTCTGATTTCGTTCGTTCGTTCTTCATGATTGATTATTTCATGATTATCCTTATTATAATATTTTTGTATTTTTCGATTTAAGGTTAAATTTTGAGGCTTCAAGTCTGTGTACCGTTTAAATTTACACCAGATATCTTGTGTGAAAAATTGCAAAAATCTTGATTTCAAAAATTTCGGATCAAAATCTCGTAATTATCAGATAATGATATTGAATGATATTGAATATGGCTTCATTCTATCTCGAGATACTTTTTTTACGTCTTTTGTCAAATAACGTTACAATTATTGCTGTACATCAATTTTGCATTATAAAATAATAATTGCAAATGTGTGTGAAAGTGTATATATTTTTTTATGTATATATTGTAGAATAGCTTTGATTCGTAAAGAACAATGAATAAAATAAAAACAATAATAATCATGTATCGATCGAGCTTCCATTTAATTCGAATTATTGCAAAAAAAAGAAAAAAAAGACTCGATTTTATTGAATCTCATTTACCTTAGTGTTAGACACTCGCAAAGAAAAATTGGAAGTAATATCTGAAACGCTTTGTTCCCGCAGGATGCACGTCATTCCCATGCGCACCGAGAGATGATGCGATTAACGAGCAAAGCGAAGGAAGCTCCTCTTTTCCCTTAGCTTCCGTTAAAACAACAGACGTCCATCCCGGTAATTTCTCAACAGGAACTGTTATCACACGTATCCTTCCGTAATAATACAATTTTCCGCCCTTTATCGCGTAGATACGCTCGATAATGAGTTACGCGTTACGTCGTTGTATTCCTTTCATTCCTCTTTCCCTTTTCTCTTTTTTCTTTTTCTTCTCTCTTTTTTCTTTTTTTTTTTTTTTGCATTTTTATTTCGTTTTAACGGTATCGATTCATACGCTAAACGAGACGGAAATATCCTTTTGAGAGAGAATAAATTACACGTTTCGCAAATGGGAAATTTCACCGGAGAACGAATAAAATTCATGAATTTGTTCATTCGCTACGCTTCGGTATCGAAAGAGTAAGAGATGGATGGACTAAGAAATTACCTTGTGTTATTCAAATTTTAAACGAGTATATCGATGCACGAAAAATAATTAATTTTTTAAAAATTAAATTCGAGAGAATTAAAATTATAAAAAATATCGTTAGAAATAAAGCTATTTATTCGATCAATTTATTCGAAGACAATTCCTCGAAGTACGAAAACCTTTTTCCTTTTCCTTTTTTTATTATAGGTCACCGATCTTCATAAAGCTTAAACGAAGAAATTGTTTGAGAAGACTGCCTTTTGAGAAGTGTTCGGTCGACACTTACAATTGTATATATTTGACATACTTCAACCCGACTGAAGCGCAACACGGATTCCAAGGATGACAACTTTATAACGATCATCAACTCAGTTAGAGGAATTTTCCTCTAACTTGGCAGTATTGCAAGTCAAACGTTGTTCGCGATATTATTTTACTCCACTAGGAACTCGTGATCTTCTCAATTGAATTTGGAACGGATTTCTAAGCGTAGCCTTCAGTAAAATGTGAAAAGAATTTAATTAACATTCGTAACGAACACGTCGGATACGACAAATAGTTTCTTTGTAACTACGCACGTGCTCTCACCGTTCCACATCTAGTGTGACGTTGTGAGAAACGTATATAGACATGCGTACCGTAATATACAGTCCATTTAAGAAAATACACACATACAAACATCAGCTTTTACACGCATAACTACATTTAACGAGTTTTCGTCGCAGGCACGAACATATATATTATATAACAAACTAAAAATGAAATAGAAATGCATAATATATATGTATATGTGCTCTTTTATCAATGTTTTTATATTTTTATACTTTTAATATTGCATTAATAAAAATTTTATATGTATTCTTGCAGCATATAAATTATTGAATTTATTATTTTCGAAATATTAATTTACAACGTTTCCTAATTACTACTTTGTACCATCTTTAAAATATCATTTTGAAGTAAATTATAATAATAAATTTTTCGGAATATGTACTTACAATGTTTTTTAAATATAAAGCAAAAATTTGGCAATTTTCGAAACAATATTTTCTAAATTTTGATCATTTAGTTAAAATTATTAGAAAAGAATTATAAATATTCAAGAGAATTTATAAATTCATTTAACGAAACTTTCAATGATATGTACAAAGCTATATATGTATAGATTTATTCTAAAAGAAATATTTCACGTAGAAATAGGTTGAATAAAAATATACGTAACTTCTCTTGGAAATAGTTTTCAAAATTGGAATTCGTACGAACGTCTGTTTTTCATTTTTCCCTTCAATCTTTCATTGTTCACATAGCTATATCGATGGATAGATAGGTATGAGAGAGAAAAATTTAAAAAAAAAAAAAAAAAGAGTTCTTAACGAATTATTCTTAACGAAATCGGACATTTTCATGACGATATCACGAAGATTCTTGCGTCATCGTTCTTGAGGCATTTTCTAGCATTAGAGAAAAGTTATTCGAAAACTTGGTGGAAAGTTTAAAGGAACTATCGAGGAAAACGGGAGGAAAAAGTCAATCTGGCCAGTGACGTTCAACTTCCCTTTCTTAGACGACCGACGATAACAGACGTTATCGACATCTTTGTATTCATAGAATAAAGAGCTTACGACACGGTACTATGCCGTTGGAAACAAGATAAAAGTTTCTTTAGATGGTCCTAAGAAAGATACGATTTACGTTTCGCGATAAATTTCGTTTATTAAGAATTCGTTTAACGAAACTTTCTAATTTATCATCACTATGTAGTGTAATATAGATAATATGTAATTTACTACAGCGATAATGACCAAACTTTTAATGAAAATTGAAAACTGAATTGTTCAAGAAAAACAAGCTGCATACGATGTATTAAATTTAACATTTTTTTAACAAGATTTTTCTTTTATTGTAAAAGATTTTTTTAGTGATAAATTATGTTATCTATTATGATTAAAAACTTGAACAAAATCCCGAGAAATTTCGGTCGTCGATCAATATGAAATTTCGAGGGGTGAAAGATGGAAGGATGGATTTCGAATATAAAATTTTGGTTTCTATTTATCAGTGAATTCTATATCTGTGATTAATATCTTTTTGCCGTAGAAGTCGTCATTATCATCTAATAGACGATCTCTATAAAATGTTTCATATAAAATTTTCAATTATTTTTACATATAGGTAAAATATAGCACGAGAGGATCGTTTTTAAATTCTAATATAATACACTATTCATTTTGGACTCACTTTTATTCGAAACAAAATGATGGAGATTGTTATATCTGCATATCAAGTGCTTGCGAATTGATTTTTTATTCTCGCTTGTATTTCATTATATAATACATGATATTTAATAAGGTATTAAAAAAAAAATGCATTTAATTTCTTGATAAAAATTATTAGATTAACATTTGGATGGATTAGTAACATTTATATTTTTTATTCGTATCTAAAACTAATAAATATCTGAAGCCCCCTCTTCTCTATCATCAAATTTTCGATTCTTTCAAAACCAGAATCAGAAGTTTTAATAATTAAAAGAGAAAGAAAAAAAAAAGAGTTTTATAGAAAATAATAATGTATTTTAAAGCACTTGTAAATAATTTAATGTCTTTTTGGTCTTTAATTCTTTAATAAGATTAAAAATAGCATTAGAATAAAATTTATTTAATTTTCTTTAAAAATCTCTACGATGTATTTCTATGAAGCTCTCCTCATTAGAAATATCTTGAAGTTATCGAGGAAGTATTTCATGAAATTTCTTCCAGACATATAATGATTGCCGCAGGCAGTTTCAATGCTATTTTCAAGGGTGAATTAGTTACATTTTATCGAGGCGAAAGTTTTATGTCCGGAAGAAAAGAATTAAGAGAAAAAGACATCAATGCGTCTAATTGCAAATTGTTTTGAAATTCACTTTAAATAATATATGGTTCTCGTTAAATTTCCATGGTAAATACATTCATATAAAAAATACATATTAGATAATATTATAGAATTATAATTAAACAACTTTAAATGTTTTTATTAACATTTGAGTTTATGCTTAATAAATAATTTATAATTAACCCTTTTGCTACTATAATCACTCTGTCATTAGAACGATTAGAGTTATTGCACATCGAGTATCTTTCTCTGGAAATGTAGCATCAATATTTTGTTTTTATCATCAATTTTTTTTTTTTTTTCAATAAACACTGTCAAAGCAACTCGAATTGCGAGGCGTAAACGCGACGATCTTTCTCGCTTATCGTGCACATGCGGCGGAGAAGTCACTCGTAACGAAAGAGTTAAAATTTATAGAAAGCTATAAAGATAAAGTTGAATTCAAATGGAAAAATATTTATGATTTCAAATAATAAAACGTATTTTATCATATATTGATTATTATCAAAGTCATTAATGAGTATAATCACATATATAGATATTATTTTATTTCGACGTATATCGAACTCATATGATATATATATATATATATACGATATATAATAAATTCTATCTTAATTATGTGATCGAACACGTGACTAGTTTCAATATTATTTGTACAATTACAAACAAAGATATATTTTTTTAATAATATTGTCAATATCATGTGTCAACACGAGAAAACGATAACTCTAAAAAAAAAATCGCTCTATGATAAATTTAAAGGAAATCTACCATAGAAAATTTATCGTAAATATTACCTACAACTACCTAACACATAAAAATGAATTATAACGCTTGAAAAGTAAAAGAGGCAAACAAAGATATCATTTTATATTTTGAAAGAGTACACATTTGATTCACTGACTCGTATATATACATACATATAATTATCATCGATCATTCCACCAAGGTTTGCATCTCGAAAGATGACCAATTCTCGCGTTTCACCGCAGCTGTTCCACGAATACTCTGTTTATTCCCGCGTGTAATTTCCTCGTTAATTTCTCGGTGTCTCGTTCGCGGTCATTCCTATCCCTAACCCTTGGACCCCTACATCTTCTTCAACCCCGAACACGTCCAAGCACCCACCTAAGAGCGATCTCTTCTATACATATTCATGAGGTAATAAGCCGGTGATCTTGGCGTGGAATGGGACAACAAGGGAAGAATGGAAAGTAGGCAGTCGGTGGATGTCATCGGCCTCTTTGTCTCCTCGCTTTCGAATTCTTCTTCTTCTCAACCCCTTCCTCCTTGTCAAATGTCCCTCTCTCGTGACCGCTAACCTTCTGTGTATTACCACAGTGCAATAACGATCACCCTTGACAGAGAACAATCGTAAGACGCGCCCTCTTTGGGAGGAATCAATTCGACTCGACCTCCTCAAGCGTGCCCCTCCACTGTTCAAAGTTTCGTGTGTCGCGTGTAATAACACCCTTCAATAATTTATTGAATCGTTGTTGACGCTCGAGGGATCGCAGGCTATGAGTATTTCCCGATCGAACGTTTCATCCCCATTTTTTGCAAATGTATGATCGATCCTGCACCGAGAATTGAGAATTCCATCAAGGAGTAACGAGAGAGAGGCTGGCCTTATCCCAGGCTTCCCTCTCTAAGTCTCGATCCATTATCCCAAGGATGTACGAATATAAAAGTGAAGTTTCTCGCTCCTTCTTCCTCGCTCGCCTTGGCGAGATCGGTTTAATCAGAAGAAAAAAGGATCGAGGGAAGGGATATATCCCGATAATCGGTGTTGAAAGAGCGCATTTTCTATCCTGCCTGTTGGATCACGTCCGCGACATTATTTCTTCTTTCCTTTCTCGTTCGTATTCGTTCTTCAAATCTCCATTTCCCTCGCTCCTCCGGGAACAGGAGGTAGTAGCTTCGATAGACAGAAAATATCATATTACTTTGCAGATCGCTCGCAGTTCGACGCGAAATAAACCTTGGCGTGGTGCGGTAAAGGTTGGAAAAGGAGGTGAAGGCCCCCTTATTATGCATGAGACAGCCGTCAAATCGTTTCGTGAGCGACGACCGCGAACCGGTTTTCGCACCTTTAACGAGATCTCGATGCGACGTGTCACGTAGTTGATAAGCCGGATAGAGAAATTTTTCTTTCGCGCGAGGGTTTCTCACCGCTCGGCTCACCCGCGATAAATTATAATCAGCCTGTCGCAATATTTCTTCGTCCGGCGCGGCGTCACTTTGAAATATCGAATGGAGCATTCGATATCGTTAGGAATGTTCCAACTAGAGGGAGAGATGTTGTTTTACGTGTCAATGACGTGTCGGTGATACAGGAAGATTCAGACGTGTCAATCTTTCACACGACGACGGGTCTATAATACTCGTATTAAAAAAACAAATCTTCTGTAAATACTTAAAAAAACTAAAATATGTGCTTGTACAAAAATGAGATGTGCATTGCTAATTATCATACTCATGAGAGTTGTGATTGTTATAAATAATTGTTAAGATTGAAAATTATCAATATTTATCTAATAGAAAGTAATTTTAATAAATACTTGTTTCTTTTTTTAAATTTCGTCATTTATCTACACAAAATCTTTATTTATTTATGCTTTTTAATGTTATTCGATTCACAGTTTATTAATTTTTTTTTTCCTATAATTTCAACATACAAAGACGAAGACGTAAACTCAATCGTAAAAGGAGATATTTCCTGTTAAGGGAAATTTTATTTCGAGAAAAAATGTATTCTGTATTTCCTCTCGTGTAGCGATGATTTAAGGAATCGCGAGTTTTTCGCATTTTGTTTGCGGAACTCATTCGCAGAAGAAGAAATCGCACGGTTGGCTGACGTAACGCGGTACGAGAATTCGAATTTCGCGCGTCGATCGTTCCGTATTAGCGAGAACGGAAGAGGAAAGTTCGCGCGGTGTATTTGCTTCGCAAACGTCATGTTTGTCGGAGGCTTTGCTCGCTCCGTTTTCGTAGCAGTATGCTTCTGGCTCCTCGCCGTTCCTCGTCGTCTCTGATCTGCGGTACTCTGAATACTAAAACGTCCGCCATATCTGATCTGAATGCGGAATTCGCTCACCGATGGCGCACCCTCCGCGGTAGAAATACGTATCATTCTAACCTTGCTTTCTTATTACCTGTGTTTGTTTCTAAAGAAAATTATCAAGGAAACTATCGCTTTTTTTTTTTAATCTATCTGAAAATGTATGGAGAGAATTTTTTCTTTTAAATTCTGCGTTATTTTAAAGATTCTGAATCGCTGCGTATGAATTATATAAGCAAGAAAAATTATTTAGAAGTTTGGCGACTCGATTAATGTATTAAGTAATATTTAAAGTTTAAAAGTCAAACACATTATTTGAATTTTAGATTACAATACGATTAATAATTGTTTTCTCGATTATTTTATTATAAAGAGATAGATTGTATATTGAAACAAATCATGGATCATATAATAGATAAGATTATATTTCGATATTATCGATTAAAAAGATTTTAATCTGTTGGCAAAAAATTAATTTAACTTCGAGTGAAGGTTCGAAAGAACAGCTATTGATATGAAAAATTTAAATTTAAAAATACAAATAATCAAAAATAAAGCAAAGGAAAAAAAAAATGATTTTGAATTGCATATTTTAATATTATCCTTTTTATTATAGAATTCCGTCAGAAATGAGTTATTTATATTGATAAATAAGGAATTTAGAAGATTCAAAGGATTGTTCAAGAAATTTCGTCATTTGAACAAACAATTTATCAAACGATAAAACATTTACGATTCGTCAAAATCATTTGCATTCCATCATGCTAAAAAGAAATTCAGAGAAACAGTTCTAACCAACCCCTCTCCCTGTGAAACCAATTCTCGGTGACGACGAGCATCCTGGTGAAATACAATTTGTCAAGATCCCGTAATACATTTCACCGAGTTCTTATATATCTGAGAGACAGCTCTCGCATTTTTATCCATAGAGCATTCTCACCACGGATGGAAGGCCGTGTGCATTTTCAATCACCAGCTTCTCCACTGGGCACAATGGTGGCATCGCTCACGTAGCAGATAATATATCCAGAATCCATTGATAAAACGTACAATGCTATTTGAAGATATCTTTGTCGTTTCTCTCCATGTATCGTTTCCATTTCTGAACGTAAACGAGCCAGGATTCAAATTTGTAATCGCAAAGAAATAGAATTTCATTTATACCATTTATATAGGGATTTATATATGCATTTATTGGAGGATAAACAGTTCATATATAACTGTACAATTGCGAATATAACAGGAGTTTACTGATGAATTAATCTTCTGAATAAATTCGAAATGTTTATACATTTTTGGACATAATAATACATTCTATATTTTTTAGTGCTTCTCGTAATTATAAAGTATCTCTACCTTAATAATATTATAAAGAAATATTAAACATGATTAATTTTCTTTTCTACAAATTTCACTTATTTATGTGAAAAATAAATAGGATATAATAATAATAGGGATACATTTTTAAGAAAATAAATTAACAAGTTTTTTTTTTATTTGAAAATGAAAATATTTTGTAGATTGAATTTTATTTAGTTTTATAACTAGTATCTGATTGTAACAATTGTTTATTATTTTAAATTTACAAGATAAATGAATATAAAATATCAGTTTTTCTTATATTTAGCAAATTTTCCTATTAAAAAGAAAAAAAGAATATTTTTTCAATATTTTTATTAACTGTATTTTATAGTACTATCTTTTTCCTGTAAAATTTTAATTGATTGTAGGATTTTTTTTTATCGAGATACATTTTTAAAAGTGATAGGCAATTTTTACAGCCAGATTCAAATTCGACACCCAAAAATACTTTTCATTCTCAATTCACAAATATATTCGTGCTAAAATCTTTTCATTTTTAGATAAAAAAAAAAAAAGAAATCGTTGATCTTAGACGTGTTTATTATTTTGTTTCATTTTTCATATAAAAAAGATAAAATTTATACAGAAAAATGTTAACTGTATTTAATTTCTTCTATATTATTAAGGAAAGGATATGGATTGTGCTATCATTTTGTAAAACAAATTAACGAGACATCTTCCAATCATTCTTATATAAATTTATTTATTTGATTTCTGATATATTGATCAGAATTTTTAACATTGTAACTTAACTTTTTGGCATATAAATCCAAAATTAAATAGAATTTCGAGAAAAAATTCATAGAACATATAAAAAAGAAATATATATAATTAATCAGTTTCATTTATTTGGTTATTTTGACGTATTCATCAAAATAATAATTTATCAAAAAATTATAAAACTGATTATCGACTTATAATCATGATTTCAATTTATTTCGTCTTTATTTTTATTTTTTAATGAATGATCATACAAATTGGAACGATTTTCAATACCTGTTCAAATAATAAGAAGTTACTTAATCGAGCATTTAAAATTTTATTATTGAAATGAAATTCAAATAAATGAAATATTAATGTAACGAGTCTCAAATACGAAAGAAACGGAAATAGAATTCGTAATATTCGTACTTTTTTCCGTGAAATGGTCCGCGGGATGACACGAACACGGAATAAAAATAGCTGGGGAAACAATGCATCCTATTTTTTGTCATGACACCACGGCTCCTGCTTGAATTTAGATGGCCGCAACGTCATTACGTGGAGGTCCCTTGACAACGTCCACCAATGGACGGGGAAAAAGAGGAAACTTCTTCATCCATCCCTTGAAGGCAAAAATGCGGAAATCTGGCTGGATTCGACGCTTGTCGCGGTAAGAAGCTTTGGAAAGCAGGAAAGTAGGAAATAGTTTTAAGATGAGATATTCTTCGTCGAATTGCTACTAAATAATTATGAATTCTTGCTTCTTATGAGATTTGAGAAAGTATGTGTAAATGTATAATGAGCCATTGTCATCGTCGAAATTACAATGAGATAAATTGGCTTTTTAATCGTCGATCAATACTTCATTTTGATTTATGTTTCATATGTATAATTCTTGTTTAATTCTTAAAAATTTGATTGAAAAAAATAGTTTTAATAAACTTAATCAAAAAATATATATGTCAGTTAGTGCACGTTTAAGTAAAATTATATAAGGAAGCATGTGAAATCTTTCAATTCTTGAGGCTTTAAGATCACGTATATTAATTTTTTATTAAAGCTTTTTTTTATCATGCGTCTATATTTTATTCTTATAACATTACATTTTTATAGCCACACGAAAAATCTTACAATTAATGATAATTGTACAATTAATTCTATGACAAAAAAACTTTGAATTTCGTTACAAAAAAAATCGATATCTCTTTTGTAATTAATACATAAATGCTGCAAAATGCAAATAATAATATTTCTTGATTTGTTATTAAATGTAACATATTTTGCGATCGTTACTTTTAAACAAATTTTAATCATACAACTACCAACTAACATATACTTCAACTGTCAAATGTACTTTAAAATAATTGCTTCGAAACAATCCACAATTTCAACTTGAATATATTATCTATCCGCTACCAAAATTTCAATTTCTCCCTATACATGTTTCACGAAAATTTATCAATATCGAAAGAACGAGCGCGAACAATAACGGTGCACGCGCGCGAAACTAATCCACGTCTCGTCTGAAGTACACCTGAAAAGTTTCCAACGGCGAATCGTAGGAGCCTTCTTCTCGGTCCTTTGTCCGACCCGCTACTTGCCAAACGTTCCGCTATAACGACGCCCTCTCGACAGAGCCATCTGTCGGCGATTTCGATTCTCGCGACAAGTGACGCAATTACAACGTCGCCGATGGATCTCCCCGCGATCGTGGACGTGGTTTTAGGTAAAGCTAAGTACGAAGCGGGTCGACCCTCCTCGACCGTAATTGGCCCTCGGCTCGGTCTCGCCGCTTCATTACGCAAATTGACTGACCGTGTAAGTGGTGCAACGAGTCAGTCCACAGTCGAAGACCACCACTCGGCGCCCGGAACGTTGAAATACCTATGCGAGGATCGAGCTGTTGATCGATTCGTATTCGTTGACACGCTCGTTCCGGGTATAGCAGTTCGATGCATTCGTTCGATTCGATCGAAAGTTGAAATTTTCATTCGAAAACTTTTTCACTTGAAAGAATGGATAAATATTTACGAGAAGACATTAATATTATTTAATATTACTCAGGATGATGATTTCAATATCGTATATACGATAATATCTGTTATCGTGAAACAAGACTCGAGTTTAGAATACGATGCGTAATATAAACGCATAAAATAAAGTTATTTGTACCATATAATGATTGTACAAACACCGTTACATTCGAATTTATTATTGCTGTTTCTGTAAACAATCTAATGAAACAATAAATATTCGATGAATCTGCTTGCTCCATAAAAACCACAACACGATATTTTATCGAAGCAAATTAATATTTTTATATAATTAACGATAAACATACCGAGAATTCATACGAAAATTCAAAATTCACACACATTAAGATCAAGAATCCACATATCAAGGATCAAGACAAAAGTTCTCCAAAGGAGGATTAAAGATCGAGAAATCTTCGATAATTAGCAGGCAAACTTTCTTAAATCAAGTATCCGTATCGCGACATAAAAGGGAGAGGGGGGAAACTTTCTTCGATTTTCCACTCAGGGGTGGAGTTGACGGAAGGGATGGAGAAAGTGTGGCACACAGAGAGACAGGTATCTCAACTTTTCTCATATCGTTTCACGTTCGTTATTACGCGGCGAGTTGCCGCGAGGCGGATGAGTAAAATTAATGGCTCCCATTTGGAACTATTCCCACGGACTTTCTCTCCTTTTTTTCCTCTCTCTCTCTCTCTCTCTCTCTCTCACTCCTCTCGTTATCCCGCCGGGATTTATAATTAACGTTAACGTTCCTCCGGTCGGTCGCCAATCGCGAGGCGCCGACGCGAACTTTTATCAAATTATCCGAACACGATGCGCTTTTTCCCTTAACGCGCGCCGCTTTAGCCGATCTAAATGAGAACTAAATGATTTATTCTCGCGCTGCAACGGGCCGTGTAACTTTTTAAAAGAACAGGCTGGGCTGCGTGGCGGTTACAAGCGTAACATCCGCAATTTTCGACAACTTCTTCCGACAAGTTTTCATCTATTTATATACTTTCAGGTGATGTTACGCACCGATGGGAATAAAAACTTTTTTTTTAGAAATTGGAATTTTTAAAACCGATGGACGAGCGTAGAAATTGTTGAAAAAAAGAACAAGACAGGATTGAACGACGAGTTCTATCCTATTTTCTTCCTTCTTTTGCGATTCTTTTCTTCGTTGTAATAATTGGTATTACGATGATTGGTATGTCTGTCAATTATATCGATGGATGTAACGTTTGTCACTTTATTATTCTGTTCTATTCTCCCTCTCTCTTTTAATCCGTAATTTTAACGATGAAAAAACAAGAACAACAGTTCGAAGCTTTCATAGTTTTCGTAATATTAGAGACATAAACGAATCATTCATTCAATTTAAGTCGTATATCTGGAATTGTTAATTATTTACACGCTGTATAAATATTGGGTGAATACAAAACATTCAAAAACGATAAATTATCACACGTATATATATCTAATTTAAAATTTTCACGCTCGTTTAATGTTATTATTATCATCATTTGTCGGGAATAAAAATTCTTACAAAAATAAAATACCTTCGTTCGTAACGATTGAAAAAATATGCTCAACGGCCAAACATTTGCAATCGTTCCAATCGATCATGGGATAACGAATCCTCCAACTACAACGATCCGCACAATTACAACAATTCCGCCCGTTGGACAAATTGCAGCCAGCGTCGCGTAAACTGTTTACAATTTATTATCGGTGTTCGAATAAATTTGGACGCGAGTTTTTCAGCAGCTCGAGCGTATGTATGTATTTGAAAAAAAGGGAGGGGAGGGGAAGGGACAGGTGCGTACGTGTACACACCATGCGCAGTGGAGGGTGGGGGACACGTCGACGGGGTTGAAACGCGGCGCGACACGTTTTTATTAATACCTTTTCGTGCTACCCTCGTCTAGAGACGAGGTGAAGGCAAGTGACACGGCTACGAAGGAAAAAGTTAACGAACTCTCGACGAGGCGAAGGCGTCGAGAAGCCTGCCTGATAAATAGTGGGGGATGACGAGGAAATAGCTGCGAGAATACGAAACGGTGGACAGCACCGGTGGAAGAACGAAGTCGATATGCGAGGAGAAGGACAAGTTGGAGAGATGACCAGGTAATTCGTTCGTGATTCGTGGCCCGTAAGAATTGTTTTGTCAACCTTGTGAAAAGTATATATATTATTTTATATAATGAATGCCTATATTTGAATATATTTTAATTTTTATTTTCGCGATATATCTGATTCTTCCTGATATCTGAAAAATTATGCAAAATTATTTGTCTTCCAATTAATTTAAAATACATAAATACGATAAATTATTTTTTGTCGGTTATTCTTTATTCGAGTAAAGTTATCAGATAATATTATTATATAATAGTGAATCTCGAAGTGTAATCTTATGGATCAATCTTATGGATATTGGAAAAAATATACAGATATGCATCTCATGTGCTGTGATATCGAACGAATATTTTTGGCATACAAATTGATTCTTTTAAAAGATACGAATTTATTATTAAAAGTAAAAAAAAAAAATTATAATTACGTATTATAAGACAAATTGTAATAAATGATAAATAGTAAAATAATTCATTTATCTTATATATGTATTGCATTTAAATGACAAAAGATTTTCCCTTAGTTTGTCGAATAAATATCTTGGAAATATAAAAATAGAATGAAAAAAGATACATTAAGAATAAACTAAATAACAGAAACCGATTTTTTTATAAATTATTCTAAAATAATATATGTCTCAAAAATGAATATTCCACAGTTTGAAATATTTAATTTCTATCAATATTTCTAAGATTCTAACATTTATAAATACATTAAAATCAAGTTGAAAAAAATCAAGAAGTCGAAAATTAAGAAACGTAATTAATTGAGATAAAAATATCTGGTTCTGAACAACTCGTTTTCGAACAATGGTTTTTGATTCACGCATATAAAGTAACAGAAACCGCGGCATATATTTCAGTGGATACACAAATTACTCGACGCCTGAGCGCTGGTGGAGGGTTAAAAGAATGTGCACGAGAAAGAAATGACAAGGTATCGCGAGATAGTCTAGCGTGATTACACCATTGCTCTCGAGTATCATAGCCGTGGCATGGTTATTATGATACATCGCCAACGCGAATTCAGCTCTTGAGGTTTTTGCTCCTCGTCCGTACGGAAATTGCAGGAGATTTAGTTTTTCGTAGTGTTGCTTGGTAAATTTAGATTTATCACGGCTACACCGCGACAAACACGGACCGTTTACGCTTGTTTACAGATTACCATCCCCCTTTCTTCCACTCCTTTCTCGCCATTTTTATCTTGTTACACGTTTTAATTACAATATTTCGATGCAGAAATATTTTTAGTCAGAAATAATAAATTTCGTTTTAAAAGTAGAATTAAAGAATCCAGTTTCGTATTTATTTTTTAATTCTTTGGCCAATCGCCAATCGCCAAAGGAATGTGTGGAATGTGTAATTTTGATTTTATGAACAGAGAAATATATATGTATAAAACTTTATACAAATATTGTGACACTGTTATGTAATCTAATAAATGTTCTTTTTTTCGAGATATATCCTGAGAATTTATGTGTATCAACAATTTTATTATTTATCTTTGAATAATATTATCTTGTATTTGAAAATTAGATTCGTTAATAACATTTATTTCAAAACTGTAAAGAACTGTAATTTTCTTAAAATAGTCAAACTGTCTCACGCTTAATTTCTTATTCAGATATTTAAACTCGAATAATTTGTGAACAAAGAACACTACCCTTGTATAAAATAAATTTATCATAAACAATAGACTTTCCTAGCCATTCGATCTCTTTTACTAATTATAACATCAACTATTTAAACTTAATAATAAATAAATAATAAAGCAATAAATAATTTTCTTTTTCAAATTTCTTACCGACGTCACAATGTTCATCGATGGTGATATAAATATCGGTGAACGGTGATCATTAGCCGATTCGTCGATGAATCTCACTTCAAGAAGCACACAGATCCACGACGAGACTAACCGTCCGACATAGCGGAGGGTGCTGCGTACTTTGGGTTAATTAGGGACGATTGAAAATACAAAATGCATCCAGAATGTCAATTGGTTGGGAGGTAACGCGGTAAGGTGGTAAACCTGATCGATTGATTCGCCTGCCAGGAGTGCCTGTGGTACCTGTGGTACCAGCGGAGAGTGCCTTAATTAATCCTGGAGAAGGGAGATATAGTATCCTGCGGTATTCCGGCCGGTCTCCGATAGATGAGATTTCTATTTCCGAGATGGCTTGCTAGGCCACAGAATGACATACTAAAACAGTGGCCGTGATCGTTCTCACCGCAACCCCTCCACCAACGCGTTTTTCATTTAAAGTGGCTCGTAATAGAGTGGAAATAATCGAGGACGAGTATGCGGGATAATTCGCAGTAACCGGGAGGCCGGTTAATGATTCTTAAACGGGGTTACATCATACGCGTAAAATAATTTAACATAAAAAGTGAAAGTGATATGATGAAAAATATAATGTATATAATTCATTTTCAGTGATCAAGAATGTAAGTTGAGTCGAGTGAGAAAATGATCTGTGAAAATGCGCTTGATTTCTAAGATTTTAAGAACATTTCTACGATCTTTTTACTTTTTTCAAGAGATATTTCAAATCTATAAAATTTAGTTTACGAACGAAATAGAGAAAATAGTATTCTTTTGTATCTTTCATATCTGTTTATGTCTTCATTCGTTACGATAGACGAATATATTTTTATATGTTTCATTTTAAAAATAATATCCTACGTGTACATGCAAAATAATTTAACGTGAGATAAAGATATAAAGTGAAAGTGATATGATGAAAGTCAAGTGATCAATAATGTAAGTTGAATCGAGTCATAAAATGATGTGCCATGCGCTTGATTTCTAAGATTTTAAGAACGTTTCAACGTCTTTTTACTTTTTATTTTTTTGAAAAGATACTTCAATTTTAAATCTATAAAATTTAGTTTACGAACGAAATAAAGAAAATAGTATCCTTTCGTGTATCTTTCATATCTGTTTATGTCTTAGAATTAGACATAATTTAATTTCTATAGAAAATTAGGTTGCATTGATTAAGAAATTTATGAAAAAGTGCACGATCAAAAAAAAAAAAAAAAATGAAAATCGAATTTCGCCCCATAAAATTAAAGGGACTAGATCTCGTTGCGTGAAACATCTTGTAATAATATTCGCAGAATGTTCGAACCGCGTCGAGGTTCCGTTGATTGGGAAATAAAAGAGGAGAAAAAACGAAAAGAAGGAATAAAACGATTCTCGTAATCGAAAGCGATCGATACCGAAAGCAATTAACATTCGATCAAAATCCAAGTTGGATGGCGGGAAATTTCGCAGCCGGTAATTTATCACGCTCGCGCCTCTTTGCATTTAGCTGCCACGATTTTAAATCACCTCCTCATCGATGTCACACGATCGAACGGCGAAACACAGGGGAAAAGGACGATGCGAATATATTTTCAATTATACCGGGCACGAAGAAATTCCTCCACCACCACCCCCTCACACCATCTTTCGCTCTCCTTTCTCTTATTCCGCGCGCTTCGAAACCGAACCTCCCCCTCCTCCCACGAGTGCCTCGCCTCGCCAGCGTATTTCCTCTTTCGTTTCCCTCGTTCCTATCCAGCCGGAGACGGAATCACCGGTCCCAGGGTACTTTTGACATTCAAATAACACCGACTTAATATGCACGATGCCGCTCAGAGCCAATCGAATTGCGGAGTGCTCGTTTCCTCCGAGTCAAGGTCTTTCCGTTAAGAATCCCAGTCTCTTGTCTGCTCGCAAACCTTCCTTCTATTCCTTTCCTTTCTTTTTTATTCCTTCCCTCGCTTCTCCCACAGAGACATCCAAATTGAGCGTTCGAATTGAAAATAAAAAACGAAAACTGTTTCTCTTAATATAAAGTTATTATATTAAGTTTTGAGTTTTTTTGAAACTCGTTGCGTATAATTCCTTATTATATTTTCGTTTAACGTAACATTTTTAACTCGAGGCGAAAAATTGAAAAACAATTTGAAACTAATTTCAAATTGGCGTTTTTTTTTGAATTTTACGAGTAAGCGTAAATTTGATGAATAAATTTATAATACGAGGAAATATCTCGAACAGGGTTTTATCTCTTATTTATTTATTCCCTTCATCGCCCCCTTCCTCGTTCGATTTTTCCATCTCAACGTTTTCCCTTCTTCCAGACGCAAATTTACGTATTTCATCGTTGAAAGTGCGGCGAGAGAATACGGTTTACTCGAAACTCGATGTCCTTCGCCTCGTTACCTTCCCCCCTATTCCGACGAATGCTTATGAAGTTTGCATCACAATCGTTCCTCCGCTTTGGCGCCAAGCAAATGAATCACCATTGCGGATTACTTTTTCCCTCCCCTCCCCCCTCCCCCTCCCCCCTCCCCCCTCTGTGCGTCGAAAACCGGCTCGAAGCTGATGCGACGAGGTCGATGAACCGTTGTGCAAGGTTAACGGCGTTGTATAACACAAGCGCGGGCTTGTTCTTCTCGCGTTTCCATTCTGGTTTGAAGAACTTTCTTCTCGCGCGTCACTGAATAAACTGTTTCTCTTCTCAAAGAAGTCTTAACAATCTCCGCGTCTACGTTGGATCTTGGTTAAACGCGAAAGTTAAAACGGTTGTCTGAGAGATCTATTATGATCAAGATATTACACAACTTATTAAAATCTGTCTGCCGCAGTTTTGCCGCTCTAAATGGATCCACGGATCATTGTCAGTCGGGAAGCGAGGCAAAAAAGGTTATCGTTATGTAAAATAATTTCTGGAAAACATTGGTTTATTTCTTTCTCCCGATTCGTTGTTTTCCAATATACTGTTATATGGTAGGGACAATTTGAACATTTTGCAAAAATATTATGTATTTCGTCATTTGTTAAGAAACGATCGATTATTATTCCAGAAGGGTTATAAAAGTATTCACAAATGGGGAAAAAATTGAAAAATACCGATTTAGTCTTTTTTCTTTCTCTCTCTCTCTCTCTCTTCTTTCTCCAATGATTTTTCAATTTTCAAATTTTTAAATGTCTCTTAATCTAAGAAATATAATAAAAGAAATTCAAAGGTATAATTCAATCGTCGCAAGAATTATTACTCACAATAAAACTTAACAACAACGCTATTTCTCGTTACTTATGAAGTTTAAATCGTGTTAATGTTAAAAAAAAAAATAACGACAAGGAGGAAAAGATAGTTGTTTACCTTTCATTAAGCCCTGGCGCGAACTCAAAGACGACGGTCGAACCTTTGTCACTTGATCGGCTAGGGGTGAGCTCGAAATTTGTTCACCAGTCGACTGGAAGTGGTCCTGACCGACCACGACACCATTGTCGTCCTCCTCTTCTTCATCGATAAAGACTCCAACGGTAAATCGTGCGACAAATCTGCCCTTTAATCTCAACTCTCCCTGCATAAAGGGTTAAAAATGACTGTCGTTACCCCAACCCTCTCGCCCCTTTGCATCATAGGAACACGTGTATACACGCATACACGGACGTATGATTGCCGCATTGCTTGTACATGTGAATGAGTAATAAAGTGGGGCAGAGCGATGCACGTGAAATTTCGTTCTTTGCCTACCCGAGGAGAAATTATCCGTCGGTGTTCGTGGAAATTACGATCGAGCGGCAATTTGCAATTCCACAGTGAATTTCGGTATGATATGATAGAGAGAACTCTGAATAGATATGTTTATTGCGATTTTACCAGATATTTTAGATATTTTACAGATACTTTACACTCAAAATATTTGATATGCGCAGCTAAGCCTTGTAATAATGCGATAGTTTCATGAATACATTATAAAAATAACAACATTGAAGAAGACTCGTGTTGTATATAAAAAAATGTTTAGGTTAGTGTTTTATAAGTATAAATTTTATTTATATATAGCAAAAATAAAATTTCATTTAACGAAACATGAATTATAAGAAAAAGAAGTTATTAAAATTTATAAAATGAATTGTACGTAACGATTTTGATAATTTTGATCATTTTTACTGTTATCTTTCGAAATGATATATCGTCGATATTTTTCACGTGATCAGACGTCTTTATCATTGGAAACTTTTAAATTTAGAATCTTAAAGAATCTAAACATTGCTGCATATTATTTTAACTTTTTCTATTTATTACAAGATAAAAGATGATAATGATAAGACGATGAGATAATCTTCTTTTTATCTTAAGTGTCTTTTAAGATAGAAAGGAGGGAAGATCGTTTAAAAATTGTTTTCGAATAAATTTTTAATAATTTCTATAAAAAATTTAAATTTTTGCGCCAATATTTAGGAATGTAAAATATCGAATGCATTGTGTTCGAAATAAATTTCAAAACAAATTTTAACAGCGCAAGTTGAATTTTGACAGCGCGTTTAATTAGATCGGGAGAATTAATCAGCTGTGCAGGATGACGTAGATATCACGTAAGTGGCATTTATGCAATAAACGAAAATTAAAAATTTGATCGATAGAAATTAAAAGTGGCACAAAAATTTTACGTGGAATCTGACAAAGCCATCAAACGTTCCACTCGAGCATCGATGATAAGAGCACTTTCATGCAACATTATCAGAGATCAAAGGCTCGATTAAAAGAAATTCAATTGCATTCACTTTTTTCCATCTCTCTCTTTTTTTTTTTTATTGATATTTTATATCGCGTTTTCTATTTTCATTATACTGATAGACAATCGCATTGCAAATAAAATTAAATAATCATTAAAAAGAACAAGTTTTCGATGAAAAGCAAAATATTTTTGACAATGGTGTTCTAAATTTATCTTCGTTATACAACGATTATGCAATCATCGATTATGCAAAAATTTCTTTACAAATTTTTCGACAAATCTCGCAATTATAAAAATCTTCAACCTTTCCAATTCTAAACTAACGTCAAAATTTAATATTTTTAAATTTCACAACTATCGTAATTTCCTTTTCTCCAAATATATCCACTTAATGCCAATTTCACCGGTTTTCCTTCCTACAACCGAAATATCAAATATCAAAATATCCACAATTTACAACATTCAATGTGCCTCCGAAACATGGTCCGCAACAACGAAAAAAATATGTTGAACAACGATAAATGGTCGCAGACGTTTATAAAACCAGCCCCGTTTTTATCGCGCTTGTCGTTTGCTCGCAAATTGGAGGCGTACTGAAAAAAAAGTAAGAGAAAGAGAGAGAGAGAGAGAGAGAGAGAGAGAGAAGAAGAAGAAGAAAAGTGTCGACACGGCCGCTAATTCCTTTATGAGATGCAATAATCGTTCGCGAGCGTATGCAGTGAGAAACAACAGCCCCACGGAGAACGACAGGAAGCGAAGGCGCGTTAATTAAATTAAAAAACATTGTAGCCGCGTTATATCCGCACGCTTGCTCGAGCACTCAAAGGATACAGAAGCGGGAGAAACGGACAGAGAAACGGGCGGAGAAAACCTGGCCACCTACGTGCATACGTAAGAGAAACGAGAAAGAAAATCACCTTTGAGAGCGAGCGAGTATATGAGAGAGAGAGAGAGAGAGAGGTGGATGGAAAGGACCCAAACTTGGGTTGAAATCGTTGCAATATCCGTAATGGAAATTAACGAGATTATTGGAATCGTTGCGGGTGTAGAGGGGAAAAAAATGATCGCACGAAAAACGGTCGATCCTCTTTGAATTCTACTATCCGAAACAGAGGATTATTGCTCCGCTGGCTGACGAGTTTTTTCATTCCCCTGGGAGGAATTAATGACCGGGGCAATTAGAGGAAGATTGATATTAATTAGATATCGGGGAATGGAAACGAATAGATAAGATAAATGGGACAAAGATTGGAAGGTATCGTGCGTTGAATTTTTATCAGGTGATCGAACTTGTCGTGGAACTTTCACCCGTCTCACACCGCTTTACTTGCGATATAATAAATAAATCCTTGTGATTACGATTTTCATAAAATATTAAATAGAGTTTCAACCGATGGGGTAGGATATAATTAATATCTACGAACATCAACAGGATTCAACGTGTTAAAGATGATAAAGCTAAATCTTTGAAATTCTCGAGTTCCTCCTAGCGACCGTATTCCAACCTGGTATCTCAGAAGGGTACCTTAGGGCTATTGTCCAGAATAAACCATGAATTTTCGAGTAGCCTTAGGCTACCCGTATATAGGTGTATATATAACCAGCACGAGATTGTTGTTACAACATATAGACAACAACAACAACCAAGTGCCTTCCATTTCATCTTGCTTGCTAAATTTTCTCATCTCCTTTAAAAATTGCTGCCATTGGCTGCCTTCGTAAACCGAAGAGAATGTATTGCTTCAATTAAATTCGTTGTAATCGCGTTATTACGATCCTTTTATGCCTTATCGATGATTTTGCGTGTGCCACGATCACATAGAGCCGATGTCGAGCAAGCCTCGGGCAATAGATCTTGTGGAGCTTCTGGTTTCACTTCCCTTGTTTCGCGTGCAACACGGACGCGTACAGACGCGTCTGTGTCCGCAAAAAGACAGGCGAAATATCGATTATAGATCATCGCAACGATTCCTTATCGCGAATCAACAACAACGGTGTAAATCGTGGATCAGAGCGTGGCTTTCGATTTATCGGTCCACTGATAATCTCCTCTCCTATTTACGTATCAAAGGATCCGACCCCGTGGCAGCTTCGACCAGCTTCAACTTTGTGATTCAGTTTAATAACGACGGCCTCAACAAAAGGCGGGCCGTCGATTAATGAAGCCGACTCGGTCGAGCGAAGGAAGTCGAGGACAGAGGGGCAGGGTACAAACGTTACACGCATAAATTCGCGAGTTTCCAACGGGAGCGAAGAAGTGAGGAGGGGAAGGTATACGGGCCGGTGAGCATAATGCGAGACAATAAAGTTTATATTGGACAAAATATATAGGGGGATCCTGCATTACGAGCTAGACAATCGTTTATTGGTCGGTCGGTGCACGGATATCGTGCATTAATAATGCTAATCGCGTGTACACGCTGTCGACGCATTAATTAATGCCGGGGGACGATTGTGCTTCGTAAACAATGAAACTCGTACGTGATTGCGAGGCAACGTGTTATTGCTCGGCCATTAATGATTATTTCATATTATTCCCCTCCCTCCCCCCTTCCTACTCTTCCACGATTATTATTTATTTCAGAGGCCGGAAGTCAAGGGCGGTGGAGACGGAAATATATAATCGATGGGGTACGAAGTGAGGCACAAAGCGGGGCGATATTTTCGTACGCGTTCAAGAGAATTATATGACAAACCGATATGTGTTTCAAGAACACGCATCTCGTCGATAAATTGGATCGCGAGAGGTGAAAATATTGCCCTCGTCGCGTGCCCGGTATCACTTTATTTATTCACGCGCGCAATTTATCGCCAACCTATCGGGGAATTCGCTTCGATTATATCCGTGGCCAACCGTTTTGAATATGCGTCGTTTCTGAAAAGCCAATACGCGAGAGTGAATTTAACTGATGGGTCAGCTTTGACCGATCATTCAATATTTTTCAATACGAAAATCGATCATTAAGGGGATGGAGTGTGTATATATATATATATATATGTATATAGAGGCGCGCGTGAATAAGTGAATAGTAGATCCACAACAAATGATCTCCAACAAGGAACAGATCTCTGTCGAGTGTCGAGTGATAGATAGCAATAAGATAGAAATGACCAATTATGAAAAATAAGCAATTCATTAATTTAAAAAGAAATTTGAAATTTTGAAACAAGATTATATATTATTCAATTAAAATATTTTGCAAATTGGTTATTATATGCGTTCAATGGGCAAATCGAATGGGAATTTTAAAAAAAATTTTTTAAAATTAAAATAAAAAATATTTTGGACACAACGTGTTGTGAAATATCATCTTGAGATGTCACGATAAATTTTGTATTTTATCTAGAACGAATAACAATGAAGCAAGAATTACAGATCTGATTTTATTTTGCCATATTCTTCCTCCAAAGGTAATTTACCTTTCCAGTGACGAGTTACATACACATATACCGCAATAACGCATCAATTGCACGATATTGGGAGAGAGGGGAAAAAATTCCCGCGATATGAATGTCACTTTTCGCCTGTATCGCCTGTTTCGGGGTGAAAAAATTCAGCTTCCGTTGTTCCGCGGTGATGCTGTAGTGTTTGCAGGTTTGGAGTAGGTTACGGGAACGTTTAAACTCGCAGGGCAAGCGAGCGAAAACCGGGGAGCAATATAAAGTGCTTTCCAATGACCCGCGTGCAACTGAAATCGACGAGAACCGCCATTCCAAAGTAATTCGTGTACGACGAATACTCTATCCGTTCGACAAATCAGATTAGCTTGTTAGTCTAATGCCTTCGCGGATCTGTCCATTGGAATTCGATTCGATTCAACGGGGTTTGCGGTCTTTCGCTCGTTTATGAACGATATATTTACCGTTTGATAGTGACACTGATCAACGAACCATGCCAAATTTTAAATTTTTCCTTCTTCCATCAACAATTGACTCAATTAAATCGATAATTTTAAATCGAGATAAAAATATAAAATAAATTAAATTATTTCATTTAATGATTCTTAATTAATATAATCTTCCAATAGAATCTTCGTGAAAGATTGATTATTTCTTTTCATTCTATTATTTTTATCGAATCACGCATTTTAGAAACTAGAACACGCATGCACGAATTACGTTAAAACATGTTCCTGGTTTTAAATAATTAAAAAGCCTGACACAATGGCGTCTATTGGAGAATTAAACTTTCTTGCGTTCTTTTCAACAATTTTAAAAATTTTTTTCAGAGATCTAAGGAACAACTATGTTTATACAACAAATCTTTTCTTTATTATTCGACTTTTTACGAGATTAACTTTTAAAAATAAACTTTGTTCGAGATAGAAACATAAAAAGTCTTTAAGCATGAGAACAGAAGTCAGAAACGACAATCATTCTGAGCTATCAACGTACGAACACACTTGACGCTTGTTCGCCGAAATCCCAGCGGAATTCAACGTCGTTAAGAGAGTATAACGTCGCAGCAAACGACTCTTTCCGGGTGGCCACATTCGACGGTAATTGAACGATTCAATTTCCACTGTCAACCTGGCCGGTCCGCTGCACGCGGCTCGTTCAATCGAGGCAATCAACGAAACGACTCTTAAAGATTGCGAATTATTGGCAAAGAACATCGCCGCCGGTCTTTTCCCCATCGAAACTCGCTGCCTCCCTTTGTCAGACTGCTCGCTAATATTATTCACCCGTGAAAATTACCGCCTCCTTTCCTCATTGCCGATCCGCGGCAAAAAAATTTATCGTTTTCCGCCGCGAGTATTGTTGCGCTTAATTAACCTTGTAAGGAACGAAATAATGAATGTCGGGACGTGAAAGGATACGTAAAAAAGAGAAGAAATTAATATTAATATTATTAGAAAGAAGATTAAATTTAAGATTCGAGAGTTGATCGCGAATCAGAATTACATTAAACAGAGTTTGATCATTCAAATTTATTTCGTTATTTCGATCGAGGAAAAAATTGGATGAATTACTTGAAGCGAAGATCAATAATTTAATAACAATGACGAACACTAAATATCTTTTTTTTTTGGAATAATTTAAAAATCTATCCTCGAATATATTTTAAATTAATGTCCTTCTAAATGATATTTTATCGAAGTGATTTCAATATTAAATTTATATAATTTTATAATAGAATTACGACTGATAATAAAAATATACACGCCAAATGTATATGTTTTCCAATAAACTAGACATTCAATATTAATATAAAATACCGTAATTTTTAAGTCTGTCAATAGCAAAAGTAAATAAAGATATGCGTTTATAATTTATAATTTAAATCAATTATTGAGCTGAGCATTAGGGGATCTTTTTAAAAAAAACGATATTATATCCCGTTTCACAAATGCTCGAAGCGTTTCCACGCGAAAGCGGCGAACATTTGAAGCATTTGATCCAAAAATAAGGCATTCGCTTTTACGCGTTTATGATTTTGTTTTGCGAGGAGCGTTCAATTTTATCGGCCTCCAAAATGTATTTTCTAGAAAACGCGCGCATTTCGCCTGGGCAATAATATCGGCAATGAGCTCTACATCGGAATGGAAAAGTCATTTTGCCGTTTATGCCGTTTCTGCGTGTTGCGAGAATATCGTAGGAATATCGACGAATAAAAGGGAAGATCTTTCGACTTTCGATTATAGGCCGGCAGCCTTGAATTTTATCTTCCAATATGGATATTCGAGGGGGAAAAAGGAGGATAAAACCTGTTGGTTGAGAAAACGATCGATATATGGATTTGTAAGACCAATCTTCGTCGCGTTACGAAACGGTGAGACGGGTGAAATTTATTCATAGCTGGTTTCGAGATTATTCGATTACGTGTTTTCAACAATGCAAATGAATATATATATATATAGGATGATAGATTGTTTCAAATAATTCCTAATACTAGAAAAATGAAAGATTCAAAGATTGCTGTATATTTATAGAATTTTATTTATCTTCTTTTCTTTTTTTTTAAGTGCATATTAACAATTACGCAATTACTAATATATAAAAAATTTAGAAACTAAAACTTGAATAAATTACTGTAAAACTCGATGTGTGAAACGATCTAATAAATTTTACAAAATTAATTAATATTAGTTTGCTAATCATTTTTCGATATATTTAATCATGCATAAATTTTCAATTGTAATAACTCAATTGTAGAAATTATTCTATACACTTATAAAAAAGATATGATCCAGATACGTAGTACTCTTTGAACTATTTACCTTTCTCTTTCAATATTTTTCTCTATGATTTAATTTAATCCATAATTTCTATAACATTTTTCTATATATTTTTCTTATTAACAAAGTTGCGACCTGAAAAAGTTGCGTCAACTCGTAACTCTAACTTCTATTCCGTCGTTGTGTACGTTGTTACGTATTTCAAAACTGGAAATGATTAAAAAATACCAAGGTATGAAATCAAATCTTAATTTCATATATATCAAAGTATTCAAATGTTCACCAAAATTTAATCCAATATTACTTTATTTCATCAAGTAAAGAAAACATTAAACACGCCACAAATTTTATTCCGATGCTGAAAAATGCTAGATACAAGAAAAATTCACGATTCGTTCTCATAAAAAAAAAATAAAAAACTTTCAAAAATTTTTATTCAAAAGCGTACATCTCGAAGAATTAGATAAGAAAGAGATGTATAAACCATTAATGAATATGCATTACGGGTCTCACGATATATTATCAATTCAAATGAATCGAAAAACCTAAAAGAAATTAGTCGTTCCTAATTCACGTAACATCAAAATATCACTGCCGCATTAAGAACCATCCTTGGGCACAACAAAATCCTTCAAGCACATACGCGGCCACGTGTTGCACTTCATCTCCAACTTCACCTCCCCTAAAAAAAAAATAACGCATCCATCCCCAAAAACTCCAAACTCTCCGCGCGATATAACACCGTTCACTCGACACCGATTCCTCGGCCAGAAGAAGAATTTATCGAATCCTCCGGAGAGAGGAGGAGAAAAAAAGAGAATCCGACGGTCGAGGAGGAACGGTCAACGTGACAAGAAGCGGCAGAAAACGAATAAATATCCTGTGGGCAAACGGGCCGTGAAATTCCGCTGGTATCCTCGAGCGATAAGCGCATAGGGGAGAGGAAGGCGTGCGTTCGAGGCCCGGTTATCCCCCAGCCGCCTTTAAATTTCGGCCCGTCTTATCACTGTAGCCGCACGCACGGCGTTCAACGGCCATTTGTCATCCCTTAAGCGGCCAGAGTTATGCGAGAGAAAACGCGCCACGCAGTTGCTCTGGAAGAAGGAGGAGGGGGGAGAGGAGGCGTAAATAAGACTTTCCGTAAATGCAGGCATCGCGACGACGCGAGCAAGCCGGTCTGATCCTCCGTGCAAACATAAGGCGACACGCACTTTCCTTTTCTCTCTCTTTTTTCTTTTTCGTGCCACGAAAAATAGAAGCAAGAGAGAATTTTTGTTTTCTCGCTCGCTAATTTGCCGGATACGTGTAAACGTGTAATTAACATACGTGTGCAAGCACACACAGTGCTCCACGAGGAGGATTTAATCTTTAAAAAAGGCGTGTACTCAACACTTCTCGATTTTCTTATTATTTGTATTATGGTTGCTGTGAAAAATGTGAAAGTCGAGCGAATTGTGAAATTTTCTAAAAATTATTTAATTTAATTTTTCGATTTGTAAAAATTTGTCGTACGAAAAGTAAGGAACAATCAAATACTGCAAACAGTTATTTGTACTTTCTTATCACCGAAAAATTTTGATTCGTCGCGTTGATTGATCTGATATTGGTATCGAAAAATATGATACTTCCTGTTGATTACTTTCGTATCGAATATTTCGTTTGAATATGATCGATAACAACAATGTGAAATAACGTAACATTCGAAATATGTATAAATTTAACATGGTACGGATCAAAGTACAAATTTTAATACGCGTGGACACATGTTCTTGTAATTTATATTCAAAATCTTGATCTTTACTCCGAAGCCTGGGAGATTTTACGATCAAGGATGAATCATAGGGAGCCGGCAGGGATTAATTTTCAACCGGCCGTGAGAGATTGTTAATCTGCGATGCCGAGATAAAAATTTCATCGGGATAAGGAAGTGCATTCCCGCAGGAAATTCGGAACGCGGAACAGAACTGATGCCAGAATATATCTGGCGTGGAGTTTTATTTAAGATTGTTAAGAAGAGGTTACCAAGAGTCGAGAATGTTTGGGAAAGAAAAGACAACGTAACTAGAAAATAGAATATTTTTGCTTGAATTCTCGACATTCGTTCTTCCTCAGCATCTTGAATTGATCATTAACGATCGAGCTTAGATTTTTTCTTAGCTAAAATGATTTCACACGCATTTCAACGTATAAAACTTTTATATTTTGATATTTTGCCTATCTTTACATATGGAGAAAGATAATTTATTGAATATTAAAAATCTATATTGTTGTGTGATATTTTAATAGTAAAGTAATTATTGGTTTGCCAGGGTAAATATCGCAATAAAATATCGTTACAAATCTTACAATTCCAATAACGTGCTCTCATTTATCGTCCATTATCCTTATTTTTCACCTTCTCTTCACAGCATCTCAATTTTACTATTTTTTCTCTATCGTAAATTTTTTAATGAATCATTTCGTTATTTAATAACGAAAAATCAAACTCGTCTCCACTTGAACTAATTTCATTATAGTTCCATGCTTACGAAACTTTGAAAATAATATTTCTATCGTCACGAATATTAAACTCGGACTAACGCCGGAAAATAGTTCGATCACGGTCTTATTTTAAATAAAAATCTAACCATTTGATAGTATATTATTCTACACTTTATAAGATTATATTTAAAAAAAAAATCAAACAAAAATAAATATTGTCGTTCGAATTGCTGCATCAATCCAAGTGGTGCCTGAGAGTCACCGTTGGGTTCAAAATTAATGAAAATCAATAATTCTTGTAATTTAAATTTTTATAAAGCGAATTATTCTGACCGATTCTTTCTCAGATTGATCAACTCTTTCACAAATTATTTCGAGAAAAACGTTAAACGTTACAAATGTTACATTTAAACATATTAACGAGCATAATTTATTTAAATTTGTCGAATTATTACACTGTAGAGGATCAAATATATCTTGCTGACAATTATAAACGTTCCCTATCCCCTTTGACTTCTTTCTATTCCAAAATTAATACATCAAATACAGGAGCGTCCTTAATAAACCCTCTACGTGATCTTTTCCCTTTCCTTTAGGGTTGGCTATAAACCACGTTTATTCCGGATGTAAAAAAAAAAACATTTTTGGTCATTCGCGAGATTAAGTCGTAACGATGAAACAAGGGGACGAATGTTGCCTGTAACGATGGTCGTAAGCACGTTTTCCAAATTAACCTACGCTCCAAGCACAATTAAACCGTCTCCTCTCTCGGTTTCGTTCACTATTACGCGGCCTGGCTAATTTCGTGGCTAATGAACGCCGCGAACGCGCACCACGAATTGAAATCTCTAATCGCGATGGTTTAGATTCGCGTGGCTCGCGAGCCGACGTTTAACGCCTCCGAGCTGCAACCACACCAGCTGATTGCCAGCAGGCAAATGAATGGTCGTGTACCATTAGTGAATGACACGTGGGCAATTTGCCATTGTGACGGCGAATTAGAATCGCAATAGAATGTTTGATATTTTTATGACGCGATCAATCGAAATTGCAAGCTACGTTGTTCAAAGATCGTTGTCCAATTAACGTTTTAACACGATACCATCGGTGAATGAATGACAGGCGAGTAATTCGGTGGATTGAATATTTGAAATTCGTTCGTGTGATCGATATTAATTGTTAAAAGGGCAATTTACATTTCTGGAAGATCGTTCGAAGAAAAATTTATATTGCAACGAAATAAACAAGATTGGAAGGTTGTTGTATTGAAAAAAATAGACTCGTGAATTTTTTTTTAAATGGACACATAAAATGGGACGTTAATTTTTGTTTAAATAGAACCAAATGTTTTATAATTGATTTTTTTCAATTTTTATCCAAAGTATTTTTTTCTTTTTTTTTTATGTAATTAACAGTTCCGTTTCCCTTGTTATTATTCGAAGGTAATTCGAGAAAAATTGAAGTTTTAACTGTTGGTGCAGTGTAGTAGTAGGAAGTGTTTGATAAATTCAATGGGACGGTAACGAGGTAGCTTATCTCAAAAAGGGATGTTGAAGCGCAAACGGGTGATAAGTTGTAAGGTACTTCTCATAAAGCAAGCAAATAGACCTTCTACTCCATAAAATTCACACCCAAAAGCTTTTATTGCGCTGACTGCTTTTGCGGACGCTGGAAGTTGAGAGACTGAGGAAAATTACTGTTGGAAGGACAACAGCAAAGTAACCTGGCCGGAAAAGTGGAGAAACGGGGACGAAAAAGGAGGGAAGAATCCGCAAACACTTTATGCAGCAGGTCAGCCCTTTGGGCTTTCACGTACGGCCAACAATCCTCCATAGCCGATTGATTATTTAAGTTCCTTCTCACCTTATAGATACACGGTGCAGAGCTTCTCGAAATCCATCCTTCTCCCCTTTCTTTACCCTGCCGGATAAATCCTCGGAGCAATCGATGATGCGGAAAGATTGTTATTGAAGATTGAAGCATTAATTCTTGGATTCTAACGTTTTTAAACTTATTCTCTTATTTTTACCTTAATATAAACGTTACAACGCTCCTTTCCATTTGTTTCAATCTCAATATCACAAAAACTTATTTGAAAAACTCTGACCCAAACTCTTCACACCGACAACTTCTCGTATATTCGTAAATTCATCTCCCTAGAGATCCCTAAGAATTGGAGAAGAGAATTCCCGACCAATTGATCACGTTCGACGAATCATCGAATACGATATGTGTTCTATCAATGAGAAGCAATCACTCCAACATCAAAATAAGAAGAAGAATAATTTTAGTCAGAATTGGGTATGAAAAATATGAATATGAAATGAATAAACGATCGCTAAAAATCGTTAAACTCGGTGACCCAGTTCGATGGAGGCAAAAATCATCGCAACCTTTCCATCTTCCTTCCTTCGATCTCTCATCCCTTCGTCCGATGTTGCGGTCGCGGAAACGATTAACTACGCAAACGGTCGATCCCATTCGACAAATCCGAATGATCCCTGGATGGCATCTCGTGGTCTCGATTTATATATATATATATATAGCGCGCCTTCCAGATCGGGCGGATAGATATTCGCCGCATATTGGCCGCTGTTCGCGACGAGGATCGCGGTGAATCGGTGGCAAGGAGACAAGGGGGATATTGGGATGCGCGGCAAAGGACGAAAGACAGGCAGAGATGGGATGGAGAGGGGAGGCGAGGTTGGACGACGCGTACATCCGCCTCAAATTGATTGGAATTGTTCCCCTGGCTGATATCTCGTACCTGCCGGCTCGTGGCAGCCTCAGATAGACGTAGGCTGCACCTTGCGCCAGACGAGAGGGACAACTTCCGGCTGGATTGCGTTGAGCTAGGTTGGCCTAACCCAACCTGGCACCCGTCAGGGCCCAGTGTTTGCGAATAGACAAAGAGGTTGACGAAGGGAGGAGCGTAGGAAGAGACGTAGCAGCTTCTTCCATGGAATTAATTTCGAAGCTTGCAGAAGGAACACCACTTACCCCTCCTCGCTCGATGCGTATAGCTTAAACGCGAGTTTATGCCACGCGCGTGTAAAGCATTAAGCACCAATTTAGATCCTATAATGGATCGACCAGACAGTTTCATCGTTATGGTAATATATATACGTGTAGATAAAAGTTATTTCCGGATTTTAAAGCGTTAGTTATATATATATGACGAGTATCGAGATCATTCTGGCCTTCAGTTCACACGCCACAAGTTAATATTAACACGTCTAACTCGGCTAACTGTTCTAGGCCTGAATCAATTTGTGCTTGATCCCTGTTGGAGATCAAAATTTATCTTCAGCTTAACGGGCTGATTAATCGGAAAAAGAAAAAGTTCCCAAATGTTTGCCGAAATATCGTTCATTTCAGAGGCGAGGATTCATCATCCTCGGGAAAGGAGAGGAGTTTAGCCTCGTTGTCGCGTCTTACGTATTCCGGCCACGTAGACCGGATTTAACGCGGACGTTCACGGATATCGTTATGAAAAAGATAGACGGCCGACACGGATAAGTTAGATCCCGGATCTTGGAGGCAGTCGCTTCGTCAGGGGAAAGATGATGTGAATTATAATGCAATAAGGCAGGTAAGGAAGAATCCGATAAGTTTTATTGCTTCGGTGTTGATCGTTCCGATGGAAATTCCGAGTAGCAGGCGATCGAGATATTATTATCATTGAGATTTTGATAGATGAACGATGTTGAAGGATTGCAATGTAAAAATATATTATTTATTCTTGTTATTTCCGTTTCAATAAAGGCGGAGAAAAAGTTAATTCCTTTACGAGAAACAAGCTTTTGTAAAGCATCGATTGACTTGGACAAAAAGTTATTAATTCAAGGAAATATTAGGCGAACATTGATCGAAATTCAATAACTATCGTCGCTATGTATTTCCATCAATTTGGAATTAAATAATTCGAGAAAAATTCGAGTGTATTCAATGAAAACAATATTTGAAAGCATCATAATGTTCAAAGTCTTAATCGTAATATATATAGGAATTAGAGGTTAGCTGTAATTACGTACAATTTAAATTCCTTGGGAAAAATTTAATTTATTCGGTATGAATCATTAATCTTGCGATCGCAAGATTCATATGGTCGATCATGCGATCGATACTTTTTCAATTGGCGTTGTATCGCTTATGAATATTTACGAGTCAGATACTACTTTCAGGAAAATGAAATATTCATGCGGCAAGCGAGTGCTAAATTGCGGCAATTAATTCCCATACATAGGATGAATTATGAAAGAATTTAAAAATCAACGAGGACAGATGTCGCGAAGGTAACAAAATTTGTAGCTCAATTTACATTTTTATCCAAAAATTCAAAAAATCAATGACTCAAGGCGATCAACTTTTACAGAATAAATTCCAGACTTTTTTAAAATACGTGCTTAATATTACGATTAATGATTCTACTCAATATTTATTTATAAATGGAAGTTTATTTAAATCGTATTTATTTAAATCGTTTTTAATTCAAGTGTACATTTATGCGAAAATGTAAAAATCAAAATACATTGTTTGATTAAATTTTTCTATATAATATATCAACTTAAAATATTTCCAATGATTTCTAATTCAAAATTTATAAATCATTAAATTATGTAATTAAATTTGAACTGATTTATTTATATGATCCTTAGAAGTGAGATAACAGTAAAAGATCTTTTATAAAGAAGACTATAATAGAACGAAGAAAATAGATGATTACTACTTAGATTGTTATAGAACCGTTGACTTCGATGCTCGCATAAAAACTATATTTAAAGTATGAAAATAAAAAGAATATAGAAAAAAAAGTTATAAGATAAAAAGTGTTGTTATAATAAACATAAAATTATGCTTTGTAATTTATAATAATCTAGTTTATTTAATTGATTTTACTTTGACTGTGAGAGTAAGGTGACTTCAATATTCTATCATAAGCAAAAGAATGATCTATCTCTTCCAGAATCACCTTATCAATCATTCCATCGAGACCTTCAATCCCCCCCTCTTTCAACTTCTCTTCAAAAATCCCTGAAAAATCGCAATGGCCATCCGTATCCCATTCAGAGCAATAACAATCGCAAAACGAAGAATTGGACGATGTTTGAATCGCGAGGGTTGAACGATATACAATTCGCGCGGCTTGTACATCGGCTGGCTGTAATAAACCATTATTTATGGCCGGTCGCTTCGGCCACAACTATAAAAACTTCCGCATAAAGTTGTAGTTTACAGTCTGCTAAATGTACCGCCATGAAACACCGCCACGCCGCCTAACGTTTTATGAGGCGCAGCGGCTATGCAACCCGCGAAACAGCGTGGCCGAGATTAGAAGAAGGATTGCCAACTGCTAGGCGCCGTGTTCCGACTCGTGTGACGCACTCGTGTGATACGACAGGATAGTTTTCGATGATATTTTACGACTCGTCGTGGTGTACCAAAAACGTAGGCGGAAACTCTGATGCGCAATTCATATTTGGTGATCGATTGTTGAAATCAAGTAGATACGGAATAGATCCTTAGATGCAATTTTTTATCACAGAGATTAGAAGAAAATTCGAATCTTTTTTCCAATGTAATAAAAAGCTGTTTATCAGACAAGTATAATATAAAATATGTAAGAATATTTGTATGATAATTTTCTTATTGTTATTGATCGAAATTGCGATATTGTTGATTAACGAGGAATTTTTTAATTGCTTTTGTTCGCAACTATGCACTATAGTTCGAAAGTTATAAAAAAAAAAAAACACTTTCTATTCTTATTACAACTTATTAATATTTGATAGAGATAAATTGAATTTTTTCTAATTAACAACGTTTTCGATATAGTTTTACGATAAAAGTGTCAAGTCAAATGAATTTCTTTTATATTTTCTCCAATTTTAAAACGAGTATAATGTAAGTATAAACAGATGTAACGTAAATATACATCTACGATGATAAATTAATTCGTCTTGATCGAAATTCCTTGATACGCTCGATAAAGGATCTATTATATCTACGTTCCCTCATTAACAAACATACTTCATATCCCTCGCATTTCACCCGCATCGTGGAACATCGAAATGCTTTCAAATCACTAACGCTGCGTCATCGTGAATCGAACATTGCTAATGTGCAGTCGAGAGTGTATAATGCAGGCGATAATTACCGTAGGGGAATAAAGTTTCAAGAATCCCCTAAGGAAACCAACGTTACGTTAAATTAGAGAGTTCAGCGCTTAAAAAAAAAAGGTGGATTTACTTTTAATTACAGCCTCTTTGACTGTAAACTTTTTACTTAAACACTTTTCATCGTCAAGAGAAAACTGAATAATGTTGCACAACCCGAAAGATATTAAGTTAATAATTAATTAAAAAATTATAATTGAAAATTTATTCTTCTTTGAAGTGAGAATAAAAGTATCGAAAAATCTCGAATAATGAAGGCACCCATCTTTTAGCTTTAGAATAAGATATTAACACGATTATTTCCCATTCGTTAAAAAACGATAAATCGAGCAAATACTTTCACATTATTCCTAAAATAACTCAAACTACTTTTCTCTCTGTTAAATGCTAAAGTAGCTAGCGATCAAGTTATTTTTATTAATCTCGATTCACAAATGTGTTAGTCAAATTGTTTTTATCTTCGCACGAATAACTACGAAAATCCTACCGACGATATCAGGAATTTCACGATAAACAACTTCAAATATAGGTAAGAACTCTCAACAATTGCGGAAACTTGTTTTTCACAAAAACAAAATACTTGAAATACACTTCTCTTTACATACATATATATATATAGGGGATGAACAATCGAGTTACCTGCGATGAAACAGATTTTCACCGAATAAGGTCACGCTAGGTCTATTCACGATAATTGAGTTCGAAATCCCTGTTGTCGATTCATCGATAGATAGCCCAATTTACAGGGACAAAAGGTGTACCATTCTAACTTAAAAAAAAAAAAAAAAAAAAAAAAAAAAAAAAAAAACCTCGCTGTTTTCCTATCGGAATCGTTCGAATCCCCGATCGCTCGATGGCTCCATTACGAAATTACTAAATACACCTATTAAACAAGCGAGGATGATCAGGAGAGAGAACCATCAAACCTAGCGACTCGTTTAATAGAATTTCCGTTTTCAAAGAGCGTTAATTAACTCAACGCGCGTCGCGATAATTAAACGCATCGTATCGGCGTGGGAGGAGAAGGGTGGAGATAAAAAAAAAAAAAAAAAAAGCAATAAACGACGACAAATTCGTGTTCACGAATCAATAGAGAGAGAATCTCGACGCTCTCCTCATTTATCGTCGTTAACAGGGGAATATTAAAAATCCATTCGTCGCATCGTCGCCTCTCTGCAACCCTCCCAACCTCTACGAATCCCCCGGCGCGTGTACACGTTCGATTAATCGCGTTTCTGAACATATTGTTATAGCGTTTAATCGGTCTCGATCGTCTCCGTAATCCGTCGTTTCTTCGTTTCAAAGGGAAACGAGCCGGACATACCGTTCTCTCGTTTCAAAACGATTACAGCGAGAGACGCTGTTGGAAATACGCGTGAGCGATGGCTAGCGATGGGATCGAGCGTGACATAGATTCAGGAACAAATTGTCGGAATACTTGATTACGTGTCGTGAAAAGAAAAGTGTAAGCGATGCCAAATGTGAGATAATTGAACTTGAAGAAGTATCAAAGAGTTATACAAGTATTAATATATAATGTTTTTAAATTAGATATATTTTCTAACGAAACCAATCGTATTGCGAAATCAAACATCGTTTCTTCAAGATTAATAAATAAAATTATAGGCGTGCGTAAATAAAATACAACATATGCCTGGCAAGAAGTCTATTTTTTAATATTGTACTCGAAGTGAGATAATTTCCATTAAAACGGATCATTATATTATTACGATACATTTTTACAATTATATACTTCCTCTAACAATCTATACGTTTATTGTTGAATAAAAGTATGACGAATGTAATTATTTCGCCCATCCAAATTTGCAAGTATATACGTGTCGAGCTTGATCCCATCGCTAGCGACGGCACCGACCGTTTTATAGGACGTGCCGTGGGGTAATCCCTATTGCGAAACGATCTCGGCCACGAGGAACGATCTTTTTTATTCCACGGCCGGTTTTACGGCGAGCTACGCTTCCGCGTTTATCTCCGCCCCCTTCTTCGTTTCAGTTCCTTCCTCCCAGGAACCGGAGGTCCCCGCCGCTTCTTTCCAGCTTCCTGCGAGGCGATGGGATTTATAACGGCGTCTTCGAGTTCCTCCTCCCTTTCGGCCTCGCCTCCTCGCTTTTTATCGGCGGCCACCGAGATATCGTCGGCGACAGGATCCAGGCGTAACGATGGAAATTAAACTTCGTATCTTGGCGAGTATCGGCGATAATGAGGGCCGTGGAATTTCGACGATTAACGTTGTTACACGCGTTCGAGAATCGACAACGAATCGTTGAAATGCAGGCTCGCGCGTGACAACGTAATTCGCGAATAACGATGATGAACGGGGACGAGTTTTCGTCTCTAGACAATAAAACTGTACTTTGTTTAATTTAATTTTCTTACTGTAAAAGGACAAAGATTGTAATAAAATTATGACGAATTTAAATAGATAGAAATTTTTGCGTTTCACATTTTGCAAGCAGAATATATACCAATAAGTAGAAAATTAATAGAATGGATCGTTCCTTATAGATCTTTAATTCAAACAATTTTCCTTCTTTTCCTTTATTCTCCAAAAACGGTTTAGAATTTTTTTTCAAGATTTTCGTATCATTCCACGCGGAGTTTTATATCGAGGCGAGGCTATTTTTCCCGGAAGATAGCACGAACGCGCAAGAACGAGGGGTTGGGGAGGCGAGAGCGATGGCAGGGGACAACGGAGAATTCAATCAGGCGAGTCCGATGCTCCTCTCGGCGCTATTACCATCAGCGATCAAGTCCGTATATTTACTACCTGTCAAATTTCACCACCGTGCCCGCAACGTGCTCGTAATTACATCCTGCAAACCGATTGGAAAGTGGTTTTCGTGGCTCGGCGCATGCGCCCTGCATATTTGCCTTGGCCTGTCCGAGGCCTATCCATTTCACAGCCTTCTCGGGATCCCGTCACTCTGCCTATCACTTTGCGCCGAGGCTGTCGGTCGCTCGAAAGCAGAAACGGGATACACCGCGATCAATGCGACCTTCCACCACCGTTTCATAATAGGCCCTATTCATTCACCGATACCGCATAGAGGGAGTCAGTTGTCAATGGCCTTTGCGTATTATATGCCTCGCGTGTTCCTTCTTGCTCGACCCGACATCGCAGCCTAATATACGTCGATAACTTTGGTCTCGACAATGATCATGAGTCGATTTCAATTTTAATATGTTAATAAGTAGGATTCCTATCTTTTTTTTTTTTTTTTAAGTGATTCCTTTAAAGTTTATTGCTTTTAGACCAACTTGTTCTCTCTTTTGGAAATTTTGGAAAATATTGATGGATAATATGAGATCTTGGAAGAAAGAAATAAAGAGGAATGTGGGGTAGGATGACTTTTGTAAAAAAATTGTTATCGGAAAGTTTTATAATGAAAACGAGGAACGTGGAGAATTGGATGATTCTTTCATGTTTCAGAGTCTTGTCAAACGGGAAGAAAAAGAATTAAACATTGCGACTTTTCCATAATATTATAGAATAATACAATCTTTTCTATAACATATATGGATTAGAAAAAAGAGTTTAAGAAAATATTCGAAACATTCATCTAACTAAATAATCAATAATTAACATTCTTTTTTTAATCTAAAAATCAAGAAAAACTTTTCGATCGAACGATTATTCGATTTTGATTCGGAATTTAAGTATAATTTTTTTTTTTTTCTAAATAAATTTGACTTATTTGTTAGAATAGAAAGGAAAATTATTATTATTATTATTATTATTAATGGCGTAGTTAAATTTCCACAAATCATGATAAAGGATTGTTTGATGCAATCGATATACGTATTGATACGAGAAAGTATTTCCGGGCCGTGCACGCCGGTTTAATTAATACGGAATCATTAGCGCCGTATTATTTTGTCAAGAAACTGTTCGTGGCGTGTCCTAATTAATTTCATAATTTATTACCTGTGAAGTGATCAGGTCGCCTGTAGCGGACGACAACGGTAACGATATCCGATTTACGATACTGCATCAACCATTTCCTCCGTTAAGCTTGTTAATGTCGTTTCATAATTCGCTATACTATTTCACCGGAAAAGGAAACGTCCCACTAATTTCTACGTGAACTTCGATTAATCATCTTACGGAAATTTATCAGATCCCTTCCCACTCAAAATTCAATATATACGTTTAACGGTATCGTAACAAATAATAATTCTATTCCATTGTTTTCTTCAAAAATCCGATTTCTTTTGAGATGATTTTTCTTCATCGAATTTTTGATGCCGATTTAGAGAATTAATTATTATCTCGACAGAGATCAAATTTTATTTTTGAAAACAATTAATTTATGTGGTACAAATTATTCATCTTGTATTATCAACAATGAATGTATTCTTCTCTAAGTATATTTCAATTCTTTCGAACTTTCGATTTCTCTGAATGCCAAGTCCATTCCACCAAATATCTTTGGCCGACTATCTGCTGTAACATCTATTCCATGGTCAATCACCAGTGGTCACTAGCTCCAAAGTCAGTTCCTGACGACTATCCAAACTACCATAGACATTTCTGGGAATTTCCTTCCGATTCAAAGTACTTCCATGGACATCGTCTGTCCCGGATCAATGACGGGTGAACATTCTATCGCTTTTTCGATCTTTCCCTCGACAGAGAGAGTGGCTTGCTAGATTACGCCCTACTGTAATGGAATTGGGACTTAGAAAAATTTCCACATTCGAGAAAGAGATTTCTGCAACGACCGAACTCGACCTTCTCTTCGGAAGGGAAGAGGAATCTTGATGACGAAAATGCAAAGAGAGGAAAGAAGGAGGGAAAAAAAGGAATAAAAATAAGAAAGCAACGTAAAAAGTAAGAAAACAAGAGAAGGAAGGAGGAAAATTCCTGAAATAAAAGATAAGACGTTCAAGGGGATAAGATTTTATTCATATAGCTGTATGAATAAAAAAGATAGTGTTAAGGATAATAAAAAATGAATTATGACACGAAAGGAAACGATGAAAAAAAGAGACGAAATGCAACACCGAGAAGAAATGTTTTTATAACATAAAAACATAAAAAGATATTAAAAACCAGCAATAAGAAAAATAAATGGAAGAATAATAAGGATACATAAACACGTTCCAAGACGTTATTAGATATCATCTTCAATATTCCCTCGAATAAAAACAAGATATCCCAAATTTTGAATTTTCAAAGTATAATGTAACAAATTACATAAATTCTTTGTTAAGAAGTTAAAAAAAATACAAAGAGTTAAAAAACATAAGGTATCTTGAAAGAGGAAAAAAAAAAAGATTCCATCGAAAGTTAAAATTATAGATTAGCGAGTCGTTATAAAAATATTAAAAAAAAAATATCGATTTTGTGTACATGGAGAAACTTCGATCATATAAAACAATTAAAGTCTATTAAATCAATCATTTTACTTATCCATATAGATTTGTTTCATTTATCACATATCAGCGTCTTGTAATTTTCTTCACTAATATCTATTTCCGTTGGAAAATATGGTATCCAAGCTAAAACATTATACATACTTACATACATTATATGTATATTTGAAGAGAAGCTAGAGCGTATCCTTAAAAGCTTTATCGCATTACCTCTTATCATTATACTTTTATCTATAAAACAAAATTGAGACATTCATAAGAACCCATAAGAAATCTAAGGATAGTAACCGATCAGATAAAACGTTAAAAGTTAAACTAATAAAATTATTTAACACATGTGATATCTTGTAATATTCATATACACGTAATTTCTTGTACATGTATATAAATAAAAAGATCGTTGAACCCATGTTTCCAAGGCCAGCGTAGATTCTTCAAAGGATAAAAGAGAAAAGATCCCTTTGACGCAATATGGGGTTGCAGAGCGGCGATATTATCGCGTAATACGAATAAGGGTCCTCCTCCCCGTTCTATCTGCTCGTCGAGGACGATCATCAAGGGCGAGACAGAGGAAAGTTGTCACGGTCCACGAGCGAAATACAAATATGTTTGGTGGGGATCGAGGAATGTCGTTAGAGAACTTCCGTCAGGAAACGTATTGCCGGTTAAACAATTGAACGTTTAGTCACCACCCGTTGGAGACGGGTCCCTTTGTGCGCGATACATTTCGAGAGCCGGACAACAATCGGTGCACAAAGTTTGAAAAGTCGTGTTCCGGAAAGAAGCGAAACGAAAGAGAGAGAAAGAAGAAGGGTACAAATAACTCGATGGAATGGTGCGAAGGTGAGACGATAAATTTGCTATGGCGACCGAATATCAAACAAGTTCGGTTAACTTTTTTAATCTGACGGCAATTCGAATGTTCCATCATCGAGATCTGTCCATCGTTCTGCAGGCCACGTTCGATGATATATAATAATAATAATAATCGATAATAACTTTGGGAAAAAACGTGGAGCTAATATTCGGCGAAACGAGATTCAATTAAACGACAATGAAAGATGCAGTTTACCAGGCAACACGTCCTGCTCTCGGAACATTTTCCCATAGAGACACTTGGCCGCGGAACCGTTTGATGCCAGATGCTGCCGCGGATATTGGATAAAAGTTCCGCGGAGAAAATAATTTCACAAGGCCGGCCAGCTCTGCTA
Organism: Apis florea; assembly: GCF_048593485.1. Classification (NCBI taxonomy): domain Eukaryota; kingdom Metazoa; phylum Arthropoda; class Insecta; order Hymenoptera; family Apidae; genus Apis; species Apis florea. The sequence goes on from NW_028256772.1 coordinate 852,040, forward strand.
CTGTCTCGTCCACCCTCTTTTCCTTTTACTTCCTACGCCAGCCTAGGAACGCTTTTTCCCCCTCGGTGTTACGGTGTCGAGAAAGAAACTTACCATCGCGCCCTTGCCTCTCCCTCCCTCTTGGATTTCCTCGACTTGTCGTGTTTCTCTGTAGACAAAACGGGCGACGACGCCACCTGGCACTTAACATATATGGAAAAGTCCCGTTCGCAACGGCGAAACTTCGTCGTCCTTTCTCTCGCTTTCTTGTCCCGCCCGATTAAGAGGCACAAGTATTCAAGCCAAGACCAAGTGTCCTTTCCTTATCGGAATAAAGAGTGTTGCGTGGAATCGACGGAGATTTTCCAGCCAATGGAAAATGCTCGATCGTGAGAGATAATTTTAATTGATTCTTTGTAGTCCAATTTTTTTTTTTTTTTGGAAATTATCAGTTAAATAACAACGAGAAGACGAGATGTAAGAAATTTTTCTATTTCTAAATCATCGAGGAATTTTTTGAATGGAAGTAGATATTTTTATTGTCGCAACCCGCTCGATTCAGATCAATTGAACGTTTGATAGAAAGGTATGGAGATATAACTGTGACAAAACAATTAATGAAAAATATAGAAGACGTACAAATATGCTACTTATCATTTTGACTTGTCTTAGACTTAAAGAGGCAGTAAGTAAGTTATATAATCTCGTATTAAATTAAGTTTTAACAAAAAAATCAAATAACGACTTCCTTTTGTTTATTCTTATCAATAGTCGAAATGCTTCAATTACGAAACGAGACTACGGGGAGGAGTCGATCGACCGCAATTATCAGTAAGCGATATTCCATTGAGCACATTATCCCGAGCGAAACTGGCTGGCATCGAACTTTCACGACAAGTAGGATAGTCTCGAGCATGCGACCGCTGTTTATCGATAAACGCTTAATCGTCTTACTCGAGCGTACAGAAATTTAGGATATCTCTTCGGCGTCGCGGAATAACACGCGAAAATTTCGTGCCGCTTACCGACAAAAGCTAAGACGAGAGAAAGAGAGAATAATGTATAAATTGCGTGGAGCATCCGCGTTAAAAGCTTAATTAATGCTTAACGTTACGCGCTTACCGTGTTACCCACTTCTCTATCGTTCCAGTTACACGTAGAGGAGGAGAGGATGGTTGGCTCCATCCGAATCCAACGTGAACATCGAAGTTACATTTACCCGGCTCCGTGTAAATACGACGTTAGGATCCTACGTTATGACTTTCCAGTTCTGAAAATTAACCGGAGAATCGAGACTGCGAAACTAGTTCTGGGGGCCGTGCTGGCTTCACCGCGAGCGGCTGATGTTGCGGATATTAAGAGCTGATCAAACGGACTTCCGTTCCACGAATGAACACGAAATGTGATTTTATTGTTACCCTCCCAACTTCTTGGCCACCCTCTCCGGCTTAACTTTCGATAAAATGGTGGACGATCAACTTTGGAGTGGGCTCGTATATTTGGAGAATCGTATATTCGTGCAAGAGCATAGATGGCGCGACAGTCGTCTCGATAGAGGAAGGCCAGGTTAATCGAATCTCGCAAACTACGAAGATCCATCCCTATCGTATTTGAAGCTCCGCTTCGTTATTTGCTCGATACAATCATCGTCTTCTCATTGATAAACAGTCGATCTGTCGAAAGAGGAAGAGAGAGAGGAATGGCGGGAGATAGGTTTACATGCCCTTTGTTGAACGTGAAATTATCGAAGCGTAAAATGCAAGGCAAGGATGGTGTAGGTGCGAAAGATCAGGTTGAGCATAGTTCGGCCTTCTTCGATGACGTTTAATTAGTTTCCCCGATATTAAAAGCGAAAGAGAATATCGCGTGGAAATCGATAGGCATCAGTGCTTGCCTTTATCGTTGCCAATTCGCGTCCAAGCTCCGATCGGACGATTCTTCGATGCCCTTCCTTCCATTTCTTGGCTATTTATTTAATTGTTTCTCTTTCTAGTTTGATCGCCATTCTCCTCTCCTCGCTTTTGCGCTCGTCCAATTACCTCATGTTTCCATTCTAGCTAGTCGTTTTCACAGATATTTACTCTTCCGTCTGATCGTTAATTAGCGAAATCGAGGTGCCGCTTTCTGTTTGTACAGAGCACTTCTGTTACTTTCGTTTTCGCATATTAAAAATAAAACTCTCATCGATCTTCTCTATTCGCCTATCCACAAGTCAATCAAAAACAGAATAATTTTCCGTTATATAATTTGCATTTTACATTTTTGCAGAAATTTTAATACTTAACGAGCAAATGGAAAAGTGGGCTTTCCCCGACAGAGCGTCTAACCACAGAATCCGTAACTACCTGGCCGAGCCAATTTTGACCGTCTCCGCTGGTGTCGACACGGATCGGTGTCGCGGATAGTTGGCGTAACAACCGTCCAAATTAGGCCATTGTAACACGGCCCGTCCGGGGAATTAATTAATACGCGAATCATCAAGGATGTCCCCGATTATTGGCCGACGCGGCGGCCCTCCATTATTCGACGCGCGATCACCTCGTGCTCGCGTTGCGGCGTCGTTAACGATGTGGAGCGATTCGATAAATGTTTGCCCGTGCTACAATGCGCCCTGCAGACGTAGCCACGTTTGAAAGGATCCCCTGAAATTGCGGTAAATTACCGGCCACCGACGATTGTCCCGCACGGATTTGTTTGAGGCACGGTTTGATACGTGCTGGGAATCGGTTGATAGATTTCCGAGGCTTATTGTACGATGGCCAGTGGCGCGTCCTGCCGACTCGAGGATGCGAAATTAATGGTAATGCTAGGAAAATTTGTAGGCGTTATCGGTTTGCGGGTCTCGCTTTGCAATGGTAATAAACAGCGCGATTAGTGGATATCGATTAACCATTCCTTTGAATAATTTCTAGATCGATCAGAATCGGTGATAAAATTGTTTCGCTCGGATCGTACGAGGAGGTATTTATGACAGGTTTAAATTTGAAAGCATCCACTTTTTAACGCGTGAAAATTATTCTGTTTCTCATTATCGTGCCAGGTTCGGGCAAAATGTATTGTTAATTTTACATTTCGAGTGGCGATTAGATAACCAGATTGGAAGGTATTAAATATATTTAAGTGTTTACATTGACAGAGATCAACATTGTTTCTTAAATGGAATATGTTCTATTATTCACTTTCATTATTGCAACGTGTATACTTCTAAAAATATTTCGATTAATTAATTTTAGAACAAGATCTATATCTTTTTTTTAATTACAGAAGAATTATTTCTGCCATAATTAACAAACATATAAATTAACGTTAAGCCTAAGATTATTTTTGGAAATCACTGAATAATACTTGTTGTAAATTTTGTTTCTTGTTGTAAGCAATATATGATTATCTCTTTACATGAAATTTATTAATTTTAAATTTTTATTTTCATAATTTTAAAAAATGTGCAAACGCCTTAAAATTTAATTATTTTCGCGATAATACATTATTTTTAATCATACTCGTACGTAACGTATATATCATAAGTCGGTTCCGTGCATATGCAAATTACAAATTCCGATTAAGTGTCAACTGTAACGATAGAACGAATAAAGAGTTACTTTCGGTTCTTCAAAAGCCGCCATCGCGCTTTTCAGGCTTATCGTTAAAAAGACGTTGAAAGGGGATGGAAAATTAATTAAGAAATTATGATGAAAAGGAAGCGTGTGTATAAATCCATATAAGATAAAAGCGTGGAAAGAAAACGAACTGGAAGTTAATCACGTGTGTATACCCACGTATAATTATTAGATAAATTCAGTTGGTTCATTAATCAAAGATAAAAAGGTGGTTACTATGGGCGAACTAATATAAATCCGGCATGGGAAAGAAGTTCGTTTTATCGGCCGTGACAAAGCGATTACCGGCGTTATTTACTCACCGACAGAAATAGCACAAGTAGCAATACATTATCCTTAAATGCGGCGAATTTGTTCCCTCATAGCCCGGAATCTATTTTACCGCGGCGCGATGATTCTCCTGGCAAACGTACAACCCTGATAACGTCCTGTGAAATCATGTTAAATTTCTCGCTTTACAGATTTCCTGTTTCTTCCCTCGCAACGCAATTAATAAACTGTTAATTTTTTTATCGAATAAGCGAATAATGTATGCATATTGCTATATTTTGGATACGTAATTGTACGGTTGAAAATATCCATAGCCTGCATTGCAAGAAAATTCTGATTCTTGTTGAGAACGCTTATAAAGTTATTCGAAAGGACAAAAAATATTGAAATTTTACGATCGTTGATTTTGATCTCGTTTAAATGATATTTGAAATGATATTCATAAAATTTCAATGAAAAGTTAAAAAAATTAAATTTTTGCAACGTAGAATACAAATATATTCTGCGATTAATTAATATATGTATAAAATATTAATGTATCTTCGAAGAATCGATTTTAAAAGTCAAAACAAAAGTTAATATTATAAAAAATAATATTGTTTCTATTGATAAATTAGTAAAAAATACCTTATTAATTAATAAATAATTTTAAATAATATATTTTGCCTTAGATAAAAATGAAATAGATTTTATTTATAGAAAAATTTTCTATTAAGAAACATTAAATTACAAATTTTGTATATATATTGGAAAGTAAACGAAAGATAGATAAAAATATTTATTTCAACAAAAATTTTAAAATTAATATTAAACAGTATCAGTACAAATTATACTTTATACTTCTTTTTATGCATTCCTAATTTTGAGATGTTCGTTGGAAAGTGATTTTCTTTCACAATCGATTTGAAAACTTTATATAAAATCATTATAACTATTTCTGTTTCGTTTCAACTTCGAAATTGTTCTCGATTCGATGTACGTATGACGTTCGAAATAAATCGTTGCCACAATATTTCCTGTGAAAACACACTTATCACGCACGAGTGATGCGTGCGAGGAAAAAAAAAAAAAAATAAAGAAAAAGAAGGAAGAAAGAACGAAGAGAAACAAAAAGTTGGGGAACGAAGGGTAACGTTTGGTCGATTGAGTCACCGGTGTCAGCGTGAAATGTAACGAGATCGGACTTCTAATATCCTGTTCAAGAGAGGTTGGAGAGGGAAAAAAAACGAGTCAATTTCGAAAGTGGCAGCCGTCGCAGAGAAAAATTCGTCCCATTTATGATATTGAAATCATCACGATGGATTCACGGATAATTGTCCTGTCGTCTCGCTATTATTCAATTTCCGTCGACGTTGTAGAAAATCGAATGACATACAGGTAAGCGTGTCGATCTTGCCTCCCGTCACTATTCCGAGAAGAAATTGCCGCCTGTGCAATAACGCAATGAATTTATCGTATCAGATGCGTGTCGTTGTTGAAAAACTTTAAAGATAATATTTTTCTCTTTTATATAACGATTGATTTTAATATATCCCACCATTTTCGATCTCAAACATTTTGTTTTCCTTTTTGAAAATTATTATTATACATGGGAGAATGAAATATGCATTATGTTAAAACGTTTTATCATACAGCGTAGAAATTACGTTAAGACTACTTCCATTAGAACGAAATTACAATTTGTAAATTAATGATAAATTAATGATAAAATATCCATTAAATTTTCATTAAAATTAAAAAGGACAAATATCTCGATTGACTTTCAATTAAAACGAAATGAAATTCAAACTCGTGTGAAAAATTGAAATCATCTTCGAATTGATACACGATTCGTCACGCAGCATATATATACAATAAAAAATACCACAAAGTAGTTAAAAAATATATCTGAAAACAATCTACCTACAAAAACCTATTCGTCCAAAAATCGCACCAATTCTAAACTTCTTGGAACAATCCCAAGCAAATCACCAAGGGTTTCGATAAAGATTAACAAATTTCGTCCATTCCTTCATCTTTTTCCTTTTTTTTTTTTTTTTTCCCTTATCGCCAGACGGCCAGACGGAAACATTCTTCTTCCTTTCAGATCATCGACAGACACGAATGCCGGAGACACGCGATTGTCGATGGCAGATCCTTTTTCTTCCGAGTGCACGATTTTCAGGGAGGGAGTGGATCGGTTTCATCGGATGCAGATTTAATGCCGTGCACGACGGAAAACTGATAGGTACCCATTGAATATCGGGCTTATATCGGTGGACGCCGATACTTTATACGGCGTTATTGAAATATCGTCGCGAGGAGAATTATTGCCACTCGCGTGCCGTATCTACTCCCCCAATCCGCCCCGCTACATCCTTCCCGTTTCGCGTTCCATATCCTCCGTTTCTTTCTCTCCCGCTAATGCCGGGCGTTCTGCGAATTCTTGGCGAAGCATGAATACGTGTAATGGCCGCAAAAAGGGGAGGGCAGTAAATTGTACGTGTCGTTACATTCGAGTTTCCGCTCGAGAGAGGAGGATTTGTTGCTGGCGCCTCGTGCGTGCCTTCTCTCTCTGTCTCTCTCTCTCCCCTCTTTTAATATTTTAACGAGGGCGCATACAAATAAGAGATTCCAGAAATTATATATATATTAAAACGTAGAAATGGACGATTTCGAATGAACTTCACGCATTTTTACTTTTTACATTTTACACTTACTTTTTTATATTCGTTTATTTATGCACACACTTGTGATGCTGTTTCTGTCTCTTTTCCATCTTTTATAGGGATGAAACGAAATTTGGATTGTGTTAATACGCGATAATTATAAAAACGTGTCGCTTTTTTTCCTTTTCGATTGCTCGTCGTGTCAGTGGATGAATCTCAATGGGATTCATTATTTTCAGAAAACTTCGGCTCTCCTGTCGCTGGTTCGGTAGACTGGTTAAATCGGATATCCGATGAAAATCAGCAAACCAATTTACTCGATATGCCTGAACGATCTTTCGGCTGATCAATCTGTTTCGGACACTCGAATTAGCCGTTTGCATGAATTAATTTACAGGCGCGCCAAGTGTTTACCTCCATCGCGTCCGACATTTTTTTAATATTCTTACACGCGAAACGAGAATTAAAATCTCAAAATGTAGAGAGTGTTAAAATATATTCGCGGGATATGTGTTTGAGGAATGAAATTTTTTAAACCAAAACATAGAAGAGTATAGAGTATATAAAAATATTCGTGATCTATTCGTTAATTAATATATCAATTAAAATTAAGAATTTCAACATTGAATATTTCATATAATTTCATCCCTAAGATCTATGATCCGCCAAATTGATCGCAATTTGAAGCCTTTAAGGCAAGAAACTGAAAAAATAAGAAATTTAGCCATAAACGTGTGAGAGATTGGACTTTTAAACGCGCGCCTTTAATTTCCTCCCGATCTGGGTTGAGCGCGTTTTACACGCGGGTGTAGATTAATTAAATCGTCGACGCTGATCCGCGACATTGTCGCCGGGCTGTAATCCAACGACTCACCTCACAGTACCAAGACATGGACGAAATCCGCTTTGGCGGCGAAGGCAGCGATTTAATTAATATGAACGTCGCCGTTGTTGATTCAAAATGGATGCAATGACGCGTTCAGTTATATAAACTCATTGTCGCACGTTTCCAAATCATGGAAGTTTCGAGGAGACTTTCGAAAGGCTTCGCTGAACCAACTCCGTTCTATTATCTCGCGTATTATACTTCGCATATTTTACATCATCATCATCGTCGTCGTCGTCGTCGTCGTCGTCGTCGTCATCAGGTGTGATGATCTATGTTTGAAATTTGCATATTCTGCCGCTTTTATTGAACGGCTCGCTCTTCGATGGAAAATGAATCTCGCCTGATCCAAGCGCGACACGCGTTGACTTAACGTTATTACGTAGCAGCGATGTCATTTAATCGCGAGTGAGCTGCAAGTGGAAAGTGCTTTCTAAATGAAAGATCGTTCGATGAATTTTCGCCGATAAAATTGGAGAAATTGGAGGAGCTCGAGGAAAATTGAACGATCTCGATGTTAACGTGATTTGGAATATTTTTAGAAACGCGTGTCGAAAATAAAATTATTCTAGAATAGCTTTAAAAAAGGAATTGAAGTTAGGAAAAATGTTATTTAATTGGATATATGAAATTAAAACTGTCGGAGACAAATTTTGAAAATTGAGAAAAAAACGAATGATCTTTAAAGAGATTCATTCGTTTTTGTTTTTCTATTTCGATGATATTAAGATTAAAAATTTGTTACGATATATAAATAATTATTCATTCTCAAAATAGGGATATAAAAATATAATTAATACACCATAAGTATTTTTGATCCATAATAGAATATCTCTCTTTTAGATCATAAAACAAATGAAAATACATGAATAATTATTCGTTTCGTTTCTTCTAAAATTGTTTCTTTAATGAAACGAAAAATAAAATAAAATAAAATCTAATAATTTCTTTATAAGAATTTCAAAATAGAATATCATCTTGAAAATTCCCTCTTCGAAACGTTCTTTCTAATTTCAATGTTTACCATCGTGCATTTCAATGCTTTATCGATTTTGGATCTTTAATTAGGAACTCGAAAGTGATATTATTTCATAACATAGGCACGTATTCAGCATTCGAGTTTCCTCGAGAATAGAACAGTCTAGGAACAGTCGCAACTGTTTCTTCATTCGTTTGTTCGCATTTAATAAATCCCATTTCTCTATCTGAATATTTTATCCAAAACAGAAATCGTAATTCGTATAATCTAATAATGAAATCACTGCTTTCGAACGAATTAATATCACCTTACTTCCTCAATGTTTATCAAAAATGTATTTGTATATTAAAATAATTTTATATTCGAATTTTCCTTTTGTTAATTTTCTTTAATCAAATAATCGTGAATCCTTATAATGTATTGAATTATTTATTGAACAATTTATTGATATTTCTTTGTTAAAGTTTCAAAAGAACATGGATCTAATAAGAGTGAGGATGAATGTTTTGATGAAAAAAATAAAAAATATTAAAAAGAGATCGATGATACATTGATCTGATTTTGCGATACGTTCGTATCCATTCCTCTCGTTGGGTCTACAGCTAGTTAGAGGTCTGTACCAGTCTGATTGCAGACAAGCACGTTGCATTCTAATGAGCAATACCTTCTTACACTGGCATACACACACACACACACACACACACACACACACAAAGCATAGATCTCCGTTGCTCACGTCTATTTTTCATTTCCTGTTTTATCTTGTTTCGCCTTTCGTTCCCAAGCTAATTGTTTTATTGGAAAAAATCGAGACGATTGCCTTCTTTGCAAAGAAAGAACTGTCTGGGAATAATGGGAGTCAAGTCTGCAGGAAAATAAAGTGAGGAAGCAGAAACAGACGAAGAGAATATAGTAATTAAAAGAAAAGAGACGAATGGCGATTTTTATTTAACTTGTATAGAATTGAATTACTTTTTTCTGACATATTTCTTCTTCATTTGATATGAATGTAAATTAGAATGTAAACTAAAATTAAATTAATCCAAATCAATCCAATCATCTATCACATAGATATTAAGAAATATCAATTGAATATAAATCTAAGAAGACAAATTTCTCAAAATTTCAATTCTATCATATTCATTTTGGATTTATTTCATTATCTTTTTTTTTATTAATCATTTAAGCTCTCGATGAAGATTTAATGTTATCACACGAAGAATAAAAAAAAACTGTAAAATTTTCTTTTCGCAAATTAAAAGAATATACGATGTCAAACATCGAATTATTCATCCGAGCAGTAATAACAAAAGGGAGAATATCGAGATGGCCTATAGTAATTTGAACACCGTTTTCAAATAAGAGGTCACCAGAAACCGGGACAAAATGGTTTCCTCCACCCGTATATATGACGTATGGTGGTTAATGGAAGCTCATAGGGTAGGCGGGAGTGGAAAAACGAGGGAAAAGGTAAAGAGAGAAACAAGAAGGCGAGTAAAACGGAGATGGATGGTGGTATGGTAGAGGGACGAAAGAGAAGACTCGATTACACGTCACTGGCAGCCCAGAGCCTATTTGGTCGCAATCGGTTTTTCATTACCGAAAGCTTCATCGGCTTTATACCGAATTGTACATTCGGCGAGCCCTCGTGAAACTCATCAAGATCGTACGTCCTTTTGGAACAGCGTTTTGCGACTTTCTGGCTGATAGTGAACGAGTAGCTATTGTTTAACTCTGATAGAACTTGAATTCGAGACGCATCGAAATTCTCAGTACAATTGGCTAACTCGATGGCTATTCAAAAGAAAAAAGTATAGATGTAATAGTACAGAAGATAATAAAGTTTATATTTTTTCTTTCTTTTTTTTCTTTTTTTCCTTTCGCGTGAAATTATATATCTTAATAAAAAAAGAAAATAAAAAATTTAATATAATTGAAAAAGAAATAAATAAGCAGAAATAAAATAGCTTCAATCTATCTTCGACTCATTTCATCAAATGTAAATTATTTATAAACTTAAAAAGCCTCAATAGACATTTTTATATAGCAATTTTTGTTTGTTTGGTCTATAGAATTGATCTTTTAAAAATGTTAGCATATTAATATATATTTATGCTGCTTTTTGTATAAATAAAAAAACAAAATTGTAAAAAAAATAGAAATTCATGTTAATAAATCAAAAACTCATATTTTTTAATTATTGATAAATTAATTTCATTAAAAAAAAATATTTTTTGTATATAAAATATGAATGCTGCCATCTATACAATATAATATGAATTATTTTGAGTTAACTATTTGAAAATTAGTACAGATGGCATTGATGCTAGTAAATGATTGTAAGTATATTACAGCGTAGAAATAATCAGCTGATTGGTTATCTTTTTTGATTGATATACATAAAAATAAATTGATCGTGCAACAAGCTATTATAGCTTCTATAATATAAATGTTTAATATTTTATTAAAAAAGAAATTATTAACTTTAGTGTTTTTATAACATAATATGTTGTAAGTTAAACATCTTCAAAAAATTGTTTTAAGAATTATAAAAACAATTTAATGCAATTGGATAAAACAGACAAAACTTTGTGTAAGACGACATCGAAACATGTCGTCCTCACCAGAAAATATTGCTATAAAGCAACCTATTAGACGCTTAGAAATTCAAATTAATAATTTCAATGTGGCAATACCACATCATGTTGATTTGTTGAAACGACATAAAACTAACATTCAAAAAGTAAGTAGTAAATCAAATCATTAGTTAAATAATAAATGTTTGCATAATGTTTTGTTATAATATAGTATCAAGCACAACATGATTGGGAAAAAATGCGTAGAGAACACATAAATGTAGCAAGAATTATAAAACAACTCAAAGAACTTTTATATCAAATGGATACTTTAAGAGCTCATGTTCTTGATTCTGATATTAATCAATTTGATAAACTGACTGCTAATGCACGTGCGAGTATTTTAAATGCAATAAAAGAATATATGGGTAAAATAAAATTATATTTCGTATTAAAAAAGATTACTTACATTACTTGAAGTTGTTATATGAAGTTTATTTATATTTGCTTGTAGAATTAGAGTTAAATTTGCCCATGTCACCAGAATCATCCATAAATGAAGATCAAGCCAATAGTCATCCACTTGACAATACATATATCCAGCTTCAAAAAGAACAACAGGACTTGCAACATCAGGAGGCATGTCTGCATGCTTGGAATACCTTGCAAGGAGATATACATCAATTACATCAATTATTTGTTGATTTTAACAAAATTGTTGATGTAAATTATCTTATTTATTGATATTTATTATTTTTTGCTCATACATATAATTTTCTTTTTTTATAATTAGGATCAAAAGGAATTAGTGAATTCAGCAGAAGATGATATAGTGGAAGCAAATGTAAATGTCAAAGAAGGAGAAAAATTTCTTGAAAAAGCTGCTAGATACAAAGTTGCTATGTATCCATTAGCAGGAGCGGTAATAGGATCTTGTATTGGTGGACCAATTGGTTTATTAGCTGGATTAAAAGTTGGTGGACTAACTGCCATAGGTTGTGGTATTTTAGGTAAATTAGTGCATATTAGTGCACTATTACTATAATATGAATTCATAATATTTACAATATTTCTTACAAATACAGGATTTACTGGAGCATCTATATTAAAGAAAAAAGAAATAGAAATGCAGAAATCAAAATCTGTTGTAACACACGAATTGACTGAACAAAAACCTATACAAAGATCAACATCTCTTCCTGAAAATTTAAAGGAAACTAAGAAAGAATTATGACCCATGCCAAAATGTGATATTATTGAGAATAAGAAAAAGAATGCCTGCAGTGTTGTTTAATGCTAAGGTACTGATATTAAGAATATATATAAATGTGATGTTTATATACAAATTTTAATGACTAAAAGTTGTCATTTTCTGTAATTTTAAATAAGAAAATAATTTTATATAAACATAAGTCATGTAGAGATTCATTAAGAAATTGTAGCAGAAATATGAAATACAAAGAAAGCAATAATATAAATAATTAATAAGATCAATAATACTTATCTTCAATTTCTTTATGTAAATTAAAATAAAACAAAGTGAAAATTTGTAAAGTAATAATTTCTATTTTTGTTGTTAATATTATATTATCACGAATAATAGATGTTTTTTAAGATAGAGAATTAATTATTTTTTATAAAAAATAAATATAAATATTATTAATCTTATATTATAGTGTGAGTATCAATCATGCATCTACTATAATTTCTTTTGTATTTCATATTTTTGTTATATAATTATATTTTCTTTCTTAAATGTTTTTTTAATAATAAAATTTCAAATAACCTATGTATTTATAACATTTTTTTCTTATTTAAAACTATAGAATATAGTGACAACGTTTAACGTTAAAATTTTAAACATCCTATATATGTATATCTTAAACTTTTATGTTTGAAATATTAAGGAATGTTTTTTTCTATATATATATATATATATATATATATATATATATATATTTATATAAAATATTTAAAAATTATCAAGAATTACGGATAAATATTTCTATTAAAAGGTTTGTGATTTTTTTAAGATAACAGGTGACAAAACTTATTAAATTATACGTTTTTATTATGTGAAAGAATATTATGAAATTTTCTGCTGGGATCAAATTTTATTATTAAAATATAAGAAGGTCCTTGTAAAAAATTTCTTTATATTATAAAAAATAAGTCTTTTTATACACTTCTATGACACATCTACAATTAAAAGCATGACAATTAAAAGTATGACAAGCAAATATCTTAATATTGATACTATTTAAATGAATAAGATTACATTATTGCAAATATATCAACTATGCACATGGCGATAATTAAATTTTTTCAGAAATATGTACTTACAATGACATAAAAATACTCTGTAGTTTATGGTCCGGCAGAATCGATGAAATATAGCACTTTTATTGCTATTAGACACGTCTTTCATATGCTTCTTACATATTTTGTATTTATAAAATATGTTAAAAGTATCAATTGTACACAAAAACTGAAAGCCTATTGTTGTTTGTAAAGAATGTTTGAAAACAAATAAAATATTTATATCACGAATATATAACGAATACCTTAACCGAGTTTAAACGATAAAAATTTTACTTCATCAATAACGGAATACGTTTCGATTTACCGCGCATCGATTTATGATTTGAACTACTACCCGAGTATCGATTAATACATTCGATATAACATGATGCACAATTTCACACATATGTACCAGTGATTAAACTTTATACGTAATTTTTGAAGTAAACACACTATGAAATAAGCAATTATGCATTATTTATATTTTTATATGGCATTTTGAAAACAAGGTATGGAACAAAATAGATAAAAAATTAAAGATTTTATCTTCGCTACAAAAGGCACCCAATACAGTATATTTAGCAAGTAATAAAATACATCAGTGTTAGACACAGTACAATACTGAAATAATCATGTTATTAATGTAAATATATAATATATATATATACATTTCGTTATAATGATGCGAATAAATCTATAGATTAAAACAATCTATTTAAAAAAATATTAATAAATATCTACGAGCGTGTACACACAATTAAGTGACTATTTGTGTATCTTAAGGTACCGTGTTATTCCTTACTATCATTATTAAATTCGACATCCCTAATTTAAAAGCAACAACAAACAAAAACTATAGAAAATAGAATATTTACTTTTGTTTCGTTTAGTCTCACTTTCGAAGAGCGGGATGCTCAGCCGGATGCACCGATTTCGTATGGCATGCTCGCAATTTTCTATTCGATTTCGATCCATCGAATGATAGTTTCGATTCTCGAAAAATGTGATCGCGATATATAATACAATTAAAATACGATTTGTAAATAAAAGAAAACGATACAGGGATGCATCAGACTGTGCCAGGATATTTTTTTTTTTTTTTTTTTTTTTTTCATTAACTAACTATAATCTACAACTACATTTTCTAATATACCTTAAATTCTTCGATCGACCCCAAAATACGAACTAAACGGAATTTGGTCATTATCCATAAGATATCATTCAAATACCTTGGCAGACCTTGGCAATAACAATGGCTTGATCTCGACTGACTTGTTTAAGCAGTAACAATACAGAATTATATAACGGGATAATTACTGATTGCTACATGCGCTGTGATTTTACTTTCTTCGGTCGCTAGAGCTCACTAAGCGCATGACTATGATCAAAACCGATACAGGCGATTGTGTATTCTTGATTGAATTTTTTGAATTTGGAACAAGACGCAAAGCTTTTTATCGCATATGTAATTGAATTACGATATTGCGTACGAAAATTGCGATATATATTACGATGATATATGTCAATTTTATGCCAAAAAATATCAGTCAACGAACCATAATCGAACCTGCACAGTTAAAATTATAAATTTCTTGGATAGAAAGAAACTAACGTGAAAAACATATTTTGTGTGGACGCAACTTAATAGTTAAGCTTAAGCTAAACTTTTTAAAACGACCACACAATAATAATCATAAAAGAAATATTACTTAAATGTAGCTTGCTTCTCTTTTTTTCTAAATAGAGAAAAAGAAAAAGAGATAATAAGAAAGAGAAAGAGAAAGAAAAAGACAGAGGATAGAATTTGGCTTTTGTGTACAGGCCAGAGTTAGGTTTACATCTACAGGTGATAAAAGGTTTTACAAATGACTGACATAAAAAGAATATAATATTATATATATTTAATATATAATCTGGAAATAATATATATTTAGACTATCGGTTATATTACTTGTGGCTATATCGTATAAACCTTTAATATTACATTATATTACAAAGTGGTATGTATGTGTGCGCATTGTTTTGACATTCCTGAAAGGATGTGTTCTGTCGGACGCGCATTTTGTTGAAAACGCATTCGACAAGAAGACGAACAATGATTTTGATATTAATGGAATTCCTGAAGAGAATGATATGATATGAAATAACAATCGATCTTCAGGTTATATTAAAAAAAAAAAAAAAAAAAAATCTTTGTATACTCGACTATGACGTAATTTAACGATTACGTCTTCAATTCGTAGTAGTAAGCGCGAACACAATGTGGACATGGAATATCAATATTTATTCACTAAACATATAAATAAAGTATAAAAGTACCATACATAAATTGGTCGGTAATTCGAGATAATATTCTCAATCACTGATTAATCAGGAATGCCAATGTTTATGAGAATAATGGCAACCAGTGCATACTGTTTGCGATACTGCAGCACATTGTGAAACATGCAGCTATACACATATAGATTCTGTCGGAACACATTTGTATCTATGATCTTTCTCTTGAGCACGTTGGTGGATTTGAGGAGATAGTATAAGAAAATACACGTCGCCGTTACTTCTGAAAAATCAATGGTTTATAAAATTCAGACGTGATAACTATATATCCGATCGTTTATAGATCAATGAAATTCGAAGCGTATCAAAAGATAAATTCACTTGAAAGTTGAGCTTTCTGTCTGGGACATAAAGGTATACCGTGAATGTGTGTGAGCATATATATATATATATATATATATGCATGTGTGTTCCTCTTTACAAACTTTGTAACACGGAGGATCCGTTTTAAATCTTTTGCAAGAGGCGCTTGTTACGGAACTCACGTGATAAGCGTAATACAGTAATTTAATTGGACTGTGTGTTCACACCATTTTACACATCACTCATAGCTCATGGTCATTCATCGAACTATGATTGCCCAAGAAAAATACGCGCTCTAATACTCTCTATTCAGTTATACGTAGACGTTGCCACTTTCCATTGGAAAACTGTATGCAATTCGGGTGAATCACACTGCATTCACTATAAAACAACTTGCAAGTGAATCGACAACACGTATATATTATATATATATGTACTCTTCTATATCAGAGTCACGCCATCTTTTTCAGAGGGTGTAACACTTATAAATTAATAGACATGTCTTGATCATATGGTGTAAGATTCGTGTCGGACGAAGAAGCCGAGGTAACTGTTGCTGTCGCGGTTGCGCTGGTCGGTGATTGAAGAGGTGTCGATGTCGTTGGCAAATGGTAGGTGGGACTTTCCAGAGTAGAGTTCCAATGACTTCTTTCAGTTCCATCGCCACCATCATCCGAGACGATCGAAATATCAGCTATTATGCCACTCTCTGTAATTACATCAATATATCACTTGTAAAGATACAAATATTACTTATAATCGTCCGATTAAAAAAAAAAAAAAAGAAAGAAAGAACAATATATACATACCAACACTACATTGGCTATTGAGCGTAGTACTGCGATGATGAGGTCGAGGACTTGTATCCAAACCAAGATTCAGTGTCGTTGGAGGGCCGCTACTTCCGCCGCTACTCGATGATGAACTCACGGAAATAACACTGTGCGGCCTTCTGCTGCAGCGTCCCGAATCCTCTGACATTGATACTGCTATCGAGTTTCTAAATCTAGGTGCTATTTAATAGCAAAGAATTGAATTAATCGTTTTGCAAACTTATCAAACTTGACTCATATAAAATCACTTAATATAAAGCTTGTTTAAAATACTTGTAATAGATTGCAAACTTACTTTTCGAGAGTTGAGCTACACTAATAGAACGATCATTAATTTGATCCGCGCTAGGCCTAATGTCCAAACAAGGTTTATTTCCGATGCCCATGCTCGACATTTCCGCCAGGCGCACTTCTACCATCATAAAAAAACGTGTTCTCGTTAAATTGAGCCGCACAGGAAACTATATTTCAAAATGCAGTCGTACCTCTGTTTCGCAGCGCCTGTTTCCATAAAAGGTTGCTCAGTTCCTCCGTCCAGGCTTTCTTAATCTCTTCGCTTGCACACTGCAATGTGTACGTATCGCCTGGTTTCCTCTTGCGGAACCAAATCTCAAACTTTGTAGGTGAGTCCGCGATCACGGCTGTTAACCCGATATCCGTTGTTTTGATGCTATGCTTATAGATGTAGATATCGAGGTTCTGAAACGATCGATCAATTAGCATGCGATACATATCTATAAAATAAATATATGTAACTACTGTATCAAATTAAAAGATTGTCTCACCTTCCTGTCGGGGAATCTTCTCGCTTTGCTAAATAGGATAAGGTCTTCAAACAAGAAAACTTGTCGTAGGCACTTTTTGCCTTTACCCTGCCATACCAAGAACTCGTTTTGACGAAGTAGTCTTCCTTGTTCCTTCACGTTCACCTACAAATTACGTAAACATTATACCGTCTATAGTATCGCGGGCCTCCGACAAAGAACGCGTTACATACACTCCTCCATTTGCCATTGTTGAAACGATTGTCTCTTGTCTACTACATCGTTATTAGTTAGTTACATTACCGTGCGACTACGTATTACATTTTATTATGAAATACATCATGGACGTACATCGCAATCTCGCAGTGAATCCATCGCCAACAGGTCGTTTCCGTGACGTAACTGGAATCGTACCATCTGTTCGGCTGCCCTCAGTTCTGCTTCTCCCTCGACTATTGGCTTCATACCGTCGTCCTTCTCGTCCTTGTCGTCTTTGCCGGACATTTGTTCCGAGAGATCAGTGCCCGCTTTGACCAGCTGTTGCAATAACAGTGCGTACTTTCCCATTCGTTGAACTGGCTTCAATAGATAACTAGCTAGGTCCATCTTGTCACCAAGCTCGAGCTGCTTTTGCTTAAAGAACGCAGTGCCGTACTCGGCCATCAGGGAATCCGAATTTGGTTTGTTCTTGTTGTACAACGCGTAAAGATAGAATTTCTTCTCCTGCAACGTAAATAAGTAATGATTAATGTTATTAAAAAAAATTTTTTACTCAAACATCGAGTATTAAGATTTCACTTGACAAATTATAAAATTTATAGATATGTTTATTTCAACTTTTTCTTTTTCATTTATTATGTTTGGAAAAATATATAAATTTCACATAAATTTGGACCAATTTCGAGCAATGATCTATTATTTGTTAATACTTCTAAAATCAATGTACACAGGTAAAGAAGAAAGAAAAAAGAAACTCACGTGTCTAAGGAAGCATTGCCCCACATTCATTGGCGACTGCTCACATTGTTCCAATTCCCGTAAGAAATGCTGACCATGGAACTCGTATATCTTCTCGACGTTGCCGAAGATCACGTTGCGCTGTCCCCTGAGCGCCTGAGGAATGTCCTCTCTCACCAGCTCCGGAATATAATTCTTCGGTGACAAAAACAAGTGGTCGTCGTTAATGGTAAGATTAAATGCAACTCGAACTACGTTATACGTAGGTGAAACAGTTACCTCTATTATGTATTCGAGGGACTTCACGTAGTCTCGTTCGGTCTGTATCATTTCTCTCATTATGAGCAGTATTGTTCTGCAAGGTGAAATTCCTCGTTAACCACGGTGCCGTGCACGTAACAATTCCGCATAATCGCACGATAGAATTATTAGATAGATAAGCATTGTTAGCATGGCTAAACTGGGGAGAACACGGAAGAAGAATCATACGAAAACGTAACGTAGCGAAATCCGTCGTCTCTCCACATATATTGATGCAAAACACTTGTATATATTCCCGGTGAAAAGTTTTCAACAAGAATGTTAATCAGACTGGCAACTATGCTCATCCATTAATTGTACATTATACATGCATTTTATATATATATATAAACTTGTTACGAACGATAAAATGTAATTAAATAGAAATAAACTGGAAAATAATATTAGTTTAAACCAACATAATTATATTTCCAATAAATCATTATTACGTACTTTTTCGCCTTCATTCCAGGAGCGATGCTGGCAGCTCTGTGAAGGTGTGAGTTCACCGGTGGCTTTACCAGCCGTCTAGGAGCAGGACTTCGGGGTGGCGTTCGTGGTGGAGAGCAATCGAGCAGCTGTTCGGCGCTCTCTCGAAGCTCTGCAATGTTGTCCAGTACAGGCCGACCGCCGCTTCCTGTCGATCCTACGCTCTCCATGGGACAAGCGTACGATGCATTACTGTCGCTGTCATCCCACGAAGTTCCTGGAATAATTGTTCCAGAGAATAGTTTGCGCGGAACTGAATCTTGAAAATATTTTTCAGTCTTTTCGCTCTTTATCTTGAAATAATTTTTCATATCTTATTTTGAACGTTAACGCGCACGACGAGGTTGCATAAATTACACATGAGCATATTCGTATTAATAAACAAGTGTTTATCGGTTTTACAATAATTTACATAAATTATTCTTCTTGTATGTAGAATATAAAATATAAAATATGATAAAAACGACGAGATTTACGTACTCTTGGTCAAACTGTCTTCCCAGGAGGTGGCAGACTCCGAGGAGGATCTTCTTCTGGCGGGACTGCCAGGTGCGGAGGTGGTCCTCGCCATCTCGAGCGCTTCCGCACACTTGTTCCTGGCGATGCGGCATTGTTCCAGAAGGATTTCGTTACCGAGCTTCTCGGCGAGTGCCATCATTTCGGTGAAATGCTCGGGCGGCAAGGGTGGCCTGGCCATGAGGAACTGCTGGGCCCCTCGTTCGCCGGCAAGGCGTGCCTCCTGGGCCCACTCGTACGCCCGGTCTTGAAGCAGGCAACATCTCGACGTGTCTTCGAGGTACTCGCGCCTGTCCTCCAGCCGGGAACCGAATCCTCGAAGGTGATGCTTCAAGGATCTTGCGAGTTCGCGAAGTCCGCTCGCACTCGCCGCCTCGGCAAGGTCGCTTCCTTTGTCAAGATGTCTCTGGAACGAACAATTATTGCCTTTTTATTGTTTTTCATTATCGTTATAATTATTTAAAAAAATTATTACTAAGCTAAGTTCAATGTATACAAATGGACACGATTATTTATCATTTATTTAAAATACTTGTTTCAAAATTAGTTATATTTGTACAAATTCTCAATTATCAGAGATGATTTAACGTTGATTTCAAAACATTTTTAATCGAGGTTATCCGAAAAGGTTTATCGTAATGTAATAAATAATAAGTAGTCCCTTTTTATTTCATAATGACCGAAGATATCGAAGTTGTGCTATAATAAAAGATGCACGCTGTATCACCGTATACGGAAGATTGATTACTACAGAACAAACAGACGAGCATGTGATCCACGTTATTCATGGATTTATTGTTTCTTCTCGGTTCCCCCAGAACAATGTTTGTTCAGATTTGCCATGAATACAATATTGTGTGTAAACACACGAAAAAGTATTTCATCGGTCTGGGCGTAACAAAAGAGAACAATAAAGACCCCGCTTCTTCCTTCGGTGGAAACGATATCCTGTTCTGGGCGAATCGAACTGGAACTCCCGCGGTGCACTAGGGAACCGTGTCTAATGGCGAGACCATAAATCGACATATGGGGAAAGGAATCGCGGTGATGAGCGAGGGAGGATTGTTCGTCCTCCTCATTGTCTGTTTGTGCATGGAGACTGTTTACACAAAATCTACAGGGTGTTATCTATGAATGTCTACCATTGGTGCACATTTTTTATTTGAAATTTATCGATCGCAAAAGTACACCTTAATGAGTTTAACTCAATAAATTATATATAACAATAATTCATTTTATACGTGAAACGTTACGAATATATAAAGTATAATGGATTACTATTTAGAATACTCGAAGAGATGAAATCAATCCTTAAAATTTATCAAATTTCAGAATTTAATACTCTGTTATCGCATTGTCAAAATCTCAGATAGAATTCATATTCATAAGATTAAAAAAAAAAAATTATAAACATTTGATTGAAAAAATTTCTACGTATAATTTATTCTACATATAAACATTTATCAAAATCAAAATTTTTTAGGATTAAATGAATTTAATTGTAAGATAATATATGAAGAGTTTGATTAATTTTATGAATTGTTCTAATGCAACGCGATAATTATTATTTAAAAAATCATCAATTTTTAATCTCGATATATATAACTCAATGATGTTTTTTTTCCCAATAACTTTCGATTCGAGCGATGGGTTTTCAATATATTTTGTTATTATCGATACGCTTTTTCCCAGGTAGTACGTAGCAACGATCATGAAAGCATGAAATCCCATTGGACATGGATCAGTAACATCCTGATGATCCACAAGAACGATCTCGATGGAGTAGCCGTGACGAAAGCGTACATTAGAGCGTGTGATCCGTTCATAAATTAGACGCATGCAAGTGTGCGCCTGTAGTACAAATTTACGCCTTCGATCATGTCTATCTAATACTCTCCTTTAAATCCATTGAACCATAACTCGAATGGACGTTCATCCATGGCAGCTATTTGGATTAGCCGACGAAATTCAATCACGAGCCTTGCAGGGCGATTTCCAAAAAGAAAGGTTTCGAAGGGATAGCAGAAGGGATAGAGGATATTTAGAAAATTGGATTCGCCAGAAATACGCTTGATCAAAGTTTCTACGTTTCGTGCTTCACGGTCGATCGAAAGCGTCATTGGATCTCGAAGCTAGGGTAGAAAAATACCTCGCCTTTCTCTGTTTGCCCTTACTAGTCGGACACGTGGCTCCCTTAGAGTCTCTTAGGGCCATCGCAAATGCTTCTCTTTGCTTTTGGAACGAAGAATTGCGACACGTGCAGCGGTGCACGTTAACGATGGGTGTCGAGGATATCGTTGAAGTTTGATCCATAACTAACGAGCATTGCTAACTAACGCCGCCATAGAAATTAATCGTTTTCAACGGTATCGATATCGCTGAAATTTTATCAAGTGTAGAGCAGAGCTGGAAAAGTGTTACGTGGTCGGTAAAAGTAAGATCGCGTGTCAGATTTCTCGTAAAATTTGAAAAAATTTTTACGTCGAGTAGATTGCGATTATTATGTTCGCCAAGTAATCGAAATTATAAATCGATTATGTAACGTGTTAGTGGATATTTGACGATATCACAAAATATTGCATCGTTAAAAAATTAAATTTGAATTTCCCCTCGAGTTTCTTCGTGCCATATTATTTTCTACGTATAATATAATATTATAGAATTAAGTAAAATATATTGTTATAAACTATTGTAGAAAATTCTCATTACAAACCGTATCGTAATCAGCATGTCAATCTTTCGCACGGTAATTTCATGTTTACATATTCAGATCTAATTTATTCATACTTTCAAGTACGCTTTTCCGCTTCCCTCCACTTCGTGTAAAAATTTTTCTACAATTAAATTAACATAAAAACACATATTGAAATAATTTTCCCTCGAACATAACATTATTTTATCAAACCGATCAGTTTTAAAGAAACCCTTTAAACGCCAGTGTCTCGATACATCGAGACGCCAGTAATGAAAATGAATGGCTCCAATGCCATTGGCACGTAACTGGAATGCTTGACGAAGTTTCAATCAGGATATTGAACTTTTGTACACCATGTCGCTCGAATGGCTCTGCATTTCACGATGCGTGAAATATTGCCAAGGGAAACTGGCAAGGCGTTCTCTTCATCCTCACGCGTTTAATCAACGAAATCATCCCTATGCGGTTCTCCCTCGTGATCTTTTCGAACGGAAATCTCGAAATTCGAGTGGAAATTCGCCCGCATCCTTGTGACATCGAATGGCCCGCATTCGAAAGCGTGCGAGGGAAAAAAGGCAGCTATCGGCGTCCCCGTTATAGAAATCATTTCGCCTTACTTCGACGCAAGAAATTACCGCGAAAGTATGCGCGCGCACACCATATTTTTGCTATATTTCCATATTTATAAGCCACGGCTCGTACGTTCGCGGCTGTGTTTAATTAATTTACCGGAGACACGATAACCTGTTGGTCGAATTCTTTCATTGACTTTCATAACGCGAAAGCTTTTTGTAACGAGTCGTTTGATAATGTAGGTGTTTTTTTTTTTTTTTTTTCTTCTAATTCTGATTATTTCAGAAAGAATAATTTTGTCGGTCAAAAATGCATCGAATTAAAAATTTATTCCTTAGTATCTGGGTCGGTTGTTTGAATATGAACGAAATAACTTGATTTTTATTACAGTATATATAACGTAGTAAATATATTGTTAGTTTAATATTTAATTTAGTAGATTAATATTGTTATAACGTTCATTTTCGTTTCTCGAGAATAAAAGTATAACGCAATTGAATCGATTAGCTATAAAAAAATTAATTATTACCTGTTCTAAATTCTAAATTCTTGCTTCTATAATTATACGAAAAAAGAAATTGGAAAAATTATATTTTTATAATTCAAAATTTATAAGCGAGATAATAAATAGAATAAAACGACATAATATTTAAACATTTTTCCATAGGAACTGTTTATTTTTTTTTTTTTTTGGTAAATATTCTTGATTCGTTTTACAAGTCATAATTGAAAAGCAATTCGAAATTACCTCGAGCATACACGATTTCACAACTCGTGACACTCTCTCGTTTCTCGATCTTTTTTCCCACAGTAAGAATCGAATATTACAATCATTCACGGTTCGCATTTGTCGGAAAATCAACGGTTAAACAAACACACGCATCGATTATGTAATCCGCCTATCGTTTGGACGCATATTTCGAACGTTTCGCGACCTGCAATTACGATTCATCGATCGTCATCAGTGGATCGTGACGTGACAAGTATCCAAGCGTTGGTGTTGCGTAACGAGCAGTGGACGCAACAGGAAAATCTCGGTGAGCACCGACCAGGTCGCGACCAGGACTGCTTATTATGGCGGAATGTAGAAAGGCGCCTCGTCGTGCATAATTGTTGGAGCGTGAAAGCAGATTAGCTAAAAACGTGACCACCAGTCGCCCCGCGCGGAGGCTGCGGTTTGAAACGGTGAACCATTAATCGGCACATATAGTCAATTAACACGATATATCGTCAATTAACGCGAAGTCTACGAGACGATTCCCAACAAATGTGCAAAAATGATCGTGGATATACTTTCTAATTGGATCTGTTGGTTTTGCATGTGATAATTTTCTTGCGATCTGTAAGACTTAATTTATCATTGTTCATTGAATATTGTTGTTTTGTTGAATTATTGTTCCCAATACTCTTTTTTCAAGGATATAAAATTTTAAATTCAATTTCTTAATATTACAATGGACAAGTTACTGGTTTCAAGCTTCGACTTTGAAGAATTAACAAAATATATTTCTGTTATGTTTGTGAAAAAAATGTGATAATTCGAAAAATTAATGATCATATGGCGCTAGTGTCGCGTCATCGATTGCCGGTGTTAAGGGACGAATTTATAGAAATTAGAAAAGAGTTATCTATTTTTAATTCTTTAGTTACATTTATGTCAAATTCGAAAGTATCAAAAAGAATTCGAAATGTAATATATTTTTTTTGTACGATGCAAACTAATGATAAAATAATTTTTAAATACACAATGTATATATTTGGATAAATATTTGGATCGTTGCAATAATCAAATTGATTAATATTGAATATAATCTTATTATTATTATTATTAATCTAAATAAAAATAATATAATTCCACAAACTAATATTTTTAAAATAATTTAAAATAAATAAATTTATATCATTGATATCACAAATCAATATTTTAACTTGAACTATTTAAATAAATAAAATATAATTTTAAAAACATTATATTCAAAGGAATTCAATGTATCATTAAAATGAAATATTCAACCAATAATCCATTATTAATTTTAAATTCAATATAAGTTTTTCCATGATTAATAAATATAAATAAATAAATAGAATAAATAAATCTAAATAAACAATATATAATTAAAATAACAACTATACATTTAAATCAAGAAATTAATCCAATTATTAATAAAACTTCCCTTACTAAATTTAATGAAACTGGTGATCCTATATTTGATGATCCATAATATAAATCATAATAAAGCAACAGAAGGTATAAAATTAATTATTCCTCTATTAATAAATATCAACCGTCTATTAGTTTGCTTATAAATTAAATTTACTAAAATAAAATTTACTATAATCAGCATTCCCATTTTAATAATAATCGTCTTTCTATAAAATGTAAGAAAATTTTTGCGACTGATTGAAAATGGCACATTCCTCGTGTGAAATTGAATTTGATTAAAATAGATTTATACTCGATATATTCAATGGTTTACTTTTGTTACGTAATTGTTGAGTTAACATTTCGAGATGGATCTTTAAATATATTTGTATATCGTTTTCCAGGCCTTATATTAGGACTATTTTTAATTACGTACAACGTAGGTTTGTTTTTTCAAAAATTCGTAACAATGTGGAATAATAAAGCGTGAAATAGCTGAAGCAAGGTAACGGCTTCCAGAATTATCGCATACGATACGTGTATTTATGAAAACAATAAGATTACGAAAAAGATATTTTAAATATAGGTTATTCATGACTTTTACATAAGATCATATAAGAAAAGCCTTCTATGCCTTGAATTTTTACAATCGAAATCATCCGATTTCGCAAACCATGTTCTAACTTCTTTCATTAAGAATTTCAACAATTCTCGATTAAATACCGAACTTTTATAAATATTTATTAAGTTAGAATTGAACGAATTATAAATATATTCCGTTTCTCCCTGTGCTTAAAAATTGTGAAATCAATTGATTTGAAGATATTTCTATGATCTAAAATTTTCAACATTATTATCAAAATTCTAATCTTGCAGTACTAGATTTTAAATTTTCTCATCGGATATTAATATTTTTAAAATAATATAATGCAATATTATATTCAGTTTGTTATTAAAGAAAAATATTACTACATCTAATGAGAGAAGTAAAAGTTAATACCATAAGCTGCTCAGCACTCGACGAGTTCTCCCCTAACTCAATCGCAAACACAATAATCCACAGCTTGTGAAAATTGAATGGTTGGACAAAATATTTCAAATTTTATCTTAATAATATATAAAAAAGATCGCTTTTCGATCCTTCGCGTAAAAATCGCCCAAGATCATCCGCATTATTCATTTTCCTTCACAATGAATAATATTCAACTTTCCACCATTACATTTTCTTAATCGTCCTCAACACGGGTCTCGTACATCATGCACGCGTATCAGCGTGCTTCCGCGTCTATCAACTTTCCTGCCCAACCGGACGAAGTCGTTCTACCAGTAGCTTTCCAGATTCCCATCCAGAGAACCGGACATGCCGGCCGTTAAAGAGATGCGTTCGAAACGGTTTTCCTAGCCCAGCCAACCCGTTGGATCACGAAAAACGAGCTTCTCCGCCCCGTGATATATCAAAGGCGCTAGGTTGCGACCGAGGTTGTTGACCATCGTGGAATTTCATGCACTTACCTGCGATCGGAATTTCGAGACGACAATGCAGGGGGGCGGCAGCTAGATCTGGTAGTTGCTACTTCGTTCACATCATCTTTTATACGATATAAATTTACATTGCGAATTGTTAAATATTGTTCGTTCGTAATTTCTTGTTATTATTTTTTGGGATCCCATTTGGTGTTGGATATCCCATGGAAAGTGTGTAATAAAAAAAGTGAATTGTATCAGAGATATGTGTTTGAAAGATCGATTTTAGATTTCTTTAATTTAATTAGAGAGGACAGACATTTTTATATGTCAATTTTGTGTTCGTTTTGATCTATAGATCTTTCAAACACATATCATTAAATCATTCAACATTTGATACGTTAATCGGAGCTCATTTTCTTTCGTCGAATATAGAAAAGGAATGGCGAGTGAAAGAGAAGAAAGGACATGAATCCCATTCGATGAAGATAAAAAAATTTTGTTGCAAGTTGCAAGCAGTTCATCAGACATTTATTGTACAAAATGAAATGAAATATTGTTAAAACTGAATTCATGGTATGATAGAATTTATGCCACGAATTCCTCGGTTTCGTCTACGTCAAGTAATTATATAACTTTTGCTATTCCTATGGCGAAATGAATATATTTCATTACTTTTTTTAAAAAATGTTACAAATTGATCATTCGAGATATCGATATTTATTGGAATTAAATAAAAGAATCGACCGTTAAACAGTTTACCTTTTCATTTTTCCTCGCTTGTGAATGTTTTTATGAGTGGGAACAAGTGTGAAAGCGAAGATTCCTGGTCAAGGTATAGATCAAGTTGCTATTTGCACCTGTAGCGAGAAAGTACGAGCGGAATTTTCTTTGAAACTTGATTACGTTCGAATCCGTAGGAAGTGAAACGTTCATAGCTAAACGGCAATTCAGTTTGAATGAAATATGTTTCCTTCTGTCATCGAAACGATCTTTTCAACATCGATGATTGAATCTTTTATGATTCCTCGCCTGGTTGACTTGCTAAAATTTCTTGCTTGCGATATTACGAAATTCAAGGTTTCAAAATTCAAGTAAATTCTTTTATTTATCTACACCAACAATATAATCTTTTGTCATTCACAAAATGACAAACTTGATCAGATCAAAATTTATTTTTTTCTAATGAAATATAAAATAAGATATAAAATATAATTTTTCATAAAATTAATTGCATGTTTCTTCTTAAATTCGTGTCTAAGAAATATCTTATTCAATTATCACAATTCTTCAATCTACATTAATTTTAAAGAATAAGATATTTCGTAAATATGACTTCTTTTATAAACAGTGACATGCCATTTTTAAAAATTGATATACCTTTGCAATTAATTTTTGAATACGATGTAAACAATGATAACATCTTCCCTTATCCTTCCTCCTATAATCTTCTTCAAATAATTCAGATACAAGTGGATAATGTCGTTGATCCAACCAGTAAAACTTACACGTTACGAAAAAACTTGTTGTTGAACCTAAGTTAAAAATTTGACTTTAATCGAGAGCCTCCTCTCGAATAGACCGACACTCGATCGTCTCCCATTCAATTTCCCTTTCGTGTGGAAAAATGAAAGCGATCGCGACACCTCATTGTTTCGTGGACAGATAGAAGTTTCTCAGTTGTGTGCAGTAGACGGAGCAACCTTCCCGGTAACAAATCACCATTCGTGATAACTTTCTCCTATCGCGATTCTATTGCACGTCCCCGAAACGTGGAGTTGAAAATTCCACGCGAAATCCTGAAATCGTGATCCAAAGATTTACGTGCAGGATGAAATTCTATCCTGCATCTCCTTATTATCGTATGTTGTATCATTCTGTGAAAGATTTTTAACAGAATGCAATTATTTTGTAATGTGTACTTGGACAATTTTAACGGAAGAATATACAGAGGATTAAATCTGAAAAGATCTGACGAAAAAATAATTGATAAGTATGATTTAAATTTTATCTTTCTTCCTTTTTTTTTTTTTTTTTTTTTTTTACTATATATATAAAATATATATTAAAATTAATCATCATGAATTTTGTCAAATTTTTCTACTTCTTCGTAATGAGACCAATGTCATTAAAATAAAAATAAAAATTAAAAGGTTTGTTACTCTTTGTTTCCCATCGGAAGAACGGTGAAAGAAAATTTTTCTACAATAAATTTAAAAACAATTTATTACGTGATTTAATAATTGATACGAGCAGGAATATTTTTATACAACTAGAAAGATTGTACTAAAAAAATAATCACACGTTGAAATAATTTCCTAAATACTGTGTGTCCAAATAAAAGAGTGCATTATTTTTCATATCACGTTCTTCTATAACGTTTTTTTCTTTATAGAAGTATATAATATTGGTTATGAATCCTTGAATAAATTCAAATTTAATAATAATTTAAAATCAAAATATCAAACTTTCTTTTACTCGTCTGGAAAGAGATAAATAAATATTAATGAGAATTGATTTTGTTTAAAAACTCTTTCAAATTTTATCGAGAAGATCAGACAATAACCATCTACTACGTATATTTTAAATTTCTTCTCAACACTCCATAAACAAGTTAATAAACATCTGAAATCCTCCTCCCAAAAATAATATCGAGTAATATTATATCGATTAAATGGTAAAAGTGACGAAAACATATCGTTAAAAGAAAATATAGGAATTAACATTTGTGAAACTTTGGGTCTGAAGATATCTCCGGATTAAAGGTCGAAGAAATTCCTTCGTTTAGAATTGTTACAAAGTTAGTGATCGTAGAATTAGAGAGGACGGCAATCGACGGTGTTGAAAGTGGTATTTCTAGTCGGATCGTTAAATCGAACACGCTCCAAGGAAGGAGTCGCGAAATCGCGCGTTGCCTTTTTGCAACTTGCCGCTAATACGCGTGGAAAATTGCCTTCAGTTATTTGACTGAATTAGGCTCACCGTGGACGGAAATCGTCGAAAGTGAGAGTATCGACGAGCACCTCGATGCTCGTTTCTTTGCCCTTGGCAGATACAACAACGAAGAATTACAGAAGAAACTTCATTAAGATTCTCGCGGAACATAAATATTTGTGGTGAGGCTGTGAAAGTGACGTGAAATTTCTACCGGTTGAGGTCAATGATGCTTCTTTTTTTAACTGAATTATGAGTTTTCTATTCTATTGATTCTACACACGACGTCGGTCGATTGTTTGAATCAGAAGATTGAATGTTCGCTCTTATCTTGTCGCTTTTTTATATCTATGTATTAGGGAGAAACATTTGTATATTTGTTATTTAATTAATAAGAATCTCTTTTTTTTACTATCTTGAATCGAGGAAAAATTTCCTTCTACGATGAATGAAATATTTTTTTTTTTTTTTTATTTATTTTTGAAATTGCGAAAAATATTGATATTATGAAAAATTAATTTTACGAAGTTTATATCGATAATTTATTTGATAATATTCAATTTTCTGGCAATAAAATTTTGAATGTAAATCAACAAATAACAACAAATTTATATGTTGAATGACGAGCTAGTTGGATTCGAAGATTTTTTAGAAGAAGAAGTTTATGCTAGAAGAATTCTTGAATATTATATCATCAATTTTGAATATTAAGAATGAAGAAAATTATAAATTTTAAAAGAAATACTTTTTTTTTGTATTGCAATATTTAATTTCCCTTTTAATCATTTCATTATAATATATTTATAATTATAAACAACTAATATTTTATTATTCAAGGTTAATAAATTAAAAAGACAAATAATTTATTAGAATGCACAAGCATCGTTATACAAGCACAAACGATAATTGTAATATAAAAATACGATCATATTCATTCATTTATGATCCAGATCTATCCTGATCAAGAAAGCGTTGCAGTTTAGTTGCTCTTCATCCGATCAATTGTTGATAATTCATTTGATTTACGAGTAATAATATAATTAATTCCATACAATATTCATTATGCTACATTATTTCCTTGATATATCGTCATAAAATTACATTTATCATTTTGTATAATTCGATATATTTTTCAAATAATTTCTAATAGAAATCGAACGAATTAAATTATTCAAGTTGAAACGAATGAAATGTAATCCTGGAACGTGCGTGCAATTTACGAAAGTTTTAAAGTGAGATATATAAGAAGTCAAGCAATAAACACGCGATTACATAGTCAAGTCTTTCCCCACGCATTCAGCGTGCCCTTGCACCTTTATTCTTCTTGCGTGCCATACTTTTGCCTCATAAGAGATATGGAAATACTGCAATGCAGTATTCTGATCACGTGGTTATTTCCATACTCTTAGAAAAACAAAATATTGAAGTTGCAAATGGATTCAAACTAAATTAATACCGACTGAGAATGATCGTTAATATCAAATTCAATATTTGATCCTTGAAATAATCTATCTTCGAATAATTTACATTTAGAAAAAAATCAAAGTAATCTCTTGCATTACATTACATGCTATCTTCGTTATTATTAATGAAGTTGGCTGTTTCTATACTTTTAATAAAAAAAATATGGAGATGCCTTTTTACTAGAAAAACTTGAAATTAAATTCTTACAAACTATAAATAATTAAGATTAAATACATTAAATATCAATATCAAGTTTTTTTTAAGAAATACCTGAATCGGAAATACCTTTGAAAAATTAAATGCTTTTTTTTTTTATTTCGTTATAAAATATATGCAATTTTACAAAGAATAGAATAATTTTCCATAAATTAGAACTCAATGATAAAAACAAAATTATATATAATACAAAAGTACAAGACAAATTCTAGACTGTTAAGTCTAATCAATCTACAAGCGTGCCATCTTTCAATTACTCGATAAAGTGACCAGCACGTTTGTATTTTGTTATCGACGCGCAGAATTATTGCTCATATATATATATATATATACATACTCGTGTAATATATCTCAGAATACAAATATTAGTATCTTTTATTAAAAAAAAAAACACATTTTAAAATCGATTTTTGAATACCAAAAGGATTAAACTTGTTGTCACTTCTCACAAATAAACTTTTCTTTTCCCTGCTTCGTAAAACCGAGCGCAACCCGCCAGAGGTCGGTAACCAAAGTGCACGCAAAACATAACCTCACCAAGAAGGATTCTACGGCGCATGTACACGCGTGTTATTTAACGACCCTGCAAAGTGTTTGTCATTCACGACAGGGACACCAACGTGACCACAAAGCGCGGTGCATAAAAGGAGCTCAGCATCTGTCGTTCCCACTGTCCGCCGTTCCTCTCCACTATATCGAACGGCACCGGAAAATGTGCTCTTTCTTCGGTGTGAAAGTCTGCAGCTGCTTAGTTAAATCGTGCACGCTTCGGTCGGGAACGATCGCGATCCAAAGACTTGGCCGCGTCTATGTACAAACTTCCTTTTAATTGCACGGATTTACGACGGAGTTGCCTCTACCCTTTTACGCTCGCTGTACAGAGATACGGTCTAGTACGAACCCGTTGATACCATTATTTCTTTATGAGCTTGCCGAAGAAAAGTTGAAACGACACGAAGGTATGCGTGAATAATTGACCGATTTTTGATTTTTGCTCAACTCGATTGGATAGAAAAGAATCTGAGGACTCTGGTGTATTAAATAATTACAATGATACGGATGAAAAATAAATTAGAGGTAATTATGTACATTGGTTTTTCATTTTCATCATAAAAATATAATGCAATTCGTTAATTCTTTTTTGACAAAGCACATTTTCTTGCAATGCATATTAATATTTAAAACATGCTTCGAAAAATGAAATATACGATATATGTAATATCGAGCGTAAAAAAAGATATAAATAATTTTTTATCACTTTGAATTTTAATATCGATACATAACTTCGTTCCGTGTCTTGGAAATGATCAAATGTCAATGATAATATATCGAAGAAATAGTAGCGTAATTTATTATGCGTGACGTAGGTATCGTTGATTTTAAATAGGCTAATAGTAATCAATAAAAAAAAGGATAACCAGCGAAGTGTGAAAAACGTTATGCAACGTATAAAAACCAGAAATTATATGAAGAAACGATGACCCAATACACGCATAAAAAAATAATAATTATTAATATTATTATTCTCGAACGAAACAGCCCGAAATAAAAAAAGAAATTGCAAGGAAAAATTATATTAATAATTACATAAGAAGATAAAAGTATTTCTTTAAAATTTACTAACCTTGCTTTCGTTCAAAAGTCGCGTTTGAAACTCGAGACCCGCATATCGGAACATATGGGCAAATTATAGCCCTTTTGTCGCCCTAATCGACGTTCTCCCCTTTCGTTTAATTTCCACGGACCAAACGGGCAGCTTCGAAGGCGCCATTAAAGGCGCGCTCTCATGAAAAGACGGGAATCAAATTCGAGTGTCGCCACTCGTGCTCCATCGACGTTCAATCACCCACCGCCGTTTGTCCACGCACCTGGATCTCATCGAGCACGCGTATATATATCTCCATCGCATCAAAACCATTTCATAGAATAATCTCTTGGAACATTAATAAAAGGTATCTCGGTGTTAATTAATGGGGAACAATCGGTTACACGATGGAGAAATTTACGATTGTCTCGTAGACGATTCCATTTAGTTCGATTTTTGTTCGTTTCTTTTAGCAATAAAGAGAGTATAAAAAATGGTTTAAACAGGAATTGAATGGTTTCGAGAAGGATTTAATCGCTGTAAAAGAATATTAATCCGATAAATATTGATATTATTTTTTTTTTTTTTTTTTTTTTGTAAAAAACGTGTATCACCTTGTTATGAATCTAGTCTATGTATGAAATGCATTTAGAAAAAAAATTATTAATTACATCAGGATTGATTTTCCCTTGAAATCGTTAAATTCTTCCTTCAATATTTTTCTTTATACAGTAAGTAATTTACAGGCAGTATTTTATAAACTAAAATTCTTTTAATAGCTTCTCTACTGTAAAAAAAAGATCGAAGAGAGATTGGACTCGAAGCTTGAACTTGGTATATCATATAGTACTTGTAGAATCGATTGTTTCCTCAACTCGAGTTCAATGTTACGAAGGTAGTTATTAGAGCCACTATTATAATAAGTTTCTACGGTGAAATTTCCAATTGTTTCTACCCTATTGTGTTTAATTCCAACTTTCTTCGATAGAACACGCTTTTAATATCCTCGAAAGTTAACGAGTTAGAATTGCTCCAAGAATGATCCAAGAATTCGCTCGTAATGTTAAATCCAGCTTCTCAACGCAGCAGAGATAAAAGTCTCGAAAATGTTGTCGCTACGAGAGCTCAATAAATCCTTTCATCGCTCGCTCCAAATAAGCGATCGATCAATCAAGGACAATTAACCATCTGCAGTGTTCGATTGTAATTTCTCAATTCTCGACGATGTAAGTCGAGCAAAGCTTACCAGCGACAAGAATTCCGCGTTTTCTTCTAGAAAAGGCGCGGAGACACGCGACTGGCCGGCTCTTAGATTGCGTAAATCGAAAGGTAGGCGAGCTACAACAACATTGTCCAAGCCTCGAGACAATTCGCTTGTTCTCTGTAAATAAATCACAGGAATCAAATTTTTCAAGATAGTTATTTTTTCGTTCATATTTGTAGATAGAATTTTGTTGGCTTTCGAGAATCCATTGAAAGAAGGTGAGTCGAAAGAGAGGCAGACATTTTGTTGCTCTAGTTTCAATTGCGCGTGACTGCAGTCATTATCTTAATATATTCACGTGTTATTTAGTAAAAAGGTTATCGATCGAAGAACTCTTCGGCTTCTTTTTGTTGGATTCGTGACTAATGGAAGAATTTTCTGGATTGGAAGGAGACAGAAATAGAAGATTGATTAGCTAGTTTGTATTTTTTCTTATATTCACACAAAAATCTGGAATGTTGACTGTTATTAAAGAAACATGGAGATTCCAGTTTGTACAATTGCAATTAGTTAATAAAATGTTAATCGTGGTGAAATTGATCTCTATTGATTTATTATACGAATATGATTAATGTATAAAAATAACGAGAACATGATGATATTAGCATTTCTCTTTAATCTCAAAAGAAGTCACGGAAATCTTGAATAACGATAACTGCAAATAAAATATAGTCTTTCAATACTGTGACATGCCATTACAAATTTAACTTTTTCTATATATATATATAGCTGTATAGGTATATCTAGAAAATCAATAGTACGCGAAGATACAATCTTGATATAATGTGAAATTAGTCAGACATTTTAAATTATAATTACAGCAAAACAATATCGATATTTTTGTCAATTTTTGCCAAAATGAAAATCAAATTATCGAAAGAGATGCATTGAATTTTAGACGTAATAATTATTACGAAAATAATTTCGTGCAGCAAAACAATTCTTGGAGCGATCTTTTACCAAATGATGATATTGTCGAAACAAAATTGATGAAACCGAGTTTACGGCTCGTGTAACTTCGCTTTAATGAACGTTCGATGCGGTTATTAATAGTAATTAGTTCACTGTGCGAAGAAATTATTCGCGTATACTGGCAACCATATCGGACTGTACAATTTACAGTTATGCAGATAATAACGCATATAGACGACCGCAATAATAAAACTATCCTAAAACAAATTTTCGACTAATAACAATAATAACATTCTTTAAATTGATCTGAAGTATAAAATAATATAAACTTTTGTTTGTAAAATTATAAAAGATGATACAAGAAAAAAAGAAAAATAAAATGTTAATGTTAGAAATAGGAAATAGAAATTTGCAATCATTATTGATTCGAGTATTTTTCATAGGATTTCATCACTGATTTAAAACCAAACGTTTGTTTTTCAATTTTTAAATTTCTGTAACGCAAGCCTAAATAATTGTGAAAATGTTAGTCGACAGTTATTATTCTTTCCATTAAAAACCGGATCATTATTCATACTCCACACTCGAATTATTAATTACAGCGCTCGTTATAAACAGATAATTACAAACAACAAAGTGACTGAACTATTGTTGCTAATACATGTTGCTAAATAAATACTAATCCAAATAATAGAGTTACGCAAGTGCCATCTGTTTCCACAGAAGAGATAGAGATAGCAGATTAAGAAAAAAACTCATATTTTGGAGTGTTTCAAATTATTTAATGTTTTGCAACAATGTTCTTATTTGATAAGAATATTTTGTTTGATTTTATTTCGTTTTGTTGCTTTTTCGTAGATGTAGAAATCAATTTTTTCCCACGCCAACGTCATTATTCAACGTCCAAAGCGAGCTGCCTTTTTTTTGCCAAGTACGCAGTTACGTAAACCGTGCAACGTTTAATTGCATTGTAGTCCTGATATGTCGGACCAAGTCGTTCTCTACGGATCGTAATCCCTGACATTCGAGAAGCGGTGTTTGAAACGTAGGAATTACCGGATAGAGGGTGTGACTGAGTTAACAAATAAAATGGAATTAGAGAAAAAAACTTCATTTCTTTTGAAATTAGAAGGTTTCGTATATAGTAGACATCCTACATTTTTCTTTTTTTAAAATTCAAAGAAAACAGATAAAAAAAAAATATTGTATTCGTTTTCTATATGCATAATTCTATAATGTAATTTGTGTAGCATGTTAATAAAAATGCAATGAAAGTCGGATAACAACAACTAATCACATTATACGATGATAATTAGCATCGAGCTAATTGAAAAGTGAAATCATTGAATTCGTGGTGGATGCAAGCATGCAGAAACATAGATATATTTCTATGAAATGGAAAAATAACAAGATTCCATTCTTTGTTACGTGCTAACTAACGCTTCTTCGATACATCAAATTATTTTCACGGTCTGTTATTTCTGTTATTTATCTCATTTATTTTTGTCGCATTTTTAATCGAAAATCGTGTCATTTAATCAAAAAGCTGTGTTCATCATGGTCGACAGAGCATGCCACTCTATATATCTTTCTTTCATTTCTCAATTACATTCCCATCATTCTTTTTCTTCTCTAAAATATAAATGAATCCAAAAATGTACACTCTTCACCAATCGAGTTAATCGAAGTTGTTATTAAACTTTTGATCATTTAACTATGCAGAAATAGTCGCATATTCATCCATTTTTAATCGTT
The DNA here is from genome assembly GCF_048593485.1 of Apis florea. Lineage (NCBI taxonomy): Eukaryota > Metazoa > Arthropoda > Insecta > Hymenoptera > Apidae > Apis > Apis florea. The sequence goes on from NW_028256772.1 coordinate 888,800, forward strand.
TAAACTGTAATTGATCGTTGAAAACATGGAAAAGAATTGAAATTTATTTAAAGAATTTGATTGATATGTTGCTTACATGCAATAGTTTATATCTTTGCTAATAATTTAGAAACGGGCAAATTTTGAGTTATTTTTGCAAAATTATAATTTATATATTTTTTTGCCAGCAATTTATGAGCACAACAATTTCTTTATTCTTCTTGTCCCAAAAAACCTTGTTCAACTTCAACAATTGCTTAATTTGAATGCTAACAAAAGCACAGCACCTACCATTAATCACGTCAATCGCGCTAACTTAATTCAACAAGGAACAACAATTCGAAATTAGACAAAAGTATCGATAGCGATCGTGGTTCGATTCTTCGCCGATAATTCGATTCAATTGTCAATCAGTGAACTATTGGAACGTGCGAAATGGAAACCGTTTGAAATTCTATCGACTGCATTCGCTCTAAATCATACCGCTGCTCTACTACCATTTGCGTGTTTGCTTCACGGTTACGATCAAACGGCTACACAATATACGGATTAACATTGTTTTCACGTGTGCAAAGCAAAGGTATTCATTGGATTCGCTTCCTTTTGCGTAGCAAAATATACGTAGTTAATAATTATTCGAGAGATGGTCGATTTTAGAGATCAAAACGAACACAAAGTTGATATATAAAAGTATCGGTTAAGGCTTATTTATTGAGCAATTCAAATATTAGAAATATGTATCCTAATAAAGGTATACGTATTATAATTCTTATTTCGAAAAAAGAAAATTTCTAACTATTTGCACGAAACGAAATCAGATTATATAGATAAAGAATAATATATATAGTTTGAAATTTCTTTATGGGAAAATCGTAACGATACCTACGATATTCTTCAGACACTGAATGAGTAAATAATCTACATGATACATGCACGAATGTAAGTACAATGTTTAATACACGTATCTCCTCTTTCTTCTATTATTCTTAATAAGGTTTTCTCTTCCTTAAACAATATTATAATGTAATTTCTCTTTCTTTTCTATACTTTTAACTTATTTCATCGTGATAACAGATCAGGATACAGGATTATCGTAATTGATAAGTTTTCAAAAAATTATTTGTTATCGTTCAAATATTTTCTTTTATATATTACTTCATTGTTCATTATTTAACACTTTACTATGAAAAATTGAACTTTTATCCAAAGTTCAAGATTACGTTATTTACGTGTATTATCTCTGATAAAGAATCTTGAACAAGAAACGTTGCTATTACGTTACATTATCATCGAAGGCGAAATATTCTCAAGTAAAATTACGATTCCAATATCACAGAGTAAGCATCTCGTGATAAATGATGCCCTTCTTGTCCGCGGCGTATAATTTTATCCAACGCGTTCATAACTATCCACATAAAAGCCACATATTTTCTACTTCATGCTCCCCAAATAGACCCTCGTACGCGTTTCTAATACCAAATCAAAACATCTATTAAGATACTCGGAACACACATAAATTCCTTTGCATGGAGTGATGATCTTGCTGCGTCTCTATTTTATTAGCCAGCAAAATTATCTTCACCATATCGACTTGACTCCTACACGTTTCATTGTAAACCATTTACACGTGATTCTTTTCTACATTGAGGGACTGAGACGATATTTTATGTAATCTATATTAGAAAAAAAAAAGGATGATTTTACTTTAGTTGTTTATTAAATTAGTTTCAATTAAGTTGGTTGATAGTTAAATTAGTTTTTATTTATTTTTGAAATGAAAATTAAATTCAATGTCAAATAAATACTTATTTAATTTCTCGTGATTTAAAATTAACAACTTGCTAAGACAAAATTGGCAAGACTATTTCAGTTTTATTTATTAAGCGTCCAATTTCCACCAAGTATTTCCAACAACGCCGTGATGAATACCATCAATCATTCCTCCTACGTTAAAAATTTATTTAACAAGCATTCATATACCATCGGAAAATCGTTGTTAAAATTGCCAATCTCGACCCTACCTCTCAATAAACCGAACGTTCCTCTATCTCCTCGAGTTTAACGGTATTCAAAAGCGAGTCACGTGGCCTCCAGAAGGCCTTCGAGCTTCTCCCCGGCATACCGATAGCCACGGGAACATTTACCCTGAAAATCGTCTTGGCGCGCGCTTTATCTAAAAATAATGGCCTACGCAGGGTGAAAACGACGCCATAGAGAGGACCGCTTTGTCACGGGAACGCGTCTCTCTGGACAAGGTTAACGGCGTGCACACGAGATTCTACGGCTTGCCAGTAGATTTACACGTGAAATTAATCGTCCGTACGATGGAGCATGGAATATACTGCGAGATAAAGGTGAGGTTTGCGTTGGAAATGGTCAAGTTTTTCTGGACCTTTTTAACCAATGTATTTATATATTTAACAACATTTAAACGATTAATCATCGATTTTGAAAATATTCATATATTTTTAAATCAAGCATTTTGTTACTTTTTCTTACTTAACGAATATTATTTAGTCGTGAAAGTCGTGAATTCTTTTTTTTATTATCTATTGACATAGACTGGGAATTTCAGTAATCGAAATTTGATTTTATCTAATCACAGATCATCTCATCAGGTTTGAAAAAGATAATGAAAATGATATTTCGATCTTTTTAACCAATGTACTTATATATTTACTTCGAAAGTCGTGAATTCTTTTTTATTTATCTACAGTTTTATTATTTATTATTATATTTATAGTAAATTTGATTTTACATAGCCACAGATCATCTCATCAGGTTTGAAAAAAATAATGAAAATGATATTTCGAAGTTTTTCTGGATCTTTTTAACCAACGTACTTATATATTTAACAACATTTAATCGAAATGATTAATTATCGATTTTATCGAAAATATTCATATATTTTTAAATCAAGCATTTTGTTACTTTTTCTTACTTAACGAATATTATTTACTTCGAAAGTCGTAAATTCTTTTTTTATTATCTATCGATACAGAATGGAAATTTCAGTAATCAAAGTTTGATTTTATATAGTCATCTTAATGATAATGATGAGAATCTCGGGTAAATTTCTATTAATATAAGTTGATTTTATTACAAGGATGAATGTTACACTCGATAAGGAATGGCAAAGTAAAAAGAAGATTTTCTACTAGGCGATATATATTCCACGATACGATGTTCCGTTCGTTGTTTTATTTGAAAGATTGGAAATGGAGGAAGGTCAGGATTTCCGAGGGAGCGCTATCAGGGCAGTTATTTCATCCTGCGAAGGGCGGAGGAAGTTTATGGATCGTTGGAATTCAATCACCTACGGTCTCAACCTATTATTCCGCCTACCTGTCCCTCTTAAATTGACTCCTACCTCTTCTCGAAGAGGGACGCCAGTTTTCTCATTCCTACCATTTCGAAAACTTATTGACGATCATTCTTGTACTTGGTGCGAATATGTACGCTGAACTCGATATGTCCCTCGATATGTTTAAGTGACAGCCCTTTGAAGAAAATTGTACGAGATCTCGGCGAAGGAAAACACGATTCTACGAGTTGTCGCGTCATAAAAGAGTAGAGAAGTTTTGTAAGGAATTGAAATTCAATAGCCGGCATTTCCCGACATCTCTCTCTCTCTCTCTCTCTTGCGAAGAGGAATAAAAAGAAGCAAGGAATACCTAAGCATTTTTATGCCTCGACGTGCACTCTCGAGAATCTCGTATTCCACGTTCCAAAGACAAGCCACTTCGTACCCACTTTGTCAAAACGCTGACTACTGAATTCCAATTTCTTTCCAGTCCCTTTACTTCTTCTTACCGTGTTTGACCCGGCAAACAATCGTGTTGCTCCAAAAATATACACATTCGTGCAGTAAGGAAAGATATATTTCGTAAATTAATTTTCTGACGATCATATGTACTAATTAATATTTATATGCGTTCCGTAAATTTTTCTTTCAATTCAAAATTGTGTTAAAAATATTTAAAACACGGATATTGATACATACATTTCTTAAATAACAAATAAAGTTTTACGAATCAAGTTTTTACGAATAAGAGAGATTAATTACTGGAAGCACGAAATTTATCGATTATTTTAAACAATATTTTCTTTACATAAACGTTTTGCTTCTAGTTCGAGTTACTTGCAAGACCTCGTATCATTAATTCTGCCTTAAACAGTTGATAAATGACACTTCCATATATGAATGCAAAAATAGAATTCAATACAAATTTTTGCAATTAATTCAAACATTATAACCGATCCATGTAAAGGAAAAATTTATTCAAAATGATGTTAAAGTCGTTGAGCAAGATTGATCTGATTGAAATGATTTATTCGACTCGATTTGTTATTTTATTTCGAATAAAATGTATCCAACTCTGATTATTAATCGCACGAAATGAAACAAGAATATATGATAATATTTCGTTTGTATGTACAATCCGTATATTTACACCTCGTTTCATACTTTCGAATCACGATCTGGAAATTTTCACGCATGCATAGCATAACTGACATAAATCTGCAAGATATATACATATATATTTTTTTTTTTTTTACATCCTCAAACTCGGAAGAAACCGATTTTAAAAAAAAATTATTCGTTCGTTTCGAAAAATAAATCTACACTTTCCTCGGTCACTCTGTACACACGTATAAGAAAACTGCTTACAACTTTAAAACACGTTCGCCGTGATTTGGTCGAGTTTCTCACGGGTTGCGTTACTGCTGGAAAGTCAGAACGGAGCGTTGAACGGAAGTAGTTTTGATATTTTTATTTCGTATATTTTCCAAAGTCAATCTTAAACATTCGAATATAAGCTTCCCTCTAATCGGCTGTCCAACTTCAACGCCTTCCTGTGTTGCCACATATATAATTTTAGATCATACTTGTCCCTCTTTTCTATTTCCATTATTCTTAAATTTTAAATTCTTTCGATTCCAATTCACGTGAATAAATATATGTACAATATAATTACATCGGGGGGCCTCTTCTTAAATATAAATACAAGTGAAAATCTTATTTTTCTTGAACAAGAAAGCGTCACCCGTATATGACGACGAACGTGTTAACCTTTGCACTCCTTGTATATAGCCATCCTATTTTATTATTATACACGTATTTACATTAGCAAATATAATTACATTCTAAAAATATAAACACATATAAAAAAAAACTAGGATTCGACTAGATAAAATTAGTCGAATCGTTAAAATTAAACAATATTTTCTATATCTAATTAGAGAGGCTTGTTTATCAATTCGAGAAGAATAAGAAATACTTAAATTAACAAATTTGTCTATTGCTCTTTAAATAAATTTACTTACATTAATAATAATTAAATCAAAATGCAGTATATTTAAAATTAAAACTATTATATTTGCTCATTCTTCGTTCATAAAAAATTACACATCCCCTTTCCTTATCCATCCACGTAGCGCAAAAACTCGTCAAAATCTCGACAGAGAGAGAGAGAGAGAGAGCTTGCGGTTTCCCTGTTTCACGCCTGTCGCGCGATACGATCTCCTGACCGCTGTCCCACATATCAAAACCCCTTCCTTCATCCGAGATCCTGGTCGACGTCCGTGGCCCGCGTAACGAAACAATCCGTGGGTCGCATTCGGTGTATCGCGATAATCGGCAGATAACAGGATCGCCCACATGTCCCCGCAGGAATGTCGCGCGCCCGCAGTTTCCGATCTCTTCCGAGTTGACGGCCGACCGATGATCTAACGTTCTCTCGTTCTTTATGGAGAACCACGCCTCCTCCACGAGTCGTTGCTTTGAGCGACGTCGGTGGTGGAACGCCTCTCGAGCGCGTGGACCATTGCCAGAAGGAAGGAATTTTTCGTCGACGCCGGCCCTTTTTTCCTTTTTGCACGCTGGAACTTCGAGACTCTTTTGTCGAGGTGGCTACGTTGGTAGGTGATTCACGTTGGTAGAATTTTGCCACGGATGGGACGTCTGAGAACGGTTCTTGGGAGCAAGGAACTGGATTTCTAATAAAGCTACTCGCGAAGATATTCGTTTTTTAGATATTCGTTTGATGGAAAAAAGAAAAATATCGGGCTTAATTATTGTTAATTTTTTCAACGACTCGTAAGATGACAGTTCAACTTGAATTACGATTCCATTTAGATTCGTTTTTAATTAATTCAATTCGTCAAAAGAAAATTATTAATATTTCTTTCAAAAATATACATATATACCCGAATTTTCTCGAATTTTCTCGTGATTAACATAAAAAAGACGCGCGTATTGTCCGCTGTGCTTGGAATTCTTGCTGTAATCCGCTTATGAAACAACATTTGCATAACTGTGCGCACGTGCGATTCAACGCACGTGTATTCAATATTCTATTTATTTTGCATTCCGAGAAGTATCGAGGTTACAGTCGTAACTGTAATTTCGAATTTATCCGAATTCCTGATCTATCGAGAAGGAACGATTACACTTCCTGTCGACCGATAAGAATGGTTCCCCTGCTGGGGATTCCACGAGCACTTTAACCACGAGCATCATCGCCTAAAAATACCTCGAATTAAAGAGAATTCGTCGCGATGGTGCACCGCGCCGGATCTTTCTGCCTTGTTTTCGGGACAAAAAGTCGCTCACACTGTTCTTGCTGCGCATCTGTGAACAATTACGACTGTCGTTCGAACATTCGCGAGTAAAAACTCGAGGGATGATTCAGTTTCACCACGAATTGTTCACGCATGTGTTCATCAACGGTATTTTCAAATTTTTCTTCTTCATCTTTTATGAAACGTTTCGTAATCGTTCTTGGAGAATTTATCATAAAAAATATATTTTCTTTGTCTTAAATTGTGACGCTTTTGTAAATTTAAGAGAGAAATTGTATTACGAATTTATTCTTAGAAGAATGTTTTTTATTTTTTTTCAAAATGTCGAACATTCAGAAAGGATGAAACTGGTTCAAATATTTTTACTCCTCCTCTTCTACAGAGAGGATTGTAATTCCGACAATACCGCGACCTTTACTACTCTTGAATTCACCTATCAGCATATTCCATTTATTAAGAAACATCCTCCGTTGAATGCACAGTACACCATTTGTATTCTTAAAATGTCAATGGTTCTACCGCATAGAAATCGTGGTTCTCATTTGATTATCTGAGCCAAACTGTAGAAATCACAAAATTCTCAAAACAATTTATGCGCCCTTCAAATTCAGTTATTAAATTAAACGCTAAAAACTAATTCTCTTCTAAAACAAAAAATCTTAAAACAAAATTCAAAATTCTAACATTTCTAAAGTTATTGTATATTCAAAGACAACGGAAAACTTAAAATTCTTTTTCTACTCAAAACTGGACGCATAAGAAAATTCCTTTGTAAAGATAAATAAAACAAAAAAATTTATTCAATCATCTTCAAAACAAATTTTCTCTTTAAATCCGCCACGCAAAAATGATTGGAATAATAAGAATAAATTGTCTGAAAATAAAATTTACTTACTTTATTCGATCGATCAGAGTTTTAAAGTTCTCGATGAAAAAGTGACAGCCAGCACGCTGGAAAGCGAAAGGCTCGAGATCGCGAGGAGGATAATCGCGCTCCCTTGCTCGGATACTTGCACGACAGCCCATTGCGCAATCTTACGGATCCGGCAAATTGAACATGAATTTTAATAAGCCACGGCTCACACTTGTTTTCCACGTTGGCTGCCCGACACCAGGCTCGTTAGGCATCGTCTAATAATTATGAACGCGTTCAGCTTAATGTTAAAACGAGATCGCAAATGAAATCAGCGCGATCTTAATTCTGTTTATTCGTGCGCCCTACGACGATTTGATCGTCGATGGATCAATGACGAATGGTCGTTTATGAAATTTGAACGCTTCTTGTGGGAAATAATATCACAATCTAATACGCAGCGAGTAGAAATTTATAATCTTGCAAAAGTTTCCTAATTTGAGAGAAGATGTCGAAGGAAAATTGGAAAAAATATTATTTTTCTTTGAATTAAGAAATAAAAGTATAAATCAGTTTTTATAACACATATTTTTAAAACATGTATGTATATTCATTTCAATTTAATTGTATTTTAGAGAAATTGTTTATAAAATTCAAGAAATATGAATTTTTTAATAAAAATATATATATATATATAGGTTATGAAAGATTAATAAGATATGTCTTTCCTCGTTTCTCAAATTGAAAACAAGGAGGACAGATGTACGATGCATCGAATCTTATTTATTATTAAGAATTTCACTTAAAAGCGAAATAGAAGCAAAGTCTAAATAAATTAGAATTGTGGAACTAGAGCTAGAAAATTCTGAAAGCAAATATCAATATTTTTATAAAATCTCACGCGAAAACGTTCACGAGCTAGAAATAAATTGCCCGAGGAAAATATTTTCCTCTGTAATTCATACGTATATCTATATCCCGTATATTTCCCTTGTGGCGCCAGATCGAGATATTCGTTAATCATAAAACCATCGCCGCTGACGAATAATATTGTGGCAAAACTTTTCGAATAAATTAAATGCCTTTTTTTCGATTTATATTCAAGAAAATTCTTTACGTAAAATTGCATTGTCTTTTTAAAAATTTGAAGACTAACAAAGAAAAAAGAATACTTTATCATCGTCAAATGCATGCATTGAAAGTATCATTGAAAATCACTGAACGAAACCTCTGAATATTATCTCTAATATCTTAGATTACAAAGAATTATATCTATTAAAATTATGGCGAATCTTATAATTGGAACTAAATAAAAATCAAACTTTTCATCAAGTCTTAAGCTTTCAAGACTTTGTTATCATTGTTATCTCTACCTCTTAAGTATGCCTTTGCAAGTAGAATCACCAAATATATGATCTCTAACTTATCCAAAACACGAGATAAACAAACACGAGCTGCCTCGCTCTATCTTTTTTTTATTCCTCCCGTAACGAAACAAAATTCTTTGTATAGGTTTTCACCATTTCATATCATTATTAAAAGTTAATTTCAAACTTAATCCGTAGCCAGGATTTCGAAACCAATAATTCCATCCTCGCAAAACGAAATATTAATTAGAATATTTAATAGCTACGACTAATCGACGTCATGAAACGAGCAGAATATGCAAATATTTACGCGAACAACGCACAAATAAAATACCTCTCGCTATTTCTGGCTCTATAATTAAAATCATTCATTCGTAAAAATAACATAATTTCCCTTAGACCCTCTATACATTCACAATTAAACCAAACAATATGAATTAAATTAATTTATTAATACACGAAGACAAAAATTTCGCATCGCCGTTAAACGAACGGTTTAATCGCGAGAAATTTCAATAAGCAACTGGATGACGTGGAAGGCATTAAACGGCAGGCGTGGAGGTATATAATCTTCAAAGCGATCTGACGTTGGAATAACAAAGCGGCCGGTGCCGTATGTGTTTCACCTTGAAATAGCAACCGACCGATCCGTGCAATTAAAACGCGGGATTCCTCGCGACTGCGCAGAGGGAAGAGCGTTGAGACAGATCGCTTCACGGGGGAAAGGTGGGGGGGAAGCAGGAGTTTGGAAAGAGAAAATGTTGACCAACCTGGACTAAAAATATACGCGAGCGAAAGGCAATGACTCCTGTTCCGTTTTGGCGAGCCCTTCCCACGAGTGACGCGGCGTTTATCCTCGAAAATGCCCCGCGTACCTTTTACAGGAATCTCGAGCGCATAAATATGGATGGCGCGAGAGGCCGCTCGACTGAATTAGAAGCGACCACCGCCGAGTAATAAACGAAGGAGAATTTAAGAATAACACTCTTGTATTTTGATTCGAATATGGAATTGGATCTTGCGTTTCTATTTTTCCCTTCCTTTGTTTGGAACAAAGGTGAATTTAGGGAACGATGCCCTTTCGTTGTAATTTGAAAACAGTTCGTCGAATTTTTCTTTTTTTTTTTTTTTCTTAGAAGGAATAATGGCTGCAAATTTAGAAATAGACGATTGGAAAGGAATTTATGGAATTTTTTCTTGGTTTAGAATTGCGGTTTAAGGATACAGAAGAAATCGTCATTAAAATGGTACGCATGGAAAATATTGTTCTTTGCGGCTACGTCTGGGGAATTTAAGAAAAAAAAAAAAAAAAAAAGAACGATGATAAGAAGCGTTGAAGGTGTATATACCGGTAGAATATTTACGATAGTGGAGAGTCAGAGTTCAGATTTTATCACGGTATGTCCGAGCGATCCTTTTTTTGCAAAAAGCAGCGTAAAAAGTTAATGAAAAAAGGATATAAAATGAAGATTATAATATATATATATATATCCTTTCGATCATGTTAACAGATGGTCTTAAACTTTCGATAATTAGTGACAGATAGGAATTTGAATTCTAATTATATTAAACTCGTAAAATCTTTTCTAATTATCGATTATCGAAATTATATACTAGAAATTTTAATTAATGTCCGATTAAATGAATTTCTATCGATTGAATTCATACGTGTAAAATTTTAATTTTAAATTATTACGAACGAAAAGTTATATATACATAATATACACAAGAATTAATGAACATTAGTTGTACAAATTATATATTTCAACGAACGAATGGAGAATGAGTGAGTACAAGAGAGAGAAAGAGAAAGAGAGAGATTTGTTTATAATCTATTTTGCGTAGCTAGACATGCTCCAATTGCAACGATGATAGGCCTCTAATTGGCCTAGCCTTGCTACCCCAAATATGTACCTATGCACTCACTGCTTAAATAAACCTAAGTTACAAGAATGAGGACGACAGTATCAACAGTTTAGGAACTGACATAATAACATATTGCCGGTAAAATATTTTCTTTCTTTGTTAAATCTGTACTTTGTTGCATCCAGTAAATGTCACATACATATTGTTTAAAAGCACAATCATGTATCTTAATTAACCTTTAAGTTACTAAATGGCGGATTTTCAAATTCCTTTAAAAATGGAAAAAATCGTATCCCACATTATAACACATTTCTTTCAGTGACTAATCCCAATTCTTCTTTTTTTCTACTGAAATTCATTTTCTTTTTCTGATTTTTTCATCTCATTCTTACACCATGATCCCTGTTGTTTTACATATTCCCCATAATCCCTTTATTATACCTACACTGTTTTCCTTTAAAATCCAAGGCGCTTTTCGACTTAAGATTGATTTATATTATGAGAGCGTTTCGTTTCAAGGAAAATATTTGTATATAATGTTTCGTTCGGTTCGGACACTTTTACATCTCAGTTGACATATTTTCGAGAGAAATATTTTGGTTGAAGCGATCCGTGATTGAAATCATCGAAACGTGCTTGAAAAAAGACTCGAGATATCGATCGAGATCTATGTTGCACGTTTTAATTTAATTAATTCTTGTATAATAATAAATACAAACGTATAGACAATTGTCATCGTTTTTACATTTGATCAAAATTACTTTTACGTTCGATATTTAACAAATATATAATTTTTTAATATTACTGCAATTCATATTATTTTAAAAATATTACTTTTCCTCGGGATTTCGACTGCAAATTTATCTCATGTTGATAAACATCTTCAAACAACTCGACGCTATACTTCACCAAAGAAATCATATTAAAAACTGATAGCAATGCTTTTGTTTGAAATAAATCGAATCTAAACGGTCCGCGCTTGAACAGATATAACAACCAACAACAGATACAATAATGTAAACCGAATCGTATCTTATTTTCATCGAGGCTTAATCGCATCGTTGAAAACTTCGTGAAATAAAATTGAACAAAACCACTCGTAAAAACCGTAATTTCTCGATACCTGTGTTCGACCGTGCTTCGCGACAGTCTCGCTCAAAAAGCTTCTTACAAGAAAACCAGCATCGTCGACACTTTTCGTTGCAAATAAAACTGGGCCGGTCGTTGAGCTCGATTCTCATTTTTCCAGCCGAGGAAAACACGGAATAAAGTAGACGGAAAGACTGAGAAGGTGGATCGTGTGAAAGTTCGTGGAGTAGAAAATTCAGATCCTGTTCTAACAGGGCGTGTTGATTAATGCAATTTGGTGGCGGATCTCTGGGATTAACACGATCGATACGTCGAGCTCGGTACGTGAATCGTTGCATAATATCGGGATCGCCTGGCGATCTAGAAAGGCGATTGACAGTTTTTCGAGCCGCTGCTCTTCCGCGACACGGAACAATGGAGCTAAGTGGTATTATGAGAGCTGGTCGCAACCTACCTAGGCTGCCTGCGTTTAACCAGAGAGATTCGTGCTCGTGGAATCGTGAAATGGATGATTTTGTGCTTGTACTGTGTTGCGTGGAAACAGTCGTTGTTCCACGAGTTATGGTCCTCGAATATTTATTTTCACTTGAAAAAAATAACAGGAAGGGTTTAAAGTTGTAAATATTTTGCAAAGTTGATTGAACTCAATATCCTCCTCATCTTGCAATTTAACGGATTAGAGTCGATGATTTGCCATATCGATAAAACAGATGAACAAGTAGGAGATAGATCGAGGTTCGATCGATCAGTTTTTGTTTTAAGAAAGTAAACATATTTTTATAATATAAGAGTATTAAAACACACTCTTGTACAGGCATAATTTCGATTTATAAGATTCTTTTTTATTATAAAAAAAATTATTACTAAAAGAAACGAAGCCAAATGTTATAAATTATAATAATAAATATTATAAATATTCTTTAGAAAGAGGATTAAAATCAAAATAAACGATAAAAAAATATTTCGAGTGCGAGTACGATCGATAAAAAAGATTAATGGACGACTGAGACCATTTAAAATCGTCTAAAATTAAGTAAGTGACACAAGTTCCGGGTAGTTCAGAGTCGCGAAACAGTAGCCATTCATCGCGGCGCGGATTAATTGCTCGATTTGCATGAAATCGCTGCACTTGTTTTGTCCTCGTTCAAGGAAAGCGCGCGGCCCACGCGTATATTATATAATCCGTACGCTAGACACCAGCCGCAAGAGGAAATTTTATCGGGTTGAAACGTCGAATGAAAATTAATCCTTTGCAGTTGCAATTACCAGCAGGCCAATTACGCCCTCGTCTTTACTCGCGATCGAGTAGAAAGTTCGAACCATTTATCATACATGGCTACATTTTCGTCGAAAGAAAATTTCGAATTCGTTTTTTTTTTCTTTTTTACTTTAGACTTTCTCGATGAATTGATTAATCGACAACGTACGTGTCTCAACTACGATTAACAAAAGGTCAAACCGATATTAAAGAGTACTATGGATTTATTTACGCATAATCGATAATTTGGCAATTTGGATCGATAATGACCCGCTTTCCATACCTGCGTTTCTCATATCTGCATTACACTTTCTCCTATTTCCCTAATTGCTTCTTTCAGGGGTCGAGCAAACTAATTTCACATTGCATATCTTAGAATCTCTTATAAATAACTGGTCGACAATTTCAATTTCATAAAGTCAATCAAATTTAATCTATCTTAATATAAAAATCAATCTTTAAAGATCTAGAAGGAAAATCGTCCAACCTATAAATTTAATCTTTAATAAAATTTTTTTATGCGTGTGAAAGCATGAGAATATTCCTTCTAGACCGACTTCAATTATTAACTGTTAAATTTTTAAGATACAATTTTGATTGGGACAGCGATATTAAAAATTTTTATTCTTACATATCGTTTGCATAATACTTGATTCAAAACTTAATTTTTTAATTGACAATAACAGATCTTTTCCGCGCGGGGCCAAATTACGTAACATCGTTAACTCGAGATTCGGTGGTATACACGTTCGACATGCACGTTTTATCTGCCCCTTCATGCGTATTATTTAGCAAAAGCGTTCCATTACGGCTCGTTGAGCTCGCGGTATATTTCTCTCGACGACGGGCACGCTCGGACATCAATAACTTCCGAGAAGTTCGACGCGAGTTCATGCACATAATCACGAGAAACCCGATTCGATACTCGTTGCGGGTTCACGAACGTCAGCGTCCTCGAAAGCTCGATTTCTACTACGATCTCGTTCGAGGAACGCTTGCGTCTTGAAATCTTTGGCCTCGGTATCAATTATAAAGCAGCTTTTTTCTTTCTTCCTTCTCTTTCGCCCAAAGGATCGGTGTCGTTTTGCCCGATAAGGGATACCTCGTTTCGCGCATGCGTGAAAGTCAAACGGAATACGAACGATGGAAGACGGTTGTTGCGTGTCGCGGAGGGAAAGCCGATTTCCGGTGGTTATGCGATGAACGCAATCGATTCGATCATGATCGGGTGTAATTGATGGGCTCGAAAACGAGCACGATATCCTTGCTGTTTTATTATTAGAAGTATTAACTGTTTTTATCAATCAGAATGCGATGATACGCTTACATGTACTATTTACCATCGCACTGGTACGTTGTTTATGCGAGACTTGCCAAATTCTTACTCCTTAATGCCACCAGATGTCTCATTAGTTCCTATTTTCTCACAAGTAATATTTGTTTTCCGTATAATAATACGATTTGTCACCTCTAGGTTTTTAGAAAAAAATAATCGAGACACGTGATATTCCACGATGAAATGGATATTTAAGATTCTTCATACACGGTGAATAAGTGTTCAAATATCTAAGATAGCCGAATAATTGTAGCGTAATGGAATGAAAAGACTGAATGAATTCCTTTTGCATTTAATTTTATATTTATGAACGAAGGAAAAGGAGGAGGGAAAATAAATGAATTTCATAATATGTCAAACGAAACTATTCCCAGTAATAGGAATATAACTATTGAGCAATTATATTGAAGATCGTTTCAGGAATTTATCCAATGTTTCTTCTATCCACTAATAACAACTTTAATAGCAATTTTAATAGCGGTAGTAATGGCAGTAATAATAGTAGTGGAGTAATACGCGTATACTTTCCAGTTGAAAACAAAAGATATAAATCTTCGAGGATATTAGAGTCATTGATATAATTTCCAACTGTAATTTCCATCAATCAACCCCACCCAAAAAGAATTTTTTTCAACTACGTAGTACTACGTTACTCATGTACATCCTTTACTTTGTATCGGGAAACAAAGACCGCGATAAGAAACACACATTCAACCTCTAAACCTTCGACAACAATCGATTCCGCTCTATTCATAGTCCCGGCTCAATGTTTCCCTTCCAACCTGTGTACATGTACACACGTTGGATAAACAAAGAGTCGTTCGTATTTTCTTCGTCTCTCACAAGTCGTCCGAGCTGGATGTCAATCAACGTTCTTCCCAATGACGCGTTGCGCAAAGACACGCATTCACGGAATGCCGATACTTTTTATTTATTCGTTTCCTAGTTCCCTTCATCGCGAGAAATGTTCGAAAAGCAGATATCCATTAATTAATGCCAGCCGACAAAGATGGCTCTCGATTACGTCACGACCTCTCTTTTTCATTCGAGTGTCGTTACATCCACGTGTTTGTTCCTGGCCTCTCCTCTTTCTCTGAATCGCGGATCCATTCAACTTGTTGCTCGTTATCAGTTTGGCTGGATATTGAATGATACGACCTAGTATTGAAAGGTGTCTCGCGATTTTTATTTCTCTATTTAACGGATAAATGTTAAAGAAATGAATTATAGATTTTTTTGTTAATAAGCAAGTGTAATCTTTATGTCAGAGGTATAAACGTGCAAAATTTTTTGAGTAAGAATATAGGATGAACATTCGTTTTTAACTTCGAACTATAAACTATTAAAACTGTATAACTGTTTTAACGAATATTTATATAATGAAATTGATTTTAAAGTATACATACTGATAGCTAGAAAATATTGATCTGATCATAATTGTCTTCTTATATGTTCATGCTTAAAGTATAAACTTTTACAAGTTATTGAGAATTACCTTTAGCATAAAGAGGACTGTATTATATAATTTTATCTTAAATGCAAAGAATATATTTTATTTCGAGTATAAATATTTTTTACAATAATTTTAATCTCTCGCAATTTTTAAAAATATAACGTAAATCACGTAAAAAAAGAAATTGACTTGAATTCGATAGATCATTTGAAAATTCTCTTCAAAACCGAAATTGAAGGCAATCTCTCTATCTGTATCTGTTGCACGAAAACGGCTGCATCGAGAATGTATATCGAGGTCAGATGACGTATAAGTGCAACCAAGAAGCCGTCGACGTACACTAAGTTACCGGCATTGCGTTGGTTAATTGTGTCAAATCCGCGAAGATTTCATCGCTCACAACTTTCAGATCGATCTTTATCTCGATATCCGAATAACCGAATAATTTTTTAACGCATTTTCTTTTTTTATCAAAACATTTTTTCACCCAAAGAATGGGTGGGTCAAATTTTTGGACGTAAGGATTATCTTGCAATATGTAGACAGAAAAATCATATTTGCAAGTTCATTGTTAAATTATATATACTCCATTGTTGGAATATTACTATTAACATCTTCGAGTTAGATTCGAAATTGTTTTGAAGAAAAATGTCATTCTCGAACAATTTGGAACAATAATCTTCGTTCAAGAAACAAAAATTTATACACGACTTCCTTGATTGGCAACAAGGAATTTCCATCGACTTCGAACGATCTGACATTTAATCGCAAACTCACGTTGTCGCAAAATGGAGACGCCACGCCTAGCATTGTCGCGGTCGTAAAAGCATCGATATCGTTTCCTTTCGTCCAACATGGGCGAGAGCGAGAAAAAACGAAAGTGGTCTCGAACTGGATCGGAATGTTAGACCGGTCCTAGGCCTTTAGTATTATTTACCTCGACTTGCGGAACCGCTACAGCTGCCATTAACATTCCCGCGGCTCGTGGTCGGTAATTTTCGTATGAGAAATTTTACATAAACTCCATTCATTTCCATCCAGAATGAATTTGACATTGTAAACAATCGATAAATTTTCGGTTCGTTTTATGGAAAATATAAAGATACGAAACGAGGATAGAATTTCGTTTAAGGAAACACTGGTGTGTGTCAAATTAAACTTGAAATTCTTTTTTAAACGATAAAATATTATTTTCTCGAAATTGTTATAATCCTTTATAAATGTTTCGACGAGTATTTATACACTCAAGGCGAGTTAATGCTAGATTATTATGCTAATTACACTTAACGTGCTCTTTAACGCGTCATTGTTACTGCGTTTTGTGCTACATAAACTATTGATAGTCCAGTTGTAATGCAACAAAGCTTTATTTAGTCAAAGATATTTTTAGTATCGATATAATTCTATTCTATTTATTTTTAATCGATTTCTTGCGATTCTTATGATCTTTACAAAATTAAGTTCATGGATTTCAATTTCAAGAAAAGCGTCGATTTTATATTCATGTAAAAGAAAAAAAAAAAAATTGAATTTGACTATACTCGATCGTTATATGAAAAAATAAATAAGAAACACCAAATGTACGTACAAATATATCGTTTACTTCGATTAATTATTAATCGATTAATTATTGATATTAATAATTGTTAATATATCTTCGTAAAATATTTGTAATAGAAACATTATTATTCTTATGCATATAAAGAAGAATCACTATGATATGATATTCTAATCTGATTTGTATATTCTTCGATATACATTCCATTCATTTCATAATTTATAACACATTGTGGCCCGATGGTTTATCGAAGAATTATCTCTGAGGTTCGTTATATTGTTTGCCCGTCGTTATCAGAGGTTATGTGTATACGTAATGCGCCGTTAACAAATCGTTAATCATCCTCGTGCACTTTAAACGCACGTGCACGTCGCGTCAGCCGCATTCGCAATATAGAATGTTTCTTATTGTTTTTCAATAGGTGACGGGCGAAAGAATGCAAGTCAAAGGTGGTCGACGTCGTGCCAGACACGGTATCTAAAGCAAACTCGAGCTGCATTGTAATTCGATCGTGTAAAACTTCTTTGAGAATTCCATTAAACCATAAAATTTTATAACCGTTGCCAAATATTCGAATCAACACGTTTAGAAGAAGTTTGTGAAGCAATAAGATTGCTCAAATCGAATATTGAAATTGATATTAATTCAAAACTTTGGAAATTATTAAAAATAATTGCGAATTTAGTTAATTTCATATATAAAATTTGATCATTTTTCATACATACTTCCGCGGATAACAAAAAGTATTTGCACATAACCTTATTTCCCAACATAACCATTTTTTATATCGTATTCTAAATATCATCAAATTCTTATAGTATAATAAATATAATTTCATAGTGTATTTATTAAAATTATGATAATATAAATTAGGAGGAAATCAAAATCAATCGAAGAAGAAAAAGAATATTTCATCTTCAACTATATAACCTCTTAAATATCAAAATGTAATAATTTTAAATTATGATAAATAAGAATCAACAAAAATTATGATAAAAACGAACATTTGTGAGAAGATGACGAGACACGTGTTGTGACAAAGTCAAAACAATCATCACAAAAATGAAACTTTACGAGTTTAACTTTATAATAACGTTCGTTTCTTATAAACATACCCCAATTAATCTCATAACTTATGGACACCGGTATGTACACCATAACCTCCAAAGTAATAAACACATCTAAAAAAGGAAACACCTTACTTGACTCAACTCGGTATAACTCCATCCATCAAACACCTTAAACATCCTCTCTTTCCTGAACGAAAAAGTTTCTCAACGATGCTCGCCGCGATTCGCACAACCGATTCATTTTCACCCACGTGAACACAATCGAGCGAGCGAGCGGTTCTAGTTGAAAACAACGCGGCACACACCAGATAAATTCCTAGTCAGGTCGAGGCACTCGCCAACGCAAATACCCGAAGATACTTTCGCAAGAGACGATTGGTTCGTGTCTAAATACCACGTTGCCGTTTCACAGCGCCGCATTGTGGCTCTCCGTGTGGGTGCACCTTAAAGAACACAGCGATCGCATCCGTGACAGCTGCGGCGCGCGGCAGGGGGCGCGCAAAGCGATGCATTTTAGCAGGTTGATGCCGCGGCGTGATTTACTCGCGCAATAGAATGCACTTCGAATGGTAGGAAGAGAGCAATATCTCGCGTTGCAAACCGATAGGAGTGCTTTTAATGTTCGAAAAAGAGGGGAGAGGGAGGGAGGAGGATTGTTCGATTCGTCGATAGTTTCTTCTTCTCTTTGTTTCTCTCCTCGCTTGACGTTTGCATGGCGCCGGTTTATCGAGGAAAGGAACGAGCCGAGGACGATAGGCGACGGTTGTTTTCAGGCCACTGTAAATCATCCGGCTGTTGAATCGTATCATGTACTTGACTTTATTCCGCGAAAGGAATATATTTCTTGGAAGGAGAGCTTTCCGATTTCGTGGGCCCTACGGGAGAGAAGAGAAGGTGGAAATCTAGTTCAATGCGGCGATGAATATAAATAAACCGACCTGCCAAAAGAAATCGTGGAATATTTGGGACCTGGCTACTTTTTTCGAAAAACACAACTGATACGAATTATATTGTTGTTTACAGAGAGGAGTAGAATCAAACTCTAATTCGCGTTTATTTATTATTATTCCATTATTTTATTGCTCATTATTTCCACTCGCTATAGTTTTTCGCTTGTGTTTATATTACACGTTGATTAAGAAGAATTTTAATAGGTAGAATTTCAACTATAAATCCTTACACTTTTATGGCCGCTAACCTACCTTTCCATGACAATAAAAAAATAATTGGTAATTTTTTGTTATTAGCTTCAATAAATTTTCCCACAAATATATCTCTCCTCGGTTTAAAACTATTCATAAAAAGTGAATAATAACGAATGACGAGAACCGAAAAAGATGGTCAATCTCGTTTGATAATCTCGACTCACATGTACTCTAGGCACCGAGGCCGATCTTCCATTGATTCTTCTCCGTCTAAGGATCCTAGCTCGCTCCCTGTCCCTCCTTGTACACCTGTCCTCCTGCCGTGGGATCGGAGACAACTGCTGGGGGCCCTCCTCGAGGGGTCGAACCCCGAGCAGGACGCATCCTTCGTTCTCGTCGACGCCCGCCACAGCGCTGTTGCAATTCCGCATTCCATCGACCTCCGTGGTATCGTTGCCGGCCAACAACGAACACCTCGACAGATCCTCGCTCGACTTGGAGGATGCAATTGCAGCCTGCCGATACTTCTTCCTCTCGATCACGAACGAGGAGGCTCTCGCCCTTCGACCGGAATGATCTTGCCGCCTGGCGATCAACTGCTCGGTCTTGGTCGCGAACTCCTGCGATCTGCTCGTCCTCGAGCGATATCTGGTCAGTTGGCCGCCCTCCGTCTTACTCGACGAAACGTTCTTCTTAGGGGGCTTCGCCTTCTTCGCGAACACGAAGTCTTTGGTATCCTTGCGATCCTTCGACGTGCTTTGGCTATCTTTGGTTCCCGAGGTATCTTGGCAAGAGCCGTTTCCAGGCGCGGACACGCTTCTCCTCAACCCCCGCGCCTTCTCGATCTTCGACGCATTGGAAGAGTATCTCGTCAGGGTATCTCTGTACTGAAAGTTCACCGTCGTTTTGTACCCCTGGTCGTCGTAAACGCTCTTGCAATCCACCGCTTCCAACAGCTTTACAGAGATTTCCAGCTTCTCGTCCCCCGCCACGCTCGCATTTTGCTCGATGGAGGAATAATCCTCCTCTTGATTTCGCGGCTCGAAACACGAGTTTCGACGCCTCCCGTCGTCGTCCACGCGGCGACACGATTTCAGGAACTGGTCCTTCTTCGACTCGCGACTCTTCTCCTCCAGGGAGACGGATTTCTTGAGGATGTGCACACGTGGGAAACAGTTGACGTCCAGCAGGCTGGCTGTGTCCACCGCGTCGAGGGAACGTTTGGGTGTCTCGCGCGCTCCGTCAGCGTCCACGCACTGACGGACGGAGATCAGACGGCATCCGCCGTCGTCCCCACTATCTTCCTCGATGATGTACATCCGAAATAACTACTCGACGCGCGTCATCGCCGTTACGAGGGTATTCCGCGAATTCGAGGCGCCGCACTCTTTTCTCTTCGATACGTCTCGATCCGCTCGTAGATAAGCGTCGTCGAAACAGTTTTTGACGATTTCATGTTATATGGAATGGACGTTTTTTAATTAGTTAAAATTACTTACTCGGTCAGCGATAATAATTTGCTTGTATTCGCTGTCTCGATATTCCTTGCATCTTGTTATTTTGCGGAGAAAAATTGTTTTATCTTAAATTCTTTTTGTAGTAGATTTAAAGTTTCTTCCAAAATTATTTTTCAACGGTGCAATTTATAAATTCTTCCCTTTTCCATATTCAATTTCATATGAAATATGAAATTGATATTTTCTCGCAACGTATCGGAAGAAACGTCACAAACTGCCGACGCTACGCGTAATTCGCGGTTATCCCTGTCGAACAATCGTTCCGCGATCTCATCCTCGGAACACCGGATATTACTTGCCCCCGTAATGACAGTGCAATACGCACAAAATAAAGCTTTCAAACGTCTATCTGCACGCGTTTAAAAATATTTTTTCTTGCGCCTAATATCGGACAAGCTGGCTGGCTCGATTCCAAATTAGCAGCTGTACTTTAACAATATATATATATATATATATAGTTTTTAAAATTCCACTTATGAACACACAATCGCCGATCCGCAGTTTCGACACACTCGGAACAACCCACTTATTTTTTTTTATCTCGTTTTATGCGAATTTTTCTCAACGTTTAATGAAGACAAGCATCCTCGAACCACGCCTTGTTTTCCTTCCCAAGTTTCACACTTTTATGGACAACTACAATTGTCTTAACCGATTTTCTTCTTTTATCAATTGTTTCTCCGATATTCTTGGCTCCTTTTTCATAATTCCCACCTTCTTTTTCCCTTATTCTTTCTACACCACTATGCACGTTACGTAACGCTACTTTTAACAAATGAATCGTTATTATTATTGGATTATTATCAGCAACAAATTCGAGGGCGATCTCTTACGCGGGTGAGCAATCTCAATTGAAATCGTTAAAAATTCGATCGAACGTTCACGGTTTAATTGAAAATTCACTCGAAGAAAGAGAAAAAGGTTGCCTCGCTCGATCTTTTTCAAAATTCACTGGAACAACGAAAATTATCCAAAATTACATATAAAAAAAAGGAAAACGTATGCATGGAGAGACCAAAGAAATACTTCATTTCGCAATTTCGTTCTGTCGATCCATTTCTAGCAGACAGATATCCACCGGCTGGCCATCGTTTTACGGTAGGTCGGAGCCGCGCGAAAAGAGACGCAAAGGCGTCGAGCGCCGGTGGCCTACTGGTGCGCGGCTCTCCTAATCCCGCGGTGGAGCACGTATGCAACACAACACGCACACCGGCAAGTGGGGAAAAACACACGCGATTCCATCCAGAGAGAGAGAGAGAGCGCGCGCTCCGCTCGACACTCGCCTCTAAACTCTCGCCGCGAGTGTTTCTCTCTCTCAGGATCCCCCTTTCTCTGTCTGGGGCAGCGGGGGGGAGCGTGCCCTGTCCCGAACACTACGCGCGTCCAATCAGCAAGCGATCCGCCGCTTCGCGGCCTGGAATGCCTTTTCCTTTCGGAGACCCGCTCGAGCCGGTCGCCCACTCGAGCGCGATACGGCGATTGATCGATTCTTGGGAGGGTGGCAAGAGGGAGCAGTTGTGTTATACCCTTTTGTGTAGGGTTTGCAAGTTTTGTGATATTGTGTATCGAAGAGAATTTTACTATTTCTTTCTTTTTGATTAAGACACGAAATGGTGATATTGGAAATTTGTTGAATCGTATTTTTCATTTATTTGTTGAATTTATGAAAAGGATATAACGAATAATTACGAAAACTTTTTTTTTTCTTTTGAATAAGATTTCTCGCTTCGAAGAAGAAATCGCGTTAAAATGAAAGAAGCGGTAAACGGAATAATACGGAAAGAAAATTCGATAGGGTTCAATTAGAAATTTTAATTCATTAAAAAGATTGATTTTTTAAAAATATTTACACCTTGAATTAAAATGCTCGTTTTCGATAACATTCTTCCCTATGTATTGTTAAATCAAAAAATTAATATAATTTTTGTTCTTAATTTATATCGACGAGTTAATTATATTCAGGAAAGCAGAGTTAACAAAATTAAAATTTAATACAAAAGTAATCCGAAGTAATCTTAATTAAGAAGAAAATAAAACTTCTTTTTAAAACTAATATGTTCAATTTACGATCTCGTTCTCTACGAATCTCGTGTTATGAATGAGAGAATGGATACAAATGAAAATAGGACACGAATTTTAATCGAATCAATATGCAGTCTCACGTTGATTATTTATTGCGCGCTAGCGGTTACTTTTTACAAAGCTCACGTCATCGTACGATCGCAGAATGTCTGTCATCGTTGTATAGGCATAGTTTTCAGAAGTAGTACGCGCGTTTTGCTCGAGAAATACCGTTCCATTGATGTGCAATCGAGTTCATATTATTCCATAGAACAATATTGGCCAATGATATCGAAGAATCCTCAAACAATGTTCGAGGATTCCTCGTTCGAAAATAATATTGCTCTTCATAAAGCAAACACTCAAACACCGCCCAATGTGCAAAAATTTTCGAATAAAATTCACAAGTTTTAGACCAGATATACATTTTATTAAAATTAAAAGTACCGGATAAGAAAACCAAATTATTAAATGGAATCAATTATCTGCGTTACACGTAACATTTCAAAATTTTTTGCAATACAAAATCCGTATCGAATCTTTACAAATTTTCAAACCAATTCAAAGAAGCTGTACGAAAAATAATATCCAAATTGGCACGTTAAAATCAAAATTCCTCGTCTCGTGGATGGATGCAAGCAACAAGCATCCCTTTCGGTGTATATATATATATATATATACACACCCAATGCGAGGTCCGTGCCATATGGCAACGCGGATCGATCGTTGGCTGGGTTCGGCTCGACAGGAGAGGAGAGAATGAAAAACGCGACGCGCTCAGGAAAGTGTCCCGCATCGCTTGTTAATAGAGACTCTCCTTTGCGCAAGGAACGTATGATAAAAGGCAGGCGGACAGCATTTTCTATTGTGCCGTTTCTCGGATTGCATCCGGTGTAAAATTTCACTTGGCTGCTGGTACTGAGCCGTCGTTATCGAGCCATAGTACGAGTACCTCGTGGTTTTCACGGGTTTTTGCGCGCGGCTCGCTCGCCACACGTGAGACTGGTTTCGATATTCCGCGTCCCCGATCGAACACGATGCGTCGCCGACTTTTTGTTAGAAGACCGCTGCTCGTTGAGAGAGGGAATGTTGTATGAACTTGTTCTTTTTAGTTTGATGGATTGTTACCTCTTTCTGGTCGCGTAACATGATACGTCAAAATTGAGACGCATGTTTTTCTCCAAATTTCACACGAAATCGTGCTTGTCATTGCATTTTTAAAGAAAGGGATATAACGAGGAGGAGGTGATCATGCTTCTTTATAATATCTTTTCATAGTGGACTTACTTTTCATAGTGGAACTCAGTGGAATTAAAATTAGAAAAATGTGACGTAGGTTTTGTTATTGGAACAGCTCATTTATCTCGTTTTATAGATATAATAGAACTTAAACAAAAAGAATCCCGCAATAATTACAGAAAAACAAATATATCAAGTTTTACAATGGCTGTCTAATGACTAGAAATAAAAATTTGTAACACGTCATACATTATTATGCATTTTAGAAAGATCACTTTAAAAGATAATGAAAGTTTCAAAGGGAAGAAAAAGTTCCCCAAAAATATGCGAAGAATTAATTTTAATTCAAACACAGCGCGACAAACGTTTCGAAAAAACCGCAAACCCCCGGCAAAACGTCCGCCTCGAAAATAGACTTGGCCAGCAACAATTCCAGTCCCAACACCGAGGAGAGGCTATTTCTATTTATACGAGTGCATCGAGCGGAAGAGGGCCCCGTAGGGATTTTCGAAACGCGCCTTTCGACACGCCGCCACGTGCCCATCGATATATGCGTTCACGCACGTGCGCGCGAATATTTAATTAATCGGCGCCCGCACGTGAATACGCAGCATCAGCGCCGCCTATCAACCTTCGTTACTAACGCCGTGCAAACAGATCGTTGTATGTTTGCGCGATAACGGAACCGTGAGAAATGACGTTTGCCATTGGAACGTGTACCGATCGATGGTACCGAATTCTGCTTTTGATCGTTCAACAATGGTTAAACTGGTGGTGGAAAATATGGTAATGGAGGATATAAACGAGGGGTAAATATTTAATGAATAAAATATTAAGAAACTGTTATTGATGTACGATGAATTCTCAGTATTTGCATTTAAGAATTTTTATAGTGAAAATTTTGTAATTATCTTTCACGTATTTTCCACTTCTTTTCACGCTTTGTTTAAAGAGAAAATATAGCAAAAGGACAAAATCGTTTTCCCATCGCGTGCAACAGGTACAAAACGGGCACGACCTGGTCACAGCGCATTCATCACCCGGAATCCACGCTGAAAGGATATTATTAAGGATCAACGAGCATCCTCTCGTTGGTCGGCGATAAATTGCTGGTGGAACGACAGTCAACAGCCACGATCAGTTTTCTCATCGTCAACCAGCTCGAATTCTCTACGAGCGTGGGGAAATCAATGGAAAAGGTACGCTTATGATTAAACGAGATGTAATTAGAAATCTCGCGTAAATATCACCGTTAGACGATTTTTCCAGCATGGGCAAGGATACTCGTCGTCCCTGGACCATTAATTTATTCCTGTGTGGTGCATTTTCTGTGGGAATAGAAAAAATTGCCGAGCAGGGTGAAGGTTAGGAACTTGTCCCGACCTTGGCTCTTGATCATGGGAGTGACACCGATTCCGAGGAATGTCTCTTGGTATTTCAAGGACGAATGATTACGGATCGGAGTAGCGGTTGATGCGAATCGATATGGAAAGAATCTGATTTGTCTTCAGATCCTTCGTGGAGAAATAATCTTATCGATTTCCAATAAGTATATTTCCTATAATGTCCTCCTTTTTTTTTTTTTTTTTTTTAGAGAATAAATTTACTAAATTTTGCTGTTTATTAAAATCGTAACAGCTTTTATCAATACGAAAGTCGTTCTAGAACACATATCCTATTATTTATCTCGTGCATTTTACTGTTAAAGAAGGAGTATGTATGTCGATTAGATATTAAAAGGCGAAAAATTTTATTTTTCACGTTTCGATTAAAGGAGTTAGTAATAGTAATTAAGATAGAGACTCGATTTTATCATTCTCTCGAATTTTCCATCGATGTTACGACCGATGATTGTCTCTAATGAATGACAATGGGCGTGTAACGCCTCGTGCACGGTTGCATATTTCAATGGAATCGTAATCGATGTTCAGTGGAAACTATGCACAACCCGGCACAATACGATTCTGCGTGTGGAAAGGATCAGGTTCTCAACGAGAGAAAGGAGATCCGAGTGCAATCAATGTGTTTTTGAAGCAAGTTCACGGAAGTCGTAAATTCAAAACACATTTTATTTTCTTCTTCTTCAGTTGCGTCTTACGATCAGATGTTGGACTAAGCAAATTTTTATTGAGAAGAATTCTTGTCCAGCCATTTTATCCGCGACCTTCTTTAAACAAGTTTTAAAAAATTATTAAAGAATCTGTTTATCTGATTATTAAAAAATTAATAAACGATCGACTGACAAATAGATTATAAAACGCATATAATAAATTTAGACGATGAATTGAAGTCAATTTTTCTATTGTATACACGTATATACGAAGAAAATCTTAAAAAAAGATTCCATTCTATAAATTCCATAAGAAAGTAAGTATTTTCGACAAGCTTCATCTTGTTATGCATACATGCATTAATTG
Organism: Apis florea; assembly: GCF_048593485.1. Taxonomy (NCBI): domain Eukaryota; kingdom Metazoa; phylum Arthropoda; class Insecta; order Hymenoptera; family Apidae; genus Apis; species Apis florea. The sequence continues at coordinate 915,593 of NW_028256772.1, forward strand.
TCAGATGATTGATTGACATATTAAATGAAAATTTATACGCATAAAGAAAAAAAAAATAGATCAAAATGGCGACATACTTTAAACCTTGTTCAAAGATCAATGAAAAAAGATCATAATGGAATCTAATCAAGCAACTTAACCATCATTAATTCTCTGATAAACGCCAATACGAATGAATTATCATCCAACGGTATTTCTCGATAAAACGAAATACAAACAAAATTTCAGAATCGATCAACGGTAGAAAAGGAAGAATCCTTGTTTACAATCCTATCGAGTTCCACGCGTGCCCGCGATATCGCATGATCGCATAAATAAAGCGGGACACGAGGATATCTAATCTCGTATCCAGCCACGTTGTAAATTAGGTTCGTTCGAGACGAATCCCGGTTCAATCCAACCCGGTTCATTCGAGTCGTTCTTCTCAAACGGACAAAAAGAAAAACGATCTCGATGACAATGCAGCACGTTCGATCGTCCTTTTCGCTGAATCGGCGGTACGGGCACTCCCTTCCTTAATCGGCTAACGAGAAGGCACTTAAGTATGAATCCCTCGCGACGCTCAGCCCGGATTACAAGCCACTTTCATCGCAACTATGCTATTGTGCGTATGCGCAGCCATTACATATTCGTTACGCGGATATATTCTTTCGAGCTAACGAAGCTCAGGTTCACTGGACTCCACCAGGCGTCCTTGAAGAGTTAAGGAGCCCCGAATTGCGACACTCGTTGCCATGAAACTTGTATACACTTATTGTGTCGAAACATAATATATTTACAATTTTATCCATCGTATTTGTGAGAGCTAAAAGTAACTTAGAATGTTTGTGTCTCTTTGCAACGAATGTTGTTAGACAATTAAGTTCATTTTGTAAAATTTTAACAAAATTGTATAATTTAAATGCTTCTAATATTTAGGTTTTTAATTTGTAATCCCGTTTCATGTAGGAAATATCAGGAGAGTATTCGTTTGCAAATTTATTGCTCTTTTAATTTTGTCGAATTGAATTCATATTGTGCAAATAAATATTTTATCTTAACAAATTCCGTGGGAGTGCATAATTTATGCAATTAAATCAATCGAACGATTCGAAAAGCGTATAATCAGAGTCGTGCAGCAGTTGATCGATTGGGTATTGATAGAGGTGTATAAATGCACAATCTCGCAATCGAACGAACGTGTAATTACATACAAGTTATAGCCGCATTCCTCGTACGTGTACGCTCTTATAAATCAATACTAAAATACGAAATGGCTAGCCTTTGCTCGGAGAGAGAAACATATTTTATCACTCCCTCTTATAACATATTCGTTCCACGTGTTTCCAACTTTTAGAAATGGGAATTTTGGAATGAAAGTTTCTCATCTTACGATTCTCCAGCGAAAGTATCTCGATTCGAAACAAACAGTTGAAGGACAAGCAGTCCATATAATAAAAGTGAACTAGTTTCTCCCATTAATTGTTCAAATCGAAGTTCACATTTAAATGAATAGATATAGCTCATTTATTTATTTATAATTGGAATAATTCTCAATACTGATTCGAATGACATAAATTTTATTATAATCCAATCTGCGAGCAACAATCCGTCAATTGCAAATCGCAATTTAAGTACGAATTTCTCAAATAAATGTAATTCCAGTGTAAAAAAAAAAAAACCGAGGATTATTTCAAAGATTAATCTTTGAATAATAAAATTTACTTTGATGTTTAGATCATCTCGAAAATCAATCGCTGGATACTATTCTCCTAACGAAAGAAAGAGATTAAAATTGTTTCGAATAATTTAAAATGATCATATTTCGTTGCATATTTATCTAAAAAAAGCTAATAATTTTTCGTCAATTATTATCATTTATTTATTTACGCAACAAGGATCGAACTTTTTCTCGTTTAAAATCATCACAATACAAAGGTTCGCTTCGAATTTTCATAAAATTTTTTCTTATTCGAAGACTTTCAACTTATTTTGACCATAGCACAGCACTTTATTCGATTAACCTTAATTCGAATTTCGAATCAAAAATCTCGCAATAATATTTCCACGAAAGTGGAATCGAAGGGATTTCCTACTTACAATGCAACAATCTTCTAGGTCTTCGAATGAAACACCACGAGTGATCTTCGATTTGTAATCTAGATCACTGGCAAATGTATATTATTACACACGGAGGAGGGAGCGATAACCGAAGGAAATCATTAATTAGCCTTGCGTCTCTAAATTAAAAAGTCTGCAAGGAAGGAGGGATCGAGCAGGAAGCTTGGACCAGGATATCGCGAAATAAAATCGACGTTCTCTCGTTTTACGATAATTCCAGAGAACAACAGTGGAGCCGCGTGGCCGATTTAGTTGAACTCGAAAGTGTAGTAACCCAGTGGCACGAATATCGGGCTCGTGAACGTTCCTCGACACTTTTCTCGTGTTCGTGAGTGAATGTCGAGCCGAGTCTATTCGCTCCTCGCCCATTGTATGCCAAATTCTGTGCTCCTTTTGCGTCACAGGTGATGGATAAAAGCGAATCGAGCACGCGGCCTTCAAACGCGGATGATCCTGCGAATGACAATTTCACGTTTCTCTTGATTTTCAGTGTTTCACCACAGGGACGTTTCACCATTTATCCGTCGAATACGAATTAAGTTTTAAGCGAAATAAATTCAAGTTATTTTAATTTCGATTAAAATATCCTTCTCGTATATTATGGTAACACTATGGTACGATAATCGACTATAATTTTTAGAGTTTTAACGAAAATCATAGAAAATATCATATATGAAATCATTTTTATATAATTGATTAATTAATTTATTGAATTATATATATATATGAAAATAAGTAAATACTTGTAAATATTTTAAGTAAATAAGAATAAAAGAAATCTGCGATACCTAGATTCATTAAAGATTATGAAAATATTTTTGGTAAATCTATAGTTATAACAGATGAAAAACAATTAAACGTGAAAGGAGAATTAGAAAATTATGGAAATTGAAGATTCCTCTAGAATATATTTTAAAAGTTTTCAATAAATATTATATATACGTATTTAAATATTTATTAGAAATTTCATCGTTTATGTATGTGGAATCGAATATTTATTTATTTATCGAAAAATCACTAAATTTTCAAAATTCAAAAATCACTTTTTCTCATTCACATATGAACTATTGTGTCAGTCATATGAATAAAGTAATTATTATTACGTCAATACAATGGATTTATTTTTTTTTTTTTACCATCACTGCAAATATTATTCTCAATTTACTTTTTTATAAATATATCTCATTTTGATGTCTTCAATTTTTACGACTCGTTACTTCATATTTTGATATCTTGATAATCTTATTTATAGATTATATCCTTTATTTAAATTAATCTTATTTTACACTATATTACTTTATGCTTTAAACATGCTTATCTCTATCACTTGCACATAATAATACGAATTTTTAACAATGATTTAATTGCTGCCTTATCAATTGATAACAAGAGAAATTATATAATTTGAAATTCTCACGTGACGAATTTATCGAATTTAATTAAAAAGATAAAAATAATTAATACGTGAAATTAAGTATTTAAAATTTAAAATCTTCAAAATTCTCGATATTCTAAAAAATTCCAATTCCCAATCCAAATTATAAAACAAAAAATTTAACGCATTAGTAGCCATTTATCAATTTCAAGAATTCGAAGAAATAAATTTCCATACTCCAATAAAATCTTTCAAACGAATCTTTTTTCCTATCTCCGTTCGTTCAACTAGTTAATAAAAACACGAATCGTTCGAGGTGCTCGTATTATTTACTTCGATCAATCGCTGTCTCGCCACGTTTCCCCGTAATCTTGAATGCAAATCGGTAAAATAGGGGCTGACATTAACCGGCGAGGCCGTGCAATAAGTAAATAAATCGGTGGACGAAATTATCCGCGATTCCAGACACCGATCGTACGTAAGTTTGTTAACGTGCCTCAGCCATGTTTTATATATCTCTCTCTCTCTCGAAAAGAACGGTTCAAATTCGTTTCGAACGAAAACGGTTCCTCGATGTTACGGTACACGACCGAACCGATCTATGGACTCGTTTAAAAATCTTCGACGCCAGTCTCGACTTAAAATACGTGCTCTTCATGAAAAATGAATGGATGACCCGATGGCTTATGCGCCATTACGCGGCGTCTACCTGTGCCGCGTAGAAATGAGTGGAAAACGTAACTGTACCTTAATATTCCTTCAAGAGATGTCGTTGAAGGAAAGACTGGCTCTTTTAAGCTTTGCCCATCGCCGGCTTTTATTCTTATTATTTTCGAACGTCCAAAAAGAAAAACATTTAAGTAATTTAAATTAGATATGACGTTAATTATCTTCGATTGTAAGATTTCATAAAAATGAGGATTTTCTATAGTAATTTTCTATAAATTATTTCAACTATATTACTAGGGAATTTTGATGATAAATGCATGAATTTCAATTATTTTCGTATAATTCTTACGAATAATTTTTAAAAATAATAAATAATTGTCGCATCTATTATCGTTGTAAGTAATAATCATATTAATCTGTAATTTTTACGCGCAAGTAATCAGTTGTAAATGTGTCGTTGTGATCGTACACGTAAACGTAAAAATAGTCGAAATAATGAAGAATAATAAAAGTGAGAGGATTCTTTAGTTACGGCGATTTATCGAATCGTTTTTAAAAAGCGAGACCTCGTTGAGTAAAGCAGCGAAACAAAAAGAATCGATTTGGTTCACTGCAAAGTCAAATAATTGGCCTTAATTTATCGGCATACTTTTGCGCCACTATCTCTGCCCGTTCATTAAACTTCCTATCTTTCGAACGAGAGTTTCACGCGTATTTAAATAAATATTGGCCTTTGATATTTTCGATGAATAGTTAAAACTTGTGTGAAACTTCTTTTTTTCCCTTCACCTGAGCAAAGTAGTTAATAATCTACACAATAGTAATAATAATTAAAACATACGAATGATTACAATTTTTATTATATATAATTCTCAATTGGTGTTATTCCATTACACTAGTAATTTAATCCAGATTACTTGCGTTAGAATTTTAGAAAACTTAGTAAAAAGAGACGGAATAATTAACGAGATTGAATTAAATTTTTATCAACGAAAAACACGAAAAATGGTTAAATCGATGTTCCATTAGATTAAGATAACTGGAAAAAATTTTGATATTCTCGAATCGAATGAGTTGGATTGGGTTAAATCTGGTTTTCAGAAATGTATCTCATAGCTCAGTCACGAAAAGGTAGAATAATAACTTTGATAGATATCTTAATTAAGGAGAAATCAAAACTTTTTCATGCACGTATCCAATAGATAAATATCTAATCCAATTGGTTAAAAATTGTGCAACCCACGTTTTTGCATCTGTGCTTTGCTCACTTTCGTTAGATAGACACTTACCTATCCACTCGCTTATTTCAGTGAGGTGTTCAAAAGTTAAGAGAAGGTTCGTATAAACAGTAAAGTCTTTTAAGCAATCTGGAGTGTCGAGCCTGACAAATGTGTTTAGAAAAGGAAATGGTAATACGCGTAGAAAAAGCAAACGAGGATACTTATATATATATTGAAAGGAGAGAAAATTAGAGTAACACTTATGGAAAAGGCTACCAGCTGTGTAATAAGTCGTGTGTTATAATAACATCTGCATTTAAATGCCACGTTCGAACGAGAGGAATTTCTACACTTGCTTCTAATATTAAATTTATCGTCATTAAACCTCCTTTTCGTACCGTAGAGAAATATTGTTTCGAATAATATATTATTTCAATCTATAATTACGTGAAATAATTGTTTCAAAGAATTTGAAAAGTTTGCAAATTCGATAGAAATAATAATAATTCACTTATAATTTAATTTCAGAAAATGTAATTCCTATCTGTTAATTGGGAAAGATGACATAATATTGATATTCTTTAATATATATATATATATTTCACTTTCATTGGATAACTTTTAACTTTCGTTTTCCATACATATAAAATGATATATTCATTTGTTGTCAAAAAATGTCTCGTATGATTTTAAAGAAATCATAATTTATCACAGAAATTTAAAATTTTTTCACTCGCAGCAAATATTAATCTCTTATTAATGATATCAATAGCTGAATATTATAAATTTAATCGAAACCAATTTATTAATCAAATCTCGTAACACCTATTAGAGCAACCCGTGTAAATAATAATCCAAAAAAATAAAATATACATATCAATCTCTTGAAGAAACAAGAAGGAGAGAGAGAGAGAAAAAAAAAAAAGAAACCGTGAAAGTTAAATTCTCGTCGATTTATTTAATCACGGCCGATAGCATGGCTGTTATTAATTCGCTGTAACCGGTCGTAGAGCAAATCGTCGGGGGAAAACGGCGTGCAAAAAGCTTGATTGCATCCAGTTATGCGAGAGAGAGAATCGCGTTTCCCCTTGGGGACAAAAACTGTGCACGCTAACGACGGGCTCAACCCAAATATAAGAAATTCCGAGGGGATCGGGTGCGCGAGACAGGCCAAGACAAATCCATGTTGTACATTGCAAATCCACGTATGTACAAGGTATTTCAAGGTCTTCTCTTTTCTTACGCGTTAAGCTCACCGTGACCCGTTACATTTGCGCGATGGCGTTTTACGGTTTCCTCCTCTCTTCGAGCAATCGCTCGATTGCGTAATGCGATATTAACGAATTTATTCGACATCGAATATTATGCGTGTAACCTTCCTGTGCTAAACTTTAATATTATTGATTATTGATTCGATATTTTAAAGTTTAAAATTTGAGATTAATTTAATGCTACTCGTATTTTATTAAACAGTGTTGCTTTTTATTATTATCAATGCTCGCGAAATCACGCGTGACGTGTATTTTACTTTCTTCTTTTAATTAATATTTGCATTAAGGATCATTCTATTCGAACTAACTTTTATAAATTTTGCTGTGTCGAGAAAAAATATCTCTCTTTGAACAAGGAAATATGATTTGCAAAGAATATAGTTGAGTTTATTTTAAGAATGAGTTTAGTGTGACGTAATATATTCCAGGTTTACTCTTTTCTTTATTCTGTCCACGTGTTCGTATTCTTCCTTTTCTTCCTTTTCGTGTAATGGAAAAAATTTAACTTTTAAAAATAACGACTTTCTGATTGTACCGTAAAATTTTAATTCAAACAACCAAACAACGAATTTCCATACAAATTTTGCAATATTGTTAAGACGTCTCGTTAAGATGGCTCCCACGTTCTTCGAAGAACAATGAGCATCGATTCTATAGAAATTATAGAGGGATTACGCAAAAAATTGTTTGGATCCTTTGAATTTTTATTTTCAATGGTGTCGTCATTCGAAGATATAGATGTACATTGCTTTATTTTATCGATAATATCTCATTATTTATTTATCAATAGCAGTCTTAAATAAAAGCAGATTAATTATCAGTATTAACACCTAAAAAAAAGAAAAATTAGATTCTAAAATTAAATCGTAAACGTTGTTTATAATGAGAAAATTTTCAAACTTTAATCAATATTTGGCTCATCTCGTACAACAAAAATCTTACAAAATTAAATAAACGAAATTAAATCATTAAGAATATCATTACGAGACATCGAGAACATGACGACAATTTCTAAAATCGAATAATTTTCAAAACAAAAATCAAATTAAAATCAACATCTCAATTCGCAATTCGTGAAACAGGAATGAATAAATATATTATTGATTTGTGATTCTCTGAATCTAATACGTTTAAACTGGCTACCCTAAGAAACCTAATATCATTGAAACGAATACAACGGAAAGAGTTACCCCAGAAAACGAGGAAGAAGACCCGGAAGACTCTTAACGAGGAGGGATCGGGTGGTGGCGTCGTTCCACTTCGCTCGTCGATTAACCCACATATCAGTCGAACCACGCTCGCTTTATTTTTTCGTGTTACACCTACGCGGCCAGCTATGCGTAACAACACGCGTATCCTCCATCTCTGTCGAACGATTCGCCCGCATGCGCGAGCAGGTTATAATGCATCTCGTTCTTCGATCGGCACTCACTCGTGAGTTCTCGTTATTCCAGATACGACGTTTTATATACAGGTGAATTCGCTTATTTTTCGTTCTTCGTTGTGGTTATTTGACTACTTCTGATAGGCAATTTGCTCGTTGTGTTTTATCTTTTGTGGTGGATGGAGATGTTTCGAGTTGTTTGAGGAGACGTGAGAGGAATATATATATATATTTTTTATAATCTCTTAAATTCAACGCGATGAGTTCTCTTTTTGCACAATTATCGGTCTAATATCGTTGGTAGAAATTTTTCAAAGTCATAAATATTAGAGGCTATAAATATTTATAAAAGAAATATATGATGATGATAAAAGTTTCGCGATAAGAGAAGAAATAATAAACTTGTGAGGTTACGTTTCTGGATTAAATTATCGATATTATGTTGTGTCTGGTTTATTTATAATTTATAATTTGTCGGATTATTAACATTAGTTAGCCCTTTGCACTCCTTCACACACGAATTAACACATAAAACTTTCGTATTTTGATATTTTTTATTATGTATCTTTACGGTATAAAGAAAGGAAATTTGTTGAGTATTAAAGTTTGTATTGTTGTTTCATGCGATTACCAACATGCATTCTCCCGATGTCTTTCTTATTTTATTGAGGGCACCTTACAATCCCAATAACACACTCTCATCTATTATTTTTAAGAAATAATTTAATAACGAAAAATCAAGCTCATCATCAAGCTTGAGCTAATTTCATTCAATGCTCAAAAATTTTTGAAAATAATATTGAAAATAAAATCGAACAGTGAGAGTCATTCAAATCAAGCACAATAATAATAATAATAAGCATTATCTTTGACAAGTACAATTATTAAACAGCATTGAACAGAATTTCTATAACACGATGACATCGCATGATGTCACAAGATCAAAATCGAAGTCAAGGCTCAACCTGAATAGCCTCCTCTTATCAAATAAATTACACTTACAACACGAACGACGTTAAACACAAATTTGAAAAATAAGATCCACTTCTCGTTCATCTCATCACTTAGGATAATCAATATTACCAGGGGAAAAAAAATCGCCTCGACAGATGCGTTTTTCGAGAGAGGGATACACCTCGACCCGATGAATCCATCGAGTTTTAGGTGGGCGTTGCGCGTGGAACGGAGCCAGATTAGGCGATTAAGCTTTCTCGCGCGACCAGCCACGAGAAGCTTTCGAGGGGCAGAGCTAATAAAATTCGAACCCCAATTTCGCGGATGCGGCTCTCAGATAAGACGGCCAAATTGAATTGGTCGATGATCATCACCCAGCGGGCGGAATGTTTTGTGATTTGAATGCGAAAGCGGAGTATCGATCCTCGAGTGACGAATGGACTCGTGAAGGCATTAAACGCGATCTGTTAGACGTGAAAACTGGGGGCTGTGGAGGAAAACGTATCCTGCAAAATATATTTAAGATCGTATATATCTCCCTCCAACGCTTTTAGATCCATTTTATTTATTTATTTAAAATCTATGTATATGATATTCTATTAGTATATTTTATTACACTATACATTTCGTTACTCGAATAAAATTTTGAGTTTTGATTGAAAAATTTTATTTTCGTATATTCATCAAAACATGATTAATCAAAAGATCTTGTTTGATCGAAGTATCAATCGCGATATTTTTGCTCAGTTTTTTTGATATTTATTACATTCATAACGTGTGACGTGTTCAATACATGCATTAAGGAAATTTCTTATTTTATGATGGTCAATGCACGATCCCATGAATTTTTTCAATTTATCGTTTTTAAATTTTGTTTCATTTTTATCAAAAACCGATATAAGAGAATCTATTCGATCTTGAATAAATTCGATTTAAACATTGATATACATTAATATCTCTACGCTTTTACAGAACAAACACAGAAATAAAGAAAAAAGTTTCGATCCAAAGGTTTTGCGATCATACGTGCAAAAAAAGAATATTGGCAATAAAATCGAAATAAAAACTTGGAGCAACAAAAATCGCGTAATCCATTCGAAAGTTTCATCGAATCTGCTCGCAGAATCAACATTTCGATCGTTCAATCAAGAGGCTCCTAGAATTGCCTCCTGTTTCCTCTCCATATTTTCAACCGCTAATTTTTCGTCTTAATCGAACGATTTTGCAGGGCTTAACGAGCATGACCGCCTTGTGCCGATTCGAGAGCCTGTTGCAATCGAGTTTTCGAAACGATCGCGATTCGCGACACGCGTCCACTCTCCACCGGATATAACGCGTCGCAATCATTCGTTCCGCGCTCGAACGCCGAGGATACGCGTTGGAAAGTCGGATCTTGTTCTCGACGGAAGGAAATCGTTATCTTGTTCGTGCTAAAATTTGTTTGGGTTTAATTGCGTTTCGTGAAACGCTCGAGGATATTCGAAAGGGATTCGATTTATTTGCAAAACAACGAACGACGATCAATTATATCAAAATATTTTGCAATTGGGAATGCAGACAGATTGTGGGCAAAAAATATGGAACACTTTTGGAGAATGAAAAAATTTCTAGATATGTATGTAAATCCTGTATATATATTCGTTATTATTTTCGATCATAAAATAGAAAATTTTTAATCTTTATGATAAAGTAAATTGTTTTTTACAAAAAATTAAATGGAGTGATGATTTTCCAAAATTCGCTTCAACGATGTAGCTGAGTGTTAAATTCGTCGATTGAACACGTGTGTGATAAAAGTCAGACAATTTCTAAACTGAATTTCGAAACTTATAATTCGTTCCACGTAAGGCCTGGGAACAAAAACTCGACAAATTGCCCACCTTCGAAATTATTAAAAGCCATAAAATCAATAATAATAAAAAAGCGAAGCATTATTGCAGGATGCAACTATGGAAAAACTTTTACCTCCAATCATCAAATTATCATTTGAGATACGAGATTGGCCGAATAATGAACGAGTCTCCAGAAAGGAAACTCTTGTTCAAACTCAATCGAATCTTCTGGAAAACAAACCAATTGGATATTTCTCCGTCAAAGAAGAAAAATTTTACCCACTTTCGTGATCGATCCAACATGTGCGCTCCGCTTAAAAAACAACTCCAAATGTCCCGTTTTTATTCGCGTCACGTTCGCTATTCCTCCTCTGCTGGTAATTAGGTTACCAGTACGCTACGAAGGCCACGAAGGTCGAGCACGATTTCCGGTCCGCGACACCGCTTAGTACTTCGAGAAAACATCGTCGATCTTCCGGATAAAAATCAAAGCGTCGAATACGAAACGAAAGACACCATTTCTACCATTATTTCTACCATTGTTTTTCGCTTGTTTATGTCAGAGTGGTTTAATTCTGTGCTAAAGCGTAATCGTTAAAGTCCCTAGATTATCCCTAGATATAAAAAGAATTTTGAAAAGACCAATGTTTCTTTTCTGGGATAGCAGTATTGAAAGACGAGAAAAGAAATCAATCCTTTCTGCATAAGGGGAATGATATGCTTTTGATTAAAACAAATTTTTTACTTGGGTTTCTCAATTATTGGCACGACTGAATAAATTAAATTGAGTCATTTGCGTTCTGCGTAAAGGAAGGAAGCGTGAGCAGTAATTGCAAGTTCTTGTCCTCTTTCACTCGAAGAATTTTGGAGAAATTCGCAATCGTGAAAAGCGAGAGCAAATTGTAAATGGCAAAATAAAAAAAAAAAAAATACTTTTGTTCGAAATAAAAGTATTTTGAAAACACATTCTAAAACCTTCCTCTTCGAAAAAGTAAATTATTTCTCACAGTCGATAAATTTTAATAACCGTGTTATCCATAGTGCAACACTTGAGATATAAAATCTACGTCTGCTTAATTAAATGTAAATAGGTTAAAAAAAAAAAAAAGAAAAAAAAAGTAACGAGAACGATAAAGGAGAAAATATAATAGAACTCTGTTTATGAACATGATTTTTAATGATCGTTATTTATTCGTTCAAATAATTGGAGTTCGTGTTCACAAACGGATTCAATCGTTGGCTTCAATAATAAAATTTTCATAGAAACTAACACGAAAAACTCTTTCTTTGATAGCCGTCTTCGTTAAACGGAGATTAATATACAACGAGAATGATTTATACAATAAGAATCCACGACAAATAATCGTTAAAATTTCGCTCGTATAAAATTCTACTTTAATAAAACTTAATTCTAAGAAAAGCAGAAAATTTCGTCTTCGACCACAAAACTACGAAACAATTCCTTCACGAAATAACTTTCAAGAACAAATTTTCACTCACCCGATTTTAAGCACATTTTGGATGCATTTGGATCGAGAGGGGTGGTTCGATATCGCCCTATTTTCATCCACATCTCGAACCGGTCCACGTTCCACCGCTACCTTTATCGTCGATTTAATTTACGATCATTTCGATTGATACGCTCTTTAACTGGACGTTTCGCAATTAACCGGACGCTCCAAATATCGGGTTGGACGCGCGCTGCGATCGCTTAATAATAAATCGGCGCGATAGGTTCCAGTTCCGTTCGAGCGACCTAAATAAACAGTTTTCTCGATCATCTCGGTTGACAATTATGACAGGAGCGTGTGGGCAATGCGTTGATCGGGGTCATTGGGACGTGGTGGCCACGAAGAAATGTCCAATGCAGTTTGGATAATGATCCAACAACGGGACGCGTGGAATAATTGAAGTGGGTGCCACATAATTAATCAACGTGCTCGTCCCTCGACAATCGATCGCCATACGAAGCTCTGGTGGTGGCTCTTTTCGAGCCTCAACGGGGAGAAAGTCGATTGATAAATCGACCAACTCGAGATACGTGTGTTTTTGTTAGCGGTTTTCATTTTGAAAACTGTTATTTGAAGTTTGAAATAGTGGATTGCTAGAAAAATTCTTTTCTTTTCAATTAATTTCAAATATGATATTGTTGTTTTATAATTGTGATAATCTATGCTTAGAAAATGATCTACTTTTATCTTTGAGATATAAAAATAAATGTAGACAATTTGTTTTCAGTTATTCGTATTAAGTATATAGATTTGGGTATATAATCAGTGTTTGCAAAATTTGATTTAATTCCAAATTATAAGATAAAATCATTTTAGAATGAATAATAAAATTAGAAAAATTCGATATAAATGATTAATATTACTAAATTGTGAACTATATATTATAATTGCAATTTTATAGTTTCATTTCATCAAAATTGAAATAAAATTTAAATGAAGATTTAATTCATTTTTCAAATATCACAATGAATATTTTAGTTTAGATAATTAATTATTTGCAGCTTACTGATTTGTCTAATAAACTGATCTAGTAAACGTATTTATATATTATTTTCTCATCGATTTAATAATGGAACAACAATTAAACAATTAAAAAGCAAGGAAGATAATAAATAAAGGAAGAAGGAAATAATAATTTTGAAAATAAAATGTCTTGCAAATCTAGTACAATAATACTAGTTCTTGAAATATACACACACACACATATATATAATATTATTTTTAAATTCAAATTATCAAAGCTAGCCGTAACTTGACAGTTTAAGTATAAATTATCCAATGGCACAATATTCTGCCTACGTTACCGATAAAATGCGTCAGCGATAAGCGACGACAAGTCGTCCGAATATGGGGCTCGAATGGATCATATACCTTTGCTTAATTGCTATTCAAGGTTCTTTGGCACTTTTTTACGATCGTTTATCGAGAAAATGGGAAACACAGAAAGCGGAGGTCACGTTGTCGCGTTGGCCCCGTTATCAACGCGAACGGAAAATGTCGTCGAAGAACATAGGCTTATACGATCGTTTGATAAGACCAGACATTACTATCCACTCAGTTTGCACCGAGTAATCAACTGTATTTTGCAAATACATTTCTAATTGCGAAAGTTGTCAGCGAACAACTTCCAATTAATGGCTACGATTCAATCTGCACCATTATGGAACTGGTAAATGAGATTTCAGTAGTTTTAAAAATCACTTCGAGTCGCGATAGAAAAATAATCGCTGCCATTGATGGACATGCGTGCCTTCGAAGTAGTTTAATTTACGCGTACGTATACTTCGGTCGGTATTGCAGAGAACTGTTTAGATCGCGTGACGCTAGACGGCACCACATGACTAGAATATCAAGTTACCGATCCTTCGATCGAGATCTATGAAGATTCGTTTTTTGTTATATATATTATACAGTATTTTTTATTCTCTTGATATATAATAATAATAATAAGTTTAATGTGAGTTTCGATTTTTATGCTGAAAGTTTTTACTAGTAAAAAATTAAAAAAAAAAAAGTTTTATCGACGGAACATTCGTCGGTAAAATAGTATATCGATCTATAGATTATTCTAACATTTTTTTCTTTAATCTTCATTATTTTCAATTATACTTGATAAAAAAAAAAAAAGAAAATTAAATTCTTTATTCAAATTGAAATATCGTTTCTCGTTTCAAAATCACATTTGCAACATGTGATATACGTAGCTTACTAGAATAGACAACATTGAAACTATTTCTCATATCTTTTCTATCCATCTAAATCTGAAAGTCATCGTTACACATTCGATTGTTACAAATCGATCTAAATGAAATCTTTATCTTCGATCAAATCCAATCTACGAGGTATCTAATAACCATAATAACGCCTTCCTTGAAATCAAATACTAATATAGTTTCTCCTACCTTTTTATTACTTTCTTTTTTGTTTCTCTTTCTCTTTAAACGAGACACGTGTATTTTTTCTTCGATCGAGAAGGGGAAGTTTGCGAAACTCGTAGCGATCGACTACAAAGAAGTCTTTTATTATCTTTCAGTCATTTCGACCGCCTCTTGTCGGGAATTCTTCCGTATTGAACCGTGACGAAAGAGGCTCGATGAGACGTGAAAAAAGTGAAATCTCTAGACATATATGGGTCGATTCTGAGCTGCTTTCAATCCCATTATTTGAAACAGCGCAACATTCGTGTCGAAGCTTGTATAAAATATCTATCTAAGCTTTCGCTTGTGCTTCGTAATTATTATTCTGCCTTTCAGATCATACCAGAGATCGATTAATAGAATATATTGTACTATTAATCAATTTATATGATCATAAAAGTGGTCACAAAAGTGTTCACTTACCTTGTGCAAATTTAATTAACGTGTTACTTTATCAAAATCAATAATAATTTTGTTTTATAGGAAACATTGTACAAGCATAATGAATTATACGTATATAAAGTAATTTTTTATTAGAAAAATGTCATTTTAAGAGAGTGAAATCAACTTTTAATGCTACATTGCTCTTTTGTAAAAAATAATTTCGACGAAATTGTATTTAAAATATAAAAAGTAATAAAAATTTGAAAATTGCTTTGACTTTCAAAGTAATATTTCACTCATTATGTACAAAATCAAGATTTTTAAGTTGAATAAATTTTCTTCTGAAAGAAGACTTTTGTGACAAATTTCAATTTTAATTTGATCAAAATACTTTTTTGATTACAATTTGTTCTTGGATTTTTTTTTTCCATAAAATAATATAAATTCCAAAACTAAACAGATTCAACTTATTATTAGAAAAAATATATAAGTGCACTCACTGACGTACTCACCATCGACGTGAAATAGAATTTCTCGAATTCCCTCTCGTGAAGTCGCGCCGCTGTCAAGTTGGTCGCCGCGTGTTGCCCGTGTTTCGTGAGCACGTCCTCGCCTTTTTTGCAAAACCAAGATAACACCTGCAATCGTAAAATAAAATTACCAAAAAAAGTAATTGAGTGAACGAAGAGTAAAGGTAGAACAAAAAAAAAAAAAAATTTTATGAAAGCTGGTTTCTTTTTTTAATTTAAAAAAAGTGTTACAAATAAGCGAGGCTTTAAAAAGAGGCTTTCAGAAAAAAAAATCGAACAAAAAAATTTTTTTTTCTCCCATTAAACATTGTTATTTAATATACTTCCATTTTAATGCAGAAATGAAAAAAAAAAAATTATTTTGTTCAATTTATGTTTTATTTATAAATCAAAAATATAAATATAAATATCTGACTAATTTGTGATAAAAAATTAATTCTTAAAGTAAAGTACAAATTTATTTTTTATTTTTAATAATAAAAATTGTGACGAACGAAGAATAAATTTCAATTTTACTATGCACTACTATTTTCTACCTACTATTCTAGAAAATTTTAACACGGCAGGACAGTGAGCAATTAACGTCCGTCTGGATTCGTTAAATAATTAAAAACGATCGTGGCCGTTTCGACGAATGGAAGGTCTGGTTATTTATGAACGTCATAGCGGATTTCGAGCGAAACGTTTGAGAACGCACGACGCGCTCCCACGATAAATACACGTCTCGTATCAAACTCGAGTAATTTATTAACAAATGTGAAGGAGGGGAAAAAAAAAACATTCATCATCATTCTTAACTTTCCTTTCTTCTTTATTTTCCAGACGGTGTTAAAGTATTTATAAAATGTAAAATTAAAATATTTATTATGACAAGACTACAAATATTTATCTATTTAAAAGAAAATTACACGAAATAAAGGGGAAGAATTATAATTCAAAGGATGAATTAAATTTTTAAATTTAAATATCGTTTTTTTTGTTTATATATTATTATATTTTTTTAAACATTAGAAATTGTAAATTTAAGAATTTATAGAAACACGTTATGGAGAAGATTTCGAGCATTATCAATTTTAATTATAAAAATGAATTACCAATATTTTTGTATATATAAGATACAATAAAATAAAAATTTTCATACGATAAATGAAATCTTAAATCATTTAACAAATAAGCATATTTTCAAAATTCTATAAATTCTATAGATTCATAATAAAAAGGAAGCCAATTTCGGTATCAATATCTCAGTAATACGACAATTATCACCTGATGAAAATTCACCACTATTTATTTCCTCTTGCAGAAGAAAAACAAAAGAAAAAAAAAAAAAAAAACGACACAAATTACCTAAAATATATTTTTTTATTTTTCTTTACAAACCTTTAACTTTTTTTTAAATAAATAAAATCATTAAGCCATACGTGCTTTTCTTTTTCACTAGTTAAAAAATTTCAACGAATTTTCCAAAGAAGAACAAAATTTTCCATCGCCATGGAATACCAATCTTTATCGATCCCACCTATCCTCGATCGCAATATCGAGCATACGTGCATACATCTGCTCTTTTGCCCGATAATTAGATCGCTGACACAGGCGCGTCACGCTTGATTAATGATTCCTCGACGAGTGTAAAAAGTAATAATTAACGAGAGAAGGAGGAGGAGGAGGAGGAGGAGAGAACGTCCTTGCTTCCCTCATCTTCATCGTCATCGAAAAATTCGAAAGATGAGGTGAATTCGAAACTCACAAACTCGCTCACTTTGAATGGAGAAACGATCGAAATCGCGAGCAACGAGTTTTTCGGGTCACTGGGCCGCGTTAGTTGGAAAACGATTGGGCAGAGGCGTGTGCGCAAGCGAGGAGGATTAATTCGCCGCGATTTGGCCGTTTGAAAAAGTGTGCCGGTAATTGCGAGCGGCCGGCTGCTGGAAGATGGTTAGCGAGAGAAGCGGGAGGCGAAGAGGATCGAGCGAGTAGAAAGTTAGTGAGAACGTTAGCGAGCGCTTTTCGCTTGTCTGTGAACCGAAGATATGGGTGCAAATATTTTGCATTATTTACAAGAAAACACAAGATCGAAAATATATATCGTGAAACAGAGAATTAAGAATGGTTGGATTGATTTTAAGAGAATAGAATGATAGGAAAAATTGTATAGATTTAACGATAACTCGAAACGAGTATATATTGAGAATATAAAGAAAACTAAGACAAGTTTTGAATAATTAGATTGTCTCATTGGTCGAGGTGTGAAAGGAAAAGTGTTTGCTTGTTGCATTGTCATTGAGAAAATTATTATAAATATAATAAAAAAAATTAACTATTAATTATGATTTCGTTAAATTATGTGAAATAAATGTATCATTTAATGATTAGACTATTTTTCTCCAATTAATTTATTATTATTCATTTATTACAAATTATTTTTATATAATAAAGATATTTTTCTCTTCTCCTTCATTCGCTCTTTGGTCAAATTTCTCAAGGTCAGATCTTTTAGTAGATCTTTTTTAATTTACATTTTTATGATTTGTGATATGTGTTTTCGATTTATATAAAAAAAAAAAAAAATCTGTGAAATTCTATCATCAATATTGTTTCTTGTTAGATAATGATAATAGTGTTAAAAACTTTCATTCTCATATATGATATTACAGATTCTATTAGATTTTCTGATATCTTTGAATATATGTATATAAATTTGTTATAGAATATAAATATGTATTATATATACGTCATTGGACATTTAGTACATTTAGTACTTTACAAAAAAAAAAAAAAAAAAAAAAGAAAAATGAATATTAAATAGTATTTGAACCACAAAATAAAACATTTTATTTTAATAATCTGAAACATAAAATAAAATACTTTAATTTTAATATGTATCACTATATTCTTCTTTACTTTTTTTCATTTTTGAGAAAATCCAATCAGTCGTGTTATAATTTTCACTACACAATGAACAATATATGTATCACAATTTTCTTACACAATTTTGTGAATTTATACAAAAGAAGATTAAGATATACTCGTAAATGTATTGAATGCGAACCATTGCTCTCAGCAATAATATTTAAAATAAAGGGAATAAATTAAAATAAATAAGATATTCTTCGATAAAATGTTATATTACAATCAAATAAAATATTTTATTTCCAAGTTATACTTTAATGTAAATAATATTATTAATCATCGCACAATTATTATTGCATATTTAAAATAAGATTACGGGGAAGAGAGAAAGAGGTATAGCGTTTATAATATTTTTAATTTTAATGTTTATAAATACAAAACGAAAGTGATATTTGTTATGATGTAAAATAATATACACTATTTATTTACCTTATTTGAACGTATATTTAAAATCGTATGGCAAATTCAACGATTTGAATTCAATTTTTGAAATAGAATTCAGCAATAAATTTGAAGAAGTTGTCAATTCTTATAATAAAAAATTAATCAGAAATTTCTTGAACGGCATTCATTCAACACATCACGTCCAATAATCATAAATTCATTCCTGTCTTCATTCACTGCTAAGAAAATAACCTTTAACTACCAACTATTCTTCGGCGAATCAATAGTTACAAAGCTATTAAAACCCAGCACTTTTCATCGATATCCCGTTAGCACCTTCAGCACTGGTGCGGTATGCTTTAAACTCATTGTTAAGCATACCACAGTTATTATTAGCATTGTTCCAGACGATATTTAGTAATGTGAGTACAATAAAAATGGTTTTGAAACAAAAATTTACTTACATAACATATCTTAATAATTCTTCTTTACGTTCCATTCAATGCAAATGAAATCTTTTCTTTTATTTAATTATATTATAACACTGATACACATACATGCGTAGTACTATATTACACGTTTTATTTTACGTCTTACGTTTTTATGAACGAACTTTACATGTTCTATATTTCGATTTCTCAATACCACGTCAATCAACTCTTAATTTTGCAAAATTAAAACACACAAGTACAAATACAAATCCAAATGTGATTCTGAAGATGTTTCACAAACCTATGTGCAACGGATGTTAAATTTTACAACTTGAAAAGAAACATCGTCACGATCTATTTATTCATTAAATAAATATTAATTCATTTGCATATATATCTACAATTTTCTCGGTCATTGTCACCATTATCTTACATATAAGATAACTTTTAAATAGCTAGGCCCATTCATCTTCAAATATTATACAAAACTAACAAATCTAAATTATTCCTGTTATTATCATCAACGTGCAAATATATGTAATAATTTTCTTCAAACTTTTTCTCGTTTTACTTGTAATAATTATTTCCCTTTATTACGAAAATAATCGACCATGACTTCTTCCATCAATTATTATATTAAATTTTTAATTATTATTCCTCGAATTATTCGTTTGAATAATTCCCCCCCCCCCCCCAAAAAAAAAATTATTTTTCCATTTCCACGCAACGAGAATTAAGAAACGATCGGACGCTTTAGATCGTAAGCGATTATATGCGGGTCACTGGGTCACGATCCACGATCAAATGGCGTCGGTGGCCGCGCGTGCAGGTGCGAACCGGAGGCGTCAACGACACGCGCCTGGACACGTCCTACCGCGCGAACACACGTGTGACACGGCGGACAGGTTCAAGCGTGGCGCGCGTCGCTTCCGTGTGCACCTTCTTCTTCGATGGATCCGATCCTATCGCTCGCGTGAATAATTCGCGTCACTGCAAATTAATATCGACACTTTCCACATCTTCTGGCGGGGAATCGTGGCTCGATTCGTGTTGGCTGAGAAATTTAAAATGTTACTACTTGTTGTTACTTCTCATGAAAATAGGAATATAATGAAATTTTTGGTGAACACGAAAATTTGTATATTCAACAGGGAGAATGAATATCAAGTAAGATTGTCAAAATTGTTTCGTATTTTATAAAATACAATAAATAATGGATTGCTAATGTTTTTTATTCTGTTTGATGATTGAAGAAAAATCAATGAGATATAATTATCGATCTCGATAAGCGATATACTCGCCTCTGAAAAAGCTCTCGATTGCCGAATTAAAATTCTCGAAGGATAAATTCTTCGTGTATCCTCCTTTCACATTCTCGAACGATATCTGGCGCATCAAGATGAGAACGATGACAGATTTTATAGTAAACATTCGGTCGTTTAGCCGGAGGAGTAACGCTATTGTTCCACATAGCGGGGCAAGTGGCCCTCGTTTCGATGAAGACCTTCTTCGTTGTAACGATGCATCTTTCTCGAAACACGCGTTGTAACGATGCCGCCTCGTTTGCCTCTTGAGACGAGCCTCGTTTTATCGTCCCACATTCGCTGTGTGGACGAGATGGAAAGGACGTCGAACCAGGAACGAACGATCGCTTACCGAAGAAGCGAACCAAATTTTCATCCTTCGCCACCCCACACAGTTCCTGTTCATCCTCTCATTTGGGGGTGTTCCTCGAGGATATAGTTTCTTTACTTGTTTCACGAGGTAGAGAATACGATAAGGAATTGGAAAGAATTAATTGTGTCCAATTAATTTCGTTCATATAATTGATGTTTGTAGAATGGTTTGTAGATTTTTAAGTACACGTGGAGTGTCACTGTTGCGTTATGCAATGGATCAACGGTTGGATCCTCTTTATACGAAAATGATTCTCGATTATATTTTTACGTACAACTCTGTTCGTTGAGAGAAATAGAATCATTTTTAATGTTTCTCGAAAGTATAGAGGGACATTCTTTTAATATATTTTTTTTAAACAAACTTGACCTGTTTATGTGAATAACGAAGAATTAACGAGTTTCTTTTTAAGACGTATTTTCGTATACCGAATCTGGCCATAAAAATTGTTTATCCATAAATGGATAAAAAGTATTGATTTTTGCTACGTTCATGAAATTATTTCACAGAAAATTTTGTCTCAATATTTTTACCAACTACATCGCACGATATCTCAATCAAATTTTATTTCGTTGATAAATATGAATGAATTTTTGCCAAAATATACCGATAACTTTCAAGTTATTTCATTTTCAACTTACTGCTCTACAAGAGGAAAATTTATGAAGATTAATAAAACGAAAATTTGTTCTTTCGAATCCGAAAAAATATAAATGGACAGAGTAATCACCTACACAACGGAGAGGAATTTCCACCATTGAAACTTGCCTCGATTCTCGCATCGATCGGTTTATCGCTCGATCTGATGTCAGATCACCATCGTGTTAACCCTTTAACTATGGATTATGATAATGTGGCTTCGACAATACAATTTAAAATTAGAACGTATATACGTATTTTCATTTTATTTTTCTTATCGACGTGCTTTTATTTTTTTGTCCTAATCTCTTTCGAAGTATATTTTCCTGAACTTTTCCTAACTTCGATAAGCCTTTTATTTTTTCCAATTCCCCAAGAAAAAGGGACAAAAAGGTTGACGAATATGAAGTTTCAGTACAAATTTTAAGATTTTAGGTTTTCGTAATTTATAAAATAATTAGAATATTATATAGTATTTTGATTTTAAAATATTTCTTTTTTAGAGCAATTCAAGAATTAAAAGGGGGATCAACACTTTGAAAACGCGTTTAACGCGAATTTATTAGACTGTGAGTAATAACGTGTGTAAGAGATTGTTGTTCTACAATCTTCTGATTGAATCGGATGATTTAATTTACACCAGTCACACGAATATTCATCAATATTCGCTGTCACAAAAACGCTGAAGAAACGGCTGCAAAGAGGTATCGATGAACGACTCTTAATCGAAACTTCGTGACGAGAATTTCGTGGAATTAAACGTTGGAATAATTTACAAACCTATTATATACCAAGCTGTTTATACAAACGAGACGTGTCTATTATCGTTTACATATAACTGGAAAGATGTAAAAAATCTTCGCTTGAAGAGAAGAGAGCCAGACTCATGAAAAGAAAACCACCTGCCAATTACATCGAAATTTCGACGTAGAGAGCAAAGTAAGAATGTAACATGTTGCAAACAAAAAAAAAAAAAGCACGTTGCATAACAACTGAAATTCAGGGAAAAAGATAAAAGTAAAAGGCAAAAGGTTGCATTATGTACGGTTTTACGATCGAAAAATCGATCCATCGAGTGGCGAGCAATCATTAATCTCCGGAAACAAGAGCGCTCGAGCCTTTAACAGGCTGTAAAATAGCGCTGCTCCGCGTCGAGAAACGAGAAAAAGAGAGGAAGCTACTCGTCGAAATTCGGTTGGGCCACGTTTTATTGCTCGGCCCGCCAACGATGAGACTCGGTAAGTGTGCCGCAATCAACGTCTTCAATGAGTAATCGCGCGGCCTGGAGGCTCATTCTCGATCCTTCTGAATGGAAGAGAAACAATTTTAAACGTCGAGCAAGATCGACGTGCTCTTGTGTAATATGACAACGCGTGCCACGTGCAATTAGCGGGACGAATTTGTGAAATGTGTTCGTTCCAGATTAGATGGGTTGAACTTGTACGTCGATTTGTGAATGAAAGTGTAAAAACGATTCATCGACACGGTTGAAGTCTTATTCGAACGTAAGCAAAAATGTAAAAAATAAGGTTTCAAATTATATTCTTTATTAACAAATTATAATATTCCAAAAAACTCTTTCGAACTTAATTTATTCGAGAACGAAGCCTCATCGCTCAACTCACTTCGATAGAAATTTACATCTTCCTTGAATGAAATTGAAAATATTTTCGATCGAAACTCTTTTAATCCTAATATATTTACATATATTTCAGTTACCAGAAAGAGACGATGCGAGACTCCTGAACATCGAACCACAATTTTTTAATAATAGAAATAGAGAAAGCATTCCATTCAGATACCTCCCCTTTTTCGGGATCGTTACTTTATTTCAAACTCTCGATCGTGATGAACCTTGTTGCCAAGGCTCACTGAGTTACGTCAAAGTGGACTCGGCTCGAACGTTGCTTCACCGTTAGGTGATCATCATAAACTCCAACCCGACTCACTTTTCAACCGCACTTTACGCTCGCGTGCAAGCGATGTATAAGAGGACCGATCATTTTCGACGAGTCAAATGTTTCCCACATTGCTGGGAAAATGATTAAAATTTCTTCCAGGCCGCTCTCGAATAAAATCAACTTTCCTATTTCGCTCGCCACTCGAGAGAGAGAGAGTTGTGAAATAATCTATATCCAGCAGGTAGCACGCGATTGAATTAAGTCGAACTGCGGGGGAGTATTTTGGTTACGCGTCCACAATTTGCATACAATGGCCCATAACTCTCTCGTCTATGAATTCTAATAATAAATAATCGAATCTGGCCCAAGATTTATCTACCGCGGTTGAAAATCCTGTGACAGACAACCCGGCCCCGAATTTTTACGACCGATACAAAGGGCCGATCCAGATATTGGACGACGATTTCATAAATTATGTAAGCGCTCCGGTATGCGCCCCATCTCATAAATTACCAATGTGTGTATCGAGTGATTTTTATCATCGAGGCAGCGCAGTTGGTTCGATTCGAGTTCGGCCGGGTTTTACGCGAATATTCTACGCCGATCGGATCGATCGATAACAACGATCGATCCTGCGTGTATCCGCGTCAACGTGCCATTACAAACATGCTCGTCCAGCTTATTTGTATCTACGCAACCGCCAATTTATTTATTATATCGATCCCACCAGGGAGCAAAATCGCACCACGCGTAATTGCACTTTTTCAACTTCATCCTTCTTCTACTTCTTCTGTTAAATCATAAAATTTAATTAAAAATAAATCTGATTCGATAATTGTTGTCTATTTAATATAATTGTTATTTATTCGGACTTTCTTACGATTTTTTTTTTAATTAATCAGGGAATTAATTCGAATTGAAAATCGAACGTCAGAAAGTTTAAGCGTTGGACGTAAGAGTTTAGAGAAATGTTGATTTTACGTGTGGTATAGTTTTTTAACGTAATGCTTGGAAGATATTTTTAAAGAGCCGATTCCAAAGTCGAGGACAAAAATTAATATAAAGTGAGATAGAGATGATTCTATTTCTATAATGCAAAAATATTCCATGAATATATTATCCAGAATCGATTCTAGAGACGAAAACAAAGATACAATAAACAATTAAATTTAAATTAACAAGTATCAGAGTTAATCAACTTTTATTTTTAACATCGATCATCCCAAACCTGTCTTACAAATAACATATTAAAACCCTTTAACTTTGATAGAGCGACTCAACATCTCAAATCTCAAATCTCCTCAAAAAATCCAACCTCGAAATCCGTTCAATTTCGATCATTTAAAATCGCAACGAATACTTCCTATCGAAGTTACACATCGACTAAAACAGAGAGAAAGAGAGAGAGAGAGAGAGAGAGAGAGAGAGAGAGAGAGAGAGAGAGAGAGAGAGAGAGAGAGAGAGAGAGAGAGAGAGAGAGAGAGAGAGAGAGAGAGAGAAGGCTATTAATATTCGGTGGAATCTTATTGAAAACGGCGATCTGATTGGCCGATGCCATATCGCGATTAAGCAAAACGAAAACGATCCGAAGGGTCGAGAGAAGATGGAACGAGATGGCGGCGCGCCAGGTAATGAGGATACAATTTACTCCTAATAAGAAGATACGCGTCATATTTTACGAGCGTGCCAGTCGCTTCCGCGCTCGCGAGCCGCCCCATTAACAGGCGCGAACGTCTTAACGAGAGGGAAACGTAGTCCTCTCGATTTAATTGTTTCGGCCAAAAAAGAATGAGCTAAAAAGCATATGTTATTTTGTAGAAAAATTCCAACAACTCCAGACGATTTCGATGAATCTTTTATATTTTAACGTTTTATCTATCTTTACGTAGAAAGAAAGATAATTTATTGAGTGTTGATATTTTAATAATAAAGTAATTATTTCTATCACTATTTCCCTTCTCTCTATTGTCAATTTCTCAACGAGTATAGAAATAATTTCGTTATTTAATAACGAAAAATCAAACTCATCTCCACCACAATTATTAAATTAATTAATAATAAAAATAATGGATTCGTTATACGGTTTTTCGCGCTTTACGACCAACTTTTCCGTGAAGCGAGTTTTACGCTTTCAACCTGTGAAACGATCGCGTAAATCGCGTAAAGTAACGAGTCTCCGACATCATGCCATTCTTCTTAAGATACTAGTTAGTTTTAAACAAGATAAGAGATGGTCAAAACTAACTATAAGATTGTTGAAAAATTTGTATACGAGTATATAGGGTTAGTTTCAAAGATGATTCGAAATTCAAGGCTAGAAAGTTGGTACGAACGAATGACAATTTTTCATACATTTTTTGTAAAAAAGGAAAAATTAACTATCCGAGTGTTTCATCTAATAAAATAAACCGGTTTATTATATTCCCTCACGTGTCTCACCATACCCTTATATATTTCCCAATTAAGTTCGTTTCCCTTTCTCGATGTCGCGAATGAATTTAAAAAGAAAAAGACGCGCCAATCCCTGAATCGTCGACCTGAATCATACACCAGTCTCGGCCGACGATAATAACCGAAACCAAAAAGATAGGTCACAGTTAAGAATTTACACGAAAGGAAGGAGACTGAAAAAAAAAAGAAGGAAATTGCAACCGAATCAATTTGATCGCGACTCGTTTGTACCGAGCCTATTTCGACTCTAATCGCGGTACCCTTCTTCTCTAATGACAGCAAACACTGGAACTCTCGCGTATAAAAGTCCCAGCGAGGTGCACACCGAAGCTTGCCTACCGTATGTCGGTGGTAAGGCGATTCAAAGTGAGGAGAGGCTGCTTTCAGTGAAGTAGACACGGCAACTGATTACGCAGTTTCGAGGAAGAGAAGGCCGGGTGTATCGTGTATATATATATATATATTCCATATATATATATATATATATATATATATATATATATGGAAGGAAGGTTCTCCGTTGGGACCTCGAGAGATTATAGTTATTACTGTAATAAAGATACACGGTTTGTTTGCTCTCGAACGCGAAGGAAAAGAGGGCTTCTTCTTCTTCTTCTTCTTCTTCTCCTTCTTCTCCTTCTCCTTCTTCTTCTTCTTCTTCTTCTTCTTCTTCTTCTTCTTCTTCTTCTTCTTCTTCTTCTTCTTCTCCCCCTCTCCTTGGCAGCAACTGTTCGTCGTAGGAATGCCGCGATTCATTCGGCGGGAATACGAGCGTCCCCGGCGTGTAATAAAATGTTTACATTGGCTAAACGGTTCCTCCATTCTCTGCCGAGACTTTTTTGTAGACCATCCCGGTATTTACCGGCCCCACTATATCTTTATTTGCCTTTCTTGGGACGGGGACAGATGTTTCTAAACAATGACACAGATTTTAGACTGGAAAAGGTAAGTTGAGAAAAGTCGAACTTTTTCAAATGTGTTCCAGCGATGTTACGGTGCCGAGTATAATGGTGGCGACGCGTTCTCCGATTGGCCATCACTATTTCTCGGTTAATAATTTCGTTAATAAACGTGAAACGAAAATTTTTACGAAGGAAAAATTAAGAAAACATGTATTCGGGTTATGACTTGTTTCTTGACTTTTCAGATTATCCGTGTACAATTTACAACTTGCATGAAACAGATACGCGTACTTTCTAACAACAGAGTTTTAGAGTGGAAAATAAGGGGTTAGAAAATAAAACACGGTTAGAAAATTATTATATCGTTTAATTTAAAATTAATTCGAACGTGATTATATTTGATATCGTATTGATGGGCCATAAATTATACGTAAAATCACAGATTAAGCCTTATCTCGCGAGTAGACAAATTCCTAGCCTATATCCTACTGCAATTAGGATATTAGGCAGTTGTGCCACTGTATCATTAGTTGCAACTACCTCGAGTTCGTGAATTAATTTAATTTAATTTTATCGCGAAAGGATACGCTTAACAGGATTAGCTAATTAAAAATTTACAGGAAGCGACAAATTGCACCGATTAATAATTTCTCCTCGGCTTATTCAATTCAATTTAATCATCGTGTTCCTATCTTTGTAAATTAACTCTTCAAAATTCGAAACTCGCTTATTAAATCGAATTTCTTGCAATTTTTTTCCTCGACGTTCAGGGAGGAGGAGATCTCGCGGTTGAAGAGATCCCTTCTTCATCGACCACCCTCGGTCAAAACGTGGCAGAAAAGGGGCAGAGATTGGCTATTTCTTTCGGGATGATCGTTGTCCTCTCGCGGACGCGTAATTCTCCGGTGGCGTACACGGTTCTGCTTTTAGCACAGAGCCAGGTGAGAGTGCATTTTACGGACAATTAACGATCGTTCCCACGGGAACACTTTGTAAGGGATACTTCGTCTCCGCTGATAAGCGGATCGAACGTGACCAATTAAAATACGCGTTGTATGAGAGATCAGTTTTCGTTTCGCCGCGTACTTTCCAACAAAATTTCACTCTCGAAAAGCACACAGCCGGGCTCGTGACCCCTTCGCATCCCATTCTTCGCGTTCCATTCCGAAATGGAATCATTAGATTGGAATTAATTATTTATGAATAGGTTCTCTTTCGATAAAAAATTTCATTTCTTTTTTTTTAATTACATCAAATCGCGTATTTTAAATTTGTTTGAAAGGATCGAGACAAGTTTTGCTAATGCGACTTTCGACGGATGGAATATTATTGAAAGAGAACCGTGTGAAAGATGAGTATAAGAATAAAATGGAAAATAAAATTGCAGTTAAATATGCATCGATAACATCGTACAAGGCTTTTTAAAGTATAAATTAATTTTTATCAATAAACGTCAATATTTTTAAACGTCATTGAATGCAAAGAAAATAAAATATATTGTTAATAATAAATTTGATAAGTTAATACTGTTGATAATTATTATTAATATCTAAAAATAGTATATATTAATGGACTGATATGAATTATCTTATGTTAGAAAATATATTTTTTATATATATTTTTTAATTTGCATAAATGCCCTACTTTTTGCGTATTTATCGTGCATAAATATTCTACTAAAAATATTCAGACTTATCAATGACTTTTTAGAGTATATTAATGTTTGCAATATCTTTAAAGTTTTGCTGTAATAGATTATTTCAGTATTTCTCAATCAATTCTTTTCCATCTATCCAATATTATCAAATTTCATTTTTCAATAATCACATTTTCGAGAAAGAAATATCTCGCTTCGTTATTTTTAAAAGATGCTTTGAAAAAATCCCTTTCCAATTTCAAATCTTCCCCTGCACAGCCTTTATTATATCGTTTCACTTGACGAATTCGGAAATGTCTAAGAAAAATTCTTCTACAATTTTAAGTTGTCCAAATTTATTTATTACGGCGCGACACAGGGTTAAGGAAACGATTCGAAAGAACACGTTGTACAGCGAGATAATTGTTTCACCGGCCTCTGCCACCCCTGATAAGATAAGCCTCGCCATTTAATGTGACGGGATTCTCTGACTCGCTGCTCGAGAAGTTCACGCGCCAACCGTATTTCCTGTTTACGAAGGAAGGATCGCTAGAATCGCAACTCGTGGATGAAATTAGTCCAGACATCGCGTGCGCCGCTAATTATCCGGCTATTCCGCGAGAATTCACGGGGATTCCCACGAGGAACGAAAGGAGGAGACACGCGCGTGAGAAGCCTCTAAAACGCGCGTTTTAATTACGCTTTACTCGTGGAAATATTCGATGGATATGGAATAAACTGCTGAGAACACGGTGATTTCATAATAGATAAAATAACAACGTGTGTATAGAGTGTTGATATCATTTGGTACTTTTCGAGATTAAAGTATCGATTTTAGTTACGTTATTATTATATACTATTCTCGTTGAATTGGTTATAATTCAATAAATAAATTTTAACCGATATTAACTTTTGCGTTTGTTTTGGCCTCTAAGTATATATATATATATGTTCCATGAATATATATTAATATATTGTATAAACGTGGTTTTGTTTCATGTATCACATATGCATTTCGTATTAAATTTCTTTGTTTTAATTAAGAATCACTGTTGAATAATAAGTTTGAATTTATGATTTAAGTTTCAAGATGAAATGGATTTGGATTTTGATCAAGTCATATATTAAAATTCGTAAATTCGTCGAGTGAAAAATGTATTCGCTCTCAAGAATATTTCTCACGAGTGGACATTACTTGTGTTGCAAGTAACTTTCGTTTTCAATGCAATGTTCATTAAAAAGAAGAAAAAATAAGTCTGGAGAATGATTCAGGACAGTTTCACTCTCAAATATCTTTTATAAATTTCTTTTATATAACAATAATAAATTCATACTTGATTTAAGTAGCAAAGCAAACAGGTAAATTTTACAAAAATTACAAATCATCCGATAGAATTTGTAAAATATAAACTTTATTAATATTATTATCGTTATTAATAAATTATTGCGAAAAAATTCAAGAATTAATCGTTTTGCAGTGAAAATATTTTCCAAAGAAACAATGTATTTGACTCTGCTTGAAGCCTCGATGATTATTTTATATTATTTTACATTCGAATGCTAAGCCATATCCACAATTCTGTCACGTTTAGACCATAGAATAACATCCGTGTGTGTTGTAACAGGATTACGAAGCAACTAAAATCAACATCCGTTTAAAATACCTAGCAAAATCTTAAAGATCGAAGATATATGTACTTGTGAAAAAGTACTTTTCTTTTTTTTCAAATCTTATAAATAAATATACCCTTTTCTTATAAATTAAAAATTTTCTTACGCTCAATTTATATATATAAACTTTATAATACGTTAGTTCTTTATCCATTATTTCTTCCATTTAATTCCGTTTAATTCTCAATTTCATTCACAATTGGAGAGATACACACAATGCTACAACAAAATACTCTCTCTTTCTTAAACCGTAAAAATATTTTCACGTTTAATTTGCATGGCAAACTTTAACGATACATCCTATTAACATAGATATACACGTATTATTTTTCTTTTTCCGTTTAATTATCAATTTCGCTCACAATCAGTGAAATCGACGATTTTTTTCTCACGCTTCGAATCATTTCTCGCGTCAGCCCATCTCCTCGCACAAAATATCAACCCGACCATTCTATCTTCCATCCAATCTCATTCACATTCCATCCAACCGTTCCGTTACACGCGTCGATCGCACCGTCCATCATTTCTCCTCTTCTTCTTCTTCTTCTTCTTCTTCTTCTCGTCAACCCTCCTCCCAAAAAATCGAGCAAAACAAGCCGAAATCCTCGAGGACAGGCACGTGGGAACGATGAATCGAGCGGATACGTCCTGGGGGACGGAATTTCCGGTCCTCCGCTTCTCAGAATCGAACACCTTCGCGCGTCATTTCGTCGCCATTGAATTATGGCCGCAATATATTGCCGTATAATATATTGCGAAAATCAACCAGCGCCTGACAACCAGTTGCCTAGACAAAGCCGCCATTGGAGAAACGTAAATCACATTAAGAATCCGGATGGCCATCCCTTCGGGGTCATGCTCATTTTTCCTATTCTTTCTCCATCTTTTTTTAAGTATTACGTTTTATTTTCAATAATTCTTATATTTGTCTCAGCCTCTTTATTTAAATTTTTCTGCATTATCAAGTCCCGATAACCGAACGATTATTGTTATTATTATAAATGTATAAAATCGCTATTTCTAAAAGTTTATCATCCTTTATACTCGACATGTTAATGCAAAATTATTAATTCCAAATATATCGACACGAGTTTTCTACGATTGACAATCCATTATACATATCACAGGAGGATAACGCGTCCTCTAAATGAACCAACCCCTCCACGATCTCCAGGACGCTTTTCGATTTTACTTTCGTTCAGAAGGGGTTACATTGAATGGATTAAGAAGAGAGGCTCCCCTGTTTTGTCTGGAGTACACTTTAGTTTTATAAGTAGCCAAGACTGGTTGAGAAACTTGGAAGCGTTCGTGGACAAGGTGTATAATTAAGTGGTATTGGAACGTCGATTCGAGACAGGTGTTTAGGATAAGGAAGCTGTTGCTCACTTGTCACTTTACGTTTATAGATACTCCGCTTTCAACGCGCACTTGCTGTTGTACACATCTCTGAAACTTATTCGATTTTCATCAATTTATCGACTAACTGTTACAACCGGCATCCTGGACTCGCTCCGGATTCTTTCGATCTTCGCGAAAAATCGTCAAAGAAAGAAAAGGAAAGAAAGATATCCTCTCACCGATAGAATCCTTCACCAGTCCTCTTCTTCTCTCGATCCGGAAATCCTGGCGCCCCGGAAGATAAGCTTGGACATCCTGCTCCGCAATCTCACGGATCAATACGAGTGAAAAATAAATCCACGAGTCACATTCGATTCACAACCGGATCGAGGAATCGGCGGATCGATCGGCAATTCGCAATCGAGAATCGTGGCGGCGGGTCACGCATGTCGTTTTCGCGAGCACGCACACGAGGAGAGAGAGAGAGAGAGAGTGTGTGTGTGTGTGTGTGTGGAGAAGAGCGAGGCACGACGATCGGATGCTGCCGGCAGAGAAAGAGTCACTGGTCCGATCGCGCGTCAAGACGTCGGCGGCAAGCAGCCGCGCGCCCCTCCTTTGGTCATGATACTTGCGCCACATTGCCCACACCTTCCGAAACATCGGTTTCGATTTGAATGAGCGATCGACTTCTATTCGCGAATTTTGAAATTAAAAAGGGATATTTTGATTATTCGTTTATTTCTAACCCTTTGCACTCCACATAAATTAAAGGTTAAATATAAAAGTTTAATATTTTAATATTTTATTAGGTAGCTTTAGGTATAAAGAAAGAAAATTTGTTGAAAAATAGTTGTAGTCGAAAATGTAATTCGAGATATTTAAAAAAAAAAAACCGTTGACACGGTTAACATTTTGGCGGGAAATTTATCTCGTTTTTTAATCGGAATTTGACGTAGCAGTTTGGAGCAGAAGACTCGTGTTCAAATTTCCAGGGATAAAGTGGTCGAGAGAGAGTGGTTCTTCGGACTCTCGTTTGATGATCGTTTGAAAGTAAAAGTTTAAATTGCACTTTGATATAGAATCAAAGTTTTTATTTGACTGATAATATATACCACGCGCGAGACAAAGTGACGATTATGTAATGAGAGAGGAATAATGATTTAAAAACGTTTAGATTAATTGCTGATTTTGAAATACGCATTTGTCAAGTTTATAGAGATCGTTGAAAGATCGTGAAGCGACAAAATTAAAATTAATATTTTGATATCTTTTTCTAAATGAATAAATTCACTTCGATAATTTTTTTTAATTTTTAATTATATTATAACAAAATGCATAATTTAAATCGTTAATTTTTAAATCAATTTTATTTTTTTAATATATGAAAGTAAACGATGGTGTTCCACAAATAAGAATATAAGAAAATCAAAAAACAATCAATTAACGTATTAATTAAAAAAAACATTTTCGAGGATCTACTTCTATATCAAAGATCTGAGACGATCGTCCCGCATTTCATCGCGAATATAATTTTGAATTTTTTCATAATTGCTTCGATACAGCTCGCAAGAATTTCAACATCATTCTGATATGTTAATTACCTTCCATGTAATTACAACTCCAACCCGGGGAGAGAGACTCGCGAGGAAACTCTGAGGCAGGGCCCTTCTGGCGTGCTTTGGTGACAGATTTCGACTCGAGGTCTCCACTCTTTTCTTATGGTACGATAATTATTTATTGACAAATGAGATAATTATAATTTGAATTGCAAAGTATTCACGATACGTTCCTTTTTTTTTGTTGTTGTTGTTGTTCCAAACGCGATAATTACTAATTTATTCTTGCGAAATTTATTTAAATTTAATCATCGTTCCGTATGGCATATTTATGATAGATTAATTGACACGTAAAAAAAAAAAAAAAAAAATTCTTAGAAATCTCTTTGCTCGTTAAATTCGTTCTTTCGTATCGATCAAAATTATTTAATTTTATAATATCAAAGTTTCAATATTTCTCTATATTAATTTATCATGTTGTTTTTTTGAATTTATAGAGAGATTTGAAATATTTACAGGCGAGATTAAATTGCACGGATTCTTATTATACAAGATGCACTTTGCTCCACTGGTATTATTTCGTTCCAACGTTGATGAAGGCTCGACACAGACTGAGTGCTAGCAAGCAAGCCTGCGACTTCAGGGTCGAAGTCTAATTAAGTGTAAATACATAGAGCAACCAGCATCAGCCATTGTTGGTACGCAACAAGTATTTGAACATGTAAAATATCCGGATTTAAATAGAAAAATACATGTATCTATTCAGAAAGATTTCATTCAAGAAACAAGTAAAAAAAAAAAGAAGGACGAATTAAATGCATAAATTATTTAAATATTAATTCAAATAATTAACTCAAATACTAAGAAATAAATAAATAATAAATACACATCTTACTCGTTTTCTTGCATCGCATTATACATTAATATTTTTTAGATTTAAATAAATTATTGGATTTGCTCGAGTTTCAATGTTCCTCCATCAAAAAGGAAAATAGAAAGCATTTAGACAAACATTCATTATATCCTAATTTTCAAAATTTTCAAACCAACTCCAAAGATTTCCCCCACATTTTCACGTAAACACACGATACATCTCGGTGAATAAAATCTTTAACGAAGTGAACGGAATCGAAACGAGAGATTGGAGGCGTTCAATAACGATCGATAAGAGGTGTATCCCGGATTAGAAGATTTTCGACGATGCGCCTACGTTGCTGGAGGCACGACTCGCATACGTAACTCCTTAGTTATTTCCTGTAATAAGGATCCATCCGGCTGGATGTTCACGATAGCAGGGATAATATTCGAGTCGTACGAGCAATTAACACAATGTGTCAATTGTCGTGATGATACGAGTTCTTTTTAAAGATATCGACTCTCGTCATTTTTCAGAATCATTACGAATATGCCATTTAATTGGCTCAGTCTTGGATTGGATTGGTCGTGTGATAAGTCGATTGCGGATTATTTAATGAATAATTAATATTTATGTAAGATGATGCGATTTTTAATGATCGTTAACAGGTTTGAATTGCGACGCTAAAGTATAATTAAAATGAATATATATATATATATACATATCTTTACTTACTAAGAAAATTTAATTAACTTTATTAAGATATATTTTCAAGAATTACGAAAAATTTAAAAATCGTTATTCAGACAGGGTCCGTTTCACGTATTTCTATAATACACTGATAGAAGAAGTTGTAACTTAATTTATTTTCTAGAAAATATTCATAATTGTTCTTTCATTTATCAGATTCATTGAGTGGAATGAATCGGAATTTATTAAGTAATTATCGCGTTAAGTACTAGATATTACCTAATGAAGTTTCAAAGTACAGTTTTATTTACGACATTTGTTTCAGTTACGAATGATTTACGACAGTCGATTCATTTCTTTCGATTACAACGAAAACAACGAGATTTTAGGCTAAAGCAGCTTGCTATTGTATCCAATATCCTTTAAAACACTCTCTATCTAGATCGAATTATTTTTCATTCAAATTGTACACCAAAATCCTTTCTTCATCCTACGAAGAAATTTAAAATTCGATATTTCGATTAAAAAGTTTTTGTTCAACGCTCAGAAGAAGTGTTTGAGATCGATACAAATTCAAAATTGATATACAAACAAAAGAAAGTTGGAATTTAACATCCTACTTATCATCAATCATACAAAGTAATATTTAAATTATTTACAAATTTAATAATCGACACATTCGAACGAATAATAATCCTTTTTTATTCGAAATTGTCAATTTGCATTAAAAAGCACGTATCTCGTTCGTCCCAAATTATCCAAGCTTACACAACACCGTGACAAATTTTTCGCGCGACTCTCGTTGTCGATTCGAACCAGGAATCTCCCGGCAAATTCCACCGATGCTAATCTCTCGTTCGTTACAGGCATCTACCTTATCTACCAGGCATCTAGCGTGTTCGGTCATAGACGAAACACCGTGTGTACACTCGGACTCTCTCGCGCCACGATCTGCGAGCGGAGATAATTCGCGGTTATGTGTCTCCGCGCGACACACTTATTCAATTAAATCGACCAAGATACACATTGAATATATGCACGTGTGTGTATATACATATGCTCTACGTATGATCGAGCGTTAACCTACATCGTGGCCACCGATTAATTGCATTCTAATAAACGGCTCGGATAGATACGCAGCGATATTTATGGCTCGCGTGACCGGTGAATTGTTAATTGAACGTCCGGGTAATAATCGAATATCGTGGCTTATTCCGTGCGATCGCTGGATAATTGAGAATACAGAGATCTGTGATATAAAATATAACCGATACGGTGCATTTCTTGGTTTGGACAAGTTGAAAAGATTATCTTTTATGGAGAGATCTTATGGAAGTTAATGTTTCGTAGATTTGGTCAGTTGCGTTCTATCTTTTGTTGAAAAGAACATTTATTTACAAAAATATCCGAGACGATTTGATTGTTCTAGCTCTAATTTAATTTATAGTTTATATTGAACAAACTTGTACTTTTTATCTGGAATCAGATGGAAAAGTCGGATATTACGGCGAGAGAAATATAGTACAAAGATAACAGTAATTAGTTGTTTCAATGATGAAACTCTAGATTTGCATAGATAATTATAAAAAGTTATAAAATATCACGTTATTTACATACGTGTTGAATTGTAAGGTACAAATATGCACTAACAAAAGAAACGATGATTCAACTGTAGCGTTTCTAAAAAGTTTTATTAAGTTTCACAATAATTTCTTTCATGCCAGCCATCCCCAAGGATCCCGTTTCCTAAACGACTTTGCCACGAGAATGTCCAACGAACCTGCTGGCTAACCCCACTAAATCCCGAAGGAATTTTCCCCTCCCACGTAAACATCCGATTATCTTCAGATCTCCACGAAAATTTGTCCAACTTGTGCTTTAAGAAAAGCAAATTGTACCGATGATTCACGAATTTCGTTTGTTGCATATACAATTTCGAAATATCGATCGAAATTGAACAGGACGACAAATGACGACAAATCATTTCTTTTTTTCTTTCTTCCATCTTCAATTTCGCAATTTTCATTCAATAATAGAAATAATTTAACAGAGGATGAAATTAAATCAATCGATCAATCGTTTCCAATGTCATAACCGCGCCCTTAGAAACGCAAGCACCGCGTGTTCCTCGAGAATGACGAAGGAGGAGGAGGAGGAGGAGGAGAGGTCGATCTCGCTGGTCCAGCCTCCGATGCCGCATACGACAATGTTCGCGAGTACGCACAGGCCAATCGCAATTAGCATACCAGAGCGTTCCAGGAACCAGTCGGCCGTCCGTTCTTCCCTGGAACGCCGATTGAACGAACCTGGTGACTCACTCTCCTCGATACTGGATCCGATGCGACAAGGGGAAATGGGTGTGTAAGTGCAATTGGTCACGATACGAGATGACGACCAATATTTATTTACCCGAGAATGAACCCCTTTGTGCTCGGATCCGGATAGCTTTGATCTTTCTTTTCTTTATCGATCGGTTAACACGATTAAGATCCAAGATCAAGCGTATAAAATGGGAATCTGAAAATAGAGCTTGTTCGTTGATTAATTGGGATTCGATTGCTTATTTTCGACGAGAGAAAAAATACCAAGGATTTTATTCTTTTACGAACTTGAAGATTTTATCAGACAAAAAGGAAAGCTTTCGAAAATTCGATCTAGAAAATTCAACGAGCCATCCAATCTTATTAGACAAAAACTATCAAAGATTAGATTTGGAATTCGCAAGTAATCCTTCTTCCAAGGAAGGAAGTCTCTCGACAAAAGTTCACGATCTTAGGATCTTAGATGGCGAGGGTGTCGCAAACGCGTGGAACTCGAGCGACGACAAAGTACACTCCTCCTCCCTGTTGCAGTGCCAGAGGTTACACAGCACGGTAATAAAAGTCACGCCTGTAGTCGGTCGTTGAGCGTGAACAAGGGGGGAGAGCCGGTGGTTTCGTAATAGGCGCGAGGAGGGACAGAGACGCTTGTATAATTTATGCGAGAGGCTTAAAGAGGCTCGTTGCAAAATCGGTTGCAGCCAGCGTGATCCGAACGAGCTTATCGTCGCGAGGCCTGGACAAAGGATCGATCGAGAGATCGACGAGGATCCGATTTTCAGAGAAAGTTGCAACGGGTAATTCGCTTAGGGTTGGATTAGCTCGATTTCGAGCTCTTGTTGTGTTCTTTCTTCTTTTTTAATTTTTAAAAGAGTCTGCTTCTTTGTCGCATTATTTTTGTGGATCACATCAACATTGGAATTATTCGTTCATTTTTCATTGTGAGAATGGTAAGGTAACAATCTTTTTAAATTTATCTTTCCGATAAATTTACACTGAGAAAGAAATATTGAACAAAAAGCGCGTCTCTCTCTACATATAAAATGGTAGAATCATAAAACGGGCTTCTTAAAATAGAATCTTCAATTGGAATTCTCACTTGAAACACTTTTTCGAATAGGTTCAGAGGATAATTACATCCATAATACGATATCCACTCTGTATATGATTTATCTAAACGGAGATTGAAACGTTGATAGCAGAAGGTTGATATTTAACTCGTTATCTCGAGGCTTGTTTAATGACTTGTTCAACAGCTACGATAGAGTTGTCTAATTGTTTGGATGGCGGGACAGACGGAAATATGGCTCTGTATGTACCATTTATCACGTTTGGACTGTAATTCGTATACCCCGAACGTGACTCCGCTCGAATTGTAAGCCAAGGAGATAAATATTCGAAGAATCGAGAAGAATAAATCGAAATTTATATTTAATCCTACGTTGTGGAACCTCTGAAATCATAGGCACAAAGAAAACAGCTTCTGTCCAATCGAAGCGAAAGTTCGAGTCAAGTAAAATCTATTAATCAAAGTTCACGTAACCGCACTCTTAACACTTCTGCCTTCTCGGTTACAATAATGTTGTAATATTCCAACAACTTGCAACGCCTCCTATCCAAAGCTAGGAAAAATTTAAAAAAATTAATGTTTCCAAAAGTTTAGACCGATTCTTAAATTTTGTTATATTATTTTGAAAGAAATGGACTTTTAAGTAGCGAGTAATAGCGAATCGGCGACTTGGTGTTGAGAACTACTGGTTCACAGGGTTTATACGACACAAAAGGTGGAAGAGAAGACAATTTAATCGGATGATTTCACCGAAATCTATCCCCTTCCGATCGAATTAAGGGTATCGAGATCGATTTCGTCGAAAGTTAATGGAGAGCATCGATATGGACGTATGGATTTCAGATGATTTCCGGGTCAGAAACCACTAATATATATATATATATATATATATATATACATCCGTAACCGAGAAGAAAGATGATTGACATATTCGGTCTTATAATAACCACGATCTTGCTTTCACGAAATTCTAGGAAAAACCGCATTCGAAGACGAAACGCCTTTCTGATCGGAATTCATTTTAAGATCGAACGTCCCTTTCGAGAAAAGGAGAGGAGAAAAATTAACGTTCATCTTTTTTCATTTAATAGATTGAGATCTACAAATCGTTATAAATAAACAGATAGGAGAGATCGAATAAGAGATGAAATTAACACTCGATTGTTCGAAGTTTAGCTTGTTGTATAATAAATTAATCGATTATTCAGCCGCAACATTGTTTCCACGACGTGGAATATCAAAAAAGATGAGCGAGTGAAAAATAAACAGTGAGGAGAAATTGTTCCACGATGAAGAGAGGAGAGAAAAAAATTTGAAAAATTTGAAGGCCGTCTTGAAGCGTGAAAAATGAGAAGCATTAGCCCGAGATTTGACTCATTCATGATCGATTCGTCTCAGTCTGTTGGTATTCGGGCTGCGGGGTTATTTGAATACGAGAGCAGGGCATCGTAGAAGGCGGCAGGCTGGCTGTTTCGTCGTTTTCTCTCGTGGCATGGTTGAAACAGGTTGCCCGATACACGACACCTGCTCCCAGACCTGAAAATTCTTTCGTGGGGACCACGAAGCCCGCTTATCGAGTTTGCTCATCTCCAATCAAGCCCGGCTGAATAATCTCGCCGATATTTCGTGGCGGCATTAAGCCGCCATTCCAACGCGCGATCCACCTGCATATTTTAGCGGCACGCGGCCGAAATATGCCGCGAGAATTAAAAACGAAAAAGTGGACCGATCGCATTCCGCGCCCCTCGAATTTTTCTTCTAAAATAGTTCTTTTAACAGTTCTTTTCGATTAGCTCGTACAAAACGATATTCTTACGATAGAAACTTTAACAAACTTATCGTTAGATAGACAACTCTCGCGAATGTTTTTTATTACTTTTGTCGACATGTTGTATATATATTCGTATTGATTCTAGCCTTTTCGAGGAAAAGAGAAATTATTACTTGTATTTCTCGCACAATCCTCACACGAGTTATTATGAGTTTGATAGGATTAAAAAAAAAAAAAAACAATTTTTGCAAATTCGAGTCAACAATATATTTAATACAATTTGATTAAAAAATATATTTGCATTTATATTGTCAGTTCTTGCTCAACAGTGAGCAACAGTAAGCGACGAGTGGAAGATTTCCTTTATAGAATTATTATTGTCATTATAAAAATTGATTTCACAAAGCAGTGATGGGCAGAATCAATCGCCGAGTTTTTCTATCTATTCAATGATCTAAATCAGAGTATGCAACATTCTCAATTCTTTTTCACAGATAGATAGAAACTCTAGGTGGAAAAATAAATTTCAAAACAATTGGAAAAAAGGAATAACCAAACAGGAAATAAGAATAAGAAATTTCTAACGACCGAAAACAATTCGAATTGAACTTCTTCTCGCCCGAATCGAGTTCTCACAGAGGAAACCTGGGCGAGGCACAGGTCGATCCGATACTTCATCCTTCGGGACACGTTTGAAAACGATCTTATTCCCTCGTTCGTTCGCAAGGAGCGTTTTGCTCGGCCCGATATCAACCTGAGATTATACGTGTACACGCCGTGGCAAAGATTCTGTTAAGATTGAGAGAGGTTTCAGGCCGTGCATCATACAAATATTTACACGGCGTTGTACACGTGCGATAGAGGTGCCCGCGAGGTTACGGCTCCCCAGCCATTGGTAGCGAGCGTGATCCATGGATCGGGCATGCGCGCCAGCATTTCGCCCCCTTTTACCACGAAAGATCTATCTTCTTTCGAACATCTTCTCGCCTCTCCTCGCGCGAGCATCCGCCTGAGAAAGAAGTTAGTCAAAGCTATTATTTATCTGCCCGATTTTTCCCCCAATTTTTCCCTCGCGCGAGAGAACGGAATTCGTCGCGTCGTCATTCTCTGCGATTTACGACAGGGAATCCATTCTGCTTACCTTAACCTTCCCCACTTGTTGTACTTTACGATTTGCCACGGTTTTCCGTAGCTTGTCCATGCTTCGAATAACAGTCTTCTTTGTTTCTGCCCTTTTCCTAACCGTTTCTCATATCGTGAAACACGTAGAGAATTCTAAAAAAATTTTCCGAGTCTGATAAAAAATTGTGATACGATCGATTAATAATTCTTAATTACCTCGATGTGTTTGACGAGTAGTAGTTTTAATATTTTTTTCATTTTACATATTTTAAAACAATCGGTTCTTAGTTTTTATTAACCAATTCTGAATTAGTTGTTTTCAATGGCTCCAATTGGCTGTCCGGCTTCAACTCAGTTCTATATTATCGATGGAAAAAATTCCGTATAATATTTTAGATTTAAAATTGTATAAAAATACAATGGCTGACAGATCAATTTTGAATTCTCTGATTCGAAAGTATATTTTACATATATACATATAATTACATTTTATATGCATGATATAATTATATATAATATAACGTTTTGATTGAAGGCCTCTTCTTACTTGATCGATAACCTTCTTAAATATAAATGCAAAGGGTTAAAATCTTATTTCAAACAAGAAAACGTCACCCATATATATGTTAATGTGAGAAATTTATTGGCTACGCAAATCCGAAAAATATTAAATTTAAAATTAATCTTATAAATATAATATTTAAATATTCTGATAAAAAAAATTAATACAAATATACCTCTATAATATTCAATGTTAAATCCAGAAACTAAACTCAGATTCTTCTTCGATTAAATCAAAAGGTGTACGATTCAATTCAATTAATATTCTCATAAAAAATATCAAAATAAAGGATAAACCAATAGAAACAAAGAAAATCACTCAATTAAAATTATTAAACTAAAAAAAAACAAATTAATCTCAAAAGAAATTATTGTTGAAACTAAACGTATTAATAATTGCTTAATTAGAAATACAATTATTCGATCGATCGATAAATCAATAATATTTTATTGAAATATTAGCGGACGATTCGAAAATAAAGTTTCAGGGAAAGCGGGAGAAGAATTATGACACGCGATTTTACAAAGCGAGCGAATAGAAGTTAATCGAGCCGCGTATATTTCTGGCCGACGAGTGCGCGGAATTATCGGTTTTACGCCTAATTACCGAGTTAATTGCCGATACGTACACGAGCGACGAACGAATTAACCGGGGATTACACGTTTTATCTCTCCCTCCACCTCGTCCATTTTCTCTTCGGGTTCAACCTTTAACTCTCTTCTTCCTCCACTTTCCAACGCGGGGAATCTCTCAATCTCTCCTAACGGTTGTACGATTCTTCGTCCTCTCTCTGTCCGCCGATAATCTATAACCATAACTTGCCGGGAGTAATAGCGTCCGATCTTCCTTCGTTTCGTTTCTTTCGTTTCTTCATCCATTTTCAGCTCTTGGATGCTTGCACACAGGTTCGGCTCGGTACATTTTTGGAAAAATGTGGACGTGGACGTCTCGATAAAGAGGACGTTTATGTTTTGATATTTTATTGCGCGTATTCGTATTTTATATCCTTCCATGCAAATCGTGCAAAATTCGTTCGATTGTATCGTTGAATAAATAAGGAATTCGAGAAACCGTACCAAAATTCATCTTTGGATTTCGACGAAAATTTGTGTATTTAGTTTCTCGTATTAAAACTAATGAAAAAAATTTTGTACATAAATTATTTATTTATTTATAGGAATAAATTAATTTCGTGTTTTTTTTTTATAAATGATTCCTTCTGGTGGCTGACATTAAAGGATCCTTTAAGATAAATCTTTTCAATTTTTCAAATATTTTTCCAATTTTTTACTTGTAGATTCACCTCCAAAACTATTGGCACGCGTTTCTCAATCACTCTGTGCACCGAAGATGATAAACAAAGTTCAAATCGATCGCGGCATATTAGAAGGAATTGACTGATGGATTGGACGAATGGGGCTTTTCTCGCGAGAGATCCAATAACGTGGGAAGTCCGGGGCCAGCTCGATAATTAAATGCCGTTTATGCCATTCAATTAGCAATAATTGGCAAATTATACAACCCGTTCGCGACCTTACAATCTTTCCTCGGAGGCTTCGACGCAATAAACGGTCGGATCATAAACGGCCGTTTCTCCTTCGAACGAGCGTTCAAGCAACTCGCGTGTGTCGACCATTTGTCGTCATTATCCGGTCAAAGTTGATCCCTCCAGCGTTCCTTTCTTTGTCGCGCTGCTCCAATTTCTATATTATATTCCTCTAGATAATATTGGAATACGCGTTTTAAAAGCAATAACATTGTTGCCAGTTTCACGGATACGAAAATCAAATGTCAAAACTATGAGACGAATAATAAAAAGTTTGCCAACAGATTTCAATATTACGAAATTATTATATTTTGTAAATTGTAAATTTAAAATGGAAATTATCTCATAAAATCGTATTCTTGAAGAATTATTTGAAAATATAAAATGTACATTCGAATCGTAGAATTTGAAATTTAAGAATAATTATTCTGCATCTTTATGCAATTTTAAAATCTAAAATTATACCGTGCGTGGTAACATAGGAGGGGTGGATGTTGTTACTGAATAATACTGAATAGAACTGAGTTGAAGTTGGACAGCCAATTAGAGGCTTATATTCAAATCAGAATATTTAAGATTGACTTTGGAAAGTCTTGGAACGGTTGAAACGGACGAAGTAGAGAAATACATTGAGAAATGCAACTTGTTGACTGGTTATGCGTAGTGGTGAACAATAAATAAAATATGCGGATTTAGCTGAATGGATTTGAATATTTTAATTATGCGTGAATGGCGTATCTGTTTAAAAAACAACTGAAGATTTTGAAAATTATAAATAAAATTTCAGTGAACTATATAACTCTATAACACAACAGAATCGAATATTACAGATGGTTAATGAAAACTAAGAACTGATGTATATAAATGTACCCCGACTAAATTTTATTTTTAAATGTATAAAATAAAAATATTAAAACTACTTCAGTTTATTGCTGAAGAGAAATGGAAAAACTGAATCACGCTGTTAAAAAAGTGACTAATTTTATTATAATTTCAAAATCATTTTGGAGATCGCTTAAAAAATGTTTAAAAATTATTTGTAATTTTGAGATCATTTAAAAGTGACTCGAAGATCGATTAAATATTAAAAGTCACAGAAAATAATCGTGAAAATATAAAAAAATATCGTTTAGAGATTATCGAAAATCTTAGTCCGAGTTTGATGATAGAAATATTATTTTCAAAGTTTCGTAAGCGTGAAATGCGTGAAATGAAATTAGTTCAAGTGGAGATGAGCTTGATTTTTCGTTATTGAATAACGAAATTATCTCTATTCGTTACGAAATTAACGATAGAGAGAGAAGGAAAATAGAGATATAATAAGAGAAGATGAAAAATAAAAAGAATAAATAGCGAGTGTGAGAACAAGTTATTGGGATATTAGTTCAAAATAAATTTTTCGCTATTAAATAATGAAATTATTTCGTTAAGAAATTGAACGTGGAAGTAGAGAGAAAATAGTGATAAAAATAGAGATGCAGAACTGTAAGAAGATGAAAAATAAAAATAATAAACAATAGATGAGAGCACGTTATTATAACAATATTTTATCGTGATCTTTATAATATTCATATCAATTATCTTTGTCCACGGATAGATATTAAGTGTTAAAATATAAAAGCTTCATACGTTAATTCGCGCGTGAAATCATTTTAAATTAGCCAAGAAAACTTCACCGAACAGAAATCGTGTGGAGTTGTCGGTTCGCCCGAGCGAGAAACGGTTAAAA
Organism: Apis florea; assembly: GCF_048593485.1. NCBI lineage: Eukaryota > Metazoa > Arthropoda > Insecta > Hymenoptera > Apidae > Apis > Apis florea. The sequence continues at coordinate 960,399 of NW_028256772.1, forward strand.
CATCCCTCGATTCTCCCTTTCCAGCCGATCGCCATTCCCCACGGTGCAATCGCGCCCCCTCATTCGAACACTACGACTCCCTCATTGGCTGCCGCTAAATTCGCGTTGCCCTTCCACATCCTAATCCCATTAACCTTTTGTCTCGTTCTAATTGCGCGGCGGCAGGCATTCGATGGCCACTCCGGAAGTCCACGGAATATTGGCGACACGGCAGTCACGCAATTTCGCCGTTTTCCAACAGCAGTTGCTTTCGACCGACCCACCCCTCCGCAACCTTTTTAATCGAGCTGGACCACCGCCTGTGATGCCATCGTTGACGAGTTATTTTGTTGGTTTTTTTATTGGAAAGCGCGATGATAGTGGAAAAAAGTGGATTATACGATTGCGAATACGATATATTTCCATGATTATTCGCGAAAATCGCAAACAACACGTTGTGATCAAGGTTCTGAGTTTGTTAAAAAAAAGTTGTTTCTTTATAGCAGTAGTTTAAGTTAGATGAGGCTAGTTTATATAGAATTTCGATAATTATTTGCAAAAATGTAATAACACGTTGTTACATTCTGGTTTATCAAGAAAAAAAGTGTTTCTTCGTAACGGTAGTTAGTTTATACAGAATTTTGATGTTATTCAATTATTTGCACAAATTGCCAACAACAATCGTTGTGTTATTCCGAGTTACGTTCTGATTAAAAGTTTCTTCGTAACAGTTTAAATTAGATTAGTTTATTGCGCTCGTAAATAGATAATTGATGGCCGGCCGTCTTATTACAGATTGAGAAAATCTATTAAATCGAACTTTTAAATTGGTTAATAGTTAAACGAGTCTCTGTTTAATTCCCAGTTAAATTTATATTGACATAGATTGGATCGATAACTTTTATTCGACACGTAGATAACACATTTATCCAAATTTCTCTGACTTCGCAATTTTATAGACTAAAAATTTAACGACACGGAAGTAGTGTGTAATAAAATTCGAAGCAGGAATTAAAATTCAGACTCGTATCGTATTTCTGAATCGATCTCCAAAACCGTAACCATAAAACCAGTATAATAAAACGAGTAGCGATAAAACAGAAGCTTCGATTTCATCCGCGTTGGAAAAATCGAGCCGAATCCAGTTACGGTTCAATTAAAACCAGCCCCCCGTCTAATCGTGCGAAATTAATCGAATCGATCGCCCTCCAATTTCCACAAAATGTCTTATCTTGCTCCATCCACTTCCACTGTGAAACGTTTAATTAAAAAAAAAAAGTCGAAAAAACCGTCTCTTCCACGAAATCCGCCTGCATATTTTGAGAATACGATTCTCCGCGCGTGGCGGTGAGAACTATCGTTGAATGGTATAGACAAGGCGAATAAAATCCTCGGAAAGGAGACTCAATGACCCGTGGACATCCTGTCCTTTGTGGCGTTTTTCGCGGAAACGATAAACCGAGGAGAGAACAGGAGAGTTGGCCGCCGACAAGACAGAAAACGCGGATAGAATTTTACCTATAAGGCGTTATGACGCGTAGAGAAGGTATCCGGCGTTCCTTGTTTTGCATGCATTTTCCACCAACAATGGTATCATACGCTCTCTTTGTCGCCTCTTTGTTCGCAGAGGACTTTTTGTTCGCTGATAAATCGATGATGTGGCCATCGAGTTTGGCGATTGCTTACGACTTTTCACAGCCCAGAGAATATTTTTCCATATTTTTTGGTATTTCGTTAAATATTTTTAAGATATATTTTGTTGGATAATAAGTAATATATGTTCTTGGAAGACAGATGAAATAATTTTATTTTAACTTATAAAGAATGTATCGTGGCATAGGTCAAAAGTGGGTGAATCTGAAAAATAAACCGAGAATGATAATTTTTAATGCAAAGTTTCATTTAATTTTTCTTTCTATTATTTACCTCGCTACCAGTCTGATTAATTTTTGAATTATTCCGACTGCACACGTTAAATCGACGTTTTATCTTTCAAATACTCGAAACATAATAATCGGTTCTTTAAACAAAAAAGCTTTACATCAAATATTATCATTTCACATTTATTTTTTATAAACTCTATATCTGTATACGTAGAGGAAAAAATTATTTCGAATTCGTTATATCGAATCAATTAATATTAACAATTTTAAACACTCTCTCGATGAAACTAGATATCCTTTAAATTTTCAAAAAGGAATCAAGATTTCGTGAAAATCAATGTTAATCGATCAATTAAAATCCAATTCAGTCCACAGATTCGAATCGCACAGCCACAATTCTGAACAATCCCAAAAGGATATATCACAAATGAAAATCTTGGTGCGGGGAAAAGCAGTCGCGTTTGTTACGCAAACCGATGCAGTCTCTGTCGCGACTGTCATTGCGAAAACGGCGCGACGCGCAACAATGAGGGAGCTCCAATGGGCTAGATAAGAGGCAGAAACGGAGCAGTTAGGGGACTACTGAAAGCTATACAAAACCTAAACCGCGTTGTAAAAAAAGTAGCTATGGGTGAGTGCGTGCACGAGATCAGTTTGTTCCAGGGAAAAGCGTTCGTTCTTCGCATATTCCTTCCTAGTTTTATCTGATGGAATGAAGTCGCCTCTAGGGATTTTTTTTTTATTAGGCTAGTGGTTTTATCGAGCGTGAAGTATTTTTGAGATTTTTCTCAAAAATCATCTCGCGAGAGAAAGGAAGTTGAATCTGATTAATTTTGAAAAAAGACGTCCCAAAAATTACTTTTTTGGAATTTTTAAAATCTCGTGCAAAAGAGATTGAATCATTGCCAATTAAATCGAATAATACTTAACATGAATTGAAAACTTTGTAATCCTAATTTTGAGTTTTATTACTTGTCAGTGATAACATTAGGAATTTTTAAAATGATAAAAATTGAAAATTGAACAAAAGTTAATTAAAAATAGATGATATTGTTGAACATGGAACATTTAAATGTAATAGAATTTTGTTACTTAAAAATTGATTGCGCTTAAGCTCATGTACAAATCAAACGTGAATTAAATTCTAAATATTGAAATATTTTCATTCAATATTTATCAAAAAAAAAAAAAAAAAAAGGCAAATACTTGCGAAATTGCACATCTAAGAAACATTTCCATATAAATGGCTGCAAATGGTACGAAAAATACTTACTCGAGCTGCGCCACAACGTTATCATCGTCATCAAAAAGCATTACTAGGACAAGGTTCCTTGTTCAACGTTCAATCACTCGTTTTAAGCGTTTAGATTAAATTTCAGTCAAATTGCATTAATCTACGAGAATCTCTTTGCTTGCATTCATCTAAGAGGAGGATCTAAGATGGATAAGATGTTTCATCTTTGTAAATTAATTAAAATTTACAAAGAATTTATTAGTTATTTTTATATATATATTAGTATAGTATCACAAACTGTTTTATTATATAGAAATTATAATAGATATCGATTAATTTTTTCTTTTTTTTATGTTTCAATAATACTTTTCCGTGATTATTACAAAGAATCTTTTTCATTGTTTTTTTTTTTTTAAATAATAATTTCTATTAAGACACAAGGCTGTTACAAAACTGAATAATATTTGTATTGAAGTATTTTTTCTTATTCTGCATAATTAAAAAGTTATGAGGGAAGAAAAATCTAAAATTAAGTAAAAGCAATTGTTAAACCAAAGAGTAATTAAAGTAAAACAAACCTATTCTGAGATAAAATTCATTTTATTGGGTGCTTAAAATGAACTTTCATTTTTTACTATTATACATTTATGCTGAATAATTAAATGTTTCTGTATCTATTATATACTACACAAAATTAAATTATAAGATAAACTTTCGAGATAAATAAAATTATATATCGACCTACATCGATTCGTTCGTAAGGTAAAAACGATTGTATTAAAACGCTTCACAATCAATTGTTGTAATAATCGTTCCCTACATTATCCTATATATCATTATACTATATTATCGATAGAAATCAAAAAAAAAAAACGTGAAAAGTGTGAAGCGAAGATAAAGTATAAAAAATTATATGTTGGACGTGATAAGCAAAGTATACACACGAAAGAAACGATATATTTATATATTTAATTTGAACACAATTCATCATTCCCCTGCCTATTAATAAATATATAACATCAATAAGATATCAATCGGTTTGACGAAAAAAAATTATTAACCTGTTCCAGAGATTCTTCGACAAATTTTTAAAATTAGAAGAAGAAGAAGAAAAAAAGGAACGTTCAGGTGAGATGTGAATCCACCGTGTACAATCATTGTAGACACGGACGTCGAAGCGTGAAATAGGACGTTCGTGCTAACGATCCCTCTAATAGCCCGCGAAATCGGCATATTTCCTATCATTACGAACACACGGAGAGCACGTGCCCCACGATTCCCGAGGGCTCATCATCTTCGAATATTCCGTGCTATAATAAGCATATCCATATTATTCATCGTAAATGAATTTTTTTTTCAATCATTGAGAGTATGTCGCGGTTATTGACCATAATCTTTCACGAGGCCTGTATACGTTAAAGATGATGGAAAGCTGTTCAATTTCACGCATTTTGTTTTATACGTCGACTGTCTTTGGATAATATTAAAACGCAGAAAATTTGCATTTGCAAGCGATGGCGTAATTAGTTGTGTTTCTATTAATATTGGTAAAAGGTCGAGAAAAATTTAATCAAATGTAACGAATTGAAATAATGGATGAGCAGATTTAATAGATTTTATCGCGGTGGATAAAGATTATTAAAGTGCACAAATTCATCGTAAATTAATTATATTTGTAATTATATATTTATTGCCGCTATTGTTGAAGCGATAATAAAATACAATATAGTCGATGCAACGTAATCTATTAATGATTAACGAGTCAAAGTTATGTGACGTATCAATGAAGATTTTTAACGTAATTGGCATTTTTAAATCTAATAAAATCTCTCTCTCTCTCTCTCTCTCCTGCAAATAATTTTCGAAGTAAAATTCAAAATGTTGCGATGTGAGAAGGCGCATTAGATACCATTTGGTATTATTATCCCCCATTATATTTATGCTCTAATCGCAGTGTGAAAGTTCAATTTTTCCAATCTTTCGCCGTGTCGGAAACTGGGCGCGTCCAACAACATGATTCGCACGGAAGAAAATCGGGTGACCCGTGCGTGACGACCACCGTGTATAAAGGCGGTTCCTTTCGAAAGCTTCGCGTTCCATTTCGAATCTCGAGCAACGCCGCCGTAATCGTCAGTCTTAAGAAGCATCTAATACAGGCTGGCCAACCGATAGTTAGTGGAAAGTGCGGGTAAACGTGAAACGTGACGTGGTTTCGATCCATCGCGTGCAATCGAGTGTAAAAGTCACGGGCAAAAGGGGAAACTAGCCGAGTTTCGCCGTGTTTCCACGATACATCGACGGATGTTACGTATCGAAGAAACAAACGAGTTTAATTTGAATTTTAAATCGGATCGACATCAAAGAAATTCGAATTTCTTGTCAAGATAAGATGAAGATTCTTTTCTAATCAAAAAGATATACGCAATTTATAGAGAATATCAAAGATATATTTCTAATCAAAAAGATATACGCAATTTATAGAGAATATCCACGTATATGACAGCTAGTAGTCAACAACAATTTAAAAGATAATTCCAGATCAAAATTTAAATGAATTATTTAGGCAAAAGATTATTCTATTATCTAACATTTTTCCAAAAGAATTCTTCTACACGTGAATTTATACACTTTCACAATTTTTAAATTTCAACGATTCGATTAACAATTTACCTCTTCTTCTATTTACGTGAAAAATATTTTCCATTAATTAGTTAAAAAAGAGACACACCTCCTTTCGTTACAAAGTGTACGAGCATCATCTATCTAGATCAGAGGAAAAAGCCGCATCCCCGCGATCGGAGAATCGTTCGATGTTGAGGATGCCCATTCAACATACTTTCCCACAGAGGAGAATCCGTGCGTGGCGCTCGTCGAGAGGGAGGAACCGGTGTTACGGCAATTAATTCGAGCCCGATCGGCCCGCCTCTGATCCTCCTTCGTTCCTTTTTTTCCCCTCTCTCTCTCCTTCTTTTTATCCTCAACCCCTCCTCTCTCCTTTTCGTGCCAAGCGACCCGGTACACGCGCGCTATTTCCGTGAACCAAATACGGAGAGCTCGAGCCAACAGCATGGTGGAGGGCAGGCGAGCCTCGAGGACGAAGGTGGTTGCCGCGGATCGAAGTGGAACGCGTAATAACGGAATGCATCCGAGGTGATCCGCTTCGAGCTGTCTCGTCGAGTTCCACGACGGTGTTCGCGCCATTCAACGCGCGTTTCATTAAGGGTATGGCGTGTGGGTGTTTTTTCGGTTACGGTATGGCTTCCTTTCCTTCTTTTTTGGGGGAGGGAGGAGGTACGAATGTGTCTGCTTTCGAGGCGTGGGATTAATTGGGACTGGATTTTCTTTTTTTTTTTTTATTTCTTTTTTAAAATTGGATTAGTGGGGAGAAAATGTTGGCCACAGCGTGATAATTAGTATAGTATTGATTAAGGAGTTAAAATTGAAGAGTCAAACTTCACTTTTTTTGTTTTTTTAAATCCTGTATAATTTGAGTAGCAAGTCAATTCTTTGGAGAATATGTATTTATTGGTGGTTATAAAAGATCTGATCTATTTATTATTTATAAGTAATTTCTAGTTAATGTGAGATTGAAGGTGAATTAATTTTTTCTTTTATATGTTTTTTATGGGTTTTATAAATTATTTCTCAAAAACTTAACGAATTAGCGAATAACTATAAAAAGTTTTTTATATGAATATTTTGTACTAGAATATCCTGTTGTATCGAAGAAACGAATTTAAATGGATAAATATGAAAACAAAATAAATAAAATTCATATATTGAAATTAGACATACTATTAGTAATAGTCGAATAACGTTACGTGAAAAAATTGAAAAAGTTTCCTGAAAATACAATTAACGGTGAAACGTTTTCAAACTTGTATTGTGATGCAAAACGATCATTTTGAACCCTTTTTTGTTGATAAACAGATATTAAAGAAGAAATTTGTTATAATTCGAAAACAAATATTTATGCAAACTTCTTTTTATTCTTTTCACGTATATTCATCATTTGAAATTCTAAAATATATAATACTACTTAGATACTTTGACGAGTCAATATCTTCTTTCTTAGCTTCCCTTAGATTATTATTATAGAAACTTTTAGAACAATTATTCTAAAAACTTATTGTGTCATGAAATAGAAACAACTAACAACTAACCAAGAATTTTTTTCTTTCTTTCTTTCTTTCTTTCTTTTTATTCTGAATAATTGAAACATACTTTTACAAAATTATTATTATAGAAACTTTTGAACAATTATTCCAAAAACTTATGAATGTAATGAAATAGAAACAACTAACTAAGAATTTTTTCTTTCTTTCTTTCTTTTTTTCTCTTTTTTTATTCTGAACAATTGAAATATTGGCGGCTACTTTTTACAAAATTATTATTATTATAGAAACTTTTGAACAATTATTCTAAAAACTTATTACATAATGAAATAGAAACAACTAACAACTAACCAAGAATTTTTTTCCTTCTTTCTTTCTTTTCTTTTATTCTGAGTAATTGAAACGTACTTTTACAAAATTATTATTATAGAAACTTTTGAACAATTATTCCAAAAACTTATGAATGTAATGAAATAGAAACAACTAACCAAGAATTTTTTCTTTCTTTCTTTCTTTTTTTCTCTTTTTTTATTCTGAACAATTGAAATATTGGCGGCTGCTTTTTACAAAATTATTATTATTATAGAAACTTTTGAACAATTATTCTAAAAACTTATTACATAACGAAATAGAAACAACTAACCAACAACTTTTTTCTAACATATGCTGATCTATGAGATTAGGTTCGTTCAAATCCTTTTCCTTTTTCTATCTTATTTTCAACAATTGAAACATTGGCGGCTACTTTTTACAAAATTATTATTACAGAAACTTTTGAACAATTATTGCATAATGAAATAGAAACAACTAACATGCGTTGATCTATGAGATTAGGCTTATTCAAATCCTTTTCCTTTTCCTTCTTTTCTTTTATCCTCAACATTGGCGGCCACTTCTTACAAGTTTGAACTAATTATTACAAAATCAAAGTGAATTTTGCTGAGTGATACGCTCGCCGGAGAACAAGGGCCAATTCTTCCCGGTTTTCGTTTTCGTCGAGACGCAAACGTGAAAGCGGTCCCCGCCAACAATTAAACAATTGTCGGCACCGACCCACTTCCCAAACGAGCAAAGGAATCCTCGCGCCTGTCGAACAACGCGCGCCACTGTTCGTCACGCGAAATAAAAGGCATCATGCGAGATCCTTTCGAATCTCGAACACTCGAACTGTTCGTCTTATATGGCGAGACATTTCGCCGCAAAGGATTGCACGGATCCCCCGATACACCGACCTCCAGGAGGTCGTCGTATTCGAGGAGTGGTCGAATTGAATTCTGAACGCGGTTGTGGCTCGTGTTTGCTTATCAAGATTCTCGATAATTCTTCTCTGTGCAAGCGACGAGTAAAAGTGATTGGTTCGATGATATAAGAAGGAGAGATGTTGGCATTATTTATATACGCTAAATAAATAAAATTATTTTCCCGTCACGAGAACTGCCAATGAATCACGTGATCAAAGCGTGAATTAATCGTAAGAGGATACAAATCCGTAAGTTTGGAACGTAAGAAAGAAAATTTTGAAAGAAAATTTCATTACACTCGATTATTTAATATTACCAATAATATTTTCGTGTTTGTGTTTACCTTCGATCCTCTCCTCGATTTTAATTTCTATAAAAATCGTAAATTAATAACTCTTAATACCGAATAATTCAATCATTCTGTGTTTGAATGAAAAATCTTTGACAATGGAAATTCCTGAAATTCCTTGTAACGACTGTAAAGGTACTGTTATAATGGGCAAGATACCTTATGAATATTCACGTCACGTCTTTTCCATTAAATAACGATTAACGAGTTAACATCTCGTAACGAGACTTAGCCGAGATGAGATTTCGGTCATCGGTGCTGTTGACCTCCTTAACGACGACGCTAAGCAACTGACCGCTTCGATGAAAGTTGTAAGAAAGTGATGGGAAACTTTAGACAGTGAGGCTCACGTGAGTGATCAACTCATGATGTCATTAGGGGGGGGGGGGGGAGAGGAGGAGGGTCAAGAACTTTCTCAAAATGTTCGATATTCAACCTGTTCGAATCACCGACCGTGCGAATCTTCCTGCAGTAACAGGCCAACGCTTTTCTCTCTCCCCCCCCCCCTCCTCCACCCCTTTTTTTTTTATTAGAACGCTTATGAAAATAATACCCACAACAAATCGATTCCCTGGATTCGTAAATTTGCAATTAAATTCGATCGTTACACCCGATACTTTATTTTAATAAAGTATATTTCATAATTCAACAATAATGGAGAGATTGAATCATTGATCAAATTGATTTCCATTCTTGATTCTTTATTTAATCAATATCGAGTTAGATAATTTGTCGACTCTATTTGAATCGTAGACGTAGGGGGAGAGGGGGAGGGGGGAGAGAGCCAAACATTGGATTGATCCCTAGGAATTGCCTAGAATTCGATCGTGCAAAGATGTTGCATCAAGATGTAGCAATGGCATATTTTCGCTGAATTCCAGTTTCAGAATTCGTTCGATTTCCTAACGCGATTTTGAATCGTCGACACAATTGCATTACGCGTGTTTCCGCGAGGAACGTGAGCCGTGTCACGTGCACGTACGCATGGATCGTGTCGGGACACATGTTTGCCGACGTGTATGCGGCGCGTACGACAAACTGATTACACGTTTAATTAGCATAATACGATGAGAAAATAAGACGTTTTGTTTGCTCATTAATCGAGAATTTTTAGGTTACGAAACATTATTACAACGGTACGATAAAAATAAACGCTAAAATTCAATCAAAACAGCCAGGTTGGAGAACATTAATATTAATTTTCATAGAAACAGAAATTATATATCCGATCATTAAAATTAAGATGGTAAAAATGAAATTCAGATAAAAATATTTTCTCATATGATCCTGATTTTAGTCTCAACTATTAAGACTCGCAAGACAAATAATATGACCGAGTTGCTACAAGTGCTTGTACAAGTAATTTTATTAATTTTTCTTCAAAAAAAAAAAAATCCCAAATCTTTCGTTTCCAAGTGATGTCCAAGTAGCTCCATTATAAATAAATTTATCGAAGACAGAACTTCCATCCATCCCACGAATCATAATTTAAAACACATCTCTCTCTCATTATTCACGTTATGGTCTCCGGTTTCGCCAAGCTCCAGGCAATTTCTTGGACAACTGCGTTGTCCAATCGTCCAACCAATCCGTCTTCAGTCCAGAATCGGCGCGGAATTACGAAACTCGAGCCTCCTTCCGCGATCCATCGTCACAATCGGCCGATTCCCACAGCGCCAGCGGCCGTTTAACGATCCGCCGACGTCCCATTATCGATTATTCTCGGTTATGTGCAAACACTCCCCCACGATAACGCCGCGTGTCGAATCAAGACACGGCTAATCGCACTCGCGATTTCCATGCGTGTGAAGGGGGGGGGGGGGGGGGACGTGGCTCTGGAGGAAGTGGAGGAAGTGGAGGACGAGGAACGTTCGACGGGTTTTGGGTAACTGGGTCGAATCTGATCGCTCGTAGCCAAGGAGATGAACTGGCTTGGTCGAAGGAAAGGGGAAATTGTGAGATCTATTTTGCTCAAATTTGTTAATAATCTTCTCTTGAATCGAGGATTTGTTTCGTTCAATTTTGATAAAATTTTCAATATTTATTCACATTCCATTCTCATTACGTCAATCTTTCCTATTTGGATGTAATTAACAAGTATTTAAATGCTATAATATAAAATATAATGGTGTGCAAATACTTTTTGTAATTATTGTAAACTCGCTTATATTCTCCCAATTAAAACAATTTTAATTGTCTGAAGAGGGACACACACAGTCTAACCTTTCGTTAGTTCGATCAGAAATCAAATATAAACCTAACCTAACGTAATCTTTCGTTAGTTCGATCATAAATGAAATATAAACCCAACCTAACCCAATCTAATCTTTCGTTAGTTCGATCAGAAATGAAATATAAACCTAACCTAACCTAATCTTTCATTAGTTCGATCAGAAATGAAATATAAGCTAACCTAATCTTTCGTTAGTTCGATCAGAAATGAAATATAAATCTAATCTAACCTAATCTTTCGTTATCAGAAATGAAATTAAACCTAACCTAACCCAACCTAATCTTTCGTTAGTTCGATCAGAAATCAAATATAAACCTAACCCAACCTAATCTTTCGTTAGTTCGATCAGAAATGAAATATAAACCTAACCTAACCCAACCTAATCTTTCGTTAGTTCGATCAGAAATCAAATATAAACCTAACCCAACCTAATCTTTCGCTAGTTCGATCATAAATGAAATATAAACCCAACCTAACCTAATCTTTCATTAGTTCGATCAGAAATGAAATATAAGCTAACCTAATCTTTCGTTAGTTCGATCAGAAATCAAATATAAACCTAACCTAACCCAACCTAATCTTTCGTTAGTTCGATCATAAATGAAATATAAACCCAACCTAACCTAATCTTTCGTTAGTTCGATCAGAAATGAAATCGAGTTTCGAACAAGAATGAACAAATCGACCCCGATAAACGAATGATTCGAATCACTTCTCCAGTGCAAAAAGTTGGTCAAAATTTTCTGGATAACACTTACCTCGTGCGCCTGGTCCTCGATGCTCCTGAGAACCGCAAGATTCCTTATAGTGGCGCGGCGGGACTCGAACGATGATTCGAGCCTGGTGGCTGCGTTCCCGACCTCCTCCACCAACCTCCGTGCCCGTTTCACCGACAATCTGGAAAGATAAAAGGGAGGCGTCGTAATCGGTGACGCACCGTTAGGAATTCCCTCTGGTGGCTGGCTTATCGCTAACGAAACATCGAACTCGCCAACCCCGCGAGTGGGCGCTAACACGACACAGACATTATCGTCGTCTTCGTTATAAAACGTCCCTCACACGGTTTCCACCTGGAAATATGTAAGCATTCGCCGTCTCGACAACCGGTCGAGTCCTTCCGCCAGCCTCGCTCAGATGAGAATTCTTAAGGAAATTGTTGATGAAAGGAACGACGAGAAGTTATGGTAAGTTTCCCCTCCTCGATCCGAGGAAATTAATAGGCGAGTATTTCGAAGAGGAGAGACGTGTCGGATGACGTTGAAATGGATAATCTGGTGATTTTAATTTTTTTTTTTTTTTTTGGTGAAATTGGTAAGTGTGAATGGACAACGAATGAAAATTATCACAGTTAGTTGAAGATTGGTTGAAAAGTGTACACTTTTTTTATAATACATTTTTTCTTTATGAATGTACAAAGTATCATTTTGTTCACTTTAATTTACTTATGAATAGTATAACGATTCGTTTCAGAATGGATTAGAATATTTTAGTGATGAATGGAAAAACTTTTGTTAATTTTCTTAATTTTCCATCTTTTTATTTTCCAAGTGTAAATATATATTCATTACTTTTCAATCGATCCTTGTGTAAATTTTAACTCAACTTCCGAAACACCTAATCTTTGCATGATAAATTAATAGATTTAATAGTCGACAAACAAAAAGCTGATCGAAACTTATTTCTTAAATTATAATTTAAGTTTTAAGATGAAGCGAAAGAACATCACTCGTCTCATTTAAACTTAATTTTAGTATATCGACATTCATATTTGCTTTCTCTTGAATCGATCCTTCAAAAATATGTATAAAATTATGAAATTTGAACAGCTTTTAAAGAAAAATCATGTACGAATATTATTAAAATTTATACACGATATATGTTAGTACGTTTCAATACACTTCAAGCACAAAGAGTTAGTTTAAAAAAGCTATTACTGTACTCTAACCTAATGTAATCGAGATGAATGAGGGGCGCCGCGCGTTCCTCTAGCGAAGCGATCGCTTCCTCGGCATCTCGAGACGTTCTTCTCAATGAGGGATCCGTCAGGAGCCGACCGAGAGGCGTCAACGTGCCGGACAGGGTGGTGCACTCCTTCAGTTCTGACATTTCGAGGGCGAGCCTACGACCAGCCGATTGCCATTCCGTCATCAATCCATCGTAGTCCTGTAAAACAATATTTCCGCGAGTGTAATAAATGTGAATTTCGATGATGAATGTAATTTTTATCTTCCTCTATTCTTGTACACGATATCAATTTGTATTTACAATAAAATATTAGGTTCAATCGTAATGGAATTTTCTTTTTTAAATTACAGTAGATACTGTAGTGACATTGAAGAACATGTTTTATGTATTTAATGCTACGATCATTAAATATGAAAAAGAATCTTTCAAGGAACGCTTTCAGAATGTGCAAGAAAGATACTTTCAAAATTGAAATAATTGAAAAGGAAAATAGGAAGAAATAATTACAATATGGCCACCAATCGACTTGTTGTAATAGATATGATTCATGTGCAAATTCATGTGCTATTCTCTTAACTGATGGTAGAAATTACTTAATAGCATTCTTCTATATTGAAAGGTTACATACAATATAAGAAAAAAAGTTCACATTCACTATGATGTTTAGCTCATTATGTTACAATAATAAAATACAAGAGACAATGATATAAATCAAATTTTTTGAAAATTTCTACTCATATTAGTGGCTAAATTATTGAAGTTACTTAATTGATTCGTCAATTGAAAGTTTCAACGATAAAAAGATTATTGTACTACGTAAATCATTCTCAGAGGATGTATCTTATCGATTGGCTTCTCGATCTTTCAAAATAATACAAATTATCCAATTTAATTTTCTAAATATTTTACACAATTCTTATGAATTAAACATATCGTGGTGTATATTTTTATTGTAATCAATTACGTTAAGATATCAATAATCAAACATATTTGAATAAGATAATTGCGTTATCACAGAGAATTATTCCCGAATCTTCTCGAATCTTTGTCATGGTTCAAATAAGGATTTAAAAGTTTAACAGATCTGGAATGATTTATCATCGTGAGCAATTAGAATGAAAAATTATTCGCTAAAGCCATTTATCATACCCACGAAACGTATTAAATGTTTCGACATGAAAAAAGATATCGATTCGTAATTTGGGAACAAAAAGGAGAAGAAAAAGGAAAATATAATATATACACGAGACATTAAACTAATAATCGATCAATGACTAACTAATATTCAATGTGTACATACATTTTCAACAAATGCAAAATTAAATCTCATCTTACATCAATTTCTATCTCTCTTTTAAAATTGATTTTCCAAATACTCCTCGCACTTATATCTTAACTTCACTCTGCGCAATAATAATTCATAATACATCTGGTTACGATTCTCGTCACCAGATGTCTCGTTAACAAGTGCTGACATCTAGAAGAAGCTGCCTTCCCAAAGATAATGTCCCAAAAGATAAAAAAGGAGGAGAGACCTTCAAGCGAACGAAACACACAAAAGACCGCCTCCTAATCCTCGTTCGCTTTCCGATCACACTTCTAAACCATAAATTATTTCTCCAACCATTAATTCAAACGTGAACACGTGTTCTCTACTTATCAATCACTCCACCATTCAACTATTACGATAATCGTTGTTTCACCCGGACGATTCTTAAGCGTCTCACGATTTTAGAACGTACAAAACTGTTCCTGTGTACGAGATTCTTCGAGAAAGAGACAGCCGACCAAAGAACGTGGAAGACGAATTCTTACTTTCCTATGTCGAAGAATCCTGTGTCGGCTATCTCGACGACATAGGATCGCGGCTCGACCGTTATTTACGAACATTTTCCACGCGCGAAATTTTCTCCTTGTAACGTTTCCCGGTCGATTATCGTTCGCAAGGTTGCCAAGTCAGCCAAGACTTGGAATTCCGTGCCGCTTTATCGACACTTGCCGACCGATGGGATTCGCTATTGCGCTATTTAAGCACAATGGCAGAGATAATAATAGGCACGGTGGTCGTTGGATGGCCACCAAGGACGATGTATACAACAATTTATAAAGAAAAGAATTTCGTTTGTAAATTTCTTCGTATTCTTTTATTACGATATATATTAATTAACATTGAATAAATAATTACGAGATATAATATAATACGAGATATCGTTTAATAATATTTTTATATGCGATTATAAAAATTTGATGGTACGAAAATTAAGTATGATAAAGAAAAAAAGAAAATAGGAAAGTAAAAGGGTGTATAAATATTTTTTGCAGTGAAAAAGTTAAGAAGGATCGAATATAATTTGAAACTTCAACGTACTACTAATTTTCCTGATCCTAAATGTCATATTATTATGCTAATTCGGAAAACCCTATATATATCCTTAATTGTAGATCGTACAATTCCCAAGAAACATTCACTCGGCCCAACAAATCAAATCGGATGCGAACAGAACCGTGATAATAATTAACAAAAATTACTAAAAAAAAAAAAAAAAAAAAAAAAGAGTTAATCATACAATTGCCAAGAAAAAAGTAACGAATTACTCGTAAAAACCAAATCCAAATCGAACGCAATAACTACATAATACTATAATCATACAAAATTATCAATTGAGAAAATATCGTACACGATATTTGCGTTGCTCGAAATCGAACACGAACAATCACGCATGGCTATACGCATGATCGGCGAAAATTACAAACCAGAATTCGAAAATCGTATAATCTTCGTTTCACAATTTGCTAATCCTTCACAGCTATAAAATAAAATACCGCCCAACTACGAATGCTCGACTCAAAATACACGAAGCGTATATATGTGTCGCGGAGAAGAAAAGAGATTCGAGAATCTCCGTGACCAATAGGAGAACGAAGACGTGTCTCCTCGTTTCTCCTCCCCCCCCCCTTTAACGGGACCCATTAAAACGTCATTAAGCGGTTTGGCCGTAGGTTGAGAGCCACGGATAAATTGGTAACATCGGTCAGTGCCACCGGGATAAATTCCTCGACAATAATTGCGCCGCGAGTCGAGGCGACCGATACAATTATTCCGCTCACGATCGCCCAACCATTTTTCATCCAACCTGCCGAATCACTGTCGTGATTCAGTCAACCGGGCCCGGCGAAATTCGTGCCCCGATTAGCGATGGGATCGAGCGGCTCGCGAGTGGATTTGAACGAATTCATTTCGCGTTTGAACTTTTCAAACTTTTTTACAAATAACTTAGAATTTTCTCATCTTAGTAATGGGTTCAGAATCAGCTTGTAAATAGTTTTTCAAAAGGAAACGATACCTTTTCGAGGGTTATTTGTTAGGTTGAGAAATTTTTGCACGATCAAACGATATTATTGAAAAGGAAAAGAGTGTTCGATTCGATTTAAATTTGTTACGTATTTGATTCCATCGCTACCACTTTTTTCCCCCCTCGTTCTCTCATATGACGGGACACACACTGTCGAGGCGTGATCATTTTCGGAAGCAATTTGTCGCGACTCTCGATTCGAGACGGATGAGCTTGCCCCGACTTGGCTGTCACTCGCTCAACTGCTTGCTTGTTAGGACGCTTGAACTCGAAGGTGAGGGTAAAGGAGGAGGAATCGAGAGAGTGGTTTGGGTTGGAAGAAGATTGAATATACCAGAGAAATCATTTTTTTCTTTTGCTTCGTGAGATGTCAGGGGATCTTGTCGTAAAGAAGAGTTATAATAGGATAACATAATTTGTCAATATGGCCTTAGGCTTTTTTTCGTGGTTAAAGCATGATAAAAGGATAGTAACTCGAGGAATGTAGCTTGAAAATAAAGATTTTTCAGCTTTTATATGTTGGGATACAAAACATTTAGTTGATTATATTTTTTTATT
Organism: Apis florea; assembly: GCF_048593485.1. NCBI lineage: Eukaryota > Metazoa > Arthropoda > Insecta > Hymenoptera > Apidae > Apis > Apis florea. The sequence goes on from NW_028256772.1 coordinate 977,309, forward strand.
GTTTTACTTAAACTACTTTTTCTTAAAATTTTTACGTAAATTCATTCATAAAATCTTTATTGGTTATTCTGTCTATTGTGATACCTTATTTATCATAATATGCCATATTTCGATTATTTTCAAACGAAGACGAATATATATTTAATATATAAAATTCATGATAAAAAATTACCTTAAATATCTCTTTGATTTTAAAATGAAATGAATAGCGTATCATCAAATTAAAAGTGTAGAAGACAAAATCTTTAAAACATGGTTATTAATAAAGTCAACTACTTTCGATCCTACAATCGAAATGAAAAATTTGCTGCCGAAATAAAGCTTTTAAATTTTTCATGTATTAAGGGGAAATAAAATATTACGCGGAGAAAAGTAATCTTTAAGATAAAATTGTAATAATTGTAATCATCGTTTCCTTCGATAAAGTTTTGAGTTAAAGAATTTTATAATGAAGATTCTCATAAATTTACCTTTTTTAAAAAAAAGTAAAAATAAAAATATTGAAAGTTATAATCTATAATTTGAAAGATAAATGATTAATGAAAAATTCAACTTAAAAGAAATATCAAAGCTTTAAAAAAATATTAAATTATCGATAACTAAAGAAAATCTATGTATAAATATTAATCTCTATAAATAACGAATGATAATAATTGACCCTTTACACAAAAAAGAAGTACACTCTTATGCAAATATATAATATAAATTTTAATACAACATATTTCTTCTAATTATTTTATCATAAAAAAGAACGTATTATATTATATCTCCTATCCTTTTTTACACGATCAAAGAAAAGTATAACAATCGAAGAAAGAAGAGAATAGAAAGTGGTAATAAAATAGTGGTTTCGATTTACCTTATAAAACGCAATCCATTGCGTCTGGTCGTGGCTCCGCTCCAGCCTGGGAATATGTTCTCTCAAAGCGGCCTCATCAACGATAGTCGTCTGAAAGCAAAATCGAAAAAACGCTTTTAACCCGTCCGACAAGAGAAATGATTCTTACAGCTGTGTCTTCGAAAACCGTGCTCGAGAAGAAACGATTTCTTTTATTCTCGTTGAGAACCGAGCAATCGAAATGTGTGTAACCAATAGAACGCACGAAGAATAACGTTTGGAATCGAGCGAACAATAATCGCGTTTGACCATGGAAAAGGGGCACGTTGAACGCGATTGCTTAATCCTTTCATCGTGAAAGACACACGCGCATGCTTAAGTACCATGGAGACCGTGTACTTCATCGTCCACCACGTATCAATGTTTCCATTGTAATTAATTCGGATCAGTTAATCCATTCTTCGATAGAATCTTGAAATTCTCTATCGATTCGTTTAACTCGTGAAAATTTATCCTCTTCGATTTCATTACAAAGTAAAATTTCATCACCAACACAATTGACCATAAAGTAATACATCGTAAACATTATTATTATTATTATCCATTATAATTAAATTCTCAACTTTGATACTTGATGAAATATAAAAAAGCAATTAAAAAAAAACTTAAAAACTAAAGGAAGAGACAATTAAATAATATCATCATACGTCGTAAAAATCATAAAAATCAAATTGCTCACCTTGACGCAGCTCAAAGGTAGCTCCGAATTGATCGAGCTCTCGGCGAGCACACAACTCTGCACAACTATTGCTTGAGAAATGTTCGCTCGTCCCTGTAAAACGACAATCATCCCCTTCGTTATCCAATTTACCCCAACTTTTGCACATATAACACCCCCTCACCTGGACGAGTTTCAGAACCCTGTCGAGAAATTCCAAGCATTCGTGTCCTCGAACCAGAAGGGTGAATCCATTCTTGGTAACGTCGGAGCTGGAATCATAAAGAAAGAGATGAGAGCGGTCGATGACGAGGAATACACGAAATATAAATCTCAAGCGGGATGAATTATCTTTGGCATTCCGTGCGTGAGTCATCGTGATACGGTAGCTTGACAAGATCTCCCACGTGAGGCGGCGTGTCGTCGCGATTTCTCCTCCGAGTCATGCTCCGAGAGTGAAACGAGTCATTCGTCGTGTCGACACGTTCGCGCGCCGATTATAAGCGGCCCGAGGATACGACCTGATCCAACAGCGGGACGCTTGATCGTCTCGCTTTGACCTTCGAGCCGGATAATTGAATAATTTATATCTCTTTTCGAGCGTTTCCCTGTACTCGACTTGACGCGCTGTTGCCACACGGTGTATTTACGTGTAATCTCATACGATTACAAAGAATTTTTCTTCCTTTTTGTGTGCGTGTGTGTGTGTGCGCGCGCGAAGAACGAGCGGAGATGAAGGATTTAGAAATCAATCAATCAGAGCAAGTAGATGATAGATGTTAAAAATGAGATTTTTCAGATGATAATTAAATGCGTGTAAATTATTAATATCTTTCATTAGGCTTTTCTTAAATATTCATCTCAAAGATAAAGTTTAATAACTTTTTCAAAAAAAAAACTACATAATTCCATCCGAGTGAAAATAAGATCAACATTTCCTAAGCCAGTTTTCGACGAGAGCACATTTAGAGCAGCACCACAATTAACCCGTTCCCCTGCGATTTTTATCCCTATCGTGTGTGTGTGTCCCTTGGAAGGGAGCAACGTTCCACTCGAGGATTATATCAAGAGTATCGAGTGAGAGAAAAGCGTGTCACGATCCTGCGTTAAGCCGCGACACGTGGGTGGTGCGCGTAAGTATGTGTATAGCGTTTCTCACGCGGCTCCAGTGGCACAACAGCCCATATTATCCTCCCCTCGACCCGTTTTCGTGCGCACGGCAATCACGCATCCACTACTCCTCGGTGGCGTACGAGCCAAGCGGCCACAATGCCGCTTTAATCCGCCTCGAATCTCGTTTCGCCATACAAGCTTTCATTCAGCACCCCTGTTCTATTCGATCGAAAATCGGTCTCGAGACGGTCTGTCTTAATCTTCCATTCACCTTAATGGAACGGGGCAGGGGAAAAAATTGACTCGGCCAGACGGAACATTCATTCGGAACATTTGGTCAGACGTTATTCAGATTAGTCGGACGATAATTAATTTTTCTTTTTTTTCTTCCAAGTACTTTGATAGAAACGATTTATCCATATTGAACCCTTCGTGCTATGAGTCTGACTCGTTGAATGAATTTTTGTCAGTTCCAATTTAGTTTGATTTAGTTTTCACCACGAGAAGATCACGATTCTTATAATCTAAAGCAGAAGCGAATGTGCTAGTGATTTTAGTTTTCGAAGTGAGATTTGTACAAGATAAGAAACATTTACGCGTTTGTATATATAAGAAAGCGTTTAAACCACGCGGGACTATTAATTTTTAAATGATTCATTTCTTATAATAAAATTTTTCCTTTATAACATATTATTTATTTTTTAAGCGTAGCATTATTACATCCCTATAGAACAAAAGCACATTTCAAGACTGTAATTTCTATTAAAGTATTCTTATTTATGAAATATAATTTTGAAACTGTTATTTCTCGTTTATTAAAAAATAATCATTTATTTCTATACTTGTATTTCGACTCGTATCGCAACTGTTTTCGAGCATCATATTCATCCGTCAAATCGAACGAGCGATTCTGCAGTTTCGTTTGCCAACAATGGATCCAAAGATGGATACCTGTTAGAATGCACGAGTAGACAGTTACAATCGAATTGTAAATCCACGCGTGTCATCCGCGACTCGGTGTTAGGGGTTAATTGAGAGCGAGTGGTCGCCTATAAGCAACTTTCTATGGAAAGCGCGGTGAGGAATGCGTAGTAAATGCGTTTCTGCGTTCGTGCGAGTCTTTTTTCGTATCGGTTGGAAGACGGAATGCGTTAAATTCCTCGCGCTTCCGCGGTTTCCCGAGGAGGATTCCTCTCCTCGTTTCGAGAAGGGCAGTTACACACTGTTGGACAGTTGACATTTGTTTGCGGCGGCGGCCCCGAGTTATGGATCGTAAAACGTTCGAGGCGGCAGCTTCCCCTCGATTCCCCTCTCCTCCACTCGGTATCGATCGGGCCCGATGTTTTCAGGCGAGGGCTTTTTATAGGAAACGTAAATTTTAACGCGAATTACGGTTTTCTCTCCGCGGCCACGATGAAATTGCCTTTTAAACGGACGAGTATATATTACTCGCGCGTTTTATTCTGCCGTTCCTTCCACCTTGACACTATTACTTATACCATCCAATTAGGCTCTCTCGCGGTGTCCCTTCGCGCGCGATCACGAATGCGACCGGGGAAAAATCGGCCCGCTTATCGAGGCGATCGACGGTTCAGGGAAACGCGTGACTAACTGTTCCGTGACGCTGTGAACGTATCATTACCGTGCATGAAAACAGCTCGTAAATTCAATAAATACGGATACGAGCGCGGAACAAGACGAAGCGGATCCGTATACGATAGCCATCGGATCAGTCCCTCTTGCTTTCCATCTCTTCTTCGAGACGAATCTCGAGAAACTAAATTTTCAATACTACTCTGTTTTGTTCGAATGGTTAGGATTTAATATTATAGTTGGGTGGCTTGCATCTCGATGAAATCGTTTGCGAAATTGAGGCTATCGATCTCCAAATATCACTCTCTCCAAACTATTTAATTTTATCACCTTACGTATTTACTTTTTTTTGTGAAAAGAGGAAGAAGAGTTTATTAATCGTGTTATATATAGCCAATTAAAGTTAAGTAAGTTCGATATAAAGAATATTTATCCAAGAAGATTATAAGAAGGAAAAGGAAATATACAATATTAAAAAATGTATCTTGCACAAGTCTACTTAATTTATTTTGAGAATAGTACAATCGATATAGAAACAATCGAAGGAAGTACGACACCTGTTATACAGATGGATATTTCTCAGATTGACGAAACGGAAATGCAACTTGTAATTACCATGCTATTATCGAACGTATAAACAGGTCATCTTTGCAGTGAAATTTGCCATCGATGGGTCTGTTAGCATGGAAAGAAATACCGCCATATTGAATAATTTTGTTGGGATTGTTATCGAAACATAATCGACATTTATTCATATACTCGAACCTATTTTTTTATTTTTTTTCTAACACGTGAAAAAATGTATCGTAGAAAGTGAAAGTAAAATTCAATCAACGATTACTGACACGGTCGACTAATGTTTCAACGAAACCATGAAATCGTTGATTATAAATCGTTAAACATCGAATATAGTTCAATATTTTAATAACGTACGATAATAACTGTTTAAATTAAATTATCAAAAGTCTTACGGATTTAAATCCAATATACGTTTCAGCGAAAATATTCATTTTCCATTAGTGAATGATGCTGTGCACATTTCGATATATTAATTTCACTTCCATATTTGTACACGTAGTATATGGACTTCCATTAGCAGGATCACGATTATGGTCTTGATAAAGACATGAATAATTTATTAATATGTAAAAAAATCTTTTTTACAAAAATCGATTAAGATTTATTTATTTAAAAAAATTGTGACAATTGAAATTTGTGATAAATCAATCTTTGCATTACTTTTGACTTATAAAACAATCTTGCAAAGATATCCTAGAAACAAATTAACACCTTGTACGATGCAATTATCATTCCAATTTTTCAACAAATATAACAAAATCTAGAATACTTAACCGATGATGTATACCTGATTATATTATATTATTAATTACAAAGTAACTCTCATCCAATTTTGCTTTAATTGATGGACCTAATGTTTGTAATAGTTTTTTATTTTTATCATTTTATATGACAAGTGAAAAATATTATAAACGTAAAGAAAGCGTACGGTATATTTTATTATTGTTAAGATTTTCAGTTACATGATTTTATGACACGGTCAATACAATTGCTATTATGTAAGAAAGGACTAGCATTTCTGCCATCTGGATGCCAATACTCGGATGGTACGTGACTCAGGCATCATTTTCGAATTAGACAATGCAGCGTAGTCTTTTGGTATTTTTTCCTATTTCAATAGCAAAAATCCTGTCGTAAATCTCAAAGTTCCTAGAAGGTCGAGTTGTTGCTGAATGACCTCGCGTTCGACTCGTACATCCTTTACAACGAAAGGCCTCTATCCCTCCGGGAATTGAATGTGCCGAGGGTGTAATGGAAGAAGGGATACGAGATTTAAAAAAAAAAAAGAAAAAAAAAACCTTATAATTTAAGAAATGAAATCATAGTTTTGTATCAAAACAAACGCATAGTGCCATTTTATAACTCATTAAAGTTTTATTGCAACTTGTAGATTTAGAATTTTGGTTATATTCAAAAATTCAAAAATTATTTTTGTTACAATTTATAATTATGTTATAAAAAAAATTTCAATTGCAACTGTGTATATTTTTAGTTCTAAAAAAAAGAAAAATACATGTTCATCTATAAGAACGTTTTACAGTTCCATATCACATATCACACGCGCAGTTCAAGTTTGATAAGAATATGTACAACCTGTTGTTGGACCTCGACTCGTTTAAAATTCTGATAAGAGTGGCTTCGTTAACACGATAATTGTCAAGCGAAACATTCCATCAAGTTCTTAATACACCTGCATCGGTGGATCAGCATACAGATCTCCCCATTGAAATTGCAAACTACTTGATAAGTATTTTTAGATGCGGAACTTCGAGCAACGACCGGTATAAATTCTACACGCAATTTCACTTAAGTGCGCATGCAAAATTTACAAATATCTATTAACTTTAAATTCAGAAAAGTTTACGAAGTATCAATTATTCCTAAGGATCAGAAGAAAATAAAGGCATTATTATATAAGATATAAATGTAGAATAATTTTCTTTTATTCTAAAATCATCAAGTGGAGTCTTATAACGAAAGAATGATTAAGAAATAATCGATGAAATATAATTTGTTTAATCTCGAATCTACGAATAATCTTTAAACTTATTTCCTGATACATTTTTGGGAGTTGCGCAAGCTTTGAGAAATGACAATAATTATTTTTATTTATCACATAGAAAAATTTATGACGAAAATTTCCAACTCAACTACGTTTCGATATATTTGTATGAGAATACAATAAATAAATGATAAAATGTTAATAAAATTAAATTTCATATATAAGAAAAAGTTTCGAATAACAATAAACTCTGGGATCACGAAATCATTATGCCTGATATTAATCTTTTTAGCGAAATATTATAAAGGAAGATAAAATCCGAATCTAAATTCTAGACGTAGAACAATAAAGTTTCAATATCATTTAATATTCTCGAACTTTATATTCAATTCATCTTTAGAATTAAAATATCACATATATTTATTTCACTCTTCAAATTAAAAAAAAAAAAAAAAGAAGAAGAAATAAATCAAAACGATTAAGGCAGAAAGAACTCGATAGAAAAGAACAAAGAGCATGAAAAAGATGAAGGAGGAACGGTAGAAAAAGAGAGGCTCGAGTGGAAGATACGATCTCGGAAGTGGGTCGACAAACTACAGTTCCAGATCCACGGTTCCGCGGGGAAAAGCGAGATAGCAAGGAGGGACGTTTCGCCGGACCCGTTACCATCGAGCACGAAGGGTTTAGAGACGCGGGAGGGACGATCGGCAAACGGTAGGAGGGGGAGGCATGGTTAAAAGGATTGATGCGCGTCCATAACTCATGCAGAGAATGCGGTCAGGTGCACAACTGGATCGGCCACGGAAATCCTCCGCGATCTTATCGTCTTGCAATCTTAGCGAATGTCGTGACTCCCTATCGTTGGAGCGATATGCAACGTGATGGCGAATGCATGGATAGATTTGCACTGCTTTGCTTGTTTGGGATGCGAGTCAATTGTGTTAGAGCAGCGACATCTGTATTTATCTACCGACTCGCGCATGCGTCGACTGTCGCGCGCGATTAATCGAGCTTCTTGCAACAGAAGGAAGACACATTCCATAACGAGTTTTAAATTTAAGAGAACGACGGTGAAATTAAACAAACACGAGCATAATAAGGAAAATAAACTTTATATAGGTAAATTAAACGGAATTGAAATACAAATTCGTTTTGTATTCTTTAAATACATTGATATAATATGTTAATATATTTATGGAATATCTTTGATTCTAAAAATCAAAAATTGATAAAAGTACTAGTTAGGTTAGGCTTATCTATTAACGCAATTAAAATCATTCTATCTGTTTCGCAAACTTCAAGTTTATAATCGTGCAAAAGTATCTCATGAATTATACACACTTTATACACAAGCGTATCATGATTTTTTTTACTTTTCCACACAAGTTTCGTCCACATAATCTAAAAAAAAGGCCTTTAAAAGTGAAAATTGAGCAGATAAATCGCGACAACCGGTAATTAACGAGAGACGATTTCCTATCACATCCTACGATTTCGATACGGTGAATGGAATCCTTGCTATTTAATGGACGCAATGTTTTCTTTTCACAAAGATTGAGTATTATAATTAAGTCCAATTAATAGAAAATAGAATTATGCTAAATTAAGTATAAATCATTGCAATACAAATAAATTATTCTTTCAAAATTTAATGTTATTTATTTATTTTTTTTTTAAATATCGATTGATAAACATGAATTTCTCAAAATGTTTTGTACATGTATTCTTATACGATCTTATATCTCAGTGTATAAGTTATCTCAGTGTACAAGTTACATCGTATATAATTTACGCGAAGTAAATCTTTCACTGTGGAACGGAAAATGTGGGACAAATTTTCTCAGTAACATGATAACTATCTATTAAAAAATGTTTAATGTTTTTCATCGATACATCATCCATGGTTCGTTTTATTATTGATTAATTGTCGAAAGTGTCCTCCTATTAATATTGAGAACTTGAAGTATGTTATGCAATGGACAACTATGTATGAATATCTTATTAGAATCGACAGCAGCCTTATAAATATATGTATACAATTGTAAGACAGCTTTCTATGATTTATCATTCCTGCATGATTATTAATCACGTTTACCACGAGGTTTAACTAATTTTAGTTAACGAGAGAGATGTTCTTCTTAATTAATATTTTATAAGTATCCACGGAAGCAAAATTTCAACAATCACATTAATCAAATTATAAGTATGCCGATTTGTGGAAGAAACTTTTTAATTGAAATCATTCGATATCTTGGATAGAGATCGAAAATTGGATTTCTGATTTTTATAACATAAAATCGTTTCTCAAAATAATTCATGAAATTTTTATTCACTAATTTGATTATTTCTTTCATGAATGATAAAATCTTGATGAATGAAAAGATATCGAATGATTTTTTGATCGAATGATGGATATTTAATTCAAATTATTAATAAAGAAAACTTTATTCAATTTATATCGTTTTAGAATAATAAAATGGAACTGAATTTATTAGAATTTATTAAAATTATGACACTTTTGCAATTGGATGTTTCGTTACAACGTATTCCTTTTAATTCCTCCATTATATCAATAATCAAAATTTTCATTATTGAAATGTAAATCGATATTATGTCAAATAATGATGATTCAGTTGAATTTAAAAATCATTTAAAAAATGATAACAAACTTTAAAATTAATCTTAAATCAAAGGTTAATCGTTTCGACTTATTATTTCTCTTTCATTCTCAATATCTATTTTTATCTATTTTTTATTATTCACCACTATTATCAATTTAATTTACATTGAATTTGAGATAGTATTTAAGGAAAAATAATTTTTAAAACTTATTTTTAATAGCAAAAAAAAAAAAAAATAGAATATCAATTTTTATCAATTTTAATATTTTTCCCGACACATTAAAAAATACTTAATTTTCGTTAAAAAGTTTGTTACCTCCAATTTCTCCATTTCCGAACCAATTCTTACACTTTTGATTCTTTAAACTTAAATTACTGCGACTAAAGAAAAAAAAAAAAAAAAAAAAAAATATACAATCTATCATTTTCGATCGTCCTTTAAACTCTAAGCTGACTTATTATAATTTAAATACCGTACAATTTTATTCGAGGCATTCGAGTAATCATTTCTATACAAATATAAAAAAATATAATTCCATAAAAAGAAGAAAAAAAAAAAAAATACGTGGAAACGAAAATTCACAGATAATTATTATTTCGCCTCGATCGATAAATAATCCGCCATTGCCGCTACATCAACGTCGGTTTTGCGCTTTCCCACTGTGAGTGCCGCCGCCGGAAAATAAAAAAAAAAAAAAAAAAAAAAAGGAAAAAAAAGTGACAAACGAGGAAAAACGCTAATGAATCCCGCGTAACCGGTGATCGGTGATTTATGGTGATCGTGTTCCGCTCATGGGGTCATTATGACACTGGTTAGCTTTCGTCGGCGGATTCCAATGGCACGATAGCGCACACTCGCCGCTTTCCTCCTCGCTACTGAAAGATATCGACGATAATGGACACGCACGCGCAACGACCAGAAACTTTCGCAACCCTGGCGACCTTCCGCGTGCCCGATTGGGGGATGCGCTCTCAGGTGAAAACGCGCGTTCCATTGTCTCGGATAATCGTGGGAAACGTTGGATCGAGGGCTATTAATTTGCATTCTGGATTGTCTCGTGTGAACAAGTATGTGAAAGTGAATGATACTTATTTCGAATGCGCGTAATATTTGAAATTTGAGGGTGAAATGTATTTATAATGTTTGTGTACAAATATTCTTATTGGAAGTTAATGAATTGTTGGATGAAATGGAAAAATATGAATTTTGGGGATGGAGAATTGTTTGTCACTTAACAAATTAATCGACATTTTTGTGCAATTGATTTGATTCAAGCATGTTCCATAATTAACTCTGTATCTGTTATTAGCAGTAGTTCTTTTACTTATTTTCGCATAAATTTGAAATCAGGTGAAATTTTTTCAACGAGAAAGAATATCACATCGAAGCGAATTTGATATTAAATTTCAAGAATTGCTTTCAAGAATGAAATTGTCTGTAGATTAATAAGTAAATTATTTATAAAACCTACATAATTTCTTTTCTGGTAAGAAATACTTTCATGTTAAAATATAAATACTTTTGCATTAATAATATATTTTTGTACTTGTATATATGTATTTGTTTATTTTCACGAGATACTACATAAATACCAATATCTTAATGGAATACTGCCCTCTCTTAAAGAAACTTCTCACGAGAAATCTTTCGTTTCGAATGTTATTTATGTACATTTACAAAACACATGTACACGTGACGACGTGTAGAATATCCGATATTTGAAATTTTGCAAAGAAGTCATGAGAAGCCGTTGTTGCAAGACTTTAATTGCATATACTTTCAATATATTCATGACGCATGTATTAAACGTTTAGCCACGTTCAACCACGGAATTCCGTTGCGATGATTGTCTCATGGTTCAGAAGACTCCAAGTTTTCCGCGTAATTCTATTTACGGACGAAATAAGTATTTTTCAGAAATTTTCTCCATGCAAAATTAATTTTTCATCTTTCGTCTCGAAATTAGTAATAATACTAATTATTTGTTTTAAATTATTCGTAGTATCCAGTTTACTTTTATTCATTCACAATTAATTAATTTAATTTCTTACATATAGCCTTGAATGTTCATCGATAATTATTTTCACCATCTTTCCCTTTAATTTTACAGACCTGATATCGAATCATATCACAACTCTTGATTTTAGATGGATCCCGAACAAATAAGATCTGTCAATGGAAGAATTCCATCGTTATAATTTCGCGAGAAGAGAAAAATTATTACACCACAATATACCACAATGCAAATAATCTTAATTAAATCCCACATCGAATAAAACCAGTTCAAATCTACTAGAACACAAAATTTTATGCAAAGTATCTAATAACAAAAAAAAAAAAAATCGAAAGAATTAAAACTCGATATACCGAAAAATTCAATTCGTATCTCAAAACGCTTCACGAAATTTCCCCGCGTATACCAATGGAAAATAGATGAGAAAAGATGGACGTTTCTCGAGGAGAGGTTCCCTCGAGGGGAATACCATCTGCTCGTCTTCCCTCCTGCAAGAGGAGCAGCAGCAGCATAAAGGCGCATCGCAACGATCGACGATACCGCAATAGGCTGCCGTGGCTATCGTACGTGATATGTTTTACGAGGCGGCCAAACAAGCGGGCGAATCGAGAAGAGAAGGCATCCTTTACGATCGCCTTTCGACTCCTCGCTGACAATCGAAAAGAAGCGGGAGGAGAGAAGCTAGAGAAGAAGAGGCGCCCCTCCTCTAGAGAGATCGAGAGGACGGTTCTTAATCGCGATCGAGGAGGAGAAGGAGGGGAGAAAGAAGAAAAATAAGCGTTACGGGCGTTTACGGCGTCTGCATGGCATGGCTCCGCCGGAGGAGCTGCTCTCTCGTTTGCCGGCCTGGTACTAAATAATTCATCGGGCCGCCGCTGCTTTTGGAACGGAGCCTGTGTATGCGTGTGTCGGGGTGGGGTCGGTTTGTTGCTCGTTCAAACTCGTTGCGTCCATCGAGCGGATGGATCGAGTCGTGTTTCTGGAATTTTACCGCCCGCGGTTCGATGGACGATCGTATGGAATATTAAATAGAAGAATGCTAGAGATTTTTTCGTGGCAATTTTGTACGCGCAATGTACTTGCACACCATTTATCGAGTTTGATTGGCTCGTATAGACACAAGTGCAATTATCAATTTTTTAGAGAAAGAATAGAATTCAATCGAATTAATTTCACACGTGATTTTTATATCAGAAAAACAAAAGTATTTCTTCAAGCGATGTTACTTTTGCACCTAAGGTGATTCGATGACATGCAAGAATATTCGTGCGAGTTAGATAGAAATAAGCGATTGAACGATATCAAGTTCAACCAAAGAATTCCACTCGTAGAATTTGAGATTTGAAAAAAAAGTCATGGAGGATGATCACGGAATACTCGATCAGGAAATCGGAGGCGCTCCAATATCGGTTAGAATTGGCAAAGATCCCGGCGATCGATCGGCGGGCAAAGATCGGCGGCGCGGCAAGGATAGCAATAAAATAAATTGGCTTTATGCCCGATTCTTATCAATGAAATATGCACTTTCTCCGAACAATAGACATATTACGTAATGTGAAATATATTCAGTTTCCTCGTGTTGCACGCTTTCCTCGATACACAGCCGATAATGGACGATCGTTATTCAAAATTCTATTCCCCCGACGCGTTAAGTGGCGAATGATTTACCGCCTTTCCACCTTTTATCCGCCCCGCGTGGGTAACAAACACCGCCGTGAACACCGTTTTAACGCTTACTTACTTACGATACGATCGAAAATATTTCGAAAGAATTTCGCCCGGGGAGAAAGGGCGACACCTGTTTTCCATTTCTATTATTTACGGCCTTACACGGTTTATTTATACCACCACGGGAGAGACAACCTCGGCCGTCGTTCGTCAACTTAATTACCGGCGATTAGCGGACACCGATGTGTGCACACTGTGAAATCGCGAGATAGTAAACTCGGCGGGTTTCAAAGGGGAAGAATAGAACGCCGCCGCGTAGAAATTAATTTCATTGAATGGAGAACATCCAGTTTCACCTTTCAGAATTTATGCAAACAACGCCGTGCGTATTGGTCGTTGTGGAGGTGGAAATATTGATGACAGTGCGAGCGAGGCTTTCTAAGTCGAACGATAATCATTTTAATTGGCAATGTTTTCTCGAATTCGTCGAATGGAATATTAATATCGAAGAAATTTCTTACATTTTACTTACCACTGCAAAAATGATAAAATCGTCATACCGATGTTACTTTTAAGCCTTTCTATAAACTACAAAAATCTTTCTTTCTTTTATTATCACGAATCTACATATTATCATATCCTACATTTATGAAATACAATACACTTGTACCATTTAACTCGACGAAATCCGGTAGGCCACTTTGCAACGTGGATGGATAAATCCACCCGTGCTATTCACTCGTGATAATAACGGATATAAGGGATTAATTAACCGATAATTAACGTAATATTACACGATAGAGGCAATGATTTTTTTCATCGTTCGATTTTATCACGTAAAATCGGCGATGGGGCCGATAAGATCGGCCGTCCATCTAATCGAATTATCGGGCAACAAGGCGGGGTAATTATCGACGATGGTAATTTTTCAACTTTCATTTCGATTAGTCCCGGCCGAGCGGGCTAATTAGAAAAAAAATATCGCGCGATAATTAATAACCGGGGGAGGGGGGAGGGGGGATCTAGGGGAAAATCTTGGAACGATACTCACGCGCCTTGATTTTGCACCTCGTACCGTGATTGCGGTGGGCGTGTCGCCGATGTCACGGCCGTGGAAAATTATAATTATTACGGAAACCGTCGTCGATCACGTGTTGGAAAGCTCGTGTACTTGGGCAACCGGATTAATGAATCGGGGGAGACACGGTCACCGCGATAATAAATCATTAATATTCCGCGCGACGTGCGAAACGTGATTTTTCCTTTTTTTTTTGTTCGAATTATTTTTGATGCATATCTGATTTTTTATTTAAGATGTTAAATTTTACTTAACAGTGAGACAATTCGATCTTCGAATTTGATTTAACAAGTTGTAATATTTTGTAATCGATCGTTTAATAATTTTTATTTACAATCCATCCAGTTGAACATTGTAATTGATTAATTGTTATTAACGTTTCTATAAAAACTGTAGCGATTAATTTCACACGTTAAACAATAGAAAATAATGGAATTAATTAATTATAGAAAGTAGCTTATACGTGCAATGGCGAGTGTAGAAATAAAAATATTCTTATCCAATTCAACTTCATTAATTATCGTTATAACAAACGTTATTCGTATAGTTTAGAAAAAATTTGCATTATTTATAAACCATTCTGATATCCTATATATTCCTGTCCACAAAGGTATACGTCCTTTTTCCATTATATACAAATAATGATAAATAAAATAATTACCTGGGTAAACGGGCGAGGTAGAGCAGAAACGATGACACTTCCTTGACAGAGAGGGCGGCCTCCCTTCTGGACGGCTCGTCCTCGAATTCGAGAACGGGTCTGCCATGGATGTCCGTGCAGCCTACGATGCAGAAATTTGGTGAAAAAATTAATTACCAATCCTGAAATTGTTACCCAACTCAGGTAGAATAAACAGGTAGAAACTTTACGAATTTATTTTATCGATTAAATAACACAAGACTCCATTTTACTGCGCTCTTGCACGCAAAAAGGGATTGCGTCAAAGAGATTGTGAGTAAATCATTTTTTAAATCGTACAATTTTTAACACAAAAGAGAGTCGAGACACATTTATTGATGTATACCTGAACATTAAGAAAAATTGATTTTTCCACTCGAATAAGTCGATTAATAATTTTTTTAAATTGTCACAACAAAGATATTATATTACGATCTCGTTCACACGACTCGTGTCTCGAACACGTTTCTATGTAAAAGCGTCGTTCCGACAAAATTTCACTCCCTTCGTTTCCTTCCTCCAAGTTAAATAATAATACCGCCAGCCGGTGAAAAAAAGTAAGAGAAGGGAAACAGAGTCGCGAGCCAGCTCACGGAACGATCGCATGCCGCATTAACGGCGTAATAAAAGTCGGTAACAGCATTTGATTACAGGCCGTGATCAGATTCGGGTTGATACCAACGATCGATCGTAATCTTTAGCTGGCGTATAACTTATTAAATGATCGGCTTTTAGCCGTGCCTATCTCGCCACCCGGAGTAGGTCATCTTCCGGTTAAATCTTCGACTACCTATCCCCTCTCCTCTCCTCCTCCCCCCTCCCCCCCCATACAACGATGAAAACGTAATAACGTAAAAAGGGGGGAGCAAGGATCGCGCACGGTTGAAATAGGGGACATCGTAAAATCTTATTGTCTTAATCGTGACCGGGATGCGGAATCGGATGTCAATGGCGAGCGCGCTATCGCCGCGGATCGGATCGTTCGATTGACGCACGACCGATGTTACCTCGCGATCTTGTCGTTGTTCATCGATTAGACCCGATATACGAGCGATACGATCTCTGTTTCGTGGCCACGGTATATGGAAGTCGAGTTTTCTTCCAGCTGACGGTGATTGCGATTCAATGTGGATAATTGGAAGAGTTTATTCTTGCACGAGAGAAATGTATTTTTTATTCTATTATATATACTCCAATACAATTTGTGAAAATTCAATATCGAAATTATCTTATTGATTAAAATACAATTCTCTAACCAAGTTTCTAACCAAATTTCTATATGTTTGATTTGTAACTCTACTATGATATGTGTACTGCAATATAATTTGTGAAAATTCAATGTCTTATTAATGCCAATTAAAATATAATTCTATTAATATGTAATTTTTCAAGTTTCTATATGTTTAATTTGTAACTCTACTATCATACTGTATACTGCAATATAATTTGTGAAAATTCAATGTCTTATTAATGCCAATTAAAATATAATTCTATTAATATGTAATTTTTCAAGTTTCTATATGTTTAATTTGTAACTTTACCATGATATATATACTGCAATATAATTTGTGAAAATTCAATATCTTATTAATGCCAATTAAAATATAATTCTATTAATATGTAATTTTTCAAGTTTCTATATATTTAATTTGTAACTCTACTATGATATGTATACTGCAATATAATTTGTGAAAATTCAATATCTTATTAATGCCAATTAAAATATAATTCTATTAATATGTAATTTTTCAAGTTTCTATATATTTAATTTGTAACTCTACTATGATATGTATACTGCAATATAATTTGTGAAAATTCAATGTCTTATTAATGCCAATTAAAATATAATTCTATTAATATGTAATTTTTCTAACCAAGTTTCTATATGTTTAATTTGTAACTCTACTATGATATATATATACTGCAATATAATTTGTGAAAATTCAATGTCTTATTAATGCCAATTAAAATATAATTCTATTAATATGTAATTTTTCAAGTTTCTATATATTTAATTTGTAATTCTACTATCATATGTATACTGCAATATAATTTGTGAAAATTCAATATCTTATTAATGCCAATTAAAATATAATTCTATTAATATGTAATTTTTCAAGTTTCTATATATTTAATTTGTAACTCTACTATCATATGTATACTGCAATATAATTTGTGAAAATTCAATATCTTATTAATGCCAATTAAAATATAATTCTATTAATATGTAATTTTTCAAGTTTCTATATATTTAATTTGTAACTCTACTATGATACATATACTGCAATATATATCATAACCAAGTTTCTACATTTAATTTATAACTCTACTATGATATATATATACTGCAATTTGTGAAAATTTGTGAAAATTCAATATCGAAAATATCTTATTCTAATAATATTAAATATTTTTTCTAACATTAAGTTTCTATTTATAAATAATTTATAACTCATATATACAAGTTAAAAAAATGATGAGAATTTTTTTAAGAGGCACAATTCGAGATTGGCCAGGCCGAATTAATAAATTTCCGACCGGACGATTTGTGTGTATGGGGATCTTATCTTTTCGAGAGCTGGCTTTCGACTGAGTGACATGCGCGACCACGTGTTCCTGACGCGTGCCGTTGCGACGGGACCAACAGCACGGCGAATCCGCCCGAGGGTGATCGCTCGGGGCGTTAATGATAATTCATAGTGGCGTAAGTTACACGGGCGATTACACGGCAAAGCGATGATAATGCCCCCCGATGCCTGCGGCCAAATTCGTGCACGCTTGTGAATTCCCCGTAATACAGGCAATAACAACGCAATTTTATCCCCTTCGTGTTTAATGCAGAGTTTAGATGGAGGAGAATTAAAACTTGTCGATTCGAAGATATCTGTGTTTCCAACTTTCCTCCGCTATGATGAATAATTGAAAGTATCAGAAGATTTGCATCGTGATGCGAGTAGTGAAATAGATTTATTTATTTGTTCTATCATACATTTTTACGAACTTTGCATAGATCTAGAAATAATCTAAAAATGTTGTATTAAAATATTTTGCAAACACCCAAAAAAGTTATAAATATTGAAATCGAAGCTGCACTCTTCTTTTCAAATTGAACGAATACAAAATCGAAGAAAGAGAATAGCCCTCGATCGATAAAACGAAAATTTAAGCGGAAATTTAGAAACATTTCAAACGATTCTCACGAAAGAATTACACGAATAAAGTTGAAAACGTTTAATCTTTCCTATCTCTTAAAAAAGAAAAAAAAAAAAAATTGCTAAAACTTGCTTCTTCATCGCTCAACAAAATCACGAAACCCATCACACACCAACCCATATTCTCTCACTTCTTGCACGAGCTACTTGCTTCTTCCGCCTATTTTCCCGGAAATGACAGAGATCGCCTTTAATCTTCGATTTCCGCGAGAGAAAAATGTTGGAAGACGAAGCCTGTCCTGGCCAATCTTCACACATCTTCGTCTTGTTCGGTGAAACTCTCCTCTCGTCGAGAAGTCGGTAATCGATCGGTTATGGTAATTCGAGCGACCGGTCGATCGTTAAAAAAGATCGTGGCGGGCAGCAGCCTTGCATTTCCTCGCTTCGAGAGATCACGCGAATTCCCGATGTTTACCGCACGATTAGCTGTGCCAGTTCTCTCTGCCCGCTTCCCGATTTTCTATCCAGCCTTCGGCACTAACCGTTCACGTGTTTCCGCGAAAACGTGTGCGCAGTTTGCGGAAGATATATCGAGGAGGTACAAAGATACAAAATCCTTCAAGAGATTGGATTTTGAAAGGTCTATTTCACCTGTGATGGATAATTGTTTGAAATGAAATCAATTTGTATAATTTAACGTGTCTAATCTAATTTCATAGAGAAAATATTTGGTAAAAGTAATAATTGTCGACATAATACGAAGAAATTCTAGAAGTAACTTAAAAATTTAATATACACATACATATGTCGATTATTGATATGCATTTATTGTATTCGAAGACCGTTATACGGTTCGTTGTCAATCGAAAAATATTCAAAAATTTATTGAAACTCGTTTGAATTTATACGAAATATTATTAATCGTAAATATGTTTGAACTATTTAACAATACACAAATTCATTAGTTCAAGTATTTCTTACAAGTATATTATTTACAGGATATCCAATCCTACTTTTTTTTTTAAACCTTATAATCCCAACTAATTAATTTAATTTATAATTATTAATTCGAAATTTAATTATTTTTTAATTAAATCTATTTTATAATATAAATTAATATACAAATTATTGCTGGCACTTATATTTACTCTCTACTAAATTTAATTCCCGAATTAAACTTTCATTTATCGTTGCACAATCAAATAAATTTTATATCTAATTTATCGATACAATTAAACGACAAAATGCAAATAGGAACGTATGACAATCTCGAAAAAAAAAAAAAAAAAGAAAAGTCACTTTCACTGGTGAGCCACAGATTTTCCAACTATGCCTCTCAACTTGAACGTATCCTCGAAATGACTTCATCGTTCGCTTTCGATTCCCACGAAACGCGATAAAATCCAAAACAATTCTCCAACAACGAAATTCCCCCGCTTTCTACGCGCCAAGATCGAGTTACAATAATAACCGCATTCCGCCTCTACGAATCGTCGCTCGTCCATCATCATCGCATTACCCCCTCGATAAAGATTGAACGGATACTCGGCTTTTAGCGTAAATCAAGCGCGTACTTAAGACGCGCGTCCACTCCAACAGCGAATCCTTTCCACGCGGCTAGTAACGAAGAAGAAAAAGACGAGGATCGCGATGACGAGGAGGAGGATAATAATGATGAAGAAAAAGAGGAGAGATAAAGGTGTAAAAAGCTGGCTTGCTTGGCTCGTTTTAAGAAGAGGGAGATTTATTGTTATTTTAATGGAGAAACTATGTATTATTTCACGATTAAGAAAAAAAAAAAAATAAATCTCGTTTCCTCGAATAATCGATTCTTCTTTCCCAGATATTTGCTTTGACGAAAGAAGAAAAATATATCGTCGATTAAGTATTCAATAATTATTATTGGAAATAAACTTCGAAATGGATCGAAAACGCTTATTCGATAATTCGGTTTAAGAATTGTTTGAAATAATTATTCGCAGTAAATTTCGAGGGGATGGAAAAGAGTGTGGGCCTCGAGAAGATCGCGAGTATAGCTCGAGGCGGAGGACGCGGCTCGTGAGAAAGATGAACGATAGTCGGACGTATGCGTCAATACGCATGCGCCATTAGTTGCTTTTTCGATTTATTGCCGCGCCGTGGATTTCTAATTGCACGCTCGCTTATCCCTGCTTGGACCCGCGCGGTTTTCTTCCACGAATCGGTTCCCATCACTATCGCGCATCTTAAGATCGATTTCTATTAAAATGAAAACGTCGAGAGACGGTGCCGTGAAAAGGGGCTGCAGGGCGTAGCGGAACGTGTAATTCACCGACACCCGGTTGAATTATTGGCGTTGATCGAGCCAGATGCGCGTTGATCGCTAATGGAGGAAGATCTCTAGCGAGGAGAGAGGCTTTTTCTTCCTCTTCTTCTTTTCCTCTCTCCTCTCTAGTTAGCGATGGAATTAAATACGAATCGAATCTTTCAACAAGTGAACTGAAATAAGTTCAGATATTCGATCAAATAAGACACAAGGTGTCGTTCCTATATAAATATAAAATTTTTCAAGGTTTTTAACTTAATTTAATCTAGAGAGATTAATAATAAATTAAGTATCGGTATAAAAAATACGAAATTTATATAAATTAATTAACAGTGTGTATTTGCATATTCGTTTGTAAGTATTTCAAAAAAAAAAAAAAAAAAGAAACAGTTTAATGGAATCAAATATCACTAGCATATCTTACTACAATTTTTTTTCATACAGCTACTTTTTTAACTTCAATCTTATCGTTGAAGTATTAATTCTTACGTATCTAACTGCATAACGAATGATTATAAATTTTTGTAAAATAATATTAGTTTTTTTTTTAATGAAACTGTGTTCTGAATTGAAATAAAATTTTTCTAAATTTTGCAAGTCAAGAAACATTAACATTTTTTTGATTCAATTTTTTCTCATTGATTTTCTTCATTTCAAAATTTGTCTATCCTTTATATTATCCCCCTACGAAAAATTAATTCCACCTTCTAATACTTTCCAAATATTTTCCTTATATCATAATTTTGAAAATTAAAATATCACTCAAAAGTACCAGAACGAATAATCGTATCTTCACTAATACCATTCGAATCATTTAACACTCGTATTTGTATTGAAGAAGATGACCAATTTGTAAATACATATCGAGCTTAATCCCATCGCTACTTCCTCCTCTTCGTCGTGCTCTCGTCGCGTATCGACCACGGTCTGGATTAATGCTTGGCTAGAGCTGGTCGAGCCGCTAATCGCTTAATTAGTCGCGCCTCGACGTTGCCGTGGACACGCGAGAGGATCCAGCGCGCGACTCTTTCATCGTCCAACTCGCGCTACCAGGGATTCCTCGGTTTAACGGTAATTTGAATAACCGAGACAGGAAATCGATGTGTTTTCGTGGGGAAAAGTGGTTGGCGGGTAAGAATGTGGCGGAGGTTTTATTAACTTAATTTCTTCCAATGGATTTTCTCTTCTTTTTTCTTTTTTTTCTTTTTTTCAGATCGTGGATTCTTCGACGAATAATGCGCACAGTTTAAGTAACGGTTAAGCATATCGTTGAATAGTAAAATTGTATTTGTTGAGATTGTAAGAACGGGTGAACAAATAAATAAATAAATTAGACAGGTTATCTTGCTTATATGGACTATAATATTAAAATTGGCCGATTGATTTGTGCAATCTTAATAATCTTCGCTTTCGTTGCTACGAAATTATTGGTATTTTTATTAAATTTATAATTTCTTTTTTCTTATTAAATCATCTTTACTCTTTGTACTATAATCAACCTCTGGGTCGAGTCACTGATCTCGAGTCCAAAGTTAACTTAAACATCTGTTAGAAATTTTATTAAACATTTTTTTGTACGATCTTTTTATCAACTTAATCAATTTTAACACCAGCATCATAATTGATGATGATATACATAAAATAGAACTATTTAACAATTAATATATATTTTCTTGCAATATTCGAAAATGATTTGAGTTTTATCTAAAGGAAGACAATAGATCTCAATTACATTCGTCAACAATAATAATCGTTTCCAATATTTTCTTCCAAGCACCCTCATTATCCCAACTCATCTTAGTGGCAATGCTTTCGTCCTCGAGGAAATTGGTTTTAAGAGATGGACTATATATATATAAAAGGCAAAGCGACCTGAAAGAGAAACGAGGATCGTTTCTAATGGAGAGGAAGAGGGTGCAAGACCTCATCTAACCACGCTGATAAGTAAAATTATCGCGGTACTCGCGCCAACTTGACCCTGGAGCCCGAGTATCGGCCACGACTTGGGATTAACACTCGTTAGCTCGCTCGAGAGCTGCTATAATCGCTTAATTAGTCGCTGAAGGCACCGACACGCTCCTCTCCGCAGCTCTCGTCGCGATCAAAGTTTCACGCTCTAATCTTGACATCAACCGCGAGATCCGCAATTGCAATTGACTTTGACGAAACAGTCGACTGTTTGAATTTTAAATATTATACATACATAAATGGAAAGTAACTTTTTCTCGTCTTTCGATCTAATTTTTACTTGTTAAATTTGGCGATTAAAGGGAAGCAAGTACAGTTTGCTTTTAAGTATATTTTCTTCTTTTGCGAACTCTTTAGTTAACAGTAAAGATTAA
This sequence comes from Apis florea, assembly GCF_048593485.1. Lineage (NCBI taxonomy): Eukaryota > Metazoa > Arthropoda > Insecta > Hymenoptera > Apidae > Apis > Apis florea. Next base: position 1,000,012 of record NW_028256772.1, read on the forward strand.
GAAAGAAACTCCTTCTACGATCTTCTTGGCTAGTTTGATTCTAAGGCTAAATAAACGAAGGATTTCTCCTTTTAGGTATACATGTTTCCTATACGATTGATTTCTTCTGTTCTTATAGTTTTCGGAAGTAACAGCGCTTTCACGCGATCGCCTTTAGGCGTCGTCGTCAACTATTTGGAATTTGGTTAGAATCGAAAGAAGTTTAATCATAGATTAGTGGAGGAATTTCTCTCTGGATTGAAAAAAGAATTTAATCTAGATCTATAATCTGAATATCGGATTATGGGGGAATTCCATTGGATTATAGATACAGATTATATTAATATTATATATAAATCATAGATTACATTTCTAAATAATACATTTTCAACTAGACATCAAAATAATTTTTAGCTATTATAAAATATACGTTATATTTCTATAAGCAATCATCGAATTTTCACACGTATGAAATCAAGATTGTATACTTTCAAGTAACAACGAAACGCTCGTTCAATCTTCATGTATAAAATATAATTCATATCTGTAAATGGAAGGTGATCCAAGAATTTTTTATTGAAATAATTATTTAATCGATTCGTTAAAGTTTGAAGTACAAAGAGATGTTTTTCAATTGTGTAACTCATTTTCAAAGAACTGCCACTTACATTGATTCGTTTTGAATCTTTCAAATAGTCAAACATATACGATGAATTATATTTCTAAAGAATCATCGAATCGAATATAAAAGCATATCCAATTTTTATAGAGATAGACAAATTATACAGATTATAATTCAATATTTTTGATATTTTTAATAAAATTTAATAAAATGATGATAATTTTATCAATTTAAGTATATATTAATAATTTGTATCCCTTCCATTATATTTTCGTACGATTTTAAATATCCAAAATATTTTTTAGAATCAAGTAACTGACGATGCATATACAAATATTTTAATTAAATTCATTTCAGTCATTCTCAATTAAATATCCATATCGAAAGAATTACCTGATATGTTTGCGTTTGTGAAATACATTAACACGTTGAAAACGATCTTACAATTTATTTTTTGGACCTTAATAACCAGATAAAATAGCAAAACCTCGAATATACACAACTTTCCTTCGATTCAAAATCCAGAACTCGCGAACACGATGATCTCGATGATTTACTGGCAAACACGTCCGCCAATCCGCACGCCGGCTCTTTAACCTCCGCGCTGTGTTTCACACCGTGTCAGAAATTTTTCCAATAAAGGATACGTTAAACGATTTCACGGAAATTGCGAAGAGAGGCGAGCCGTATTAAGCGCCGATTAATACCCGGTTGAACATCTTATTCGCGGAAAGTCTTTGCCCGCACAAAGGCCAGCGCGTGTTCGTTTAAGCCAGAATGTTCGCGGTAAATACGAAAAAAGGAACGCCTCGACCTCTATTAACCTTCAATCTTTCACCTTTCGACAGACTATCGACTTCTGCGTACCGCTCGTCGATCATGCGCGACGTGCAAACCACGAATCCCCTCTCGTTTTTCCGCGAACGCACGGAAATGAGCGATTGGCTGGAGAAATTGGAAAGAATTTTCGCGATCTCGTAACTCGATTTTCGAGGAGAGTCAAAATATTTTCCAAGCACGAGAGATATACTTGAGATACAAGTGTCTTTCAACAGGGAAAACTCATGTACTTAGTGGATAAGGTAATTGTGGACCAGGATGCATACGATCGTTGCAAAAATTATAAAACTTTTAATTTTTAATTCTTTAGTAGTATTCTTTGAGAATTAAGAAATCGGATATACGTGATATAAAAGCTGTACATCCATCCAAGAATACATCTGAAAACTTTTAAAAGATATCCCTGATGTGTCTTTCAGTACAATTTATTTTATCGAAAAGTAATGCTTTCGAAATTTCATCCAAGAATACATCTGAAAACTTTTAAAAAATATCCCTGATGTGTCTTTTAATAGAATTTATTTTATCGAAAAGTAATGCTTTCGAAATTTCAACAGGGAAAACTCATGTATAAGTGTCTTTCAACATTTCAACAAGGAAAACTTATGTATCTGAAAACTTTTAAAAGATATCCCTGATGTCTCTTTCAGTACAATTTATTTTATCGAAAAGTAATGCTTTCGAAATTTCAACAGGGAAAACTTATGTACAAGTGTCTTTCAACATTTCAACAAGGAAAACTTATGTATCTGAAAACTTTTAAAAGATATCTCTGATGCGTCCTTCAATTTATTAACATTTATATCGAAAAGTAAGTGCATCGATATAGCGTTCAAAGTGATCGGTTTCCGATTAATGGATCTAGATGAAATTCATATTTCGTGTAATCTTAATATCGATGTCTGCAATGACGGTATCTTGGAGTCGAAGAAAAATTTCAATAAACAATCGAATTGTTGCAGCACGGTATTTCAGTCACAGTTCACGAGTGCGAGAGGGTTAAGGTCCCACGGCCTTCGAGGAACTTTGTAAGAGTCTCCACACGTACACAACAATGTGTGCGCTAGGCGAGAAACAGAAAATCGTAAATAATAGCCAGCGCGCGTTACCCCGCTTACTTTTCGCACACGCAAAATCTCTTCCGATTCGATGTCCCCTATAAATCTCTGCACCGCGACGAAAACCAATCACGAGATCCTTATCGAAACAATTTCGATTCGATTCTCCTTGGACGAATCTCCTCTGTTCTTGATTCAAATATTCTGCTCAAAGATCTTGTCGCGATTTTGTATTTATCCAAATGTTTTTGATAAAAATTTGATAAAAAGAAATAAATTTACATTAAATGTAATATCGTTTTATCGAATTGATCACAACGTAATAAATTTAACGGTTTCATCTCGAATAACTATTGGTACACACGATTTCTCAAAGTCACGAAACAGCCAATCAGAATTAATAAAATAATGATTCATTACAATAGAATTCATTCCGATTTAATAACAGTTGTAAAAGTGCGATCATAAAAAGCAATTAACGATTGTATATTAATAATCAATATGAAAAATTTCTTTATATAATCAAAGATTGTTAAAACGAGAGAACAAAGACGTTTCGCAAAAGCGGGGGTAAAAAAGGAACGATCGAGGAGAAAAGGAGATAATATGGGACGGAAGAAACTGGGGAAACTCGAGGATATCATTAACCTTGGTATATACACCATTGGTAAGATGAAAACCCGCGGAAAGTAGAGGCTTGCCGAGGCAATTTGCGGAGGGAAGGAGCGCGGCTCGAGATGAAATTGTGGGCGGCAGCCGTTTGAAACATTAGAACTTAGGAAGAAGTAATTTTGTCGGCGGCCTGGATAGCTCAATTGGCCAGGTCAATCGTCCGGCAAATCCGGATTCGAATTTCTTCTTTCCACATCGATCTTGGATCTTTTTGATATGGTCGATAACGAGGATATTGCCACTCTTTCTTTCCCCTAATTTTCCGAACGAACGGACAATCTTTCAGGTGGAAGAGGAACAAGAATTGGAAGGAAGCAGAGAGAGAGAGGATTGATTTAAAATAAAAATTTTTAATCAAAAGATGATGTTGAATTTAATCATTCAGAGAGATGATTGATTTAATTTAAATAATATTAATCGTTTTGCTTATTATCCTTTCCAAGATGATAAAAATTAAAAAAAAATCGATCTATTTAATGAAACAGTAGATCCGATTGAAGAAATTGAATTTCAGCAATAATATATCGAGGGATAAGATAGTAATCCTAAAAATCTCCTCTCTCCTCTCCCTTTTTCGAATTCGAAAAAGTTCCATTTGTTGTTCGAGCGTTTCAAAAGTATAGTGAAATGATATTTCGCGCGACTGTATCAAATTTTTTAAGAAGTTTCTTTGAAAAAAATGGACTTGTTAGCGGTCGGATGCAGATTTATTCGAAGCGCGAGATCGTCAAAGGCGCGGCACAGACACGTTCGATACACCAACCAAGCTACGTGATTATGGTTATCACCTGGCCGATTGGATCGAGCGCATTAGCCACGCACGAACTCGCCGCGCGCATTCTAGACCACACTGGCGAGCGTGGTTAAGCGTATACGTAATACTTTCGCACGAGATCGGGATGAGGATTTCTGAGAAAGTTTTCCGCGTCTACCGGCTTCGACCCGTGCGAACTCTCCTTCGTCCTCGCTCGGAACCCTCCTCTTCGTTCGCTTCCTGGCCACGTTACATGTGCATTGTAATAAATGTAATATTGTTATACCATCTATATATATATATATATAGATAGATGTGATTTATTCAAGATTATCAAATTAAATTTATAACAATAAAATTTTATTTTATTAAAATAATTTTGAATTAAAGAAATGATCAAATCAATTAATAAAATATTCCTAATGAAATTATTATTTTTACAACGAATAAGCCACGATTAATTTTAAAAAGGAGTGTTATTTTATTTATATAAGTATAATATGTAATTTTGTACAAAAATGTCAATATCAATTCGAAATTAATTCTTTTTATTCGATATAACGATACTGAAATGAATGTAATATTATTATACTATATATATATATATATGTGTGTGATTTATTTAAGATTATCAAATTAAATTTATAATAATACTTTACTAAATATTTTACTAAAATAATTTTGAATTAAAGAAATAATCAAAATGTCAAATTCGAAATTGATTCTTTTTATTCGATACAACGATACTGAAAGAAAAATTATGATCCGATTGATACCATGGAATTCAATTGTTATAAAAAATTGAATCATAAATTCTTTTATTACGACCGAAGAATAATAAAATATATTCCTAATGAAATTATTATTTTTACAACGAATAAGCTACGATTAATATTAAAAAGGAGTGTTACTTTATTATAGTAACGTCATATGTAATTTTTGTACATAAATAATTGCTAAAAACGTTCACATAATTCCAGTATAATAATATTTAATTATTAACCCTTTGCACTCGATATCCTACATTTTATTATTATAAATGCATATATTTAGTATTATTACATTCTAGGGATTCTAGATATGTATACATAATATACGAAAAAACTGTTGGTTGGTTATGCAGTGGTGAACAATAAATAAGAAATATATTTATGAGTGCACGTGCTCAACAAGTGAACAACCGAAGATCGAAGATAAACAAAAGGATACCAACTACAGAATAGTAGCACTGCTAGCAACGTTCAATAATAAAATTATAGATAAAATTTCAGCGAACTTTATAAATCTGCAACAAAAACAATTTCGAGTCGACTGGTAACCTTCTTAATACGAATAATTTGAAGCGTCAAACGAAAATGCAATTGTTACAAAGTCTCGCGTTTCCTTTTTTTTTTTTTTTTTTTTTTTTTCCTATAAAAATATATAATTCTTGAGAAACCTGTTCTCTAAAATTTATATTTCGATTGTATCGGGCAGAAAGAAATTACTTCGTCAAATTCTTCTTTCGAGCAGACGTTTCGATGCTATCTTCCAAAAAAAAAAAAAAAATTGGATCGTGAAATACAGCGGAGCTCGGGCAACGATCAAAGACCCCGGCCTTTCTCCGTTTCCTCTTCGAGAGGAGGTTTTCGCCTATCGATGTAGCCCCCGTGGCGAGTCCCACGCCCGCGCCTTCCACTCGTTATTTACGAGTAGAAACGTAGGGATCGAGGGCGGACCGGGCTGTCCGACGCAGAATAGGATCAAGCTACTAATTGGTGAGCGAATTTTAATCGAGGAACGGCGGCACTCTCGATGCAGATAGCCAAGGAGAGGATTCTGTTGTGGGAAAGCGCCGTGTGTTCTACATTCGTAAGTATAAAGATTTGTGAGAGATTTCCACCCGTGATATGTCGCTTCTTTCCTTTCTTCTCCTTGTTTCTTGCGAATTCTTATCGGGGATAATTGCGTGCAATTCTTCCATTTTGTAATTTTGTTAGTTAATTTATTCGAGCTTGCAGTTTATAATTTTAAATCTTTAAAGTTTTCTTCTAAATTTAACGGTGTTCGCACGGTGATCGACACATTCTATTTATCACTCTGATCATTTGATATAAATTTATTTTTATTTTTAAGTAAAAATTGTTGGTTACATATAAAAGTTATTAGGAAAATTCAAAAATTATCTTCACTTTAATTAGAAATCCGATTATATAATTATTCTAATCGCGAAATATTTAAATGGATATTTTTATCGTTCAAAATTATTTTTCAAAGTTATTAAAATTATTAGGCTTACGAATAATAATACACGTTTCACTTCATTGCGATTAGATAAATCTCTCTTATATGATATAATTTTTTTTCTAAATACTTCACAAGAGCTGGTCATTCTATCGAGAATCGTATTTATGAAATTATATTTGAGTCTTTTCTACGCATAAAAATAAATTTTACGATACTTTTTTTATATGATATTAATAACGCACATATAATAAATCAAAAAATTCAGATTCAATCTCACGTCGTGTTGTGAAAAACCAATATAATCAGCATCAACCCTCTCATAAAAATCATCCGTGTCAAAATGAAAAGGAAAAAAAGATATTTAAAACAGAAGAGTTGGATATTTTCAATCGTTCCTGGAACACCGCGCGAGACAGATCATTTTTCACCGCGGTTTTCCGACGAGGAAACGAGATCGCCGTGGCGTTTCGAGGAACTGCTCGTTCCAGAAGCGGAGATCAGTGATAAGGGGAGCCGATAACGGGTCTTGGGCGGGTGGGCGTACATTGCGCTCGCAGCAGCGATCGAAAGTATCTCTTCCAGTTATATTGATCGCCGATCGAGAGAGGCCCGCTCGTTCGATATTTCGAACGATTTACTGGAGTAGAAAGAAAATGATACGGGAGGGCGTTGCTGAAAGCATTCCGGGGGATTCGAGGAAAAACGCAGGGAGGCGAAGTGAGGCCAATCTTGAAGAATATTGAATAAATGTAATAAAATGTGGCGCTTGTTGAGAATCGCTTTGTATCCGTGAATTATCTCGTTATGGTTATTTAATGTGACTATTGTTTTAAATATTAAGGTATTATATAAACATTCTTTAAAAAACTGTGATTTACATGTAACAAGATTTTTACTTTCTTTTTTAAAGTCCGTCGAACAAACCTTTTTCAAAAAAAGAGAAAAGAAACACACATTTTATTTGAATAACAATATAAACTTAAAATTATTTTTATTCGTTTCATTTTTTTTTTTTTTTTTTTTTTTTGATCCTTAACACGCTCACCACGTTCATTAATTGTATTTTGATGAAATTTCACTGTACTGTAAAAGAATGATTTCAATTATATTTTTGCGTTAGTAGGTTACGAAATTTATATTCGAACGCTGATACGTTCTTGATACGCACTTTAGCCAGAAATATAAACACAGACACTAAGTGAGAACGATTTCAGTTAATGTCAAGCCATCGTTCCATTAACATTAAAATAAAAGTCTGCGGTAAAATGAATACAGTTACCAACTGTAATGCAGTAACAGATCCACATTTGAACAGAGTAAACGTTACATTATACATTGAATAATAACATAATAAATATATCCGTGCCATCCCTCAACACATTTCCAATCTGTTGTACGATTTCTCTTCCACCTGGTTATTCTTCAACCATGTTAACATTAAGAGAAAAATATTCACCCAACAGAAATTCACTTCCATTCATTCTTAATCTTTGCACTTTATTTAAACATCACCCTGCAACTATCCTATCTTGCATACTCGAGTTAGAAGCAGGACGCTTAAAATCAAGCATCGCCACGATAACCGAACCGTTTCAACAAAGTGCAAAAACAGAGTAGGAAACGATATAGTGGCATCAGCCGAGGCAATGAATAATTATCGGCCGGTCGGATCTCCCGAGTAGCGACAACTCGCCTTCGCAATGACTTATTCGCGGCGTTAATTGCGCCGATAAGCACACCGATTCGAAACGGGCATCGCGCTCTCCATTCCGCACGCATTTCTTCCTCCATGTCTCGTAACAACACGATTCCAACGAGATCGCAGATTATTCGTTTTATCAAGAGAAATGTTTCGTATAGTGATAGAAATCATTATTTTTAGGGGATATTTTAACTTTATAAAATTTTATAAAATTTATTATACGAGAGAATCGAATTCTAAAACTGCACGTGAATTTGTGTTATTTGCTATGACTCGAAATAAAGAATTGGCATAACTTTGAAGTGGAAATTAACAACTATAAAATTATATATTTGTATTTATGTAAATTATCCTCAATAATACTGCTAATTATTAGTTGTCTGCTAATTCATAGAAGTAAACGATCTTCGACGTAATGTCACGAGTATATATCAAAATTCAAAATAAATAGCTAAGAAGTAAGAAACAATACCCTTATTGGATAACAGTTTCATATATTCTCGTAAGTATACGATATTCTACTTAAAAAAAAAAAAAAAAAAACAAGAAAAATCAGATGCCATTAATATCGAGTTGCCGTAATAATTTTCTTGCCTCCGTTCAATTATAATAAATGGAGACTGATACAAAAATGATGTGCCAATATTTTTAAGAAAATACATCGAGTGTAATTGGAATAATGTTGGAATATTTTTTTATGATATTTTTTAATATAAATTTTATTTATAAAAAGATTTATTTAGTTTCTTTGATATATATATATATATTTGGATATGAGATTGAATTTGAGAAAGTAATTAATTGAAATGTTTAGAGGAAAACTTATATCTTTGATAATAATAAATAATTAATGCTATTAATTATTAAAACTTAATTGTTTAAATAGCCTATATTAGAGCTTATAATATTGAAAACATTAATGAAAATTTTTTAATCTTTTAAATAAAAAAAGTTATTTTTATTATTGAATAACTATTTAGTTTAATTTATATAAGATAGAATATATTTTTATTCATATGATTTATTAACGATAAATTGCTAAATTTTAGCCTTTTTAAACTAAATTTTACGAATTAATATTGAAGCTGAATTATAAAAAATTAATTTTTTACTTCTAATTTAAAGACTTAAAGATTGATTTATTTTTAATCCTTTATAAAAAAGATTAATACGTTCCATTTAAGTAATTATTTATTCGTTCAAAAATTAGAGTAATAATCAATAAAATAAGAAATAATGAAATTAATAAAAATGTGATGATAATTGAATTGATTGATTTAAGATAAAAGTAAAATAATTTCTACGTCGAAAATTAAAAAATATCATAGCAATTGAATAAAGAAAATGGTAGATGTGATTTAAATTTTGTTTAAATTTTAATAATTATACGATCATTCTCATTCCAAATTTTAACTCGATTGCTTGCCCAACTTTTGACGCAAATTCACCAATAAATTAATTATCAACTGGAGCGAGCTCGAAGGGAGGATCATTTTGCTTGCCATGTCTTCAATGCGTGTCTATAAACGCGCAACAACAAAATAGAATCGCGATTGGTAACACGTTAGAGGGTCAGAGAAAGAAATTCATTTTACAAGCGAGCGTTTCACGCCCGAGCAACGCGCTTCCGATCTCCGCGCGTGTCTCCTCCCAATTTATTAACCACATGACATGAATCGTCGGTGGATGCTAATTGCGCAGGATACCAAAGCCGCTGCGGGTAAGCAGTAAAAGCAAACGCAGCGTGTCTTGCCGGGACGCACGTAGCAATTACGCCGAGCGGATTATTCGTCGCCGAGCGGATCGTAAACATCCACCGCGGAAACCGATTCTCGGCCGGCGAAGAATGAAAAAATTAATCCGAGGCTTTACGATCGCTAGGCTGGGATATACTTTGCGTACAGTATCGATCGAAAGTTTGGAATCGTTGAGGATCAGAAGAGGATTTATCGATCACACACGAGAGCAATAATTCCAAACTTTTGAACTGTGAAAAATGGTTCGATGATAAACTATTGAATAGATATTGTGAAATTAAGCGAAATGTTATTTATTGTTTAACGCTATCGATTAAGAATTTGATAGAATGGTTTGATTGTTTCATTTGTTAAATCTAATTGAGTTTGAATCAATTTAAATAATTAAATGATATGGTAAATGATAAGGTTAAGTTATCTAAAAATTGAATCACGTTCCTTCATCTTTTCCAAGGATTCGAAAAAATTGAAAATTAAGGTCGAGATATTTAATCGTTTGAGAATTGCATGATCTCGTATCGTAAAATTTTCGTTGGTAGATTAAAAGCGTGCATTCGTATTCGTGTACTTGCACAATTGTATATTTTAATAGTTCGAGATAAACCAGACACACCGTATATTTCTCAGAACACTTGTGATCATAAAGACAAACGTTCCATCAGCTGATTGCGAGTGTTTACGACTACGGTCGCTGACCCAAGACCGGTTATTCATTTCTTGCTATCCTTCGAGTATATGTATATTTGAAGAAATCAATTCTACGAATTAACATAGTCACACAGATTAAAAAGTCAATATTTAAAAATCTCTTATCGTCATCGCTTCGAGTCAAGAACGTGAGAAGTGCCCAAAGTGCGAAAACCAAGTTACACGACTTGAATTCGGATGGTAAACAAGATGTTCAAATGTTCACGAAATATTTCCTTCGAATCAAACAATAAAAAAATGCAACAAAATATTGAGGAAATTACATGCAATATTATATCTATGCAATATTTCCTCAAATAAAATTTAAATTCTTTACTCACAATAATAATAATCTTCTTCCATAATTAAAAAAATTTTACACGAATCGTATTATTCGCGTCGAATAAAAATCTTGAATCAACGACATCCCCTTTGAAAACTGTGCCACAAATATATTCCTGCGTGCGTATAAATATATTATCGGTATATAGAGCTTGTCTCATTAACCAGTTCGACGATTTCATCTTTCGTCCTGTCGATTAAAGAGATCGACCGTCAATAAGTTCCGTAACGAGGCAACAAAACGATCATCGCGATCGTCTGATTAATAGAATCCCCGATCGATCGATAATTTCGCCGTTTGATTAATTCACCGGATTATTATTCTTCTTCGGCCGAGCCGTAGAACGAAACACCAATCTCGATCGGATTGATCCGTGATCGCGATTGATCAGATAACAATTTCTCGCCCGTTTATAGGCGACTCGATCATACCTTGACGCCTCTAAACGCCTCCTCGTGAATCGATCGACTATCGATTAATTAGTAGCGATTAGTTAGTCCACATTACTTTGAGACTCATTCAAAGATATTTATATTTTGGAAAAATAATAATGAAGATAATGTAAAAGATATATCGATTGAAAGTTATAATTAATGGAAATCTTCATCGCGTTAAAAACGAGTCTTAACCTCTTTTTATCAACTTCGTGTCTCTTTCTTCAAAAATGTATTACCACTCCGTAAAAAAAAAAAATATTATAACAATTATAAATAATCGTCGACAAATCCAAAAAAAGAAAGAAAACATTAACAAACATTCTCCAAATCGAATAAAAATTCAACTCCTCGAGTCGCCTTAAAAGCTTTCGAGATCGTCCGCGACCATCAATCCTCGATACGAAGTGTCTACGTGACAGTAAAATGGCCGCTTTCACGTTTCCCATAGAGCAGAGTATTCGCAATTAACGTGGAAAATTCGCGCGACGGATAATGGCGTGTAAGGGGCGAGGCGGGCCATCGATCGGTCGGCGAGAAATTATCGATCGGCGAAAGCTCGGCCGGTATACTCAGCATGAGATCTGGGTCGTACCCTGAATTCTGGCTGCGTGCACGATATACGAGTGGTTTGCTCCAGAACGTAATTGCTCACGTAGCCGGAGCGTGCGCCACCTAAAACGACGCCCGAACCCGTATGATTATCGAGTATCGAAAATTACACTGTTCCTTTTTCACCCGTATATTTACCGGTTTTAATCGCACGCCTATTATTCCGCGATCGGTGCCTTCCTTCTCTCTCTCTCCTTTTTCGTCCCGTTTCCCCTCCCCGGTTTAAGTGTGACAGGGCGATGCCTTCGTGATTCGAGTTTATTGGCAAAAACTTCGTTTATTAAGGAACGATGATTATTTCTCTCTCTCTCTCTCTTTTTTTTTTTTTTTTATTTTTCATCGATTTCAATTATAGCTTTTAAATTATAGCTTTTCGGCGTGGCAGATTGGAACGGCAAATTACACGTATCTTTGTTCTTTGTATTTTATGGTTACGATAACTGTGTTTGTTATTAAGCGGGAAGAAAAGTATTAAAAGAAAAAAGTAAAGCTGACAATATCCTTGGTTTTATTTTTTGTTCAATGTTCCAGATTTTCAACAATCAAATCTCGCGAAAATTTTTTAATTATTTAAAGGATTTTCTTATTTTCAAAAAGTAAAACCAGGTTAAATAATCTGGAGCCAAGTGTATTCCTTGCAATTTTTAATTTTTCACTTTGCAGTTGCTCCCTTCGATATCTCATATAGTTTGAATTAAACGATTAACATTAATTAACTTTAACTACGGTTAAATATCGCGAGAGAACTTTACATACATTTAGAAGTAGACTCGAGGACGACCATAAAGTGAACAGTAACGAGGCGCGACTAATAACAAGCAGTCCGTGAAATGGTATTTAATTATGGCTATCCACAGTGAACAAAGTACCGCGAATCGTGCATAGATAATTAGTCTAAGCCTGCTCATTGCGTAATTGCACCTATTATAATAAGTGATTCTCTGCATCGGATAAATTAAATCGTGATCAACGAACTTTTTTCGTGAGACATTTCGGTCTATGTGTGCATTATTGCGCTATCAAGCGTTAAATGATAACGTTTTCTATTATTTCACGATGTTATTACTTCATATTTTTATTTCATATTTTCAATCATTTGAGTTTATAGAAAGACTGACAAAGTTTCGTGTTATTATTTTTATTCAAAAGAAATAATCAAGAGAAATTTTTGACAATGATATAGAATTTGGCATCGTAATTTAATATTCTATCTTTATTATTAGCATATTCTTAAATTTCAAGCTTTTAATAACTAACTTTCTAAAAGTGTTTATAAAAATTCTCTCTATGATAAAATATTTTATATAGATCGAAAATTCTTCCAATTCTAGATTTTCGAAATTTATCAACAACTCAAAATTATTTTTAAATAATTTACTAAAGTTTTATCGTTACTCCAAATCGTTACTGTAAATTTAATTTTGAGTTTACCAAGTTTATAATTTTAATTAAATTAGTAATTTATTTAATTATTTAATTTTATTTATTAAATATAAGCAATAGCAGTTAAACTTAATTTATAGATTAATTTAAATTAATAGATTAATATGTTGAAAAAATTTAAATTAAATAATTGAATTTATTAATTTTAGGTGAAATTTATAATTAATAATAATAATTATTCATTGAATTAATTTGCTTAATTATAAAATTTAATAAAAGACTAGGATTAGATACCCTATTATAAAATTAATTATAACTATTAAATATTGAATCATTAAAATTAAATAATATGACGGCTTTTTATATCTAATTAGAAAGATTTGTTTAAGAAATACTTGAACTAATTATTTGGATTTATTATCCTATTTTATTTCTTTCATTTTAAATTCCGAAAAAAAGGATTACCGAAATCTTGGATTACCAATCAAATAAATTATTACATTCAAAGAGATCTGAAAAATATTGCAAAATGTTAACATTTAGATTAATAATCATTTCGGTTCTATTACATTATAAAACCGAAAAACAACAATTTCACTCTTTATCGAAGTAACGACGGCGGAAGCCTATTCTTCAGAAAAAGATAGGATCAGGTGCCGCTCCACTAACTTGAATTAAGGTTCTCCAAGCTACGTCATCTAATTCATGCTCGAGCACACGAGCGCGTTATTTAACCCGAAGAAGCTTGCACGTGAAAGCGATCCGCTCTTTACGCTCGCTCGTTCGACAATAAAGATGTTTGCGAAGCCGTTGACCTGACGACTTCCGATAAACTCCCCTGCACTCCACGATACTCCATCGTTATTCGAAAAGTTCACGTACAATCGACAGTCTCGAACAGTGAAAATGGGCTTGATAATTATCTCTCTCGATTCCATTAATTAACATCTTCGTTCAAGATTATTTATTGTACGTTTGGAAAATTGAAAGATTGAATTGAAAGTTGGAGCCACCATCTTTGGGGATAGTTCCTTTTCTTGAGAAATTTTCGAAAGATTTTTTATATTCATAAAGCGAACCGTTTGTTCTTATTTTGTTTAGCAGTCTCTAGTGTTGATTTGACGACACTATAGTGGCAGAATTATCAGTTAATAATGTAGATAAAAAAATTCCTAGTTTTCTAATTCGTCGATTAACTTCGATTTTTCATACAATTTTTATATATGCTATATTTGTATAATAAGACGAACATCATAAGACAAAATTAAATTACTAAGGATGATCAATATTATTGTTAATATATTAATTTATTTTAATAATTAGGTATAATAAATTGTTGGGCCAATTCCAAGAATATTTTTCTAAGTATAAGAATCTCGATCGGCTAATTTTATATAGATATACGACAATATTTATTGATTTTGGATAATGTTCTAATTATTAGATTATACCCTATTTAAAATGAACTGTGTCAAAGGGATATTAGTTATTTATGAATCAACGCACAAAATAATATATCATTTTAATAATATGTTGTTTCAACTATTATTTGAATGAAATTATCCTACAGTTTAGACTTCATTTATAATACATAGATTACGATGAAACGCTACTTCCCCGTGGATTTAAATGGAACTACTTTTAAACGTTTTCTTATGATATATGTTCAGAGTGGAGCATGTAATTAGATCTCATGGGTTGACCTGTTTCAAGAATACCTGTTTCTTTGCTCCAAGCTCTTCAAAAGGATCGTTCGTTCCGATTTCTATAACGACGAAACGCACAGACTTTCGTTAAATCGAATCGATTTGCTTCGTACACTTCGATTCCTGATTAATTAATTAAAGGGATGCTGAGTGAAAATTACATTTCGTTACTGGAGAAATCTGTGATATCTTTCGTCCGTTGAAAGAGGGTGCAGAGAGGTGTGGCAATGGAGATAAGAAATATCGGTGAAGTTGAGTGATTGAAATAGACGAGGGTAATTGGTAATGGGCGGTGCCAGGCATTTTAACATAGATTGCAGTAATTGAGTGGTAAATTGTACTTATAAAAACATTATTGTGTACGCGATTAATGGCCACTTTTTTCCTTTCTGTTACATCGATTTCCAATTCTGATATTTTGTATTCAATTCGACGTCATAGAATTCAAGGAATTCTCTGTAGATAATTGATCTTGATGTGATATTAATATCAATTTTTAATTACTATATATACTTCATTTTTACTTTTATTTAATGACAAAACTTTCACAATAGAAAATATGATTTCAAATAAAATGAAGTTCGATTTTTAATATACAGGCTGTCACTATATTTTAGAAACTAAAATAAACAGTGAAATTTTAGGAGCAATGAATTCAAATTTTTTAATTTAATAAATAACAAGCGTCGTGTACCAACTTTTGTATCTGTTTAGTCTCTGGAATTCTTAAAAAACATTAATGTAATATTTTATATGTAAGTCCTTAAGAATATCGTATCAATACTTTGTACATTCCAATAAATAATTGTTCAAAATATCCAAAAAATGACTATCCTCAAAATTTAGAATAATACAAGAATTTTTATTTCTCACGAATCACTGTCTACTTTCTTTTTTTGTTCAACGAACGTCTTTTGGATGACTGGGCGGATTTAAACGCCATAATCGGCGACAAAGTGGTTGCTTCGTCAACTATGAGATTAACCTCTCGAGGCTTTTTCTGTTCCTCTTTTTCCTTTAGAGAGAAGCTCACAGAAAGAAGATCAGGGTACGCGTGTCTTTTCGAGAATTGTTTTAAATAGAATGACGTGATTCGTTTATATACTTGATCATATTTTTGTGTAATATAAATTATAAAATTATTAGAAATCCTCTCTTCATCCAATCTAATTGTTTAATAATAAAAATTAATTAATTTAAACAATGTTATTATTAAAAGTTGATAACAAGGCGTGTAATTATATAAAGAGACGGATCTGAAAATTTTTCGAAACGTTATTTTCGCTGTTGGCTTGTCACGTTGAATATTATATTTCACGATTTTGGCAACAAGAAATATTAATATCGGATTCAAAAATATCTTTTTTCTTTTCAAAAATAAACAAGAAGATATAGATATTCTTTATAACTAACGATTGGATGTGGTAAGGCATGTAATGGGATAATGGAGGGAAAAATTACGTGTAATTTTTACATGAGAAAGAGGAAATGCGCGAATCGTAGAATGACAAATAAGTCGTGCGAAATCTTTGGATCGGGCGGAAATGCTTGCATTTAATTATAAAGAAGATTACCGGAAGAATGCACAGAAATGGCAGTTAAGATATTTACTTGCAAGCATCCAATAATTAAACACAATATAAACTTGTTAAATTATACCATTATGCAGTAATAAGAAATAAAAGCGTATTTTCACAAAGAGAGAGTTTAAAAATAAATAACGTGTAATTTATTGTACCGACAAGTGTTTCAAAATATTATTACTATTGAATAAATTGCAGTGAATTTTAAAAAAATAATATGAGTGATTTTTTAAAATTCAATTAAGAAATAATCGAATGCAAGAATATTTCGATTCAAAAACTTATATTCAAATCAAAAAGAAACTTGGATTTGGCATCCAAAGTTCAAAGTAGTAAAAATTTAAAAATTTATAATTTTTTAAAATATTGATATTAAGATTACAAATGAATCTCCAAATTCAAGGATCCAAGTCTATAAATTCAAATTCAAAATATTAATGCCTAAACCTAAAAGTTCAAGAAAAAAACTTCATAATTTCCACAATTTCAAAAATATTTTCACTGCTACCCTTAAAAAATATCTTATTGTTACATCCTCGCATGTAATGCTCTCTCACCACGGATTTCGAGTCACTTTCGTTATCAATTCTTAAAAATCCCTGAAGAGAATCACCTTACCGACTCGATTCAGATGCACGTTGAAACAGAAAGTGCGAAACGTGGGTAAAGAATATCCAATTAGATATAAAACGCATAGTACTCTCCTTTTCCTTTCACCCATCCGCGGATTTTAGGGGGCACATTATACGTTTACTTTCTACGCTGACGGCGACAGTGTAATTGTCCCAACGTTTTCAAAAATTTTACCACGCATAGCTGCTCCGTTTTTATCGTGTTACCGATTAACAACACTGTAAAAAGGCAGTAAACGAACGGTGGAAGATTACAGGTCTACGATCAAAAAACAAACAAACCTTTAACCGCCTTCAACGAGCCAATAAAGAAAAACTCGCCTCGCTTATCTCGCGCATGCGCAAAAACGGTGTAACGTCGAAATAATGAAAAATTCTTTCGCAAACGGACGGGTAGGCCTTCGAGTTTTCTCTCTCTCTCTCTCTCTCTCTGCTGAACAAGCAACACGAAGGAGCACGCGACTCATCTTCAAAGGCGACACAGAAATCGTTTCGCCAGCGTTTTCGTTTAAAATTGAATTCCAGGCGAGCACCTCTTTGTCCGCTCCTCACTCGAGACGACGAGTGTCCCGTTTTCATTTTGTTTGCTGTTTAACGTGCGCGTCGACGATAGAACGAACAACCGTGGACCGAGGGAAGGACACAATCAACTACAAGTTTCGCGAACGAGAAACAGGAAGTAGCTTGTAAATAGAGAAAATGGGGAGTGGGGAAGAAAAATGGCGGAGAAAATATTTACAAAGAGAAAGCGGATGCTCAAGTGGAAAGAAAGAGAGAGAGAGAGAGAAAGAAAGAGGAAAAAGAAGGAAGCGTTGTAGCGATATTAAATTGCTGGTGTAAGTTTCTTTTTTTCTCTCCGATTTGAACGAGAAAAATTAATTAAACGTGACGATATCGATATTCCTATAGTTTATTTAAGTTTGTTTAAAAATAAGAGACATACGTTTCTGGAATATAAAAATTTTTGGATTTATAAAAATATATATCATAAATTTTACAAATATGTGCAATGATTTTGAATACAAATAAATATTTTCAAAATATATTTTTCAATTTTCAATAAATTTATCGACATATTTGGTTTTCTGCAATTTAATGAACCCCATGTATCGATATATATTATCGTTCAAAAGTTTGGAAACACGTACTTTTGCACGAAATAATTACAAAATTAAAATTATTTTATAATAATTATTAAATAAATGCTTTATTTCAAATTTTTTACTGCTTCCAAACTTTTGAATAAAATTGAAAAATTAATGATCAAAAACGATTTCTTTATCATTATTATCTTTCAAATATTACTACACATGTAGTCTCGCATTGTAGAGATGAAAAATAATCTTTCGATAATTCTCACTTCACCCTCTCCCATTTACTGTCAATACAAATGTGATGATTGTATTATTTGGATTAAATAATATTAAATAATTGTTTACGTTATAAACAGAGAAGAAATAACACGACAATGACGTTTATATGAACGAAGCGTGGCGATAGATATAATTTATGCGGCGTATATAAATCCAAAGATTTTCGAAACAAGGAACGATGGAACAACGAGTGTGGAGAGATTCGATCCTCGACAGAGTTTTAATAAAGATCACGAGAAAGTACGGTTAGGATGTTTTCTTTTCGAATTAGTCGCATTAGTGGTTCAATTCCTATGATTCCTCCTCTTTAGAAACGATGGTGGAGAGTGGAGAGGAATGCGAGAAAATTATACGTTCCAAAAGGGGAAGGTAATGGATGCGCACATGTGAAACATTTGGAAATTGTTGCACGAATGGAAAGCTACGATAACGAAATCGACAGCAGACAGAAACTGGTCGAGAAATAATTTTTACACGTAAAAATGGAAGACGAATAAATTATTTTTCGGCATTATTTCTCTATTTCGAAAATTAAAAACTGTACTTTATCTTACCATGCGTTTAACTTATTCAATATATATATATATATATATTCTAAATTTATTATTAGTTGACAAAAAAAATAAAATAATTCAATTTGCTTTATCGATATATAACATTGAAGATACCGCATTTATATAATAATTGTTAAATAACAAAGATGGATTGATAATTTAAAAATACGATGTTATATTAAATTTATGATTACAACACTTTTTCTAACTGGGATAATATCTGATTTTCAGATACAAAATTACATAATAAATTATATAAATTGGTTACAAAATCAAGTTTGTAAAAGTTTTGAGAAAAACTTTCAAAACTATTTTTGACTCATTTTTTCCACCATCCATCCAACAGTTGCTAACTATACAGAATAAAACACAAATTCCATCATAAATTAAAACTTTCTCAACAAGAATCTCTCCGAAAGAATGAAACACTCAACACCCTTTCATCCTTCACCCTCTTAAAAACCCTTCTTCTAGAAAAGACCATCCTTTTCCTCGTGCGAACAACCCATAAGATCCCAAGAGTACATCAACTTCCTCTCTCTCAAAGCCACGTATCTCATCTTTCTCGCAATATCTTTTCTCGAGAAAAAAAAAAGAAACCCCTGCACCGATTTTATCCCATGCTCGGTTAATCGTTAACTAAGTTCTCGACGCGAGAATACAGTTAGACATCCTCGAGTGAATGCCTCGAGAAAAGGACAAACGGGACATAGAGGAAGGAACGTATATAAAGAAGGGAAAAGGACCGTAGGCACAATAAGAGAAGCCTTTTAAAGCGCGTAAATATACGTGGTTGGCAAGGATGTAGAGGCGTGTGAATTGGGCTTTAAGAGGCAGTGGGTGTGTCCTGGCTTCTGCATATTCTGCTCTCTGCGATAAGACGATCGATATTGTTGGCTGTCGATATTGTTATCGATACGTGGCGATAATATCGGCGTGTTACCGATATCATTCGACATATCGATAATATCTTTAAGATATCGACAAGAGATAAAAGTAACTAGAGTTTCTATTTTTCCTTTATTGTTAAAGATATCGTTAAATAGATATTTCATTGATTATTTCGTATTAATATTCACATGATATAGTTAAAATATTTTAATAACGCGAATTTAAGTAAATAATATTTTTACGTGCTTTAAATAATAACTTTAAATAAAAAAAAAAACTCCACTCTTCTTCTATCCATTAACGATATCTGAACGATACTATAGAAAATATCACTACCAATAAAATATTGATAATCAATTTTACTTCTCGGTTTATCCGTCAGTCCTGTGTTATGTTAAGACAGTGTATCAGGTTGTTTGTTCGATGAAAATTTTAATGACCCACTTGTGAAGAAAATAAAGTTTAGATTGTATTGAATTAAGAGAATGATAGGAATTTGTTTGGTCGACGATTGACGAATAAATACTGATAGAATAGGGTTTGACAGTGTTTATAGATAGAGATTTGAATATTGACAATTGATTTCTTGTTTGATGATTTAGTTATTAGATTGTAATTTCTTTTGTTCAAAAGTTATAATTATTCGTTTATTTTCAATACTTTTTGTGTATTTACTAAAATTTAAAGATGTAAACGATATTTTAAATAATTTTTATTAACTATTATGTTTAAAATCTTTTGCTCGTTTACTAATATTCTATTCTATTCTAAAATTTAGATTTATTTCTCTTTTTAAACTCTTAACTCTTAACTTAATTCTGTCTTAATTCCTTAACAAGTTAAGAAATTATTAAATTATTATCCAATTCAATTATTCGAAATCCAAATGTTGCATTCGTTCAATCTCTTATCATATATATAACTGATATCCTAATATAAATATTCACTCAATTCTCAATAGTTCATCATGGATAAAAATTTTATACAATATATATCTAAACATAATAAAAAAAAATAAAATATTATGTATCATAATATTCGAATTATTAATGCACATGTGAAATATATGATTAAAATTTACAATTAAATTTCGTTTCTTAAATTTTATTAAAAACATAAAAGAATATTGAAAAATGCAAATGGTCCTAATTTTTTTATTAGAAATTATAATTTTGTTAATTAATGTAATTTTTGGTAATGATGTTTAAAGAATTATGAATAATTAATTAATTATCTTTCATTAGAAAGATATTTATCATAATATGTGATATAAAATATTGCACCAGGATTTGTAAAAATTGAGATACAAATCAAAAGGAGATAATTTTTGACAAATGACAAAAATGAAGTTTTATATAAAAAATTATCAACTTATTTTGACTTGAATAATTATCCTTTTTCAACTTGTATAACTTCCTTTTTACACTCTATAATTTATAATCATATCATTTTTGTACATACTTTATTTTCCCTTATTTATCAAAACTGTTTTATTTTCCAGTAAGAAAAAAAAAAGTTAAAATATCACAAATATTAGATTTTAAAAAAATCGCTATTTCCAATATATTTAATAAAAACGAGCCTAAATTAATTCCTATCGATCGAATTTTTAAAGTATATTTCAAATAAAACGGTTAAAATAACAGAGGAAATGTAGAAAATAGAATTTAAAAAAAAAAAAAAAGAAATTAGAAATTAAAAAGTTTTAACATCGAAATAAAAATATAAAATTTGTCAGACTTACCAGGAAGCGTGAGGCCACACGTGAGAACGTGTTCCGGTATGTCGTGAATGGTCCTGGGCGCTACCACATCGTCCACTCTCTTTTTCGTTCCTGAAACAGGAGACAACAGGGATCTCGTTACTCCCGCATCCTTTACGAATCCGATCTCACGAGCCTCGCGTTTGTATCTCAATCGACGAACGGAATCGTATACCAGCAGATTTCGGTAATCTGATATAATGCCAGTACACAAGAGGGTTTGCGTAAAGTGTCCCTTCGTGACAGTTGCACAAATATGACCGCGATCCACCCGTGAAAGGATATCGGATAACTTTCCCAACCCCGTTTCAAAAATCGAAGGAAGTGTTTCACTCATACCGCTGCTCCCAATGCCAACTGACCTATCGCAAAACTCGTGTATTCGAACTCGATTGATTGGCTTCATTGCGTATATACTTGTGCTCTCTGTTGGTGAAAATCATATAAATTCATGAAAAGAAATGAAATTCTAATCTTTCTAATTTATCACTTAACAAATTAACCATTTTAATTTTCCTTGAGATTAAGTAAGGGTAATTTATTATCCTTTGATTGATTTTTACATTTTAATATTAATACATTTTAATCTAATTTATTTGAAGTACTTTCTATATATTCTTTTTTCAATTAAAATACTTTTTGAATGATGTTACGTAGTAATATGTGTCATTTACTTTATTCTATTAAAATCTTCTATTAAAATTTTTGTTGCATGATTAATATTTTTTAGTTCAATTTTTTTTTTTATTATTGAACTATTTAAATAATAAAGTTTTGTCCTTGAAGATTTTGTCTTTTGGATATTTCAAGATGTGTGAAGTGCATTCTTTTTCCATGTAATTTCTATAAATTTATCGTATTTTATATATGTATAAATTAATATATATAATTATAATTATTGCAGGAATTATTAAATTTCTTTCTTCTGTTAAATTTTTCTATCAAAACCAAGTAACTTAACAAATTTATAATTTCTTCAAACAATTAAACTTTCTTAAACTCACCCTATTACAAACTTTTTCATTCCCACAACGAATCTTGGTAAACAGAAATCACATCAAATATACCGACGAATTCATTTTCTTCTAAGGAAATCACGTTTATCATGTTTTTCATTTGATGGAATTTTTACTCTTAAAGTTATCTTCGCCTAAAAAAATTTAAGAAAAATATTGTGATAAATCTATTATTATAGCGAATGAAAACAATCTCAAAACAGATTCAATTAGAATATTTAAGAAATTACTTCATTTCAAATAACCTAGAGAATTGAACCTCAAGAAAAAAATCACTTATCCTTTCCAACAAACAAACGCATAATTATTTCACATAACACTTACCCAAATAAAACAATATATTATTTTAACGGTTATTAATTCAAACGCCATCATTTTAATAACAATCCAAAGCTTGTTGCACCGCAAACTCGACTATAATTTGATTTATAATTCACTCTAACCTCACCTCTTAACACTGGATGTCTTTTCGTCGAAGAATCGAAACGGTCGAAGAATCGAAACGATCGAAGGTGAACATCGTGATGCACACAACTTTTCGTAAGACACACCGATCATTCCATCGAGATGCATTTTCTACACACGCGACGTGGACAAATTAATTACGCGCAATTAAGACAACCGTGGCGCGGCCATGGTTTATGGTTTATTGTGGCTGGTTTCACGGCTAAACACCGAGGCGGAAAAATCCCCTAGGAAAGTACCGCTACACGGCGCAGCCGCGCGGCGAGATTCGAATCGCGGAATAGGAACACGCGCCGAACGAAACGAACATCATGCACGTGATTTAAGGATGTTGGAATTGTTTATGGACCGGCGAATTGCTATTGAATTTCGATCCTGGTATTTTATTGTGACTTCGTGATCGTGCAGCCGATAAATTGTTTTTGGGAGGGGAAGTGTTCTTTGATCTTTCGTTTATCCGGCGGGTATATTCGATTCGAGGATTTTTAGGATGTTGGGTCGAGGAGAAATTGTGAAGTAAATTAAGTGCTAGTTTTTTTTAACCCTTTGAGCTCGTATCCGCGTGTAATTTCCGCGGTTTTCTCATGTTTCCGGATGTTATTAGTATACAGGATATTTATTTACAGTTACATATTTGATTTTATAAATTGCGATAACGTGATCGCGTAATTTATTAACTGAACAATTTAATAAAATTTTTGATGTAAAAATACATCATAGGGAAAGTCTTTTTAATTTTTCGTTAATTTCTATATAAATATAGCTATAGATTTATAGAAATATTACGCGCATATCAAATAGTAGAACACTGTTTAAAGAAGAAGAATTAAAAAATAAAATTATGAGGAAATGTGACGTGCAATTAAAAACTAAAGTTATTTAAAACGAGATTTTTATCATTTTAATACATCTTCATCGATAGGATATATATATATATATATATATAAAAGTCATATCCTAAGAAATTGATAAATAAAATTTTTAATATATAATAAATTTTAACAATAAATTTTATTACATCTGAAACACACATCAATTTAATGTTAATTCAATAATGTTAATTAAAATGGAATTGCACATAAACAAATTTAAAACATTATTACACATTCATAAATATTAATTTAAAACATTACTTTTAATTTACTTTGTTGACTTTTCATTACACGCTTGTTATCGACAATGAGTTAATGAACTTTTCTACTTTTAATTATTAATTCCAACGCTCAAAGAGCTTCGTTTAGAAAAGGTATAAAATAATATTTAATAACAACTTTCGTAACAACTTTCAAGAATAATTCCCACACTTATCTCCATACCAGTGTAAAAGTAAATGTTCCAATCAAGACAGAGAAACGATTTCTATTTCGACTACTCTGTCAGTTCCCCCCCCTCTGTCCAATCTAAACACTTGGCACGATCGAGAAACGACCACGCGAATTTCAACGGTCAAACTCGTTACGCGGAGGCGTTAATTGCGCGATAACAAGACTGTGTTGTAACAAGATTGTACGGTTTCGCAAGACAATGGGGGCCACTGCATCACCGTTACGGGAGGGAATCTCGCTTGGACAAAGAGGGCTAGCACAGACGATAAGGGTGCAATAGTTTATCACTGATTTATCGTATACATTTTCGTGGAATCATTGTAATGCTAATTCCCTCGTGAAATTTTAATCATTTTTTTTTTTTCTTCTTATCGTTTATCTACCCTTTATTCTAGAAGTATTTGATAGAGACGAGAGACTCGAAGAGTGGATCGATGAACGGAGAAGGGAATCGAAGGAAAATGAAAGATAAGAGATAAATAAAAATTGAAAGAAAATATTTAAAGATGGATAGGCAGTAAGAATCGAAATTAAATATAATAAATTTAACAAAATAAATTTTACGCGGAAAAAAATTGAAGAAAAATAGAGGATAGAGAAATTGACAATGCAGAAACAGAAAGAAAATGAAAAGAATCAAAATTTTTTAGCGTAAAAAGGCGATTGAATTTGAAAAATTTTACGAGATAAGATTTAGAGAGTGGATCGAAGAAAGATGGAAGGAAGATAGGAGAAATTGTAAGACTAGTTGGGAAAGGGAAAGTATGATTATGAAAGGGAAAACGAGATAAAAATTTGGAAAAGAAAAATTTTGAAGATGATAGTGATCGTATATACGCGATGCCGTGTATGAGAAACAGAGAGAAAGTATGAAACGGAAGAAGAAAAATATATCGGTATAATTTTGTAATATTCCCATATACTGAATTTGATAATTGGAATTATCATAATTTATGGAACTCTGAAATCTCGTCCAACGAAATAAAAACGCGCAGCCTTTCGCTCGAAGAGACGGGGGAGAAGCATCGGTAAGACGATCGTAAAACTGAAAGTCGCGAAACGATCGGAAAAATGGGCATGCTGGCAAGACGATCGAGGATGAAAGTGAAATAGAAAACAAGCTGGGGTAAAGAGAAAGGGGGAGAAAACGAGGCGCGCACGCGATTTCGATGATCGAACCGGTGAACGCCGATACCAGCCTGCTGTTTCCTGCACGTCGTTGATTAGCAGCTGTTCGACCGTCTTAATTCATTCGTGACACCGAACACTCGTTTCGTTCTCATAAATGAACGTTCCTTCCGACTGTTAAGCGGAGCTAAAATGTGTTTTGCAACGTGTAATCGAAGAAACTTTATAATCGTTTAGAAAACGCGCGAGATATTGAAGAACTTCTCGATTGTATTCGTTTGGCGCTTATTATATATCTGAAATTTTAATATAATTAATGTAATTTTATTAATAATCCTGGTAGTAGAAAAGCCATTCTCCTGCGATTAACACGAATGATACAATTGTTTAACTTCTATTATTTTTTTATCATTAAATACGTTTATCTCTTTGTTTACAATTAAAATAAAACAAGATTAGATTAAATCGAATGTGGAAAATCGTTTCGTTTAAACTTTGACAAATTAGTTGCCTGCTAATCTAAATTATCAACCGCAACAAATTCTCGTTCGCTCAGATGTGTCCTCGAGTCCTCGAGGAGATCCATCGTGTCCGCTTGACATTCAGCGTCATGATTTCTAATTTCCAATTACGACATGCATTCAGATCGTCGAGACCGAGTGCATTGCATGGGTCAACGATCATTTGGAAAACTGTACGATCGCTGTAAGCTGCAGCGATTACGAGAAGTCACGCGAAGGAAACAGCCATTTGTATACAATGCAAGATATCTCTCCGTGTTTCAAGGAAACGGAGAAACAAGACCGAGACATGCGATCTTTTCCACCGAGAGGAATCGATTGTTCTAATATTAAAAATTATTGTTGCTTCAACAACAAATTTGAATATCTTCTAAAAAAGTTCTAAAAAACGATTGCTCGTTACAGTTTCTACTTTTAATCGATCATAATTATTTGAACTGATTGATTAAATAAGAAGCGAATAATTCGATATTTTATAATCGCAAAATCGACACGCTCTTTTCAATTAGTGTAATTTTCTCGATTAAAATTCACGAATCGAACCACGTGTACTCAAAGATAAGTAAATGCGATCCAAATTACTTTCACAAATATTTTACACTGATAAAATAATATTTTCATTAAAAAAATCCTACCATTGCATTAATATTATCTTTTTCCTTATCGCCTATTCTGCAAAAACACTGCAACTATCAATATTAACCCTTTTTTATAATAATACATATTATTATATTATAGATACTCTTGTTACTTGATTTAAGGTAATCTTCTTAAAGTTGTAAATGTCATTATTCATTACACAGCTATATCACATTAAGGCAATAAGCATTCCACGAGGCGGGACACGTTGACTCTGTTGTCAGGAAGTTGGTGGCCGCTATGCATGGTGGATGAATTTCGCGTAGCTTCCTCCTCTCGGATCTGGCCGGGATCATTGACATAATGATCTGAATGGAAAGGTGGGGGTGGATAAGAGAGGGAAAGGGGAATGCACGATCGAGGTCGCTGATACGCAATCGGATGTTGCTGCACACGGTGTCGCGGGTGCAGCTGCTGCGCCGTTCAGGCAAGGAACGAAGCCCGATTCCGGAGGAATCGGCTTTTATCTTCGTGCAGCGACAACAATTTCGTGCTTCTCGAAACGCGGAGGACACAATTTAAAGCGATGTTGGAGATGAGTTCATCGAGACAAGGAAATAGGGATGTTAGAAAGGTGTTATTCGATTTAACAGTGTTTCCTACTCGATCGAGTGTAATTTAAAAGTTGCAGCTAATTATCATTTTATTTCGATATTCGTCTTATCGATCTTATCAGAAGATATATATATATATATTGTTTTCAGTCTACTTTAAGTCTTATTTATTAATGTTTCATAATTCGTCCATGAGTTGTATTAACAAAATCGCGTTCGAAAGAAATAATTGTAAGAAAGAAAAGCTTGAGAATCGACTCTTTAATTCGAATACACGCTCGAAACTGTAAATTCCAACGAGAGAGAGAGAGAGAGAGAAGAGGAGGCCCGAAATTAACACGATCTTTCGATCGGGCCGCTCTTTTCAACCGGTCCATTGTCGTCGGACCGAGGCATACGAAATTGCGGTGCCTCGCTCACCGCAAACAACAGACACGCGTGATTAATACGTAACGACTACAAATGACTGAAACGAAATGGGACGGGATTCGAGTGGTGTGCGCGACAAACCGGTTCCACCTTTTGATGCATTAACGTGCATTAACCTAAATTCGACGGCAGGGCACGCGGAACGAAACCGTTTCGTTCCTCCGACCAATCTTAGCCCTGATTGACCCAGGCGAGGGCCGGTAGCTCGGCAAACTGCCGTGAAATGAAGCGATTAGGTCCACCTGATCGTTACGCTCCGCCTGCAAAAACACGAATACACACTCTGTCATGGATCCCCGTCTCCTGCCGCTGTCACATTTCATCGTTCGATTTTATTTTATAACGTCGTTTATGCCGCACAATGACATTATTGTTGGAAGAAAATTAGTTTCGATTTGTTCGAGAAACGTTTTTCTCTCCTTAATTTTCCAATCGATTCGTCATCGAGTACATTTACAAGTGGAAAAATGCGTGATTTGGAGGTAAATTTTACACGTTGTTGTTATTATTATTATAGTGGAAATTGTGAGAGAAGAATGATTAAGAAATTTTTATTTGTGTTTTTTTAATTAATTGTGTATATATTAGAGATTCTAAAATAAAATTCCATGCAAAGTTAATTACCAGCGTTTCTTATTTATGTATGTAAATATAAGAAAATATTTCTTTAATAACATAAAAATAAAAAGTTATAGTTAGTTAAAATAACTATATGATATTTATATTCGTTTAATAAATAAATGCAGAAGAACAATGATTAAATTTTGATATTCTTTAATATTGCAGGTAAGATATTGTGACTTAAAAGAGTATGAATGAATGTAATTATTCCAATATGTTATGTAATATAATAAAATTCCAATAACTTGGTACACGTTTAATAACCTGATATGAATAATTCTAATCGTAACTAATCGCCTTACGAAATTCATGATTAGAAATATTCACAGAATATAAAAATTATAATAAAAATTATGTGAGCATAAAAAAACGGAGAAAGAAAATTAATGGGATCATCTTCCAACAGTCAAGATCTTTAATTTTTCCATATATGTATAATCTTTTATTTATTTTTGCCTATTATTATCTTTTTCTCTGATAAGTTTATTAATAATAAAAATAATTGAGTTCTATTCTTAGATTGTCTATCGTATATGTACCTTACAACATAGAATTTATCTCACAATTGCGTCTCAATATTGTAAAACAAAAATTTAAAGCAATATTTTCTATTAAATTACATTATCAACTTGACCCATTTAAGTTTTTGCCTCTTTACAAAAGCCTAGATCCAACCATCGATTTCGCCTTTTACATCTATCACGCTTTCGTAGAAAAAAAAAAAAAGAAATCATTTATTGGAAGAATCATTTTCCATCTCGTAAAACGAACCGTTACGATATTAAAATCGGAAGAGAAACCGATTTAAAAAAGTGTGCACATTGTATAAAATCATACGCTCTCGTTAAAAAGAAAGAAAAGAGGAAGAAAATATGATCGCATTGGGAAGATTCTCAGAAAGACGTCTCGACAACTTTATAACGTTCGACGGTTCTTCCTCAAAGAACGTGGAACGGTGTACCCACGGTGATTATTTACAAAGCAGAATTTTTGAAATTCCGCCGCTTTACGCTTCGTACCGCAGAATAATTTGCGCCGATTAAATGCGAAACGTGGCGGCGAGAAACGGCCACTTAAGCCGCGCTGCTTTCCCGATATAACATTACCGCAAATAACTTGTTTCGTGCAAATAAGCGAGAGAGAGAGAGACTAAATGATGATGAAAAATCCACGAACGTTGGCAAAGTGAACGCCTGTTAAGTCGACGTTTTGTGTAACTGGAGCAGAAATTGTTACAGTTGAGCTTTATTATCGATATTACGACCAGAATTTTATTTCCTTATCTTAATGTGTAAGGTGTTTCAAATAAAAAGCTACACATACTTTGCCAACGTATTTATAAAAGGTCGTTCAGAGTAAAGAATATTACGTATAATATAAATTATCGGTCTTCGTTCTCGAGATACAATCAAATACTTTCAAAGGTAATTAACTTTTAATTTATTTGAGACTATTTTACACTAATCTATATTAGTTTAGATATCAGAAATATAACGATGAATAGAAAGAAATGAATAATGGATCTCTGTCTTTTTTAAATATTTTTGTATAGATTATCATCATAGTTTGAAATAAATAATTATCATTAACTTTCCATTTTTATTTTCTCGTGAACGAAGACGAATCGATTCAAAACGTATATATATATATTTTTTATTCAAATATATTAACAAATATAAAGATCGTTATCTTTTTATTTGGAATTGTGAAGTGATTTTATGTTTTTCCTTCAAGTATATATGCTTCCTCGTTTATTTTCAAAAAATTGATCGATAATAAAGTTGATTCCAAATTCTCACTACATTGGGAACCACTGGTTTCGTGAATAATTTATTTAATTTAGGGAAATATTTGAAAAATTTTTTTTTTCATGAGTTTCACGAGATATCCGTTGCCATTTCACACTTTCAGGTAGTCAATGCGTCGTAAAAGGAAAGGAAGAATATTCAACAAGGTATATAAAACGTGAAACGTTGTTTCTTCTAAAATTGATTCAATTGCTTTGTCATAAAATAAAACAGAGAGCCAAAGAATTGAGCAGAAATCCTGAACAATTTCACTCTCTTTATGTCGATTTTCTCAGGTTTCTATTCGTGATACGATTCAACGAGAATCGAGGAAAATCGGAAATATGGGTTAATGTTGTTTGGAAAAGTCGCAGATTTCGATCGTCAATGAAGCGCGCGTTGGTTTGAATTTATTCGCAAGCATTTTGTCGAAACTGTGTTGGTTAGTATAAGAAGATCGTTGAGAATCGTTAAGATTGATTGGATCTTTGCTTTTACGACTTATCGTTTGCAATTTAAACAGTTCCATTCGCGCCCTCGTTTGAAAAACGATTTCTTTCACCCTTTTGAGAGTGTATGTGATTGATGCGATAATAATTAAATTTGCAATTTATACATTCATTTATGAAAGCATAAAAGAAAAAAGAATAGAGAGAGTATATTCGATATACAGTCTAAAAGTTTGTAACAGATCTACTGTGAATATTAATAATAATTTATTAATCAGAAACAATTCGACAAAAGAGTTAGATTATAAAATAGTATTAAATTCCGTGTACTAGAATTGAGTACTGTATAATAATATGAAAGTTACGTGGAAAATAAAGGAAAAATAAAAGCTGATATTAGTAGAAAAAAAAAAAAAGATTTCTTATGATTAAATATGCAAAATACTTAGAAAAATAATTGATCATTTTAATGCCTTATCGTTTATATTAGATACGATTTAAAGATAGTTATCAGATTGCACAACACATCATAACAAATCAAATATTAAATAGTCTACAAAAATCTCAACTCTAAGTTAAGCAATAAAAAAAATTTGTTTTAAGAAATTCGTTCATCTATTTATTAAATTATCTGAGTAATTACAATATAGAATTTACTTTTTTAGAAATAACTCAAAGATAAGGGAAGTAGTACTTGGTCACATCATCTTATTTATAAATGAAATTTTTCAACCAACAAAAATTATCATTATATTCAAGTAGATATTTCTATTGCTACATTTATTGTTATTGATAAATTGTGAATTTAGAATAACAGTACCAATAAATAATAAAATACAAATTAAAATACCTTCAATGAAAAATTCCCTGCAGTAAAGCTCAAGGAATTTATAGATATCTGCCATAAGAAGCAAGAGCATATTGAATGCAAATTGAAGAAACGAGACACCAACCATACACATTCAATCAACACCCCGTACCTAATATCATTACAATCCACTCAACTATGTGCTCTTTTTTCGATTCATCGCCGATGTAATATCCATCCACATCATGTTACAACGCATTCTACATTCCTTACATCCAAGATCAATAACTCTGGTCATCGAGAAACATTGAATTCCACGTAGAGGGTAATTCTCTTGTCTAGATTGAAAAGGTGTCGTAATCTAATCTAATATAACCCTATGTGTATGCCATTGCGATGGCCACATTTTTATATACAATGATCTGTCGACAAAGCCGATATCTAGCTAGTTCTATCATAAACTGTTTAACAAATCGTACATAAGCACGAGATCATGATAGCAGTATTTAAATAACAGCACCGAGGAAATTTTTTTCAGAAAAATTCTCTCTCTATATAGTTAATGAAATAAAATTCCTTTAGTGAAAAGACACCAGAATTAGATAGAAGGATAAAATAGTTATTAAGATAATAGTTACTAACCTTATATATATAAGGTTGCTATTCTTTCTATTATTAAATTCAATTCTCTTCCAACGAATTTCCACAAGAAAAGAATACGTGACATCGTACTATCCCCACTACTGTTATATTAACCAAGTACGTCACGTGACATGATGCGACGTTTGGCTTTGGCAGAAGCCTCATCACGTGACATACTTTTACCTAATATAGTATTAGAAGTAACGTGATGATACAATGTTTGGTTTTAGCAAAAATTTGTGTTATGTGATATATTTTTGAAATAAGCCTAAAATAGTGATAATGAAGTGATAATAAAGTGATAATGAAGTGATAATTAAGTGATAATGAAGTGATAATGAAGATAATGTTACATATTTTCTGTGAAAATTCATAGAAGGGGAATCGACTCATTTTTAGAGGTTAAACATAGAAGAGATAACATAAGAGAATAAAAATGGGGAAATATGAGTAATGATATTATCAAATTTGCCAGAAAATCTAGATTTTCAGTATGTGATGTTACACTTGCTATACAACAGCAGACAGAAAAAAACGTTATTATCAGAATATATTGAGATACGTTTTCATGCAATACGAAATATGATTTTTGTTGTCGTGATTCTGTATGACAACGTAATACTATATGCCGCGATAAAAAATTTATGACAATTTGATATTTAGTCGTGATATTTATCATAAGTCACAATTTACTGTAGCATAAAAATACACCTTAACACATACATCTCTGTAGCAATCATGTTTCTTTCTCTTAGTCATCTTTCTTCCTCTATTATTCCCAAATGAGTGTAACGTCACGTATTGAAAATTTAAAATCTTGTCTAACAAAGCGAATTGTACTACATCTATTGTTCTATCGTAGAATGAGAGAATGGAATGCTGGATTGGATTCAAGCTGCATTGTACATGTGTACATGCAGATATATAGTTTTTATGGCGAACTCGAAATCCCTCATTAAAAGCTTCTTTTTTTGATTCTAGAATAAACTTAATATCAAATGTATTATAAGGTAATTATTATTAATGTATTATATATAAATATATAATATATCATAAGTATTATATATATATATAAATTCATCCATTCTTTTCAGAAAATTTTTCTAACAATCTTATCTATTTATTTACGTTTAAATCCACATTTTCAGGCCGATTTTAGCTCGCAAATAGAATTTGTACACGAAATGTTTTGGCAATTACGGATGTCTTGTACATAGCAAGCAGTTCATTTGATATTCAGAGAACGTAAGAGTTACGCATTAACTCTCGAGAAGCTTGGAAGCCTAAGATCTCCCTTTCTGGAAGATCATTTCCAGTTTCCATTTACGAAGTTCCGCCAGCAGCCTGTCGCGCCAGATTTCAGTAACTACCAATGGAAAACGACGTGAGGTAATAGCAACGAGAGGATAGGCATCGAATAAATCGGTCAGGTTCAAGGAAACTATCGTTAACGTGAACAACAATCGATCAACGATCTAGAAATACTTGGAAAACAAGTAATTATGTATCTATTTACTAATATTAATATATTTTTTTATACTTATTACAAGATATTTTTTTATACTTTTTGTTATCATTTTGCATCAATAAATTGAGATAATTTGAAAAAATAATTAGAGTTAATGAATAAGTATATATTTTGAAAATATATCATAGAAATTAAAATTTTCTATTAACTTAATATTAATAAATATTTATCTCAATTTTTAATCGAATTGACAGTTAAAGAAAAACATTGATTATTCGTTCTATTTGTGATTCTTGAATATATATATGAGTTATAGTAATATGAGTTATATTAAAATCTGATATGATAATTTTGGAAAAAGATATCTTGTAATGTTTGAAATGAAATATTATGTATATGATGAAATTCTTATTGCTTCAAAAATATAAAAAAATGCAATTAAACAAATTTCATATATTTATTTATTTCTTTAACATTAATATGAAACTATTATTATATATCTCTATTGGATGAATGTAAAACTTTGAATTTATTGCAATTATTCAATATTTATATTATTATTCTTATTATATTTTTATTTCTTTATAAATAATTCTTTATAAATAACCTAAGGATTAACCACTATTATATTATTATCTTTTCTTTGTTTTCTTGACAATCATTTTCTTCTAAATATTGTATATTATTTTTTCAGGTATAATATTGGCATGGGATATAATATTTAGGTCAAATTTCTATCCATCTCATCAATCTCATACAATCTTATTCAAACAAAAATACAAACCAAGGAAAACCACAAATATGCAACAATCTTATATCTATACATTATATCTCTACATTATAGAAAATGAAAATATTTTTCAAAAATCCAGATGCCATTACAAGATCAATAAAACGTGTAATTCAAGACTTTCGCACAGTGCGGTACAGTATCTAAACCGGTAATACATTCGCACCTTCCTTAAGACCTCGTTCGAATCCTAATTACATTCCAATTGCAACGCGCACTGTAATTCAAACGAAACTACCATGCATATCTTCCACATCACGTAAGCACGAATCAATCCCACGCACCAGGGTGCGTAGCACCGGTAATCGACAGTGGCCTTTATTGATTTTTCATTTTCCAGCCAATTCAATTATCTGGCAGAAGAGGACAATTGGATTAATTCGGGCCCTTAATTCCCTCGCTTCCAACAATTGAGTTAGATGGCTTGATTCCAAGCGCTATTTGTTTCGACCATGAGGGCGTATATATAAAAACCGTTACACACTGTCGGCCACTTACCGATGACCAGGTCATTGGATTCAAGAAAATGTATAGGCTTGTATTGTGCGTGTCTTACAAATAAGTTTCGTGGGACATTACAGAGACACGAGGACACAGGTTCTTATAATGATATATTACATGATCTTATTTGCAAACGTGAGACGTTTAGCTCTCTTTAGATAATTGTTCTTTTTTTTTTCAAAATTTTATTCCATTCCAAATAATGAATCGTATTTATTTCGTATTTATTTTTTAGGATTTTTTGTGAAACATGCACGCATTTGGTTTCGATGAATTGTAATTGACTATTACTAAAACATGAACGATGCAAAGAATTAATAGATAATAATAATGAAATGTATTATTGAATCAAATGAAAGAATTCTTGCATTTATTTTTATCTTATTTTATTTATTTGATTACTAGGTAAGGTGATCTTAATCCTTTACACTTGAAATTATCTGTACTATATATTATTGTATACTATTGTAGGAGTTTCAAAAAGATTATTCAAATATTAATGAATAACTAATATATTTTGCAAATATTCTATTTTAACTTTAAAATGTAAATATATCTGTAAGTATCTTCAAATATTTAACATTAATTTTAATCATTTAGAATTATCTGCACTGAAATTATATGTTAATAGTTTGTAGTTTATAAATTAATATAATATAATTAATATACTTAATAATATTAGTTAATTAATATAAGTAATATAAGTTATTAAGTTATATATATCTTTCATAAGTAATATTAAGTTTTTGAACATCTTTCAGAAGATGATATTCTAAAATATTCTAAATATATTGTAGTAAATTAATAAAATAACTTTATTCTAAATTTGACTTTTAGCATTACATGATAGAACAAAGCCCTTTTGTTAAAAGAGTTAAAGGTAAAGGCATAGGACGTTCTCATTTCACAATGCTTCACAATCATCGATGACTGATTGAAACGCGAGATAAACGGGAAAAATTCGTACTTACTTGGAACAAGACTATTCCCCTGACTCCTGAACCAGACTTCCTCGACCAAGCGAATAAATTACACGGACCATTACTCTACGAGTTTATTTACCAACGAGAATCCCATAGAACAACAGGACGGAAGGCCATTACATGCTTCCTCCAATTAGGAGAAAGGCCCTAGGCTGTCGATCAAGTTACACAGCCAAGTTTTGAGGATACATTTTCAAAACATTCGCAACGATGGATGAATCCTGTACGATTAATCACCATCATTCTTTGATTTTTGTGAATTGCAACTCGTCCACAAATGATTTGGATGTCGATTTTTGTTCAAATTGTGTGTAGAATGAAGAGATGCGTGTATTTATATGTTATGGGATAGTGGTATTGGCAATGGAAAATGGTTCTGTATCATATACATACAACTCTCATTGTGCAGAAACAATCAGGTGAGTATAGATAATTTGAGCTAATTAATATTAATAGCAATTATTATTGAAATTATAAATTATAGTAATAAAATATTTTTCAATAGAACATTATAAATATTATAATTTTGATTGATTGATAAGTATATTTAAATAAATTAGATAGAAATACTTTATATAATATGTATTATATAATATATACGTGACTTATCACAATATAATCAAAAAAGTTAATCTTTGCATAAAAATTTTGCTATATTAAATTATATATAGCAATGTCTATACAAATGAAATAAAATTGCAACTATTGCAACATATTTGCATATGTCTCTACTTGCTAATAAAGCTATAATAAAATAAATTAGAATAAATTATAAAAATCCTAAACTCTCTGATTACTCTATTATACATAATATCATATAACTGCAAAAATTATTTTTACAAGAGAAATTTATATCTTAAAATTGATCATTTGTCAATTATATCTAATATCATTTCCTCTCCAATTACTAAATTATAATGCACACACAATTCCTGATATTATCTCCGACAAACACGCATCAAAAACAATCTACACATACATTTTCATTCCATACACAACTTATTATCATCCGATCGGTGAATAATACTAACTTCCACTAAGCAATCATCACGATAAATCAGCAATTATCACATCTCAATCGTCGAAACGACTAAATTATCGAACAACTATGCATACTTCTTCTCAGGGGAAGGCTGTCGAAGAAACAAAGAAAACAGAATCAATCCGAAAGCGGTCGATCGGCGAACCATGAAACGCAGCCACTATTTTATCGTGGCGTTTAACACGATCCATTATGTATCTTGTGGAGAGAGGGCGGGCAGAGGTGAACAGCCTCCGTTGTGGTAGCCGGTTGATTCCTCGCTTAAGCAGATATGATTGAGGACCGCCATAGAGACGATCAATGAGCAACTAAGTATAGTCAGCTGGTGAAGGCGAACGTTCAATCAGACCACGGTGTACACGGCCTCCTACACCGAAACCACTTTAATTCGATTGAATCTGCACCAGTATACGTATGAATATATATTTCTATTAATAAGAACGTAATTTCTAATTGTAACAAAGAGATAATGAAATTATTAGTGAATTTGATTACTTTTCCATTGGAAAATATATTTTGTCAATAATGGATTAGATTATCTTATCAATGATAATAGAATAAAAGTGATGCATTAACAGAGAAATGAAATATTAAATTATTAGATTTGATCGAAACATATATTTATGTACATATGAATTAGATATACATATATTTGAATATTGTATGTAATATATGAAAAATATATGTATATATCTTAAAAGACAAATAATTTCAACTTATAATAAGTTTTTCAATCTTCTTAAAATATTATATTTACTTAAATTATATATTAAAAATATAATCAGATGTTTATGATCATCATTATAATCATCATTAATTCTCAGCAAAAGTACATGACTTTTAATATAATTAGTACAATAATAATTAATTGATCATTTTGACAAGTTTGATAATATTAGTGTTAAATAAATATATAATAATGGTAATAACTATTATTTTATAATAATAATTTCTGTTATACAGGAAACATAAATTCATGTTCATTGAAAGCAACCAATGTCCCAATACTTTCGAGTGGCAATGTATGTATACATGGTAGCTAGACCTCTGTTCACAGAAGCTTTCTAGTTTCATGGTTGGCTAAACGACACACAACATCCTCAAAGTCGTTCCCCTCGTTTAGTCACTATGGCGAAACATGCATTCCTCCCTTGTCTATAATAAAACGCGGCGACTATGACATAGCGATACAACCTCTTACATTGACAGCCTTATCTCTGAAGAGAGACTGAACGACATGTAAATCGAGACAAGATTGAATTCTGTTGCGTGATTGCACGTCGATGACCGATCGAATAGAGCTCTTTCTAACAGCGTTACGATAATGATTTTTCGTTTGGATGGAAAACTACGTTTGAGTATGCTCGATGAGAAGAATAATGGCACAAATAGAATACGTAGTGGATATAAATAGTAGTTTCTTAATTGATGATGTTTGATTGGAGAAAATAGATCGTGAATAGAAGTTTTATCTTTTTAATATAGATAACTTTTAGCACAATGAATACTTTATAAATATTATTTTATAAATATTATTCGATCCCTTTAAAATTCTTAATATTTTATAATAATTATAACTTTTAAAAATTAAGCTAACACGTATATTTTTATTGTTCCACGTATATTCAAATATTTTCGTGTGTATATACATGTATATGCAATAGACAAATCGAAAAAAATTAACACTTTATCCAAAGTCTAAAATGTCTACTGATTCATAATATTTTTAAGATTTTGAATTAGATTAGAAATATCTAACTTATCACAGATATAAAATGCAATTTACTTAAACAAAACACAAAATAATATGTACTTCCAAGTTATATCTATCATTGATATACATAAATACTTACAAAAATCATTCTTTACTTTGCCTGATCTCGAAAAAACGACATATTTCAAAATTTTATTACTATCTAAATTCATGTGTGATTCGAGCATGTTCTGATATTTACACGTCCTTAAACGAGGACGAATCACAGTTGACCGAGGGCGTTGCGATCGCGGACGTTGGAGAAGCCGTACGGTACAATAGGCATCGCGTTAATGAAACGGGACGGCCGGCATGGAGTCACGTCCGATCCTATAGCGTTAGATGCAACTTCTCTTATGATGACAGTGCAACTGACATTCGGACGGGTCGCGACCGGTTTCCGTATCGTGACAATCTCAGTTTGAGAGACATTCCTCGACACGCCATTTTTGGAATGTCATTCGCGGATTATTCGAACGTTCATTCGGGTCGAATTCTGAATCCTTTGTATCGTGGGTCAGTGGAAAGATGTATTTCTACGAATCACGAGAATATATGACTCTGTGCATGATTCTGGCTTCTGGTTGAAAGATGGCTTTAATGGGAAGAGTAAACTGTAAAAGTTAACACGTTGTTAAGAGGAGGCTTAAGATTCGTGGATGTGAGTATGCGTGAGCAGGGACGTTAAAGTTATCGGCACGTTTTATTATCACGTGCATATTCATCGACAAGTTCATTATCATTATTTGATGTACAAATTGAGTGCACAGAGTTTACTTAGGAATCAAGGTAAAGGGATGAAGGCATGGATCATTTTAAAAATAAATATACATTGGAAAACTAAATTGTTAGAAACTAAACCAATCCATTGAGAACTTTTTCATGAATTTCTTGATAAACTTTACAAATCCATATTCTTTTAATCGATAAAAAATTTGTATAAAACATTGAATAGTAAAATTTTAATCGGTACACATAATAGTTGACAAAAATTTGACATCATTAATTCTAAAGAAACACGTGAAAATATCCATCCATGAAATAAATCTTGGCCTGATCTTTCATGACTATTTATTATCAAAAAAATTAATCAAACCACGATATTATCCATTTAACTAATTTTACCAATCAACCGTCTAAATTCCTTTTCCTTTCCAGATTGCATACCGATCAACGACGACAAAGCGTTAATAAAATATTAGGCATTAAAGCTAAAATGTTACGGCTATGATACCTGTGGAACAATTACGCCCGAATCCGAGCAATGCCAGGAATCTCTTTCATCGTCCCGGTTCGCGACGACGTGGAGGAATTAAAGAGCACGTTTGATTCCCGTTCACCTACGCGAGTCGGCCGTGTTACGTAAGCTCGTTGCACAGAGAGAGGAGACAAATACCATAAGTCAGCGTTACCATAGCGCAAACACGCCGCTAATGGCATGCCGAGATGGTGGGTGGTGGAAGGTTTTTCGGCTCTTTGCAAACCTGTCGGCGGCGGCACCAAAGGGCACCGGAAGACGCGGGAAGCAACGCGTGGGTGGACATGTGAAAAGAGATCGGCCGAGTCACGGAACTTCATGACCCATTTGGAGATCCCGTCTTATTTGTTTTGTTTTTTCTTTTTCTTTTTTTTTTTTTTTTTGGTTTTTGTTCTCTAGAAAAAAATTGTTCGACTTTCGAATTTGCGAGTTCATATAGGGATGGATCGTATATTTTTTGATTCGTTGATTCATTGGATCTACTATGAAGGTTTATGAAACGAGAAGGAAATTGATAGTATTTTTGGTAAACTAATAATCATATTCGAATCATGAAATATCATTAGTAGTTAATCGATTAAATTCAATTACACGAAGTATAAAATTGTAAAAC
Organism: Apis florea; assembly: GCF_048593485.1. Taxonomy (NCBI): domain Eukaryota; kingdom Metazoa; phylum Arthropoda; class Insecta; order Hymenoptera; family Apidae; genus Apis; species Apis florea. The sequence goes on from NW_028256772.1 coordinate 1,040,374, forward strand.
TTATGAAAGTGAAACAGATATATACATGTATATACTATATCTGCGATTTCCAAAATATTTAACATGATGTTTAATTTATATTCATTAAATTATCTATTGAATAATTTCGCGTGTTTATATAAAATAAAATCAAAAATATTCTAAATCATTTTATTCAAAAGCAGTACAATACAATTGTACTCTATTCAAACTTCTCATTCTTCACAGAATTTACTATTCATTTTTTATATCAAGAAATAAGATATCAAGAAACTTGAACTACAAGTTATAATAATATTAATAATAAAACCATATATGTTAAACATATTATATGATTCTGATGTCAATATGGAAGTTAAATACATAACAAATTTAATAAATAACAAGTTACAAAACTGAAAATGATAATAAAAATAATCATTGCTGAATTTCAATCATAAGATCTATCAAAATGAATAAATTTTAAAAAAATTTTTCTGTTCTTCTAGAAAAAGATGAAAATCATAAATCCTTTTTTATATAAATACTTCAATTCTTTTCAATAAATTCACATTTTTCGTGTGAATGCATTTCATCGTTTAATAATTGATGTTATTTAGATATATTAAGTTTATAAAGCTATTACTAATTTTTGATGAACAAACTATTATCAACTTTTATTCATTCTCCACTATGACAGTAAATAGATGGACGTTTACAATTTTACCAATGAATAGGATAATCGAGTAACACGTCATTTGTAAAATTTCGAATAATAATACAAGAAAACTTATTACTTATTCAAAATTCAACAAAATAAAAGCTTGAGACTCGAATTCGAGTTTTCCTTGAGACAGAACGATATCACAGGAGAGATATTATTGCGTCCTTGACGTCAAACTTTTTTTCGTAAATCCTTGGCACGAATCGAGCCAACGTGGAAGTTCTTCGATAGGCAACGTGACGTGAAGTAGCCGCTTTACAACGCCCACGCATCGCTTCCGACAGAATTTCAAGTTTATCGAAAATCTCGATAAATCATAAGAACCGTTCTGTATAAAATTGTCGCGATCTCGTCTCGTGGGTGTCAGTCATTTTACCAAGAGGAATTCGATGCTTTGTGAGGTAATCGAGGGAAATATGCGCGTTATTTTACAAACTTATATAGTCTATAAAGTTAGATATTTTGAAAAGGAGAAAAACCATTAAAATAATGTTATTTTCTCTTCTTTAAAAAACTATATATTTTTTTTCTTATTGGCAATAAAACTACACTATTTCTAAATAATAATTATTAATTCCCAATACAATAATATTATAAATGCTATCTGAACGAAACAAGAAAATGAAATGCACTCACCGAATCCCATCCGCACCTCCTCCTCGTCGTCGCTGTCGATGTGCTTGATACCCGCGATCTCGAAGCTCCTCGCCGATTGTTCCTTCCTCGTCTTGGGCGAGCAATCGCAGGTATCCTGGCCGCAGCCGCAATCATCACCGGCGCACCTACAACCCAGCAGCGGATCGTCGGTGTCGATATTCCTGCACGCTGGGCAGGGGAACGTCAAATCGTCCAAGGAAACCCTTTCGATTTTCCTCTCGACGGAGACCAGAAGATTGCCAATGAACGCGGGCAGCTCGTCATCCCCCACCTCGTCCACGCTCCTCAAGCTGTGCAACCTACTCTCGGCCGCTTCCCCAACCGCTCCGCCGCCCTGCTTCTTCTCGAGAACAGCCTCGTCCAGCCTCGACGGTGTCTTCAGATCATCGAGAGCGAGGGCTTTGCTCCTGGTCTCGCACCTGGCCGTCTCCTTCCACTTCTCCATGGTCATCGAGGAGACGACCTTGGCGCACCTCTTCACTTTGGCGCGACTCTCGTCGCCGGAAAGACTAGAAGAGTGGTTGTTGCTGGTGGTCCTCGATTCACCCATCTCCAGCTCCGCCTTCCACGTGCCCACGCTCGACGTCGATCTCGACTTCATGACCGCGTGGCCCCCGTCCATCATCTCGCTCTTCGCCTCCCGCCCCTCGCACTCGAGGCGATCGATCGAGCGGGCCTCCTCGCGGCGATGCTCCAACACGCAGCCCTGCTCGCGCGTCCTCGAGCGCGCCTCCTCGCGCGAACGCCGCCTGGGCCGCATGCTCTTCGCGCCGCTCGACGATTGAGGCCCGGCCACCAGGCTCCCGCTCGCCGCGTCGCTGCTCCCCTGCCCCTTTCGAGACACCTCCCGCCAGTCCATGAACTCCTCCTCGCGGTCCCAGCCGAGGAAACCCGGGGCCCTCATCGACGTCGTTCGCCAAACTACTGCGATCTGTAAACGGAAGGAAGGCTTGTGATTGAAGGGTGAGAAGGATCGTTGATTTTCTTGATTGAATATTTGAAATAGAGGGATTCTTTTCAGATTTCTTTCCAGAAACGATATATATATATATGTGTGTGTGCATAATTTAATAATTTATGTCTCTTCTGTCTTTTAATTACAATATCTTTTTCTGCATTCATTGTTTGTACTGCTTATTATTTTTCTATGATTTTGTATAGAACTTTTTTTTTTTATATAAACTCATATTGAATAATTAAATATTATGGTGGAATAATTTCCCCCTCGAAAATTTTTGAAAAATATTATTCGAATAGTTCATCGAAATCAGTACGACACTTTAAACTTTTTTAACCTCACTTCTTAATCAACGATCATAAGAAGCGGGGGTCGCGGAAATTCTCCAGGAGATTAATTTCCGCGGATGGAAACGAAAGAAACGTGACTCACCTCGACGGTATTCCGCTCGTCACCAGCGGCAACTTCGCCGCTCCCTGAGGTGGTTGCAACTGCAGCTGCGCTGCGTATGCAAAGGTAACATTCCCCGAGACGTAGCGCGGAGGCCTCGAGCTCTCCTAGCTGCAGGACGAGGCCACGTCTGCCCAACGTCAGGGGCCAGCCTTCCGGTACCACCGACTCGTTCCCCTGCAACCGTTTCCGTGCTTATTATTATGCTAATTCGCGTGTTATGGAATCAAGGTTGCTCAAGGATACGAAGAATTGTAAATAGGAATAAACACGGATAGTATATATAATAATTTTTCTTCCAGATGACTCAAGATATATTATATTTCTTTATAATAACGCAATGACAGCAATTTTTTAATTGTAATATTATGGTCAGCTTAAAAAGTAATAATAATAAAAGTTTTATTAAATACGTGATTGGGAAAAAATTATTCAACGATATTCTGTTCTGGTTATTTTGAGATGCAATAAAATAAGATCAATTATTTTCTACTCGATATCGAAGAAGATAACACTTCCATTTATCGTACGATTATTTAAATTTTACTCGAAAGGAAACGGTATGTAATAAAAAAAAAAGTGAGATAATTACAATTTTCGACAACGTTAAAACAAACTCAAGAACGTTCTGTTATTATAAATTGCCATGTGCATTCACCCTGTAATTTGTCAAAACAACGTGAAACACCCACAAACGCGTTCCAATTATCTTCATACACGAAGGGGTCGAAAGTGGTTTACGATGCTCGTAAACACGCGAAACGGTGATTCGTGAGGGAGGCCCCCCTCGTTTCCCACGTTAATTCGATCGTCCCCACGTACGAGGGGGCGATGAAAAGAGCCCGGACAATCGGAGGCGATTAATTAAAACCAAGCCGGAAGAAGCTTGGCGGCTAATGAAATTCCTTTAAATAAGTTACACGCGGAAAGGAAGGGTAATTGTGGAGCCAAGCCCTCGCGAGAGGGAACGTTAATCACCTGTGATTAGAGGGGTAATCAACACAGCTCGCGGATACGCCCAAAATTGAGCAGACGTGCAACTCCGTGAATCGTGTCATAATTTTAGTCCCACGGTTCACCACGAATTCGAATTTCGTTGAATTATAAATTGAACGAGTTGCATTGCGTGGATTTTCCTTTCGTAAAAATAATAGTTTTTTTTTGAAAAGAATTTATTACGCGTGATGTACAAAATGAATTAAAACAAATACAAAAATTGATATATCGGTATAATTGTCACGTTTTGGAATGTTTGGAATGTGTTCAAGTGACTCAGTTACCTAAGGAGAGATTATTTTAGACATTTTGAAAATTTCTATGGTTTTTTTTCTCTCTGAATCATGGAGAAAGAAAAACGTTTGTTATTGAATGAGATGCTGAAAAAGAAACTGAAAAAAAAATAAGCAGATCATCTTCGTATTGTTGAATTGACTTAGATTTATGAATTAGAAACAAAATGAAAATAGTTTTTCATTAAAAAAAAAAAAGAAAAAGAAAAAGAAAATCAATTTCGTTTTGATATCTAAAATATTATTTTAGAAAGTGTAATTGTACACGAGAGATAGAATGTGTAGCAATTTTTTTTTATGGGCAGTTTGTATGTCATGAAAATGCTTTCTCTGAGAACGAATTGAATTTTTATTTAAACGAAGCATAAAATGTTTCATAAGCATGTAATCTTGTCGTGTGTTAAATTAAGAAACATAAAATTACGTGAAAAATTTGGGAGATAATATCCAAGGTGATTATTTCGAGCTTCTCGAGACCAGAATTATCGAAACGCAATAACATTTATAACTTGGAAACGAGGTCAAGTCAGACGGAACAAGTATTCACGTAACATTTCATTTCCTTATTCGTCTTAAGAATTTTTCTGTAATACGTACGAATCCGTTGTACGTGGCTTAATAAAACCTGTTTTATCTGATTTTGTATATATATATATAAAAGCAACAATATCATTACTTTATTAAATGTAACAATATTTCTACAATTATTCAACATATATATAACAATTGGTAAAAATATAAAATTTGAAATGATCATCAACATATTCAATTTCTATTCTATCTTTCGTAATAAAGTACATAGAATCTGAAGGAAAAAAAAAATGAAAACGATTTTAACTCTCGTTCCAACCAGAATACTTGCTTTGTTAGGATCTGTGAAAGTGCAGAGTTGCAATGCTACTCCCAGATTCTCGTGTCTCGCCTACGCGCATCGATGTACGATCCAGCGTGTAAGCAATTAGACGGTGCGACACGCGAATAAAAGCAATCGATAGAATATTTACACCTTGCATCCATTAGAAATTAAACGAGAGGAATAGCCTGCCTGCCATACGAGCTTTCCTCGTTACAAAACCAATTTAAAATTATAAATTGAGCAATTGAAAAAGCAGCAAACGTTCATCGTTTGAATCATTTAATTTCACTTTCCGCAAATTTATATATATATATATATTGAAAAGATTATTAAAAACTTACTTGTGGTAGTCGAAGCTGCCTCGATCCTTTCTATCATTATACGATTTACATTTCCTTTAACTTTTCTTAACTCGATCTCTCGTCACATTCAAAATCTAAACCACCAACCGTCTATAAACCGTTATAAAGGAACCGATTACGCATGGCACGCGACATGCGCGCGCACGCATTCTCCGCTTAATTAAGCCGCATTCCCAATGCGATTGCGCAATCCAATTCTTCCCCCTCCATCGATACGATCTGCCTGAATTGGCGCGTGGGAAATGCTTTTTCGCGATCGATATCGCTCTCGATGGAATTTCTGGACTGTCAACCGAGGCAATCCGCGCGATTTTTCCCCGCCTCCGCGAGTTTATTATCCTCGTTATTTACGACATTGGAAAGGAGGAAAAAGTGGTCGGTATCGACGATAGGCGCGGCGGGACACGCGATACAATGGTCGCCGATGGAAATATCCGATTTGTATAATGGCGAGACCGGGTTATATGGGGGATTAATGGGCGTAATGAATTCCTAAATGACTCGGCCGATTCGTAGATAACGTCTCCGCTAGGTGTTGGATTATTGATGGATACACACAGGTATGTGGCGGCTCCAGGTGGCCGTCGGATTGGAATATGGTTCTCCCTTGTCGGATCGAGTTACTCGCGTCTTTTCGAACTGTAACGAGGTTTTTCAACGACATGACTCGGAATTCGTGGAGCGAGCCACGTATACACATTTAATACTTTGTTGGCAAGGTTATGATATACGTGTCACGGTTTAGAATGGCGTGTTAATTCCTGTCGTTGCCTGTGCACCTTATCGAGTTGAGAGACACGAATATACGTATGTACATGTGAGAAACCGGATTGAACGGTGTGCATGTAAAGTGGTTGGAAATAGAATTTTATTTTAATTTATTCCAAGTTTCTATTCCACAAATTATTACAATTCGACGAGAATTATAATCCAATAGGCCAGCTGGATTCTATTATTTGATATATATTCTGTTATTATCATTTAAATGTTTTAAAAGTAATTGATAATTGGAATACGAGCAAATAGGTAATTAAATAGTTTGATATTTTGAAGCATTTTAAGTAGTAAGAGTAAACGAATAGTGAAACGTATCTTCTTGCGTGTATTTTACATACATACTAATATTTACATATAAAACGAATTATCATAAAAATTGAATACTTTATTTCAATGCTCGAATATATAGAGATTTTTCTTATTTTTAAATCTTTTCTTATATACTCTTTTTACATAATATACACCCTATTTGTATCGATTCCCAAGGATTTTCAAAATTTCGAGTTTAAAATTACACATCGCCAAACGTTAAAATACTAATTTTCTTTATAGCAATAATTACACGAGCAAACAACTTTTGCCTCGCGAATATCAGAATTAACAAACGAAAACGTTAATCAATAGAACAATTATTATCGATTATCGAGTCCATAAACAAACGCACCAATCGAGACGCGTGTAATCTTATAATCAACCAACCATCTCGGAACAACCAATCGTACAGGGGAAAGGAGAGCGTACGATACAGTCACAGGTATAAATATCTCGTAATTTCATCGCAAACCGACACGGCGAGGTGGCCAGGTCGCGCGACAACCCCGGTGAACGGAAATCAACGTGTCGACAACGTAGGCCTACGTTTATGATGGACGAGATAAGAAACGAGGCCCGTGGCTGTCACCGCGTGTCTCATTAGCGGTAAACGGTCCGGTAGAGATGTATCTAGCACCGAAACTATCCTGGGCTTTCACCCGAGCCGCTGATTTACCGATCGAGCGCCCTTCAATTGCGCCTAGGCGCACCGTCGTGTTAAACCCCCTGCCACGAAGCCAGCGCCAGGACGGACACGTGGGGAGATAGTGTAGAGTGTAAATCAAACCGTTCACCGAACGCTCTCGAAGCTCTCTCGTTAAAAGCGCCGCTCCGCGGCCAATTTCCGCGACAACTTTGGCTAAGGCGTTTCCTTCGTTGAATCAGGATAATACGGGCGGATATGAATAACATCGGGGATTTGAATTTTCAGATTCAATCGTATAGAGAGAAATATTTTTATGAGATTTCCATGATCGAAAGTTTGCCTCTCCTTTCGAGTCGCCTCGCTTCAACTCCTTCCTAAAAATACAGGAACAAGGCAACCGCTGTACGTGTTTATTCGTGTAACTGTTCATAAGAAAAAGACAAAGAGTCACGTTACGAATAGGAGTGTCCAGCTATCCTGTCGATCGAATCGGGCGGAAGAATTCATAATAAACGATCGAACGCGAAAGAAGTACTCTTGTACCGGATGCCGTCAAAGTGACAGACGCCTGGTACGTGACTGACGACCGACTCGTTAATCCCAGTTCCTACTACTCGCGCGCTTATATCGTGAAACGCAGATTTCTTTCACGCGTAACATGTATTCGTACAAATCGCTTTTTAACGGTCCAGCCGTTTAGATAAATCTGATGAAAGTTTAGTAAAGATCTGTTTCGATCTGTTTGCAACAAATGGAACAACGAGTGAGTTTCTCGGTATGTTCTGGAAGATTAATTACGAGTCAATGTACGAGCTTGGCTACTTGGAGGAGGAAAATAATATTAATATTATCGTTGAGATTGGGTTTATTACTTTGACACGTATAATTTTGTGATATTACGTATTACGTAATTGTATTGTACAAAACGAAGTATCTGTAGAATGGGCAAAAAAAATGATAACAAATTTATTTCTTTTTTCCAAATTAATTATTATTAAAATAAAAACAAAACCCAACGATATAATAATATTAGAATAACGTTTTTTTCTCATCTTTTATTTTGTTATTATAAATAATAAACTGTGTGTTGCCTATTTTAAAAGTATTTACCTAAATCATGTGGCAAAAATGAAACTGTGTAACACAATTTTATATATGAAATTCATATATATATATAGGATTAGAAAAAGCGAGATGGAAAGATAATAAGATTATTCTTTGTTTCACCACCGTTACCGTATTCCTTCTAATTCAAACTTATTAAATTACTTACGACACAATGAATAAGCTATTAATATCCTGTAGAAAAGTGTACGCATCATTACGTATAATCATAATAACCAACATTTTCATCTCCTCTCTCTGATGTTTAAATTTCGGTCGTAATTCATTCCAATATCTCCATACATCAATTACATTACATTAGTATTCACCGCATAATAAAATATTCATATTTATTACGAATATTTAAACGAGAAGGTAAAACTTAAACTAATGAAAATCCCGAAGTCGAAGATTTATGCAAAATACATCGCATAAATGTCGAAACATCCGATTTCGAGGATTATAATTTATCGATGCGGTTAGAAAAAAGTAGAAAGACACGTATTCGTATGAAAAGCTTACCAAACGGTCGGCCGTTTCGACGACGCAGTTCCCACAGGCAGAGAAAGCAAACTTTACCGCGTGCTCCTCCGTTTTGATCGCGAAATAATGTTCAAGGAGCGCGGAGACAAATACAGGCGCGCCAAATAGGGTTCCGGCGTGCACTGGGAATGGAGAGGCATTGTGTAGTCATTCGAAAAGCCGCAAAGGCTTAGGCGCGCGTGTCGCCAGAAACAAGGCACCAGAACGGCGGCGGTTCGCGCTGAAAGACGGCCTAACGTCTAATCTGCATTTTAAACGAGCCGTGCGCCGCTCGCGAGAAGGGAATCGCCTCTCTTCGCGCCGCTTTTAGATCCTATCGCCATTTTGCTCTCTACTATGTCTACCACGAGCCGAACCTCCTCCTTTCGTTTAATTAATACTCGCTAATCAAATTTGTTGTTGCACGTGAATTTTTATCGAGAAATCGTCGTCGTCTATTCAGTTACTATGACAGTCTTTTATAACAATTTAGGCTTATTCTAATAGCCTTTCAACACAGTTCTCATCATCGAAAGTGGCACGATATCATATTACGTTACGAATAAAATAATACAACAAGAATTTTCACAACGTGTGTACGGAGTTTTAATATCTTCGTGGAATAATAATCCTTTGCAGGGGATTTCATTTATCATGTACACGCAATTTAAGTTTACGAGACGAATCTCAATCGACATTTTCGTATATCAAATATATTAACACTCTCTATTTTCTTTAAGTACTTATTAAAAATACTTTTTTTTTTTTATTATAATATAATTTTTATGAAAATTTCAATATATCAAGAATTAATTATCAGATAAAGGCAAAATTTTGAAACGAAACACTTATCAATCACACAGAGATGATGCGTTCGTTCAATGGGCGAACGAATTCCATTTCTCCGGCCCGCTTTCGCTCGTTTTTGAACGAGTGATTCTCGAAGAAAAGGGACAGAAGCGGAAAACGATGCGCCTAATGAACGGTTCGCGTGTCGCGGACGTTTCTCTCTCGCCTCGTGTCACGTGTATATACGCGCGGACTAATTAAGCGGGAATGATAAAAGAGAAAGTGCCGGCGTTTCTCTCTCTCTCTCTCTCTCTCTCTCTCTCCCTCCCTCCCTCCTTCCTTTTTGGTGTATTAATTCGTTGATGAACGAGAAACTTTGCGAAACGAAAGGGAAACCTTGTCGAAACAAATGGAAAGAATGCCTGTTTCTTTCATTTCGATTTTAACAAATGAAAGTGTTGCACGTGGTGGAAAGCGGAGACGTTGACAGCAATTTAGTGACCGTTTTCAAAGGGGGAACGGATTCTTCTTCCACTGAGCCCCGCTATTCTCGTTTGGCCCCCTCCTCGAACGAAAGGTTAAGCGATGATGAATCGGATGCTAGAAGTTGCGATTCGTTACAGCCGTCGGATAGGCGACGCGTTTCTCTCTCGTGTAAACGTATTACGATAGCAATCTTAAATGGAATTGATTTCTGTATATTCTCCGGGGAAGCACGAAGAAAATTTTTCAAGATGAATTTGTAAGATAATATTCATCCTTTAGTGAGAAGAATTTGAATCTCTCTTCTCTTTTATTTATTGTTTGACTCAAGATTTGATTCGATTGTTTTTTTTTTTTTTATTAATTAGCGTATATTATAATTCATTTGATATGATTATAAAATTAAAAAATTTATTCCTGTTCTTACAATTTAAAACACGCGTTTAGACAATCCTTTTCTTTTTTATTTTCATATTTTGTTTATAGATTTGTAGAGGTAAGCAACATTATCGAAATAAAAAATAACTACAGAATAAAATTCCTTTTATCGCGGATGCGAACTTGAAAACCGAGGTCTGAAACTCGATTATTTGATGACAATGCACCCTTTGTCCAATCCGTGACAAAGGTTAAAGTCAACTTGAACTTAGATCCGCGGGGAGGAGGATGCAGACGACTCGATAATCAGAGACAGGATGCGGCTGTCTAGGGGAGAGCTATTCGTTCGTGGACAAAGAATGCCGATAACGAAATGATTGGCAGCCTGCTAATTAAACGACAATTTACTTGGCCGCTCTATATATTTCGCTGTGGCGAATATCTCCGACACGACATTGGTTTCCATTGGAGAAGTAGCTCAAGCTACAATCGCCGGATCTAAGCTGATTCTAATCTTTGGAATCCTCCTCTGGAGAATTTATTTCTATTTTTCCTCGGATGTTATCTTTATCGAAGTCTTTACTTATAACGAATTGGACAGATGTTTTTACCACGGAAAATTCATTTCGAATATCTTTGCACAGTATCTGTGCAATAAATAAATAAATTAATTAATTAATTCTGTAAATAAAAATAAACCTACCACTAATTGTGGAGGTTTGCTTCCAAAAATTACTATTTACGAGTTAGAGATCCATATGTATCTCTATCAATAAAATTCAAACGCCTCGATTTATTTGAAAAATATTCTAAACAAATTGTAAGAATCACGCTATCTTATTCAATATATAATTATAAAACAATAGACAGAGTTCACGATCTGATCGTCTTAATTAATTTTCCAATATGAATAATTAGCGGGAGCAACGGAAAAGAATTTTCAGGTCGGAATTCAACACTCAATATCTTCGTGCAAAATCCAAAAAAAAAAAAGATACAGCTACGTCGAAACCTGCACACACAATATCTTGCATCCTTCTGAACTGACCCCATTGGCCTCGCCTCCCCCTCCCTCCCCGGATAACAATCGCGATAATTACACCGTGAGAACGATAATTGCCTGGCGGCACGGCGCTCGCGGGCGAGCTAATAACGAACGAGCCCCGTCATATTTTCATGAAATGTCACATCAGATAATGGCGGGTTGCGAGAGAGCCGGAAAAGAACAGCGTCCCGCAGCCGCCGGCCATAAAGTGAAATTGCGAGCCGATCGCGATTCCTCGGGCTCTCTCGATCGCTGGCCCAACACACACACACACAAACTACGGCTGTTGGTCCGCCAGATAGGATCTGGCTCGGACGACAATGTTGAAAGTTGGGTCAATTTTCTTTCTCGAACTCGAAGCCGCGCGACGGAACACGGTGTTATCTGTCGCGCGCCGTGAACGCTGTTCTAAACGATATCTGATCGGTCGGCCGAGCGGTGTCGCTGTCGCGATCGACGTTTATCTGCGGCCGAATGATGGATGCGCGTGAACGTCCTCCTCCTAGCCCCTAATGCGCCGGTGACGAGTCACGTGGCCTGTGAGAAAGCTGCGCGCGCACGAATATATTCCAGAGGATTCTTTTCCCGAGACGAGAAGATCGGAGGACGGGATCGCGCGGGTTGCAGCCTTCTCGGGTGATCGGGTTGAGGAATCTTTTCCGCGTGCATTCTTTGGGTAATTATTGGAGATGGTCCTTGCGTAATGGGAGAAAGAGTGTGTTGAGAAGGGGTTCGATGAATTTCTTAGCTAACTTAAAATGATTTCGCACGCAAATTAACACGTATAAAACTTTTATATTCTAATATTTTATCTATCTTTACGTATGGAGAAAGGTAATTTATTGAATATTAAATTGTTGAATATTAAAAATCTATATTGTTGATAAAATATTGTCACAATAACCTTAACCACTGTACATATGTTGGATTTTAATGCGAGTGAATTTTGAAAAGATCCTCATTTGAGAATCTCAAATTGGAATAATTTCTAATTCCTTTGGATCGATATTAGCATTAATAGTGAAAAGTGTTCTGTGAACTGTTTCGCTTGTGTTTAAAATTATAATCTTTCAAGATCATTCAAGAAATTTATCTTTGTCAATTGCTCGAGAGACTTTTTAACATCGCATAGTTTTGAATAAAATTTTTACACATTTTGAATTTCTCTATATAATTAATTCTTATAATATGTGTATATATTAAAACGAAATCAATTAGCCAGAACAAATTGGCCAAACGTAATACCAATATAAATACACGTATGACAACAATAAAATGTAGGACATTCGAGTGGAAAAAAGGTCAACAAATGCTCTCTGAAGTTAAAAAAAAATTACCAATATTCTCCTTCGAGCCGTCCACAGTTTCGACAAGGTGATCCACATTCGTGGACTCCAACCAGGCGATAATTTCACGATCGTAAATTCATTGTGGGACATAATAGGATCATAGAGCGATCTAGATACTCTCGATCTCGAGCTGATCGCCGGAGGAACGAATCGGGATATCATTCGGCGCGCCTATGCAATTATGATAATTGCACCACAAACCGCTCTCTTTCTCCCCTTTAATAATTAATAGCGACGTTTCGAGGAAGTTGCGGACATTGGTCGATCCGTGACAATCAGTGTATCCGCGGGTCGAGTTAATTGCTCGCGAGGCGGAACGGACTTGTTACCGAGGAGAAATCTGCAAAATCCTGCTCAGGTGATTATGATTACTTCACAATCACCTTAGAAACCTAGAAGGAAAGTTTTATCGACGTTTTATTTATCAACGGAAATCGTACCGGTTTTATAACTTGTCAAGAAATCGTGGAGATTAATTATTGAAATTATTGTTTCATTCAGGAATCTGCGCAATTTATTATCAGCAAGATGTTATTAATACCGTTTTATTTGACGTTTATATTTGAGGATAATGGATAAAAAGATTGGACAAGTCAGATTTATTAATTTTTAACAGTTTTTCTCTATAATTTATATTTTAAAATTCAGTTAAACTTTTTCACCTTTCTAATTGGACACGTTAAACACTATACTCATTCTCTCTTTGTTATAAAAATAAATGAAATATAATATCTAACAATATTGAAGAAATGTTAATTTTCAACTTGATATTAATTCAATTTATGCCAGAAACACCGTCAAACCGGCATCCATCGATAAATAATAATAAATCAACTTGAAAAGGTTCTACCAAGAAGGAAGCTGGCTTCAACGTCCAGGAAGCACCAGAATCCCATCAGTCCTCGTTTGTCTTTACAAGACAAACACTAAACAGCCTATTACTCGATCTTTATAGCGCTCACGGAACGTATGGCTAGAGGAGAGCACAGCCTCGAGTGGAAGCCGAGCCGTTCCTGAGCGACATAATGGCGTGGAACTATCCACCATCATCCTTCCTCTCTCCGAGATCTTGGTCTATCCTCTTCTCCGGATGCACACATGCACCTCAGCAGATCGTTGCAACAAACGCTCGCAGCACTCCGCTGTTGCGTGCAAACGCTACCTTTTCTCCCTTCCTTCCTTCCTTCCTTCCTTCGAGCTTTTTCAAGGAAAGTGATTTCTCAGATGTGGCGAGATGATCTTTCTCGGCTGTTGACAGAAGATAGGGAGTCCACTTTACCTCCGATTATGATTGTTTTCTCGTGTTTTCACGCAGAACTGTGATGGAATTCGAGAAGAGTCAATTATTGAACTATTTTTCTTGTAATGGAATATCATTATCTTTGACAATCTTGACTTGAGGAGAACGTTTTTTTCGTCATCTGTTGAAGTTTTTGAGAGTTTTTTTTTTTTTAACGAGTTGAACGAGTTTAAAAAATATTCACTGGATTCTTTTGTTCAAAAAAATCTTTTAATTGTTGTCCGAATTAATTTTCTAGAAATCGAATTATTCATGCAAGTCAAAATTGAAACAATCTCTTTTCTCCCCGTCATATTCTTAATCAATTCGCGAAAAATATTTTACATTTACGCTCGAACGAGTGATTTCCATGCATAAAATGAATTTTACGCTTTGACAATCACACTTTTTTCTCCACCAGTGAAAACTTTCCATTTAAAATGTTCGCTAATGAAACTTACTGAAAATAAAATTTTAATTAATTTCCACATGAATTCTGATTAATTCTCCGATTTTATCTCAAGTACAAGATGATAATCATACGATACATAGGGAATAAAATTGATGCGCAATTTATATATTCAAACACAGATTAGAAAGTTGTCTCAGAAGTCAACGACAAGATTTAACAATTCGGATTCAATTGTTTGCTTGGCAAATTATAATGAAGAATATAATCAAACGCCGGTAGTGATCGAAATTTATAATCGATCCACGGTTTATTTGGCGCGATCGAAACGCCGTTGCGCGTCATCAAGTAAAAACGTATCATTTCGTCTTAAGAAAACATCAGAAAACTGATTGAAAACTGAATCCAAAACTGATTTTTCTATAAAAATTATTTAAAAATAATACAATAGTTTTTGTGATAATCCAACTCAAATCCAATTCCAATTAATTAAACTTTGTTACTTAAATACATTTTCCACCAATTGATTAGAAAACTATAAAATTCAAAATTGCAAACACATCTGTACTCACTTTTTCTGAAATTCAAGTATGATCGCATCCTGACAAACAGATATTACATTAAATCTACACTCTAAATCCTATTTTTATCATTGTAAACGATACAATATATTTCAATCCTCCATTCATCAATAGCCATCAAATTCTTGTTTATAAATAATACAAGAATTATTTTTTCTCTCTCTCACAATTTAAAATACTTTAAATTAAACCAAATTAAATCCAACCTCCATTTCAACAATTCATTTTAAAATGATTTTTTTTTTTTTTTTGCACTCGAAGATACTTTCTATGCGTTACAAATTCGATTTTAGCCGATCGAAATCATCGGTTATTACGAATACTGTTTTTTCGTCGTCTCGGAAGAAAAAAAAAAACCGGACGAAAAAGCGGAGGCCGCGGCAGATGACTGTTGCGTGCTTTTGCAATTGCCGTTTAACCGGCTTAATAACTGCGCTCCTTATACGCGCACCGAGATAATTGTTTTTTGCATAACCAAGGATGTGCTATCGGGAAGAAATGAAGCGAACCTGTGCGAGATCGTGTTACCCAACTTTGACCAACGAGAAACGGTTTTCACCGAGAAATGAATCGAGAAGTGACGAGTAATTATGCAACTGCCATCGTTCGCGCCTCTCCCTTAATTAAAATCCGATAAAAGAACTCTCGTTTATTAACGAATTTTTATTATCTCTCACAAAGGAAAAATCCACCAAGTTATTACCTAATTGCCAAATTTTAAGAAAATCACAGTTTTAAAATTTCAAAAAGATACAACGAGCCGTTGGAAACGAATGAAAATAAATATTTTTGTGAATGAAGTGGCCGTAATAAGCGATTAAATTAGAAACTTCTTCGGCTGCTATCTCGGCGTATATGATGGGAGAATTTACACTGGGCATCTATTATCGAATTAATGTCACCGCTTTCTAAACATCTCCACCACGCTCGGATCATCGATCGCGAGATATCACCATCACCGGATACTTCCGGTAAGACACGCGAGCATTCTTCTACGCGTGAGAACAGAGGGGATCCCGTCGATGCATCACGTACCGCCATTACAATATTTCAGTGGAGCCGTTTTCATTGTTCAAACCGCCGCGCGGCATAAAAGCCGCAGGGGGCGCTCATAAGCGCCAACATCGCCGCATGAAATACGACCGGTTTGCATATACACAGGCCTAACTTGGCCGAACGTGTTCCAACCTTTCTTTCCCCATTTCTCTCTCTCTCTCTCTCTCTCCTTCCTTCATCCGCGAAAATCGATCATCCCGTTCCCGTAATTATGTGTCCTTGACCTCGGCCCACAACATCCTTTTGCCGAATTTGCCGGGTCGACGAAGTAGATGGATCGTTTTTTATCGATGAAAATTGTCGTTTCAACGCTTTCCCTTCTAGAAAATAATTTTTCAATCCGTTTTTATTCGTATTTGTTTTCTAAAACTTGAAACTATTTGTGGATATTTTTAATTAGTTTTGATTAGACCCCTTGGAACTATCTTAAGTATCCTCTATCCATCTCTAACAACTTTTCCCGAACCGTGAAAAACTTTCCTTAACGATAGAGAATAAATCTACTTTCTACAATTGCGAACAAAAGTGTAGGCTCAAATCGTTAATTTCGTCGTGTATCCGTTACAGAGTTAAGAGACTTTTTTTCTTGCGGATTTAATTGCGTTGTATGAATCATAGTCGAGTTCGCATGCATCGAGTGCAACAAAGCCTGCCCGATGAAAAATATTCGCCCATTTATTCGCCGATTTCCAAAGCTTGATTTCTCCCGCATCGAATTTATTGCTAACAATATTTACACTTTAATAGGGAAAAAGGTTAATCGCGCGATGCCGACCTCCAAGCTTCCTCTTGGCGATAGTTTCCGCGCGAAAATCGCTTTCATTGTCGTGTTAGAAAACCTGGTGCTCAGGCGACCAGGTTGACGATAATTCAACCCCGCATTGACAACACGTGCATACTTACATATAGTGGTAAGAAAAAATATATTCTTGTCGATTTCTATTTTTATTTCAAATTGTAAATTAAACGTGTCGTGATATTGAATTGTAATTCTAAGCAATTTCAAGAGAGTAGAGTATCTTATACAAAATTTCAATGAAGAGTATTATAAATTGTGGCGAGATTAAGATTATCCTCTTAAGAAGATTTCGTGAGTTTTATAATTCTTCTTATTTCGTTATTCACGTAGATTTAGATTAAATCAGGTTTAGAAAGGAAATTTTACACGATATATCTTGTGAAATGGAGGCCGATATTCCAGAATTTCATTTACTTGGTTTAATAAATATTTGGACAAACAATAATTGAAGCTAAAATTCATTAACATTTGGTATCAGAATTTATATACGTAATTTACGCTGTAAGAAAATAAGTATAATTTTTTTTATCATGCATTATATCTTAGTTTCAAACTATTTGATTACTTCATTAGTAAGATTATCGATAATTTTTTATATAAAAATAGATATCTTTCCAATATTTTTCCACTCCAATTTCTTCGAAGATCTCATATAATATTTTGCATTGAAATTTTTTAAATTGATCTAAAAATCGTATCTAAAAAAGATAAATAACATTAATGTGTAATCTGTGCATTGCCAGGATAATTATACAAATCTTAAGATTTTATAATACACATATGACTCTTTTGAAAATACTTGTTATTTTCCAGAATTCTTCCATATTTTGTTATTCTACGGATAAAAATATAAACGCTTCGTTAGGATATCTCTGTCAAAAATATCTGGAGATTTTTCCATTTCAAAATGTTCATATTGAATTTAATTTCAGTTGTAATTGATTTCACTTCACAAAAAAGCATATTTTTCTTAACGAAGCATTTATTTTTATTCCTATCTCTTGTATTTATTTTTTGGCAGAGATTACACGAAAAAATTTGAAATACGTATTCGTAAAATATATAAAATAGCTACGTACATTTTTTACAACCACTTAATACACGTAAAAGAACGAATTTATTTGAATCCGAAACATTTATTTACGTCTTCTTAAAGATATATTTATGTAATTTCGTGCATGCTGTCTGGTTTTCCCCAAGTCAGGATCTTGGACAATATCAGGACACGGACTCCATTCAATTTCCGGTGTCGAAGCTTTCATTTTGACACGTTTATCTGCCTTCCTTTGAGCCTCCATCGTTTTCACGCCGCGAGATCACTTCCCATTGATAGCAACAACCGAAGTAATTACCGTTTTAAATTTATAAGTCTGTTGGCGTGGTAATTGGTTCATTTGCAATGGTGCAATGGCCGGCCTTCACGATTGGAAACGAGTTCGACTCGAAAAGCTGCTACTTTTGAGCAACAAGAGTTGTGACGATTGCTTTGAAATGAATCTGGGGAAAAGTAGATCTCGACGTCTAATTCGAAACAAGAATCTGTTTGTTGTGTGTCGTTTAATGCTTGTAAATTTCGTATTGATCTTTCTTAATAGAGATAGAGAGAGAGGAAGAAAATAAGTGAAAATGGCGTTACAAAATTTTGATCACGATTTTGAAAATTTCAACTTTAACTGTATTTTTTTGCGTCATGCGTCAACAATGTCAATTTAATTTTTTTAAATTGCAATTTCAACGAAACATATAATAATAAACTCTCTGCTCATTATAATATCATATTTTTATTTAAATCATTCACATGGTGAGATAAATTAAATTATTTTTACGTACGCGTATACGTATAGTTTCTCGATAACAATATATTATATATTCAAAGACGGATAAATAAGTATACTTGTGAAGAACTATGGAAGATAAGATTAACGTATGAAAATGTCGTTAAAACATGTTTATTAAAAGCAAAAATAATAATCTAATTATCTTTTGTTCTTTCCTCGTAATTATGCGAGGAGAAATTTAATATCAACGCTACTTTCCTGTTCGAAAATAAACTGTTGTTATACCCGTATTATCTTTCTATGGATTCTTCGCTTCCAATTAGAAAATCGATCCCAGGGGTCAAAACACAAAAACACAGCAAGTATACAAAAATATCGGTCAAGCAACAGAGAGAGAGAGAGAGAGAGAGCTTATCTCACTCTCTTTTCTTCTCCCTCTCCGTCCAGCATAAACCTCAATTGCTAATAACTAAACAAATAAACGTTTACACCAACTTTTGTCATCGTTTCGATCTCTAGAATCGACTCTCTCCAAACGCAACATCCTGAAATACAACATTCTAAAATATTTCACCCGAATATGTTCCAACGATCGACAATTAATACCAGCCAAAATCACCTCTGTGCCATTCATAAATGCTTCGAACGACGGAAATTTTTCGCTTTTGCGAAGCAGTGAGAGGCGGATGAGAATCGGTCGCGTGGGAACCGCTCAATCTCTCGCCCTTCTTTCCCTCGTTGGAAAATTGAATGGTATATCGTTGGACGATCGCTGCTTATTCGAATCGACCGGTAAAATGGCTTCGATAAATGCGCGGATAACCACAGGATCGGCGCGTTTCTTTGTCATCGTACTCGAGGAATAGAAAGCAATGTTGTTCGTTGCACAAGCGAATGAATAATGTTGTTTAATGTTGTACGTTTTATATACGAATTGGGAATAGAGATTTTAAGGTTTGACTTTTTTAAACGTTACTACTATACTTGCGTTATATTTTTATACGAAAAAACTATAGAGTTGGATAGATTCAATTTTTTCACCATACAAATGCTGCACCGTGATCTTCCTCCGCGACAACCTCTTTCCAAAGCTTCATGGAACTTAACGGGGAGATTTACGGCCCTTTCTAGGGCTCTTATGACCGAAAGAAAAATCTCGTGGGACCGTTTCGAGGGCCTGATTTACGGCACCCTATCCCCAAGAGTATCGATTATCAACGATGACGTCGAGGAAGAAACGACTGTTGCGGTGGCAGCCGGCGATCGAAGCGCCATCCACGTTTCGTTAATCCACTCGGCGAGCTTGAACGTTTAACCGTAATGGCGAGTTCCCACAGGAGAACACCTACAATTACAGGCTATTACAAACTGGCCTGTTTCACGGCTACGGTTTTTACGCCGGAGGTGGCCAGCCAGACGAAAAAGGATGTAATGGGTTGACTGGCTGCTCGAAGGAGTTCGTTGTTGATTCGAGGAGAAAGCTGTGCTCTATTGTGATTCAACGACAGATCGTTCCGTTGTTCGATCGTAATTATTTTAGTTATATTGCTGCTTAAAAATTCGAATGTAAACACGGAGTGAGAATGAAAATCTGTTTCTACTCTGTCGTTCTTTTATTTGCACGCGTTCAACAATTTCGACGATTGATAAAGATAATCAATCACAAGCAACAACAAAGGGATCGTAATTTTAATTTTTTTTCGATATCTACTTTTTCGCAGAAATATAACAAAAAAAAAAAAAAAAAGGAAATCAGAAAAGAGCAAGTTGCTCGATCCATTGTCTCCCTTTACTTTAATTTCGAACATAAATCATACGGGTTGCAAAGGATTAAAATTGATGGTCGTTTGCAACGTTTGTTGTCGAGGAGAACGCGTTAAAGTTTATTTCGCAAGTATCATTCACTCGAACGTGTGCGATTTGGCAATTGACGAACCGATACAAAACATTTTACTCTTCGATCATCGTCGAAGAGAATTTGCTCCTCGATCGCAATCGAGGGGTTTTCAAGAAGAAACATCGAATACGTCTTCGAACTACGTTTGAAACGAGAGATAACGAGGGAAATAATGGAACGCCAAAGTGCACTTCAGACGATTGCGTACTCGGCTATTCTTCGCCGCTTGTCGATCGGTAAACGCAATGTTTAAGGATCGATCGAGCATCTCATTGTGCTCGGCTGGATGATTTATCAGCCAACCGATATAAATTTCGCAGCGTGTAACCGGCATCCAAGCAGATGTAATTCTCCCTTCGATGTCTGCAATTTAGGAACAATTTAAATTTAAAGTCGGAAACATTCGAGAATTGTGCAAACTCGAGGCAATTTGTGGAGATGATTGTTGGGTAACTCGAGTGACTCCGATCGATTCAATCGGTTTCACGTAATTCAATTTAAATCTTTTCTCACACGAAACGAGGATTTTTTTTTTTTTTTATGAAAAGAAACTATAAAACCAAGGTTTTTCATTCAAACTTTTAATTAATCGGTTAAATAAGTCTCTTGCTTCAAAATGACGATTCTTGAGATGAGATTTTTTCCTTAAAAACGGATAAATTATTTCGTATTATTACTGTATATTAGCTTTCATTTCTAAACGTTGCCAAGCCAATATTAGATACTGGCTCCCTCTATCTCACTTTCTCCAATTACATTTACTTTTCTATTTCGTCGAGTTACCCAATATTTAATATTAATATTTTCCATTCGATGATGCTTTAAGAATTAATGGTTAAAAAAACGAAATATCAATCGTCTCAAACTTCATTCGTTCGAAACTTTAATAATAAAACTTTACACGCACAAATTTTTCAAAACCAAATTCCATCCGTGAAAATCTCCTCGACTCGACTTCAACTTCCTAGAAGTGGCGCAACGTAACAACAACGATCCGCGAAGAAGAACGGATCCACTGGAGACGAGGAGGCTCGAAGAGGAGGAGGAAGAATACAAAGAAGAGGGAAGAGGAGGAGGCCGGGAACAAATTATATAAAAGGACCACACACGGTGCACGAGAGGGGGCAAGGAGGGCTTTGCTGTGGTGCAGGCGAAATATATACGACTTCTCCGTGACTATGGCCGGGGATTTACCTTACGTCCAGCGTTTGAATCGCTCGTTTAGGATGAAAAGGATCGGTGGCTCGACAGCTCCGCGCCACGTGGGTGGTGCGAGCGCCAACAGACCCCGGAAGGATCTCACGCTACCCCCGCCGAGATTTAATGCGACTCGTCCGCGCGACAAATCGTCGAACCCCGTTTAAAATCTCTTCGATTCTTTTCTCGCCCATTGCTTTACTTAACCCGTCCAATTTAACGACGATAATACGTTCATCCTTTCACTTGTCAATTAATCCACCAAGTGTGAATTAACGATGTAATTTTTGCGTAATTTTTAACACGTTCGCCATGTGAGTGACGCTAAGAAAGTTATCGACCGAGTAAGAAGAGCCCTCTAGAATGTTATATTATATTACATATATATAATTATATTATACGTATATTTATTAATGTAAATAATAAAATATCGCGACATACGAATGCAAAGAGTTAAAGGGAT
Source organism: Apis florea (assembly GCF_048593485.1). Classification (NCBI taxonomy): domain Eukaryota; kingdom Metazoa; phylum Arthropoda; class Insecta; order Hymenoptera; family Apidae; genus Apis; species Apis florea. The sequence continues at coordinate 1,062,492 of NW_028256772.1, forward strand.
GAGTATGTTCGCGAATCACTCTGCATTTTTATACAATTTTAAATCTAAAATTATATATGATAATATAGGAGGCTGTTATCACCATCGATAATATAGAACCGAGTTTAAGAGTTGCCAATTAGAGGCTTGTATTCGGACGAAAATACTTCAAATTCACTTTGGAAACGAACGAAGTAGAGGGCACTGAAAACAACTAATTCAATATTACAGAATTAGTTAATGAAGACTTAAGAGCTAATATATATAAATATATCCCAACTAAGTTTTATATTAAAATACATAAAAACATTTCCGTTTATCGCTCTGTTTACGTTCTTACGGTTCTTCCGACAGTAACATTTGAGGAACTCAACGACGAACGGGTTAAATTAACCAGCGAGAGAGGAAGAAACAAGAGAGAAAAGTAACAAAGATCGTGAAAAAGGAGAGCGTGGGGTTCATCGACTCGTTTCGACGTACGATCCTTTTTGCACGGAAGCAGAACGGAGAGCGCTCGATTTTCCTTACTCTCGTTTTATCGTGGTGTGTTTGGCCGCGACGGAAATCGGCGTTGGCGCTATAATCAGACCGGCTGGCCGATTATTATTCATGCCGTGACTTTATACTCGATAATGTATGCACAATGCAGCCGCGGGGATGCGAGCTGAAATATTGGCCGGAAGAGAAATTCCGCACGCGACCGTAATTGCGTTTTCGCGATGAGAGGGGGCTCGACGAGGACGGCAAGGACGGTGATGCCGGATCGATTTATCGGCCGATCTCTTTCGCTTTCTCGATCCCTTTTTGCTCCGCTCCGTGCCAATCGAAGATTATACGCGTGTATCGATATGTTGTGCGAGTTGTACACCAGAAGCGCGAGAAGATTTATCGCCTTGCCTCGTCGTGTATCGATTGTGTTTTACAGATTTTTGTGCTAGAAAATTGGAAAAATTGAAAAGTTATCGTTGCTAATTTTTTTTGGAAATCTTTGAATTTTCATAAAATTTTCTGATTTACTTCTTCGAGATATTCGAAAATTTTTATGTTTTAATTAAATCATACAAATTAATTTATTTATATCTTCGTAAGGAATTGTTCAAAAAAAAAATTGCTCGTCTGAAACAATTTATCCCCCAATTAAATTCAATATTTAATTCAATCGATAGGCGGGATTAAGAAATGTGAAAAATTTGAAGTTATGAAAATGAAACGTAGAATATTTAAAAAAGTGTGACGCATATTGAGAGATTCATTATAGATTTATAAATAATTTACAGATAATCCTGGACGACTAGAAACCATTCCTTATTTATAGAACGCTATCCACGAAACGGACGCATAAATTCAACAAATAAATTCATTCCTAGCGTTAAATCTACTTGCAACAACAGGGGAACTCGTCTGTCGTCCGTAAAACACCTCCCCCTACAATAAGGCTCGAGGGACGTGGCAGACGTGGCAAGACTTGTCAACTTTCCACTCCACTCGGATAAAATCTCGCGATCGGCATTGGCGAAAGGCCGGAGCATCGTACATCACGCTCGAGATATCCATAATAGCCACGACAGATAAGCGGATACTACACTCGTGTCTATGGAGAGCGGGTCAAGTGCGTTTTCTCGCGAATAAACTGAATGATGAGAAATTACTTGTTTTCCGTTTCTCAAATTCTACGAAAAAGTTTTTCCAAATTATAATCGTTTATTATATTAGATAGATTCTTCTGTTCTGTATACTAATAAACTTTTAGATCTCTTTAATAATTAAGATTAAAATTGCAAGGCAAACAGATTTTTATATACAACAATTCAACCACAAATGTTATATAAGTTGAGTCGCAGAAATGTCTACGAGTCAAGTTTATCTGATATTCGCTTTGGACACTTTCGACGCCTTGTTAAAAAAAAATATCGAGAAGGGGAAGAGGATGAGAACGACCGTGCGTAACAACCGTGTAACCGGTGCACGAGGAAGCGCGAAACTGCAAGCGGAAGCGAAGGAGGGAGGAGGGATTGCCCACGACACGATGCGCTATTAGAATCGCATTAGAAGAGCCGGCCGCGGAAGAGCGGCGGTGAATCACCGTGGCGCGACCTCGCGGGTGAACGGCCGAAACAATTTCTTAATCGTTTCATTTGGCGCGAGGAGAGCGCAGCCGGGCCGAATCCGTTTCGAGATAAACGCGTGCGTCCGCCTCTTAATAAATGCGCGACCGGGAAAACGCACGTTCGATTCCCATTGATTACGATCGATAATTATCGGGGAATCTGCATGGACAAATTATAACTCTTGTCATTGGGCGAGTACAATGTTGAGGGGGGAGGGATTGCTCGATCGATCATTACGATATTCATTTTTTTTTTTTTTTACTTTGTGGTTCGAGATCGAGACCAACTTTTGTATATTGCAAAAAGTTAAATGCGTTTTCTCGAGAATTGTAAAGGATTATATAGTTAAGCGTTATAATATAGGAATTATGGTATAGCAATAAATATTTTTAAACTGATGAAAAAAATATGTATTAATATATTATACGAATGTACGAGGATTTTAATGAAATTTCAACTTGCTTTATCTCATCTATAATCTTTGATCTAAATCTTTGTATCGTATTCGATCTTGTTTTAATTGGAGAGAATAATATAACTTGGTAAAAGTAAAGAGAAAAAAAAAAAAAAAAGAAATTTATACTTTGCGCGTTTTTCTTCCAATATCAAGCGAAATCTTTCCTTATTGGATGGGACTAATGAATCTTTTATTACATTATACGTCGATTTTATTAAATAATTTACCGTGTCTACGTTATTGTACTCTTTGTATTCTGTCTTGAAATTTAATTTACAGGGATAATAATAGTTCAGAAAGATTGGGGAAACGGATGAGAAGATTAATTGTAAGATGATTGAAATATACAATGTACAATTGTTCAATTATCGTTCGATTATTATTATTTTTTTTTTTATAATTAACTTGGAAACGAAGATCGTGGCGTTGATATCGTCATAATTTATCTCCAATTTGAAACTCTTCTCTTCTAATTGAAGAAAAAAGGAATATGAAAGGGAAGATTAATTGGGGTAAATGGGGTCTCTCTCTCTTCTAAAACAATTGCATCGAAGTGTGACAGCGAAGCACGCAAAGCTTGTTCTCCGATAGGATTTAACGGATGATCGATTGTTATGTTAACCGGATCAGAAATAACACTGATTGGATTGTTTTGCACTGAAAAGGATTTATACAGATGGAGGATTAGTTCTCAAGTTCTCAAATCGGGATTTAATCGTAGGAAATGAAAAATACATGGAAGTTAAATCGAAGGAAAAAATGGATCGAAGAGAAAGATGTTTGTCCACTTTTATTCTACTTTCTGCCATTCAAAGAAGCCATAGTCTCTTTACTGGCTTATCGTTCGTGCACCTATACTCTCTATATTGTACACGCCTTACGTGTTGAATCTTCGTATTCTTTTATCAAGTGAAAGTCAACGGTCGATTTTTCATTCGTGTAAAAAAAAAAAAAAAAAAAGAAGAGAGAATTTAAAAAAAATAAGTAAACAAACAAGCTTGTTACTTTCGTTTAAAACGAAACGATATCTCGGACGTCTGTGAAGTGAAATAAAACGATTTGAATCAGACGCAGATCGCTAATGCTTCGCGATCCGAATGGAATAAATAAACGAAACTCGATGGAAAAAATTAATTGCTCGATTTTACACTCGTTCGAATATTATTCCAGAGTAATTTCTAACAATTTTTTGTAAAAAATGATTTCTTATCTCTGCTTCCAATGCCCTTTAAACTCTTGCGATCAAAGGTCGCCTAATAATTCACGCACAATTATCAATGAAAAGGAAGTCGATCTTGATTATCGTTGATACGGATTGACGCTCATCTATAAAGCTCTCATTTAAGATACACCAAGCCTTGGTATAAATCAAGCCTGCTTATGTGTTTGTTCATTAGTTTCTTTCCGGCGGCGAGCATCGCCTGCGATTATCTGGTCGATTAATCTCGAACCGGCCACCTCGACTCAGCTTCTTCCCTTGGGACGCCCCTCACTTTTCCATTGTTACATGCCAATGTTGTTCGACCGACTTTTATGCTTCGATTTTGCAATCTTGAGGAATTTTATAAATTATTCGCAGTTCGTTCGAAGATTTATTCGTTTATTTCCAAAAATATTTTTGGAGTGTAAAACATTTTGAGAAATTGAGATGTTGGAGAGAAAAATTTTTTTATATTTTCAATTTTATATAAGAATAATTTATTTCACTTCGTTGTTCTATTTTGCTATATTTATTATTTCTTATCCAGATGAAACGAAACTGAAAAATTTCTAGGTAAGAACTAGGTAGATGAATGTGAGAAGCGATGAATAATATCGTTTAAAATATTTACGAGTATGAAAATACATAGTTCATAATTTATTTCGAATTTTCAATCGTATCGTATTTCATTGAAACGCGTTATCGATAATATATTTTTCATGATTATTAATAACTCGCCGAACCTGTATTCTATATGTAGAATACGATACCAACAAAAATTATGTCACATGGGTAGATTAATAACCAAATATAGATTTCGAACGATTAGAAACTTTCCAATTGCTTCTACTTATTATAAGAAAGAAGAGAAACAACAACAAGATGAATAAAAAGATATATATACTGTAGAATTTTCTGTAGAATAAATATTTTAATTTATGAAAACTTGTCGAGAGAATAATTCATATTTATATATATAAATAATTCTTCCAACAATTTCTTGCTTAAATCTTGTAAGAATAAGAACTTGTAAAACTGAAGAATTTGTGTAACATGCCTTTCTACAACAAAATTAAATATTTCATTATAAAATTCAATCGTTCGATTGAAACAATCTAATCAATATTGCTACAAATTGTATTAAAAGAAAAATAGAATCAATTGAAGTTAAAAATTTCTTTTATATTCCAAAGATCAAAATATAGAATTCCACCAATAATTGAGCCATTCGCGTTACAAATTCTCCTTCTTAACCGTTCGAGACAACTGTCATCTGCCGGAGAACCCGTCGTCCTCGAGCGGCAACCGGTGTATCCCGGACGCCAATCTCGATTCCCGCAATTTACGCGAGGACACACGATAGAAACACGAGAATTTCGCAGATACAAGGCAATAACAAGACCGGTAGATAATTTCACCACCAGCCGCTGACGCATTTCGCCTTTTTTTTTCGAAGATGTTTCACCACGAGCCTTGAAATTAACGCTGTTTTCGGCGCGATATTTCAACTCGCGATACATCTCGGACACTCACCGTGTTCCCACAAGGTTGCAACAAATGACTAGCGCCACTCTGACGAGAGGCGTACAACTTGGGCTAATTACTCGGCGAAACGAACGAGACCTTCTCCTTCTCTTATCTGTCCTGGAATATCAAGATCGTGCGAGTCTCGTTTGGGTATGAAGACCTCGAAGGCACGTCTGTACGGACTGTATACGATGTGTTGAAGGTGCAAGATTCTGGACAAAGATAACGTCTGAAATTGGAAGAAATATTCCAACAATTATCGTTTTAAAATTAAAAGAAATATCTATGTGAATGTTTGACTTTTGTTGTTGCAACGAATTGCCCGAATTTTTTTGGAATGAATTCATTTTGATTCTCAAAGTTTCGACACTTTAAATATGCTATTGTACGCGAAAGTACGCGAAAGTTCGTTGACATTCGTTACAACGATAGCATTCTTTCTCACATTAAGATATTCGTATATCTTCATCATTAGTCGCTTTCCACATTTTTCGATCAGAGATTAACTTTAACCTTATTTGAAAACAATCATAAAATTTCTTCCACGCTTTATCTTGCTAATCTATGTTTAATAACCAATGCTCTTTGTTACAGTGAACTGTACAACATTTCTCTGTACATCAATTTTCAAACCCCAACAATTAACCTTATCAATTATTCGTTACATTCGATATACACTCTTTCAATTTTAACCAGAAATTTAGCGACGATTGCGCAATTTGTCTATTAATCTTTCACATTATTTTATCAATCCACGTGTAAAATCAGACTTGTGTGCACAAGTCTCACAATCGTGCCAACTTAACCTCTTACACGCGTTTATTAAGCAGCCAAGGCCCAGTGGCTCCAACTTCCGGACGAATGCGGTATCAACGTGACGATTAATCAGTTATCCGCGCATAACTGATACGAGTGGGGAAAAAAGGTAAAGGGGAAGAGGAGGAGGAAGGGGGATAGCGGTCGGCTCGATGCTTCTCAGATTTATCATCGCCCATAGGCACGGACCGCTGTTCGAGTGTGCGCATTCAATTGCCGTTGCCAGCTTATTCGTCTCTCGTTAATCCCAGCCGATCGTTTGTTACCTCTTAACTCGCGATCCACGGCCAATTATTCTCAGTATTACGCCCTCTCTGCGACCAGTTATGCGATTAAGCGGTCTCGCAGGTGGCGACCAACGCGAAACAGGAAGTCATTAACATAACCTAATAACGCGTCACTTTGGTCGCAAGGCAGAACCAACGGTTGCTCTGGATAGAATTGTACGATCGATAAAGGAAACGATAACACGGTGAATGCGGTTACGTGTTGGAATTCTAATGTGATACGTGAAAGGAAATTGTTTGAATAGGAGAATGTTTTGTAGGGAAGATTATTTTTTGCTTACCGAATTATATCCATATTTGTACAAATATTTTATTTTCCTCTCGTAACGGTTACGATAAATGGATTCTCATTCAATAAATAAATAAATAATTTTTTAATATCGTCTATTCTATCGATGAAAAAAAATATATATATATATAGCATGATAGAATAGAACGATAAAGTTCAATATCCTTTATCTACCGAGCAAACAAACGGATAAATCCATCGTACATCAAGCGCCTCTCCACCCAACCGCTTTCAAGCGCTAAACGCTTCATTACAAAATATACTCTTCACATACGATATTTACTCTGAAAACGTACGGATAACTACGAAACGAGTAATTAATCCGTCGCGCAACGAAGATCCAATTCAACGGTCGGGGCTCGAAATGCGAGGTTGTCGAGGGAGATTTACCGGTTGACGTCAATGAAGACTGTTCGACGGGAAACGGCGACTTCGCTGGGCGGAACAGGTAGTTAACGTGTTAATCCAGGGGCGGTTGCTCTTCGCGCTAGGTGGCGCGCATCGTGGTAAGCAGCTTAAATTGTCAAGCGGCTCGGCTCACTCGTCGAGGCAGAGTACCTCGACGCACACGCGCATCCCACTGTCGACTTTCGAGAGAAGCTGAGCCACGTCGAGTGGCGACTCGCGCAAACCTCCAAGTATTCATTAATGCGTTTAGCTCGCGGCATGCAAATGTAGGCTTGAAGTAGGTCTGGAATTTCACGAGTAGCCTCGAAGAAGATATATTCGAGATTACTCGGGCGAGAATTTGACGCGAGAATCGTGTCATAGGCGTGGGACGTTTGTTTAACTTTTGAGACGATTTTTTCTTCTTAATAATTTTAACTGAGCCTGAAATATAAGACGAAAAGGATTTTTTTTATAGTTAATAATATAAATTATATATATATACTAGCAATGATAAAATTGCTGAATACAAATGTATAGAAACGTGAAGTCACGTTTACGTATTTTCCTCGAATTTGTCTTCTAACACTTCTGAACCACGAAGGCCGTCTCAAGCGAGTAACTGTACAGGTCATCACTCAGACAATTTTCATTCTTTTATCCCACGGTGAACTCTCTTCGATGCAAGTGCACTCGTGTCACGAGTGGAAATCGATTGCCTGTCGCGTCGACGAGAATCCAACGAAGACATCGGAATCTTTCTTTATTGAATTTCGTGGCATTAAATAAGAGAAATTATTTATGAACTAAATCTCTATTTGTTATTTATTTACATTCCAAAATTAAGAATCCTTGTTGCAAGAAGATTATTAGAAATCGAACCCAAGCGCTGAAAATTATAGAATTGTCTTCCTCTGAACGAAAATTATTCCAACTTGCAACAATGCCCTCCCCTCCAAAAATTAAAACGTGATCCATTGCTTCCTCGATAAAGAGCGTGGATAATTCGAACGGGAAAGTGGAATCTCGGTTTCTCGATCGAAAAACTCGATAATTAACGATCCGCTCAACTGCTTAATTATTAACGATCAACCCGGTTCACTTTCCTCGCGTAAATTAACCGCGCGTCCGATCGATTTCCGGCCGCGTGGAGGCGCGCGAGGAAATTTTAACGAGAGCCGTTTCGCGATAGGACGTTGACGTCGCGACGCTCGTAATTAATTGCGCTCGTTTCGCCGGGGTATACAACACACGGTTTTACGTTTTCCACTCGTTGGAACTCGTTTGGCCAGATCCGGATTCAACCATGTGTCTCTTTATGAAATCTTTCTCTCAGAATGAGATTGTAACCGTTGGCGATACGTTGCCTTCGCCTAATTGATGTAATTTTATGCACTTTTCTCGGCCATTTTCCATATATCGATAATTTCATTGCCGATCGTACGAGCTCGTGGCTGTAATTCTTTTGTTTTTTACACGAATGTTTCATTACGAATGTCGATCTTTGAATGAAAATGAACCTGTTTACGTTCAAATCTTGCTCGAATGTTTATAACAATTTTTCCAAATGAACATTATGCATACGAGGAGATGAATTTTTAATTAATCGATTTTTTTTTTTTTAAGACTCGATCGTTGATAATTTGCAGACAGAAAGTGGAATTATATTTTTTTATTGTCATTACTATTATAAAGTCGTCGTGATAATTTTGATAATGGAATGACGACGAGCAATCTACAGTTAAGACATACGAGCCTGCCTCTCCAACCAATAATTAATTCGTTTTTCCCTCGGTCTCGTTAATCAATTTTCATGCCCGTAATTACAGTGTTTGCACACACTCGAAAGAATTTAATCGAAAATCCATTTCAACGTTTGCTTTACGAACTCCTTGTCACCATCCCTCATCAATCCCATTTCACAAACAGCTCGTTATACATCCGAGTCGAATCGCAGAAACGATTCGTTTTATTAATTTCGAATGAATTAATAAAAAGGAAAAAAAAAAAAAAACTCAACGACGATCGGATTAAAATCATTGGAAGGCGATCGAAAACTGTCTTCGCCGCGCACGAGTAAAGAAAGTGTCTCTATCCACAGGTGAATGTCGACCGATTAGTAAACGTCGCCCCGAAGCGGCCAGCCAATATCCTAGGCTGCAGCGTGAAATGTTAATCGTAGAAACTGGTCGAGAATCGACGATTCTTACCGCGAATGGACGAAGGAGGGAGAAAAAGTTAGGAGAAATTACATTTGCTAATTAAGTTCGTTATAGTAAAATTTTAGGTGATAATATGGAACTTTACAACAAATTGGAACGTATCTATGATTTTATAATAATTTTCCTATCGTAGAAAGTAAATTTCTTGACTTTTATCCTATAAACGCGTGCGAATAAATTTTTAACAACGAAAGAGAGAAATTTTTAAATCGCGTCCGTTAACGAAAGCGATTGGCCAATGTCGTTCGTTCATCTTCGTACATCTCCGTGCAAAATTAACGAAAGCGATTGGCCAATGTCGTTCGTACATCTTCGTACATCTTCGTGCATGCTCGTACGGCCTTTTATATCCCTACTGCAAAGCTTATTAACTTTAGAAACCCACCTCGAGCGAGATAATTCCAATTAATGAGAGCGAGAAACCCGCAAATATTCTCAGGATTAATATCGGTTATGCGATTGCTGATCGCGTATAGCCTATTTCACGCTAATATCACGGAACGTGCTTCTCTATCTTGTCTTAATTACACACGAAGCCTTGGAAGGGCGTGGCGAGAGCTCTCACTTTGTTCGAGCAACTATGTAACGATGTATAAGGAACAACCGTGTACTTAACTCGTGGTGTTGCACACGTTTCGCAGAGACGTTGAGAGCGGAATATTGATTATCAATTTCAGAGGGGAAATTGAAACACTGGTTGGTTTCGATGTTCAAGTTGTACATGGATCATGGGCGGTTCGTTTAAAGCGTATGGATGGATGATAGATCGCTGTCTATCTTTCGTTCATGGGAATCGATTCTCGCGTATCCGTTTAGATTATTGATTGTCGCGTTTGATGATCGGTGTTAATTCATTTTTAAATAAACGGTTGATACGCTGTTTCCACGAGCGATAAATTCAGCGAGATAATTAATCAATAGCGGAATGCTCGAGTTGAGACAACTTAGTGTTTCCATCCGCTATTAAATAAACTTGGCAAAAAGAAAAGTGTAATCTCGTTGCAATAATTTAATCGGCATATCGACACTTGTTATTCCTTTCACATCCTTTATAATCTTGTGAATGCGTGCATATTTAAAAATTCGTTGTAAAATAAATCATTCGAGTTATAATTATATTTATAACAAAGCTTTGACAAATTTCAATCCCTCTTCATTTTTATATATATAAATTTACACAATTTTACCAAGCATAAACAAATGGCAATGTCACGTATTAACGGGTCAAATGATTAACTCTAACAAAACTTCCAACAACAAATCCAATTTGTCACTACATTGGATTACGTCGACGTGATTGAACACGATTGGCTTCAAAACAAAGCCTCGATAAATTTCAATCTATTTTTATATACGTGAATAAAAATTTTACAAAATTTCCTCCATCAATCCGCCTATACATATAAAATACAAAATATCGAGTATTAACGAGATTAGAGACGATTTAATTCGAACAAGCTTGTAATACCAAAGATCTAGCCAATCCACGATGATTTCTGATTCGGCATCGATACACACACATTTATCATCGATCACGTGGATTATCGGCGGAAAAACGTGATTTATTAAGCAGCGGTTCGTGGCCCGGCCGCTCACTGACCCGCCTCGTTATCCTTATCGACCAAACAGTATCGTCGCGGGGGCAACTTCCTGCTCAACGACGACGTCACGTCCCTAATAAGATTGCGTTTTACGCTCGTTTCCCTCTCGAGGACGTGCGCGTATTTTTTTTTTTTCTTTTTCTTTTTCTTTTTTCGCTCCACGACGTGAGCCAACTCGTGATCCTCTCTTCTTCTTCTTCTTCTTCTTCTTCTTTCCATTCTCTCGACCCGTGTTTTGCGCGAATAACACGAGCAAACACGTGCCTCGCGTATGCAAAACTCGTCGTCGCACGCGATATCCCGCCTTTGAACGTTTCCTTTCTTTCTTTTGATACCCGTGATTTTTTACGCGTCGCGGTGCTTCGGCGACGAGGTGAGAATTAATGCGATCAACGTCGTGGGAATAGGGAAGAGGCATTGAATGAAATGATACAACATAATTCGGAATTTTAATAATTTTTGATAATAATGTTAGGAAAAATTCGTGCCATTTGACTTGAATCGATTTGTTGTATTGTTGTAATCTTTTAGATTTTTTTTTATATATTATGAATTATTCGAGAAAGTGTCTGTACTAATGAACGGCGAATACTGTGGGAAAATGGGACAATGGTTGGAGGAGGTTGGAGAACGAGGTGGTGAAGAATATGTGAAATTTTTATAATCGGCGTGTAATCGTGCGGAACAGAGTTAACCGATTTTCTCATACTTGGCTGGTTTTTAATGGCCAGTTATCAGGCAATTTGAGGAAAGCTGTTAGGGGATCGAGAAGTGGAGGTAGTTAACAGCTGGCACTTAGAGTGGTCGCCGCCATTAATCAATCGGAATCAACCTGGGATTTAGAAGCAATCAAGCTTCGGCTGGCGATCGAAGCAATGAATCTTTGCACGAACGCTAATTAAATCTTCGATAGCTGGTGCAAATTATCTTCTTAATTAACTTCTAACAACTGTACTGGACGATGAACATATATATTTCTAATAGCAATAGGGTGAGTCAAGTGTTGTTAATGGTACGCGAATAAATAACACACGATGTACGATGTCCCAGTCGTAAATAGATTGCGGAACGTTTATGCGAAATAACATTTTTTCCGAACTAAAGGGATGAAGCTTGAATAGATGTCTGTGCCGTAGTTTTAATTTACATGTAATTTCTCTTATTACCAAAAAGTAAAAAATTAGTTGGGAACATTCTTGAGTTTAAAATTTTTAAATTATCTTGTTAATATTCACTTTCATTATTTTTATTAGGAAATTAATTAATAAGATTACGCTTTGACAAACTTCCTTTAATTAGGAGATCGAAGATTATCTCATAAAATTTACGTATATTTTATATTATTTTTCTCTTAATTCAATGAATCACTTTAATTATGAAAATATACAAATTTCAAACTAGGCAATATAATTTCATAAAGAAAACCATCTTTACTTTATTTTTACTCTTCCATTTTCATCCCTTATTACATTAATCCCCCTTTTCAAGGGGAATTTTCAGATACTTAAAAAAAATCGAGGGATTATCTGCAGATTTTTCCAAGGTCAAGGGGAATCGTGGCAACAAAGAAGGGACTCTCAACTGCTTAGCATAATGGAGCGACGACGCAGCGGCCAGAGTACCTGGCACACCCACCTTGATCTTGGGTGGCAGGTCGTTGGTAATAACCCTATAGATAGACCACCACGAAAGCGCAATCTGCTCTTAATGGCGGCAGCCGCCGTGAGATATCGCTATACCAGTTCTTCTTCGCGTCTACAATGTGTTCACACGCACAACAGCCTAGTTAAACAAATGAAAATCTTCTGGCCAAACGTAAAATTACTACAAAAGTTACTTAAAAAGTAACTTTTCAAGATCCATCATCACTTCTTCCTTCATATATAATAATAATAGCGACATGTTTATGATAGAATGTAATATAATTAGTTAACTTAATCTTTTTTCCCTACCTATCTTATTATTTTTTCCATATAAATAAATAAAATAAAAAAAAAAAAATATCAATTTTATCAAATAACAATTTTAAAAAATTTTGATGAACAATTATTTTCCGTTTGCCTTATTTGAATTCCTGGTTATAATATTCGAAACGCGGTATAAAAATTGAAACGTTGTATGCATCCTTCCAGATTAACAGTCTTGAATTTTATATAACATTTTAAGAAGAAGGAAGAGGGGAAGGAGAAGTGGGGGGTAGGAACGGTAAGAATTTCAGGAAGAGCAAGAGGCTTTCTCAGGATGAGAAGAGGGCTCGTTCCTTGCATAATTCAACGTGCCCCCATCAAAATCGGAATTTTAAAGCTGGGAAACGTCCGCTGGGCGAGAATGCACGCTTACGAGCTCGCAAGAATATCGTCATTGTCCTGAAAATGTTAAGCTTCTTGTTTATCTTAGCAGTTGAACGGGGCGACAAAATGTATGCAAAAGAGAGTCGAGAGCAAGATCGTGGCCGCTTACGAGCCGGAACGAAAGAATCCGTAACAACGTTTCATGCTCGGGGCTGTGCATACACCATATACTGGGTGTCCCGTAACAGGTGACCTAGCCAAATTCATTTTTTGTCGAATCAATTTTACCATATTTGTACATTTCATTAAAGAAAAACTCGTCTTAACATTGCAAAAGAATCCTTCCTGAATAAAACGAAGTTTCATATTTCGTGAAAAATCGTGACAAATCGTTATATTATTGGCATTCGCACGAAACGATAAGAAGAAAAATCCATCGCAATTTCGCATTTGATTATTGAAGAAAACGTTGTTCCATTCCCCGAAGCGGGCTACCAATGCGATTAAGTGGTAATCGGGGCTAATTAGACGAAAGCGCAGACACGCGCATGGATCGAGCGTGGGGCGAGAGTTGATCTCATCGGGAGGCGCACGCCCACCCGCTTTTCTCCTCGCGCGCGTTGCTCCATTAGCCACGGCGTGTCCGCGCAAGCGTACTCGCGATCTGACGCGTGGGCGTGTGCGCATTATTCACGCGCATGCGTTTCGCGCGCGGAGCAAATCGGCCTCGGTGGCGTTAGAGAGCTATTAGAGGGCTTGGCTCTCCTTTCGCTGGATGATGACCGAGGATGATGGTGATAATTGTCCTATATATATATATATATACACATAGGATTCACGTCGAACCGATTTATAATTCCGCTTATGAGAGGAAAGTCGGAGACGAGGTTTGGAGATTCGATTTTTACCAACGAGATACGCGGGATAGAAAATATCCAAATGCGTTCAAACGTAATAACAAGTCAGGAAACACTATTGAAAAAGGGAGGCGAAAAAAGGTTTGCTAATGAGAACAGACGTAAAATATAATGAGTGCACACGTTGGCAACGAATGCAATAAAGGAATTGTATGTTGTGTAAAGATGTGAAAAGTTCGTTTATAGTTCGAACGAGCGTGTATTGCTGTGTATGCCTTTCTCGAGATTAATTGGCAATAATCTCTTCGACTCGTTCAATTCTTATTCGTATCGTTCATATTGAAGAAAATAAAATGTACAATGCGGTTTTAAACTTGATTCGTATTTACCTCGTGTCCATGATAGATACAAATGGATCTGTAGGAATTTAAAAAGTGAATTTGAATGTTCGATAACAATGTCAAATGAAATTCCTCGCATACAAAATTTCACGCCTCGCGATAACACGCTTCTCGTTCACACCTCATCCCCCACACACACACACACGCTCGCCCCAATGAGGAAGCTCCTGACTGCCACGCGAGAAGCCGTATACGATCTTAATACGGGTCAACGAGCTCGTGTTTTCTTTTTCACCTCGGTCAAAAGATGTGCCCGTTTTTCCATCGAGCGCGTAATCGCCTCTCTCACTTAAGTCGTAATAAGATTAGAGAGCGGCGGAAAGAGTTTCAAACTCGAAAGTAAGAAAAATTGAAATTTGTGAGCAAAGTTGATGGCAAACTCGGATAGTTTCTGCTTTACGATAATCACGTTCGAGGTACGATCTCAGGTTATTTTAAAAAGCAGTCCATTTAATTATTCATCATCTAATCTAATTTGCATATTTGGAAGATTGACATTCACACGAACATTTCTCGAAATGAAATCGATTTATTATTTATTCCTAAGAGACTCTACAAACAGCAGATACTACGATTCAGAGTTAGTTGCGAGAGTTTTTCTTCCGTGATCGATCCTTCCTTTTTTATCAATCCTGTATAAAAAAAAAAAAATTGCAGAAATCTAATAATTTTCCTTTCGTTTATTTTTAGACCTATTAATCATCCTGTAATCTCTCCAGTGCACGAATTGCTCTTCAACTTGGAGAAATCCTATGATTTCATTGCAAGCATTTCGTTAAACGATCGATCGTGTGTTCAGTCACGCGACACTCGTGGAATGCAATCTCGATTTTATTTCAGACGATTCTTCGCCATTATCCACGATTCAAACGTGATTAAGGATTTAAATTATCTTTGGATTGGCGGAAATGTACATAGAGTTATATACAAGGAATTGTTAATTTGAAGGAAGAAGATTTTAATTTTACTTTTTTTTCCCCTCGCGAATTCATTTAATTTCTGTAAATCTGATTTTTCTTCTTAAATGTTTTCTTAACGAAAAAATAGATTTCGCGTTATAATTATTGGCATATAATTTTTTTAAGGAAATTCAATAATTCCATAATTAGCTCGAGCGCATGGAGTTCGGTCAGGTAGATAACCATTAACACGGTTAACATAATTTATTTACCAGTGCACCTTTTTCAACGCAACACCTTTTGTAATCGAAATTTTGTTCACTCACCGTGAGAACAAAAATTATAATCGAATCATATGTCTCCTGTATTCATTTGAGAGCGAATCTCTACCGAATCACCTTACACCTTCCACGCTACTACGAAATTTCCACGAAAAGTCTGCACGAGCAGCCGGAGATAATGATGCATCGGGACCCGTTTAATTTACTACCGTGATTAACGATGGAAAGCGAAGCCAGCAACCGAACGTGTATATTTCCTTGGCCACTCGCGCCTCCCCTCCTTGACCTTTACGACGCTCACGTAGCGCCGGCCCCCAGAAGAATAATCCCGCCGCCTGGCTTCCGGGGAGGAAGACGTTTTCAAGTGATGGATCGTGCGCCGTTTTGTCCAGTTTACAGCCAGATTGAGATTTATCGTTACGTGGATCGATGTTTTTAAGATCGATGGCTTTTTTAAGATAACGTTTCGAACGAATTTTATAATTTTCGATCGTAATTCATTCTATTGCATTGTCAACGTGCTTGGATTTTGACCATACCTCGTTCGTATAAACTGATCGATCGATTTTTAAAAAGAGACACACACGGCGAATTCCAAGATGGAAGGCGCGATTCTAATCGGACGACCACCCGGACGAGTGGAAGGCAGCCGTGATGGCAGGGGAACAGCTTGATGACTAATAGTCCCGTTCGGCGGAATCGAAGAGGGGGGGATGGTGAATTCATTGAGGAGCTCGTAAGCTGGCATTTACTCGTAACGGCCTTTCCGTTCATCGGCAACTGTTAATGGAGCGAATATCTCGAACAAGCGCCTATTAATTTCCACCTTTGGAAACGCGGCTTTAAACAATCGTGTCTACCTTACCGGTTGTTGGAATTGTAAAAACGAACGATTACAAAGTGATTTCCCTCCGAAATACTTCACTTTAAACGGAAGTTGATCCGAATAGCTGTTCAAACGAGTTTCATAGAATTCGTTTGATGTTAAAGTACCGATTATTCGGAAGAAAAATGCAACGAAAAATTTCACAAAAGGAAACTCGAATGGATACAAACGGCATGCAAAATACTTTCCATGTAAAGATATTTTACAACGACCCGTCCTCCTCTCAAAGCATTCCCTCACGGTGACAGGAAACGGGCAGCTATCGAACGATTAACTGAAAAATGCTACCAAAACACAACCGCCCCTCTCGCTCCTGCATTCCAGACGACGTTTCGCGACATTTCCCCGGCGATCAAAAACATGGAATCGCTTCCTGGTTTTCTCGTCCCTGCCCGCGAATCAGAGATGCTATCCTCGATAATCGTCGGTGGACAAGAAACCGTGATTCCAGTTCTTCTGTTACACGAACGGAAGCACCAGCGACAGAGAGGATGCTCCTCGAACGAAATCATGCGAGAGTGGAGACCATCTTCGAGATATTTGGAGATGATGAATTTCGGAGAAATCGAGATGATTATTGAAAGTGGTTATTTATGTGTGTGATTTGGATTTGATTCTTTTATTCAAAATCAATGTCGGAGGTGTTGTTTTAATCCACGAATTAACCATATTTTATCGAGGGATTTTCATCAACATCCCAATCGAAGCACATAAAATGGAAAAATTCAACTTCGTTAGTGACAGTAAAATTCCAAATTTCACAATCCTATCTTTTCGCCTCTTGCATCAAAACTATACGTGCATATCCATGCATCCAACTATTATTTTCTCTCGTCGGATGGTGGGTTTTCCAGGAACCCTCGTCGAGAAAAAGAAAGTAAAAGGACGACTGCGAGTCCTCGAGCAAGGAAGAAGGGGGAGGATGGATGGATGGACGCCCGTTCTCGAGTCGCGTGGCCTTCGACGTGCACGGAATCGATCGCTTCGAGGGAAGATCATGGAGGATCAAACTCTTTGGCGGCGATTCAACTCGAATGATGCTCGTCGGTGGTTCGAAGCTGGATCGCGCTAATGACCGAGTTTAAGGAGGAACAGGTGGTCTCTTTCTCGACTGAAAGGGCTTATTTTGACGAGAAAATTTCTCAATTTCTCGGCCCAACGGAGGGAGTTAAATTGTATGTGAATTTAAATGTGAACGAAGGATTTCTCAGCTGAAGAAAGATGGAAAGAAGAAATTTCTGGAATTTCACGATTGATCATGATTAGAAAAGTGTTTTACTAAATATTATATATAACGATTTATAAACGAGAGTTAAAATTATTTTCAATTTTTCGCATATTTATTTATAAATTAAAAATTATTAGCTCACGATTACATTTCACGTGAGAGAGGAAATTGGCAAAGAGAATCGGCGACGCGTCACCATATTGACAAACATTTCTCGACTTGGACGTATCGTCTCGAAAGCTGTCAAGCTGGATTTTCAAAGGATCAGACAATCGAGACCTCGGGGGATCCCTGGACAGCCTCTCTCTAGTCGCCACTTCCTAGCAATCGGGACGAATCATGTAATATGTATGTATCGATCGATCGATCGATCGAGAGTCGGCTCGAGAGTAACGAACGAAGAAATATCTCTAGGTTTTTGTCCCACTCGTCCCGGCCACATCTTTTTCCACCTCGTGCAATGACCGGCGGCCTTGCTTGTTTACAAATTGATCGTGCCGGTGAAACGGGATTCGTATCGATTCGAAAAGAGGAATCTTCTCACAATTTTTCACGGTTGGATTGAAACAGCGATAAAATTTGGCAAGATCAATAGAACGAATTATTCATTGTTGTTTCAGTTTTATACGAAATATAGCGTGCACATAAAATCGGAATAAATCTTGACACAACGATGACTATATAATAGCATATCTAAATAGAATTTAAACTCGTGGTTCGAAGAAAAGTATATGGTATAAATAATATTTCCAATATATGGAATGAATAATTTCAACGTATCATAATAATTTACCACGTTGAGGAGGAATCTCAGTTTCCTGTTGCACACAACAGGTGGTTCCAGAGATGTTTGTGAAAGGACGATACCATCATAAAGTATCGTGCAATCTCTTCCGGAAGAAATATCGATTAATGCGGCAAAAAAACGGAAATCTCTATGCTTTCACGCAAAACTCCTCGAAGAACAATCTTGTCGCACTTTCACACTTGTGTCTTCGAGTCTTATCTGACGTGGGCGGCGACACTTTTCCGCGAAATACGAGCGCACGAATTCGCGAATGGACACCTGGAAACTGGTTCGTGGAAACGGCGACAACAGATCTCTGCCCGATAACCTCGTTGGAATCCACCACTCGCTTTGTTACACTTTTTTTGTCTTTTTGTCTCGTTTGATCTTAATGTTGGATTACATTTCTGTTCCAGTTTCTTGCCACTTATCATTATTCGAATAAGCGATATTAAATGCAATTTTTATAAGCGAACAATTGCTCTTGGGGATGGTTTCTTCTTGTTCTGACGATATTCATTGGCGCTATTGTTAATTATATTTGTTGATTATACAGTTTTTTTTAAAAAAGTCTGTTAATTTTGACAGTAATTTTTTTAAACACGTGTAAAAAGTATTTGAATTTATAACAACAACAGAATAATATATATCATAGAAGCTTTCTCTGCATATTTTGTAATTAACAACTCTAGTACCAAAGAACATCTACTTGTCCCCTTTTTACTATAAAATTAGACAGAGATTAACATTAGGTAAATTTTTTTATAGAAAAAAAAAAAAAAAAATTTAATCGATCGACTAAAAGTACGTATTTCTCCATTAAAATTATACTTTTTAAAGTATAACGAAGTTTACATATCGTACAACTGACTAGTTGGTTGAATTCGACGCAAGATGGCAGTCGTACGTAAGAAAGAAAATACATCGAAACATCGAGAAACGAATTCTTGAAATACCAGCGCAATATATTCGATTATCCAAATGGCCGCTCGAAACTCGTGTATCTTTCTCCAACCGAGATATTCGCTGAACTTTCCACCACGATAGATCGCCGCCGTATCTTTCTCATATTTTAACACGAGTCCGGCTCTCTTAACAACTGCGCGCCCGTGAATAAATGCCAATAAACATGCAACGGTCCCCGATGCACGCAGAAATCGTGGAAAAAAACTGTCGGGCGAAAGCGTTAATTATCCGCGTTGGATCGCGCGTGCGCGGCGCGAAATTTAAACCCGTTTAACACGTTCGTCGCCACGTCTTTCGCTTTCTTCTTTAAAAAAAAAAAAGATTTCAACCATTTATATTTGTATTTATATTTAAGAAAGTTATCGATCATGTAAGAAGAGCCCTCTAGAATGTTATATCATATTATATATAATTATATTATACATATATTGTAAATAATAAAATATAAATAGCGATTATATGGCGACGTACGAATGCAAAGAGTTAAAGCGGAATTTTAAAAGAAATTTAATGGAAATGGAATAAGCAGTGAAATATAAATATAAAATATACTCTGGAATCACGGAATTTAGAAATTTAAGGGACGAGTATGATTTGTTAGCGAATCATTTCTGCATTTTTATACAATTTTAAATCTAAAATTATATATGATAACATAGGAGGCTGTTATCACCATCGATAATATAGAACTGAGTTTAAGTTGCCAATTAGAGGCTTGTGTTCACCAAAATACTTAAAATTCACCTTGGAAACGAAGTAGTGTTGCAGAATTGGTGCAACTAAATTTTATTTTAAAATATAAATATTAAAATTACTTCCGCAATAACATTTGAGGAACTCAACGAACGTGTTAATGGGACAATGGGAGGAAAGAAGATTCGAGAAACGGCTCGAGAGAGTGGGGGAAGGCGCGATCGGCGCGTTTCAGATGTCGCCCAGTCGCTGAATTATCGGCCGAGTAAAAATCCGATAGGATCGCTGGGAGAAAGCGGCTTGAAGACGCAGCTCTCCGTAGGGGGCCCGAGAAAATGGAGGAAGCGGACCAATCGAATGGAAATGGCTATTGACGAGGCTTCGAAGAATTTTTCTTTCTGTGGGAACTTGAATACATACGTATATATATATATATATAGGTGAATGAAAATAGTTGGCGAAGTGTTTGACGTTCTTAGAAATAAATTTGTAAGATTGTAGATGCTTATCTCTAAGGATGTATAAGATAAAATTGCTGATAGTTTTAACGATTCGAGTCTTTTTACGAATAATAATCCTTGCCTTCGAAGCGGTCTCTCTCTTGGAGCGAAGTTCTTGACTAGATTATGGGACTTGATGTCGAGTATCTGACAAGTGTTGAAGAGAAGGAAGTGGATGGACGGTAAATTATTATTTTGCGTTTAGATCTTGGAGATTTTAACGGCCGATAAAGTGAGCGTGAATATAATAATGGGAGAAATATATGCGAATTACAGACTTTTACTCGTCGTATCTTTAATTATGCGTGTAATAATTGCATTAGTAATATTTATAACTTTCAGCAAATTCAATTTAATCTCGCGCTGAAAATTTGATTGATTCGATTGCCAATAGTTATTAATTTAATAAAGTATAATTACTTCATAAAATTATCATCATCACAAATCATTTTAGACGAAACAACAAATCGTTGAAACGAGCACTTTCGTAAAACCAAAGTTTAATTAAATTATACGATTGTTTCGTTACGATTGTTACAATTTTGAAAATAAATATCTTCAATTTTTATGTTCGTGAAAATTTTCGTAAATTTATATTTATATTATTCAAAATTAAGATCCAGTCTCCGAATGACTCGTACGTTGAATCTTCTTCTTCACTCCACTTGTTCATTACAAATTCGATAAAATGTCGCGGAAACGGTAAAGGTGACAAGATGAATTATACACACAGAGGCGAGAGTTGCATCGACAAAGAGTATCCTGGTTGTCAAAGCATCTACGTTAATGACGCGATTTATTGGAAAGTAATTACGCAAACACGATTCGAGAACAAACGAAACCCATTAATCGATATTATTTAACACGTTCGTCTTCTTGTTCAAGAATAAAATAAGATTTTAACCCTCTGCACAAAGTCCCCTAATGTAATTATATTATACATATATTTACCAATGTAAATTAGAATCGCAGAATTTAAAATTTGAGAATAATAGGGACAAGTATGATCCGTGAAACGAACCACTCTGCATCTTTATTAATTTTAAATCTAAAATTATATAACGTAGGAGGATGTTGTTACGAATTTCCATTGATAATAATAAGTTGAAGTTGGATATTCAGACCGGAATACTTAAGATTGACTCAAGGAGCAAAGAAGAAAGTGAAGATTCACTAATTCAGAAGCTGAAAGATTCCTAAGCTCTTTAAATACGCATATAATGAAATTAGTGGATATGAGTTTGATTTTTCGTTATTAAATAACGAAATTATTTCTATTGGTTCTAAGAAATTCACGATGGAGAGGAAGAAAATAGTAAGATAAAAATAAAGATATAGTATAAGAAGAATAATGTTATTTGGTAACGATATTTCATTGTGATATTTGCTCTGATAAACTGAGGATGCTTCTTAGTAATTACTTACATTATTATCACGCAATAAATATAGATTTTTTAATATTCGATAAATTATCATTCCTCGTATGTAAAGATAGATAAAACATTAAAATACAAAAGTTTTATACGTTAATTCGTGTGTGAAATCATTTTCAAGAAATTCATCAACGGATGAATCGTGTGGAGTTGGCAAAGGGTTGATGAAAACTGATACTGATGATGATGAGAGAAACTCGACTGAAAATCGCCAAGAATGAACTTTCATCGAGGAGAAAAATCAAAACTTGATTAATTGTGCAAAACATTCGTTAGAACAAAAATCTTTTCTTCCGAAATCAAACCTTTTTAATAATCGAAGAGAGGAAAAACGTATTATCCATACGATCGAATTCGTTTCTAATTTAAATTCCAAAGGGAGCCCCTCCCTCCCTCTCGTGTATATTCTTTAATAATGACGGAAGCGTCCTTGAGCTTCGCAATTGATCTCTGCACAATAGCTGCGAGCGGCGCGTAAGGAATTCTCCTCGCCCACGTGGTCGCTGTAAGCCACACGTTCTCGCTTTCGATTTCCTCTGGAACTCCTCTCAGTTTCGCCTGACTCTCATCTTCTCGAAAGAAAGAACAGAGAGAGAGAGAGAGAGAGAGAGAGAGAAGCGAAGCCAGAGAACGGTATATCAATGGGGGAGGATGATCGAAACGCGATAAATCCCCCTGTGCAGCATCCTGGCGCGGTTTGATCGTGCGATGCGGTTCGTTCTCGTGGACAGGGAACGGGGTCAAAGGACGAAAGCCACCACCGTGGGATCCCTGTGCGAGATAAACACAGGAGAGAGGAAATCGGGAAGGAAGGAGAGCCGGTCTCCGGTTTCTAATGCCAGTCTTCCAGGAACCCGTGCAACCTCCTCGAGATCGTTCGAATATATGAATGTCTTATGAGGAGGAAGCGTACACACACACACACACACACAAAAGAGAGGAGAAGGAGCACAGGTCTGCTCCTTAGGGGAGCAGATCCCAATCTTGGTAAAATATTTTACGCGGATGTTGTTCGAAGCTGTTTGATCGAAAGTTTATTTATCGAGCTGCTACTTCAGCCTTGTTTTAATTACCTCGAGGATCAATTGTTTTAATAATTTAGGATTTCGAGAAGATAAAATATATTGGCCCGCTAATTAGAGGAGAGGCCTAGTCCGCTTCCACGGCTGATCCGTGCTGTTTCCCCGCGTTTCTCACGAGGCTCGTGCAGCAGGAAACGAGGGCCGCCACGAAATCGGTCAGGGAAACTAGTGCAGCAGAGGCATGGAACGGTGACACGGCGAAGACGACTATCGACGACAACCGGCGAGAACCGCGCTATCGGCGTCACGATCCCATAACGGCCTCGTGCCTCGCCTATACACGGTGGCTTCTATCGTAAATTGTTTCCATTTGGTTAATGGAGGATGTATCAAAAAGCGAGGTTACTGCAATCGTTTATATCGGAATTAATTTAGAAGAGTTTTAACTTTTAACACAGATTCAGAATACGTTTTCTTCGAGAGAGATAGAGTCGTACAATTTGGAGGTTACGGATCTCGTCACGGATAGCTTCTTCGCGTGCTTATGAAATGCTTAAAATTGTCTGGTAAAGAAACTTTAGACGCTCATTTTCCACGATCAATCACAATTTACATTTCAATTTGCCTGAAAACATCATAAACTTGAACCTTCTCTCTCCTAGGGATCTATTACACCGATCGATCGATAAGGGGCAGGAGGATCGTAAAACCTGTAGAATATTCGACTCCTCGGACGGGTCAAATTATTCACCGAGGACACCTTGTGTGTGCGCGCACGAGGACAGTTTAGAGAGGAGGCGAGGAAAGGAGGAATCGGCCGGATCGAGAACCGTGCGATCGTGTGACGGGCCTCGTGTCGACCGGTCACGATCTAAGACCCCGCCAAGCCTCGAGGGACTTTACCTTAGGCCGCGTTCACACCGCATGATTCACCGATGCGCCGATTTTCTCCTCGCGTTCTCGTGTTCTCCGAATGTGGAACATCGAACGAATGCCGAACACGAACGGCAAACGAAAACATCGCTTTTCCCTTTCCCTTCGCGCTGTTTTACAAGTCTAAACGGGCCCCGACGCGAGCAGAAACGCGGTGGATTCCCACGAAAAATCACGAGATCCTTCTTTAATAGTTTTCACCCTTAACCAGTGATATTTAAATGCCTCGCCGTTACAGCCGCGGTTAATCATCGTAATTACCGGTTGCACGTGTCAGAAGCGTAGAGTTTTTCTTTTGTCGTTATTTATGTACCACCAGCGTATGCCGTGAACCTTGTATACACGTGCAATCTTTTTCCATCGCTGTATTATACGCAAGAGGTTATATACTACTGTTCGTAAGTCATACTGGTATCTCTTAATGGGCTTAAGATATTGGAACGTTTTAATTATGGAACGAAGTTGATATATTATAAATATATTTCTGAATTCAAAGTTTTGGTTTACGTACCAAATAGGAAATAATTTCTTTCGTATCCAACGTAAAATATGAAGAATCGTTTAATTCAAAAATTGCAACGAAATAATACACGATACAAACGAAATATTTTCTCAATTATTTAACACGTATCCCAATTTTCTACGATTTATACCCTATTTTATTTCTGAAAATAAAAATCCCGGTGCCATATATCATCTTCATCCGTTACTTTCAGTCCTAAAATAATCGCTTCTCCTCTCCGCCGATCACGTATTCCAAAAGTGGACGTATCATCCACTTGGATATGTTCGCGGTCCCGTTTTCGAGAAGGCACGGTGAAATCGCGTGGCAAGTGACATTACCGACGACATTAGTCTTGGATCCAGCATCGAGAAATCAATATCTGGCAAAGAAACGTGACCAATAATCCCGTAGGATCCCACAGGATTCATTATCGACCTTTCGTCCCAGCTACGTGAACCAGCTCTTGACCACTCGTGAATCGTGACGGAAAGCGAAAAGAGAGGAGCGCAGTCGCCACCAGGCGGCAGCGCGAACACCTACTTAACAGCCGTTCCAACCGGAATCACGTAGCGGACAAGTTCGAGACCGTTTCACGACTCGCTCCGTTGCGCCTGGCGCACCCACGTTTTCGAGTTGGCAACGATAACGGCCAAACGTGTATATTGTATACTTGCAACATCGAACTATTAGACGCCGAGGTGAATTGCGAGCGAATTAGACACGCTGAGTAATTGACCGACTTGGGGAATATTATATATAGAATTTTTCCAAGTTAAAATAAGTTTGGGGATTTTTAATTTTCGTCGAGGAGCTGACTCGATCGATAAATGCGAAACGATCAAAGCTTGTAAGGGACGATATTCAAATTTTAAATATCGTATAGATCTCTAAATACTTAAAATCTTCGTCGATATCGCGATTTCGGTCGAGGAATCGATTTGCACGAAATAAGTTTGGGGATTTTTAATTTTCGTCGAGGAACTGACTCGATCGATAAATGCGAAACGATCAAAGCTTGTTGCGTGATAATAAATGTACGTACAATAATGATTGCCGAATTTTTTTTAAATTTTAAATATCGTATAGATCTCTAAATATTTAAAATCTTCGTCGATATCGCAATTTCGGTCGAGGAATCGATTTGCACGAAATAAGTTTGGGGATTTTTAATTTTCGTCGAGGAACTGACTCGATCGATAAATGCGAAACGATGAAAGCTTGTTGCGTGATAATAAATGTACGTACAATAATGATTGCCGAATTTTTTTTAAATTTTAAATATCGTATAGATCTCTAAATACTTAAAATCTTCGTCGATATCGCGATGTTTCGGTCGAACAGGCGAGGAATCGATTTGCACGGAATTCGATTCGGTCAGAGTTCGCGGAACCCCGCGCATGAAAAATGCAATAACTGCTTGATATCAGAGGCTATAATATACACGTTATCGTAATGGCTAGGATTCCTGTTGTCCTTCTAGGAGCGTGCACACACACGAGAAGGGGTCTCTGCGAGTATTATCATTTATCTACGTCCCGATGCTACGACATTTATCTGACGTAGGAGGATATACCCGTGAGAATGCATTCCGCTCATCGATCACGCGTAACTTTGCTACGGTATCGTCCGGACATCTTTGAAACATTCCAATCAATTTTCAATTTTTCCCTTCTTCTTCAACAAGTTTGAACTCAACTTTCCCAACTTGAATTTTTGAATGGACATTGGACTTGTGGTAAAATATGTATTTTTGATTCATCGATCGTGGTAACGGTGAAATTGTATGGAAGAACGGAGGACAAACATTTCTTTGAAAAGTTTCAATTAATTTTTTTAAAAATTCGAATAATTTCGTGTTTTACTAAGGTAAATGTACACTTTGAGAATACTTTTTCCCCCCCAAGTGTATATATTTTACTTCGCGTGAAAATCATCGTGAATAAACGTCGCATCAATCTTCATTATATTTCTATAATTATGACGTCTATTCGCGTGTATGCAATATCTCGTTATTCCGTAAGCAGCAGTCATTTGGAACATCAAGCATGAAAGTTTATCAATCATTCGAACAGTTGCAACGACGAGACCCAAATCTGGCTCTGAATTACAATGTAGCAGTTTCAACAATTTCGCGTGATCTTCATCCTCTGATCAATTAGTAGAGTAGGGGATCCCCGCGCGTTCAAACGCGCAACATCATTGTTTTTATTAAAGAGACGGATGAAAAAAAAAAGAAAAAAAAAAAAGAAATATTACATTACTCATTAACTTGTGAAAGTTGTCACCGTTTCACAATAATTTTCACAATGGTTAATAAAGAATATTCTTTGATATTCTTAATAAGAATTTTTATTACAACAATCCTATTATCTTATCTAATTACTTTCATATTGTGTTCCTTTGAAAGTAAAAAATACATATGCTTCGTTCAAACGCTCACCAAATAGAACAATCGTAAATTTTCAGAATAATGTTAACAAAGGAGCATTAAAAAAAAAAAAAAAAAAGTTCACACCGAATAAAATAAAATGGCTCGCTGACAATGGACAATGTCACCAATTACAATCGCAAAAAGAAGCGGTGTTAAGCTAATGAGATGATAGATTATCGGTTCTTAATAATGCGTGGAAAAATTATAAATTTCTATCGACTCGAACAACTAGTTGAAAACAACAGCGCGAAGAACAATGCGTCTCCAAAATGGCAAATAATAACAATAATAAAAAGAATCGTGGATTTTCGATACGATCGAATCACGAGTCACAGTTGGAAAATGAAACTCGAAAGAGTAGATTTTCACATGATAAATGCATATATAGAATTCAAAGTTACGAACAATTTCACTCCGACTTTCCAAATCCGACAAAAACACAAGGAACCCAGATGAACATGACGACAGAGAGCTGCTGCGGCACAATGGGGCATCGATCAAACCACGGTCGACC
This sequence comes from Apis florea, assembly GCF_048593485.1. NCBI lineage: Eukaryota > Metazoa > Arthropoda > Insecta > Hymenoptera > Apidae > Apis > Apis florea. The sequence goes on from NW_028256772.1 coordinate 1,089,993, forward strand.
ATTCGCCCACGCACGCTCTTCATTAATGTTTTATCGCCATCGTTTTCGTATAATAGTAATCTCGATTCTATCCAATCGCCGATTATAAAAACAGATCGTTGTGAAATTGATATATAAATAAAAACTTATTTAATTGTTAGCCGATAGTAAAATAGTTTAATTAAAAAAAAATCATTAAAAATTGAATGATATCTCGAGAGAAAAGCAACTAAAAAATAACATTGTAAATATCTTGAAAATAGGACGATCATCTTTCGCGGAAAGATCCATCATTTAAAAATTTCGCTCCTTTGTTCCAATCTCTGAAAACACTTTTTAAAAAGAAAATCTCTTAATTTCTCTCAACATCTTTCGAAATTCCGAATTAACGATCGATACCTGGTTCTAAACACGAGGCGTCATTTCCAAGTAAGTGGATAAGGACAACGACACTTTTAAGCGAGCACTTACACTCTCCATTAGCGAAACCTTCTCCACTATCCAGGGCCAACGAAGCTAGGTGGACTATCGGTTTCCAGGTCGTGGCGCGTGACGGAACACAGGCGGCACTTAGAAGGGCGCACTGTTGAGAGCCGAGCGCGAGACGTCGTGGCCTGGCATGGAATATGCAAAACGCCGTTCGTTACGCGCTCGCATAAAAATCCGTCTAATGCCGCGCTCGACTGGCAGCCGTGCGCCACGGGAACGCCGTGCCTGCCCGTTGTTGGTAATTACGCGTTGCAAAACAGAGACACGACATCGCCGACCCTACGACCCCTTCCAACTCTGCTCGGAGAGGAGCTGGCGCTCCTCGATCACGAGGCGCTCGAGGGATCGACCGGTAAGGAAGATCGATTTTTCGGCGGTTGTTGTTCCAGGTTTCGTTGATTTTTGGAAAATGATACGGATCGTGGGTAGCATTTGCAAAAGTTGAAGAATCGTGATGAAATGAGAAATGAGAATGAACGATCATTCAAGTTATTTATGCTTCGAAAAATTTGTAAAATAATTTAATTAACGATTCGATATGAAATTCATTGTAATAACGTAAAAAAGTGTTGAAAAAGAAAATTGTTATTTATTCGATATTTATTCTGAAGCCATTAATCGATTCGAATTGCTTGTTCATTTTACTGCCTTTTCATATCATTCACCTATATCCCTTTCACAATCTTGCCACCACTTTGATTCAATCAACTCTTCCTCTTAATCATCTTCCCTACTAAAAGTAACAATAATTCCCTTACCTCAAGATTTTCTTTCTTTTCTCTTTAAAATAGCCTTCCTACACTTTCAGCTACCTTTTATCCTCAACCTTCGTCGCAATTTACTTTCTCCTTCCAACTCTCACCGCTTTTATTTAATTCTCATCTCCCTCTTATCTCCACACGAATCTCTTTAAGTCAGAAGCCGATCGAAGAAGGATCCGCAACAACGACTTCCGTCCGTCATGAGCGAACAGCTCGGTACACTATGAATTCTGTTATGAGAGCGGTCGATACATATTCATGACTGAATTCATTTGCTGAGAACGAGGAGGAGGGCAACGTCTCATCGCGGCGGTCCACTCCCTCTTCTCTTTCTCTCCGCCGGGCCCTTTTCTATTCATTACATTTCGCATAGAATCAACAGAGAGAGAAAGGCAGAGACAGCGCCGAGTATGTTACGCGTCCCTAGCAATTGATTTCAAAGCGGACCGCCCATCCGTTCTCCGAATAAAACATGAGGAAAACATTTTCATTCGAATTACACCGCCGCGTATACTCCACCTACGTGCGACCACGTGACCCCGTGAACGCCAATCACGCAACTCCGATTCCCGCGCCTGCGCGTAACGACGAGTCCGTGAAGTTTTTCAATTTCAGTTACGATTGTAACGGTTCCGTGAATTATCGATTACAATTATTGTGTCTATTGTATCGTATTGCGTAAAATCTGTGCGATTCAATTTTATTTTCTTAGGTATATTTGATTCCTTATTGAGAAGTGATTCTCGAAAAAGAAGTAGGTACTCTTATTATTATTTTAAACGATTTATATGTGTATTTATATTTTCATGCAACTACTTGACATTATAATTTCATGAGAAATTATCGAATGGATAATGCTTTAAATATAATATAATTTCAATGTAGAGGAAATAACGTGTAAGATAATTTTGAAGATAAACAATTCCAGTTGTACGATCGAAGAGAATTTTTGTCCGATGATTTTGAACGAGAAATTTTAACGAGTATTGATATAACGGAACACGTTTAGCAACGTTTGCAACGTGGGAAAAGAAGCATGTGAGATCGAAGGTGTTTAAGAGAGATCCCATCGACGGCAATTGTTCAATTTAACGGCGTAATGGGCGTTCACACGAGTCACCGACGTTGTCTTAAAGGGCTGTTAAGGCGGCTATCCAAGTGCAGCGGAACAAATTAAGGTTTGAGTGGTACCACCGGCATACCAACCGTTGCCAACCGTTGAAAATATATCAAAACTATGACAAATTTTTCTATTCAAAATGATGATACTTGATCTCTCAATTATTTGCTATTTAAAATTAAACATTGTTGCTATCTGTCTCTTGTCTTTGTTTAATTTATTGAAGCTTTTTGATTTTATCTATAAATTTATCATTCTTAAGAATTCTCTTTAATTCAAACTTTCTCTAGTTCCTATTATTTATTTTTTTTTTTTTTAATTTCTCTATCTAATTCTAGCTTCAGTTTTTGATTTTCAATTTTTTCGTTTACATCTCACCGTACACTCGTTTATATGGGGGAAATATATTATATACTAAATTATGAGAATCCAAGTTGCAATATTATAATGTTATTGACTCACGTGCTGCTCTCTCGCTTAAATATATTCATAGTGGGTTTCTGCCACTGGTACATACCTGAAACAAAACGAAGGAAAACATTCTTAGTAACAATGTGCGCAAGTGGCGAGTTATATATAGAAACCACGATCCAACCACGCGAAGAGATCCACCGGGTGAATGCATATTCCTGGCCAAGTGCCACGTTTAAAATAACATTATGGAGGTATTGACAAGGAACAAAATTACCAGAGACGTAACTGCGTTTTCGGGATCTCTGCACCGAGAATGCTCTTCCTTTCAAATCGATCCTTTAAACGTGAAAAATATATATTTACCTTATTTATTACGTTATTTTTCCAATAAAAATTAAAAATCATTGGAACGGACGAAAACTTCCTTTCAATTGACAATAATAATTCAATAATTTTGCCTTCCAACACACAGATAACTAAATTTTCCTGATTTCAATTTTGTAAAACTTTCAACTACGTTCTACGATATCTGCGATAGCAATTATTCTACGAATATTGTGGTGAAATTAAAACGCTCGAAACCGGAATCAAAAGTTTCTCTTCCATCCTTATAAAGAATTCCAACCTCGTCGATTTGCGAAATCGCAGATACAGGTACCAGTACGCTTCACGCTCGTATCTCACACCTACGAACCGACTTTCAATCTACATCAACGAGACCACATTCGAGAATCTCACTGCACAGGTGGTCCCTCCATTACACAACGAAATACGACACGAACAACGTCGTACGTTTGCGCGTTGTTCAACGAGATGCTGCTCGAAATCCGCGCGAGAATACGGATTACGCAAGCTTTGATGCTGTTTCCTCTTGAAGGGCCTGAAAATGGGAAAAGTTTGGAATTTTGTACGCGTGTTCGAGAATTAACGAGATATATTTACAAGTGAAAGATATTCTAGATCTTGGAGCTTTGCTGAAAATGGAAAGTTTAAATAAGACTATAACTGCGTCTTCATTTGAAAGAGTGAACGAAGGAATTCATGATTGTTCGATATTATAAATAATCCACCCCAGAATGTGGATGGAAATTTCTAAAAACATCTGTTTGGAAAAAAAAAAAAGAGAATTGATTTTGATGCAAGAATAAATATTAAAAAGTGTTCGTGGAGAAGAAGTGACAGAAATATAATAAGATTATACATCATAAATATTATTATTATATTATCATTTCCTTTCATTACTGTTTAATGAATCGTATAAATTTAACGAATTGCAACGTGTTTGCAAACAATACGACAAGGTATATAATTCTGAAAAATTAAAATATCTCTCGCTATCTAAACGTCAGTAATAACTCGACAATAGCCTCTTTCGAGTCGAACAACACACGCAACGTATCTCCCCATCAAAGACTGTCTCTTTCTCTCTTCGAAACTGGTATATTACAAGGATCCAAGAATTACAGGTTTCGTGTAATTCCCTCTGAAAACGAGATTCCTCAAAAGCGAGGAGAGAGACTCGATTTCTACTACGTTGAAAAGCGGGAAGACCGTTTCAACGTTTTCACTTAACGTTGTTACATTTCGCTCTGCGTGCCACTTTTTTCCTCGTCTAATCTTACACGTGGGCCGTGCTAATTCCATATAACTCTCTCCCCTCCCCCCGGCCGAAACCGCGAAACTGCCTCGTCAGCGAAATTCATCGCCTCGAAAACAGACCCGGTTTCACTCGACTTCCCTTAATTTGCGAACGTTGAAGTCGTAAAGCCATCCTTTGAACCGTCCCTTCTCCCCCCATTAACCGGAGGACGAGTGGCGAGGAGACAAAGTTTTCAGTGAAAACACGAAACGAAAGATGTGCCGATACAACCGTGAAAACCATCACACTTCGAACGAAAATACCTATATGATGTAGCGAGGAACATGGAAGGAAATTTGTTATGCTCAGCTCCTTTTGCGTCGTGGATAAAACAGTTTTTGACGAGCACGATGTGCGGGTAGAAAGTTTGCAGATATATAAAGTGTAAAGTCAATTGATTCAAAATTGAAGATCGATGGAAAATATTAAATTTATTTTTATTAAGTTTAGTAGCGCCTTACTTAAATAAGTTTTATAAGTATCGATAATGGGGATCAAAAAAATGAAGAAAAGATTTATAGATTCTCTTGCAAGTGAATTCACTTGAATTAAAAATTCTGATTTCAATGAAAGTTTGTACAGAATATAACTAAAAAATTTATCCTTTCTTTTTCGATCTCTTTCGCGCAACGAAATTGAATTGAATACTCATATACGACGAATAAAAATTTCTGACAAATCAATTTGACGAGAATTAAATTCATCCTCGAGCATGCTATCATTGCTGGCTCACAGTAAGAAGGCTCCCGACGACTACGAGTTCCAGAAACTAGAAAATCCCGATCGGCGGAGGGGTAAGAGACGAGTATAGGACGACGCACAACACGGTCGCCGGGTTCAGCGGATATTTTTAAACGTTAGGAGGGGGATATATCCCTGAGGGGATCCCTATTAACATACAATAAGCGCATAATTCTCTGCTGCTCCCGCGGAACACAGGATGCCGCGTGCTGAATGTCTCCCTGCGTATCCCCCCATCTCGTGCGATCCCACGGAGACAAAGGAACTGGCAATTTCGCGAATTGCCACCGACACTTTCGTCGCGGCTCATGCTTGGTCCTACTTCGAAATGACGTTTGGGCCGCTCGAAATCGGGGTGGATCCGTTGAGAAATATTGTTTCTCTAGTGAGTCTAAGTATTGGAACTGTGCTTTAATTCCTAATGGTTCGTGAAGTAAATAATTAATTATTTACGTGAAGGAATTTTTGATATTTAAGTTTCGTGTAATTTAATATACGAGAATCAAATTCGATATTATTAAATTCAGGATATTCATATGATCTTCCAATTGATTTAATAGAAAAGAATGGATTAATAATTTCATCGATGAATCCATCTGAATTATTAATGATACGGGAAACTTGATTTATCCGATATAACTGAAGTTTGCAATTATTCACAAGTTGATAAATAAGATCTCGACCCGACATTTTTCTATAATTTTGTATTTAATTTAATCGTTTAATTTTTAAATTGTAAAATATTATTACAAATGTAAAAGTTTATGTGATATGTAATAATAATTCATTAAAATACGTAATAACAATTTACAGCTTTCAAATTAGGAAAAATTGTATAAATATTACGACGAGCGGATACGCCAATTAATCCCGCATAATAAATTGTCATTTTATCCCACAGAAGCATTCTGCAAGAAGCTAGTATTTCCAGTTATTAATTCGCCATTAATTTCCTCGAGAGGTCTCATGGTAAAACCGTCCACATATTTACAAGCAATAGATCACACAAGCATAAATACAGGTAAAATTTACGTTTTACAAGCGGTCAAACACAAATAATTTCCCCCAACACTCCCGTAAAAGCATAAATTCAAGCCTACATCTCTCCCCCAACGCCCTATTCGCAAATCCTGGCCCAACTCTCTCGAGAGATCGAAGCCATCAAATATGGCGTCCGTCATAAATAAAACGTTCATAAAACGAGGGATCGAGCGCATTTTAAAATAGACGAATCGTTTCAGTACCGGTTCCTCGCTCTTTTCTCCGCGACGAGAAACGAGTCCTCGGACTATCGTTATCCGTCCCCCGGTGTTATTGACCTCGTATCGACGTGCCCCTCTCGGTTCAACGTTTAACGATCCTTAACCTGGAGCCACGTCGATGTTATACATTGCACGAAACAAACGATCGTTGTCACCTTTATGAGAGAATATCGGGCTCGTCGATCTGCGAGTAGTGCACAACCCCGTCCACGGTTGGAAGTAAACCGAGATAAAACGTTCTATCCGGGAACGGAATATGCAACAACAAGACCAAGCCGGTGGAAGGTTAATCCATGCAAATTCGGCGCAATAGCCGTTTGTTACGTATTCGAGAAATTAAATCAATGTGTGCGAATCGGCTGGCGTGGACAAATTGCTAATGGATCGATCGATCGTTCACCTGTTACTCGGAATCGTTTTATAAACAGTCAAGTTCAGGATTTAAGTATAATTGAAATATAAAAAAAGGAACATTCCATTTTTAATTTTGGACACAATTTATCGCGCAAGTAATTCAGCATAAAACGTAACAAGATAACTATCGAGATCGAGAATTTTTTAAATGTCGATACTTTGTTCGGATTTATTTCAATTTCATTGGAAAACAATTATTTAATGAAAGTTTTATCACTGTGTAACACAAAGAAACAACTTTCTAACCTTACATTTTATCCTTTATGTTCAAAGAATATAAGATTTCTGCTAAGATTATAGATATCACTACACGATATATCTATATGTAAGAAATTAAAATTAAATTCAGGTTGAACCCATTTTCCAACGAAACGAGAGAGGCGAGCTCCTTTGCAAAATCTAAACGAACGGGTAAACCAGTCTGGAGAATGCACGAGCGACCAGACGGGAGGAATCGTTTTTCTAAAATCGCAGAATAGATTCCAGGATGCGTGGTCTGCGGAGTGATCCGCCAGGGACTTAGATGGACTACCTGTCTCTACCGGTTTGGTGGTATCGGCGCCAACGCTACGAAAGGACTCGTCCGCCTATCCCGGCGTCGCATACCGGGCTACACGTGCGCCCAAGCACGCAAGAAGAGACAATAGATAATAGAAGCGGCGCAGAAGAGGATCGGTAGACTTTTCCTTCGGATTCTTGTCGCTACTATGTCAGTGACACCGCCGGCATCTCGTTGCCTGCGAGCCGAGAAACAGGGACATGTTGCTAACCGAAGTTGGATTTAAGAACTGATGCGGTAATGGAATGTAACTATCGTAAAAGAGATTTTTCTTTTTGAGACCTTATAGAATTTTGCAAGGTGTCGTTGTAGATGAGTTATTGGAAAGTTTGTGAAAGTTAATAAGTATTGTCATTGTAAAGTACAAAGTTCAATTATTATCGTTTCTAACATTAGTTAAATTGATTGGTTTCAGATGTTTTTTTTTTTTGTTCTTGCCGTTATTAAAATTTTTCTTCTTTTTAATCGAGGTTAATATTAGTTTTTATATACATCTAAATAAAAATATATAATCGTACGTACAATTTACTTTCATAATACTAAATTAATTCTTATCATTTGCGTGTAATTATAGATATTTAAGTGTTATTATATAGATTGAAATTGTATCATGGATTACATGTTTTAGAAAACGTTGGCTAAATTAATTCTCCAACATCATTTAAAATTAAAAACAAGTTCAAAAACAATCATCACTTTTTTATCCGAGAAAAAGAAATTATAAAGTGTAGAAAATTATAACCATTTTATTCGCTTAAAGTGTCATTGACTATTGCGAATACATCGATTTCGAAATACGGTATATTTAGAAATACGCATTCAAAAATAAAGAAAAAAAAAAAAAAAATCCCACGATTGAATTTAATACGAATGTAAAAAAACACCAGCGATTACTCTTATACGTCACTGCTGCAACCTAACCTCAACAAAGCGGGTCAAGTTTTTTATCTGACCCAACGCCGAGAATAACTCCAACACGGTAACTCCACCGAGTAATTAATACAGTTGTACAACGACGGTTAACTCGAGACACGCGAAACGAATCGAACCTCGCGATCTTGGGGAGAATGGTCTCGAACGAGTTGCGCCGGTTCGACCGTTTTAATCGCGAACACATTTTGTACCGTTTGTCACCGAGGCCTTCGTGGCGGATAATTTCTTATTTCATGACGAGGCACCAAGGTACGCCGCGTGTCACTGACCAGGTCAACGCGATTATTATTATAGACCCCGTATTTTCCCGTGCATACATGCATACGTGTCTGGTTGCGTGGGCTCGTTTATTTACGGAATGCACGCGTCGACGAAACGTCACGTGCCTCAACGCGCATGCTCGTGCGTGTCTATGGAAATATGGCGTGTCGCGTCGCGTCGCGTATTAAACACGAAAATAGATACGAGTGTTTCGTAGGTTAGGGAAGTGGCTCGACCTCAACAAGAAGCGTGCTCGAGAAATATTTTAAGTATTCTAATTTTAGCGAATTTGAATTTGTTTGTGATTTTTTTTTTTTTTTTTGGAATCGAATCGATGGTGAGGTTATTCGAAGTTACGTATTTGTGGATATGCATGGATGCATTGCGTGTTCGCTTTAAAAATAGATCCATATAAGAGTTTCGTAAATTAGAGAGCGTGTCTGAGTGATATTTGATAAGTAAGAAATATTTAATATTTCAATTTTCAATTTAAATTGTTCGTAATTTTCGATAATCAAGATAAAGTAATGATTCGCGAGATTACAAGAAATTATTCGAGGTTATGTATTTTGTTTATATCTGCATCGCGTGTTAACTTGAAAATAGTATAAAAATTTCATAGGTTAAGGAAGGATGTTTCAATCACTCTGATTATTATTATTATTAAATAACTGTTTTCGTAATTTTATATTTAATGTATACAGCTTACAGTTTTTAATTGGTAAATTTGTAACGGGAGACGTAAACAAGTATATTACTAGATTTATAGTCCTTAGGGACACATAATAACTAATTAAAGTCTCGTTGTAGCTTGTTCGATAACAATTGCTGTTTGCGATCAAATTGATTAGACAAATAAGCAACCCTAAAGAAGCAACGACCTCGATATTGAAAGTAACTAGCTAGCTAAAAATAAATATCCCAACAATTCTAGACAACAACTATTCATATTATACGTCACTATTTTTATTCCCTAAACAAATTTTCTATCCGATTTTTATAAATCCATCAAACGCTTTCCCTAAATTACGACAAATTACAATGAATTGTACACACGCGTATAATCTGAATCCATTTCCATCTGTCCTCTGCGAAATAGGCGGTTCGATTTAAAACGTGCCGTTCATACACGAATCGATGGGCCATAAGCTCGCGGAAAAGGCAGAAGAAACACGACAGGAATGCGATGTGCAACGTCAGTTATCATGGATCCAGGGACGAATTCATTACCCGTAATTATTATGTAATCGGCGTCGGCGTGCGCAGCGAGTGAAACGAGTCGGTAGCAACGGGAACGTCGGTCCCGAATCGATTTTCAATAAATCAACGGGGGCCCATCGGCGACGCGTAGCCCCTTAGTATGCGCATATTAAGCGCGCCGGTGTGCACATATGCCGAGTTTATCCTCGCCGCGCGGCGACGCACACGTCCGTTATCGGAAATTTATTCCCGCTGCTAGTTTCTCTCTTTCCCCAGCATCGGCTCGCTCTCTTCGAAACGACATACGCGTTTCCCAATTAGATCTAGACGTCGTTCGAAACGATTTCGAGCTCGATATCAATGTAGAGGATGTGTATACGCGCAACGGAACGTAAATATGCATATAGCCGATCGGAATGAGAGATAGTTAGGTTAGGAACGCTGCCTTTCGATCGAAATAAACGGGAGCGTTTAGAGTTTACGAAGCATTTGAAAAAAACTTTTCCTTTTCTTATTATACAAATATTATAGGAGAGGATGGTTTTAAAAGACCAGATTTATTTGTACGACAATTCCCAATGATCCCAATGATCTTGGGAAAAAGGATAAGATCGAGAGTGCGTCGGTTTTCGAAACGAAAATTCAAGGCTTGAGTTACGCGGAAACGATGGACGGAAGTGGTATTCGTGGGAGGCAAGGTTGAACGGACACGGCTCGCGTTAATGAAGCATCCTGGATGCGTCTAACGGGCCTCGGCGCGATGCAAATTCGCTTACGCCGCTTTATTATTCGCGGTTAAATTATGCTTGATCGATGCCGCGCGCCTCGATGATTTATCGGCCGCGAGCACCGCTTCTGGGCTGATCTCGCTGCGAGCTATCCGACGTCTTTATGCCCAGCTGGAAATTAGAAACGGCCGAGACTTGGGAATAGAATGGAAGCAAAAGTTTCGCTTTAAGAGATCCACGATAATGAGCGTTATATGTGTATCCAAACCCGTTACGATACACATCGCGAAACGAAACAACTTTTAGCAATTCCGAACTTTTTCTTCACTCGAGCAGGAAAAGAAGAAATATCGAGATCTAAGGTAATCGGATCACAATAAGTTTCTATAATTCCAACGATAAATCATCCGGATGAAAATTATCGTTGAACGAAAGAAAAATTTAGGATTAATCAAATCCACGGCTCGACAAACGCGACGATTAACCGCACGTGCGACATTCCACCGGTGCGTGCAGGCTGCACGAGCACATTGGTACACGCGAGCGGTGCATTGTTCGGGAGAAGCGGTCGGGATGCATCGCGTGCAATAGCCCAGTTTGCAATACGAAACCATCCACGCGGTCTTGCAGAGGGGATGCAGAGAAGATGCAGAAACACACGAGGTACATAGGTCACTACTACATAATCCCGCTAGGTACTCCAGTACATAAAGTAGGCCCTACGCGGGATTCTTGGCTGCTCACGTGGCCTTATAAAGAAGGAACACGCGGATTGTATCATATTCCACGGTTACATGCGTCACTTGCCTATATACAGGGTGAAAATGGGAAAAAATTACTAATAAATTTGTTGATTGTTTCGAATAAAATGATTCGATTCACTTGGATTTTTATCCAAAAATTATAGTAATAAAATGCAAATATCCAATAATAATAATAATAATAATAAAATCCAATTGTTCGTGCAGTCGATGATACAAAGAAATTCTTTGTAAAAATATTTTTATTTTTCTTTACCTATTCATCGTGTGTATAAAAAGAAATCATTCTCGCTAGTTTTCAGATATTGCACAGCATAGAGAATTTATAAAGAAACAATGGGATGATTCACCAGTGAAGGTGCGAAACATCGGGGAACGATTATTCGTTGCGTAATTATAATTACGTAGGAAGAGAAAGGGAGGAATAAAACAAGTCGATTAATTAATCGTATCGTTCCTTTTGCTAATTGTGCCCGATTCTTTTGACCAAGTTAGAGAGATCGAGGGACGCACGATAGAAACGATTATCATCAATTGGGAAACTGTCCACCAATAAAATACGGTAGAAACATTCTCTATACCGTTTAAAACACGAATGAAAATCATCACAATTCCTCCTAATTCTTCCTTCATTCGAATAAACGAACAATGAAACTTCGATCGATCCACGCTACGCCTTCGTTCATTCACTTCTCGTAATATTCGCTCTGCTATTCGATCGGACAATGACTCATTCAGCGGTGAGAAGAAATGCTCTCGATTCCGAAATAAACAAATATGCGCGACTAATAAGCCATCTCGAACGAAACAACAAAGAGGCAACGATGCGTGGAACAATGCGTCGAACGAGCATTGTCTCCAATTCCGCGTGTGGAATATTGCCTTTATCTCTCACTCGCGGCTTACTCGCGCACTCACCTCGCCCTTCGAGGAGAGAAAGAGAGAAAGAAAAAAAAAAGGAAACACGCGCGCTCAATTATCCGGCCGCTTAACTCTGCCGTTTCTGACGAGCGTGCCCATAACAAATAATCGGGGAAAAATAAGCGGGATACACGACACGGACGGCCAACCTGCGCGATCCTTTCATTCAGAAAGGCTTATATACACCGATGGACGACAGGGCCCGGGGGCCGAATAAACGGCGAGATTGTGCACCGTTGTGTATCGATCGTGTTACGCTTGCACAGGAACGACGGCTGGCCAGATAACGCGACTGTGATTCATTCGATGCTTGGATTAAAGGTTATCTACCATCTGACCGACTACGATCCTCTGGCAAAAATCTTGGACCGGGTTAGTAGTCGAGGGATTGCGTAATAAACGTTGTTGGCCGGATCGATGGCTTGCTTCGTCGGTAAGGTTGTTACAGTACTCGTGCTCGATGATATATTTCATTTATAAAGAAAAAAAAAAAAAAAAGAAGTCAATGTTATAAGAATAAAACTACCGTTAATATAAACGAGTGTTAAAAATAACCGTTCGTGAACGATAATAATCAACGCGATAATCAACGATACGTCGATAATCATTAACGTCTTCTCGAGTCGAGGGAATCACCACCACGTTTCTACGCGCAACGTAACGTAACAAATCACCCGGGGCAACCGGTCCCGCAATCTGAACAGTGACACGAGACAAAACGAAACGATACTAATTCAAGAATCAGGGAGCAAACAAACCGATCGACAAGAATGGTCCGCGACCCATTCATTGTAACCCGAGGAAACACGGTCATTCCACCGGAGAGAGCCTGTTGCGCGATAAATCGATCGCGACACTCGGCCGAACATGTGTACACGATTCTATTCGTTGATCGTTCCACGTCCATACCCGCAGTGTGTATGAATTACCCGTTCAATGATCCTCGAAAAACACCGAATCCCTTTTGCTCGCCAAGCATATACCTGACCGTGGTACCGCCCACATTTCTCCCCTCCGCCCTCCGTGTCGTTGCCTCATTCATGGCGTTATTATTTGCTCTGCGTGCAATAACTGACAAACAGCGCTCTCGTTGGACGCGGCAACGTCGTACGTGGCGAATTAAAAGCGGAACGTAACGTTCTCGAAAGGTAATTAATGGGTCGTTCGTGAAATTGATTGTCGGCGATTGTGCGTTATTATACTGATCGAATATAGTATGGAAATAGTATGGAATAGGTGTGGAAAACGAGGGATTTCTTAGGGCGTTTCAAGGATTATTTTATTGTAATTATCGGAATTCCGTTTCCGGAGAATCGAAAGACTCGAAGCTTTCTTCCTCGAAGATTTCTTCGAGGAAATTTTCTTATATTAAGTTGTTGCACGGTAGAAAGGCTATTTCATAAATAATGTATAAATCCATAAAACAGCTAATGGATAATTAAATGTCTTATTAAATAATATTTACTGCCCGTCAATTTAAAACTTGAAACTAATTGAATGTTAAGTAATAACTTGAATGTTATTTTATCATTGTAGAAAAAAAAAAATTAATTGTGTATTGTAATAAATTATACTTCAACATATTGAATTCAACAGTGATTTTCTCTCGTAAATTTAATAGAATATTGTATAAAAATTATTGGTAGAACTTTCGAAACAATTAGATATATTAAATTGTATATTGTATAATGAATTATACTTCATCATAGAATTCAATTTGAAACTAATTGAATATAACTTGAATGTTATTTTATCATTTTATTATAAAAAAAATTAATTGTACGTTGTAATGAATTATGCTTCAACATATAGAATTCAACAGTGATTTTCTCTCGTAAATTTAATAGAATATTACATAAAAATTGCTGGTAGAACTTTCGAAACGAGATATATTAAAAGAATAAAAAAAAAAAGAAGAAAAAAAAAGCTGCCATTCGTGTTAAAAATTTAATTAGCGAATGTAAATACGTAACAACTTTAACCTTTTAATGAATTATTTCATTAAACCAAATTTCGATATAACATTATCTTCGATATAACGATTAAAACTATAAATTTATTAATAGCCTTATTTCAATACGATAATACGATAATTTGAATTTATAAGAGATGAAAGAGATGAAAGTTAAGAAAATTTATGATCAATACTGTATAGATTCTCGATTTTTTGATAACAGAGATAAAAACTTTTTATTTTTAAAAAACGCATCACATCGCATTAAAATAACAACGCGACGAAGCACGTGTTCGTCCGATGGAAAGCAAAGCATCTTTTCACGATGAAGCTTGTTGTACCGATTGTGTAGAGACCTGTTCCAGTAACCTGATCGATGCGCTCGATGCACTTTGCGTAAGTACGTGTTAACGTGGACTCGATTAGACGAGCAACATCAACAACAAACGTGTCAATATTCTTCTTTTTAATATTATCATTTATAATCTTTGTTCATATAGAAATACGCGTTTCCTTATTTTACATTATTCTCATATATGTTCACATACACGAAGAAATAAGATTGGACAAATTTCATTTTGTCGACGCGTATTCTCTCGAGTCGTATCTATTAATTAGCAGAAATATGCTATATATTTGTTACATAAAATAAATTCCTCGGTTCAATTATCAATTAATTTTTCGCGGCGCAATGATGATGAATGATGGCCAATGTGTATTTACGAATCAAGTATCGAATTATATGATCATTTGTCATAGTTAATAGTTGCGTTTATAGTGTTGGTTAATTGATTTTTCGTTGCGAAACCATAGATCTTCGTTGGTCGAATGTGTTTCTTGTCTGCGACTCGATGAATGGGTAGTTTTGAAACTACGTATCTAAGTTTTAATTATATTTGTGTTAAGTTTGATTTAATGATAAGTGGATGCTAACTGATTTGTTAGACTCTTCGTTGATTAATTCTCATTAAGAATACGCGTTTCGTTATTAGACAAGTATTAATGTTCCTTTGCGGCAATAATCGGTGTGTCGCAGGGTGTCAATTATCACGTTTCGCGCTGCGTACACACACCTGGCACGCATTTTATATAAACAAACAAGCAGATACAGGTATTGAACAGGTATTAACAATGAAATCGAGAATGCAAGCAAACAAAATGAAGACAAATATATTCTACGTAAATAACGTTTGATAAATGCAAGATTCGTAGTGTAACATAGTAAAAATCGATATTAATCTAAAGTTAAAATTTGATTCTTTTTAACAAAACTTTCTACTGATGTACTTCTCCGATTGATAGATTGACAAACAAACAAAAATTATTATTCGTTAACTTTTACGTTAACAAATACTTACTTAAAATTTTGCTAATGAAAAAAATCAATTTCCAGCTCGCCGCTCGAACTCTTAGAACATAATAGAACACTCGTTTTATCGTATTCAATTAAAACTCTCTTTCCTCCTAAATTGATCAGATATCAGATTTTAATATTACACAACATCTAAACGAATTTATTTATCGTTCACCGAGAATTCGGCCGACCATTTGTCCAATCGATCGAGCTCGATTAATTGATTTTTCGTCCAGAATCGCCGGTTGATTATTAATCGTTCCACGCGCCATTATGATTACATAAGTGATCGAACACGTGTTATCCACCCGTGGGGAGGTCTCGTAGACGAGTTATGAAACCGCAGAATGCAAATGTTCGCCGATTTCGTGGTGTGGTATTTCAGATTGGAAAAGCGTTGAAAATATCACGAATGGGCGAATCAATTATCCTGAAGGCGAGGTTGGGGAGGTAAAAATGCCGTAACCGGTCCACCACCGCCTATGCGACCTCTCTCTTTTCCGCGTTTTCTTGTTTCAGAAACGATGCCGATCCATTTCTGAGTTAGGAAAATCTTATCGGTTGTGTCTCGAATCTCGAATCTCGTTTCAAAATTAACCGAATCGAGGTTGAGGAATATTTATTGCCCATTTTCTTCGATCCCGACGATTTTTAAACATTGTTTTTTTTTTAGAAGAGAAATTATATTTAATCGATAGAACAAAAAAAAGTATCAGTTCATCTATACTTGAAAAAAAATTATTAGTTAAATTATCGATATTGGA
Source organism: Apis florea (assembly GCF_048593485.1). Taxonomy (NCBI): domain Eukaryota; kingdom Metazoa; phylum Arthropoda; class Insecta; order Hymenoptera; family Apidae; genus Apis; species Apis florea. The sequence goes on from NW_028256772.1 coordinate 1,106,247, forward strand.
GATAGTCGGGAAATATGAGGAATCCGAATTCGTATGAGATTGATATCAATTTCCATCTTAAAGATCGTCCTACGTATTTATCGTTCCAAAAGGTCCAAACAAAGATTGAGATATTCCATGCTTATCACAATCCATGAAAAAAAATATCTTTTTATTTAATTTATCAATTATGATGTGCTATCATAGACGGAATTTTATGCAACAAGTTTTATGCAATTTATTTATTTTCTAATTCTTCGATTATCCGCAGACCAGTTTAATCGTAGTTACATTCGCATTTATTATCATATGTTATTAACGATTTACGATGAGCAATAAATAAATCCGCCAAACGAAATATTCGTTCAATTATCCGTGTTTTAACAAAAAGTAATAGTGCTCTGAATTGAAATTTATAGACAATCCTGCGAGATTTATGAACCAGTGATTAATAATATTATAAAATGACGGAATAATGTTTGAATAAGTAAATAAATCTTCATGACAAAAAACGAAGCGAATTGATTAACGACGATGATGGCAGATAATTTGAGAAAGTCACAATCGAATGTTTCAAGATTTTTTTTCGAGTCGAAAAATACCTAAAATATCAAATATTCTAATATTAATTCATTTAGCTAATCGTAAATCATTAGAGAATTGCCTTTAATCTGAAAATATTACCCAAATATACAAATATCTACCAAACGCTATATAATTAAATATCAAAATATTAATCCATCTGTTCGAATTGAATAAGGTTCGAGGTATCATATAAAATTTATGCTTATCATTCTAAAAAATTATCATCCAAATGAAAATCCAATGATTTCCAAGATAGAGCGCATCGATTACATCGAACACTCACGATTTCTATCGATCATCCGGCGATCTCGCGTCGATCTCGCCGGACTAATCCTCGATCAGATCCTCGAGGAGACTTCTGGCACAACGTGACATGCAAATGCCGCTTGCGAAATCTTCGACGACCGAGTGAGTGATTCCGGGTCACTCGTAACAAGAAAACCCTATAATACACCTGATCCCCACAAATACAATGGTTTTATATCGAGGATGTGGAGAAAAAGGAATTACGAATCTTTATTGATCTTGTATCAAGTATGAAAAAATTTATTAGATAATGCTTATTTATTATTATTTTCTAATTCTATTAAAGAGCATTCTACAATGATCTTTCAAAACTTGCATGTGCGATTTTTTTTTTTTTTTGCAAAATTTATGATTGACTTTTGAATATTAGAATTGAATAATGAAAATTTTTCACCTTTTATAGTTGCATAATTAATTTGAATGTTTATTTTATTTTATCGTTAGATAATTGCAACGTTCAAAAGAAATCTGTTTGAAACAATTATTAATCCCATAAAAATTAAAATGGCAATAATTTTTTCCCTCAAGAAACAAAGAAAGATACAGATTTACGAGAGACAAACCCCTGTAAATTTCCCTCATCGAGCAGTCGTAACAGCAATCAACTATAATTTCGTTTCCCGCGAGTAAAGAAAAATCCAGTTACAGATATTAACGTGAAACGTTTGTACGTCTCGTTACACAGCAACAGGTACTGATGCAAGAAATAATAATCGCAGCGTTACTAATTGAAGCAGCATAAGCGACAGTAGCACAGTACTGACAGTAAAAGTAACAGTAAATCTAGTACCAGCTTAAAGTAACAACCATGCTATTAGTAATGCTAATTACGATAGTAACGAACCGTACCTGCAGCTCTTTGAATATTTACATAGCTCTATTAAATATTGCGAAAGGGGATAAAAACGAAGAGAAAAAAAAAAAAATTAAAGAAACGTAAGAGGAGCATAAAATTCTCGCCTTCAAAGAACAGAACTCATCTCGAGGCCGATAAACAATTACAACAGCATAAAAAAAAAATGAGATGCAAAAAGAAGAACAGAGGTTTTGCAATTTGGGGAGAATCGATGGTGAAACAACGATACTAAATCGTTTGGAAAGAACTGGCAAAAAAAATTTTACGATTCCTATACAAATAGGAACTTTTCCTTCGTGAAAAAAAATACAAATGCAATGCATTTAATTTGATCAAGTCATTTAAATCTCTGAATAATCTATAACCTATCTCGCATAAGCTACACGAAGATTGTTTATATGTTATATCAACTGAGATAAGCATGCATCCTCGTGATGCGTAAACTGCAGCACAAACGTTCGAAACAAATCTCCACGGAAAGTTGACGCAACAACTTCAACAGCATCAATTAAGAAACGAATAAAAAAAAAAAATACGAGCGAATAAAGAGTGAGCTTACTCTAAGAAATATTGAGCAACATCGAGAACGAAAGAGCAAAAAGGCGGCAAAGGCGGCAGTTCGTTGAAATCGTTGCTCGCGACGGGGGCACAATTAATAACTAAATAAGAGTGGGAAACAAAGGGAGGCTCTGTTCGACGGAGCTGTCATAGATAGATAAAAACGCGCGAGGTGCAAAGGAGGGAGGGAAAAGTTGTGACGTCGATTAATCCGTAATTGCTCGACGCGGGGAGAAACGAGATCGACGCGCGGTCAGATAACGGACGGAGGAGGCGAGGGTGTCGGAGGGAACGCGAGTATCGCTGGAGGAGAAGTGGAGGAGAAAGCGGCGTACGAGAGCGCATGCGCGCCAATGCTTAGCTCCGTTTCGGGAATATCGGACGACGACGTGACGACGGTTGCTTTAAACCGATTATCCTCGGGCTGACGCGCCGATAACGGGAAGAGGAAGCGTTTGGAAGGGAATTGGAATGGAGCGCGGCGGACTACGATGGAACGACGTTGTTCACGAGCGCTGATAACGTCGATCCCGAAAATAGGAACTCGTTGATGTTGGATCAGACGTTTCTGATCTTTCTCGACCCACTTCTAGCTAAAATAAGATGCGATACGTTTTTAACAGAGGAGTTTCTGCAAATCATACGGTTTTTCGTATGTATATTCGTGTTACACGAGAAAAATTCGTACGCGTAACAACACATTATGTTATAAACAAGTATAGTTTTTAACCGTTTGAAAGGTACAATTTATTTCGTGTACCCGATACGTTACGAATCAATATCACGCTTGCTATATATTCGCCAACTCCACTCATTTAAAACTCGTTATTTTACGATAACGATAACGAATCGAGGGAAATCGAAGCGAGAGAAGCCCGTTTCCTTTTCCAGATAATTGCGTTCCGTCGCGTTTTTACCGATCGAGCCGCCAGGGAAAAGCGACGGTGGCCCCCCGTAGAATCGAGGCAGACGAGAAAAAGAGAAAAAGAAAGGCGAGGAAGAAGTAATGTAATTCGCGGATGAAACGCGCCAGACACGGCTCGTGGGATATTTGACTTCGCGCTGATACATCGTGGCACATACCCCTCGCCCCGTTTCAATTCGACCCTGCGTATCGTGGCGACGAATAATCGCGGCTCGTCTGGCGGCCAATGAAATTTGCGTAATAAACGTTAGCCTGGAATAGCTCCATTAGAAAGATTGGAAACGGAATACTTTGGCAAGAAGAAAACGGAATAGCTAGTAAACAGTGGAGAAGAAAGAAAAATAATAGCAAAAACCTAATGCTAATGTAATCGAAGAAATAAAAATACGTAAACTTAATAAAATCCAAAATGGAAGAGCGAGCTATCAAAAAATCCAGAAATCAAGGGAATCGAGAAGAAGAAAAACGAAGTAAAGGCAAAGCGGTTTCGCAATCCGAGCGAGATGATCGATACAAAGTGATGTTCATCGGGGGAAGAGATGACGAAGGACGAGGCGAAGCGGTTTTCTATCATCCGCTGCCCATAACCGCGACACACGGTGGCAATCAGTCGGCGCGCTTCCCTTTCGCATCGCGTTATTACGATACATCGTGTCCGCGGTTATGCGTACGCTGGATCGACAGAGATGCGGCCGCACGTAAATCACCATTGAATCTGCATTAGAACGCCCGAAGGGACCGTTCCCTCGGTTAACGTCCGGGGGCCTCGGTTTCTTTCTCGAATTAGAGGGAAAAATAAGGAAGTCGGCGAGTGGATTACTGTAATCCTTCTCTCGGATCAGGAGTTTCCCCTCGTGATCCGTTAGACTCTCGAATCCTTCGAGAATTCTTGCAAAACTTTTCTTTTAATCTAATTATCCCTAACTTAAACAACTTGGGATTTTTTTATCGGCGAATCTTCTCTTCTTTCTCTTGAAAATTAATAAAAAAAGAAATTTCTCTCGCAACGTATCTTACATATTATGATATTCTTGGATGTTGCAATGCAATAAGAATATTGCTTAATTGGAGGAAACAATTTTTTTTTTTTTTGCTCTAGATTTCTTTTCACGAAAGAAACAAGGATTTATTTCGATATCTTCTCCTCGAACACTTGAAATCGCTGAATGGGTGTTTCGACATTCGATAGATATTAAATGAAATATTATTAAAATCCGGAAATAACCGGAAATGTTATATTTTATTAAACAATGGTGTGGAACGTGCTCTCTGAACGAACGTGACGAATTGGTCAAGCAAATATCAAAGTGAATATCAATGATCACGAGTGGAAGTTGTTGTTGCGAAAAATCGAGTTTGGTGAAAGGAGATCGACAATCCCCAGTTTCTCACGCGGTTTTACACGTTCAGATACTCTTCCTCTCGCGATTTATTCACGATTTGTGTAGAGTTAGACGTTCCATTCCATGGTTTTGCATCTCGAATGAAGTTGTTCGTTTCTAAGGTGAATGTTATGAAGTTGTACGATTTCTTGAAAAGCGATTACATTTCCTCACAAGATTAAAGATCCGATCTTACAGAGTAGACGTTAACTTACACTTAGTGTTATATTCCTTTTTTTAATTTGAGATATATATATACTATCGATTAAAATTCTAAAAATTTTAATCATGGTTAAATACGAAAGAGAGTTAAAATAATTGAATATCTTATGAGAATTCGATGTATTGCACACCAACTATAATTTTATTAGAAAACAAATAAATCTTTAAATACGAAAGATATATGTATGTTCAGATTTCGTTTTCTAATCGAAGAGATCCAGTAACTTTTTACTTTAACTATCTCAGTTTCAAACTCATTACATATAATTTTATTACCCATCCTTTTCGAGCGTTTTAAAACTCCAAATCGTTATTTACTAAGCGAGAATCACAATGTAGATCTCCTATACATTAAAATTCAAAGTTAATTTTTAACCAAACCTTCTTCAATTCTAGAAACCTTTCATCAAATACGAGTCTCGATCGTTTCACTTTCGTTTGACCATCTTTCAACCCAGGCTAATCATTTATCCATCAACAGCAACGCCATAAGAACGAGTTCGAATCGTTCAATCTTCTCCTGTCGAAGAAGAATCCTGAGCCTCGACACCAAACAACTGCCCATAACCCTCAACTGATTAGAATTCGCCAATATCTCCTCATTTTGACAACCTAATCTCTTTGTCCACGCAACGACATCTCCAGCCTGACCTTATTCCTATACAACACCATTGCCGCGCGATGTATCGGCCGCCGCGATCTTTCGCCGATTTTTCCTGCGAGTCTGTGAGAGTGGAAGCCGGTGCACTCGACGAATCTCACCGGCCGATCTTTATGCCGAATGATGTAGCGAGTTGTGCCGCGGGGCCTCGTAATATCAATGATATGAATTATCTAACGGCGTGGGCGTAGCAGCGGCCTACCAACGTGGACCGCTCTTGAACCGGCCTTAAGGCGCGTTCCCACACGTGTAACGCGCGAAACTCGAGAAACGGATGGCCGTTTCACGGGAAGAAGATTGCCGACCATCTAGTCGAGCGAGCGCGTGACGTGGATGGTTTCGAAGGATGATCTCATGGTTCGAGGCGATGATGACCCGTCGTGCACTCGATGGATTTGGTTTCTGTGGAAACCATCAAAACAGGTGGTTGCATTTCTTCGTTGCGATTAAAAATGATACGTTGAATCGAAGTTGAAGTTGTTGAAAAGAAGAAGAGGCGAATAAATTTGAATTTCGTTGAAACGTATTATTTATTATTACCTGTTCATGACAATTACTTGCTCGCTTAAAACCTTATTTATACTTTGCACGAGTTGTTAAATCTTACTGATAATTGATTTCTAAAATTACAATGTGATTAGTCATTTGATTCATAGACATTTGAGAATTTGTTTGATATATAATATATACACATTATATACCAGCTAAGTACTTGTTATTAGTTATTACAAATAATGTAAATTGGCATATCGATGTTATGAATAGAGCAAATAGAGTCACTCTTTTGAGGAGCATACGATAATTCTTTAAATTCTAGAGAGAGAGAGAGAGAGAGTATTATGAATTGTTCCTACAATTCTCATTCCTTGTTTATTTTATAGTAATTCAATTCCTACTTTTCCAAACATAATAAATATTTCATAATTTTTTTCTTATTTTTAAAAAAATCAATTGATTCTTTGACAATTGAGGGGCCGTTCAAGGAAAGTGAAACCAATCTTTTTCTCAGATACTTTATATTTCTTTCCTATTTTTAAAAAAATCCAATTCCTTCCACGTTGTTCTCCCTCAAACATTTTGACTCGCAAGAATCAACGACTATTTCTTTCCCTGTAATAATAAAAAAAAAAAAAAAAGAATTGATCGATACCTCGACGACTGAGGAATCGATAAATAGGCCGTTCACCCTGTTCCACCATCCTCCCCTGCCTCCCCCCCCCTCCCCAACTTATCTCCAAGAAAAGTGAAACCAATCCTTTTCATTTTCTCGGACACACCCATCCAGCGTAACCCAGAGCCGGTGAAAACGCGGCTTAACCTCGCTCGCGTGCTGGCTAATAAAGACGGCTCACCGGTGCTCGGTATTAGGACGATAATACCCGAGAAGCCGGCTCCGTGTACGCGCATTCCAACCTGCCCACGACTCGGCAGGTAGCGCGAGGTGGGCCCACGAAGGGGACGGCCACATCGCGGGGTGCAACAAGGGACGAGGGACGTTTAATGGCGCGTAATATCGAACGATACGTGGGCGATGCACTCGCGAAACTGGCGATTTCGAAAAAGGTGGACACGTATCGTGCGTGTATATGCGCGCATGCGCACATACATGCGCGCATGCGCGTGCGTACAGGACCGCATTTCAAGCTTTCAAGCGGACACGGTTCGTGAAAGGGGAGCTACTTCGTATATCATAATTGCCGCCAGGTGCACAGTCGACACCGGGACACGTAAAACCCTCGCGCTATGGAAGCCATGGGTGGCTCGATAATTGATAGGAAGGGAATGCGTGACATGCGGAGGTATATCTTTGAAAAATTTGATCTTCGTGATTCGTATTGTAAATACGAATTTTTTTAATCTATTTTAACCAATCCTATATTGAGTTTAAAAACTATTCGATATTGTGATACGATCTAAAAATTAGATTTCGATCCTTCCCTGTATAATATAAAAAGATACTTATGAATAGAGTTTTCGTCAATATGAAAACTTGTCAAGTGTTTTATAATTTTGACGTGGTTGAAACGAAGCTCATTTTCAATTGTTACTCATAGATAATACAGAATTTAAAAAAATTTTATTTGCCAAATTTTGAGAAGTGAAACGAAAGATTGATTTACTTCGTATGTACACTTCTTTGTTACATGTAACATATACGTAATTCTATTATTCCTTGTACAAAATACTTGCGTGATACCAATACATTTTCTTATTTTTCGAAATATATCGGAATAATTTGAAAATTTCATACACTTTTTCAACTTTTATATCATAATAAAAAATATACCTTCTCTTTACACCCTTTCGAAACACGACGAGTCAATTAATTAAAATCGCGTATTAGAGCATACATCGGCGAGAAAGCGATCCTCCTCCGCATGGAAACCGCAACGAAACGCGACGTGTCCCCGAAATTCTTCGAACGGTTCTACAACAAACGCTAGCCGTTCGAGGAGGAGGAAGCTTTTCGAAAGCGAGTCGCGGCTATCGCGGCCGGGGAACAACGTTAGCCCATTTTGTGAACCTTGTACGCGGACGATATACACGCCCATGAACGATACGATAACGAGAGCGGAGGGGCCTCAAATCCACGATCGCCGGAGCGTGAGATCGAACGTCGAGTCCCCACGATCGAGACGCGATTAAACGCAAGCCAAGAATCGAGACCGTTTTTCTCACGGCCCGGAGGTTTATTGGATTCGCCAATGGCAAATCCGTTTCGCGATAACCCAATTTCGGACACCTCGGCTTCGTGGACACCTTTCGATCGGCCTCTCCTCGCGCGCCGGTCTTCTTCCGATCGCAGGGCAGCACCTTGGCACCTTTCTCCAAGTATACACGCGCTTTTTACTTTTTTCGAACGAATGCACGAAGTTTTTTCTCTCTAAACATTCCAAGCTTTTGGAAAAAAATAATATTACAGTATCGTGATATATATATCATGCGAAATACATTGATAAAAATTAAATTTCTACTTTCGAACGGTTCCAATTTTTTGACCAGTAGTATTTGAAAAAAGAGTTGGGATAAGAGAAAGGGGGCGAGGCACGTTCTAACGAGTCAGAAAACGTATCCTTTTCTTTTTTAAAAAACAAGATAAATGTAATACCAATCGCCTTTTTGACATTGCAAACACTTTGTTCTAACAACTAATAAATAATGTTGATAGAAACTGAATACATCCATAAATACATCCGACTAATTAAAGTAGACAATTTCGATATACGTCATATCTGTCGTATATATATCCGGCAGTTTAATAAACTCGATGTCACAACTTGATATCGTCATCGAGAATACCGTAATCCTGCTATTATTCCATTATTAAAGAGCGACGTACCAAAATATTAATCCGTGTCTCTTATTAACAAGCAAGCGCATTCCAAGCAGAGAGCGAAAAAAGCACGGTGGAACAAAAATACCAGCGCGTGACCATTCACGACACATTTTTTTCCGGCCAACAGCGTTCGCGGTCGAACCCATGACATTCTTCACCGCGAGATAAACATGCGATTATGCCAAACTCGTTCCAACCTATTCGAACCGTGAATGGAAATGAGATTCGGACGAGTGTTATCGCTAACCCCGTTGCGTAAGTATTTCGCCCTCCGCGATTCACCTGGGAAGGAAGAGGGCTTTTAATTAATGGCGACTGGAAATAAACGTGTCGCAAGGCCGATTTACGGGCCGGCAGCCCGCTCTAACGATTTATGGTAGCGCGTGGTGCCCCTTTCCTGACGATATTTAATACTCTCGAGGAGCGTCCTTAGATATACTTTGGAGCTCAGCTACTTTTACCAACCAATTTCGATTTGTCGAATATGTTTCTTTAAACGAATTTGTGCAACTCTTCTAAGATATTTTCTTATATTGTTGATTGTGTAATCCTTATATACGATAATGATATTTAATTTTCAAAATTTTAATCCAACTCCTCGAAATCGTCATCGCGAAAGCAATCGATCGCAAGTGTCGAGAAAGTAGAGCAAACAATAGAGCAAAACGTTGAAGAAAACTAGAAACGATATCTGTCAGTCACGCTCGAGATATCATCTAATTATTCTGATGGGTTTCAGCATGAAATATTTTATCGATCATAAGCATAATCACGCAATCTGTACGTATAATCAAGAAACGTGAACACTTTCATAGAGGAATACAATGATTTCCTCGTGTAAAAATATCAACTCACCCTGAGAGATCGTTGCAGAGTAATCCGAAATGGAGAAAACTTCAGAAATATCTTCACTCACTCAAATCCACTTAAATCTCTCTCAACGTTCTCTTTCTCACTTATCTAGTCAATGATCGGACATACACTTGTTATCACGAGTTTAACAGTTTTCAAGAAACAAAGTAAAAAAAAAAAAAAAAAAAAAAAAGAAAAGGAAAAAACACATAAATTCTCTCGATTGGCATAAAAATGGCAAGGGAAAAAAATGGCACAAGATATCGTTCGATCGTCGGTAGAAACCGATATATATATATCCATAAAATCACAACTTCGTATATATCCGCTATCGATCACGACGTTTCAAACCGATACCGAGAGAACAGCTCGTCCCGTCATCTCACGAAATTGCCGAGCACGATCTCCGTTCGAGGCAAGAAGCTCGGATTCAACGGCACGTAGAACGCTAGGGGACATCGTATTTACCGACTCGAGCGAAGGGCTGCATACGCGAACACGCGAGGGAAACGGGGCACAACCGTGCCCGATCACCTCCTTCCTTCGAAAAACTGACCTACGCCGGCGAATCGTTCGCCTCTCGATATACTTCATTCACCAGCGGCCGGCTGAATGGGCCACAACACACGCTCGAAAAATACCACGTCGAATATAACCTTCCAAAATCACTTCACTTTCCTCGATTCAAGTCTCTCGACCCGACGATATCCTTCATCCCTTCGATACTGTTCCCAAGCCCAACTCTTTGGTCCGTTTCATCTATTCGATGGTACATGCTGACCCCTCCTACAGTTCGTCGAAACCTAACTAATCTATCGACTCATCTATATTCTTCATTCGATAAATATTCGATGTTGTATGTAAAAGCAACGTGCGATTATTACATGCGTGGTTGAAGCTCGAGCGAAAAACACGCGAACACGTGTCCGACTGGCAACGAGGGCGAATGTGTCCTGCGAAAGGATGTGGTGGACGCAAACGCGGTCCGAGACGCTCGATCGAATCGTAACTGCGGCCACGACGGCAATGCCCCCGCGTCGAGCGCTTAAGCGCCGCCAAAGCGCTCGAACCCTGCCTCGACTCCCCTCCCCACCACTGAACGCCCGGCATCCCCACCCCGCCCACACTTTTCCGACCGCGCTCGGCTCGCGTTCGACGCACGTCGGAACTCCGCTCGCCGCCACTCGTTTATACTCGGCTCCTGCCGCGATCAGTTCACCCCGCATTCGCGGGTGCGCCTCGCGGAAACACCGTTTCGTGGGTGGCATGGTGTAATTATAGAGACACGATCTCTTTTTTTCTGTTTTTTTTTTTTTTGTTTCTGCTGATGAGAGGGGCTGGTTTTGATTGGAGGATTGATGTTTATTGCTGGTGTACGTATGTTGGTGGTATCGGGCGATGGGATGGTAAATATTTTCGTAAAGTGTATTTAAAAGAGAGATAATTTTAAATTTGGATGGAATCGCATCTCCGAGTACATTTGAAAGATCCTTTAAGCAGAATAACATTTTCTTAACGTAATCCGAAAAAACCCTGCAAAGAATTTCCTTACGATAGTGTTTTTTAAGTTTACACCCTTTTTAAATTGCACTGTCCAATAATATTTAAATATTTCTCTATATATTCTGTTTATTGACAAGAAAAAAAATCTCTCTTTCTGAGGAAGAAAAGAATTAATTACTTTTAAACTGTTCCAAATTAAACCATTTTCTCGATACAAATGTACCAATCAATTCTTTTGTTTCATCAACGATCCCGAGAAGTCGTAATCAAGGTCGAGAGAACGAAGAATTTTTTCACGATGCGTCGAAATGAAAAATTACCGTCGACCAAGGGTAGTAGCCTCCATTCACCCCGCTAGTTGGAACTTGAACCACTCGGCCGGGCTAACCCCACCCTTGCGCACCACACTGAATGCCGACAAGCTTTCGAAATTCTTCGGGCCAGCATAGTTGGGATAATGGATGCGGAAAAATCACCATTATTCGGCGGAATGCCCTCCCTTCGCGACAGTGAAACAATGCCGAATACGTCGAAAGCTTATACGGATGAAATTGAATTGCTTTTTCAATGCTTTTTTGAATTTATAAATTTCAAAAAAAATTTAATCCAATTACAACGAATATATTATTGAGTAATATTAGCTCCTTGTGATATAATAAACTTTATTTCAAATAATAAGAAGATTCTTTAGAAGTCAGGATTAATAATATACGATGATTCACGTTGAAGTTTAATTTAGTATAACCTGTTATGGGGAATATTTGATTATCAAATACGATATAAATACTCGTTCAAAGTAATTAAATGTAAAGAAAAGAATAATAAGAATTTGAAAAATTTGTTTTTAAATATTACTAAATAAAAAAATATAAAAAGTATTCTTTTCCTCAAAATTGTTGATTTATGTGATAATATCATGTCAGCGATTACTATATAACATATCGAGATAGAAAGAATCAATAACAAATTTTGTTTCGTCGATTCTTTGTCTCTACAACTGTTTGTAAAAAAAAAAAAAAAATTCGTGTCACCTTTCATTTTCGAGCATTAAGAGACAATTCCCCATTCAATTCTAACAATTGAAAGAGAGGAGAAAGTATCAAATTAATTACAAATTCTTAGATAGATAGAAATAAATTTTACTAACTTGCAAGGATTGAGTTTCACCGAACTCAAATTACAAAGATAAGAAATATAAGCGCACGTGGGAAATAATTTCGATTTGTAAAAAGTTTCTACTTTCATATTTACAAAAATTTCACACACAGCGAAACGAAAGGGAACGAATAATCGCCGTTTAGAAATTAAGGGACGTCCTGAGAGGGCGTTGATATACGCGCGGTGGAAGCTCTTTGAAGCTCTTTGAAGGCCGCGTATTTTCGACGACGCCAGTTGTCGCAACCGAGTCGTTCCCGGTGCTACTTTGTGCTAGGTCGTACCTTGCCCGATCTAGTCATGGCCGAGCATACGGCACGAACATGGAAAAATATGTAAATATCTCAGGTCTCATCCATTATCCAAGAGAAAAGAACGGAGAATGAGAAAAAGAGAAAAGGAGAAGGGAGATCCGTTTGCTCGTGCACGTGACTTCAAAATACAGGAGGGTACAACGACCCCTTTTGCTTTGCTGTTTTAGCGCAACGCGTATCGATCGAAGTAGAATCGTGATCTTTTTAACAATAACTCGCATTTTCTTTCTTTTTTTTAAGTGTCTTTGTTATTAAATTAATAAACGACTTAAATTTCGTTTCAATCCAATTCTCGTTCTTCTTTTGCATACAAAAAGTTCAAATGAAAACATTCGATTGAGAAAATTTTAACTTTATTCGAAAAAATTCACTCAACAATAACTTTGATTTTTCATGATATTTATATAAACTTAATATTAGCATTCATTCATATCTATTCATTTGTTACGTGCTCAAATATACTTTTTGCGAATATACAGAATGTTCAGTTGTGGATATCTATGTATTTCGATACGTATATATTTCTTCTGAAGAGATCGTCCTCACTAGAGGGAAAATGTCTTTGAACCCAAGCCAAGGCAAATAAAATATTTGGATTCTTCATTTTTTGCTAGTCGTTACTTTTTACATCAGCAAAAAAAGAAAAGAGACTTCTCGAGTTTCGTATACTTTGCATATAAATCTGTACAAAAAGAAATTAACGTACGTCTCAACTACTGCACTCGTAATTTCTGCAACTAAACCATAATCGCATATTTACACGCGCATTTGAAAACGAAGTGGAACGTTTTCTCAATAATCCATCGTTTTAAAATAGAATTGTAAAATTTCACTGTGTACAATTCTCTCCCCGTGGGAGTGTTCAATAAATCAATTTGATTGCCGTTCTAATAGTTTCTTCGGAATAAATTTCACAAACACATCCGCCGATCATTAAAACTATTCCTAGAGCGCGCGGCTACAACGCGCCACTTGTATCGTGAATTGCAATCGGGCCATAAACTAGAATTTTAAATTAGCTCCTTTCATCGCGTGTCACCGGTAAACGTTCTCGTTACGGTGTTAACCGAGATAGTCCGAGTGGCGAGCAACAAGGCATCGTAAATTTATACGACTTTTCGTCTCGATATTGTTCCCCACGCGGACCTCCTCTCCCCTCCACCAAAGATCCCTCGAGGCAATTTTCGGAGGTGGGGATGGCGGGGAAAGAATCGTTCGCAGTGACGAGAGAAACAGATCATCCGTACCTGTGGAAAGCTCGCAACGGAATTCATATACAGGCGAGCTGCCTCCCCTCTTCTTCTCATTGCGCAGCCGCGAAAATATCGCGGACGGTAATCCAATCATCGGCTGGTGTTCGACACTTCGCGCCGCACGTTCCATATGCATGAGGATTCTCGTACGAGTCAGCGCATTCTCGCGGCAAGTAATAATAATCTATGGGGAAGTCTCTCTTCAACGCGCGGGGGGATAATCGATTGAATTGAATAATAAGGAGGAAAAGGCTTGGTTGAAAGCAAACAATTCTGAACGGGGAGGTATAAAGATGGGATATCGAAAGTGGAAGTGTGTAAAGTTGGGTTGCTCTTAACGCGAATTCTCATAGACGAAATGATATCGCATCTTGCTAAGGAAAATTATCGAGAAAAATTACGAAATTGCAGTTAGATTAGATCTCGTGTTAAGTTTTAATTTTATACGATTGGATTATTTTATTTTCATATCCAAAGATTTCGTAGAATATCAAACAAGATTAGTCCATATAACAGTAGCAATCTTCTTTTGCAAATACTTAAAAAACTAACTAAATTATTCGTAATATTAAGCTGTTCATCTTCAAAGAACAACTGAAAATACCTAAGAAGCCGTAGAAAATTCTTCCCAAAATCGCTCTATCAAAAATTTCTGAACTACCCGAGAGAGTGCATTCATTCGAGCCCCACGCATACCGCGCATACCATCCACTCGTTCGAACTGAAATCAATAGCCCTTGAAGGGGCAAGGCGCGCTTTAATTTACAATTAAATCGAGGGGGAACGATACGCTCACGTTTCCAATCGCTCGAGGGAAGGATCGCAATATTCGAATCGGCGTAACGACATGATACGCAATTAATCCATCCGCGCTTCGTGTAATGGCGGAGCGGAGTCGTTGCGCTTTGACCAGGTAGTCGCGCGTGTGATTTGCGCGAACACTGTGACCAACGCGGGATTATGATTAATGGCGCTGCTATCGGTGCGTGAACGCCGCAAAACGAAGACAAATAGCCGACGCGGGACCTCTTTAAACGCGCTCGCTCGTGGATCCACCGCCGTTCGATCGGAAATGGCCGTAAAACAGGCGCGAGATTATCGAGTGGCATCGGCCTGGTCGCCAGTCCCTCCTGGCGATTCGATTAATGAGCGCCTTCTATCGTTCTTGTTTTAGGTGAAATTAAATTAATACTGGATATTGTTCTTTTAAGAAATCTTATTTTAGGTTTTACTATAATTGACATTATCGACGGGTATTTTTGATTCGATTCGACGTTTCACAAAGGTATTTTGCAATACAATTAGAAGAGCTACACTTGAGAGAGTCGACCAGTTTTTGACGATCTAAACACTGCTACAATATATTTATGATCGGAGTATTACGTAAAAATAAGTGTTAACAGGTGAATTTAGATACCAAAGAAAAGTATTGATTTCTTTTGGAAATCCAATTTTATCATTTTAGTTATAGTAATTCGTAGATGGCCAATACATTTTGATAGAATGTTTCATTTAATGGTAAAAATTCAACGAAATCCAAAATGGTTGTGCATAACAATGACAATTTCGCGCGATACTTCGTCACCTGTTGATAACGTAGAAAATCTTTATAGAAGTTCATTGGATCTGAATCCGTTTTAGCATTCGCAATCGAGATGGAATTCGAACGTTTGCCTGACAAGATAAAAAAAAAATTCATTTCCAACTTCCACAGATAGCAATAAAAGGGTAAAAGGGATATTATTGTATATGCATGAACTTCTGTTACGATTGCATTACATAATGTGAAAATAAATAAACTATATATGTACAGAATTAAGAAGTGTATATAAACGAAAAATTAGTTTTAATATGATTATATTTTACACATTTTATTTTGTAAACAACATATAAATGAATCTAATTTATTACATATTTTTCTTCCAAGACATTAACTTTATTTGCATGAATATTGTAAATAAATTTAATATTAAAATGAAACTTCTAATTAATTTCGATATAATATCGAGAAATCTTGATTAATTCATAACATATTATTTCACATGTCAATTTAAATATATCTGTACTTGTTTTAACTTGATTGCATAAAATCTGCAATCTGAATATAACTGAATTGAATGTGATCAATCTATTTATTTATCCGAATAAACTTGATTAGAAAAAGAAGCAGATATATTTCTCAAAATGTATAGATACGTAAAAAAGAGAAAAACCTCTGAATTTAATATTTTGTCGATGATAGCTTACATAAGAAAGGGAAGAGAAAAAGAAATCGGAAGAAAAGGAAACGCCTCCTCAACATATGGAACCGTGTATCCGATAATTGAATCACCTTTGGGTCACGGTTCTTGGATCAGAAGCGTAAATTTTGCATGAAGGGTATGGTTTTTAATTAGTTTAGAAAGCAGTTGTGTTGGGATTAGAGAAAGATAGCGAGAAGTTATCGCATTTGTGAATTATAGACCATTCCTGTTAACGAATATCTGTTATTAGTTAGACAGCATATCCAATTCAATGTTCAATTTAATACAATAATCCTTAGATTATACCATTTCATATGGGAAATTATTTGACTCGAATGTATATACGAAAAACAAATAAATTTAACGAATCTAGAAAAGAAACTTAAAAAAATGATAAATTTTACAACACCGTCTCCGAATACAAATTGGTTTCAAGGTTATTTTTTAAGTGAAAGAAATCATAGGATGATTAAATTGAAATTTGTTTGTAATTAATAACATACTAATGCAAATGATTAACGATTAGATTAAAAAAATTATACTTTCCACATTCATGGAAAGAAAAAAAAATATATTCGTATTAATATTGCAAACACTTTTTCATTCGTGTAAGAGATATATTTCCTCGCCCAAAAATTAACACACACACACACACATATATAAATACCAAAACACAAAAAATATATTTTAACACCTAACGATAAAACAGCGAAGATTAAACGATAATATCAATTGAAAAGAGAGCACGGAACGAAAACGTTCGAACCACGTCGATATCGGATACCAGCAGAATGGTAAGACGCCCTCCAAGACCCGAGCGCAACCACCGCTACTTTTAATTGCATAATTTGCGGCGTAACTTCGCGCCGGATTCCGTTCCATTGCCGAGGAGCGAGCTTATCTCTCGCTTCCACGCGGCAGAACTTGCGAATCCGCTCTCGGCGTAATTAAAAGTCTGCCGTCGTCGATCGAGCCCCAGGCTCTTCGTGTCGCAGAGAAGGCGCCACGAAAGTTTCCACTTTCCAACTTTCCGCGCCTTGCGCTGCGGCACCGGCCTGTTACCACCGGAACCGATCGTGAACTTCCCCGGTTGAATTTGAATTTTCGACCCCTTCGAGCTCTCCACGCGATGGAATTGCAATTTTTATCTCTGTTTTCCCGTCTTTCGATCCTATCTACGTCTACCTACATACGAAGATGGTTACATACGGATTTTTTTTGTTCGAGGTGCGTGGATCGATTAGTTTGGAGGAATATAAGAGAAAGACAGTTCGGTCGTTTATTCGTCATCGTCATATAGCTCGTCATTCAGTTCGAGAACAATGAATGGATGTATAAATTGGAGAAAAGAAATAATAAATATTGGTGTATTTTATATAGAAATTAAAGAGAGATAATAAAGACACAATTGCTATTATTAAGTTTTTCGTTTTTTGCAATTGGTATGGAAACTTGTAGATGTTTCTGGCAAAATTAATTTTGAAGTTTATTCATATAGGTTCGTAAAAAAGGAAAAAAGAGAAATTTTACCATCAAATTCTACTTTATTAGTCATATTTTCGAATATGGGAAAACGGTATCTTTATTGCTTGAAAGTTTGGTTGACAGTGTAACAAACGCGGTAACCTGATACCCGGGTCATGTCCTAAATTTGATGTCTTGAAACGGTCATAAAATATTTTCACTGACTTTGACCGTTTATATATACTTTCAAAGAACAAAATAAAAGATAATGTAATAATATACACCGAGGAGAAGGAAATTAGGGTGTATAATAAAGAAACCTAAGGTAATAATAGCTATGAATCTTTTTAATTTTCTATTTACAACAATCTTGCATCAAATTCAAATCTATTTATCGCATAATAGCCGCGAATTAATTAAAAATTTAATTAAACGAAGAAGTTAAGGATGAGAATTATAAAAGATAATTCCGATACATTTTATTTAAATTATTCTTATCTATTTAAAACTATTTTACAATCCCTATTTCCTCCAACAAAATCAGCATCGCAAATCGAAGACAAAAGATTTCTACCAGCGCGGATCAATTATAAAGAGATTGAACTGAGATACCGAGTATTAAAATTCTCGCTTTGTACACGTCATATATATTCGTTACATCGCGAGGCGAGAATTAAATAATTTGCAACGAAAGACCGGGATACGATGGTTTTTCCCACGAATACCAAAGTTCTTAAATCACGCACATCTCACGAACTTCCGACAGATCTTCGGTCGAAGGCCCCAGCAACGCGCAATTATTTCTCGCATGCAGGGCTATTGCGTGAGAGTAACGAGTAACGTTCGCATTGTCTGTACGCATCGAATTGGATTGTGGCGCGTTTAACGGAATGTATACATCTTTATGGAAATACCGTTCTCGGTTATTCCATGCCAAAAATCGAGTAACCGTAAATAAATTATCAATATTCACGTCGCGTTCTGATGTTTTTCTCAAGTTCAATTTATCCATGGGAAGAATATAAAAAAAAAAAAAAAAAAAAGAAAGGAAGAAGAAGAATTTGTAAATAGTATATTTTTAATATTAATATCGTACGTAGAATAAATAATATGAATACGTAGAAATATTCCCATAAAAATTCTAACTTTAATGAAAGTTTATGTGTATGTAGAGTATTAACCTGATATTACTCTAAATTTTTTTCATAATTTAAATACAATTTCGTTAAAGTGATATTTCGCTAAAAATAATTGTTCATTATGCTCTGTGTACTGATGTTTATTGGTTTTGATAACAAAACTTGTTAGTTGAGCTCGCATAAGAAGTACCAAAACTTTTGTGTCTTGTATACAAATACATATTTCGTTTAGTAACAATATACATGAATTTTACCAAAATATATAAATCGATGATTTAATATTATCTAGATATAGATATAATAACTGTATAACGTATAAGTAAAGTGTGTAAATTAATGAAATTTAGTAATTAGTAGTAAATTAAAGTAACAAATTTATCATTTAAAAAACATAAATCGAAAATTCACTTCATAAATATATCCTTTATGACTTTTATTATTGTACATATTTGTTAGACATATATAACATAACAGGATTTCCCTTTTTTTTTTATCTTTTCATTTTTTTTTTTTATCATTTATAGCAACACTCAATCTCCTATCATATCATTTTCAAACAATTGTAATATCACATATTTGCACACATTTGGTCGCAAAAGTCTTATACTATTTTACAAAAATTTAAATATTTTATATATTGAATACTTTGTTCTACTCTGTCATATGATAATATGAAAATATTTGTAACTGTATATCAACTATTATTTAAATTTTCATACTAATAACGATATTAATCGTTAAACGAAATCTTCGATAATTATTAAGTTCTATACATTGGAGACGTCATTATGTAAGTACAAGGATACTTCAGTAACTTTGCAAGCAAGACATAGGTAACATCCTCAATGTTAATTGTGCGTAACAGCCGGCGAATACACACCGAACTGCGAAACAAGGTTGTCGGAAGTAGCGGTCGATCAATAGGTAAATAGGTTAATCGCCGTATCGTTCGTCCTGAATGGAGTTTCGAGTGGCGCGTGTGGCTCTAATGTAAGTGAACGAACTATTCAACGTTTATACCGATTCGCCGGAAATCACACGCTCGATAGACCCTAAAACGTCGACCTCGACCTCGTTACACGCAACAACACACGCACATACATTCGTGTATACAGTCTGTTGTGTAAACGCGCCTTAATGATCTCGTGCACAATGCAATCCCTCTGAATGGAGTGAAATCGATAAGAAATTTACCGCGCGGAAAACGCATGGAGAAATCGCTACTCAATCAGTCGGAATTAAACGATCGATAAAGTTATAAGGAACTAGGGGTGAAGAACAATGATAATTGAAAGAGCGAACAAGTGGCATTAATATTCAGGATTATTTTCATAAGGACGTTTAAAAAAGAACGAGTGAAATACTTTGAAATAAGAATTGGAAAAATAATTGATGCAAATTTTATGTTATATTACATAAAATAATATGTGATTTATAATATAACAATTTATTCTGAATTTTATAATCAGTGAATATATTTTGAAAATTATCATAGGATTTAAAAAAGATGAAAAAAGAAAGTTGTATCACGAATATATATATTCAGTAAAAGTTTAAGTAGTAAACTATGAAATTAGATATGCTTATGGTCTAAAATAATAAAAATAATAATAAATGTCTGCGTTTACAAATTGTCTAGAAACCCCCGTAGGGGTTACCAAAAATTGCCGTAGCCGATGATTTTTCACATCGTCATGGCGGGGTATTGGTAAAAGTTTTCAACTAGCAAAAATCGCACCTCGGTAGAACCTCATTGGTTACGATATCGCCACTGCGCAAAGCTAATGGTTATACACTTCCTCGTGTTAGATATAATGTTTCATAAACAGTTTAACTTGCGAGAAACAATATGAACTGCGACGCCATCTAGTTCTTGGAAATCGAACTAACATTCTCTGCACCCTATTCGTTCTCTACCTCGCCCTATTTGAAATTACTTTATTTCACTTCGAAGAATTATAAATAAATTCTATAAAAATATTTTATAAATTATATTTTTAGAGAATTATTAATATTTGAATGAATAATTATTTTTGAATATATTTTTTGTTGAATAATAAATTGTTGTCAAATAAATTATATTGAAGTAAATTTTTTATAAATCTAGGATTATTTCTTAAGAATCGTTTCATTTCAAATATAACGTTAAATAATAATTCACAAAAAAAAAAAACAAAAATTATATATCGAATATTTATTCGTTATAACGTAGGAATAAAAAATTAATTTACAAACATTCGTAATAGGAGTAATGTAAAAAGTAAATGAATTCTTACTATTTCTTACTACTCTCCTGTAATTATTCTACCACACATGTTAGTGAGATTTATTGTAGGTTTTTATGAGTGTAATAACACACGCATTACCCTTTCATCAAGAAGTCACGCTAAAATAAGCCTATAAATACGAATGGCACACGTGTTCAATCACGCTATGCTATACGTTTCTCTCGGATTGATAGAAAAGGAACAACATCTCGATTTCTTTTGATTTTATGCGATTTCATATGTACACGAGAGATTATTCAAAAGCAGAATTACGGAATACATAGCTATGTACGTACCACTGTCACGACTATTAAGAATACGAATATAGCCATTGATTATAACGAAACCACGACCGCAACATAATAATAATAATAATTATCGAATTTTTGCCAATTGCCCAATGCCATATTCCCCAAGCTAGACACGGGAAATTGAGATTGCTCTGATCATGATGATATCTCGCCACGTGCAAAATTTCTATCGTGAAAATCATTCCGCGTTCACGCATATACCAGCAGACATATAAACATAAAACGATACACTTTCTCTGGATGACGTTACATTTTCATACGCCTACAACTAGATCATTACCAGTTCTCGATATTATCACGGAAATCTTGCATCGAAACCGACAGTTTTCCCGTGTCTTTGACAGCGTCAGCCATATTTGATTCGTTAGATTTTAGGTAAAAATAAAAGTGAACGAAATAAATCTAATTACAAACTTTATATTGTTTCGTACCTTTGAATCGTATCGTTGAACGCTCGAACAATCCATCACACGACACATCGATGATTTCTGCGAGTTATGCCAGACGTAAGAACTTCCACAAAAATAGCACATAACACAAAATTGAACGAGTATAACGTATTCTCACGCGACGCGGCGTGACCACGGCACGAATGATCTGAACGGTCATTAGGCGGCGACGTCCGCGCATGCGCGAGATACATCTCCGATACTCAATCTCCCCAACGATCAATCACGTTGAAAAGTACCGCGCGCGCTTTCACTGCAAACGCAACGTCGCTGTTTTCGTACGCCTCTGTCATCAATATAAGCGTGAACGAACTTCACCAGATCGATTACTGACGGTAATTATTTAATTTCCCGGGTGATCTCACACGGCCCACATTCACATTGTCGATCCATTATCATCAAAGCATTATTCTTTAACACCTGCTTGACTATTGGCTTCCCTCTGCGCGGATTAACGACCAACCTGGTAATAAGTGGCGAAACGAAGAAGAAGCTGCTTTTAGAGATTCAATTACGTTATCCGCATGGTAACATAATGATAATGATCTTCGACTGGTTCTCGAATGCGTATATATGCGAACCGTAACGAACAAGGAAGAGCGTTGGTAAGAAAAACATTCTTCCTCATAAATATCGAGATACGCGAAGCTTATGGTAATTTGTCTGTTGATCTAATTCGAAAGAATAACGTATACGCGGCATAATTAGGTCTCGCATGTCTCGCATTTCTTGTTCCTTCTAGAGAACAGATACAATTTTACATTTAACAAATCGTTTCTTAACATCAATAGAATTTATTCTTAAATTTATTCTTAATATAAAATTATTAATAGCGTTGTAAATCGTGAACTGCCAAAGAATAGATATCTATTGTTGTAAGTTGAACGTAGACACAGAGATGATAATGTATAAAACTTTCTAGATTCGATATTTGAATTATTATACACATAATTATACGTATAATTCAATGAATCGAAAATTATTTCTGCAGTTAAGTTTAATCCACGTGATACATTATATTCTGGATGTGTATCAAGTACGATCTAACTTTCGAGTTCCATGCATCTTCAATTACCTTCAAAGCAAATTCCACTATTGCTACAATAACCATGTCAATTATACGGATTTACGATCGATCAGATCACGTTTCACGATTCGAGTTGATTTGAAACTTACGTTAGAAACAGATCGATAGTTGTGAACTTGTAGTCAAATCAACATCCTTCCACGCGAAACTTTCCACTCAACTCTTTCCCAACAATTTCAAATCGGTTTCTACCACTTGTTCACAAGAACAGGAGCGAAAGGGAAAGAAAAATAACAATAAAAAAGAATTAGAGCCTAGAAAAAGAAGTAGATTCACTCGGTTAATACGTAATATAGAAAAGCTGGATTTTCATCGAGCCTTAGGCGCGTCCTGAAGGCAACCCGAAGAGATTCTAATTCGCGATGCCGACACGAACAGTTGTTCCTGAACGTCGCGGCGAGCCGCTTATTACAAGCCGTGTAATAGGCTTCCGCGCGCGACTCCAGGCTTCCCTCGCGCGAGATAACGAGCGTGGAGGAATGGACCGCGAGCAGATTAACAGTACCGACTGTCCGGGACGCGATCCGATTAAACTGCGCATAATAAATCGCCGAGGGTGCGATCATTCAATTAATAGCGGGCAACGAGGCACCATGGAAAGTTGCACGCCCCTCGCTTTTAAATATCGCACCTACGTAAGCTGCCACGTTCGCGCCTGATAAGAAACTGCGAGCTCTTTACTTCTTATTGCTGTTCCTCTCCGTGCTGGCTCCGTAATCACATTCGAATGGTTAAATTGATATTGATAAAATTTTTATTCAAGTTTTTATTATCATTCCACGAATTTGCAGTGTTGTATAAATTCTCTGTGTTTTTTTCAATACATATAAGATTGCTTGTTCGTTGTTTCGTGAACTGTATACAATTTACGTTGAATTTTTTTTTATTATCTTGTTTCATACAATTCTTTTAATACGCACCCGTATGATTAATGATGAACAAGATGTTTAAGATCTTTGCGTTGGATAAATCACTCGGTATCATCTCATTTGTCCAACTTTTTATTAAAATGTTGTTTCATTAGCACACCGGGCAAAGTGGCCGGTGAAATGCAACAGATTCACAGTGGTTGAATCATAACAGTAATTATAATGAGGATCCGGCGTTCTAGTGGCTAACGATGAGAGATTCCGCCAAGTTTAATGGCAGTGCCGTGAATTCCAGCGCGTGTAACACGAGCGTACAGACGAAGTTGGCGAGCTTCTTCAGCGGTTAATAAGATGGTGCGCGGATTCGAGAATGTGCTGTTCCAAGCACTTAAAAACTGCTGGACTATCGTATTCTATGGACTTTCAAATTTTACTCCTTCCATTTGTCGGACCAGATCATTAATCTACCGGAACTATTATTTTATCCTTGTCTATAATATTCAAGATTTTTAATTTTAATGTGCTTAAGTTTATTAATTCTTCTTCGTTTATGTTTCTTCTTCTCGAGATATAGAAAAGTACAACAAAAGAATATCTTGATGAAACTTTTACATTTTTATATTTGGATAGTTTGGATTATATTTAATGAATAAAGAGTTAAATATAATTCAAAAGCATTTCACGAATATTTAAAAAAGAGAAATTTTACTGAATCTTTCAGCGAACATTTAAATTTAGATCGGCTTATATTGTCGAGCTTGACACGTCGAATCTTTCGAAATTATGCCATAAGTTTCACCTCCACGCTCAGAGAATATAAAACACTATTTATATTAAATTGTTCTACAAACAAGAAAAACAATTCCTACTCAATTATAATCGCTCGAGTATTACACGAAGGTAATTACATCTTGTATCCTCGGGGGAGATCCCCGTTTTCACAAATTCGAAACTGAGAATCGCCACATAAGCGCGAAGGCGCGCGCTCAGACGAAGAGCAAGAAAGAGCGGCCCCTCAGGGAGAGGATGTTTCGCGGCGTGAAAGCGATGCCATTCCATCGGAAGAAATAGATCGAGCCACGGGAAACGGACTCGTTAGCGACCAACGAATCCCGTCCGGCCTATGATTGCCTTCTCGTTCTGGCCACTGGTCGCTACCGTTTGATTCGACGATTTATTACGAATACCACTTTCTCCGTTTGAACGACGCGCAAAGAACGGAAAATTTGTCGATGCCATTCTGTCTTTGCGATCGAAATGCAACTCTCCGATCGAAAAATTTTTACCTTAAAGCCTGAGCATGTTAAAATAAATCTAATAATGTTATTTTATAGATTATATTTAATGGAACATGTTGAGATAATACAAGAAGGTTTTAAAAATGTGAGAAAATTTCATATATAGATTTTGCTTAGATAATGAAAATGATAAAAAATCGTGATTTTTTAGGTTATGTCATTGTTGTATAATATCTGGTCAATTGTTCCAAAGCTAGCTTTTCAAGTTATATTTCAACGAGTGAACGATGATGATAATACGACTTAACTTCAAATTTATTACAATCTTATTACAAATTGAACAATTGTTTCCAAAGATAATTCTTTCAAAATTAACAATTTCGAAAAGGAGAAGAAGTTAATTCCCCGCCGAAACCGCGTATAACATTCATTCATCCGACGAACGAAATCATTTCCATCCAAACGAATAATATAAATCAGCATCTACATCCTCGCGATCCACAAGTTTTTAGGATTATATCCTAAGGAAGTATCGAGGAAGGTAGAAACTTGGGGCTCAGAGGCAGAAGAATGGTCTCCAAGGTGAAAGGCTGAGGAAGTTGAGCTCCAATTAAATTGTATCTCCTTTAAGAAGGCCGCTGCCGTTACAGATAATCCGCGTGCCGCTCGTTCAAGGCAGGCCGCGAGCGGAGGAGGAACAAGCTTATGAAGCAGCGCCAGTTTTTGCCCCGTCCTCCACGTTATTGGACTAATTTATTAACTACCCGGCTCGAGCATCACGGAACTGTTCACCATCGGAAGCGTTCGTACGCGCACAAGAAATGGCGCTGGAATCTTCCTTCCAATCTTTGTGAAACGCAGCCCCATTTGATTCGCCCGGTTTCATCGCGCCACTTTCTTGTCCGAGTCTCAAGAATCGTCCCAAGGGTTTCAAAGCCGATTTCACGGTGATTTCATGGGGGATTTTAATCGATTGAGTGGTGTACGCATATGGAAGTGATGTTGAGTTATAGCATCGGACCCAATCACGCTTTGGAACTTGAGGAATTCTGCTTGAATGGTTTGGAGTAATGAGATATTTCCTTTTGGCGCAGGAAAGTTTCGAACGTCCGGGGAATTGATTCCTTTTAGGATAAGGTGCTCGAGAGAAGATCGATAGATTTTTGAAATCGTGGCTCTAATAGTTCTTAATTATTTTAATTGACGTTGTTTCTATACGGGATTGAGTAACTTTCATTATTTAATGACTGATATTATTAAAACTTTTAAATCTTTTTTAAATCTTTAAATCTCAAGTAATATATTACTCAATTCAACTTAATCAAATTCATGGAAATATACTGATCATATATTATAATATTAAAACTCATAATAATACAATTGATTTTCATAGTATTCTTTTCCTTAGCCAATATCATAACAAAATGATACAATTTGATAGTAATTAAATATCTTGCAAATAAGAGGAAAGCGCAAAAATATTCTATACTATATATATATATAGAAAAAAGAAAAGATGATTTTATTATAAATTTCGAAATGTTTTGCATGATAAAACCTCCTTTCCTCTATCTAAAGCAAAAATTAAGATTTTAAATTAACAAAATGAGTCACAAGTTTTAGATGGACTATTTTCTTCTTTTCTTCTAAACTTGTTTTCTAAATTAAATTATTTCTAAAATTAATCTATCTTCCATTTGCTGAGAGATTTTCAATCCTCTTTAAATTATTACCCCATCGAACAAAATCGTAAATCCAAGGAAGAATGAAGCGAAGCAATCGGAAACAAGCGCATCTTCCGCAACCAAGTCCCATACGATGACAAGCCTAAGTATCTTATCTACCATCTACCATCTAATCTAGGGAGGGAAACTTGTGCGTAGTTAAGCGTTTCACATTGGCAAGGACTGTCTACGCTTGTTACTAGTCATCCTCCCCACCACGTATTCAACCGGCTATTAGAAATTGGTCGCAGTTTTTGCACGCAAATTCAACCGCTTTAACCGTTGTGCGCATGGTCGCTTACGTAAATAATAAAACAAAATCCTCCCTAGACGTGTTTTCTCGCTTTCCTATTCATTATGTAAAAGCGCGGCACGTTCGGAAAATAACACTTGGTTCATTTATCTTCGACCTCTCCTCGATTCCTCTTTCGCTAGCACGGATGCAGGAAGAGGAGAAAGACTTTCTCGGACCCAAGAGATTGAATCTTCCACGAACAATGAATAGTTGTGATATGCGTAAACGATGCCAGCTTAGATACCACTTTGCTATTCGCAAAGAAGAGGAAATGTAAAGACAGATATTGGTTTTCTTAATATAGTTGAAGAAACTAATTACTTGATTCGTCGAATTAGGTTAGGAATGAAAAAATTAGTGGGATGTAACATGGGAATCATAATATTTATTGTGGTATTTCATTAAAGTTAAATGTTTAAAAATCGAATTATGATCGATTGAAATGATTTAGAAATAATCGTACATAATATATTTTATAAGATACTTTTATATATAATTGCATTAATTATTATATGGATTTCATTTTTATCGTTACGGTCGTTCAAATCAATATATTGTATAAAATAAACGGATTATATAATATTTATACGCATATATAAATCTTGGTAATCTTGAATATATTTCTCATATGAAAACATTCTTTTATCTATCTCATTTAAGACGAGTCTCTTCTTTTAAATATTAACAAAACATTTAAAAAAAAAATATTGAAGAATATTTAGTATGTAAATTTAAAATGCAATAGTGGAACATTTGACCACTTGTAATAAGTGCATTTGTAAAAAGTGGAATATGTGTAAAGTATTGATTTTTTTATTCATACCTGTTTTACATACATTTAATATGTAAATGCACGTAATGTTAGAATGCATTAGTGAAGCTTGTTTAAGTATTTGTAAGTATACTTTGTAATTAAGTGCACTTGGAAAAAGTAGAATATGAGTAAAGTTATTTATTTATTTTTTTGTTCATATCTGTTTCACATTTTTACTGTACATATATCATTTAATATGTAAATATTAGAATGAAATAATAAAATGTTTGAGTACTTATAAGTAGACTTGTAAGTAAATGCATTTGGAAAAAAATGAAATACTTTTAAAGTATTGATTTCTTTTCATATACACCTTATATTTCCATTGTATTATCATACATTATTCTATTATCTCTTTAATTTCTCAAGCATCAAATTTTTTTCAATCGAAGATTTAATTGAAACTTATTCTCAAAAATCTCCCAAAAGCTTCATCTATTCTAAGATGATTATATATTATTCCACAGAAAGAGTTATTTCCTAAGCACATCTTTGAACCAATCTTTCTATTATTTTTTATTTAACAATAAACTTTTTATTCTATATTATCACAAGATTCCGCATATTTCAAAGAAATATTATCCAAACTTTTTTTATATAACACATTTTCAATCCAAAACAATCTTTCAAATATCTTCCATTTAATAAATTTCATCCAATCCAATTCAAGATTATTTCATAGATTCTACATATTTCAAAGAAAGTTATCCAAGTTTCTCTTATACAGTACACTTCTTAATACTTTCAATCCAAAACAATTTCAAATATTTCCCATAACATACTTCACCTATTTCAAGATTATTTCACAATCATTACCACAAAATGTTCCACGGAAACATTATTCAAGCTTATCTTGACCTGCACATTTCCTAACCTCATTTTCAATCTAAAACAAATATCTTCCATTTGACAAGCTTCACCTATTTTAAGGTTATTTCATAGGTATTACCATAAAATTCTGAACATTTCAAGGAAACAGTTATCCAAGCTTCTCTTATACAGTACATTTTCCAAGTATCATCGAGGAAGCACCTAGGAACAACAAAACGGTAACCGTCTCGAAAGCGAGGACGCCTCGTCTCATTGTCTCTCGCATAGAGGTCGGTCCTCGTTTGATAGCTGGCAAGTAGGTAGCTAGGTAACCAGTCGTGTAAATAACCGATTGGTCACGGGTTAAGTATCTGGTAACAGCGGATACTGTCTCCATGGTATCGATATATCATCCGACCGAGCCTCGAGAGCATATTGTCGATTTCGTATAAATTTCTTTTCTTTGAAATCTCCCATTAATAGGAGGCGCGAATCGCATATACGTTGATTCTTTTGCGGATGAAACGTTAAAATTCCACAATCTAAAGTTTGTTTCCCGTACGACAAATGATCGTACTCGATAAAAAGATTTCTCTTTGGCGGAATTTTAGTAGGTTTCCCTCGATGATTTTCTCCGTAATGAAACCATATTGGAGGAGGTCGAATTGATAAATACTCGTGAGATTTATCTTTGAAGTTTGAGTTTGAATAATGATTCTGGTATTAAGTATTAAGAATCCAGTGAAGATAAAATTTTATTCATTTTATTAGTTATTAAAATTATCATTATAGCTATATTTCAATCATAATATTTCATTATTATTACTGAAAAGTTGAACAAAATGAAAATTAAATATTAATAACAAGATGACAAAGAAAAATAAATTGTATTAAAATTTTATCATAAATTTATCTTTACACATTAACGACGGAGCATTTTTATGAAATATACTGTCGTTTCCCGTCGATAAGGTATATTTCAATAAAACGAGAATTCTCGTTTCCCGTCGGTAATGTGTCAAAATTAACAAGTATCTAATTATCAAGCACTTTTTTAATCTTCCAATCTTTTATCATCATTCATACCTTCGAAAATCGGTATTAGGTATCTTTCCATCCATCTCCTCCATATCACGATATATCGATGTCAGAGGATCGCGGAAATAGCCTTAATTTAATCGAGCGCAAATAATAGAATCGCGTTGGGTGGCTCTTCGATCGAGATGATCGGAAGAAACTGACTGATCGCAACGCGTGGGTCGATGTTTCTGCTCCCGGCATAGATCTTCTAGATTCAATAATGAAGATAGTTACAATCCTACATATACAGGGTGTTCTTCGACTATAGTTGTTTCGTGTCCAATATAAGAAGCAAGAAACCAAGAATAAAAAAATTGCATTTTTCTCAGCTTCGTTCTTTACTTATCAAAAAATTAAAAATCGATGAAAATATATTTAAATTAATCGAACAAACTTCTCTCTACGAATTAACGTAAAATGAACATAAATATCATTCCATATATCCAAATTTGAGGGATAATTCCAGAAATTAAAATAAGATAAACAAATTAATAGATGTGCAAACATATAAACATACATTGAAGTTTAACTTTTCAACTTATACGCAATTGCACTAGACGAAATAGATAGATTCTATTTATTCTATTTAATGCGAAGCAAATTAAAAATGCTTTCAATGCTTGGAAAAATAAGCTTCAAACTCGAATCATCCCTTAAATTTTCCATCTAATTCATCCAAACACCCTGTACACGTGTGTCGGTGGTTTACAGGAGGAATCTGGAATCTGGAAGCTGGCCGTGACTATCGCAGCTCCAAGACGAAACACACAGCCTTCAATCATTGTCAATCAGTTCGGACGAGGCACCGTTACAGTGTCTTCGATGCTCTCATCGCGCTATCTGGCTACACCTACTGCTATTCCTCGCCGGTATTCCTTCACTATACGGTCCCGTTCTCTCCACCGTCTCTTTGTCATCAGTCTCTACGCACCCTTCGTCTGTGTGTGGCCATCTACGTAGGTCCTGGCCACCTGGCACACAGTCTGTTGATCAAATGACCTACCCGAGGAGTTCGATAACGATAGTGGATGGTTTCGTAATTTGAAAGATCTTGTTCGAAGGGTGATAGATATTGGAAGATTTTGAGGGAACGTTTTGAAGAAAATAGGAAAGAGATTATTTCAATATTAGAGAATGTTAATTCCAAATTTTTTTTTTAATTGATTGAAGAAAATTATAAATAAATTATTATAAGTCATTCGTATTTCAAATATAAAATCTATTCTAATGAGCAATATTTTTAGTTATAATATATTTAGAAATGTTTGTAAACTGAATGATAAGATAATTAGGTAAGCATGAAGCGTACTAAATTTTGAAATTTCTTTTTTTCTTTTTTAATATGATATATTATCTTTAAATCACGCTAAATCCTTAATTGATTAATTAAACTGTTTAATTAAATCAAACAGATCATATTACGATGCATAAATATTAATATCAAACTTTTATAAAAAAAAAAAAGAAAAACTCGAAGAACAAATTGTGGCGACGACGTAGATGACTTTTTATTTGTGCTGCTGCACTCGTTTTAATTGGTTTCTTTTCTTCGATCAACTTGCTTCGTCGCTTACATCACGATTTGTTCGCTATGCTCTTAAAGCGCTTTCACGTTATCCGGTTTTCGTTATCTGATTGAAACCGAATCAATTATCGATCTGATGTATCGAACTAATGCTCGTTTTTCATATTGTGCAATTGAATGGCAAATCAAAAATATATAATAAATATATATATATAGTAGAGAGAGAGAATGATAGAGCATCAATCGAATAATCGATCGATATTCACTTTCGATCAATATAAAATGATTATTGTCAAACGAGAAGCGAAAGAGAAAAAACAAATTTCTATTTTTCCTAAAAAATAGAACAATAAAGCCAGATCTAAAACTCTGATCGCACCAAGAGGAACTGGAAACGCGATCAACTCGATCGACTCGATATTCGAAGGGCAGGAATTCGCGTGGGCAGATAAACGCGTATAATCCCGCACAGGTGTAAGGGAAACCCTGCGATATTTATTTCTGTTCGTGTGGCAACATCGAGTTACAGCTTATCGAAGTTACTTGGAAGAATCCACTCATACTTGACTCCGTTCGATCTTCGATTTTTTAGCGATCTAGCGTTCGTCGTAATAGTCTCGAAATAGCATCGAGAAATATGTTACGTGCTTCTTCATTCTAAGATAATGCTTCTTTTTTATATTTTTCGCGAATTTTGAACGAATTTTCGAAGATCGCGTTATAAATATTTGCATAATTTTCGACAATATAAATGTTTCTCTAAATGAAGCTTCTTTATCATTACATTATAAAATTCTCTCGTATAAATTCTCTCGTCGTTAACCGAACGAAAAATTATCAATAAAGAAGAAATCCGTTTTCAATCCCTAAATAACCGACAGCAATAATTTCGAAACATCGAAACAAATACTACGAGTAAGGCACATACATGAATCGATCTTCCTCTCCAATTTCCCGAAACGAAAATCCTGGACTCCGTTAAGACACTAGGAGACCACGAAACGATATTTACGATCGTGTTTCTATACGTCTGAGCGAGTCTAGGGCGAATTCCCAGTTCGTCCGTATACGGTGGTACGAAACGATCGTTACTTGGCGAGAAATTATTGCTATTACAGTCCATGCCACGCACGCGTAACCTTGTGTCGTTATCGGTTCTATTTGATACAGCGATTACACGTACGTCGCGCACGGTGGTCGACACGGTGTGTGTGGAAGGGCGTCCAAATTAAGTATTTAAAATATATTTAGGCTGAGGTAAAAAAACGAACTGGTCGAGATATTCCGCAAACGTTTTACGTTTCAACATGAGATGAAGTTATCTGTTGACGAGGACGATTAACAGTTATATTCATTTATTAGGTTGGTTAGTGTAAGTATGGCTTATCTTTTGTCGATATGAATACAGCTAATTAATGTGCGTATTTATGAATTATGATTCGAAATATCTCCAAAATTCTAACTTTGAAATTAAATGAAACGTAAAAATATGAAACAAACAATCTTTGAGCAGTCGAAATTATAATAATCAAAGTTAGATACATAAGTCCCCGTACTTGTAATTTCAATTACAAGTTTATAATTACATTTATATTTATTTTATTATACTTTGGATCCATAAAATGCTTAATCCTCTCTGAATTTGGAATGAACGTAAGCTTTTCTGCAACTTCAATATCGTCTAATATAGTTTGTTATTAATTCTTTCATACTTATCGAAAAAATTCAAAAATATAGCAGAATGAATTAACGAATTAATGAATTCAATGACATCCATTTCAATTTTACATCAAGAACGAGTTCAAAAAAAAAAAAAAAAGAAAGAAGCCAAGAAGATCATTTCAAATAAAGAAATCTACGTTTTATGATGATCCATACAGAGAGAGAGAGAGAGAGAGAGAGAGAGAGAGAGAGAGAGAGAGAGAGAGAGAGAGAGAGAGAGAGAGAGAGAGAGAGAGAGAGAGAGAAGCACGAATTGGTTTAATTGGATATACAGGCTCGGGTGTAACGAGCTCCGTCGAATTACTTGTCCGCTAGATAATTCACTCGACACAAACATTCGACAACCTTTCGAGACGATCGTTTAACGAAGGATAATCCCTGTTTCATCCCGTGCAGCAAGTTATTGATCGAAAGGATGCTGGCAAATTGCGTTGATATATCGCTTAGGCGGGTACATCTTTTCTTCTCCCCAACAAACTTTCTGTTTGCGCTCGATGCAGGGATAATTCTTGTGGGGAGAGTTATTGCCAGGGTTGCAAGAAGTATTAGATTCCTGGATATCGTGAAGAGGAATGGTTGAAAGAGGGTAGCTCTTTTTTTTTTTGTATTCTTTGCTTATAATTTATTTTTCGATTTTAATGAATAAACCGTTTGGATGGAAAATATAAATTATTTGAATGTTTCCATAAGAAAATTAATATTCAGAGATATAATAAAATAAGCGTATAGAATTATAAAAAGGTAGATACTACTAATAAAGTTAAGTTAAGGAATATTATAGTATTATAACTTACGATAAAATAATTGAATACATCTAAATTCTCAATTTTCCTTCATCAATATCCTAAAAAATACGAAATTGTCCAATATAATTATATGCTGTACAATTCGTTCTCTCGTCAAAAACTATTTGTTTTAACTAACTTTTATTGGTTAACGTATTGATCCTGAGCGAAAGGTTTAATCATTGCAATCGAATCGACTCAATGAAAAGAATCCTACGAGCCTTTAACCCCGACGAAAGCTTGAAAGGCTTGAATTTAATCGCGACAGAGGTCGCGACACGAATGGCCGACTAATGGCCGCAACAAGAAAGCGCCGAATCGTGTTGGTGGAATCCGTGGACAAATTTCCAGATCGACAGTGTGTATACCGGATGTGATTGCTCGCGGACAAAGGCCTCGCCTATATTAGGCAGAACGCTGCCTACCTACTTTCAGAAATTCTGCGCTAACGAGCGAGCCTCGCTCCGCTTTCCACCGCGTGGACATCGCTGCCCCATATCTGCCAAATTGTCGTGAGCCACCGCGTCCTTCTCTTTATTGGTCCTCTCTTTACAATTTATCGAGCGCCGTTCCATTGTGCGCTTCCCATTCTGTCCGCTTGGAGCGCGATAAGCTAAGCTAATTTTGAAGAAATTTCCTCGACTCTAAGAGTAGTAGTTATATATTTGATGTAACTATGATTTTTTTTGTAAATTAGAATTTGAAGTTTTTTTGTAAAATTTGGAAATTGATGATAATGAATTTTATGTAAGGAACTAATGTTAATTAGTTAATAAAAGTCTTGCGATATTTCGATTCATTTGTGAGCAGAAAATACTCGTTAAAATTGTCGAGCTCTATTACGAATTATAAAATTTGAAGCTGACGAGAAACAACATGATGAATGATTTGATGAAAGTATCATTGTATGTCTTTTTACATATTGGATTTTAGGATAAGGAAAGTTACAGATCGGTTACAGAAAAATCTTTGAATCGTTTTGGACAGAGATAGCAACTCTATCTTCTTTCTATCTTATTAGAAAACGAGTCGTATAAGTACATAGATATAATAATGAAAATATAAATAGAAAAAAATCTTTATATTTTCAGGATACGTAAATACACGATTTTAATTTTTAAATTCTGTAAAGAAATAGGAAATTTTTTAAAAAATACTTAATCCAATTCAAATGCTTCCAATCTATATTAAAATTCTATAAATTTGTAAATAACGTTAATATTGTAAATATTTCTCTTTCTTACCTGAACATACGACAAACGAACAAACTGATTTCAAGACAATATCAGTCCAATCAAAAACGATCGAGAGAGCGTTGCTGCTTCGCAATTAAGATCGACAGAATCGATCGATCGAAATCACTCTCAACAGCGCAATTACTTCGAAACTTTATTCATCACCTCGAGCTTATTTCGTCACGTGCTCGACCCTCCCCCTAACTGCCCCTTTCTCGAGTTTTAATTAACGTTTAGGAGACCTCCACCCTCTCGAAACACCTCGTGCGACTGGCGTGACCTCCCCCTCCACGTAAATAAATTAACCCTGAAGAGGACACGTGCCCTTTGGCCCTCGAGATTGAAGACAGGCCGGTTACCCGCAACTACAGGGGTTATTAGGGATGATCGACCGACAAGGGTCGCCTTTCTATGCGAAGACACGAAAATTCTCTTTGGGACAATTGTCTTCTCTGAGCATTGAGCATATCTATCTATCTATCCGTTCTGTAATATTGCAAATATTGTAAAATATTCAAGTTTGAGTAGTAGTTGAGTAATTATTGAATTGTAGTTATATTAGTAATTATTAATGAATAATTTTATTGAAATTTTTTATGAAATGGTAGAAAGAAAAATCTTCTCGATGCAATTGTGCAGAAAAATTACAAGAAAGTATAGCATATCATTTTGCTATTCGTATATAGCACTATAAAATCTACAAGCTGCAACTGGTAACAGATATATTTGAAAAAATATTTAATATTCTTCTTAACAAAAAGAAACTTTGGAATTTCTGATTCTTTAGGTAGGTTTTTGGTAATCAAGATTATAGAGAATTAAAGAATTTTTAAACTCTTTACTCAAATATAAGCTACCTCATTTCCATAGTCGATTCGTTCTTCAGCGAATCAACTAATCCGAAACAAAAAGGCGAATTTCCTCGTCCCTTTTATCTACGCTTTCATCGCCAATTAAATCGGTCATCGGTTATATAAATAGAAGCTCCTGTCATCCGGACCACAAGTGGTCGGATTTCGCAATTGGCCGCGAAACTGGATCCAGTCCAGCCATACTTGGACTCTCGTCAGCCACGAGACTGATTACTTTAATCGTTTCGCGGAACAATCCGAGCTCTCTCACCTTTCCTGCTCCATCTGGACGGACCAGATTCAAGGAAGAGCCGAACGATTAACCCCTAAATACGATACCCAATCGAGTTAACTTTACCAAGTTCGATAATAGCAAACGACAAATTTGATCTTGTTCGAATTATTTATTTATCAATTATTAATATCATCAGTTATGAATCAAGAGAAATTTTAGCCTATAAATATGCTACATTTTACATTTTCGAAAGGAAGAGAGAAAAGCATTCATTCATTTTATTTTCATGATATCATGAAAAACTGGAGTTCCACAAATTGATCGATAAGAATCGATCAAATGACATATCTTTTATCAAAAAAAAAAAAAAAAAACGAATGAATTTTACGTAAACGAAAAAAGTTACGCAATAGGCGAACTCACCATTTCAGAGGCGGCCGCCGACTTCACTTCCGCCAAAAGGGTTGCGGCCGGTGACAGATAAGTTTTGAGGAAGTTCTCCAAGTTGCCGTGATAAGCGCACACCAGGATGTCCCGGGCCTGCCTTATCAACAGATTGATAACGCCATCGCCGTAAATCGGGCCGAGCAAGTTCCGGACCAACGACGCGACGTCTCCGCGGCCCTGCAACAGAGCGCTCCTTTCACGAGTCTGTTTACCAGGGGAAACGTTACCGAGTGGCATGGAGCCCTTATCTGAACAGGATCGGCGAGGATGTAGAGAGAGGGTTGGGTAAACGAAATTATTAATTTCGAGGCGACAGGTAGTTGAGTGCGATGGAGAAACGTTTATAATTCTTATTACATATCAAAAAAAATGTCGGTGTATCATTTAAAATAATTTTTTTAAAAAATTGGATTTTTTTTTGTTTGGTGGAAAAGAAAGTTACAGTTCGTTGGAAATTTCATTTCACCATGATGAAAATCGTGGTTTTTTCGAATAGTTCGTTGCTTCTTGTTTTTCTAATATTACAAATTATTATTAAATTATTAATATCAATTATTAGATTCAGTTATATTTCTCGTACGGATGTAAAAGTTAAAAATGAGATATAAAGTCTAATGCACGCGTTAAAGGATTCAAAGGATTTCTTTTTTCTTCGTTCTCACGGCAATTCATTGCAAGAGTTATTACATAAGAACGCAGAGTGAGAGAATATTCGTTAAAGATGAGATTTAATAAAATCCCATTTTTTTTTATTAACAATTAATAAAAAAGGAAATTAATTTAGGAAGATATATAACAAAAAAATATTTAGAGAAGTTAATCGCTATAAATAAATAAATCAATGATAAGAAAAATTTGACAAGTGGATAACAAGTTTGGCTCAGCCGATAACCGTTCCTGCTATCCAGGAACACGAAATTAAAATTTCAGAAAACAATTGATAATTGAATATACAATCCCCATTACCGCTAATGAACGGTATAATGGCTGGCAAAGGTCGAGATAGTTGCATTGTTAATATTCAGCACTTATCACGGACGCAGCAGCACAATGCACGCGTTCTTATCTCCTTATTGTAGCCCCGTGATAAATGAACGAATACCATGAGATTATTATTATACCTGGTTGTAGTGTAGGCCGAACTAGATTAATTCCGCCAGATAGCCGATAATTAATTACATTGTTGCCACTTGTACTTGAAACTTACTTGTGTGCGTCTTCGTCTAAATATTCGTCGTATTAATTATTATTGTTGGAAATAGAAAACAAATTTTTGAAATTACGAATACGAATAAGCGTTCACATAGAAGTGTTCGAAATTAAAATCAATTTAAATCAATTTTTAGTACGAATATCAATTTAATAAAACTAAATTGATTTAAATGTATAAAAAAAGATTAGAATTTTATTAATATTTTGTTAGAAGCAAGTATTTAGTATTAATAGAATAGTGCATGAAGACTCGCACTAAAGTCTTCATTGTGAAAATGGATTATTCATATGTGATAAAGATTGAATAACTACATTTGATCTATGAATAAATGCCCGTTATTAAAGAAGATTAAAAATATATTTCTTCGAAGAATATTTGAAAACAATCGAGCAACGAGCTAGGATTAAATTTCTATTTAAGCGTCTTTTTAAAATATAAGCCTCGATTTTCAATTTCAATCAATATCTCAAGATTGTTAAAATCAGTCAGACATATATTTAAATTGATAATTAATCTAATTAATTGAGCTTAACATCTTTCCTGGCCATTGATTGTTGAACTTGAACGAAGAAATAACGAATTATTTATTTATTTTCGTTTCATGAAGATTGCTGAAAACGCTAAAAAGCTCTACTGCACAACACATATACAGCGTGAATTCCTCGATTACGCAACATCTTGGGTTTCCGCGTTCCCAGAAGCGTTTTAACGTGAACTACGGTTCCGGAAAAGGGAAGCACTCGACGACAACCGAGAGGTAACGGTCCTCTCTTCCATATTGTTATGGAATCATGGCTTACGCCATAAGAATCTGTTATCGACGTCGATCTCCCCCAACGGTGAGAACAAACAAGGGGGAATAAATTGAATTTTATGCCAGCACCCGTTCTTCTGCACTTTCAATGAACTCTCTGGGAACTTGTTTTTCGGGGGAGTGAAGATTAATTCGACGAGCATCGACGCCTTCGTTTCTTCTTGCTTGTCTTCTCACCGTCTTTATGCAAACTGTATTGAAATTGGAACGTTGATACATCCGGTCAAATTTGATTCGAATTTTCTTAATTGTACTCGTAGTAGCAACATATTCGCAGGTATGTAGCAAGATAACAATGTATTAAGTCGAGTTGTTTTTATACTGTCTCGTGTCTTTATTCTTATTGTACTTGATTTACAATTGATGTGCAATAGATTTTTATTAAACATAATTCTTCAAAAATTTAATTTTATCTTTAAGTTGAGAATCCAAGTTTTAAACGCAATTGTAGAGCAAAAATGATTCGTTTCGATGTATTATGAAAATGTCTAATGAAAATCAATTTGATCAATTTGATTTTGACGAGGTTAAGAACTTATCTCGATGAAAATGAATTATTTAAAATTTAAAATAAAATTTCTAAATTTTAAATAATACAATAACAATTTTTCTTCGTTGTTCTACTATGTTTCCTCAATTCCAAATAATCGAACGCAAATTGCACGCAATATTTTCAATATGAAATAAATAAATCGAACAGGACAAAGCGTGAACGTCATAAATTCCATAATAAATCGAAAGGGATAAACTATATACGAATCTCCTCCCCCAAATATTAAAAAAAAAAGAATTTCGTCCCTCGCCTTCATCCACGCGAATCGAGGCGATCCAGTTTTCGAGCAAAGCTTGCCGAGTCCAGACACACTTTTCGGTTGGCTGGAGGGGGCCGGATACTGTTGCTATCCGCTGGAGGATCGCTCGGACAAGTGGCATGCGTCCTCCCGGCGGCGATGTGGGTGCATTATATCGGCGCGCATCGTTACACCGGGCTGCATAAACACTGTGGTTTAACGGCCGCTCGGCCGATGTAACCATTATACACGTGCTCAATCGCCCACGTGTTTCCGCCCCCATCCGCCTCGAGACGAGCCTTTTCGAAAGATTACGCGAGGAATGTAAAATTGGTCCAATATATTATAATTAGTAGAAAGTTGGAGAAATAAATAATACAAGGAGAAAATACGTTTTTAATTTCTGGAAATTTTGTGCAAATTTTATTGTTGGATATTGGGTATATTGAAAAGAGAAAAATATTTGATTAAATTACCGATCGGTGGAATATTAATAATAAATAGACTGAATGCAAAATGTATGTAATACATGTGGAGATTTTTTGGAAACTCAGGGAATGTTTACAAAAATATACGAGAATATTAGATTGTAATTTTAATTATCTACCATATTCCACGTGAATACTTTCACGTAAACAGCTCTGTTATATGCGCTTCTTTTCACGTAAATTATTATAATGTTCGTCTCTTCGTTCAATCTTTACTTTGCACGCGATAAATAAACGTACGATAAAGCTGTTTCACAAGATCTAAAAAATCGATGGATGAAGTCGAGCGCACAGATGAGTTTTTAAATTAGTTAAAAAAAAAGTTTAATTCCAACGCGAATGGAAACTATAATAGAGAAAAAAAAAATATATAACAAACGATTAATTACCAACAAGTATAACGCGTACCGTGACATTTTCATACGCGAAACTTACTTTCGAAACGTTACAAACATAATAATAATTCACAAACGTCAAGAAAACCAAGCTGAACAAGGTAAATCGAATAAATTCCATTCTCCTTTGAACAATGATCTAGCAAAGATCAAGCGAACAATCTGGGAAGAAAGAAATCTAAATCACAATTTACACGAAAGCAAAGCTCGAATACGAATTGACAGCCACTTGTCAATTTGTAATGTCCCCCCCGATTACACGGTTCGAGCAACTGTTACCGACCTCGTGAACGAGTAGTATAAATCAGCTATTGTCTCGCTCTCGTCGTGCTCCCGCCGGGTATCGATAATTTTCGTTCGTCGAATGGGTATTATTTTGCACGAGGTATATATATATAACAGGGCTGGCTCGTCATTTCGGTGCTCGTCAGTGCACCGATATTTGGCCGGTCGAAATTTATGGGGAAAGGGTAAGTCGAGAGGGTGGTCAGGATTTCCATGGGGGATTCTGGGCGGAGGATTCGCATAAATTAATCACAGCGGTTTTAATCAGCCACACATTATGCTCGTATATTGTTTATTAATGCGTTTGCTCGAACACACGCACCACCGAGAGCAATTTATTTACCCTTCCCTGTGATTATATCGTGATTTATTTTCGAATTGTGGATCGATGTTTGGGAACAGGTTGGCTGGGTTGTGAATATAACGCATTTATGATCATACGCGGCCTGTTTTCATTCATTACGAATGTTTGATTCCAAGAAGGGGCATCATCGTGAACAATCATTTTTTTCTGATAAAAGAATGATAAAAGTAAGTAGAGTACAATAGTTTTTTGAATTATCTGAAAATCGATTACAAGATTTTTAAGATTAATTTTATTGTATTTATAAGCAATTTGTAAATTGATATACAATAATTTCTCTATAAAAATTAAGACGAGTATTAATTTTTAGACCAAGATTCCTAAATCAACACTAAAAAATCCCAACTTCTCACAAATGTCAAACCAAAAACCGATGAAAAACATCGTTCGATTAATTAATCAACCCGAAAGTGGCGACGTTTCGATCCCAAAAACCCCTTCATAACCGAATCAAAGATACTTCAAACGAATTTCACCCTCGAAACTTCACCCCACATCGAGGACCAACGAGGATACAAGAGCCACAAGAGAGAAGAGGAGAGAGGAGAATCGGCGCAACCCTTTTCCGAACACCCGCGGAATTGAAATCGAGGGCGCTTGATTAGCCTCTTTGTTTAACCGACCGCTTTGTTCCGCTGTATCTCTCACGCCCGCCAATTTGCATCCGTGAATTTCGAGTTTGAAATGTATTGTAATTTGGTCGAGTGGAATGGATGTTTGTTGGGTCCACAATCGAAATGTCGTAGGGGCTAATCCTTCTTTTCTATTCTAATATGAATATTAAATTGAAATATTGCTAATTAAATTCGAATTCTCTCTCTCTCTCTCTCTTTTCAAAAAGTCATCGCTTTCCAAAAAATTGAGCCAATCAGGATTGGTAACTAATTTTTCCGAAAATTTTAAAGGCAAAAACGATAAATAAATATAAGATTCTTTTTTCCACCTAATTCTAATTCCAATTCGAAATCGACATCGACATCGTGGAATCAAGTTTTTCACGTCGTCGTTAATTCGTCCAACTGTCTCTCCTTGTTCGAGTTTCGCAACATCGAGCATCGATGCAATCCCCGCAGATTTGTCTTCGAGCGTGACATCGATCAAGGTGGCTCGAAAACTCGCCAGCCATGGGAATCTACCATGGTCTATAATGGAAACAATTGAAACTGAGGGGAAGAGGGGAGGGACAGATAGGCTGGCTGGAACGGCGTAAGATGAATTTTTTCCTCCCCTCCCTTCGGCCGAGAATAATACAGATCGTG
Organism: Apis florea; assembly: GCF_048593485.1. Classification (NCBI taxonomy): domain Eukaryota; kingdom Metazoa; phylum Arthropoda; class Insecta; order Hymenoptera; family Apidae; genus Apis; species Apis florea. Next base: position 1,148,334 of record NW_028256772.1, read on the forward strand.
AAAACATTTGTTACACGATCTACCCGACCAATCAGCCAGACGTCCAACCCATTCTCCGCGATGCGTGTCTAACCCATAGAATATAATTTAATACATTTATATAACTGACGGGTTATCACTCTCCCTGGCGTGTCTGACACTTCTTACACGTGGCCTGTATTCCAGGGATCGCGGCCGATTCGCATTAGCTCGCGATTTTCTCGCGCCCCCTTTTCTTCCCTCCTTTTATTTACAATTTTTACAACCCATACTCGAACGAAATTTTCGAATCGAATCTTATCTTTATTCCTTTTTAAATTTTGGATCGATCTCTTTTGCGATTATTTGTTAATATTACTCTTGATCGTGGATAAATATTTGACGAATATATATTTACGCTTTGATTATTAATATACTCGTGTACATTTTCGAGAAAGGAGAAAAGAGGGAATGGAAAATATTGTTGTTGAAATATCGATATTATTGCCAGTGTATCATCGATTGTCAACGAGTTTGTTTCGAGTGGCAGAGTGTTGAGACAACTTTGCCCAGAGAAAGCTTTATTAATAGGATATAACTCGATATAAGCTTGGTTGAATGGCATCGACGTTATTACGCGCATTCTAAATGTGTCCACTTAGCGACAACGGAACAACATCGACACTCCTGTGCACAGCTTCAATAGCAACCTAAATATTTTGCCTATCAAAGCATGATCGACTGCTCCTTGCACGGTGACAACCGAGTGTTTGTTCACTTTATTTCATGATGAAATATAGTGTGCGATGCCTTGGATGCATACACGGCTGAAAGTCGCCGTGCTGTTAAATGGATGATGGCTGTTAATGGCTGGCGATACCAGCCGTTTCTGCTAATCCAAGATACGCTATTATTTTAAAACAAAATTTAAAAATTTCCAACGTACAAATTTCAATTACACTTATTATCTAACATGCTTTTTTAGCGAAAATTTTATATACGAAGTAATATTCTTTTTCACACAGATGTCAATGAATTTTCGTTTTTTTTTTTTTAAATATAACTTTCCAATGATTGGAAGATAGGACAAAATTTTAAATTGAAAAATATTTAGAATTATCAACTTGGTGTAAAAAAAAAAAAAGAAAAAAAGAGGGTCCAGTTGAAATTGTATCAAAATTGGTCGACAATAAAATTGCTCTATTATGTAGAACAATTAACTGAATACTTTTATGAACCACTGTAGTATCTTAAAAAAAATTATTTCAAAAAAATCCACTTATTACCACTTCAAAATTAACCACTCTAAAACGCATCTTACCGCACGAGCCATCACGCAAACTTAAGCCAAATTTAATACCATAAATAACAACGGACCGTGAGCCTGGCGTGCAATAAACGCGAAAGAATGAACAATCATCGAGAGAACTCGGCCGATAAGCAGAACACGATACAGAAGGAAACTCGAATCGAACCGTTATCTAAGATGGTGGCCGAGCAAATGTTCGTTAATGACATCCGTCGGTGAGAGCACTTTTTGCGAGCACGTGATCGATCCACTTACTTTCCTCCAATATTTTTATCTCGGCCCCGCCTCCTCGTTAGAAGAACGCTCCTAAGCGACCCGTCTCGCATTCAAGGGACGAGACACGGTCGGTAATTATCGAAAAATCGCAAAGGAGGGTCGGCAAAGGAGACGTTAATTAAATGTCGCCGAGAAAAGCCATCGGAAGCCATCGAAGCGCGGTTGCACAATACACCAGAAGCGCTCGCCGATATCCATCAATGCTGCGCTGTTCGGGATCACGATAATGCGGCGGACCACCGAGCCGAAGGAGAGAGTTTCTCGAGCGCGAAGGGTGGAGGGGGAGGAACGCGGGATGGAAACGCGCATTAATCTATCTCCGCACGTGGAAACCCGCGCTTGTCTGATGAAATGTCTCTCGCTCGCAGAAACGATAAGCTTTGCGAATTGCCGTTTTTTCTAGCGGTGTGACTCGCGCGCACGTGTGACTCGTTAGAGGCGAGTTTCTGTTGCTTTTGCTTTTTCCGAAAGTTTGCGAAACGGGAAATTCTTTTTTGCTATATTTTTCCTTTTCCCGATTTTATGAGAGAAGAAAGATGTTTATGCATGGAGTTTAATTAGATGGACCACTTTTCTTTTTTAAATTCTACGAAAGAGGGATGATTACTTACTTTTTCCTTTCTTGATCTTATTAATATTACGTTGGCTTTTACGGAGAGAGGTAAGTGTGACGTTTGAAACTTGGTAAAACTTTTTATAAATGACAAAGATAATAGATCGCTTCGTCGTCATTTAAAGTCACGCGAGCAAAAGTTTCCTTCTTTTGTGAAAAAAATCCTAAATTATATGAAGAAAAACACGATTTTTCGATAACGTTTAACGATTATCTTCGAAAGATGCTCGAGTAAAGTCATAAATTTTCTTTCCTTTTCTGGAAAAAATCTTCGAAGAGAAGAGAACTTTCCCGGGACTCCTGCAGCGTGAAAACCAGCCGAGCGAACTTCGCCCACTGGTGGTCGTCCCTGGCATGAAATATCGGTCGGTTGTCGCCGATATCTACCGTTGTAATCTGAGTGGAAACAAATCCTTGGAATGCACCGCGCAGATCGGATTGAGTCGTCGTCGCACGATTGCGATTACGCTCCTCCAAGTCGCGGATCGAACCACTCGTTGCGTTCGAGAGCAATTGTCCCGTCGACGGAACATTGTGCTCAAAATCAAAAGATCAATTTTAGATAGAAATATCAATAGTGGTGTGCAAAGTTGTTGGTGCGAGGAAAGGGACTCGATTAACTCGAGTCTTTTTCTTTAAGCACCAAACTCTTTTGTTTTGCGCCAAGATCTGTACAAGCTATCTTTTGCAGATAAAGGTATATTTCATTATTAGCTCAAAGGTGAACTTGTATAATTTTCTCTTTAGTATTAAGGCTATTTTTAAACTCGAACAATCGATATTTTAAAAATTTAATGAATTTTAATTTAAATTTAGGGAGAATTAAGAATCCAAGAATTTGATATTACACAGAAAAATTATATACCAACACGATTGACGAACGGGAATGAAACTTCGTGCAAACTTCGATCCTCGAACAAAATGATATTTCATCATCCCACTCGAAGATCAAGATTAGTCGATTCCGACCCTGAAAAACTCTTTTAATACACTTCTCATTGCGATATCCTCGGCCGGCCAGCCACGTCAATTTGCGGTCGGGCAATTAATTCGTCGTTCCTTAAAAATGGTCTCGAAGCAACGTTGTAACGACAACGTTGCCGATCCCTCGACAAAAATCTCCTCAACACCATTACGCGGTGCACGTGACCCGCGCGATTGCATTAGGCAACGATGAAGTGTGCGCCAGGGGCGGGGAGGGGAAGAGAAAGAGGCGATCTCGCTCGACACGGTCGCGATATCGCTGACACCTCTCGACAATTGAGCGCGGAGAACGAATCGAGGAGAGGATTGGTTGGATCGGAGTCGATGAAAGGGTTTTCTTTTTCAAATGTTCGATATCATTTTAATCGGTGGAGTTTCGTTTGTCGAAACTACTTATGGTTGTAGCTTTTCTAAAGATTCGTGGAACTTTGAGATGGAAAAATGAGGTAACTCGATCGTAGTTTGGATAATAAACCAAGTTCCGTTGTAAATCTAAATTTTAACGAGTCGATATTGTTTCAGAAATAAAAATGCGTAGAAATAAAGAAAAAGATAGAGGAAATAGATATATCGTTACGATCAACGGTAATCAAATTTTAAGAAAGTATCGTAAAAATCGTCCGAAATTCAAAACTTCATTAAATAAATTCGAAAAGATAAATTTCGCATGTCATTATAAAAGAAATTAAAAAAAAAAAAAAAAAAATTGACACAAACTCATTCTTAGCCATTATTTGGCAAAACCAATCGTTTCGATGAATCAAAAAGTTCAAACCAAAAAGATTTATATTTCTTGACTCGCTCTTACTCTTGACAAAATCCGATACGAGTCTCTCTGATATTATCTGATCAAATTTAATTCCTATACGGAGAATTTGAGAAGGGAAGCTTTCCAAACCTAGCCTAAAATCACAACGTAACCCGATTATTTACTCGACGTAATAAACGGCAAGTCGGCCCCTTAACCTTAATTCAAATCAATCTTATCGTTTGACTGTAAAGTCAGCCCAATCTATCCAATTAGACCGAGAGATCTCGAATTACAAAATTGAATAACGCGAACGAGTAAAAGCGTTCCCTCCTCTAATTGTGTTTCCCGTGTGAACACGACGGAAAAACGGTAACCAACCATCGTCACGCGCCAGTTGGAATGCCGATTGGTGGGTTATCGGCGGTGGATATCAAGAATCCGACTTTCGCGCGCGAGCAAAGAATCGGCGTCTGCGCGGGTCGCGGTGACGGGTCACGGCTGCGGCACCCTGTATATAGGACGGTGACGTCACCTCACCTACAGTGTGTAAAATGCATCCGGTGGGTGTGTCGCTCCCATACCCTTTGTGACTCCTTGTGGCGCTACGCGCGAAAGGGAAGCCGTTTCCTTCGAATTTTTCTTCCGATCCTTCGAATTTCTTTGGAAAAGTTTTGGAAAAGTTTTTCTTTTTTTTTTTTTTTTTTTATAGAAAAAATTCATTCTTCATAGGGAAATCCAATTTCTCTGGAAGAATTATGTTTTTGTACTTTTGATTGATAAATAAGTTTTTATGGAAATTGAGGAGCTTTTTGAATTTCGCGCGCTGCGAAATCTCTTCGTTATGAAAGCGTGATTAATTTTAAAATATTAACGTAAAATCTTCATTTTATCAGCTAATATTAAAATTTTAATCTATTGTGCAACATCTGGGCAATGCTTTTTTGTTATTCTTAAGAAGAATTAGATTCGTGGCGAAGTGTAAATGGAGCATCGTACAAATAGGCTGATTCTATTCATTTATTCATCATTCAATGACACAACAATTATAATGAACACTATTGCATTAATAATATCTGGAGAATAAGCAGAATTTAGTAACATCTGTTTCAACGTTGAATATTGAAAATTTTATCTTACTATCAATATCTCAAAAGTTTCAAATCCATACCTGTTTTCCTCCATTGCTCGTTCAAATTTCAAAGTGCAGCTAAAATTTCTTATCGGATCGGTTAAAGAAAATAAAAGAAATTACAACTTGAAAATTTCTATGAAAAAGTAAAAAAAAATACGAATTTAGAGATAAATATATATAGGCGATCATCTTTAATTACAAATAAATATTTATCTAGAAGATTTTCTTCTGTATATTTAAAAAAAAAAAAAAAAAGGAAGATAGATATTTTTAAGTAGAGGCAAATCTAAAAGAGATAAGCTCGAATTCTTTACGTCGAGTTTGAGTTCGTTTTGAGAGGTTTAAAGTGGCTTACTGATGATCTTAAAGTATGACGTAGAAAGGAACGTTAAATGAGCGAACAGCTACAAACGAAATAACATTTCTCGACAGTTTCTTTTACACGCCAAATCGCAATAATTGATTTTCAATTATATCTTAAACCTGGAAACTACTGATTGAACATTTTAACGACTTAATTATTTATCGAAATTAAAATTGTACGAAAATTTAAAAAAACTGTGATTTTCTTTTTGCCAATAAACTTTCATCTATGAAATTAACTATGGAATTAAAAATAATAAAAATTTTCAATTTTCACGTTTGTTTCGAAATGCATAGGATTGCTTTAACTTTTAAACGAGGATGTAACAGATCGGGTGTGGATCCGTTTTTCTAGTCAAACGAACGAAACGTAATCGCATCGAAAAGCTCGTTGCTAAACAAATAGGGGAAAGTGCAAATAGCGGGAGCGGGGGAACGAGTAATAAACGCGACAGGAGACGCTTATTTACCAGTCGATATCGTCCAGCTCTCTCTAACCGATCGAAATATCGGGTTGAACACGGTATCCCACCTGGGCTGGCTGACGAACGCGTAGAAAACGTGACGAAGAGCGGAAAAATTCGTCTGGTAATTACTGTAATTCACGATACGCGTTTCACGGTATCAACGACATTGCCAATTATGCTCTTAATATCGCGAGCGATTTCTGCGAAAATACGGGGCAATAAATCAAACGCCATCCGTGCCGTTTGCAAATTGGTGGTGTTGTGTTGTGCACTTTGAAATTATTTCACAGGTTATTACAGCTTTTGACCGTTCGAAAATTCGAATTTTTCTTTTTTTTTTTTTTTTTTTTTTTCAATCCATCCGTGATTCGTTTCAGCAATCATCATCTTTGTTAAATTTTTAACAACTTCAAATTTAAATCGAAATTCTGACCGAGATGTCAATGAAATTTTCACTCGTCCAAATTTCAGATTCGAGTCTTTAAATTAAATAACTGATCCTGCTTTACCGATTGTCAAGTTTGCTTCGTTAAGTTCTCGAAATTCAAATAACAAAGTACAGCGTAATATCTTTATTGTGTATAACATACGGCAATTCGTAAATGAAGTTCTGACATTACCATCCCAGTGGAATCCGCGCAATTAAATTCAGGTCGCGTGCGCGATTGAAATTAATTGCCGCGAGGAAGCGCTTTAATCCCGACAGAGCGCGCCCCACACGCAATATTTGCCCCGATTCTCTTGCGTCGAATCAAGTTTGCCGGAAACTTGGAGCCCAGCGGTTACGCAACCAAGATTCGCAGTCGTTCGTCGTCGAATATCGCGAGAGTGTCGAAGGAAAATTGCCGTGTGTATTGCGCATTACGTAAGATCGATCGAAAATCGCGAGTACAGCGTTGAAAATTCGAAGCGAGAAATGGCTTTCAACGATAATGGAGGAGCCCAACGTGAAGTGACGGGTCCATAAAGCGGGGAACGACGTCGTTTCCACGTCGTCCATTTTTAACGTGCTGGAGAGATAAATTTAGAGAGATATTTTTTCCCCTTTATAAGCTACAAATATAATACAATTTTATAAAAATCAAAATATTATTATTTTAAAATACAGATCGTTCGAGCCAAGTGGACAATCTATTTCACTCGAACTTTTCAACAGTTTTAAAAAATTAATTGCAAAGTTCCTCTTTTTTCATTATTATATCCAACAAAGATCGCCCGTTAATCAAACGCGAAACAAGCGTTTCCTTGTCTCTCCCCAAAAAACGAACACATTTCACTCGCTTTCCCAACAAATCAACAACGCCCACGCTATCGACCAATTTATCGATCGGCCGTGCGAAGATCGCGGGTAACAAGGCCGATCCCTCTCGCAACAATCTCTTCAAAAACGTTTCCATGTTTATCCGCGTGGCTATCGGCGGATCGGGCGACAGGAACCGCTCCAGGCCCCGGGAAATACGCACCCCGTAAATCACGCTTGAGGCTCGCTCGCGTTGTGCAACGTCCGCGGCTGATGAACGAGTACACAGCGGGGAGAGTCGGATTTCCTTCGCCTCGACGGCATTTTCCGCGTTCGAACGAAGCTCGATCGGTAACTGTTTTTTAACGATATTCGGAAATAAAGGGAGATGAAGTGCTCTTTTTTAGCTTGATAAGGATCCAGAAATGAACGAAATTTATAAATTCCTTTCTGACATTGGATGAAAAGAAATATCGATATTTCGGAACGGAAATTATTTGTAAGCGATAAAAAGAACATGTCGTTCAAGTTTATTTGAATTTATAAATTTGATAATTAATCGACTCATCATTATTGTTTCATCAATTCAGATTTTGAAAAAAAGGTTATCATTTTCTCTTCCATTTTATTTAATTACTATTTTTAAATTTTGTGTCTTTACCAATAATTTTATTAATTATTACTTCAATTTTTGAGTGACTTAATAACTTTTTAGACGACCGTTGGATATTTTAGAGAGGAGAGTTTGTACAAAAACAATTACGAGATTATTCCTTTCAATCATCTGTAACTAAAAACTATTAAAACTGCAGACGGACGGTGAAAGAAGAAAATTCATACGGAATTTTCTATTCTATATTTCCGCACAGAACGTCTTACGTGGCAACTATTCGTACGAAGCGAGGAAGGAGAAGAAGAAGAAGAAGAAGAAAGGAAGAAACGAGGGATCCTTCAGAGTTAGACTTTCACCTCGCGCTCGGCACGATGATCACGAGGGATTGTAGCGTGCCGCGTAAAAGAAAGAACCCGCCTCGAAATCCCCGTTGCTTCGAAACGTCCCTCACGGCGACTGGAAACTTGGGATCTCGATCGAATGCAACCGCCTCTCGAAACCATCACCTTCCCTCTCTTTCCATTTTCTTTATTTCTCTTTTCCTTCTTTCTAATTTTCTCCACTACTTTTCCTTTTAATCTCATTTTATTCCAATTTCTTACCGCTCTCTTTCCTATACTTCTTTCTTCTTCATTTTCATCCATCTTCGTTTCTCTCTCCAATGCAGCCGTTTTTTGTCAATCCTGTATTACGCCTTCCGACCACGACGACACCGCAAATATTTGTCCACCGACTCCGAGAAACGGGTCGCTGCCCTTTGCCACGTTCCGTCGCTGTTTCGTACGAAAGATTACGTGTCGTAAAAAGTTAAAATTTGTAAGAATAGAGTGGAAGGAACGAAGAGAAACGAGGGGAAAAGATTCGATGTTATTTAAAAATTTTTCCATTCTACTTTTTACGTATTTCGAAATATACATTTCTTCATTATTTATCGAACAACTTTTGCCGACAAAATTTCCTCGTATCCTCTATAAGAGGCACTTTTTTTTATTTTTGTCACAAAATTGTACGAAATTATCACCAACTTTCTCCCTAAACGAGCTTCTCCATAATCGAAAAATAACGCAATCACGGTTCGAAAAACCAGCGGATTTCGTGGAACTTGGTCGAATATGAGAGAATCGTTTTAACGCAACCCTGGATCCGCTCGAATTAACCCAACCGCAAAAGTCTATCAACGAACACCAGCGTCGTCGAATCGAAATAATATCCACGAGGAGAGCTGTCGTGATTCGAGTCGGACGATGATCGGGTTGGACGTGACCGACTGTTTCGTCCGGCAGATGGTATTAATTGCGACTCGAAAGGGAGTCGCAACGAGGATCCTGCAAGATTTAATAACAGCGTTATTCGAATTGAACATCGGGCTTGGACGATCGCGGTACCGTTTGATCGAAGTCGCTGTTAAGGAGACTCCTGTTTAAAAGGGTTTTAAACATCGATTGGACGATATGTCGTATCACAAAATTGCAGGGAATTGAATTTCTATATATTCTCAACGAAAGTTAATTTCTAATAGGTTTTCACTTACTGATGTATAAATTGGTCGAATTGATGAATTGCTCGATGGAAATGGATACAATTGAAAAATTCAAGGAATTCGAAGAAAAAATAACGTATCGCAGCTTAAGCTAACGAAAGCAAGGGCGCATCCATCATTGGCGAATAATTAACCGAGGCCACCACCCAGGCAGCGTTCGTCTTCGCTAATAAGAAGACGTACAAGTTGACCAATGCACGTGAGCGTCCGCATTATTAATCAACATCCTCGGGGTCAAGGGGACTCGGGAGACAAGCGGAATCGTGATAAATCGCGGCGCGTTTCGAGGCCGGGAATAAGCATTAGGACGCCCACCAAAAGTGGTGCGCAATGCCGCTCGAAATCGAGAAGAAATTATTTTATTCGTTGTTATACTTTGTACTCGAATACTTTCTATTGGAATTATTATTATTATTGTCGATCGAATTATTTACTTGAGATGATATTTAATCATTCTTCTATTTCATACAGAAACGTGTTCTCGAAAAAAAAAAAAAAAAAAAGAAAAATCTCGTCAATAAATAAATCCAGGCTACGCGTTTCTCGAGACCACCGTGCAAAGCGCCATGCAAAGAAAGGGATAATATAATATATCAACTCGAATCGGAGCGAGAGATCAAGGTTAACCGTGACCATCAATTATCTTAATTATCTTCACGTTTCATATTTTACCGTGGAATTCGTATAATGATAACGTGAATAAGATAACAGGAATAAGCTCGAGAGCGAGAATGCGAGCGTTCTACAAGCCACTCGCTATGGAACTATGCGCGACTCCTGCGAGTATGCAACGCGGCGGCGTAATTAAACGACGCGCTAATTAATCGAGGACGAACGCAACAGAGGGAGCAGAGATAGTGGAAGAACGATGCCCCGGGACGATCGCATCTTTATGTCTTAATTTGGGCTTAAGTGGACTCGAGAGGACTGGTATGGTCGTTAGCGAGGCATTTGCCTTTTTCTTTTTTTGTTTTCTTTTTTATAACGTCGGATTCCTGGAATGAAATTCTTCCAGATGCTATCTGGTGTAATTGAAAGATTGATATTCGGAACGATACTCGTTAATTTCTTTTTAAGAGAATATTGATTATTGTAGATTATTTACTAAATGCTAAAAGTGTTTTAGTTCTTGATTATTGAACTGTGTGAAAAGTATATAAATATATTTATAATTTCTCCAATCTGCGATTAAAGATACTTCTCGTGGATAAGTACACTTACACACACGGGGAACCGGCTTTCAACGCGAAAAATGAAACGAAGCGGGACGGGGCCAGCCGCAAAGCGTCAAGGTGACGTTATCTCTGACACGGTGCTCTGCCTACTTGCGTACAAACGGTCGATTCGCGTGGGTGGCGTGCGAATTTCTCGTCCTGCCAGCCCTCCCTTTCCTCGCCTTATCTATCCCGCGGTATACTCGAACGACGAGCGTTTGCCGGGATGGAAACGCGCCGGATAATTCCATCTCTCGATTCCGCACGCGTGAAAGCGAGTCTAAAACCGACGAAATCAATCTGTTGCCTCTTGTTAAGCCGGCCGGTGTTTTTAAACTTAATTACGCGTCGCCAGGGAGCCCGATTCGCTTTCACGCGCGGAGGAAACGAATTTTTACGAACGTGCCTGATCACACCGTGTGTATAATCGCAGGTGGCGCGCGAGTCGATGGTGTTTGGAGGTTAGGTTATCTGGAGGTGGCCGACCTCTCCGTGAAGAGAAACCCTGACATTTACAACGTTTTATTTTTAGCCAAGTTCGTTATAACGGCGTTATATTTTGGATTTATATCTTTTCTTCTTTCTTTCTTTTTTTTTTAATATATTTAATAAGTAAACCTATCTTAGAAACTTATCTGTTTTTGGAATCTAATTTATTTTTCTCCAACTAAAGGATTTATAAAGCTTGAAGAAAATGATCGATGGCATTTAATGGAACAAGTTTTCGTATGAAATTTACGAAACTAATTCGTTAAATTTACTCTTTGAGGAAAAAGTGAAAAGAAGCTTGTTACTAGACAGAAGGAAAGTAGTAGCAAGAGGTTATATTGGAGGTTATATAGATAAAATAAATCACAAGGTTTATATTGAATCGATCCTATCATTTTGCGTTCTAAAAATTAAAAATGTCATAGAAATTTGTCTATTTTTCTGTTCTAGCGTATCTCTCTTGATATCAATAATAAAAATAGCCAGTTTTCATTCGTTATTACCCTCTCTCCGCAAAGAGATTCAAGATAAGGCATGATTCAACCCTGGAAGCCCTGAATGAGAAGATTAATTTGATAAGCTATTAATAAGAATCACAATGATTCCCCCATCACATTTATCTCCCTTCATCGTTCTCGAGTAATTAAACTCTACATTATCCCAAGCTATTCTAAATTGGTGATATCAAATTACCCCAAAAATCTCTACACTTAATAATCTATCCACTTCTCCCTTCATTTATCATCTCCACGAATAATTCTTATTATATATACGATTAGAAAAGATGATACGACTGTAAGAATAATAAAGTAGAAATACGAGGAGCTGCTAAGATTTATATATGATATTTAACAACGATTAAAATTTAAGCAAAAGCAAGATTACTCTCATTACAGCTCATAGTTTATTAATATTTCCGTTTAATTAATGCAATTCTACTTTTATTACGATACATACATATGTATAATTCATCATCTAATCAAATAATAAATAGGATTCTAATTGTTTAAAATGTTTAAAAATTAACTTAATGTTTCTGATGAAAATTACAATATAATTATTATTTATTTAAACATATTATCAAAAATGTTCAAAAATTACTCATTATTCAATTTTTTTATTCTTAATTCAGAAAAAGTAAGCAAGTTTACCTAATTTCCTTCAAAATTCTCCACATTCGTTCATAAAAGTTCATCTTTACGAATAACAGGAAGTCTCAGCCGTTATTTACTTTTCAAAGAAAATAAACAACTTTCAATTTTCTCATTTTCGTTACTTCCAAAATCAAGAGACAAAAACTTTCCACTTTCTCGTTTTCCCTACTTCAACGATCATTATCATCGTCAACAGAAAGGCTCGGCTCAAAATCCACCACAATTATTCACCGAAACAAAAAGAAATCGAACAAAAATTTCGCCTCGTTTACCTACCCTCTCGTTACTTTCCAACCGTCACCGGCGACGAGCAAGGAAGCCAAGAGAAGCGGCTAACGGAACCCCCTCCATTTAACAATAAACCAAACGCGCACGCGCACAAGAATCCAATCCACGTTCCACCGCGAAAAGAAGCATCGAGCGGCTTAGACCGAGAGAATCCACCGAAGGAGAAAGAAGCCGGTATAGATTCGTGTGATAAAGACCGTAACGCGGTTGGTCAGGGGCGCATTGTGCGTGTCGCCTGTTTGGACAGCACAGTAAGCGGATTCTGTCAGCGGCGCGCGAGCGCGCGCCCATCGAGCGGAACAAGCGCGGTGCCTTTTGCAAAAGCGGCAGCCGCCGCTCTCGCGTAGGTGGAAACGCGCCCGCTTCGAAGCCGTGTCCCGTAACAGGCTAACTTCATGCAAATCAGAGGGGGACACGATGGAAAAGACTTGTACCTACGCTATCGGCCGCGGTTTCTTCCAGTTTCTGCTGCCGGCTCCGCGAACGCTTTCCACGCTCGTTTGTAGAGGTTTTGTTTTTAATTTATGATATATATATATATGTGTATATATATATATATAGGTGTTTTTGTCTTTTTGTTGGAAATGGAGATGAAGTTAAGGAGGTTAGTTTAATTTTTAATTTGGTTACAGCGTGGAAAGGATAGAAGTACGTTGGAAAATTATATATTCAGATAATTTTTAGTTAATTCTTAAAAGTAAAAGTGAAGCTACCAATATGTTGGAAATCTTTAATTAATTTGTAGTATCATAAAGAAGGCCTACGATTGGAATAGTAGTAGAATTCCGCTAGCTAATCATTACATTATTACAAAAGTTTTATATAATTGAGATTCCTTTCGTTATTTACAATTTCTTGGCTAAATAATGGAATAATTCTGTATATAATTGAATAATATTGAAGGGTATTTAGAAATCTAGCGTGGTTTATCGGTTTATGACAGTGAAATAAGAAGGAATTAAGGTTAGAAAGTTTAGAAGAGGTTAGGAGAATTTTTAAATAATCAAGGTTAAAAGTGATGAGAGGTCGATACGACATGACAAGATTCATACAACTTGTAAGTACCAAGTTGATATTATAATTAAGAAGGATCAATGGAAAGTGGTATTTTTACCAACCTATTGACGAGAATCCAACTTGTGTCGGAACATTGAATCGCATTGAACGTGTTAGCTTTTACAGCAATCTGATAAAACCTACAATTAGACAAGTCAATAATCCACGTGTTCAATGTTCAACACGTTCTTTTATTATCTACTCTGTCACGCATAGCTAACAATATCTCAAACCAATCCACTGCCTTCCAACGCATCATCCCAACCAACAGTGTTTCTCAACCTTACCGACACGAGAACATATTTGTTTGCAATGTCTCATTTTAGAATTGAATTCCAATCAATTAATAGTGTCAGTTCGAATAGCGTAAGCGAGTTTAAAGAAATCGCTCAGTCATCAACTTAAATTAGCAAAGCCTTAACCGATATATTTTTACATGAACGCGTCCTAAAAAATCCTTCATCTGGTTTTTGAGAAACGCTGGGCCAAACTATCGATCGATCGGTTAACCAACGGCTGGTAACATCATATTCGAACTTTCTCCAAACAGTGCCAACCGACTGGGCGATCATCCATTAAAATTGTTCCCCGAAATACAGTTTCCGAAATATACACTTTCTCGGACAACGGATTCGACTAGTTCCTCGCGACTTCGTCGACCCCTTTTCGATACGATGATGGGCACGTTATCCTCCTCTCCATGCTGTATTAACGTCCGATCAACCGGCTTGTCGACGGAACACGGCACACTTGCACCGTTGCATGAACGCAAACACACGCTTCCGTGGGCAAACACCGGAGCGGACAACGGCTCCTGGCTAGCAGCCTAAGAAGAACTTTCATTTTCATTTTTCTGCCAGGCTCACCCACGTCATTTCTAAAGTACGTTGCTGCCTCCATTCTTTTTCCAGAGCCACAATTTTACCTTGGTTTAGGAAGATCTCGTGAACCGTAATAATTTAATCATTAATTATTTTTAGGAATAGTTTTAACTTTAACGATGAAAGGAAAGTCAGAAAAAATAATTTCGATTGTAAGAATTAAAAAATTGGATAAATTTGTGACAATCAAAGCGACACGAAAGATGGAAAGCAATGTTTTACGTTCATTTTGATGCATTCTTTTATCCCATTTCTTCAAAAATAAATTGAAAATACTCGATTACGCTTGGATTCGAAAAAGTTTTATTCGTAATATTCTTCGAACTGAAGTTTTCTGCGTCGATTATGGACTTTCACGATTGGAAGAAAGTTTCAGCATTTTTGAAGATCGAGGTATGCGCGCGAGGTGGGGTGAAGATTCTTGAGAAGGGATTCTCGTGGCGTGAATGGTATTGGTGTAGTGTTCTCGAATACGTCCAAGTCAGCGCTAGACAAGACGACAAATATTGATCCTTGGGGCAAGCTCGCTTCTACGCCCATACATCCTTCTTTGACTTTTCGCTCGTAAAAACAAACTTTCAGAATGGAATATCGGCAAGCTTTCGATTATACTCTTTCGTACGCTTAATTCTTTCAGATATTTTGTGATGATACAATGATGAGGCAATGTATACACAAACTTTGAATTGCAAAGTGGTGCACTATGATACGCAAGATGTTAGGCATAGCTTCGGAAATGGGAGAAAAATTACAGCCAGTGTTTTTTCAAAAACACATCTATGCATTAAAATTGAATTTGACAAGCGAAAGTACAAGTAAAAATACTTAGTTAGCAATCAAGTTAGTAACAAGAATCCTTAGAACGTATAATGATAAAATGAAGAGATCTGTGATATAAAATATTCAAAAACAATTGCTATTTAAAAATAATTGCTTCAACAATGTAAAAGAAGATTAATCATATATCCATCTTCCCCGTTTATTTTCGTTTAAAAGAAACTTCATCCATGCAAAACGTTTTAAGAAAAACGGGCCAAGTAAAAATTAAAATTTGAATTTCTCCGCGAAATCTTTAATCGCGAGATCTTTTTTTTTTTGGACGGTTTCTGTTCAACACGCCAGGGGAGGCCTTGATTGAGCCGTCCACGCGGACGTCTCTACACAACGGGACGCCTGAACGGTGTTTTAATGAAGAGAGACGTCCGGTGTCGTAGCGGCTGACGGACTACAAGCGTTGCTAACGCGCCTTCCTCTTCGAGCAGACTTTCCAGGCGGATCTCTTTGGCCGGGGAAACCGGTGAAGTGCGATCAACTGGTCGCCAGGTGCTTTCTACCGAGAGAAAAAGGGAGGGGGCGATGTAGTAAAAAGCGCGGGTATCTTATTGCACGCGAGAGAGCAAAGGGGAAGAAAAAGGAAGGATCGACGAAAACTGCTTTCGCCGATTCGAATTTTTCGATCGGCTCTTTGCCAAAACCAAACCTTCCTTTGCCTCCTCTGATTGTTCGAGATTTCCTCGAGATTGGAAAATTGTACAAAGGAGAGAAGAATACTTCAAAAATTTTCTCTAGATGATAATCTATCTACCAAGAAATAATATCGGAAGATTCGGGATTGCAAGATTAAAATATTAAAAAAAAAAAAAACGCAAAATTGCCACACGATCCTCGATACGTCTATCCACACACGAGTTCCGTAAATTTGTCTCAGCCATGATCGTTCGTGCAACAACGACGATGGAAAATGTCATCCTGGTCGCGGAAGAGGAGGCTCGAGCGTGGGATGTGGGTCGCAGGGCGTGATCGCCTTGGAAAAATCGCGATGGACGACGATGTAATGACCATCCGTTATTGCTTAACACCCGTGACTGTGGAGAGACTTTATGATCTTCAGCAGCACGGCCGAGACGAGGAGGAGAGCAGTCGGTCACGTCTCCTAGCCGAAAAGGAAGAAGAATCGGTGTAACGGTTTAGAGAAATTATTGATGGAGGAGTTGGAGTTAATCGAAGAAGGGTGGAATTATTTCGTTGTCTGCTTAGCTAAGACTATTCCTTCGTCGCATAGTTGTAGCATATATCGAAATATTGCATCGAGTTTTGGGGAATAAGGCAGTAGCCGAAGGATTATCTATGCGTGACACGAGCTACGATTACAGAGTTATAGTTTCTAGAGTCTAGTTGTAACGTTATCATTTTTCTTGAAGAGCAAATTAATTAATGGGATAATATTGTATATTGCGGTAAAAAATTTAAGGGCCAGAAATTTCTTATGGAAAAATAATGATCGATCACACTAATTTTTAAACGATTCAAAATCATAATGTCGTGGATAATGATTTTTAGAAAAAAGCAATCGCAAAGAATCTATTTTTATCATTATATTTGATAAATGTATGAATAATTTGATTAATTCGATGTTGTATCTATGATTTAATTGTAATTCTTGGGATGAACGAAATTAATCAAATACAAATTCCTTCTGTCGGATCGAAAAAGTTTCGAGGGCCTATTACATTATATCCGAGTTATTCCAGTGTAGCACGATGAAAATAGGACGATTTGCCGAGTAGTTAGAAGAACAGAATAAACGGTGTTAGCCAAGTGGGTTCCGCCAATTTCCGTTGTTAGATCGATGTTTCTTGCGGTGGGGTGGAATAACTTCTTGCCCGAACTCGTGCTTATTGGTTCTTATTGATTTACTTCTTCGGTTTATTAAATTTTCTTTTTAGCAACTTTTGATATTCCATATCTTTATTTCCTCCTAGAATAGAAACAATTTACACATCTTTTTTTATTTATTCCTGTCCTTCTTCTCTCAAAGATCACACTTTCCAAGAAGAAGAAGAAGAAGAAAAAAATTCCAAAATACTTATCCAAGCGTAAAAAGTGAAATTTATATATTCACCTATAATAAAACCCATCCTTACTCTCTCTTATTCCAAAACTACATAGGAAACGTATACGCGCAATTTTTGCACAATACATGCACGAGTATAAAACGCTGTGGCGTGTGTTTCAAAAAATATTGCACAAGAATCCTTCGAGCTTTCGTGGCCGACAATCGCGTTCTCAACGAACGTAGTTTGCGTAGAGCAGCGCGGGTGCATTCGTGATCGATCGTCATGATTCATCGTTCGGAACGAATATGGGTTACACGGAGCCGAGGCGGTCGTGGCATGGAAATAGAATCACGCAACGCTTGTCCTAAATCCGGAGCATGTCGTTCTTCACTGCGGAACACACGAAAGCCACGGTAAGGGTAAGGGAACACGGGCGCCGCTGCCTGGTCGGCCATTAATCGACCGTATCCTTTAATCCCTCAGACGTGTACAGCCGTAACCGTTCGTGGCAGAAGAAACGCCGGCCCTCCCCTTTGTTCCAACTCGAGATCATTTCCGCGCCAAAAACACCACGAATTTGTTTCGAGGGATCTTTTTATATCAACTCTGTTCTTCTTAAACATTTTTCAATTTTCTTGCTCGACACACATTTGTATCTCGTCTAATTACAATAACTCGTTATACATTAATCATTTTGTAATTCTGTTTCGGATTCATTCAAAAAATAAGAATCACTTCATTCGTTAAAAATTATTTTCTCGAAAGAAAACGTTTCGAGAAAATATTTCTCTTTTGAAAAATTGAAAATTTCACCATCGTTTCTCGTTCCCGTTTCGATAATGTAACGAATTCATCTGTTTTCCCTTACTTTAATATCATTGGTATCGAATTTTCACACCCGTCAATTCGAATCTCTACGAATCACCGACAGGGACTTGCCGCGGTTACGCTCGAGTCGTCACTTAATTCGCTAATTGTCACCGAAACGAGGCGTGCAATCAGCTTCGGGAACGGATGTGAGCAACAATCGACAGATGTAACCGCCTCGGCCTCGCCGATGACGCGAACCATTAATTACCGGAAACGTGACCCAATGGTGACACGGCTCATGTGCATCGAGTGCAGCGGGAGAAGATATCACGAGCATCACGAAAGAAACGTCGAGCAGGGCGTTTTGCATCTCTCTGCCTTTCAATCACTTTCAGAACGATGATTCTCATCCGTCCAAAGTATAATTGTAATAACAAAGTAGATAATAAAGCGGATTTCTTTTCTATTGTGAGTACCTTCTTAAGTAATATCAGTAAGTTGTTTTGTTCCTTTTGGAAATTGCGAGATTCTCTGAGTAAAATGGGGATGATTTTCAGATACTTTGGTGATACTTTGTTGATAAAATCTGTGCTGTTTATTTAAAATGAAAATGAAATTAGTATTTGTAAAATTTTGAATCTGTTTGAGGAAATTAAATGTTTCTAGGTTTTCGATTCTTGATTTTGATAAAATAAAGATGAAATTAGGGATACGATTGATGGAATTTGATTCAACATCTGTTAAAAATTTGTATATTTCACTATGAATAAAAGAATGATTTTTAATAAATTAAAAACGATCAAAATTAGAACACTAGAATCTAAGATTAAAATAACAGGATGATATCAAGAAAATTTCGAACTATTCTTCTGGAAATTTTTACGACGGTATGGCGCAGTATTCGAAAAAAATGTTCCATCAAGCGGTTTCGTGAAAGCAGTCGAATGCTTTCTCTCGCAGTTTCAACGATTCTTATCAACCGAACTGACAGTTGCCAATAATTAGGTTGCGAGTTTCACGATTTGTCGAATTTTTATATTTTCGAACAGTTTCGCGAAAATGACCACAGTTTCACTAATTTCCATTTTTTCGCTCTTTTTAAAAAATTTTTTATCGACCAAACGGTTCTCTGAAACGATCGCTATAGCTGAAGCTAAAGCGTTTTCTGGTGACAATTATGATCGTGTTGCGAAGACTCAAAAAAATATTTTCTCATTTTATTGGATGATCATTTTTCAATAGTAGGTATATTGGAATTTGAGAATTTTTTCAAGAATTATCGATTGATATTTAATATCATTGAACCGACACTTTCTCACTTTTACAAATAACTGTCTCTTGAGAAATATACTTCTTTAACGATTATTTTATCGTTGAATATCAATGAATATTTATTAAAAAATTATTCATATTATTATTCATATTATTATTCATAGACGATTCTATTTTCATTATATTTATTATTACCAATCTTTCATCATCTACATAAGATATAACGATATTATATAGTATAAATAATCGAATAATTGAATTGTAAAAATTTTAGAACATGTTTTATTAAAATGACGAATTTTCTTTTTTCTAGACGATATCTTTTTAAATCTAAAAAAAGAACTATGATTTCTTATAAATCTCACGTTCTCTTCAACCATAATTCTTTCATAATTTTCAAACCGAATCAAGCATCACTCCAGAAAACTAGGAATTTATTTTTTACTTTCCGCTGTGAAACACTGTCCAACAATTTTCATCGATAACAACTTTAATTCTCCTCTAAAATATACATATCCTCATCTTAATATATAAATATCTCGCGTCAATCTCTTTCACTGCATCGAAACGTGTCAGGGTGGTTCACCGCAGTTCGCGGGGTCCGCAAAACCGCGAAATTTAATTGCTCGTTAGTAAAACGGCCGTGGCATTGAATCGTCGCGGGAAACTCGACGACCTTGAAAGTCGATCCTCGTGGCCAGATGGTCGCGCGTCGACAAGACACGTAACGCGCTCGCTTCTCAATCGGCCAAGTCTCTCCCTCCCTTCTCTCCTCCTACCCCTCCTCCGCCGCTTTCCACCCATGCCAATGGGCAAAGAACGGAGGAGGAACGGAGAGAGAGTCGGGAAGAACGGAGAAAGAGAATCGCGCGTTCCGAACACGCTGTAAAACATATATTTAACGGTAGTCAGGTACCGTAGCGAGAGAGAGGATTGTAATCTTATACGTTCCAAGTGGTAGGTATCGGGTGTTGCTTGTTTCAAACACCCGGGGAATATTAATGACCCATGCCGTTTTTCGAGGGACCCTCGTGAAGTCCCTCGATCGACCGGTTTATGAGAGGAATGAAGGCGGAAAGGTTGTTGCGGCCGATTACCGACGATTAGATGTCGATAACTTACCGATAATTGGCAATGGATAATCTGTTACGTATTGGAAAATTACTGTCATTTCGGAGGGATCGGTAAGCATTGTCCACTTTGGTCGGAGAAGATTGTAACGCGTAACGGGGAGAGAAAGACGGTTTGGGTTTCACGAGGGAGCTTTAAGAGCAGGATTATTGGCTTCTTGGTTGGGTATTTTCTCGCTCGTAATACGCGAGTGTCGACGTTGCTGATATTACGTGCGTTGGATTTTATATATCGATCGATCGGACTTTCGCTTTTAAGATTTGGGGAATCCAGTCGAAAATCGATGTAAAGAATAATTTCTGACGAAATTTAAGCTAGCAAGATTAACGTTTCGAGGAATTAAAACGATCTTAAAGTGAGCATCGGTAATTTTATAATTTAACGTGTTAAAATTTTCTTTGTTTAAAATATTATTATATTTGTATCGTTATCCTTTATTTTTAATAAGATAAATGTAAACGTTCTATTCTATTAAATATTTATCGTAGAAACTTTTAACTTCCTTAAGAATCACAACAAACGATAATGAATTTTCAATTCAAAGATTGTAAATAATACATGATATGAAAATAATCTTATAACGAGTCTTATTCTGTTATAAAAAATTAACATAATCTCTCAACATTCAAGGATTGAATTCAACGCAAATCAGAATAATCTCGCTTCAAATCGAAATCTTATCGTTGCCAATGTAATGTAATAACATTTTTTTTATAACGATCTTGCTTCAAATCGTTTATTGTAAACGTTGTAAAAATATTATTTTGTAACACCTCTCACGTTACATAAAACAAATGCCATATCTGCACAGTGAAGTTTCTCAAGGATTAAACTCGACAAAATCTCGCCCCAAATCGGCCCTTTTCATTCTAACAGATCATCATCGTAAGAAGCACACGATCGACCGGGATTGAATCGAACGAATACAACGGGGCATAGTTATTCGCACGAGCATAACCCGGAAACGGTGATCTGACACGAGACCGGGGTCCGTGAACGTTGACACCTTATTATCGTGCCGCCTCGGGCCGCGATCATCCAGGGAGAGAAGAAATTGCTCAACTCTCTTCGCCATGGCGAAAGTCACCGACTGAAAAGAATGGCCCGCTAAACTATATTCCGATCGGAAGTCACGCGGAATAATCCCGTGCCAAGGCTTTCTTCCTCCTCCTCCTCCCCCTCCTCCCTCTCTCTCTCTCTCTCTCTCTCTTCCTCGGCAAAGAATCGTTGTAAAATTCGATCGACAAACTCGCGATCGCCACGGTTCAATGAAGAAACGATCCTTTATCCAACACTCGAGAACCTCCTTGTCGCGGCTTATACAATATCTTTCATATTTAAACAGCTGGCACACGATGCCAATAAAGAAACTTGAACTCGAAGTTGTTACGGAGGAATATCTTTGTTTGATAAAGTGAAACGACGTTGAACAAAATGATGGCAGTTTATTAACAGTTTATTAATCTTGGATATCGTTGAACATAGGTGAAATCGAATTTTCTTTGAAAACGATCATCTATTTTAAAATTTAAGAATAATCGGCTAGAAATGAATCGAACTCAAAGATTTAAAAGAAAGAGATTGGTTATAATCGCTTTCGCTGCATCGATGAATAATAAAACTCTAATGATTATCGATTATTATAAAGATTAGTACCACATGTGTTCTATATACATCTTTATAATAATTAATTGATTAACCTGCCATCCAGATTTGAATTACGTTTTACTTCAAACTCTTCTCCAAGAAATCAAAGAAATCGTAAAATCACCATTGCTCAACATATATTATATACATTCACGCACATTCATCAACTCTCCACGCGCTTTTAAACGCGGAAAACACGGAACTCAACGAGGCGTCCGTGCCTCGGCCATTTAATGATGGCAGCTATGGCGTAAAACCGTCATTACCGCCAATTACAATAAATCCCGAACCCGTATCCCGTTTATCGTTTTTCCGCGCGCGCAGGCGCGGTCTAATCTATAATCCTACCGATGTAACGGGTTCACGATGCTGCTATGCGCGTGCGCGTGAACATTTGAAAATGAACGAGAAGATACAAGAAGGACGAAAGGGGATAGGGGATCGAGTGCGTGCCTGCGTGCGTGCATACGTGGCGTGCACGCGGGACACGGCCGATCATTTTCCCCGGCTACACTTTCACGACTGATGATCGGGTAGCGTTTCAGCGGCGATCGACTCTGTCGACTGGTCAGATTTACGCCACCCCGTGATGCGTACGTGCCGCGGAATCATGCTGTCGGCCACTCTCGGCCCACTGAACACTCTAATGCCAGTGCAAACGCGGCCACCTACTGCCTACCTGTTAGCTGTTGGCTCAAGCGAAGCCGACACACATTGAATATTCGCACGGAAGAGACAAGTGGAATTATAATAGATGAACAGAGACGACACGGTTTCTACGAGCTTGTAACAACAGTTCGGCACTTTTCGGTAATTTTTACGATGCTTTGCACTGAAGACTGAATGCACGCGAGCGTAGACCGTTGCGGGTTCGTAACTATTCGGTAATTTTCGGTCATTTTCGGTAGCGAAGTCGTGCGCACTTTGTCATTAGAGAATACACAAACGTATCGCATAGATGTTACCACACGAAATAATACTTATTTGTATTGGACCATTTAATTTAACCAATTTAATCATTATATCTGGAATTTCCCACTCTACATAATCACTGCTATTATGCTATTATTTAATGAATTGATAAAATTTGTCGAACTTGTTATGCGTAATATGTTTTTTATATCCATGTTTAGACTTTCCTTTCTTAGAGAAAAGAAACGCGAATAGTTACTTTTTAACACTTCCGCGTCGGATAACATTGTTTCACGTTGAAAACACCCACTTGTTGGGAATATTATTACATCATTGAAAATTGTTATATTTTTATATGTCAAGATTTAATATTTATCTATTATTAAATCTAATATTTTGGGATCTTGTTAGTATCTTTTTAGTATAATTTCTAACGAATTATAAAATAATATTGAGACGCTGCTTGTATTTCTATACGGGCCATGCGAACATTTCATAAAAATCCACCATGTTTGGGTTTCACACTGCATCTAATAATCGAAACATCGTCCGGGCACTGTGCTATTATTCCCTATCAATTATCGATCGATTTGCATAGCGCGGAATGCTGTGTGCCTGCCCACACCTCGAGTGTTCCTGTTACCATGAAAGAATGTAAAAGAATGACCGATGAAACGATTCCAAGGCACGGAGCGCATTGTGTGGATCGATGGTGATTGTTTCCTGGGTGAAAGCGCGATGGGATTTTTATGGCGATGCGTGTATTGTATGAGAGGGTTAGAATTTTTGTTGAATAAAAAATTAGAACACTTTGAAATAAGTGTTCTTTTTCTACAATCTTCTAAAAATTTTTTAAATAATAGACAAAATTTGAAGGTTAGAAAGAAATTTATTATAGAATCATTGTCACTTTTAACTTTTATTATATACTATAAATTTTGAAACTTTGCAAGACTTTAATAATTTTCTAACGTGAAAAATATATTCTAAATAATGCTTCAAAGAATTCCAAAACCAATTCGAATATCATTATGTAATATCTGTTCGTAAAATTTCATCGAGACACGCTCTGAACGATCCAACCAACTTTTCCAATCTCTCAAACGAAAACAAGAAACAGAGAGAAAACAAAAAACCACACAACTCTCCATCTTCGTTTCAAACTTCAATTACCACCGGTCGAGTGGCATTTACCAACGAGGACGTTCGTTCCACCACAAGCTTTTTACGTTTTTCCGAGACGATCAACGAGCGTTCCGGCGCAGCATGTGGCGCGCACATTGTTGCACTGTGAGGAACGTGGCGCACCTTTCGGCATAAGCGTCGCGAAACGCCCAGCCTCGTCGTTTGTCAATCGAGCGGCCCGCATATGAACTCGAATCCCGTGGCAAGTCATGTTGCCACGCCGACTATCATCGATAAACCACGATCGATAAACGAGACAAATTCACGCCGCGTTACGCCCACGTGAATTTAGATGCGAGACGAAAGGATCGAAAGCTGGGGAAAAAATGTGAAATTCGAAAGGAATCTAACGAAACGAAAAAATATCTATTTACTTAATCAAAATATAAAAAAGAATCATTGTGATATTTATCGAAAATTATGAAATTCGTATATAATAATTTTGTAATATTAAAATTAATACTTTTTATGTCGCAATGAAATTTATATCATGTATCTCTCTACAAAAATATTTATGTATTATTATAATGTAGTAATAATTATTATTGTTTATTTGAAAAAATATTAAATAATAAATATATATAATATCAATCTCTTTTTTCTATTATGACATACGATTAAATATGTTGATAACATTTAAATAGAAATAAAATTAATATTAGAAAAATGTAAAAAAAAAAAATATGTATTTAAAAATCTCCAATCTAATTATTTACGAACAAACGAAAAAAAAAAAAAAAACAATTATTTCAAATATTTCAACCTATCTATCCCATCTCCACAAAACTCCGAATTTTATTAATCGTACATCCATCGATTCAACGCAATGTGTCTGTCTGTCTCGCAGCCCAGGATAAATCATCAAACCTAATCATCAAAACACGTTTATCCCTGGAAATTGCCGGCTTTAATCATAGTCGTCGCGCACAAGTCCATTAAAAGCATAAATTATCCCCCCCTCTGTGTATGTGTGTTGCAACAGTTTCAACAAGTTTTGTATTCAAATAGGCGTTCCTTTTCGAACGCCGTTGGTGTCTCGGTCGCTATCTGTTTTATCGGTCGAGATCTCGCGCTCGCAGCGAAAATAGCATGATACGTCCACTCACCCCGAACAGAGACAAGGCGCGCAGCGTCTCGCCGTCCAGCGTCTCCTCTTCCTCCTTTCCCTCCTCGACGAGGGGCGGGCCGCTGGCCACGGCCACTTCAGCAGCTATCAGGGTGTCGTTCGAGTCACACTTGTTCAAATTCGTGATCTCCTCCGTGGTCAGGGTCTCGAGAGAGGTCGCGTCGTCGCGCTTGCAGCGGCTCCCCTCGGACTCCCTGTCGTTCATGGAATCCCTGGCATCCTCGTACAACGACGTCCGGCTTCTCCTCACCTCGCCACCTTCGGCTAGCCTCGCCAGAGTTTCGTCACTGGCCTCCAACTCCACCTCCTTCGAGAAATCGGTCAGAGGATCGGTCGCTTCCAAGGCCTCTTCCGCCTCCGCGATCCTCTCGTTGTCCGGGAATTCAGACTGTTTTTGGACGTCCTCTTGATGGGACTCGTCCAGATACCACGAGGTACAGTGCTCCTGGCGCTTCTTCTCGGAGGGAACCTCGTCACCTTTCGACAGAGCACCCTTGCACTTCCTCAGGTAACTCTTCACCTTTTTCGTCTTGCTCTTCCTGGTCTCCTGGCTTCGTGGCAACGTTCCAGTTTCCGCCAGGTGCAGCTCTTGTTGGTGATTGTTGGTTGGCTGGGCCTCGCCAGGATCGAGGATCCGAGATTGCGGATTGTCCACCACATCTTGGGTCGAAGGTTTAACTTTCACGTCGGGCGCGTCGTCGAAGAGCGAGTCGCTTTGGTCCGGGGCCAGGCTCCAGGTCTCCTCTTTCTCTGGGCCCCGTCGCTCTGCCGGTATTACCTGAGAAAAAAGAGAAAAGGGAAAATGCTAAAAATCAAAACAACTTGACGAATCGAAGTTTTTCTTTCCTTTAATCCAGAAGAGTGGATGATGATTCAATACCTCGATCCGACTTTATCCCAAATTTTTGTTTCCCCGAAACGAGATCGTTTCTTATTATCTATCTTCGAGTTTCGGTGCTCGTGAATAGCCGCATTTATCAGGATTCGCGCAAGGGATTTCTTTCTCCCCCTCAACAATCTCGAGAAGTGAAATAATACTTTCACCCATCCTCCCTTCTATTCCTCGAAACTTCGTTACTTTAAACGGGCAAAACATAGTTGCATCATCTCGAAGTCAAATTACACGAAAGGGGCTTGCCTCCTATATATATATATGAATAAAAAGAGAGAGAGAGGCTTCTTGGGCCAAGCGTCACGAGCGAGAGCCTGTTTCGCAAGAAGCTGATTAATTCTGCGTTGATCTACGATGGGAAAATCGGGAGCTGGATAAAAAAAAGGGAAGGCGAGCGCACACAGCGTGGCGGCGAGCGGTCATTCAATTCGATTTCGCAACGCGTGGCGGAGTTCCGCGGTAGCAGCGCTGAGGTGCGCCGCTCCGCTACAACTGTATCAGCGGCTGTCGGGCAGCGTTCAGCGCCGCATAAAACAATGGGGCTTATAGTAAATATCGCGGCACGGCGCCTTGCCAAGGCTGATATTAACCCGGAGCGGTGCATAACGATGATATTTTACGCCACGCTTCAGCACCACCTCTGGCCGAGTGTGGCCCATAAGATCCAGGTGAATACAACTTCCTCGCGTAATATCTCCGATTTCATAATGCGCGCGCGCGGCACTTCCTGCTTTCCTCCTTTTTTCGCTGGAACGCAACGAAACACACACACACACACACGGACGTGGAACGTGAGTCACGAGGCGGTGACTTACGGACCCGTTCATCCCGGACTCCTCTCGCACGCGAGCAACGGATTACGCTTCCTCGGGTGAAACCTCATCCCTCGGCGAGGAGGGATCGCGGTGAGATATCGCGGAGGAATACCGTTGGATCTCGCTTTGAAAAAAGAAAAAAGAATTGTCGAAATTCGGTGTTCGATGATAATTGCGTTGAAACGAAGGGTTAATATTTCGCTCGATAACTTTGTCAGCCTTTGTAAGGAATATTCTATTCTGCAAAAATTAGTCGGATATTTCAGTATTTAGATATTGAAACAATATCGAATAAAATCGTCGTAAATAACCGAAAGACGAACCGATTGAATTTCAAATGATAACTGTAAATCGGCAAGTTGGAAAGCACGGGTCAAGACTACTAAATCAATAATAATCGTTCAGAAAATGCGGGACGCATAGATCATCCTTGCACGTAGCATCGCCGCCACGCGAAGCTGAAAAACCGAGGTTTCGAATATCGTATTTAACGTCATCATCGCTCACCGTCACGCCGCGAATACATCAGGTGCTTATCTCTCGGTTTCGTTCATATTTCCCCTGATTTACGGGTCTTCCACGGGTAAATCGATAAGCGGCTCGTCCGCGAGGACATCAATTCTCCACTTTGGCTCCACGGAGAATACGCGAGATATTCAATGTAAAACGCGGAAACGAGAGAGGCGAATATCTCTTCCTTAATAAGTCTGCCTCAAACAGAGTTTGCATGTTTTCGCCGGCGAGCGCGGATCGACAGCGCGGACCGACTTGCTTTTATCGTTCGAGAGAAGTCTGGAAGCGGGAGAGATTCAATCTAGCCGCGATGATGCGATAAAGAGATGAGGCGTGGGAGCGAGTCGAAGCTAATCTTTCGAACTCGTTCGAAGCGCGTGTCTCCCTCTACGCCGAACCTATCAACAGGGAAAGTTCGAGCGTGGCTCCCCTCTCCTTCCCTCCCTCGCTCGGTTGTCTAGCGAGCGAGGAAAAATGGTTAAAGAATATTAAACGATCCTGTTCGTTGCGAGAAGACAACGATTACGAACGCAGACGAATGCCCTTTCTCCCAATGTGACCACGCGAGAGAGCTTCCTGAATTGTTTCGTACTCCGATTCATCTTCCGTTTCTAAACGATCTTCGTTCAAGATCTTCATATTCACTTATGTTATTATCGGGAACCGCGGGTGGTAGACATTCAGCGTATTCGATTTTGAGCCTATCGTACGTAACGAAACAGGCTACGATCGATCACATGACCGTTCAATTCGATCGATATAATTTCGAATATAATTTATCAAATTACATATTTCCAATATTAATCGTTAAATATCGAGGATTATATATAAAATATATTCGATATCGAAATAGATTTGCAACGACACGATTAATTCTTTCCTAGGAAGAGTTTAGCAAGACACGTTCCGTACGCAACGTACTTCTTCCGCGCATGCGTCACGCGTAATCCTACCTGCGCGCTCCAGAGAGCGCTTTCCCCTTTCCCGAAACCGTTTGCTGCCTCGCTGTCGAACTGACAACTTCGATTAAAACGTCACCCTTTTGCTCGTTGTAGTGTAACGAGGCATGCCTTCCTTCCGAGAACCGATAATACAACCACGTGACACGTGAAATCGACTGGCGATCCACGGCCAGTATGGTACACGATGCGACGCTGCCGCTGCTGCTAAATCACCTCTCCGCCGGAACAGTGGCCGAGGAGATACTTGTGTACGCGACACGTTGTGCTGCACTCCTGTGTACGGAAACCCGTTAAGAAATGGCCGCTCTCGTAGAAGCAGTCGCGGTAACGAGAAGTTACCGATCGTCAATGCGACCAAGGGGTTTATAAATGGGTATACCGGTGAATCGTGCACGGCGTTACGCAACCACTCTCGCCAAAAGGGTGTACGGGCCGTGGATAATTGCGCAACAATGCTCAACGAGACAATGAAATATCGCGTAATCGGTAAAGCGGAGAGAAGCTGCCGGTGTTGCCGGCATCATCTTTTCTCCGTTGGGACAACTAGACGCGAGTTTCCTTAAATTAACGAACACACGGTAAATGTGTACTCGTGTAATGGATAAAAGCGTCGTCTTGAAGATTGAGAATTTTCGTTGAGATACGAAACAGGAAAAGGGATCAGAGGTTTTATCGTGTTTGTTATTCGTTCAAAGATCGAATTAAAGGATTTAATTGGTATTCTTTAAATATATCACCAATCGGTATATATATATATAATTGAAATTTTCTTATTTTCTTTAGTCTTGAGTAATTTTATGCCTACGATTAAGATACGCGAGTATCTTTTTAAAATTCGTGCGAGATAATATTTTAGAGATTAGCACAAAATTTTATCGTTTTTAAACGTGTACTTTATCGTCCAATGAAATTAAATAACGCGTTCGATCGAGTTTATCTGCGAAGGCGTAAAATCTTCTAAAAGGAGAATTTCCATAATGGCGTCATATATATCTCCCTTTTAACCAGTCTATTCGTAAATTCTTTTTTCCACATCGATTTACGATAAATCATGTTGTAACGTTGATAAATATTTATTTTTCTATCTTTATGTTGCTTCGATCTGAAAAGAATGTTTCTATAAATTATTTGAAATAGCGATAAAAGTCGTTATTTCGGTGGGGATGCAGCTTAACGCATCGTTTCAAGTTCGATCTGCGTGCGATTCGTGCGCAGAATTAATTAATCGGGTTCTCAAGCGAGTGGAATTTCCAGATAACGCCACCACGTAACATCGGTGGACCAAGGTCTCAATTAATCTCGAGTTCGAGCCACCCCCACGTGTGTGTAACGGCGACGGTGCTCAAAATCCGGTTCCTCGGCGTCCACTCGTTCGTTCGGCGACAATGTTAATTGGCCCGAGAGTAATTTATACATCGGTGCCCTATCTGTCGGCCGGAGGCCGGCCAAGCGGAATGGATTGCATTAGGAAACGGAGAGGAGCGCCGCGGACGACTCGTTCGTAAATCACTGGGACGAATGACGAGGAAACCGCCTCGCGAATGAGCCCTTGCCAACACGTGTCGCGTGGGCCTACGCGGTAATTCACGACCGATTGTTTATTTAGGTCGTTCGACTGCAAGGTGAATTTATCATTCGAGGTGAGGTGATTTTTGAAAAAGTGTGTTCGGCATAGTGGATAATTTCAGCTTTGATGCTTATCCACTCCGTGCAGCCGATCGTTTGGAAAATGTATGTGATGACGGATTATATGGCGAGAGAATGTCTGCATTTTTTAACACTTGTTATATTCGATGTCCAAAATTAATTTCTCCTGTATTTTTTTAAAGTTTCAAATATATTCGATGTAAATTTTAGTAGGCAAAAATAAATAAAGATGGATCGAAATAATATATTTAATTCTATATATTGAATAATAACTTTTCTTAACTTTTATCAATTACTGTTTAAAGTGTAGTTTCAGCGAAAAATATACTTGGATAATGAGAAAAATTCGAGAGGCTGAGAAAATTATTATCATCATTATTAATGCTAATTCGTTATCAGACAAACTTTTTTTTCTCATTTTCTTCCGGTGTAAAACTCTGGTAACCCAATATTTCCACACTGCTCCTACCTTTCCTTTAAATTATCCTCTCCCGATCGTAGCAAATTAGTTGTCCAAGCTCTTTTCTTTCGTATTCCGTATGATTTACGTCTTACGTTCTGCCTCTGAGCGAAAGAGAAAGCAAAGCTGTCGTTAGGGAATGCGTAACAAGTAAAATTGTCAATGAGAAAATTGCAATTCTAGAAGGAGTTTGTAAAACGAAACTCTCTAGGAAACTAGTTTATATGAAACGAAATCAGTTCGAAATAGAAGGGGAGGGAAAAAGAAATGATCGCGTGAAACTTTCTCGAAATCGAAAACACGCGCGCGGATGATTATATTAAAAAAAAAAAAAAATATTAAATTCGATGATCTCGTGATTTCGATCTCGACTTTCTACTCGAAATCTAATTGGCTTCCTAACTTGGTTCCGGCTTGATGAACAAATCGAGATTCGATTAATCAGAATTATGCTAAGATTCTCGCACAGTCATTCTTCGATGTTTTCAAAAACTTTAAGCTGCGCACAGACATTTTCATTATCCGCTACTTGAATAAATAAATATCGTTTGATGGCATTAATTCAGAATTCTTTAAAATTGTGAAACCGCGAAAGAAAAATTTGCCGCTTCGATTACGCATTTTATTTTTTCAAAAGTAAAAAATTTCCAAAAAGTTCCAAATAATTGAAGAATGAAGAATGGCTGCTAAAAACTAACTTCTTTCCACGTACCCTTCTTTCTTTCTTCTTCATCATCATTCTACATTTTCACTCTTTGCGACGATTCAAATTTTAGAGAGCAGCATTAAAGAAGATAAGAAACGTAACACGTTTCGTAGCCACCCCCCCCCCCCTCGTGAATCTAATTAAGCACCGATAATCAAGGATAACAGGATCGGCGCGAACGTTGAATCGGCAAACAAATTAGCGGTTAAAGAGAGAGATTAGCGCGACTAATCTCTGAACGGTATGGGCAGCCGACAAGATTTTGAAGGGAATTATGCCCACGTTGGTTTTAATGCCCCGTGATCAGGCCCCGTATCGAGCCAACTCTCGGCCAACTCGAGCGTGAAACCCCGTGAAATTCGAGCTTAAATTTCACCCAAGAATACCATTCACGATCCTCGTGAAATAAGGTTATTGAGATACAATCGGGGTCAGCTAAGGTAAAATATGTGTAGAGAGAAGCTACACTCCTTCCGTTTCATTTTCGAGGAGAGAAATTTTGGCTAGAGAAGAAAACGGGCCACGCTATCACTTTCATTTCCACATCGGAATCGAGACTCAGTGGAACAGAGTTTTCCGTGTGAAAATTGAAAGTGACGGTATTTGGATAAATAATTTCGAGTTTATCATTGTATCCAAATGACGTTTAATTTCAATTCAGGAAAAATCTTGTAAAGCTTTTCGAAATTGTAACGATAACGTAATAAAAGAAATATTTCTTCAAAATTCTTCAAAATATTTCTTGGTTTTCCATTATTAACTATTCGAAAAGAGATAAATAAAATTGTCGTGACGCGTGTCGTAAAATATTTCGACAAGTTTGCACATCTTAAAATAATTTGTAACGCGATTCCATTAATCCAAACTTCTCCATAAATAGAGGAAATAACGAATCAAGGATTACGAAATTGGATCGAAAAATTTCCAGCCAAGCTCATCCTTCTAATCCAACAATACACGCGCATTGCATAACGATACATATGTAAGAAAGTTTATTTAAAATCATTCCCGTTTACATATTCGAGACAGCGTTCCTGCAGAAATTGCGCCGGAATTACGTGAAATCCCCTCAAAGAAAATTGAATCCGGCAAACGCGTTTACCCTCATCCTCCGCGGGCAAAAAGGGAAGTTTTGGCCTTCGTCCAGCCAAGTTTCCATTACCATTCCTCCCCCCACAGCGTTGCACAGAGCGAAATTTCATTCACGTACCGGTCATCGCGCACGTTACGGTAGTAACGAGTCTACGTGATCACCATAACACCGGTGGAATCGGGATAAATCGCGAGGGCCTGATTTATCTCCTCCTCCTCGTTTGGCAAACGTTTACATTTTTACACCTTTACGCGTGTGATGAAAGTATCTTCCGAATAACATCATTATCATCCTTCAAAGTATTTTATTCGATCCTTTCTTTTTCTTTTTCATCGTTCTTGACTCGCGAACTAAAATATCAAAATATTGTCGACTCGAGATAAAAAAAGAAAAAATATAAAATTAGCGCGAATCTTGAATAGGAAAAGAGAACGGGACAGTCGTGGTGCAAATAATGAATCGATATAATATACATATATGGAAATCCATTTCTTTAGATGCATCCATGAAGATATAAATTTACATAGACATCCCTGGTCTATTCATCACGTACAATACCCGCACCGCACAATATTAGCCACGAGCCATATGGCATTACTCCATGATAACCATCAACCATATAATTCACGTCAAATCAAGCCTACTGTCAAGCCTACAATTCAACCCAAACCTCGCAGTGAAATCTCTTTTTCCATCCTTCCAGTTTATCACGGTGAAAAAGGCACGAGAGTGTAAAGAGTATAATATCCTGTATATCATAACAAGTGGTAATAAATTTCTCGCCACAATAGTTGGAACATCTTCTTGGATAGAAGAACCTTGTTAATTAGAGAACAAGGAAATAAAAAGAAACCCTAAAAACTATAGCAGCAATTACATACCCAATAAACGTGTGAATGTCTTTTCTTTCCTTTTCTTTCTTTCTTTTTTTTGCAACGCATTTGCTAATCCTCGATTGTGCAAAAATTGTATACACTTGTCCTTTCTTTACCTTTATTTATATTTATTTCCTCAAATAACGTAATATAACCTGTCCTGAAGAAAAACCAGCGTTGTACTGCAATAAACCAATCTACCAACCAGATTCATCCTTACAAATAATAAAAATAATAAGAAAAGAAATCTTCGTTTAGAATTTCCCTTGAAAAAAGTTCAAAGAAACATTAATCCTCCCCCACGGAAGTAGACGAGAGACAACGAACAGACGCGACACTTTTCCCAATCCAAACACATATCCGAAATACAGTCTGCTCGATGAAAGGCGAGAGAGAGAGAGAGAGAGAGATGGGGTTGTCCAAGGGCAAGATAAGGCAGGGGCGAGGTCGAACAAAGGAGCGACGTTTCGAGGGAGAAAATCGATTTCAGCCCCACCCTATCGGAGGAGGCAGCGATCCTCTTGCTCGGACGGTATCGTTTTATAATAAGATACTTTATCGACCGAGCGGCAGGTGGAAAATCGTGAAATATATCGCTTGTCAACGGCATCCCTCGATACGTCTTTTCTCCGGGTAGGGAGATCGAACAACTTCCTTTTTCTCTCCTCCCTCTCTCCCTCGTTTGAAGGATGCTACGCCCTTAGTATTGAATCGTATCGAGTTACTTTCGAGGGAGTAAATAGAGTGTGGAGAAGAGGAGGAGAAGATGTATATAGATGTATATAAATCTGGGGGATAGTAGTTTGGGTTTGTAAGATTTAGAAGTTTGAAAATCTGACAATAAAAATGCGCCAATATAATATAATTAATATCGATTGTAATGTCGAGATAAAGATATCGTATCGAGTTGCTTTTTGAGAGAGCAGAATGTGGAAGAAATGCTCGAGATCGCGATTTTTAAATTGTTAAAGTTTCTTGATATTATGTATTAAGAAACAGACCATTTGAACCAGTTTTAAACCTAAATTTCTCAATTTCTTTTTAACATTTACAATTTAATTTATTTAAAGTCAATAAGAAAACTTGTCGATTTTCCTCCACAATTATTATTAAACGATTTCTCTGCAAGATCGATATCGAGAAAGGAAAAATTCGCGAAAAGAAATTTCCAAACGATTCGAAAACAAGTTTCCGCCTGGACAACATTCTGTTCAAACACTCGCCTCGAAATTTACGATTCGAGCAGGCTAGTTCCCAGGGTGGTTAACGCAGCTTTCTCTGGCATTTTCGAAATAGACAAACGATCGGCATTCCAAAAAAGAAAGAAAAAAGAAACACGCATAAGCGGCAATCCCTCGTTGGAGAGTGTCGAGGCATCGTCGGTGCTATTTCTTCCCATAAAAGTGGGCGTAGAGCAGCTCGTAAAAAATGTATTGACAATACCATTAGACCGAGCCGCTTGTCCCTCTCCTGTATTTACAGACGCTCGTAAAACCGGGGAATTTATCAAGAGACTTTGCATATCCACGCGAAGATTGGACAAGCTCCAGCCGAGTTTTCCCGAAGTTTATTAAACTTCCGCCACCGAAAGCGTTTCACTCTTTTTCCTTCGTTCTTATCATCCGACCCCACGGAATTGAAAATTTCGAAACGCTTCTCGTGAATGGCTCTCCGGTCTTGTCACGTGTCCTTTCTCTCCTTTCTCACGATTGGACGAAAGGTGGCTTGCAGAGTCGAAGAAATGGTTGAAAATGATATTTCTCTTTTTTTATTTACGATAGGGTTTTGACAACGATCTGACGGTGGTGAGAAAAGTGTTAATAATAAATTCTGGAATGGAAAAGAATTTCGTCTCGACAGGAAGGGAAAATGTACGATTTTACCGGATTGAATCGAATCACGTTGAGAATTATGCAAGACGTGTCGCGTAACACACGTAAATAAGAAGGAAATATTTCCATTCGTCCCGCTCGATCTTATCTCAGACCGAGCTATTTACCTATTCTGAATGGAGGGAATCGTAAAACCGTGGAGAAGAAACGCGGACACACTGTAACACTTCTAACAAGGCCCGCTTTGTAATATGAAATACCACTTGAGAGATCATTCACCGTGAACCTTGGCTTATCAGGCGAATATAAATGAAAAGGCGTATCGAACGGCATCCTGGATGAAAACATAGCGCATTGTGTCCGACCAAAGTTAAGGTAAATCGCTTTACCGCGTGGTTTTCCGTCGAAAATGAACGTAAGCCGATTACGCGCGATGCTCGTTTTCTACGCCTTTTACGTGCAATCGAATGAAAAACGTTTGAAAGTAAAATTTTGGAAAATTGTTCTCCAAAATTGTGGAGAGTGAGTTTCCAAGAATAATTTTCATTCCTATATATCTCTGTTTATGAAGAAACATTCGAGACTCTCTTGGAGAATACTCGTTTTCAATTGAACGTCGAAATAATATGAAAAATATATATATAAGTATTCTTTGATCTTAGCATGGATTGGTAATATTTCTTAAAATTCGATACGTAACGTCAATCAATTATTGACTGTTGATGTGCATTCGATATTAAATAAAATTCTCCTTTTATTTCCATTTTTGCATTTGATCTCGTCACGTTCTCAAATATTCGATCGTGAAATTAAATATTCGAATCGATTATAAACAAATATAAAAGTGTCGATCGTTTGTTTATTAAATTGTAAACAATTGAAATGCACATTCGTCTTTGAAAAGTAAATCTTTTCTATAAAACGAGGAATACAAGTCAATCGTTACAAGGCACAAAGGAGGAGAGGAATAAAAAAAAAATTGGCAATAACTTAATCGAGAACTTTCATCACCAACAAAAGGCTACTCCTCGGGTGATCGTGGCCGACGAAACTTAAATAGCCGGCTGCAGACACGGTTATTGATTCGTAACTGCATCGACCCTCCTTCCACCCTCACCCAAGTCTGGCCAATGCACGTTGCCCTACTTTAACCTACTGCGAGCGCCATGGATGGAAAATTCACCTCTTGCGCGCGATCACGATTCGATCTCTGTCGATAACAATTGATCGATCGCCCGACTTCGTGGACAAGCGTATTTTCGTGTGCGAAAATTCTGCCGAATGGCGGAAATAACGAGAGGAAAATATTACGAAATCGTCGCAATTTTTCAGTCTGGCGAGTTTTTGACTTTGTTTCTTGGGAAGAGGAAGAAAAATTTTATGTAATTTAGTTTTTTCTATTTTACATTTTGATCGATCTGAAGGAAATTTAAAATTAAAAATTTAACAAATTGAATTGCGCAAACGAAGGGATTAGTAGAATATTAGTAATGATAGACAACAAATAATTTAATTATCGTTTCTCAGGAGAGAAATAAATTGATATATTTTAACATTTGATTTTGAACGATCAAATTTCTCTTATGCAAAATAACAAAAGTATAATCAGATATTTAAATATTGAATTTGAAGGGATAGTTTCAGAATCGAAGGTGATTCTTTATATTTATTCTCGAGAAAATAGAATAATTGAAAGGAAGCTCAAGTAGTGAGAAAAGGTGACGATGAATCCAGCCTTTGTTAGAAACAAATAAACCCTCGAACAATTAGAACTTTGTTGATTGTTAATTTTCGTTCAACTCTTGTTCCATCTGTTCGAAAAATATCACGAAAAAACTAATATTTACGATATCCAGGGATTTTGTATAAAATATCGTAAAAAAAGTATCACAACAAATTTTATTTTATTTTCCTTGATATAACGAAAAACAAAAGAAGACACGTTGCAAAAATATTTGGAACGCTGAACGTAAATTGTTGTATAAAAAAAATAAATCGAGTTTACGATAAAAAATATTTAAATTATCACATACCTATCCCTAATTATTCGATTTCAAAAACGAAACAGTTTAAAAAAAAAAAAAAAAAAGGAAGAAAAATTATAAAATAAATTTTCTTTTCTATTTAAATCGTCGTTATTTCCACGATTTCATTGCCACAAAATGAAGGAAGAATTTCAAAAAGTGTGCGCAATTACTTTAAACTCTTACGAAAATAAAATATCTCCCGTTTCGATTCTCTCGAAGCGCAACGTGAAATCAAACGGAATTATCTTCGAGACTCAAGTTTCGTTCGAAATTTCAACAAAACTTTCGACGTTTCCCAACCCCGCAGAGGTAGAACGCGGGGAGAAAAAGCGTGGAAAGTTTTATTTCGAGCAGAGATACGGAGTTTGACGATAAAGACAACGCATTAACATGACAACGCCTCCATATTTCTCAACTCGAGAGAAAGATAGGCTCGTGGTTCCATTTGCGTCCGGCGTGTTCGTGTTTCCCAGCACGATCCGTGCCCGCCGCGGTTTGAATACCGAAACGTTTTAAAACTCTTTCCATTACGAGAAACCGCGTGTCGATACCATCGAACCTACGCCACAGAAACAACGGTTTATGTAATAACCACTGGCCGTATCCTGGACAACTGTTTTACCGGAAACACGATGATCCGAGCTAACTTACGATCAGGGATATCGTTTCGTTCCCCGCAACAGGCGGGGAAAAAACAAAAAGGAGAGAAAAACACGGGAGATTATTGTAGCGGGTATGCATCCCCCCACTTTCCTATCATATAATATAATAAATGGATAATATATATATATATATGCTTTTGAAACTTGTCCTTTCAAACTAGGCATTTAAAAATTTTGAGCGCGAGGAATATTTTCCAAAAGGAAAAAAGAAAGAAGAGAGAATGTGAACGAGATTAACGATCGAAGCGAGGTAAATTTAATTAGCTAAACCTGACAAGTACAACACTCTACAAGCAAAGATTCCGAGCGAAGATAAAGATTAATTAAGCAACGCAGAAATACGGGGAATAGGGCATTGCAGGTAGGCACGAATTAAAGAAAAAGGCGACGATCGTCAAAATATTTCGTCGTCAAATTGTCCCTCTGAATAAGATTTCAACAAAGAATATCGCGGTGATAAAGGCGGATTTTCGTCACGCTCAACCTTGGAACGAAAAGTGAAAAAGCGTGGGAATCGATTTTTTTTTCCTCGATACAATTTCAATAAGATCGAAACAAACGCAAGAGAGAGAGAGAGAGAGATTAATTACGATTCTATCGAGTACCAGGCTGAATACTGGATGGACTTGAAGTCATATACATAATATAAAATGATTCAAAAATTAAAAAAATCTTGTAATTTTTAATTACTATATTTTATATAATTTTTATATATTACAGCAAAATTTCACAAAGTTATCCAAAAAAAAAGAAAAAACAAATGAATAAGAGGGAGAAAGAGAGTTATCCATCAAAAGGAAGAAAGAAATATTGATAATCAAACTCATTTACCACACGAATGGGATCCCAATATTAATGTCAAATCCAGCCGGAATTTCTAGGCGCATCCGCGCGATAATCGGCGAACGAATTAAGCCGTAAGCGGCTTTCTCCTCCGATAATTTTATTCAGGAAAGTTGGCATTACGCCGCTAATAGGGCTGTTTCGTATTTATGGATCCAGTTTCATAATACGTTGCTACAAACCGGATAATTAGAGGCACGCTCCTCCTATTCCAATCCGCCATTTTTCACATTTCGTGGATCGAGAGGTGGCGCGCACGTGTTCGCCTCGCAGTAGATCGTGCCAGGCAAATTTGAGAAAGCGGAATGACTCGTGCAGTATTCCAGAGTCGTGTTTTTGGCTTGATGAAATTAATTGATTTTATCTATTGTTTTGGAATATTACATTTATTTCTGCTTTCCCAAAATACGATATACGTAGACGTAGAGAAAACAAGTGGAGGAACACTTGAAGATTTTTCTTAAATTTAAATCGCTTTATCCGGCACAGAAGTAATAATAATTCATTGGTATGAAAATATAAAAGTGTCGATTCAACGTCTCGTTTCTTTAACGAGGAAGAAGTGAGTTTTCAAAGATCAACGGGTCAAGAGTCATCGAGCATAAAAACGTCACGCCAGAAGGGTGAGAGACATCACAGAAGTCAGCCCCTTTTGAGCGACAAAATAACGAAGTGGCAATTGCGCCGCACAACCCCGAAGCGACGAGACTCAACGAGGCTCGAAATTTCATATCCGCCTTCTTCGATCGTTCAGTCGCGAAGAAAAAGACGCGAGCCAGGCGAGAATCGAGTTTTTATCATCCTTATTTGTCACGTTCAGATTGAAATCAATCGGACAGTTCGACAACAAGTTTAAATCATACTCTTTTTTACGCGAGGTTATTTATAAACAAGATTATTAATCGAATTTATAAAATTTTCGAAAAATTCCCAAGCACAATAGCCTCGTCTTATCCCACAATCTCGTTAATATCGTGCAGACTCGATATTTACTCGTTCCACCAAGTTAACAGTACACTTGTACATCGTACATCTTGCGCCGCTAACAACGAGAATTCTAACTACAGAGACAATGGAACCGAGGAGTATACACACGAGGTGGTGGTTAGGTTATGTTAGATTTACCAGGCGGAAAGGAGCGCCGCCAGCGGCAATTCGGTTATTAATTAAACGAGAGAATTCCTCTCTCGGGAAGATCGGTTTTTCTACACTGTTGCAATATCGATCGGGGAGAAAGCTTCTGCACGATCGTTCTGGTTACCGCGGACGACTCGAAATTCCCATTAACCGCAGTTGTCCTCGGAATCGTATCTGCTCTCGGATGAAAGTAAACCGAGTTTGCTTGCACGAAAGAAAAAAGAAAAAAAAAAAGAGAGAAAGAAAACCTTGAATCACACCGGTGAATTGGAACGGTGTAGCAAAACTGGGAAGCAACTGGGCCAAGACTGGTTGTGGAAGTGTTTCACGAAACATTTCCTTAAATCCGTGTCTCGCCAACTAAAATTTACTATCTGCCCAATTCACGAAACGCCTCTATTTATATCGGCGTCCATTTATCCTGAGAATCCGCCCCCTAATTTTTCCACGGGTCGATAAGTCGAGTAACGGTGACGGGGCATGCGAGGGGTCAAGAGTTCGGAACAGGAGCACACAGGAAAGTGTTGCGTTGCAGTACCTTCTTCCGGCGGAGCAGCTTCCAGTCGAAGTGACTCATCCTGTTCGCCTCGTTAGCCTCTCTTTTATCGTGCCTTCGCTCGTCCTGTTTCGCCTCTTTCGCTTCCTCCTCCTCTCTCTCTCTCTCGATCTCTCTCTCTCTCTCTCTCCCTATCGTGTCACCCTTGCTCGATTTATTCCCACGCCGTACACACGATGCACACACTGCTCGCGCACGTACACACACACACACACACACGCGCGCGCGTATTTTCGCACACGAATCGGCCGGGCTAGGTCTCGTTGACGCTAGGTCTCCTCCCCAAAGACGAGACGCTACCACGCACTCCGCATTCCCGGCACATCGCGAGCCGCCACGTTGAAATCCTCATTGTGCCCTCGGTACGGACATCCGCCCTTTCTTTCCCTCCTCCTCCTCCTCGATCGTTCACCCATCGAAAGTTGAAAAGAAGCCAGACCGCACACGTGTAATAACGAATGCACAATGGAACGAATCGGCTCGGCTCACTGCTCCATCGAGCTCGGTGATCGGCGACCAATCCTTTCCATCCCTGTTTGAGGATGTTCAGCGAATACACGTCCCGACCGTTTTATCGACTGACCCGGTTTTATCGTGGGGACAACGGCACACGCACACTCGCGGAGGGGAGGGGGGGGGCGCGGCGGCGGCGAGGAGGAGGGAGGGAGGGAGGGAGGGAGGAGATCGTCTCGTTTGAACTTGTTCCTTGGGAGCGAGCTGCGACGAGGGTGGCAGCGAGCTGAGGGCGGCTTACTGTCAAAATATCTGCTGCCGTTTGCGCGACGGCGAGGTGTGTGTCGTTGCACGAGCGGCGCGGCGCATGCGTGGTGGCGCGGCCCTCCCTCGTCGAACGCGGGGATGATCGAACACCGTCTCCGGGATCGACTCTCCTCCCGCGGCCCTCCTGGCTGGGTTGAGTGTGGCACGCGGTTTTGGAAAATCGTGAGCGAGGCTGAAGTTTTGGGGGGAGATGATGCGATTTCGATAATAAAATATAAGCGAAGATTTGGGCGAAATATGAAATATAAAGATTTGATTTAACGTGTTTGGGTTCTCGGGACTTTTTATAATCTGATTATAATAAAAAGTTCTGTTGAAGTACATGTTGTTATTTATCATATCGTATAAGCATTCGTTAAATCTTTTTAAATTTTTTGATGAAAATTCTGACGATACAAAGAGGAAAGCGTTACGCATTACGGATGACTTATTCTTTCGGGTTGTATTGATTCTTCACGACAATGCAAAAATATATTTTTTAAAATAAGATATACAAGCATTGATAAAATTCTATTCAAGCACAGTTTGTAGATCGATACTTTTAATTTTATTAGAAAGTAAATCTCTAAAATTGATGTTATTCTATTAATTTTAATCAAGGACGATATGTTATTATTTAGAAATTAATTAAACTTTTAGTAAAAGGATTCTGCTTGATTGGAAATTATTTTACGATGCAAATATAAATATAGAGTCTGAAATATCTATAATTTTACAAATTCATTGACGAAACAACGAATAAATAAATGAATATAGGTTTTAAAATATTGAAAAAAATCATGGATACAATTTTCGTTGTTGTTCGAGATATCGTAGAGATAAATTGTAAAATATTTGGAAAAATTGTAAGAACCGGGAATAATGTTTATTTACAGTAAAATTAACCTTTAAATATTTTCGAAGATAAATTTTGATTAATAAAAATATAAATTAATCTAATTTATTTATAATTATATATATTCGTGTTATATTAAAAAATTAGGATAAGCTTATTGATTTAAGTTTTAGTGAATTTATTGATATTAAAATATATTATAAAAGATTTTGAACAGCATTGAGAGAAACTTTTCAAATCATTTAGAAATCACCAAAATCCATACAAACATTATATATGAATAGATTGATTCAAGTGGTTTTAAAAGAAACTGTTATGTTTTGTAACATTTTCCCATAAAAAACTAATTTTATGTTCTTGTTCGAAAACATTGTTTAACTTTTGTATTATTCTTATTATTGCATAGTTAATTTCTAAAAGAATATCAATCTTGTTAAGCAAATAATATTGTGTAAGGATGATGAGTGCAGTTAAAGTCAGAAACGAAAACTTTCCTAAATATATAATACAGTTTGAATCCGTTCCCTTCCAAGATGAGTCTGGTACACGCGAAATATCGTGACTGCCTCCAATTACATCTGTCCTCCGAGAATTGTAACAGTTTGATATTGAAAATTTACGAAAGAAAATAAAATTTGAAATCAACAAATTTTTTTTTTTTCTTTTCTTGTGAAAAAACGAACGAATCGAAAACAGGAAATAAATAAATGTGAAATAACCCGTGCGCTTACCATCAGTTTATATCTCTTTCTTAACAGACTTGCTTATTGCAATTTTTAATAGATTATTAAAATATAATAATTTTTTGCTAATCTTAAACTGTTACAACAACAACGCCTATAAATTCAATAAATATTGCACAGAATATTAAATATAAAACGATATGTAGAAATTAAATATTGGAAACAATATTTCTTCTTCGTAGAATTTTATTCTTATTTTCTTTCGTTATTTCCTCTTTTCTTTTCCAACGAAAATTCCAACAATAATAATTTGTATCGTGAAAGGATAACAATAATTCGAATTACAAATTCTTATAAATTACAAATTTTCTTATTACAAATTTTCAAACCTTTCGATCTTAGCTGCTAATTTTATCAAAGTCGTGGGTTTCAACATCCGAAATCTGATTGATTAAGTAAACCGTCATATCACATGCTTTTGTTACGAAAGCCCGATGAAATTTATCGTTGAAAATGGTACTCGTGGGATATTAAAGGATCCTCGGTTCGAAGTGAAAACGAAGATGAAGTTTCGTCCCGTGATATGTAGGATTTTCACTTGGCCGGCCGCGAACGATCACGCGAATTGCTTCGCGTGAGATGAAAGTACGCGAGTGGCCACGGCGGATTTGCAAGATAAGCGAGGCCACCCGATAAATTTCGCTTTGTTGGACGACGAGATCTCGAAACGTCGAGAACGGCAAAGGAAAAAGAAGAAAGAAAGAAAAAGGTTAAACATGGTTTCTTTAAAGGATTTAGAAACGTGTGCAAATAGTATTCGAGTTTATCGATTACGGACACGAGATATTATAATATGGAATGATTCCATGTAGAATCACGTTGCAATATATCTATCTAGTTATTTTTTCTAAGTTTGTTTTTTTCATGCAATTCAATTATAATTTCAAATTCGCGTAAATTTTCACTCAGGGATGAGTAATTCTTCGTTATTTATAATAAAAATAACAAATTTTTTTCGTCGTATGATTAGTTTTGCAGCGTCTGTTTTTCGTTCATTGAAAAACAGGCTGTATTTATCTTGATATCTTTTTAACTTCTTTCTCCGATTCTCTATATCCATCAAAATGGCAATACAATATAATGTATAAACTACATTCTTTTTTGAAAGCAAATTTTGGTATTGCAATTATTTAACATTACTAGAAATGATACATTGATAGTGATACGTACTTGCATATAGGATATATGTCTCGTGGCAAGTCTATATAAAAATGTGAAACTGGT
The DNA here is from genome assembly GCF_048593485.1 of Apis florea. Classification (NCBI taxonomy): domain Eukaryota; kingdom Metazoa; phylum Arthropoda; class Insecta; order Hymenoptera; family Apidae; genus Apis; species Apis florea. The sequence goes on from NW_028256772.1 coordinate 1,192,184, forward strand.
CGATTGACCAATTAAATTTATCTGATTAATAAGTTGCCACAATCGCTATTATCACTATATTGTATGCTTCTAATGAAGCTAGTAGCAATCCTGGTTCTTTTTAAAAGATCTCGATAATCGTGGCTAATATCTATCAAATTCTTGTCAATCAAAGTTTTCAAAAAAGAGAAAAATAAAAAGAGCAAATCGTTATTTACGATAAAATGCAAGGTAACTAGTTGTGACAAGATTGATGAAAAATATTTGTTAATAAAACTTGTTTCGCTCAATTTGCGAAGCTTGAATGAATCACCGCTGGAAAAAAGTAACAATTATTCAACGTCGATATCGTGAGAGAACGCAAAAGCAAATGTGGACAATATTGGATTTTGCTGTCTGGGTAGGGTGGCGCCATCTGTCGGGAGAAGTCGGTACCAGGGGGCAACTTCTTCCGCGTTTCATCCAACAATGCAGTCGAGATCGTGATAGAGCAACCAGAAACCCGTGAAATTCTCCTTAACGAGAAAGCCATTACAAATTTGTATGCAAATTATCCCTATGGACTGCTACGTACCGCGATGCATCTTTGTGCATGCGAAATCCCCACCAATTAAAAATCCAATAAGTATAAAATGTTTAAATTTTTAGCGATTTTTGGAACAAGATTTTCAAGATCAAAGGAGTTCGAATAAATGTATTTCTGAATTTTTAACTCGACGTTGAGTATCTATCTTCGCAGATGTGATAAATATTTAAGATTATTTAAATCCAAATATTTTCAACGATTTATTATCGATTATATACCGTGGGAATGATAGAATTTTATCGAGAAGGAATGAAAAATATTTCGGAAGATACAATTTTAAAATCTATCATCATTTGCCATTAGAATACGTAAAACGTTATTAAAAAATTACTTCCTCTAATTTCCAAGATAATATTGTTTATCAAAATTGGGAGATATCGAAAGAAAAGAAATCTGCTGCGTCTCTACCAATAAGAATCGTAGAAACGCGTATATACACTCGCTGGAAGGACTTATTATATTCGACAGTACGTTGTCGCCTCTAAAACCACAAATTACGAGGACGATGAATCGGGGATTGCCACGAGTCGAGTTGGCCGACATAAAGAATGTTGCCGAAGCGCTATGATTCAATTACCGGGTAACCGGCATCACGATCACGTGTAAATCAAGATAAATCGCCGCGGCTGTCCCGATTCGACCATGTTGCGATACCGCTGCCGACCGGATACCAATCAAATTGTCAGCCGCTCCAACTGCGAATTCTCCTCCAAATATACATGTACGGGAGAGGGAACCCCATTTCTTTCGATCCCTCTCTTCACCCGTTTGATCTCGATGGGTGTCTTTCCAATGTCTACATCTCGAGAATTTTCTCTTCGAATTTGCAAATAGAGATTTTTAATCTGTGAAATACACGTTGATCGAGGAAAAATCTAGAAATAATAATAATTTGGCAATTTTTTGTTTCGACTCGTGGATATTTTCTAATTATAAAATATATATCGTTATTAAAAATTTGTAAATATTAAAAATTAAAAATTACATAATACGAATTATTGAATCACAAAAGTTATATATATTTCATAATCTTTAAAAGAATGGGAAGAAAATTTTTAATTGTTCTACCAGATAGATACTTGCTTCGTTTCAAATAAACGATTAGATCGTCCATTAAAGGATTAAAATAACATCCGATCGGCGGCGAGCGTGAAAAACGAGGCTCATTCCGTTACGTAATTCGCTTTCGAACACGAGGATCCCATATTAAAAATATACAAAAGGATATAAAGTTCGAACGCTTTGAGAATTCTAACGATCGAAATGGTCAACGTTAGAAACAAGCAAGGGGAAAGTTTTTAATGCGCGTTAAACAAGTGTTACGAAAGTATGACGAGTTCAAATAATTGCTCCACGACGTCCATTATTCCACGACGAACTGGCCCCCATCGTTTTAAATTTCTTCAAATTGATTTGTAACATCAAATCAATCGAAACCCAAAGATTTATTGCCCATTAATATTCCAGAAATATATACACTTCGATGAAAGTAAATAAGCGTGTACAAATAAATACATTCCTGTTTTACTGTAGAAAATACAGAACAAAAATATTTCTCCTACATCCAATTATTTCCTGAAACCAATTTTTAAAAAGAAGCTATATATGCACACGTTATTTTTCTAATTTTCAATGTAAAAAAAAAAAAAAAGAAAAACAAGCCACGATTCAATGATTATCCCGTTTAAGATTCGACTTTAATTCGATCGGTTCTTCGGAATGCAAAAGGAAGAAAAGCACGAGAGAAAAACATCCTTTCCAATATCCGTCTACGCCAAGCCATCTCTATTGGCAACACCGAGCGTTCGTTTGCACGTGCTATTGTGGCTAGACGATCGCGGCGCACGTTTGATTGCGTCGAGGATCTTAATGAGGCGAGGAAGCTTCTTTCGCAATTGATTTGCGTCAGCCAATGTGATGCGTATCCTCTTACCAGCAGCCTGATTCAACACAGGCATAAAAGATGGACGAAATGTAAATTTTCACCGCGTGAAATTTTGACTCTGTCGTTAGAAGATAATCATCATCGTCGAGTTTCGAGGAGTTGAGAAATGGATTTTAAAGGATTCGATATCGATTACCAATAGAATTATTGCGAAGAGTTATTTCGATTTAATTACTTCGTTTAGAATTAAATTGCTCGTCACCGATTTTTGTATTTGTTTCAATCTTCAATCGTGTGATATACTTTATATATCACGTGTTATATAAAAAAAAAATTATAATTTTGTAAATAAATATATTAATTGGAAATATATGTTACACTGATTTTAATATGCTAATTTAAATTTATTAGAAATTTAGAAATGTAATAATGTATAGGATATCTGATTCACAACAAATTTGAAACAGCCTTATTTCACGATTTCTTTCCGAGAGAAAATTCTTTTTTAATCCGGTTTTCATTACACGCGAGATTTACTTGGAAAATTCGTTCAACAATCGAGTCGTAGTGAAAGATACACCTCGAATGTCACGAATGATTCTTCCCAAGATACAAAGATAAGATGGGAAAAATCGTTTTCACGACACGAACCATCGCGACCGAATTAATGGCAGAGAGGAATCGTACAATTCGTCTCGGCATTTCTTTTTTATTAAAGAATGCTCAAACAATGACGTAGCGCCGATTAATCGCAACAGTTTTGCTCCGAGAAACCTTTGACTCCTCTTCCTTTTGAAGACGGAAACGCGGATCGAGATAGAGATCACGCTTTATAATGATTCGTTCGTGATTCAAATACGAATGCGATGATTCGAACCTTTCACAGAGTGAATCGACGATGCTCGATTCGCATATTAAACGGTTTCTTCGTAATCGTGATCCTCCTGGGAAATTGTTCATTAATTACAATGACCTTTGATGTTTTGCTGCGCATCATTTCTTAGAAAATTAATTTTATTGGGGCGGGAATGGAATACCGATTGGATTGGAATTTTGTATTGGCAGATTTTATGTAAGCATCACGACGAAAATGAAAAGTTTATACAAACATTTTCATTAGATACAATATTCTCTATTATTATATACGTGAATGCGTGAACATTCGTTTTATCGTTTGTTATTTCATTAACTTTATAAATTGAAACAAATTCATCGAATCATTGTTATTGAATTGTAAATAAAAAAAATACCATTTACACTTAAATCATCGTCGCATCAGATGTCAGAAATCAGAATAAATTCAATCTCACAATTGTAGAAGAAAATCATAATTCAAATCGTGATTGATAAAATGCCACTCGTAGGCGCAACAATGCATAATTCATTTCGAGACGAGTGAGTGATCCACTCCGCTAAATGGATCGTCGTCTAACGAGGATCATTTGCGCGTGCGGCTAACCAAGATATCGCCTCGATCTAAAAAGCTTTCGAATTAATACCTGGATAATTGCGAATCTAATTAGAACCATGTGAGCGTATCGTGCTTCGATCGTGGATCCTCCTCGTGCATTTTCGCGTTTGACACGAGAAAAATTCAAGAAACATCGAATAAATCAGTCGTTGTCCATCGACATTGTCCTTAATCGTTACGTAACAGAAAAGAGGCTTAGCAGCCTTTATAGGTTATGGTGTTCTTGCCTTTCGGGATGCGCATGCGCACGCTTTGTTTGGAAATGCAGAGATACGGTTAACGGAACAGAAATTGCTTTGGTTAATACTTTCATTGTCTATCGATCAATTTATCGTGTTATAGAGAAGCTATTTTAGAGAAGAAGAAAGGATAAAAAGAAAGAAAGAAAGAATGGAAAGAAAGATGGAATTAAGGTAATATAGTGAACATAACCGCAAAAGATACGAAACAAAAAAACTTTGCAATTAATCTTTCTTGTGATCGATTAGAGTTTAGAGGTTAATGTTTAATGTTTTATCGAGTTCGGAAAAAGACAACAAATGAAAGAAATATATCGTTGAAAACATTAATGTAAAAATAAAAATTTTTTTTTAACTTGGGTTTCTTTATGCACTGCTATTATCTACGAACGATTAATTTATATTATAATTTTTATTTATAAATCTCTATTTAGATGATGATTTAAACGATTAAAGATGCAATTCTAAAAATATTAAAAAAAATATATCTCTGATTTTAATGCCAACGAATCTTTATCTTTCGATCCATAAAAAAAAAAAAAAATCAAATACTATTTATCCGAAATTCACATTTCGATGAAAAATTAGCATCATAACCGATTCATAAGCGAGAAAAGTGAAAGTTTCGTGTATACGCTCGTTTTGAGCGCTCAAATTTACTTTTCCTTATCTCCTCTTTCTCGCGTATTTACAATAAACGATTAATAATCAAGTTGGACTTTATTACCTCGTCGTCTTCGCGTTTTAATCGTCCCATAATTGCACGGTTCTTCCTCCATTTGTTATCGGCCACTGTTATTATCGAATATTAATTGGCAATGCGACAATGAAAGTCTTTTTTCGCGCGTAGTGAAAAATTGCCGCATGTATGTATTATAGCCAGCTATAAAAATCTTCCCGCATTATACGAGTTCAAGTAACGAGCTGTTATTAAAGCGAGTAATAATTTTTGTTTCGAAATGAAACTTTGTAAGATTTTTTATTAGCGGAAATATCACTTTATACATAAATTATATTCTTAAAGTTTCCACGCTACTTTTTATTTTCTCCCTCTTTTTCTTTTTATTTCTAACTTTACAATATGAAACAGAATCAATATTGTAACCCCCTATATAGACAAAATTGTAAAATTCGAAATATCTGAAAGATGAGTTTGCATCAAAAAAATTGCTCGGAAACTAATTGAAATAAAATCCTTATCCTATTACTTTATTCAACGTATATCAGGGTACAAAGTTAATAATACAATATATATATATATAATATACAATATATAAGATAAGATAAAAGTTTATGCCTACGATAAAATACATTGCAACTGTATACGATATATCTTGGGTTAACCTAGGTAAATTTTGCGACTGACTGTATTATCGAACCCTTGTATCGACCGATAAATAATTACGTATAAGTAAACTTCTTCCTGCCGCGATAAATCTTCGCCATAACCGCCGCGTGCGGCTCACCCGCTGCATTCATTGTATCGTCGTCGTTGCGGTATCGCGGCCCAACGTGCACGAAGAATTATACTCCATTTTCAGTTCTCGTTTCCGTATTCGCGGAAACCGTGTATCTGGGGAGGGGAGAAAGGCAGGGCCGGCCGATACGCGCGTTAAACAAAAGGCGTGCTTATTAAAGGAAATCACCGCCGATTATTCGTAACAATAGGCGAGAAATCTCTATTGTACATTGTTTCGATATCCTATCATTGTTTATCGTTCGATTGATTTAGCTGGATTTCGTCTTTCGCCACGAATTGATTCGGATTTCGATTTTATAATGTAAATGGGAAATGAATTCATTCTTTCATCAGGCCATCAATAGAAGAATTCATGGAATGTTATATTTTATTTTTAAATCGTTCGGAATAAGGATATAGAAAATGTAAGAATAATTCATTTCGCTTGATAATTAACTGCTTCTTTAACACACGTTTATCCAATTGCGTGGAATGAAATAAGAAATACGTACTTTTATTTTATCATATATATATACACACGTGATTAAGTATATATTTTATAAAGAGGAAAACTTAAAAATTATATTACGAGCAATCGTTTTCGAAAAAAGTGAGCCTGTAAAATTTTGGCAAGCATTTTGGAGCGTAAGAAAGAATTGGGAAAAAAATAGGGGGGCAACCGGAAGCAGAAAACTCTCGTTCCGTTCACCGAAGAATCTCTGTTGCTTGTCGGCTAATGAGTCGGTATTTATTGCCTGACCTTTACCGGCATGCGTTTCCTCCTCTATTTCGTTCATTAGCAGCCATTAATCCCGTTGAAATTAAATCTGTAATATTCGTCTCATTTCTCTATAATTAAATCCAATGATCGTGGATTTAAATATACGTCAGAGAATTTCGAGTAAAGAAACCATCCTGTTTTTTGATCTTAATACATGATATGATAATATTGAAATGAAAGCATTTTCAATGAAAAAAAATATTTTTCCAGCAGCTACTTCACGACAACTTAAATCTAATCTGAATTGAACATAATTTTATCTAAATATAGTAGACCTACGTTTACAAAATTACGATCATAACATCGAATAGATAACGTGACGATATTTATATTACACGAATGCTAGAAATTATTTTTCTCATCCGTCAATAATCCCTCGCGTAAACTTAAATATTTAGTATATTTTCATTCAATCCCTTGTGCGCAATTAATTGTAAGAAATAAAAACGTTCGGATGTTGTAACAATATTTTGTTTACACTTTAAAACGCACAAATGTTAAAAACATTCGTAGAGATTCGATTCGATATATCGACCAGATAATTGCTTAAATTAAAAATAAGAAAGCATTAAAATTACAAAATTACTTTTATTTTACTTAAAACCGACCCTGATCGTATCTACCGAGATATCTCAGTCTCGGTAGTCGCGAAAGGGTTAAGAAGCCGGAAGAAAGGAGGGAGGGAAGACATTGAATAGACTCGAAGGAATGTTATCAATCGAAGATTAAGTAAATTTTGCCGGGAAAACCGTCTTGTATTTCACGGCTGACACCGAAAAACAGTGGTAGTCGCGTGGTCGGTGATCTCTCACCACAGGGTGGAGAGGGAGAAGGAGGAGGAGGAGGAGGAGGATTATAAAGATTGTAATCAAACGCGTAGATACGTACCCCCGCGACTCTTGATAGTTTACTACGGCACGTCGCGCGATGTATGTACACAGAAGCCAACTAAGGAACGAAGTGTTTCAATTTATCGCCGTTGCCACGGCGCTCTGTACAGTTACTCGTGTGAACGCCGACTCTAATAACATTATAAATAAAGATACGAATCTCGTGCGCGCTTCTTCGAGATACGATGTTCCTACGCTGAAACGATACGGCATCTCGCCGCACCCACCCCCTCCCTGCTTGGCGCGACCAACCGACTATTTAAGTGGCTATCCGGAGTAATTACACACTTTTTTAATCAATTTCACTTAATCAGAGAGGTTCCTTTGGATTCTTAGAGGATTAAATTTGTAAAAAATGTAAATCCAAAGAAAGGATGTGCAAGGATGGAAAGATGGAAGTAGTTTTTTTTATATGAATAAAAAATTGGTTATATAACCTATTTTATTATCCGATGACAAATTCGTCGAATCGTCAAAACGATTAATGTTATTGTTTAGTTTGTCAAAGAAGAAAGTTTCAAAGTTTATATTGGTATCGCTGAAAGTGTGCCAAGAATAACATTAAGGTTGTAAGAGATTATTGCAATTACAGATAAGTAAGAATCTTTGAATTAATAGGATCGTAAGAATCGTACGGTAAAGTTCTTCGATTATGTAAAGAGGCAGTTTTCTTAAAATCGATCGTGTGAAAAAATTTTCTTCGTATAATCCTAGAATTTCGCGCGCACCGAAGAAGAGCTTGCTAATTTTATTTAACAGTCGAAGGAAAATTTTTTTATAAATAATTTTAGAAATAAATAAATATTTCACACGAAATCTTAACCAAGTCTGAATTTTATCAATTTTTTTTTTTTTCATTCACTTTATTTAAAGCATCCTATACATTGCATGCGCACAGAATGACTCGTATTCGGGTTTTATCGAGCGCGCAATCGACGTTTCACATTCGCGGGGAAAGGTCGAAGATCCAGATCGAAGATAGAAGACCGAGATATTTACAGCTGTTATTATCTAATTCGCTCGAGGTGGAGCACAAATATCGATCAATCAAGCCGCGATGTATTGGGCTGACCTCGCCCAACAATTGCACACGAGCCACCCAGTGAAAGCGATAGCCCGTTATGTTGGACAGTTAGTCCAGTTACAGATGTAATAATTATTCAAAAGTGGTGGTGTTCCCGTGTTCCACGACACGATAGGATCACACTGCCGGAAGCCAAGCTCGGACAATATTAGTTATCGTTGATCGATGGATAAAAGGCATCTCGTTCCAGGGGAATAAATTTCTCGATTCAGCACACAGCGGTGTCGTAAGAGTTTCGTAAAAGCTCGAAAGAAGATAGAAAATGACGAGGCGCCTCGTAACTTTGCTTAACAACTTCCTCGCTAACGGCAATAAATAATGCGCCGTGCTTCCTCATCTCTCCAGTCAGCACACGGTTATATATGACGAATAAGAGCATTCCTCAAAAACGGTAAATACCTTTACTGGCCTGGTTCCGATTCTCGGAATTCGCGATCATCCTTGAGAAGAACGCGTGAATCTTCATGCTTTCACGCGTGAAAAGATAATAGAGAAATTTCTACATAATGCACGATATACGTGTATGTATACGGCCAAGTATGGATTAAACGTCCATTCGTGAATTACAAGTTGCACTTCGTACAGAAAAGATCATATATATATATATATATGTAGCTACGAGCTATTTTTGTTAAAGAATTGCAAATTATGAATTTAAAAAAAAAGATACAAGACTGTGTGGATCGTATTACCATTCTATTGACTAATAAACGATCTTTGTGCAAAGAACGTTTGAAAATTTCTCAATGAGTTATTAGAATAGAATACGATAATGATTGCGTGACAAGAGAAAAAGATTTTCTCACCTTTACGGTTGTTAGATTCAAGGTTTCTCGAATGTCGAGTTCTTCCAACGAGTTCCTCCTCAATGATGAAAGAAACCTCGCTCGCATCGCTCGAACAAGACATCTCAAACGGGGAAATTGCGGCATGAATTTCACGGCTATCCAACGCGATGGCGAAAAGCAAACAAGAACTGTCTCACGCTCTCAAAGGGACAAAATCCATTGTCGAGAAGTTAATATTAATCAACGCGAATATGCCGGCATAGTTTGTATGCAGATACGCGTGCAACAGAAAGTCCGAGTAATTACACCAACGCCTCGCGGAGCAGAACTGAAAGTGTTCGTAGAATCTTTGATGCAAGAACCGCATTCCGACCAAATGGAGGGAAAATGAAATTTGAATACTTAAATTATTCAAATTGTTCTAAACCGCGAATATATATACACGTATCGCGAGATCCTTTCCTTTAAAAATCGTCTCGAACAATCTTCTTTTTAGAAAAGTATTTTATGAAAAGAAACTCGTAAAAAATATGTATATTAACAATAGCATTCTGTTCTAAATTTTGTTCACTAATCATACATAAGTTAACAAAGATTTTCGATCTTAACATATATATATATATATATATTTATATATTAAATTCGCGAATGTTCCATTCAAATACAATCCCACGATAACAAATTAATTACGCGGATGTCTAGAATATATTGCGCGAACGATTTAATTAACGGCACACCGCGATAAACCGTAAACGAACGGACGATTGCATCGAATCACTTTCATTCGTGTTACCGCACCGAGCATGCGCACAAATTAAATCGAAACGCGCGGACGCGCGCGTCTGCGCAGATGATAGAGTCGAGTGCGCGCGCATGATTGAACGGCATGTTGCGCAAGCGAAGAATAACGCGCAGTCTGGCTGGCAGATAATCCGATAGCGATTCACGATCGTTTCTCGGCGAGCTCTAGTATTTTATCGGAAAATCTATCCGTATTATCGAGCGGGGGTTTATTCTCTCTCGTTATGATCGAATTTACGCTTCGATGCCTTGAAAAACGAAAGAGCATATTATGGACATTTAACCTTTATAAGTGATGAGGTTATGTTCTATTCTGGTCCTGTTTATTCCTTCTTCGTTTTTTTTTTTTATCATTAACAATAAATAAATATTTATCGCAATGTAATTTACATATTATAACGGATATTTACAAAAGACAAGATAGATGTTTAACAGCTATTTACGAAGGAATGAATAATTTATTATCAAATGCTCATTATTTTGTTATGTCATATGTAGGTATATGATAATTTGTAAATAGCTTATTCTTATGCAAATTGAAGGATTTAATGAAGGATCTTAAATGAAACAGCATTATTATCGTTTTTGTAATACGTTAGAAAGTTACAGTATCTTAATATTTCTAGAACAGAGAATATATAGTTGTATCTCTTCTAAAAAAAGATACGAAAAGATACGAAAGCGATGATACCAAAGTAAGTGAAACTAGGTCCACCAAAGATTAAATTCCAGCTAACAAACACAGTTCCCTATCTTCCCTATAAAGATAAATTACAAAAACCAACCAAATATTCCAAAATATTTCACTTCGCTCTGATCAAAATAACTCTGATTATTAATCTATTTACAAACTAATTTGCCGCATAATTATACATCGAGAAACAAGTTTCCTCCCCTATATTTTTTCACCTTCTAGCGAGCATCCGCCTGGCACATCCCCTCGTCTTACTCATTACAAAACGTGTAACATAATTCATTGCATGCAACAATAACGTTCCACGGTCCGGCTTGTATTCGAGAGAGAGAGAGAAAGAGAGCGAGGGAATACTGAATGCTCTTTCATTGTATTAATTTAAATTTTTATGCCCAACCATGACCGGGCGAGAAGGAGCCCAGGAATCTTTTGTGCGTCGTCGACTGCTAAGCAACTATCATCAATTATCCTCCGACATTGGGAACGCGCAGCTCATGGTACATCTTCGAGAGGCTCTTTCGATTTTTCGAGTATATAAGATAAGTACTGATTAATTAATTTCACGTAATAAATTGTGGCATTACAAATAATTAATGATAATAATTTTTTAAATAAATTTTAACTATTTAAATTATGTATTTTAATTTAGGCGTTCCATTTAAGACATTTCTTTTTTGAAAACAAATTTGTAATTATTCTGTGTAAATCTGGTTGAAAAATAAAATATTCACTTTCTATTAAATGAAAAATTCAGAAATGAATTTTTTTTTGAATAATCCACTAACTAAAAACCAATTTTATGTTTGCTTCTATTACTTATCGCACTAAATGTGGCAAAGATAACGTAATTACACTGTTTTTCGCTGAAACATTTTTAAGACATCAATTATTTGTGATAAGTAAACGATGTATGTGAACAGAAATATAGTGCACATGTATAAATATATATATATATTTTAAAATTACTATTTTTTAAAAACAGGGAAAAATAGGGAAAAATATTTATTTTAAACAGGAATCATCGCGCGGACTGGAAACAAAATGAAATGACAGATACAGATTCAAACACAATACCCATTCCTTCCGTGAAATTGTCTTAATTGCGATTAAAGTTTTTGCCGGAAGAGGATAGAGAGAAAGAACTAGGTTTCCCTCGAAACGCGAACAAAGATCCCTATCACCACATTGAATTTCCTACATTGTTGCGTTCCAAAATTGTTCATTCCGCTTCGACCGTTTCACCCGGCTGAATCGTTGAAACTCGGGACACGGCGTTTTCGCCTTACACGTGTCCCCGTTACGTTATTACACTCAAAGCCATCCTTACTCGGAAAACGTTCGAGTTATTAAAAAAAAGCATTACTTCTTTGTTTGTAGCAGAGTAAAATTTATTTTTATATAAAAATTATTTTACGTACCGTAATAAACGAAAGCGCAACAATATAATTTCATCAAAGGCGATATTGAACGGAATGATTTCGTTGTTTAACAAGCTCTTGTGAAAGTATTATTTAAAAGAAAAGAGCGAAAAGAAATTACACCGCGAGAGACAATAAGGGGGCATTAAAACGAAAAACATTTTAACGCAAGCAATAATATCCGACAATGGACTGTCGACGACATTTATCTATAGTTGTAGTATTGACAAGCAAGTGTCTAATAAGTAATTTCGAGTATAAAATATAAAACGTAGTCCTTAAAAAAAAAAAGGGGGAAAAAAAACTGATTGATATTACATTTTATAAATGTTCCACTTTCGAGCAACGTACATTCGCATTAAACATTAATGATCGAATCCGATGGCTCGCTTCATTCGTTAAACGAATTAGAGACATCGGTGTGAAAAAGATCGCACGAGGAAAGGTAAGAATTTCTGATATGTTCGTGCGTCAAGAGCGTTCAAGGTTTCCTTGATAGTTGCACTCGGTGCTCGTTAAGGAAAATATTTAAAGATATTGAAATAACCAGACGTAGAAAAAATAACGTTTTAATCAAACGACTTATCGAAATTACGACTAACCTTTTAGCAATTTACTGCAATATCCATTGAAATAAACAATTGATTGCGAAACAAATTTTATTCAAATACTATATTCCATATCTTTCGAATATATTCGAAAGCAATATATATTTATTCATTCGTGGATAATCATCGACACGATGATATCTTCAATTTGAACAAGGAAAAAGTAAAAGGAACTCTAGTTTTCATCCGTTATCGATATCTTAATGATAACGTATCGAGCGTTATCGATGTTTATCAATAAGGATATCGATAATCGCGTAAACTCGAAACCCAGTTTCTAAATATTCTTTTCCTCGATGGCAGAAGCACATCCGCAATTTTGAACGTTATCGGCAGAAAATTCAACACATCGCAACTTTCTCTCCCCTCTGTGAATTTACTTAGAACACGTCGGTACAATGACGATATTTAATAGAGGCAGCGGAGCGTGGAGCCGCGATGAAAGAGCGGCAGAGTGTTTCGTTTTTTCGATGGAATTTGCATGCTCTGTACCTTTCTCTGGGTCCGCACGAGTCAGCCGTCTAGAAGTGCGCTCGATTAATTAGCGGCGAAAGTAAGTGAAATTGCACGGTGTGCATTGTGCGCATCCCTAAACCTCTGACATGCTCTAAGAGCCACGATGGAATGCCGACCCCGTGCATTTTTCCCGGTATTAATCATAATTTATATATATGGGAAAACCGACGCTGCTATCTCGCTCTCGAATAGGTTAGAATTAATATTCCCTCCTTTTTTGATCGCTGCATTTTTCGCGATTTCGAAAAAGAAACTTCAACTCACGACGAATATCTTAAATCTCTTAATTACTCTTTCAAATTAGTGGATTAGAAATTATGGTAATGCTTTCGAAACTTTGTATTTGAAGTATTTATTCGAATCGTTTGTAATTCCAACTTTACCCCACCATAACTTTTTTCGATTCAAACAACTAATAAAACGCTTTGGACGACAGATACTTTGGAACTGCGTGTTTTAAAAAAAACGAATGATTCCAGCCAAATTAAAATCAACCGCCAAATTCAAATCGTCAGAAGTCTTCAACAGGTTGAACGTATATTCAAACCCATAAAACTGGAGATACGTGTGTTTGGAGAATTTGTGGTTAAACGCGTTAGAACAACGGCAAATATGTGGCGAGCGATAAATTCGTGTCAATGTAAACGGAGCTACGACGGAATCACGGCGTCATTCGGGGGGGAGGAAATTAGCGTGTTCGGTCTCGGTTTCAGTCGGTTTCGTAAGAAACGTTAATACATATTAAACACGCGGTTCGTGCGACAAACGTTTTTCTGGCGAGCAGCGACCTAAGCATACACGCTTAGAGAATGAACAATGATATCATCGATCTTGCTTCACACAGTATGGGAGTCTTCCGAGAAGGAAACGGCGTCGTATGCGTTGGATAACTCGTATAACTCGTTCTTTTCCTATCGCTAATTTCTGGAACGATGAATGAAACGTCCTCGACAAATGAGATGATCCTTGGGGAAAGAAAATGCTACTCGAGCAAATTAAGAAAATAATTTTGTAGCTCAAAAGTCTATCTTTCTCGATGTTATATAACGAAGATTTAGTAGAGTGGATAATTTGAAATTCAATAATACGTTGCGCTTCTTTTTTCTTTTTGCTGTAGTAATTGTATAAACGTAAATGATTTGTATTAGATAGATAATTATATTGAAAAGAATTACGTTTCTTTTTGATCTGTTTAATGATCCTTGCTGATTATTTCAAGAGAAACTTGCACGTATATACGAATCTTTCGATCATCTCAGACTACTTTGAGACACATCTAGATTAAGTTTTTCAAGTTTAAGTCTAATCTCAAAGAAATTGTCGCACGAAATAGAAAATTTTATTATCCATAATATTTTATGAGTTTTGATGTAAAAGTATGTTCTTCTCTCTATGCGTGTAATGTCACATCAGATGATATAATGTCACAATGTAAAAATGTTTACAATAAGTTTTTCTTTATCAATTCTTTCATTGTATCGTCCGAGGATTAGAGTGAAAGTACGTAAGTAAAAATACTTGAGTGGAAAGTTATGTCTTTTTCGTTGAATGTAGAAAAAAAATTTTTTAACGAAACTTTAAGGCTAATAAAAATTTTTTTTCTTAACGAAAAATCTTTCATTATCCAAATTAATTGGCAAGATCATTCGGATAATATAATAGACAGGCTTTTCTTAAATGAATCATTTTAAGGCAAATAATATTTTTACTTATAATAAAATTAAGATAATGAAAGAAATTAAGAAGAATAAATCATTACAATTTTTAGCAAATTGCACGAATTTTTTAACATGTACACGTGCATCTTGCAATTAATTTTTTTACCTTTCCTCTCTTCGCTCTCCCGCTTCTTAATCCCAATGATTTTTCAAACTCTATCTCATCGCTTTCTAGTTTCCTAAATATTTCCAATTTCATTTTAATACGTTGTACACGCTACAAGAATATATTAATTTTTAATTAAATTTTTAATTAAAAATAATTTCAAATTAAATTTTTATCACAACTATTATAATATCGAAAAACGTGTTTTTATATTATTAAATAAATTAGTAAATAAAGATGATATCCAAACCGAATAATAAAATATTCAGTTAATAGTATTCGAATAATAGGTATTTGGATAGTAAAGTTTTATACTATATTGTTTCACGGACATTTGATTTCAAATTATATTACATTGTTCGTGCTTCGCCGAATGGATCTTCTCTTAAAACAGTAATGGCGAATCTTTTGCAATTACGCAGATCGATTTTATTTTTTACACGATTTTTAATTTGCTTACAAACAATATAATAATAATAAAAAACTCTTTCTCAATAGCTGCGAGCACCTTTTTCTTAACTTTCGTTGAAGGAAAAGGGAAAGAAACTTCGACAATTTTAAACGGTGCAAAGGAGAAAGATTATGCAAACGTTAGAACGAAGAAAACGCTCGGGGAGAAGCTCGTCCGTTCAACTGCAACACGCATCTCACATGGGTGATCCGATTTGCAACGGCCATGAACGTTAACAATAGCGATTAAAGAGCCATCGATCAATCTGTCCGCCTACATTCGTTCAAAGCAAACATTCTTCTCGGTGTTTCCACTTTCGTTTCAAGTACGCGCCACTCGATAATGGAACAAATTATTTCAGATAAAACAAGAGTGGGTTCCAACCGCCTCCTCTAAACCGATACGAAGCAAGGAGCAAATTAAATTAAGCGGGCGAAAGAAGCTGCAGCCAGCGTTTGATTAACCGAAGCTTCTTCTTGCCTTCGTGGCTGATAGCTGATGTGCAAAACATTGCGATAACGAAACGGGAGAAAATGCTGCGTTTAACCCGTGTCACGGATAAAACCGCTTCTGAATTTCAATGTTGTTTCCTCGAGAGTTCCATCGATACGAGTCGAAGCCTTTTTTTAAAAAATGTATTAACTTTCTTCGGCTTGATCTAGATTTACAACAACTTTCCTATTCCGAAAGTATAATTAAAACAAACGAATTATTCCGTCACAACTGTATTCCAATTCTTTTAAACATAAATACACGCTTTATCTTCCGTGAAGACGAATTCAATTCAATTCATTCTTTTTTGCAAAGATTTAAATGAAAAACTTACATACATTATCCATGATAAATAAATTTCGTATTAATTAATTCTGTTTAAATGCTCCATTTTAATTTCCGTCTTGATTTCTTAACAAAATTTCATCATCGAATAAATAAAAACGATAAGATTTGTCTCATCCTCGTAAAAAGAAATCGACATATTCACTCTCAATATTCCCAATATTCCCCACAATTGCTACCAATTGATAACAACCGAGTTATCCTCTCAGAAAACGTGGTGAAAATCGAAATGGATCAACACGCCCACGCGAGGAGTCAGCGGTATAAGCAGGATAAAACGGTCCACGCCGGTTTCGCGAGTTGTTCAGTTGGCCAGACGAGGACAGATAACGAGATACGGGGATGGAAGAGGGGTGGCCGGCCGTATTTATCACTCCCGAGGAGCGCACAATGCGAGGCGAGACGGAGAGAAGAGAGAGAGAGAGAGAGGGAGAGGAGGCGAGCGAACGAGCGGTGCTTCGCCTGCCCGGTGGAACGAGACGCGATGTAGTGCAGGTAGATTTATGGAAGGTGGGAGGGAAGAGAGAAAGAGGAACTCTGTGTGTTTGTGTCGCAGGTCAGCCGCGGTTCACGGTCACGGGGACCAACCGCTGGACTAACCTAACGTAACCTGACTCGGCGACCGCAAACTGAATTGCACCCCTCGACACTCCTCCACCGCCTACCGCTCCTTTCTTTCCTCTCTTCGCTCCTTCCTCCTCCCTCCTATTCCTCCATTTGTCCACCAGCCGGCCCCCCACTCCCTCCAGCGGAATGCACTTAATTTATTAAGATGCTGAAACCCCCTCCCCCGGGCCACCGACTTTGCAATAGCGCTTATATATCTTTTTTTTTCCTCTCTGTCGATAATTACAATACGAGGACCAAGTTCTAGGAAGCAAACGCTGACTCCTGCTTGTCCTCGAGACGCGATGAGTTGTTGCGGTGGGATGGAACGAAAATAAATTGTTACTTGAATTTTTCAATTCGAGTAAGTATTAATTTCAAAATTATTAAATATGTATATATGAGAGAATTATAATCCAGTTTGAGATTATAATAACATAATTTTAATGAGACGATAAAAAATGAAAGTATCTATATCTAGTATAATATTATACGTAAGAGTTAACGTTCAATGTGAACGCCGTGTCGGGATATATAACAATCGTTTACATAAGCGTGCGGTGGGATCTTCGCGCGGACGCATCGAAGTAATCCAATCCGACACGTCGTAAATTGCCCGCACCCTCCCACCTTAGCCGCATTTCCCTTCCGCGCTACTATGCAAAATTTATTAGCAGGGCGTGCCTGTATAAGTACACAGATCGGGAACCACTTTTTCCTGATTGATTAAACACGTCTCGCGAAACCTGGTCGCGTTCTGCTCGCTTCAACTGTATCAACTGACCCGTTCAGGAGGAAAATTAAATAACGAGATCTATCTACAAATTGAACGCGATTATATTGGTTTAATAATTTATTAATAACAAGATAGGCGCGAGAAAAGAGGAAAAAGGGGGGAGGCCTGTATAGTTCGTGATACGGCCCGAACCGCGAACGAATCCTGCTTCGATAGGAAACCAACGAACCGTGCACGCATCCGATCGATCATGATACATTGATAGAAATCGATACCATAGTCAACACGAAACGATACAAAAAGAATATAAAAAAGAGAATTGCTGTGCGGACTTCAAACGGCAATTATCCAATTACTGGATAATTCGCATTAGCCACAGTTGTACCGCCTAATAATTGCACCTAGTTGCGATAAAATGTAAAGCGATCTTACCGGTGCGTTGGCCATTATCGATCGAGCCGATCGAAAATCGAGGGAAAATTAAATTAATTTAAAATAAAAAAACTCCTAATAATTATATCTACATATTTGGTGTATGTATTCAAATTAAAATATTGTTCTTTTGAATTTTTAACCAGATACACAATATATATATATAAATCCTTATATATTTAGTTCCGAAGAATTTTTGTTCCGTCGTTTGAAAGATAGTTACGTTTGAGAATAAAAAAATCGATGCTATAGGTAGTGATTTTCATACCAAATACGGTTTCCGGTCGGCTCGTTGCATAACGTATTCAATGGCTACACCAATTATAGCGGTTATTTGACGCGAAGCGCGGCTAAATTCGCCCGTAAAATTCTGACCTTGAGAATTACGATGGAACGTACGTTTATCTCCCTAGTGTTGCCGATGGAAATTCATCCCGAACGGCGATTTCGCTTGGTTCAGACAGAACATTTGCATTGCGAACAACTGCAACGCCCGCGCGTAAACTAAAGTAAATGTATACGAAGCAAAATTACGAACCAAGTGTGTAACACTTACAGGAAGATTCCTGAGCCCAAGCCGCACCTTCGAGTATCTCTTCATAAAAACCCGCCAGAGCACGTAAGCCATGACGATTATCCAATTTTTGATTCTCTTGTGAGGTTAACTTCGAAACTCTTCCGTCACTTTTTACACTTTGTCACTTTTTCGCGTAAAAATTTCACAGCTTGACTCACAGTCAGCATTCGAATTCACAACCGTCAGTCACATGACCGTGATCGTTTGATTAAAATTTCCATCTCCACATCTCTATCTCGAGAAATAACGACGCGAACACGTTGCGCAGTAAAAACTCGATATCGAATTCGTTCTAGTAACGTTACTTTCCCGCCTAAATCGAGCTTATGATCTTTTAACAACTGATATGATATTTGCTTTGAACACGATTTTCGTGACAGCACGATGAAAAGAGTACAAAAAATAAGGCACGTGTATTCGTATGCGTTAATAAGAGGAAACAACACACTTCGCGTACGAATCGAAGCAACAAACCTCAAACTTCATACCGTTCGATAATTCACGAAATGGATTAGATAAATCACCGTTCACTTTAAAGAAATAATATTTTTTCAGTCGAACGTTTCCGAGATTTCACAATTTTGTGCTTAAAACGAACATGATCGTGTAACACATTAACACATTTATAAGATACTTATCGATATCGTGTCATAACACATCGTTCATTTCGTGATGGCGTTCGATACACAATTCACGTTTTCAACGGATGTCACAAGAAATGAATGAACGCAAACCAAGCATTGACACGAGAAAATAAAACGTCCAAACTTGATAATCTTCGAATTGACATGATGTTGCATAATTCATTATAATGTCTCGATCGTAATTGCGTCCGGTCATGCACGCCACCGATACTACCGACACGTGGTATATTCAATAAACATCAAATCCAGTTCATTTGATCGATTGAAATCACTGCAGTATGTGATGTAAAATGACACATATAATCGTACCGCATACGATTTAACTACATATCAAACAATCACGTGTCAGATCCTGTACTTAACCTTGAAATTCTTCGTTTTTGCAAAAGAAGATTCATACTTGATTATCCGCGAAAATGAATCGACTGCACTCGATATCATAATAAATGTCATCACATCAGAATCCAAGGAAACGACTGTCATGATTTAATCGACTTAGGCAACAAGATTTTCTGTAAACGATATAAACATTCTCGAAAGAGATTACTTCAAGAAATGAAATCACACATGAATTCGTTTACAAATTCGTTCGACAACAGGATACGGTTATTGAAACTTTGTCGTATGTTTTTGCTGGTGTTAATACATCAAGATACACGAGGATTTTGAACGAACAACGCGCATCGAAATACCCGTATGCCTGACGGCTCTCGCTGCCGAGATATAACTGACACGACACACGCAACTGCCTACTCTCGCGCTCGAACTGTGGAACGATGAAACGGGACGTCCGGAACGCCGGAACTGCGGAACGATATACCTGAATCGCGTTTCAGCACAACTTTAGGCGTGCCTTAACCACCCAACACCACATTTAAGAATAAAGGTTGGTATGCTTCGGGGGTCTACTAAAATCTGCGAGTTCACCAAACTACATTATCATGATACTTTTCCTTTTTGATGCTTTTATTTTATATGCAATTTGATATTGAT
Source organism: Apis florea (assembly GCF_048593485.1). Classification (NCBI taxonomy): domain Eukaryota; kingdom Metazoa; phylum Arthropoda; class Insecta; order Hymenoptera; family Apidae; genus Apis; species Apis florea. The sequence goes on from NW_028256772.1 coordinate 1,212,483, forward strand.
TCGTTTCAAATATTTAAAATTGATATAGCAATAGTACACACTTTTTATATTATAATATTGAACATATAACGAACGAATTGAATCAATAAAATGTAATTAGAATAATTTTCCTTATAAATATCCATTTTCTAGAATACATATAAGATATCAATCCATTTCGAAAGAGAACCCATGGCTCCATAGACAACATTAATAGCTTTTTGTCACGCAAAAGTATCGACAAAAACTATCAGAGTAATAATAACCTGATAACCTCCCAAAATGATAAACATTTTATTTCACTTATATATATATATATATATATATCATTTATGTTTATCATTTAATATTACACGATTAATTCAAAGAATACAATGATTCATATTATATATTTTTCTCTTTAATTCTTATATTATTTTGAAAGTTACATAAGTTATTCTTTTATACATATATATTGTACAATATTCTACGATAGGTATACCAGATATACCTATCCAAAGTTAATTTCTTTGGAAACGATCTTTATTTCCTGCCGATGATGCCGAAGGTGAGGAAAGTCGAAGAAGAAATTGAAAAAAGAAATGACCGTTTAAAAAGCAATATAACACGAGCTGGTCGTAATGGAAGAAAGAGTTAAAACGATTCAGTGTGTCTCACGGCGCAGCCAAAACAAACAGAGCTAAACAAGCGGAAGGCTCGATGCCCCCGCTCCACACGTGCCCTATCCTGTTTACATTCGTTTGTTTTCACTTCAATGCTGGCCAACTCGACTTCCATTCGTTGCTGCACATTACGCGACAGCATTACCATCCCTATACCTTACATCCGGGCCGTTTGATTTATCAACCGATAAAACATTTTCAAGGCACTCTCGTTAACGAGACCTAATCGCCGATACAATTAGTTCGGATAAAAATGCGCCCATTATTGACTTTCGCAATGGCTATCTCGATTCTCGTTACAGCATCGACGTTTTTTATTTAGCGTAACTGGCATTAAAATACGAACATTTCCGACTGCTAATGATAGGTTTAGAAAAAAAAAAAAAAAAGAAAGAAAGAAAGAAACTAGTAAGTAAAAGTAAAGATTAACGATAAATTTTAAAATAAAAATTAAATCATCCTACGTGATTGAACGAAATATACCACGAATCGGGACAATTCCCCGAATAATCCTCAATAATTTCCCTGTTTAAATTCCAGATACGTGCGAGAGGGTACAGGTTGAAAGGAAATATGGAGGACTGGTCGCATAAAGATCGCCAAACGTATACGAGGCATCGCGAACGACCTTACCCGCTGAATTTTTAACGCGTGAAACGTGCAGCCCTCGCTGGGAAAGTCTCGAAACATGGAACGTGCATGCCGAATAATAGGATTGGCGCGAACAAACTCCGTCCATCGATCGAAAGGGACCACTTATAGCTGGAAAGAAACACACCCTGGCGAAACGGTTCTCTTTCACAATTAGCGCCGCCACTTCCTGTGTGTGTCTCTCCTATCGCCTTTTACCTCTTCCCCTCTTTAATATTCAGCCACCGTTCCCGTAACCTACGTTGCGCCGACACACAGACACACACGTCTCCTTCTCCTCTACGTGGATGTGCACGTGCGCGCGCCGTGTATTGGCCTCCGTGCGTGTCACTATGCGCGACACATGCATTCTCCGCGAGACAATGGGCGGTGCCTACCTCACGTGACGGCCACGTGAGCACCCTCAAAAAGGCCCTCGGTTCCTGACGTTCATTCATATCGGCTCGCCTGTTTCGCGGCCGACATTGATGACCCTACAGGCAACGAGTCAAGGAGAAGTTTCTGCGCGGTAAAAAGAATCGTCGATCGTACCAACCGTCGTTCCGGATTTAATTTTTCGTGGGCCGCGCAGGTGCGATTACACCGTAAGCAAATTATGCGTCACCGTAACAATATCGTTCGCTCGGCAATATCAACTGTTTGTACCGTGTTTATATCCTGCCTTGTTATATATATGTTATATATATATAATCCGTGGAACGAATGTGGCAAACTTGTTACTTAAATAAGGCGTGAATTACAGGTACAACAACTTCTGTTGTGAGCACGATTTACAATTAAAAAATGGTGAAAATTTTTTATATCTTTCGACTATCTGTTATTTATTTCTGGCATTTTTTAATACGTACATAAATCTATATACGTTTCAAATTTTCATTCAGTAGTTATATAAAAGTTATTCTAATCCGATATAGATATCAATATATCAAATCAACATATACAAATTCGCATATTACATTAATTTCTAAGTTCAGAGGAAAATAAATTAGAGTAAAAACGTAGAGTAGATCTCGTAATATTTACGTACAAAGGTAAGTGAACGGCAATGTCAATGGTTTCGCGACTATTCTTGGATCTCTTCCACATAGAGCTCTCGTGCTCGGAATCGATAAAGGAACTAACGTTTATTATTTCGCAAGCAACCCCTCCCGTGTGAACGCGCTCGACCCTCGCAAATCGTAATTGCCGGGCAACGAATAGGCACGTCTAGCTGCTCTATGAGATAGCTTGCCTCTGAGTCACTCCCCCGCGGTGCGTTTAAACTTTAAACGCTTTCTGCACGTCGTACCGACACGTTACACTTCGCAATAATTGTAACGATTCTTGACTTCGTGAATAGAACCAGCAACCGTTTCAACTGTGTGTTCCAACACACACCCGGGGAATCAGAGTGAATGGTAAAATTGGAACACGAGGCGAATATTTGACGATGATATACACGGCAAGTGTAAAATTTATACTTACATATTTTCTTGTATTATAAAATCGAGCGATTCGAATTCCTTCTGAATGCATTTTCCACACTTTCTTCTGCTAACCGGCCGCTTTTCTTCGAGAAAGTTGCTGCTCACTCTAGATGGCAATCTCGAAGAAAAGGATCCGACGAGCAAGCGAATCAGCTGTAATTTTTTCTGTGCAAGCGCATTAACATAGAATAAAATCGGCTTTTCACGAGCGGATAAAATTTTCATCGCGTGCCAGGAGACCAGACACGTGCGCATACTTTCAGAACCTGAAATTCAACAGGTGCGAACGTTTGTCATAAGAGCTGGCACCGAGCCAAACGTCGAAACGTTTCACGATTGTGAACGTATATCGCCATTTTTAATCGCAGGAAACAAGGCTTTCGTGCAACGCCCTTCATCTATCTCGCGCATTGGCGAAGAAGAAGAGGGAAAGATTGTGCGACGATCGAGGAGTGATTGTCGATCTCGTGATTACAGTTTTCCGTGCGCCATTAGACAGACGAAACTGGCAAGAATCCCAGACGCAGAAGGGGAAGGAAGCGCAGATAATTAGAGAGCGGATTAACGTGTCGCGAGTCGTACCTGTACACCAACCATTCTGCATGTGTATCGGGTTGAAATCGTAACGTGCAACACGAATCGTGAATCACTCGCTCGCTTGAGCAAGAGGGAGTGCTCGCCACGAACGTGCCGCACCACGAATTGACGATAGATAAATGCACGGGAGATCGTATTATCACGATTCTTTGGGGACCCCGTCGAGGTTATCCGGGTTAATCGAAGAACCAGCCAGTGTAACGACGACGATTATTATTCGATCTGGCGAAATTCGCCTACGTATCGATCTTATTCGAGCTTACTTTCCCGAACAAGGCGCCATAGCCCTTTTAGAAGCCACTTATTATCCGGCCCGATTCCAATCTTCGATTGAGAGCTGTTTCTCAAGCTGGTCGTTAGATCCTTTAGCTTCAGATTCGCTCCACGTTTTCGACACGATCGGATTGCACAATTTTTTTTAATCCCTTATTTATTATTTAAAATAAAATAGTTGTTACGAACATCTCTTTCGACATCTCATCCCCGTTTTCTTCCTTCAGAGGATTGTGGGCCCGTTCTCGAGAGGCGTCGCCTATCGAGGAATGGATTTAAAAAAGGATCAAAGAGTCCCAAAGAGACCTTGGCCAGAAGGAGATGAGTCATAGGAGGCGTCGCTTCTAAACCTGGACCCGAAATCCATGATAAAATTTCATCGAGAGTTATAGAAAACGAAGGGACAATAAATGGCAATGGTTCATTTAACGGTTCACCGGCGGTTGGTAAAAATTTGACGTTCCGCGGATTTACGATTCCCGCCCCGAGGACTGAATTATGGCGCCTTACGTGCCGCATTTGCAAACCCGTCGCACCGCACACAGGCAGGCAGGTTTTGCACGTTACACTTTATATCGTACACGAGTGCACGCCACGACAGGTATTTACACTGTCAGCGTAAGGTTACACGGAAAATAACGAAGAAACATCGAAGAACGGGGCCCTCTTAACAATTAGCACGTACCGTTGATCGCGGTACATCGTCTTCCATAAATACCCGTGAAAACGTTTCCTGTAGACGGACGTTGTTCAGAACTCGTCGCCACGGAAATCACGTCTCGTCACTGGGGAAAGAAAAAGGAAAAACGTGTAGCCAAGATCCGTCGCTTTAGTGATACTATAATATCGACAAATTCTCGATGCTGTGAGTCTCGTGAAAAATGGAGAAACGAGTCTCTTTCCCGATGCCTGTAACGCACGCCTTAACGCGCAAATATGTCGGCAAAGAGAACGAGTAACGCATGCAGCGTCGATTACATGGAATTTTCGAGGTCTTCCCCTCTTCAACAAATCACTTTTTACTCATCTTACGGCGAGCGAGTCGTTCGCGAGGAAGGCGGCAACGTTCCTTTTTCGACAGGGAATCGTCGATATTTCGCCACGGCGATGCACTAAACCGCGGTCAGCCACATTTCGTTCTTTTTTCTTTCTTTGTTTCTTTTTTTTTTTTTTTTAGAACCATCCTGCTCTCTGCGTCGAAGTAACATTTACGGCGCGTCCTTTTTGTTGCTCTTGACGATGATGCGATGAGGGGCAACGCCGCCATACCCTTTGCGTTTAAAGCGCCTCCTCGAGAGCCTTTGTCCTCGTGCTCGTGCGGCCATTTTCTTTCTCTTCGCTTTCTTTTCGGTGAATACCTATCCAACGGTGAAGTAGACGCGCGCGTTCGGGTACGAAGTGGAGAAGAGCGAAGCAACGAAGAAAAAGGTGAACGGATGCTAGAGGGCGGAGGGGTAAGAAAGGCGGGAAGGAACGAGGAGGCATAAGGTGGCGCGGAGGGAAGGGAGGAGGTGAAGAAAGAACGAAGCAGAGGAAGACCGCGAGAAAGAAGCTAAAGAGAAACGAGCAGAAGAGACACACGAGCGATGAATCATCGTAAAAAGAGGAAAGCTGGTGGTCGACTACTCTGATTCGAACGATCGTGTCTGAGAATTTCTTTTTTCTTTTTCTTTTTGCTGTCCAGAATGCACTTATAAGACCGTCATTGTAATACGTTCAACACCAACCAACGTATGGAACTGTCGACGTACCGGTAACGCGGAAAACGAAAACGTATATGAAAGGAAGATAGATCGAGTGACAAGCACAACCGAGCTCTCTGATTGACGATCGGTCATTGCTTTGATCTTCACGACCGAGAAAATCTATGCTGCTGATTTGTATTAGACGTGGTCTGTGGTCACCGCAACAATTTTTCTAGATGTCTTATTTTTAAGGGATCGAGATTGTCGAATGGATTATCCCTATGTCGGCTATCTTTCTTCGAGGAATGTAGGTTAGAGATATTCTTTTTGCACGAGGACACGCGTCTAGCAGTCATTATACTATTACCGTTAGAGACGTGCATATAAACAAGAATGCTGATCATCATCGCTGTGAATGGGATCAGTCGGCGATTATATCACTTCAGCTCGATGCTAAGTAGCATTCTTAGTCGTATCGTGTAGATTCGGTCATATATTATCCTTGGCAAGGACTCGACAAGAATACTTTTATAGGCTGTCTTGAAAAATTCTAAGAAAAAGTCTATGTCACTACAGAAATTACATTGACAATAAAAATGTGCAACACTGGATATTTAAAATTTCATTGTTTTCTATTGATTAAGAGAGCATTCTTCAAAATATCTTTCTTAGTTTTTAATCAACCTATTAAATTGATCTTAATTAATGATACAAGTCACAAAAAATAATTTTTGTTAAATGGAATCAATTGACGTCTCTTCGAAAAAACGAATATTTGTTTCGTTACGCAAGCAAAAGCATCATGACGATCCAAGGACACGAGCTAACCCGTTTCAGATGCCTGTTCTTGATGGATCTCTTATGAGCCGATCTCAAACTCGTCTGACACAAATCTCGCCAACATTTTGATCGCTTCGAATGACATTTACAATACATACTCTTGTGTAAGCAATCTCATAAATAAAATCTCTTTGATTTTAACACATTGACTACGTGCAAAAAGTATTCATATAAGATGTTTCATTACAACTGAAATCTTTTCCATGAACATACTTCATATGTGATATATCATATAATGTGCTCAATCTTGTATCGGAATTGAGAAGAATTTTTTAACAATCATAATCTAATTTTAATCTACATAGATCTTTGTAGAAGAATTACTTAAGGTGTTAAGAAAAAGAATATTCTAAAGAATTAATTATTAAAAAATTATTAACATAGAATTTCTCTATATAAAATTTTCGTTTGTTAGATCTTTTTTATTCAAAATTTTTATAACTCTAAGATTTTAGTTTTTTTTTTTTTTTGAAATTACAATTATCGAATTTCTACATATAATATGAATATATTAATTATATCAATAATAATTCCTAATTTTCAAAATAAAATACAATAAAAAATTAATAATAACTATATAGGAAACTAACAAATAATTAGCTAACTTAACCTAACCTAACCAATCAGAATTTCTTTCTATAAACAAATAAAATTTTAATTATATTACAGAATACATAATTTGTTATTTTGTCTGTAAAAAAAATAATTATCCAAGCAATCTCATCAAAAATAGATATACAAAACAACGCACAACGAAAATTTTTATATAAATTCTTTTGTTTCTGGCGAACATTTCACGCGAACCACAAGTGACTTTTTACTAGACGATTATACATCTGTCTTGGTTGTTCTCAATTGGAAAAATAAGGAAAGATACACGACCATGCAGCAAAAAGTAGTCCATGTGCACCGAGCCTAAACGAGACCACTGGGAGCGTTCCTATTTGCGTTTGTTATAACGATCAATGCAAACGCGTGTGAAACGTTCGATGCGCTACGGCGGACGAAAAGAGAACGTTGCACTGCAATACACGAGGTTCACCTTGAAAGAAGTCATCTTTAGTTTTTTCCTCGATTTGCACCTCTGGAATATCGAAGATGGAGGCGTCCGCTCGAAAAACCCGCTCGCCGCGTGGGTAATACGTGAAGTGCAAGAAAATCCGTGAACAGTGGCGCAACGGAATAAAATCTTAATGTCTCTGTCCTTGTGAACCTTCGAAGAAAGACGCCACGCCCTTGTCGCGCAAATCAGCATCGTCCATTTCTTTTGTGGCGTGCTCGCCGCCCCGATAAAGACATAACGTATACATATATAACAACCGATTATGGTGTTGCTCGTGGGTGCGATTATGTTCCACGCATGCCGGCCACGAATTCATTTCATTTCGCGCGGCGGGTCGCTGCATTCGCCGGCGTCGCTTCTTATATGGATCGAACTGTCGAAAGGAAAACAACAGATAACCAGCCGATGCAGGACTCCGGCCTACCTACCGAATCTCGCCTTGAAATTTCGCATTAATAATTCAAAGCGTCCGTTGAATCTTGACCGGATCTTGATCCATTTATAGGGTGTGAGGCATGATACTGGTGAAGAATAATGAACGATAAGGTTAGAAATCTGTTCCACTTTATAATCTGAACATTTTATAATTCTAATTTAAAAATTTTTTAAATATTTGATACAAGATGTTTGGATAATTTTATGAATTTGAAATAAATGTTTCTAAAATATAATTGTTCTTTCGCAAAGAGAATAAAATAGATAAATAAAAAAGTAGATAAAATAGTTAATATACAGTTTAATATATAGTTTGAAAAGTTTTCTTTATCATAACCTCTTCTTTCAAACATTCTGATTTTTATTATATAAAATATTTAGAAGAAATATATTATTTAGATTTCTGAAAGATTCATTGAAAAAGACATTACGTTACGTATTTTTATTCTTTTTTTTTTTTAAATTTTGTCGTAATAGTATTTAATAGAATAATAAATTAATATTAAATAGAATTTCTTTTATCCAAGCATGTTGAGTTTTTTTTATTATGAAAATTAGATCATATATCTTAGCATTTTTATGCTACAAGTGATACATTAAATAATTTAAATTAGAGATTATTTTATCTATGTTATATATATGTATAGTTAATTTTACAATCAATTATAAGTTATAAAAAAAACTAATAGCATTATAAAAATATTATAAATCTAAATTATTAAATTATTAATCATTATATAAAAAAAAATTACTTTTAATGCTATTGACAGAAATCATATATTCATCATATATTAATCAAATTTCGTAAAGTGTGGAAATTTTTTATATATATAACATAGATTGCAGGAAGAGATAATTTCTTATCGAATAATATGAACAATATGAAGTTTGGATACGAATTGATTGCATTTTATAGTACTATAATATCGTTTTCTTTTTATTGAAAACTATATAATAAACTATTGATGATAAAAGTAAACAAGATTATTTAATTATATTGATTAGAAACAATGAAATGAAAATACATTGATAAATGGCAGATAGATAAAACAGTTAACATACATAATATATTGCTTAACCAATGATTGAATAATAATTCGAGCTCAAACTAAATCTTAGAGATGCTCTCGATTATACGTTTATGGATTCGCCAACATTGATGCATATCAATGACGAAATTAAACGACAACCGAGTATTCTTCGAGTCTAATTATGGGTTCACGACATATCGAACACAAAGAGTAAATTAACTCGGAGCGGATGTGAGCCTCTCCATAATCGAACTTAGACAATAGGTATGACTACCACGCTTCTCGACACGATGAGCGTAGTAAAATATGCGGATATTTCTTAGAATAGCAAGAAGTTTAACTCTTATAAGTTCTTACCATATATATCGTCTGAAGTAAAATTAAAATAAATATGAATTATTAACAACTAATTAATAATCATGATATTTATAATTATCATATTACTCATATCAATTACAAAAGAATTATCCAACTATAGAACATGAAATCTATTAACATTGAAAAATATGATAAAATTAATATGTTTTTTTCAAGATAAAATTATTTAATTATATAATATAATATAATATAAGAATTCATTTATTTATCATTTTTATATTAAAATTCCAAACGAAATAATCGATATCTTAATCAAAAATTAAACTCAACAAATTCTAAACATTATGATTATAAAATAAGATTCAAAAAAAAAAAGAAATAATCTCATAATCAGAAGCAAATAATCAGCTTTTTTTAATGTATATTTCTTTCAAAAGTTAGATCATGATCATTTTTTATTTCGAAGACTTGTGTAAGAAAAACATTAAAATCGATAATATATATATCATTTAATAAAATATTCAATTACTAAATTTCATATGATCACATTTTCGTTGAATCCACAATTTTACATTTCACAATAACTTAACATCACCAGTTTCAATTGCAATATCAAAATATCTATTGTTCAAAGATTAACTCTAAACGTTAATCTCAAATTGTCGAATGTACCGCATACTTGTAATCCTCCTGCGGTAGCTGAATGAATTCCGTGGAGTGTAATGAAAGAGCATTGTTTACCCGAATATAATAGCCCGAAGGAAACGCGTGCTTCCAACAGCTGACGCGATCCTGCATGCCAACATTGCGTAATTCGTATTACGTAATGGCTGCGCCGATGACAGAGTCGCGAATCGCCGTCACCGGCTTTGTCCTGAGCTAAAATCGATCATTGTCTGTGCAATTATTATCGCGCGTATCGCTCGTTACGCGATTTCCCGCCCGAGAAAAATACTATCGGAGATACGGTGATCGTTATGAAAGGTCGTAAACTCTGTCACCGTCCATTGTGCAATAAAACTTGAGCATTCGCAATACTTTTCCGCCCATCCAAGTTTCTGGCGCCGTTTACACGTATTTAATCTTTCACGCAACATGTAGCGAATTGAGAAATTTTTAAATTTAAATTATTTTTTTATTCATAACTTTTTCTCGATGTCGTCATAATGAGAAATTAAAAATGGATATTTCGTAAATACCTTTTTTTTTTTCATTATGATTTTTAATACTTCGAACGTTAGATACAAATTTAAAATTATAATAATTGGTTTATATATGATAATTCTGTGATCGAAAAGTAAAAGTTTTCGTCGACATATTTTTATAATATGTTTCAGTTAACGTTTATTTAAAGATTTTGATACCAGGATACCAATTGTTTTAGATTGTATAAAAGTTTTTTTTACAAATATCATTTGTTTGAGAAAACACAATTTTGAAAAAACGATATATATAGAATTTCTGAACTGTAGTTTTCAGAATTGAAGTTAAAATAAAATCGTATTAATTCAATTAATAAACTTAACATACAAATAATTGCTGTTGATTAATTTACGCTACAAACTATATAAAAAAAAAAAATTTAATTATATCAGTAATTATATCAAAATCACTTTTGTAATCATATTAATAAAAAACAGTTAAAAAAGGAAGAAAGTTGAGCAATTATCATTGAAAGAAATATGAAAGCGAGAGAACAGAATATTCCACTCGTTTCTTCTTATATTTCTGCATATAATGTATGTGTAGTGTACATGTTCGTGAATGGGCGTGCATTTTGCAACTGAACGAATGTCAAGAAACAGAGTAAGGTAATTATCGTCATAAATTTTTGCAGAAACTTATCTTGTACTTAATCGCGTACACATTATAGACACACAAGTCTGTCCATGGTCACGCTTCGTAGACGCAGTCATTCACGCGGCCAATCGTTTCAATGGACTAACAACATCCTGCAATTAAAGTACTTGTTCTAATACAGTTCCTCGACATGTGGAGCAACGAATGGTCAAAAGATGATATGAATGATAAAATTTGGTGAATCAGATTATGATTAATCAGATTTTGTTATAAATTCATATTTTAATATTAGAATGTGGAGAATTTTAACGAATAATAATAGAAAATGATTCTTCATAGTCTATATATGGAACAGATTGAGAAGAGAATTTGAAAATCTAAAAATTAAAATATTTTTGACTTCAATTTATGTATTTAAATCTAAAAATTTGAAAATTTGCATTTTAAGAAATTTATAAATATTTAGATATTCGTGTTTTTCAATTTTTTAAAATCCAAATTTAATACTTCTTAAGTAAAATAAGACAACAAGTTTCACTATTTATTAATACGTCGTAATAAAGAGTATTTATGTAACGTGATTCGATAATTAAATGAGAATCACAGCGGCATTTCGAGCTATTAGAAATTAAATTGTGTTTCGTTGTAATCATACAAATGCAATTTAATTCGACTTGTCAACTGTCGCACATTCGCGACTCCTTCATAAATTTAACTTAACTCAGTCCACTAAGAGTCAAATGTCTTGATCTGTATCATCAATCTCTGATATTGCTGTGAAATGACTCTCTTTCTATCGCTCCTGATCGACCAGGAATATTCTCTATCATTATATTTATTTTTTGATCGAGGAAATAAAATGAATTTTTTATTGCAACTTATTGCATATAAAATTGCATTAAGTTAATTTATAATAAAACTCACGAATTTTCATACAATATATATGTTTTTACATTGTGGAACTTTACATTCGAATGAGATAAATTTTTCTTTAATTAAATACTCCTCTTATTAATTAAATAATATTCTTGATACATAACCATACAATTCATCGATTTAAAAACAATTAATATATCCATAAAATAATATGTGTTTTCTCGACTGTGAAGCCGAACAGGCGCGCTTTAATTTGCTCCACATTTTATAATGGAATCAGACGATTTCTTCGTGTCACGCGAAACGATGTTCATAAAGAGATCTTGAAAATTATGTATAGTATATGTTCCTATGTCGATATAGCTACGAACGTTTTCCATTTATTCATCCAATATCTTCAAATGTGCATGCGCATGCGCGTCATTGCGCGATTACATTGTTGCTGTGTCGAGAATTCGCTCGAACTACTATTAACCGATATCACGCGATCCTTAATATTTTAATTAATAGAATTGTGCTGGATTTACTTTAAAATAGACGTTCGAATACATCGAAAATTCTATTTTAAAACTTTTTCTGCCTTTTGCAATTTTTTTAAAAATAAATTGTCACTTTCGATCGATTTTTTTAGATATTATATAAATGAAAATACTAAGAAATTTTTATTTAATTTAAGAATTATTATCACAACTCTATAAAACTAGAATTTTAGTCATTTTCATTCTGAAAATTTTCGTTGATGAAAATTTCTACGAGTCGAAATATAAACTTAACTTTAATTTAAATTATTTATTTGTCTCTCTACGTTCTCTCTTCTTTTAAACAATAACAAAACAGTCCTTTATTTTTAACAGTCCTTTTTTCTTTTAAAAAAAATTTTTTAAATTCTATTTTTTTTGTTCGTTAATAATTTATTTTGCTATTTCGATGCGTTAAAAATTTTTACATATATAAGAAAAGATAAGAATAACACACAAAGAAGAATACAAAGTTGATAGTTAGTCTAAAATATTGCACAGAATATTTTATTCCATTCATTGTCCCATCGTGTTTGATGTTCATTGAATTCTAACGTTCGATTCACGTGGATATTGCCGCGAGAGCACGGCAACGTACGCGGTTAGGTCATCATTGTCCATGGTCATGGGCTGTCTAGGTGGTCCTCGTGAAAAGGAAACTGCATAATATATGCACGCGCGTTTTATTGCGGCACGCGGGCAAACGCATAAAGGAAAGGCAACCGCATTATGCGCGACACGAGTTCACCGACACGCTGGTTTATCTTATGTAGTGTGATGGAATCAGCCATGACGCAAGTGGTACCAAGACAATTTTTTTTTTATTCTTTTCCTTTTTATTCGAACATCTCACAAAAGTTCAAATAATTTCTACTTTCAGTGATAATATTTTACAAATATATTTTGCAAAAAAAAAAAATTTATTCGTATCGATTTTTCAAATTGTAAATATTATGAATTCTGAAATCAAAATATGTTATCTATCTTTTCTATCTAAAGTGATATTTTTTACGTAATTTTTTCTTCTAAAATTTTTTTACAATCTTTTTAACATTCGGTTTTTTATTTATTTAATTTTTTAATTCAAGTGTATTGAAATTTGTTTTGAATCATTATTTTCAGTCAAACTGGTATTTTTAAGCTTAGCATATTGTAAATCTCTAAAAACTTTAATTCTGTAATTGTAAATATCTATTTTAAAAGACGATTCACAGTCAAACAAAGAAATACAAAACTGAAATACAAATGAAAATAAAAGAAAAATTGTATGAAATGCAAGAAAGAAACATAACTGTACTACGCAACTTGAAAAAAAGTTGAATTCAAAATATTCAAGATATGCGCATTATTTCCATCATATTTTTTAAATAATGAAAGAAATATATATTAGAGAAATAAATAAAACGTAAAAAACAATCCATGTTTATCAGTTCATGACACATATGAAAAAAAATCCGACATCTCTGATAGTTAGCAATGTTAAAATATTTTTCAACTCGTTCTTCTATAAAATCTGAAAAATGCAACTTGTAACGATTTGACTCTGAAATACAACTATATTTATACATACACGTATAGAATAATATTCTTATATTCAACGATGTATCCACAAAATGCAAATCTTGCAACTTTGACTTTGCATCGAAATCGATTTCGTAAGATTGAGATATCCGATCCAGACCGGTCGCTCGATTCGTGAGGCGTCGAGCCAAAATGTATTCCCACACCGATATGAATTTTCAGGTGGTTAGTAAGCTCTTCTACGTAGAAACCACCGATATATACTCCGTCGTGTAAAAGAAGGACCGTGGGAGGCGAAGAGAGTGCATTCGCGTGGGCCTGTATCCTGTGCCACGTCCATTTGTCCCCGTGTCCGTTTCGTTTGTCGACAGTAGTATGTATGCGCTGTCGAGATTATCTTTTGGTGGAAAAACGAGTCACCGTAAATCGTACAACGCATTACAATCCTTCGGATCTTTTATAGAGAGAGAGAGCTCAGTCGAAGAATAAAAGCCTTCCTTAACTAGATTAATTAAATGTCGCATGTTTAAAATCTCACTTTGCATTTTCTCATTTCGTGCGACCTGAATTATTAATCGTGCACGCTATATCAAAATAAAAATTTTTTCCTACTAATAAAGCTACAAATTAACCATAATTGATGATAGAATGAATGGAAAAAGAATGATGTGACAAAATTTTATTTAAAAAAAATTGTAGATAAAATCAGAATAACTTGAATAAAACATTCTATATATACATATTTCCAAACATTAAAATATATTTTAATGTTAACTATTTATAAAAGTTTGAAAAATTTATAATTATTTATAATTATATTTTTTTTTTGAATTCATAGACTTATGAACTATGTTATATATTATATATATTATAATATTAAAATGAATTTGAAGTAAAAAAAAAAAAAATAGCAGATATAATAGATTTGTTATATTTTAGAATACGTAATGTAACTATTAAAAAACTAAATAATATTTGACGATGTGATACGACTTACTTTATTTATTTTTTTTTTTTTTCTCGCAAAGTACAGAGATTTTAAAATTATCACGTTCAAGAAAGTGTAATAAAGTAACATTTACACTCACGATCATCAAAGTCCGCCGATGTCGGGCGAATCGTTTGCACGCACGAAATTATACGCGTATTGTTACATCCGCTTTCATTCGACATTCCTTTGAAAGAGAGATTATTATTACATCCTACGAACGCACGAGGAATACAAATGGAAGGCGTGAACTATCGGATGGATAAAACGAGAGAATTAACATAACGTCTCGAATCATAAATTACACGTATATTGTCAAAAATTGATCGCACAAGTATATAGATAATTATTATTTATGTATATGTAATAGAATTTCCTAAGTACGTTCCTACATTAATTAACAATATATATTTATATTTTCTTTTTTTATTTCTCGTTTCTTATCACACGCTCTTAATGTAATTGTAAATACGAAAAAATTCACCTTTTAACCGTAGACTATCGCGTGTTCTATAAATGTACCCTGATAAACGAGACGATGGTACGTAGTACATATGTATGGGGTTAACGACCGTAGGGGGTGCAGTTGGGTGCGGCTTTTCCTAATATCGTTAAAGGTGGGAGCAAACGCTTCGCCGATTATTTACAGGATACAAAGCAAATAAACGGTCGTGTTCCCGTGTGTATACGCCTTGTTCGGGATAATAGATATAACGTGTGCGTTAAACGATATAAATTTCTTATCGAAACGATAAATTCGTTAATGGAAATAATGTGCGTAGAAGAGAGCATTGTCGACGACGTAATATTTATTGTGGAGGAAATGCTACACCGTTTTTCTTTGGGATATTGTATGAAAATGCTTCGATTTGAAGAATCTCATAATTGTTCAATTACAATCGTACAATTTGAATGTAAAAAAATTTTACAAGTATTTTTTTTTTCTCTTTTTTTTTTTACAACATCTCTCTTTAGCTTGACGAGGTACATAGAATAACTTACGTGCAACATATGAAAAATTGCGTATAAGATTACGTTTACAAGAACTTGATTACATAAGAGAAATACATATGTAATTTATATTAATAGGAAATTACCATTTTTTATTTCTAGATACTACGCAATCACAAAATTATATACGATAAACTAAACTGTCACAGAACGACAGAACACAAAAAATTCAACTACTTAAAAATTCCATTCCTCGTTTATAAATATATGTAACATTTTTATTGGTATATTTTTATAATAGTTATAATTAACCTGGAAGGAGAGCTATGCTAAAAATTGTGTATATATTTTCAAGAAAGGGAATTAAAAAAGGTGAAATAAAAAATTAATTATTATAATTATACTAATTATCATAACATTACACTTAACATCAAATTACTTTCTGCCATTCATACTTTATCTTGTATTCACAAAAATTTTGACCTGATACAATTATGATCATTAATATGTATATATAGGTATTTATTCATAAAATGATCTTTTATTATTATTATTATTATTATTATTCTTATTATAATTATTATTATTATTATTATTATGAAATACTTCTATACAATCACAAATGTAACATCTTCCAGGTCAATGAAAAATTGTTATCTCTTTTGTATTATGAATTTCTTATATATACATTTCTATATATATCATTCATATTAAATAACATAAAATTCGACCAATATCATTAAATTTATTGTTTGTCTTTTTCCTAATTATTTATAGAATATGATATTTATCTATAAAATATGAAGTGTAATGGTAAGCATTTATATACACTGCAGCCTCATTTTATTCTGTAATTTCAGTTCCATTAACCACATTCCAACAATGAATGATATCAATAAATTCAAATATTTTGCTACATGCTTTATATTAAATAACTGATTTAAAAATATTATACCAATCTACGTTGCTAATATATCTGTTTTCATTAATAACAGTTTTGTCGGTTTACAATTTTTGAAGGACAATTTTTTTACTGATAATAAAGTAAAATAATATTTTACATTATTGTAATTGTACATTCTTCATGTTTCACTAAACCACAAAACTACTATTTCTTTATAAATTATTACGTACATCTAATGCACTAGCGGCAAAAAATGTTCTTGTACCATTCATGTAGACCGCACTGGCCCCGAAAATTGGCTCCATTGGAGCTATGCACAAAGTTTTTAAATAATATTAAATTGCACTCACAGTATATACCTTATTACTGCGAGAGAGATAAAACATGTGACTATTACATAGATGGATTTCCTTTGATTCCTTCTTCTTATATATATTATGAAATTGTCTGCAGTATATTTATATTACCATTAGCTTCTTCTTCTTCTTCCTCTTCCTAAAATATCAAAATGGATTTATGTTATAATAAATCATGTTTTTAAAAAATGATTCATGAAAATAATAAAAGATAAAAAATTAACTTACTTCATCAAAACCAAAACAGGTTTCCATCTCTTTCTGTAATTTTGGATCATTTTGTGTGTTGTGAGACGATTTATTAGTTGTTCCTGGTTCAATTTTTAACTCATCCATTTCTACTTCTTCTTCTTCTCCATCATCGATTTCTTCTCCTGTACCAGTTACAATTCCACTTTCTTGACTCAGAGGATCTTGCATCACTAAATCTCCATCTTCGCTAGCTACAACAGCCATTTGCTAAACAAAAACAAAATAATTAAATTTGGATTGATATATAAATAGAGAATATTTTCAGAATATTTTTTTTTTTTTTGTATTTAATATAATGTATACCTGATCAGTTCCTTGATTGTCAGCTAACTGTATAACTTCCAATACAACATATTGTTGTCCATCGCTTCCTTCAACTGCCATCATATCGTCTTCATCATCTTCTTCTTCTTCATAACCTTTAAGTTTAGAAGCTAAATCACCTGTTATCATAACATAACACACGGATATTAGTCAATGACCTGTACACAGATCATATCGTAAGTGTCCCCGTGATCACAATTTTTTATAATTATTTATTCATTATATATGTGTAATAATTTTTTTCATTTATAAAATCTAAATATTATTTTAAGCATATTAAATTTACTTGTGTACATTAAATTTGTTTCTAATTATACACATATAAATGAATTATTTTTTTCTTTTATAAATAATTTTACCTGTCATGACTTCAACTCTTTGTCCATCTATAATTTGAATCTTTTTCTGCCTGCCCATCTTCAATGCTTGTTGTTTTTCTTGAAGAGACGATTCTGGATCATGAACTGCCATATGTCGAATAAGATTACCTTTATGCCTAAATATTAAAATTTATATAAATAAAAATTAAATATATTTTTTAATTATTTTCTATATATTTTTTTGATTTATAAACTGCAAATATTACATACCTAAATGGTCGTTCACATTCGGGACATTGATGTGTTTTCTCTTGTGGTGGAGGAGGAACGTAAGAAGGATTATGATACAAATTACAATGCCGTTTAAGAAGTTGTTTTTGTCTGAAGGATTGAAAGCAATGATCACATTGATATGGTTTCTGATCGGTATGAATTAACATATGACTTTCAAGATGACGCGCAGATATAGAAGCATATGGACACAAATCACATTTATAACATTTTTCTCCTTCGTGAGTTTTACTGTGTAATTTATAGCTATATCTACAAAAGTAAATTATATTTTTTATGTTTGCAATATATATATATTTTTCAGGATATAGAATATAACTTTTCACATAATTACCTATCTGGGAATGTTTTTCCACAACGTTTACATTTCAAAGGTTTATCAGAGGTATGTAATTTTTGTACATGAATTCTGAGATCTGTTTTTCTTCCACAAGTAGTTGGACATAATTCGCATTGAAATACTGGTTTATCACCAACTGAAATATATGTATTATTATAAATCATATTAAAATAATTATAAAAATTATATATAAAATATAATTAATATAATTATTAATTATTAAAAATTATTAAAAATTATATGTAAATTAAAAAATATAACAAGAAAGTTATATAATAAATAAAAGAATTTTTAACAATAACATACCATTATGTATCAATTTATGAGCTTTTAAGCTATTAGACTGGGTAAACCTTGCCTGACAAAAATCACACTCGTATGGCTTTTCTCCGGTATGTATGCGCAAATGTCGCTTTAATTTAAACGTATCAGGACTTGCATATGTACAATGTGGACACTATAAAACAATTTTAATGAATATTTAAAATTTGTATATGTTTGTAATTAAATAAGTAAGATTTCGAGTGTATAATGTACCTGATATGGACGTTCCCCTGTATGACATCGTATATGACGCTTGAGCTTAGATAATTCAACAGATGCATAATCACATTCATGACATTTATGTGGTTTTTCATGAGTGTGTCTATATCGAACATGTCTAACAAGTTCACCTATAAATAAATACAGAAACTATAATGTTTTTGTATTTCAATTATTTGCTTTATTTAATATAAAATATATAAAAGAGAAATAATTATTAAAAAAGATAAATAAATGTAATTTAATCTAATATATATATATATATATATATATATATATATATATAAAATATAATCAAAAACTATTACATTGTATACATATATCAAATAGTAAAAAATAGTAAAAAATTTATTTACCAGAAGTTGTGAATGCACTATCACAAAATTTGCAGCGATGTGGTTTGGTCCCAGTATGTGTATTAACATGATTTTGAAGTGAAGCTAATGTTTTAAATCCTCTTTCACAAACACTACATTTATGTGGTCTTTCTTCAGAATGTGATTTCATGTGCCGTGATAACAGATATCTACATTATATATGTCATATATATAAATTAAAAAATTATTTAAAAACTAAATTACAAATTTAATTAATGCATAATTTAAAATAAAACAACAATAAATATGGATATGATTTTACTATAAAAAAAATTACCTTTTTGGACTTGTATAATTACAATAATTACACATATGAGCTTGAGTAACAGTTTGAGACTTTTTAGGTAAAAATTTAATAATTTTTGTTTTGTCATCTTCTGCTTCTGATTCCACAGGTGCTTCATTATCTTCATTATCTTCAAAGTCATAAACTGTAAGATCTTGTTCCCCTTCCCCTTCTTCTCCTTCTGTTCCCTCCCGTTCTACAGGTCTACTATCTTTGTCTTCAGCATCAGGTTGCTGAACTATTAATACATAACTAACTTCTCCTGGATTTGTATCAGATGGTACAATAGTAACTGTTTGATATGCATCTCCAGAATTGATTACAACTTGATTATTTCCGCCATTAGGTACATGACTCTATAAAATAATATATTTTTTATGATAATTATAAATATTGTATTACTTCATGATTAAAAATAACCCACTTACATCTTCATCACCATCTACATTTTCTAATTCTTCAATTTCATTATATTGTTCTTCTTGAGCTCCTTCATCATTTTGTACATCTGTTTCTTCTACTTCATGAATTTGTACCTGTGTCATCACAGGTGTTTCATCATTATTTGCTTGATAATAATATTGACCAGATTGATCAACAAAATAAGTCCCACCCTCTTCTCCACCTGACAATCCTTCCACTTGTTGTACTATAATAGAATAATTTACAAATTTACAAATTTGTTTCTTTTACAATAAATGTATAAATTTTACTAATTTATTTTTTTGATATTAACATTGTACATGTTGTAATTGTTCTCCCTGACCTCCTTCTATTTCTTTATTAAATGTTTCTAAATAAGTCTGTATCTCTGTTACGGATTCTTGCCCCTCTTCTAACTTAATTGCTGCTACGTTACTTGTCATGGTCAGATCATTAACTCATACAAATGTACTTTCTCTCATTAGTCTGAAACAATATTAGATATTTTTTATTTAATAATTTACATAAATAATGCAATCATTTTTAAATAATATTCTTTTGTCATTAAATTATTAAAACATTAAAGTTAATTTTTATATATTTTAAATTATTTTATATATCCTATATATTTTAAATAAATTTAATAAGATTTTTCTATTATTAAAAAGAAATTTTATATTTTTATATTCTGAAATTACGTAATAATCACTTTAAAAATTTTAATACTATAAATATATAATATATAATATAAATATATAATACATATAATAGATTTCAAAAAAGATATCTATATATTCTATTCAATTAGCTATTAAATTAAGATATTTATAAATTACATATATAATTGTATATATGTTATATATATTGTAGAAATATAATATAGATATACATATATTGTATATAATACATATATTATATTATGTTAAAATGTACAATTTCAATTTCATTAAATAAATACTTTTATAAAAATACACAATAAATCTATTTATATAATTATAGAATTATTAAAAAACTGAAATAAAGTTTAAGTATTATATAGAATAAACATAACAAACATTTCGCAAGAATACGCAAATGTAATCAGTTTTACATTCGAGAAATGTATGAAAACATGTACATGCATTTGGAATTGCACCAATTATCATTGGAATATAAGTGGCAATACATGAAACATTATGAGTCATGTAAAATTAAAGGAAAATCAATATCTGAGTAAGGAAATTCAAGGTACAAAAGAGCGGATGGATGAGAGGGGTCAACGAATAATTAACAAGATTGACCACGCTTTGGCAATCTTCGAAAGTGAGCATTGTAATGTTATAGCATTGTAAAGTCAAACAGAATTGACAAGAGCGACACACGCTGCTATAGAACGCCATGTAACACGCGAAGCGGGTAATGCGAACAAGAATGACGCCATGGGCAAAATGTGATTGCGTCGTGATGGGTGAAGGAGCGTGTGGAAATACGTAGCAGGCTTCCAGGGTTCCGTAACCGTGGACTTTCGTCGAACACCGGAGGCTCCAAAGTTGCGCATTCTGTCGGAAAGCTTTTAAGACAACGCGGGTGCTTTCGATTTCAGGACACAGGGGGCATTAACGACAAAAATTTCAGAAAATTATCACCGTCGGCGCTGTCATCAATATGGAGGACGCAACGGAAGGGAATACTGTTCGTTCTGCTACGTGCTACAGATAACTTACCAATCTTTTGCGTTTTGTTCGCGACCGGCGGCCACAAGTCTCTTCAAATATCGCTTAAAATCGTTTTTCTTCACACGGAATCAAGTTTCCACGTTGTGCTAAGTTCGCTTGCTGCACGAAACCTCGAAATATTCGCTTACCTCGTAAAGTCGAGAATGTTCGTGTGAGGGCGTTGTGTAAGACCCGGAGGACAATATGGCCGATCGAACTATGAATGTTCAAATGCTGCGCGTTGGTAGCTGCGCACTGGTACGCGTCACTCGTCATGTTTACACCGGACGACTGTCGTTTTAGGTACTTCCGGGCATTAAATTTATCTAGACCTTACCAATTAATTTGTTATTTTTCAAATATTAAGCTTTCGCTTAATAAAGTATATGTTCAATATACAATTGTTAAACTAATTTAATAATACAATATTATTAGTAAACATAATTTGATAACATTGACTTTAAACTTCTTTTTATATACTTGCAAATAGAGATATATATATTGACGAAACAAAAAAAAATCTGACGCCATGTGAAAAGAGCGGGAAAGTTACGTTAACGGGAAGGGAAATGATTAAGAGTTTTAACAATCTCTTCAACACTCATAAGTATGTATGAAAGATTATTATTTATTATTTATTTTTAATGATTTATAAATGACGTAATTTAAATTAATGTAATAACATAATCAATATTATATATATTAGAAATTGTAATAACAAAAATATATATATATATATATACAATTATCGGAATATATCGTAGTAAAATTTTTTTTATTGATTTAAATTTTATAAAAAATTATTTAATTATTTATCATTTATCATCACAAAATTCATTTTATATTATATTATTGAA
The DNA here is from genome assembly GCF_048593485.1 of Apis florea. Taxonomy (NCBI): domain Eukaryota; kingdom Metazoa; phylum Arthropoda; class Insecta; order Hymenoptera; family Apidae; genus Apis; species Apis florea. The sequence continues at coordinate 1,235,104 of NW_028256772.1, forward strand.
ATATTTTTTTTTTACCTTATTGAAATATAATTTGCATTGAAAAAATCAAAAATAAAATATACATATCTTGATTAATATTTAATCTAGTATATATTTAGTATATATATCTTTATATATTTTTTTTTTACTTACGATGCATTTTCGAGTATAGAATATGTATACTTATTAAATGTATTAATTAACAATGAATACAATATTATAAACAATACAAATTTATGAAATAATAATTTTTAATAAAAATATAGTTAAATATATAGTTAAATATAGTTAATAGTTAAATAATAACTGTTTCTATTAAATATATAATTTATTAACATATTTTATAAAATTATTACGAATAAAATAGTTATGTTTATATTTAATATAATTATTTTTACATCATACATTATATAAGATAGATACTAAATTTAATATATTAAATGAATTATATAAATAAAAGAACTAAGAAGATTTGAAAATTTAATCTGAATATATATAATTTTGATTATTAAATTACAAGGAAAATAGATTGTACAAATTGTATGTAGAACACGTGTAAAATGTTATAAAAATAATTCTAATTATTGATATTTTTTTAGCAATAATAATACATTTCTTTTTAAATATCATACACAAAAAATAACAATTGATTTCTTTTATATTGATAACGAAAACACGCGTATTTTATATAATTTTTTTTAACAAAAGTGAAAAACAAATATAAACTAGACATAGTAAAAATCGATATAAAAAGTTGTAATCGTTGCATGAACATAAATATGTAACAATTAAAAGTTTTATTATTTATAAATCAAATAAATAACTATTTCATTAACCTATATCTCATGGTGAATGTCACAAGCTTGATCCATCCTAGAATGTTGATCCATAGAATTTTTAATATCAATTTTTAAAATATAAACAATTATTATGGCCACTGTAATTGTAATTATCATAGAAAGTAATAATAAATGTTTTAGAAATACAACTTCACTGTGCATCTTTGTATTACTTTCTTTCAAATGTGCTATCTGTAATTGATCAATTTATTTAATGTAATTTATTAATATACATATTATTTTAATTATTATTTATTTATCTATATAAATAAATTATTTCTTACTTATTTAATTATAATAATATATAATTATATAATAATTACCTTACGAGAAAGTGTATCTATTTGACTATTTTCTGATATTCCAGATATGGAATTTAATTTTAATACTTCATTATTCATAATTCCACCGTAGCAACATTTTAATTTATGTTCTTCTGCTGGTTTTTCAGACTAAATAGGAAATAAATTTTATAATTTTACCATCCATAAATGTTTATATAATTAAACATTTATATAAATGTTTTTTTACCTTCCATAGAGCTGCTAATTCTTGAGGAGATGTATTCGGATCTTTTAATGGAAGGCACATAACTAAAAATTTATCAACATGTAAAAGAGCACGTACATTATGTTCTTGTTGTACAACAACTGAAATTGAGCGTTGTTCTTGAGGTAATAAAATTCCTGAACTTGGACGTACTCTGAACTTTCCAGGCGAAGTTGTTTTTACCTATAACAATTAAAAATTTAGATTATATCCTATATATATTTCTTAAATTTTCTTATAAATAATTTTATAAATAAAAATACATCATACTTTATAAGATAAAGGTTTATCACTAGTCACATTTTTAAGTAAAATTGATCCACCAATTTCATTTCCTGATTTGTTAAAAATAACTGCATCTGGTTCAATAGATAATACTACAAAAGAATAATGATTTTATTGTTAATAAAGAATAAAAATAAAATTTTTTATTTTTATTCAAATAATATTTGTAATAAAATATAAAATTTATTTACATTGGTCTTCAGTTGATTGTTCTCCAAAACCACTTGGAGATTGTTCTGTTAATGGAGAACCTTCTGCAAAATGTACCTATAGTTATATGAAGACAAATTAATTCTTAAATGAATTTATAAATTATTTGACATTTAATTCCTCAATAATTAAATACATACTTTTCTACTATCAAATTTACCATTCATAGTAGCATCTATATTATTTTGTGCTTCTGATACAAATTTGAAGAGATATTCATTACTACCACCCCAACATGTAAGTACATCATTAGGATCAACTAATTCATGTATATTGCCTTTATGTACAAATTTAATTTTTGGAATTGCTTTAGGTGGTAACCATGATTTTATAATTTTAAATGCAGTATTTAATATCCATGGCATTTCAAAAATAATGATATAATTTAAAAAATTAGGATAATAACTTTTGCAAAGATTAATTAAATACTTGATAAATTCCATATCCATATTTAAAATACCAGTATCTGACATATCAAAAAAAAGTGATATTTGATTGCCATTAGTTAGTCTAAAATAATGCAAAAATATTAATACAAAAATATTATTCTAAAAATAATTTAATTTATTACAGATCATGTTACCTTTCTAATCTTTCAAACCAATATACAACAAGTTTTTGCAATTGATTAAACTCTTTACTTCCTTTAGTATGTAAACTACATTTAATAACAAACATTGTTTTGCCATCTTTATCTTTACCATGAATAAAGCACAATCCAATATCTAAATAATCTTTTCTTACATTTTCTTCTGTAATCTCTGTTGATTAGATAATAATTGATATAAAATTATTAAAATTATATTTATTTAAATTATCTTATATATACTCTTTTTTATATATTCTTTTATATATTCTTTTTTATATATTCTTTTATATACTCTTTTTTATATATTCTTTTGTATATATATTTTTTTTAACGTATATAAAAGCAATTAAAAAATATAGCACACACTTGATTATATTTACCATTTGTGCCAAATTTACTTCTCCAAATGCAAGTATCCCATAACATATTAAGGGACTCTTGTATATTGTTTTCATTGTGCTCTAAAAACCTTCTTAACCAATTATTATTTTCTTTTACTCTAGCAATATCTGCAGGGTGAAACTCTAAAATTATATTTAATTATGAGAATAATTGAATCATGAACATTTCTGTGCATTACCCACTTGATTAATTAAATATGAGAGAAAGAGCAGAACAAAAGCTTCATTAACTATTTATAAAAATTATCCTTATTTTTTAATGGTTGTATATTAAAAACATTGGCCTTGGAATACAATTAAGTTTAAATTTTACTTTGTGAGTTAATCACATTTTTATAGAGCCATTAAAAAGGAAAAAATCAGTTTTATGAAATAAGAATAAGTATACACACTAGGATCTGGTGGTCCCTCGTCATCCAATTTTTTAAAAAATTTTTCACGAAGATGCGAGATTAATTCTGTTCGTACTTCCATCTTTGGTTAACCTGCTGACTATGACACTTTAACCGGCAGTGAATTACTAATACGATAGCCAGATGATAATTGTTTATCCGAACACCAGATATGCGCGTAGAGACACGCGCATGCTATTTGGACTTTATACTGAATTAATTGAAATTTTTTAATTTTTTCATAATTTTGTAGTATATTTTTTTTATATACTAATATGTAGAAAGAGTCAATGTATAGTTTTAATCCGGAAATGCCACGTAGTATAATAATTTATAAAATATGGTTTATGAATTATTTCCGTGCAAGATATTACGTACTCAGTTTACTGTCAATATATTTATTTAAGCTTGATTTCCACGTTTACTATATCCATGCTATATCTAATGTAACTAATGTAATAAGGAATCTGAATATACAATTTATATATTAATGAAAATAAATAAGATTCATTTAAAAAATATTTAAATCGCAAAAAATTGTAAAATGTTACATGTTAATATTCTTCAATAATTAAATTTAAAAAATCAACAATTAATTATCATAAAATTTATGTTTTTAATTTAAAATATTTTTCATTGCGATTATTTTAACATAATTGATAATTGATTTAATTTATTTAAATTAATGTATTATTTATATGTTTAGATTTATTTTTTATAAAAAATTTTTATTGTTATAAAAATAAATAATGAAAAAATTATCAATATAAAACTATTTCTATTATAGTCTGTTATGGTCATATAATATTTTTGTCAATATACGCAATATTTTAGATTAGAATTTTAATAAATTCTAATTAAATTAGTTAAAACTATAAATAATAGTTAAAAATACTAAACATTGTAAAACATAGATTTATATTCTATTAAAGAAAAAAAATAATGAATTCTTTTAATTAATTAATATGATTTTTTATACGTAAAATATTTACTCTTATTTTCTAAAACTTATTATGTTTTATACAGATACTTAATCATGTCGATTTTAAATATTTTTCTTATAACTTAGATAATTGAAAAAAGAAGGGAATTGGTTTGGAAAACTAGGGAAATTTTAATCGACGTTATAAAATTCTATTAAGTTACTATTTGTTGATTCCATTCTTCATAAATTCGCCATAAAATTAATTGCACTTAAATCCATAGTTTACTTGTCATGGTTGAATCTGTACTTAATATACCTATACAATAATAAATTTTGTTTTGATAAAAAACAAGTTATAAATAGTAAGAATAAAAATTTGATGATACTTGACTTATATAAAACGATAGGAAGGGTGTATGCATAAACGAAGTAATGTTTTCCGATACACGTGCACACAAAGGCACACTGTATGCAATGTATAATATATTTATGTGGGCATTAAAATATGCAGCTAGTTTTATATCGTATGACAATATGTATATGTATATACAATATTTGACATGTCAAATAATTCACAAATAGTTTTGCTTTCTTTCTTTTACACATATATCTTTCTTGTCAACAAATAACAAAGGCGTGAAATATGAAAATTTTAATTTACATAAAACAAAATTCTTGAAATATACACGGTTGACTACTTTTTTTTGTTTTTTTGAACAAGATCCTTGGTCAACCTATGTTAACATAGAATTGTACAAAACGATAGATATTTATCGGGATATAATTTTCATCGCGGTAATAATCACGGTACTATCTAAACGCGTTTCATTATTACAATAAACGTGGATACTTGTGTGTGTGTATATATAACCAGTCTGTAACTACTGCTATCATTAAAAATCATATATATGCATGTATATATCCACACACATATTGCAACATGTATATATATATTTATAAATACATGTGGGGCCATCCCATTTTTTAATCTATCATAGTCCACTCTTATATTAATAAAGGCATACTAAAAATTGAACAAGCATGCTAAGGCATGTATTTCTTACAATGATTTATATACGATTCTTGAAACTGCATAAAAATTCTATTAAAAAATTAATTAGCATATACAATTCAGTAATTTGTATATACAAATATACTATTTTAATTAGTGGGACAGAATTATTGATCTTATATCATATATGAAGTGCATATATGTCTTAACATATTTCATAATTATATTTATTGCAAATATCAATAAAAACTTTTTATTGAAAAAATCACATTTTCCCAAAAATTATTTTGATAATAGTTTTTATTATATATAAAAGCGTATCTCCCTGTGCCTTTATCATATCAGTTGCAGACTAGCTGAATGGATTAAAATAGGGCAGCCATTGTGAGTATATGTATATTCATTTCAGATTTATAAAACTCTCATATGACAAATTAGTCATTTGAGAGATCTAATAATATAACACAAAAGATTTTGATAAAGATCTTTAAGAATATAACACATAATATGGTTGTATAAAATATTCTGAACACTGTAACATTCAGATGCTGTTCAAGAATATACCACTGATTAATATTCAGTTATTAAATTGTCCATTTATGAATATCCATTTTATATAGTTGAATTATTTTTTTTTTATATTATTTTTTTCTGTTTAATTATTTCAAGTCTGTCTCATTAGACACCGTAATATGTTATTTATAGATCTCAGTAATTTGAAATTTTGATCGATAATTGGCTACTCTATCAATTTAATCATCCGCATTATTTATAGGTATCCAAAATATTTACAACTTTATTTGCAGATGTTTCAATTTTTCATAATTCCTAAAATTCAATCTCTCTTTACAATACAAGAGAAGTTCCATTTAAAACTACTAGTTCTGTGTGAAGTTATTACTTATTCTTTGAATTAGTAAAACTTCCATTGACTTCAGTAACTGTTTTATATGCAAAAATTCAGTTACTTTCAGAATTAACTTCTTTTGCACCTTCACCATCTCCTTCTTCACGTGTCATGCTTTCTATAGGTGCTTGTGCATCCTCTACATTGGTAATATTACTAGATGGCAATTGTCCTTGTTGAACTGGTGGAGATACAGATGGTGGACCATTTTGAGCAGCTCCTTGTGGAAATCCCGTTTCTGCCGATACTAAGTGTGATGGCATATGTGGTGAAGCAGTTTGAGATTTTCTACTTTTTTCACCTTTTCTCCATAACGTTATTTCCTAAAGATAATTTTATTGTAAAAAGTATTTTTAATAAAAAATTAGTAAATTATGAATATATTTTTTTAACTTACTTGTTGTTTAAAGTATCTACGATCTTCTTCATCCATAAGAACTAAATTAAGATAATATCTAACACTGAATTTTTTATTGATATCACGCATTGTAGGTGTTAAATCATACCCTGCTAAAAATACTCTTATAGGGATAGATTCGCCTCGGACAGGTGCTCCATCCATTATTTCATATTTTGCTATAGTTTCATTTTCTGTGAATGTATGTGGACCTGCAAATATATATTCTATTTATAACTATAGTATAAGTTATATAGCATAAAGCAAATACTTAAAAAATAAAAGATTTTCTCCAAAAAAAGATATTAAAATCATAACAGTCCAAACAATATTATTATAACTATTTTTATGAAAAAAGAAAAAAATTTGTTATTATACAATACCAGAACCAGTAGTTTCCCGTTTTATTATGGCAATTTCCATATGTTTGATTTTTATTCTAACCAAAAGAAAATATATTTTTCCAACAATAACATCTTTTAAGTGATATCTGAAAATATAAAAATAAAAATTTTAATCTTTCTAAATTCAATACTTTTGATAAATATAAATACTAATAATAAATATAAATCTATAAACATATAATATATATTGATATAATATATATTATATCAATTAAATTTTTCATTTCACAATAACTTACTTGCTTTTGTTATACTCAAATTCAATATGCAAACAGTCTTCAATTCCAACTTCCATTTTAATAGGATTATTCATATCTGGATAGGAACTAAGAGTATGCACAACTAATTCAAGTTCTTTAACAATATCACTAAGTCTTCGAACAATTGTAACTTTGAGAAAATATCTCAATCGTACATTAGATCCTGTATAACTTTCAAATGACTTTTCTACATTTGCAAATTCAAAAGTATATACTGTATTATGAGTTAATTCTCCTGGCCTAGCTAATTCTTTAACTAGGCTTGTGAATTCATGATGATTTCCTCTATCATAATATAATTCAATTTGTCCAATAAATTCTACTTTTACACCTTGATGTTCTAATTTACCAGCTTTCCTAAGACTAATATTAATCTGCAATATTAATTTTATTAACTGTATTTAATATATAAAATTATATATTAGAAATAATGTTTCAATAAAAGAATATCATTATTATATATATTCTGTTCTATGATTTGAATTTATCAAATTATGATATCAAATTAAGATAAGTATATTTATTTAAAGATATTAAATTATTTTGCAATATTAAATCAAATATATATATTTAAAAATACATGAACATAAATAAATTAGAAGATTATAATATTAATAAAAATTATTAATGCATAATAAGATAAAATTAAGTATTTGTTTTTTACGCTTACTTAATTGTAGTTTTCGAATACTCATCATAGGTTATGAGTAACATTCTATACTAATATTTCTTTTATATTATTGATGTCTATTCATTTAAAAAAATGTTTTTACCTTTCCAGAAACGGTTTCACCGTCATAATATAACAAGTGGCGCTCTTTTTTACCATCTTCAGATTTAATGTCTGCAGTCTTTCTGGTTTCTGCATCATCCAAAGTAATTTCTATATCAGCCGATTGACCAAACCCAAAGAAACTCTACGAAAAAAATAAAAGAGTAACGTTAGAGAAATTGTCAAATTTCATAATGAATGATTAAAGTGTTTCCAAGACGAAGAATTTATTAATCAAAAAGTAACATACCATTTTTCGTAAAAAAAGTTGAGCTTGTAAAAATGATCACACGTTCTATTATAATAATATATGCGCTAACAAGACCAACGTGTGAAATCAATGAAAAATCCTTGAAGGCAACATTTTTTCACGTAGAAATGAGAAAAGTTGTATTATTTTTTGCTCGCTTCCTCCCAAAAGTCACAAGTAGCCAATATGGCTGCGCACTGTGGCCCCCACCCTTATCATGTACTGTCAAACTTCCAGTCGCATATAAGATACAGTAACATTAAAACCGGTAGTATCTAGTATTATTTATATCCATCTTTATTGTCTTTTAACATTTCTCGATATTAATTGGATAATATGATACATTTATGTTACAAATATCTCCCTTGAAAACATCTGTTCATTTGAATGTCAGGTGCGTTCGTAATATTGTTCAATGGCGAATCGGTGACGTTCAAACATCAAACTACATTAATCTACACGTGATAACATGTTTAAATTCCATTTTCAAATCATTTACTTTAGCCTAAATTTGAATCGATATAAAGAAATAATTACTGGATATTTAAAAGAAATTTTTTAGTAATAACAACATAATTAGTCAATGTACCTTGCTTAGGCTAATTGAGTAAGAGGTGAGGACAAAAAAATCAATTTCCACATTCACTATTCATCATAAGCATATTGAATATATCATAATGGGAAAAATTAAAGTAAAAGTTGATGTGGATTATTCAATTATTATAGAGATGTGAAGAAAAATGTGAAAATAGTTGTGTATGAGGTTAGATTCTGTGTTATTTCATACTATAAATTTGTTTTCTTATATTCTTATAATAATTTTTTTATAATATATTATGAATAAAATATATAATGAAATTTTATTAATAATTGCGTTAATTTTTATTTCAAGCAAAAACCATAATTATGTTGATAAACAATATTGAAATTTCTTCATATGATTAATAGTTAAGAATCTAGTAGTAAATCATGGATTATGATTACATGTCATTTCATAGAGAAAAAGATGTTCATAACAAATGCTATGGTGGAAGATTATGGTGTATAAAAGTATGTATAATTATTTTGTTATTTAATTTAAATATTTTTTATTACAATATAATTTAAATATTTTTTGTTTTTTTTTATTATAGGATATATGTGGAATTATATGTGCAGTTTTAACATGGTTATTAATAATTTATGCAGAATTTGTAGTAATGGCTGTTATTCTTATTCCTACAATAAATACTTTATACTCTAGTTTAAACACTGCAATATTTCAGTCATTAGCTTTTTTAGCATTTGCATCTCATTTAAAGACAATGTTTACAGATCCTGTAAGCAAAAATTATATTTTGAAATATGTATAATTAATATATTTAATATATATTAATAACTTAATAAAAAAAATATAGGGTGCTGTTCTAAAAGGAAATGCTACAAAGGAAATGATAGAACAAATGGGATTTAGAGATGGACAAGTCATTTTTAAATGTCCTAAATGTTGTTCTATTAAACCTGATAGGGCACACCATTGTTCTGTTTGCCAAAGGTAAAGGAAGTTTATGTATAATTTTGAATATCTTAATTTTTATATAATGTATATAATATATAAAAAAATAAATAATGATAAATATTTGAATCTTTTATTTGTAGATGTATTAGAAAAATGGATCATCATTGTCCATGGGTTAATAATTGTGTTGGAGAAAATAATCAAAAATATTTTGTACTTTTTACTGTGAGTCTTACTATAAATATATGCAAATTCAAAATATTATTATATAATTTAATATTTATATAATTTATTTTAGTTCTATATAGCAGGAATGTCATTGCATTCTTTATTCTTATGTATACAACAATTTGCTACATGTGTAAGACAGGAATGGAAAGAATGTTCTACATTTAGTCCACCTGCAACAGTGGTATTATTACTTTTTTTGGCTTTTGAAGCCCTCCTATTTGCCATTTTTACAGTTGTAATGTTAGGAACGCAATTACAAGCAATTTGGAATGATGAAACTGTATGCATACATTATTTAAAAAAATTTCTATATTTTCAAATAGATATTTATTTGTTATTTTTTTTGTAGGGTATTGAACAACTTAAAAAGGAAGAAGCCAGATGGGTTCGTAATAGTAGATGGAAATCTATTCAAGCTGTATTTGGAAGATTTTCCATTGCTTGGTTTTCGCCGTTTACTTCTCCTCCAAAAGGAAAAACAAAGCAAGATTCTTATTTATATTCCGTATAATATGTATTACGGTTTATGGTTGATTCCCAGGGATATTTAATATTTTTAAATATAAAATAATTATGACGTATCATGTACAAGTGAATAGAATATTTGTAATCTTATATTGTTACCTAACATTCTTATTTTATTGCGACCATTTTTTAAAGACTTACTTATAATGTACTACATTATATGTAGTATAAATATATTATAGTTAAAGTATGTAAATTTATAAGCATACGATATAGTATGTGTCTTGTAAAGCTTCTTGTGCTAAAATATTGAAATTATTATATTGCGGTAATGACAACGCTGAGCTAATTTTTATCTATGATAATATCGACACTAAACTAGACTCGTAAACTGAAATTTGTTTATTGTATTAATATACACATTACATCGTAGAAATTAATATACAATGAAACTATGCGATTGTATTATATGTGATTGAATATATGTACATGACATTAGTTTATTCGCGAATTTTAAAAAATTCAAAGAATTAATGAAACTGATTTTTTGCACTGTATTAGAGAACATATATATTGCACATTGTGATAATAGCGTAATACATTTACGAACGATTTAGTTTATTTGTTTTTTTTTTAATATATTAATATATTAATATATTAATTATCAACTTACAATGTTTCGATCAAATTTGGTGATATGTGACAGTAATAACTGTTTATAGTATACAATTTTTTTTAAATTTAAGCATATCGTAATTACATTTTCTTATTCTTCAATATTGTATTCCTACGACGATACCTGATTTTTTGTACACTTTGTACAAATACACTTTTTTACATTTACCAATATTGTCTTTGTTCGCCTTTACGAACAGTAAAAAAACTTTTCTTTAATATATTTCTTTAATCTTTTCTATTTTAAACAATTGATTTATGTAAAATACGTTCAACGCTGGTGAAATTCAAGATTGCATATTTTCTAATTTCGTTAATTTCCGTTTCTATAAATCTCAAATGTGCTCTTGGTCTTCAGGGTGGGGGCGCTAGGTAGTTGCAAGGTCGTTAAATGTGTGCAAGTAAAGAAAACGTCTTTCTATACTGTTGTGTGCGATTGCCGGAGTGGCTTTCACTTTTGCTACGACTACGTTTGGTAAGTTTTGATCATGAAAACTTGTAGTTTAGCAATCTTTTTATGATAAAGAACTTTTTTATAATATAGTTAATATTTAAGCGATTTAAATTCAATATAGAATTGACGTGATCGTTTTATTTTTTCCAGCTTTAATCATTGAATAAAAATGAAAGTGAAATTGGTAATTAATTATGTTTAGTTTAATTCAATTAATGAAGTTTATTGAATTTAATTAAGTTATCTATTTTATATATATATATATATATATATTTCCATTTTTTGTCTAGATAATTTTTATCCTTTCAATAATTTTCTTCATTCTAATTGTGTAAATATTAAAAAGAAAATTTTTCAAAAAAAAAGAAAAATTCAATAAAAATTTTTAAATATTTTTATTAAATGAATTTTGATTAAATTTTTTAATCAAATATTTTTAATTGTATGTACATTGAAAAAAAAAAACGAATGAACAAATGTAAGAAGAAAAAACACAAACCTGTTGCGTGCTCGCGAAATTAACAGCAAATAAATTCATGACTCATGACTGATTACTCTTTTTCTTCATCAAGTGATCAAGGGAAAGATAAATAGAAAATATATATCTTCAAATCAGAATATTATTTAGCTTAATGAAAAAATCTATTAGAAATTTTTCCAATTATTATTTATCATTAATGAAATATACATATAATATCACAAATTGCATTTATAATTTATATCAAAATTGTATATTGGATTGATTAATCATATTTAATTTCTATAGAAAATAATATTTTGAATAAATAACTCTCGCTTATTTTGATATAAATAAATAAATAAATTGAAATTGGTTGACTAGTAATTAAAATTACAAATCTTTACATTCTCTTCTCCAAAATACTTATTGTATCATAATATTTATTTGGCTAATTTATATCTCAACTATACGAATCGAATTATTTTAAATATCTTTAATTATGTGATTTATGATATTCGCATTTCCCATTTATTTATGATATAATTAATTATATAATTAATATATAATCATATAATTAATATGTATCTTTTATTTTACGCAAATTTATAATATTTTTCATAATTACAGCGCTTCGATCAATTTTGAATATGGATCGAAGTATGGCAGTAAATTCTTTCATCTTCATGGTATGTATTTACATTAAATACTTACGTTTTCTTTTATCATTTTATATATTTTCAATTTTAAAAACGTAAGATTGAAAAATGTTAATATATGTTACTATATAATATTATAAAAATATTATTAAAATATTATTAAAAATCAAAATTACATCACGTAATTTAAAAAATCACTATGAGACATTAAAATCGTGAAAGGTCATTTGAAAGTCATCATCGAGTCATCATATGAATAACAACTTGTTCTTATTAACTTGATCTTCATAATATTAGGATTCTTTTTCCTAATCTTGGAAATTATTATCGAGGTATAAGTTCATCAATTCAATCAATCAATCAATTGTATCATGTATCATAACCTAAAATTATTTTTACAATTCCAGTGTATTTTCCTTTTAATTTCTTTGATCACAATTGGAATGGCTTACGATCCAAATGACAAATCGCTTAAGGATATTCTGCTACCAGAGGGTCAATTCGAGGCATTCTATCTAAAGGGATCACAGGATCAGGAACAGAACGCAGTAAGGCCTCCGCATCTACACGGCTCCTTTCATCAGTACAAGAACCCTGCTCTAGTTGGCGCACCGAACAGCGCCGCTTACGGTTTTCGTTTCGATGGAAAGCGTCGTTTTAATTACAATTAGATGAATTTATAGGATTTACGAGTTTTGCGTGAAGTATCTTAGTACTTCACTTACAATAAAGTTTCACACCACTTAATCAATTGTATTACGCATTGTTATAAATGTTATTATTTATTATTCAGTTAAAATGACCAAATTTATCGATTAGATTTTCTCCAATATGTAGGAATAACAGAGAAATTTTGAAAAATGTAATTGCTCTCCGGGACAAATAGCAATTAAAATTGTACTAATTAGAAAAAATTTAACAACGAACTCTTCTACTATTTGTGCACACACACACACACACACATATAGAAATATTACGAAACGGTATTTTTTATATGTATTACACCTGAACTTTCAATAATTAAAAAACAAATTAATTATAAATCAAACTTTGTACAAACGCACATATTAATTATGTATCACATCGCATGTTCCAGAGTGATTTAGAGACATGTAGAATGCACAATTCGTTTCGCAATAAAAAAGATAGCCTGTATATTATACACTCCATAATTTTCCAATCTTTATTTTTATAGAGACGTTATAGGGAACACTTATCCCAGACTGATTACTTTCTTATTAGAACAAGATTTTCCCGCATACGATTCCACAGTTTCAACTTTTTACCTACCACTTTCAATTATCATTTACACATTGACGTGTTTTTATTGAACCTTTTAATAGCTTCCACTCGTTCGACTTATCACCGTTTATGGTTATCATGACGCTGATATCTTGGCCGAGTCGAGTACATTACTTTCGTTTCACATCAATTAATTGACAACGCGAACAAGTATATCTTGGAATAAGCGTGTAACTCTGTTTGGGAGTTCGGAGTTCTTCATCGTTTTTCGGATAAGAAATCAATGACGATGATTATATACTTAAATAGAAAATCTCGATGGCCATTTCGTTCCTCTAATTAAAGTAGCTTCGAATAGGAAAATTCACTTTCGTTGAGATTGCCGCGTTTAGTGGTGGAAATCAAGAGGCGATTTATGATCCTCGATGTGTATATATATGTATAAATGAAAGGAAAAGATATATTTTTTAATAGTGCGTTTGCATTGGCCATAGCCTTTTAACGTTAAAAACGTTATACTTAAACGTTCGTCCGCACATTTTTTTTTATAATAAAATAATTTTTGTTCCGTTTATTCTTATAAAAGGAAAATTTTTTTCATCTAGGAAACTGTTGGATAAACTTGCAAGAATCTTCGATTCTCAATAATTTATTTTTATAATGCATGGTAACACGTGTTTATAGAGAAATCGGAGAAACGAAATTTTTTCAAAAAATAGTAAGTAGACGTTTAGAAGTATTTTCACGCTTTTTGTTAAAAGTTCAAAAACGATTAAATTTGTAAAACGTTTGTTATTTTTTTCAATCAAAAGTTAGAACATGATTTTAATGCAAAAGAAATTTTCAACGTATCTTTATCAGCTTTCTTTTCTTTTTAAGTACGTCGATCCTTTGATTCATTCAATAAATCTAATTACCTAATTTACAAATTATCAATATTAAATTTCGTCCGACGCTTCCTGATTCTAAATTGCATATATGCATTATATGAGCCGAGAGGAAGTGATAGCGTGATGTGCACCAATTCCCGGTGATTCGACGCGAAACAAATCTCTAAGATCAGTCGGTATCTCTATATTTTCCTCTTCTTCTTTTTTCTTGTTTTATTCAAGAGAAAATCGTCGACTCTTGCAGTAGCCGGGCAAAACAATGTTGTCAAGTCCAGTTTAAACAGTTGCCGTACAAGTGCCTCTTTGGAAAGAGGGAAGCTTTAAAAGACGTTGCCAATGGATAGATGTCTCCATAGTAGGATCGGTGAAGTGTAGGATCTAGTTGGACGTAGTACGATCAGCGAGATGAGGATCGCGTGTGTGATCACGGTGAGTGAATTGTTTACACGACGTGGTGAAACGACGAAACGAAGATCATTGTGATATATGTTTGTTCGAATATTTTTGGAAAGAAGTCGAAAGTAAAAATACGTAGATCGATGACGAATATTTGGAAAGAAGAAGATCGCAAATGAAGATGATTTTTTGACACTCTGTGTCGATTGTGATGAAAGAATGTTAGTTGGATAATGTAAACTCGTGATTGTATATTTAAACAGTTTAATATGATTTCGTTTCATCTTATCTTTCTTTTCTTTCTTTTCTCTTAATTGGAAGGAAAATTAGTAATATCTCAAGGATATTGTATTTAACATTGGAAAATGCGAGGCTAACGAGGATTTTTATTCTCTTTTCATGATTACAGATTTGTGCCGCATTTATATCAACATTCCTCGGTGTAGAAACCGTGCATTCTGAAAGGTACGTTTCCTTTAAAAATTTTTAATGACGATTTAAAATCAAAAAAAAAAAAAAAAAAATAAGTAAATAATACAAAATTTTATTTTAAACATAGGAGACAAGACTCGAAGGCCCACTTGCTACAACTCGAGCCCGTAAATAATACAAATTTCAACATCAGCGAGATAACGTTCACCACTCTCCAACCGGAAACAGAACCAGAAAAATTGTTCAATCAGCACGAAACATACTCTAATACACCAAACGTGCACAAACTCGCGTTGCAAACGAGAGGCGCAACCAAGAAAATCTTAAGGATTCATCCGACTCACTCGATTCAACCGCGATCGTATCCGTTGAATCGATACAAAGTGAACCGACGTCGAAGACAGCTCCAGCATTCGGCCGCCAAAACGAGATCGTACGATATTAACGAGAATTACGTGGAAAATCAACAATTCGAAACCATACAAGGACCTGCGGCAGCTTTCGAGGATGGATCGATTCGAATCGAGCCCATATACCGAGTGAGCAAGAGCAAAAACATCTTCGACTCGATCGTTGACGTGATTCACAAAATAATCAATCCCTCGAAAGCGTTGGGCCCATTCGTTGGACCGTTCCATTTCCCAGGAGTGGGCGACAAAGTGTACATTCGACTTTTGGAACCGCTTAACTCGAAACACCTGGTGATACGATTGATATCGCATTCGCCGATCACAGAGATCCAGTCGACGTTCGAGAAAAATATCCTTCCGCCCAGCGAGTTGACAGAACATCCCGAAATTTCCACCATCGATCACGAGCCTCTTTCTTTGTCCAACCACGAACTGTTGAAATCGTACGATCAACACGGCGACGTTCATTCAATCTCGTCGGACAGTTTGTTATCCTCCAGTAACAACGTGGGCCAAGTTTTGAAACCGACGAATAATTTTGGCCAGAAAGCTAAAGCTAATTCCGCAGGGAAGCACAGTTTGAGGACGTATAAGCTGAGTTTTAAACACGGTAACGTGGACGGTATCCAAAAAGTCAGACATCACAAGAGGAATCCGTTTTTCATAACGAAAAACAATATCAATCATATTTCTCGTTTGAAACAGGCCGGTGAAATAAATAAAACGAAAGATAATAATCTTCGATCGAATGGTTATCAAGAATCGTATCCATTCCATTCGTCCGTGAATGATTCCAACAGCGAAGACGATTCCAAACTGTTGACCGTCGATTTCCAACAAATTCACCATCCCATAAATGCGTCGTTCTTCGAGCAAATTTCTTACACGAACACTCCGATCGCTCCGCTCGAATCATTCTCAAGCGACCAAATATTCTCGAATCCTCGAATCTCTGAAACTTCGATCAATCGACAAGTTCAATCGTACAACGATTCCAACGAATCAACGAGTCCAAGATACAGCATCAAATTCGCGAGCAAGAACATGAGATACCTTAACCTAGACGGAAGCGTGGAACCCGCCATTAAGAAGAACGGCGATGGCGGGGAATTCAAATCAACAGAAATGGATCCCGTCGTATCTAAACCCGTCGATAGTCATTGGAGAGTGCTTCGAGGCGTAAATCTGCGATCGAAAGAGGCAATAGAGCCGGCGAACAAACAGAGTCATAGAGGTTCTCGAGAAAGAAACAAACGCAACGGTGATGCGTTTTTCAGAGGCGTCCCGGAAGTCTAATGATGATCGCGATGAATTATTCACGAGGAACAGTCGCGATAAAGAAGCAAGGGTGTTATTTGGAAAAAGAAATGGAAAACAAAAGCACGAGATCGACGAACAATGTGGAGTCGAGTCGAATATAAATAATTCAGGGGAGCAGCGTCGAGAAATGGATCGCAAAACATGCTTTGATGCTGAAGTCGTTGCGAGTCCGTTCAGAATGATGCATTAAAAATATTTTTTAAACAAACAGTCTTAATCTTTAGTGTGATCTTCTAGAATTTTTATTTAGATTTACTCTTCTTTGTTAATTTGCTATATTGTTTGTTGATTTTGTTATGATTCTTCGGTTAATAACATATTTAGTGCGAGTTACTTTTTAAGATTATTTGGTATAATGTTAACATATGAATAGCGAAATAGATAAAAATGTCAATTTACATATTAAAATAAAAGTAAAGAATTGGCGCCATTTATTGTGAACAATTACAATTACAATTACAATATTCAAGAATTAGATAGAGCAAAAATATTTTTGTTAAAATAAAATTTTATCAAAAATAATTGATTTGATAATTGTTTTTATTACTTATCCGGAGAAACTGTTGTATTTTTTAAATACAGAGTATTAACCGTAAATTATAATTTGCTCAATATAAACTGTTAGAATAACATTTTTGCTGATTGTAGATTTATTTGGAACGTGAAGCTCTTGAAATATTGAACATGATAAATTAACATGCTCTGATTATTTTAAACAGTGGATCCGTTTAATTTGAAATCTCTCTAGAAGCGTGTAAAATTTATAAAAAGGTTAAACTTTGAGAAAATCAATCTATTCTAGAAATGAATTAATCAGAATGATTCTAAAAAAAAAAAAAAAAAAAAAAAAAACGATCGAAATTTATGTGTGATTATGCGTAGATTAAAAAATTCATTAATTATTTCTCACAATTCATAAATTTTTCTTTTTTAACTCGATTATTTCACACTCGATTAATATTCTAAATATCTCATAATTCAATTATGCATCATGTAAAAGTGAACACTTGGTTTTTTTTTTTTTTTTATCTTTTACTTTCTATTTCACGGACAATTTTCACTATTAATTGCCCAGATGCATATGTAAATTGATTAAAACGCGTTTAAAACTTTCTTAATAGCTTTGATAATCCATTTTTTCACGGTCTAACTATAATACAATTGTATTAAAAGAGTAACTTATGCGTGACATGTTCATAATAGGATTACACATGGATGGAAAGCGAAGTTGTTTTTCTTTTTCTTTTTTTTTTTTTTGTCTGATTCGATCTTGATGGAACGATCAATCGCCACATTCTTCAAAATTACTTTCTTCATTAAAACGATTAAAATTATTTCATGCAATTTCAACACGCGATATAAATTTCTCGATTATTTATACAAATATTTTTTTTAAATACTATCTCTCTTTAAGAAAGATTAGAAAATTGATTATCGGTAATGCCTATATCTCGTGACTCGTTTGATTCGAAGTGATCCGAATGCAAGATAAGGTTGATACATTTACGCCAAGAATCGTGAAATATAAAAATATAATTAAACGCTATTCGATTTATGTATTAATCGTTTCACTCATATACATAATTAATAGAATGTGCGATTTATCATTTTTACGAAACTTTTTCACTTTTAAAAAGGTTTTTATTTATGATTACAATTTACTCTTTATTCCGTTTAAAAAATCGAAATTACCGAAGTTTATCAGCGTTAATCTCTCACTTATTACATCAATAAAAGATAAATTTACAAGTTAAGCAGCCAATTTTGTTGAAAGATTTATATTATATTTTATAACATTTCATATGTTAATCTTTTATTGAATATTTCAGTAGCAGCCAATTCTGTAATAATAATAAGAAAATAAGAAAAAATTTTTATCAATATTTTCTCTTATGATATATTGCAATTAAAGATAGTTTTAATTAGTGATTTAAACAACAGAAGAAACAAATTCAGTCAATTAAGATACTCGATAATGAACTAGTTAGAATTGTTTTTGGATTTGAAATAAGTTCTCCCGGTTGCTTCCAATCCCGTTAATGATCTTCTTTCATTAAATAAAAATGCATGCGTGCCACGAATCGAACAATTCTCGGTTGGATGCATCTCGAGGAAGTATCGTAGATTCCTCCGTTTCCTGAATGCAGTTTCTTCGATCACTTGTGCGCGGTTAGAAACTCTTCTCGAAGAGCGATTTCTTGTTTGCGAAATAAATCGATAGTTATTTGACTTTTTTAAAACACGATGTAATTATAAGAAAATTATAAAATATATCAAAATAATTAGAAGTGACGGGAAGAAAAATAAATTATTTATTGATCTTTCACAATTAACTTTCAATTAATTATTATACTTTAATAAAAAGAATACTAAACAATAAGTGAAATCGTTAAATTTTAAAGTACTATCGGAAAAAATATAATTTTAATATTAATAATGGTGATTACGTAAATTAGAAAATATTTAACTGATGTTTGAATGTTATTAATGAATATCGTCATCAGGATCAAGATTTTATTGAATTTAATTAATTTATTATTTTTACTAAACTTAATTCGACCGAAAAATCTTTTAAAAATTAAGAAGAGATTTTTTTTTTAGATAATTGAAATACAAAGATTCTATCCTAATAAAAACGAGAATTCTTGGTTGTTAAATTAAAAATCAGAAATAAAACTTGTTCAGAATCTTAATTTTATTTTCATGTTTGAAAGTTTTTTACCTAAAACTAATAAAAGATTTTTTTAAAAATTTCTTAAAAATTATTTCAATATTTAATAAAAAAGATAGAATGAATCTTGAACGAATCAATCAATTTGCAATCGATTATTAGTTCGAAAAATTAATCCAAACGTAAAATATGAATGAGCATAATTTCTTCGTTTATAACTTTTACATTTATCATTAATTATAAAATACACTAAAATTGAACAGTGAATTTTGAACAATTGCAAAGATTCATATTTCTATTAAACCAATTATACAAGAATTTTTTTTAATAAAAACGTAATTACGAAAACGACTAGTTTTACTTTTTCGATATATTTGTTATTTTATTCGTTATTAATTATTTGTAATAACGACAGTTAAAAATAAACAAAAACCGTAAGAAATTACAGGATTTCTAAATTGATATTTTAATAGAAAATTGGATCGATGACAGGTATCGTAACACGTCGAGTGCCAACTCCTCGGGCATAATGGCGTGCATCGCGTGCCAGACGAACGCCAGACGATCGATTACTCGGTACAGTAGAAATTCTCACGCATGTCTCGCATGATAACAAGCGCAAACACGAGATGTTGATGATTGTTTGGTGAAAAGCAGAAAAGTGAAAAGAAAGCACACAGCGTTACCAGGATCCTTGCGCGTTGGGCGGAGTTTCTCAGAACATTTTATGGAGACGATTCGCCTCGCTAATTTCAGCTGCATGTATATAAACCTTAGATTTGTACCGATCGCGAGCAGAGATTGTCCGTTTCTCAAAGCGGTTAAAATATCTTTGCTTTGGCAAAGTAGTTAAATTTTCTCATTTGTCCAGAATGAAAGGAACATTTTTGGTGAGGGATGGTAGATTTTACTCCAAGACAAATTTTATTCCAAAATATTTATTTTTCTTTTCTCATTTTTTTTTTTTTTTTTTTTTTTTTTTAGTATGCTATTGCTTTATTGGCGTTGCTCTTGCTGCTACAACAACCAATCGAATCGTGAGTACCTGAATGTTGTGGTTTTTTAGTTGTATATTAATTTCGATATATTTTCAGGAAGAAGGTGATTATCCATGTTCCCTATCGGGTGAAGAACGTGAAGCACGTGCACACGATTTACAAAATAATTCCGCATTATCACGAAGATAAGAAGGAAGATTTCGAGGAGGACGATAAATATGAAATTTATTAGAAATAATTTTAATTATAAGTAAATAATATATATATATATATAACATAGTGCATAGTATAAAATTCAACCCAACGAATATAGTTAGTAGAAAAAGTATTCAAATATGTATAATAGTAGATTCTCTCAAAAAGATGTTTTACCAATATATTTTGTGTAACGAGTTTATTTAAAGAATAAATCTATTTTCTCTAAAATTAAAATTGAATTAAAAATTAGAAGAATCGTTAAAACTACGAATTCACAAATTTCCTTGCGACCAATTGTTAAATATAATACGATAATTAAGTACAAACAGTATAAATACGATGCATTAAAATGAGATCTTATTTCTTTCCAACAAAGAGGAATAAAACTTTATTTCGTTCAAAGATATGATTCCATCGTTACTTCTTTTTACATTTACGTCGATAAATGAGTGAAACAAGCGAAGTAAAAAATAGAGAAGCGACCGCAGCAACGATCGATAACCGCGTTTATTGAACAATAATCCTCCTTCCGGCGTGGCAATGACCTTACCACCGTCCACGTTGACACATTTTTCCCAAGGCGTGTCGAATTCGAAGCGGATTGGCAGACGGAGCATATCTCGAAACGGCGAAAGTGGTTGATCGTCCGTAAAATGATAATCTCGCAATTTCATAGTATTCCCCGTTCACAGAAGGCGGAATATAAACGAGGAGCGTGCCAGCAGATGTCAAACGAAATTGAACCACTGTTCTCGATACTTGCTCTCTTCGAACGAGCAACATGGTAACGAAAGCATATAGAAATATTCCAAATACTCCAAAGTATCCAAAACTGTATATAATAAACACACGAGAAGAGATCAATTATCTCAATTACATTCTTTTCCAGCAACTCCTCAACTACTTGTGCCTCCTTCTGCTGAACCAAGCGACGATGCACGTCGGTGTAACTTCGAAACGGTAAGTTCCTCGAATTGTCAACGATCGTTTTCTCCCAAGGAGACCCACTCTCTAATTCCCTTTTCGCAGCCTGCACCTCAAGATCCTCGTGCCCGACGTGATCAACCACCACACTCACACGAGGACGGTGCTCCTCCACGTCCACGTGCCAACGCCTACGAAACCCACGAGAGCCTACAAGCAGAGGCACGAGTACCACTCGAATTGGAGCTCGTGGACTCGTGGCCGCTACCACAATCACAGGGACGAGTACGGGGATCACGAGCTCGACCACGAGACCTATCACGACGAGAAACGGAATCAGAAACGGCGCAAGCACAAGCATCTCCACGATTATCACAAGGAGCTTCCCTCGCTGGAGGGCAACGAACTGGAGGAGGAGAGGGATCGTGACGGTTACGCGGTGCACGAGGACGTGGACGAGGACTTGCCCCCAAACACGGAGACGGTGTCTTACAATTACGAGGAGGGGTACAGGAAGGGCGGGGAGGTGGAGAGCGGGCACGTTCGAGCGGATCAGACGCGCAAGTTCCACGAGGATCGCCGCGAGGAGCAAGGGGAGCAAGGCGGAGACGGCTTCAAGGACGAGTTTGAAACGAAGACGGGCGCCGGCAGATACTTGGTCGACGACGTGGAGTACGAGAATACCAGGGACAAACGTCATCACGAAGGTCGGAGAGCGGGAAAGATTTCGTAAAATCGTAGAGATTTCGTAAAATCTGTACAAGATTGGAAAGATTTTGTTCCAATCTGTTTATGTTGTACGTGATTCGATATGAATTTTTATTGATTGTGTTTAAGTTAAGCGTGATAAATAAAAGAGAGAGGAAATATAATGCGAAAGGGAAGCGATTTTTTTCAGGTACACACGCAATTTAATCAATCTTTCTCACGACGTAATTATACATAGATTCATTCGAACCGCGATGTATTATAACATGGGATAACAATATTAAAAAAAAAAAAAAAAAAAAGAAACACGAATAACAATATTTACATTAACAAGTACGAAGTACGATAATAGAAAGACTAGGACGAGAGGTAAGTGGCAGAGTGATAAAAAGTCGATTGGCATCGAAAGAAATGAAAATAACGATTAAAATGTGAAAATGTGGATGCTTGTCTTTGAAGCGCAATTTCGATATGCTTTCTAGTAAAACCTTCTCGAAAATGGAAGTACTTTTACGTATTCCAATTTCCTTTTTCAATTTTAAAATCTCATAAAAGAATTATTATAATAGCGAAAGCTGGACAACTGTACAATTACACGCTTGATAATCATCGCCACCGTTGCAAGGTTTCTCGAGAAGAAGAAAAAAAAGGAAACTGAACGAAGAATTGAGAATATTTTCTTATCCGACGAAACAGGATAAAATCGAGTCGAAAGCGCGCTTCGAACGGCCAATCGAGCTTTTCCAAAGAAAACTACCGTTCCCCTCCCAAAATTGGCAGCACAACAATCCCGTTAATGGCCACCCCAGTCTTCGTGGCCACCAAGGCCTCCTCCTCCTCCAAATCCACCGCCACCAATACTGCCTCCATGGCCTCCACCGAATCCTCCACCGCCCCCATACCCTCCGCCGATATCACCGCCGCCATATTCGATGTGGCCACCGCCGCCGCCGCCGCCGCCACTGTATTCGATATGGCCGCCGCCCAAGTCGCCGCCGCCTCCCAAGTCGTGGCCACCGCCGCCTCCGAAATCACCACCGAAACCACCGTGGCCACCTCCCAAATCTATGGGGTGACCGACCGTGTACCCTAGCACCTCGTATTTGTCGCCACCCCCGCCGCCGTGGTGGATGTGCTTGGTGATGGTGTGCGTGTGATGGATCGTCTTGATCTTGTAGGGCACGTGGATCACCACGTGATCGCTGGAAATTTTATTCGAATTACTTTTACTTTGGCTTAATGTTTTTTCACAGATGAATGTATGTTTTTTTTTTTTGATTCGAAATAACTATTTTCTCCACCATCGAGTGGCATTTATAGATGGGAAAAGTTCTCGTCCAACTTTCTAATAAAAAAATTTATAAGAAAAATGGAAATTCATGTTGTTGTATACAGTGGTTTAATCATCAAAAAGTCTTTAGGGACACGTCTATTTCGCAGTATCAAAACATATATATATGTGTGTATAAAGAATTCATTTTCATTGACACTATATTTTACGTCGATTATATGTATCTTGTGAATGATAAGCGAGTTAAAATATTAACTCTTTCGATTAATTTTTTGTCAATTTCGTCACGGACGATCGTGCGCGTAATGACGCAGAAACGAAACGCTTCCTGAATCATTGAATAGGAAAGAACGAATTCGTTCTGGTTTATTCTTACGTAGGATAACGGTTGTTGGAGGAAAATTGACCGTCGATAAGCAAAATATCTAGAGAAAGTCGTGGGTCGACTTCATGGTTCGTTACTTTGATTTATGATTGCTGGTAAATAGCTACACTTCCGCTTGATTACAGTAAATGGCAAATAGCCGTGGACGACATATTGCGTACGGACGTAAAAGAAACTCACTGTCCACCGTGGTGTCCTGCGGAGGCGAAATTGAGCAAAGAGGCAACCACAAAGACGGCCTGGAAAAAAAAAAGAAAAAAGAAAAAACTCGATTTAACCAGCGTGGAAAATTTCTGAATATTGGCATTATACATGCAAAATATGTATATCGAGAGAAATTTAAGCGAGTTTAAATTGCTACTGGAATTTTCTTGGAGTAACTTTTTAAACGAGCATCGTATTTTACGCATAGAGAAATTTTAATTTAATGGGATTTTTTTCTGCAATGTGAAATACGTGAAATTTCGTCTTTTATGATTTTCGTGATTGTAATTCGGATTAAACTATAAGAATTCTCCAACATTCTCTTGATAGGACAATTCTTTTTTGAGAAGGTTTCTAGGAAATTTTTAAATTTTTTCCCCAATAAATTCTGATTTCCTCAAAATTCTGTATCAAAATCTTTTAGTTATAAAGAATTGTTAAATTTTGTTATTTCTCAAAAATTCGTGCAAGTTTTCTTGTCTTATTTAAAAAGTAAAAAATTCATGGAATATTGCAACATATCTTGACAAATAAAAGAAAAAGGAACATTAAATGGAGCATTTTATTCAAAGACATTGAGAATTTTTTTTAGTAGAAGAATTTTTTCAAAAATAAGAAAAACATTAATGAAACTTTTTATATATTGTTAATTTAGTTTCCTTCTTTTTATTAAATTTTTTATTTATAACACACTATTTTAAATTCAAATTATCTCGAATTACATTAATCCAATATAAAATATTCTATTCTCGAAATAATAATAAATACCAAAAATTTCGCTAAAAAATTCACTTTAACGATCGATTTATCCAAAATGATCGTATCATCTAAAAAATTTTTCGAATTTTTCATTATTCAATTATCTCAAATTCAGTTATTCTAATTTTTACGAATCAAATTACCAATAATTCGCCAGAGGAAAGAAAAATCTTTTCAAATTTCCCGCGCAACCTTCAAGCCGAGTTTCAAGCCGAGAATTAACTTACCGCGAGCTTGGTCATCGTGTTGCACCCACTGGTTTCGTTAGTTTAAAGACCAGCTCGGAGCGGAATGATTCGAGGGCCAATAATAGAGGCGTGAAAGAACTACCGGTTCCTATCCTTCGCGATACAGTTGGCGGTTTCAGCCGCGGTTTTGATCTGCTGACGGTTGTGCACACGCTCGCCGCTTTTATACATGTACGTGATTGGAGTTGGATAAGAATGAAAGGGAATCTTTTGCAAGCGTAAAACTGATGCACGTGAAAGGAGTACCGTCTAATAGAGAAGACGTGGCAAAAAACGGAGGACCAGCGCACCCCCTCCACCTAAAGTTGCCTACCCTTCACCTCGATCCCATCGTTTTGTTCATTTCCTCTTCTACACGTTCCTAGATCCGTTCCGATCCGTTTCGACGCCACCTCGCGTCTCCACCGCCTTTGCCACACACAGTGTACTATCGTCTTTTTAATGAAAGCTGGACTTGGGTTGGGTGAACGGCCAAGATCAAGATCACCGTCGTAACACGACGAGGTGGGTGCACTCGCGGTTTGTTTCACTCGTTTGGTTAACGAGATGAACGTCTGGGATGACTCTTTTTTACCGATCGAGGAGAGAGACGCTCGAAAGCAGTGGATACAGGTGGATCACGGTCGAGCAGACGAGGTTATGTTACGTGAACCGTAAAACTTTTCCGTGTTTTCGAGTGTTTTATTCTTCTGTTTTTGTTTCTTTTTAGAGATTATTTTGTTTTCACTCTCTCTTTTGGATAGATTTTCTTTTTGAGGTTAGTTTCTGGGATCTTGGATCTTCGCGGAGAAATTTTTGACTTACGCGAGATTTGCAATGAAATTTATCGTATTTCTTTGGATTATACTTTGTGTTTGTTTCTACAAAATTAAATTCTTTTTTCCTCTGTCTTTATGTATAATTGTTACATCAATGTTCATGATATTATATCTACTTTGTATTTCAAAACAGTGAGTTTGATTATTTCTAATATTAAATTTTCTTTTCAGATTATGTTAATCATCAATGATTTAATTTTAGTTAAAATTTAATATAATTGATTTAATTAATTTAAATAATAAATTTTGTGACAAATGTATGTATCAAAAAATAAGTATATTTGTTATTTAAATCTCATCTTCCTTCGTGTCTTGATTATTAATTTTCAAATTCTTCGAGAAAAAACTCTCCAATATCGAATCAATTGATTTATATAACTGATTTATTCATTTACACATCAATTTATACGCAAGTTTTAGAATGTAAATTTTATTCACAGAATATTAATTAAAAGTCGTAGAAGTTTCATAATAATTCATACAAGAGATAAACAGAATTTACAGTGAATGTCTTAAGCAATGTCTTAAGCTGCATAAAATATTTTATTATTACTCCATCAAAATGAAATGTGTTCATCTTAATCTCATCTTAACTATAAATAAATATAGTTATAGTTAATTGATAAAAAGAATACCAGCTAAATTATTCGTCATTATAATGCACTCGTATGTTCCACTTATATATAATTTCTGAGATCTAAGAGATCGTCTCGAAAGTATTATTTTATCACTCCGTAATTAATCTCAATTAAAATTATGACATCGTGTCATAGTATAAATTAATCTCGAAAATTTGCATCGAAGACGCAATATTTTATTTAATGTTTCCATTTGATAGGATCAAAAATATTTTTGAATACAAAAAATATTTAAATTACAAACTACTTGTTTAATAAAGATTCAATTAATTTATTTTAATCTGAATGTAAATGGCGAACGATTGTCATATCATATCAATTATCATACAATAATAATATAATATTCGGGTATCCAATGAAACGAAAAGGAAGCATTAATTAAAGACTGGTTTATATCGATAAATTAAAATTATTTATATCTAAAATTAAAAAATCACTTATTCTTTTTCGTTTCTTCAAGATAATTTGAACAAATAAATACATGGCTCCATTTGTAGCATTTTGTGCATTTTATAACAAGAAGTGAAAATTATAATATATTAACAGCACACAAATAGTAATTCAAAAATATGTTTCTACTATAATTTTATATATCTTATATAGAAGAATAGCATAAAGTCTCATATTAGAAACATTTAGAAAGTGAGATTAATTTAAAAACAATTTATTAATGTTCCATAAATTTATAAACTCGAAGCAAATAAGGAAGCTGACGATTAATTAAATCTTGGTACAAAAATATTTATACTTTGTTGTAAATGGGTATAAAAACTCGCAAGACAGTAACTAATCAGCTGATTAAATAAAATAAATGCAATAATTAATCACTTCATGGTTGATCAATCGATTGATTAATGTATAACCTTAACCAATTATTCAATTAACGATTACGATAATACTCATGTTTGTGTAAGTGACTTTTTTGAAATCTAATATTAAATTATATCTCCAACTATAAATGATTAATTAAAAGAACGAAAGTTGACTCTCTTGTATGTCTCCACTAATAAGATGCAGCAATTTTAACGACTGATTTGATTGACGAGTAGAAGAAGCATCAGTGACAAATTGCCAACTTTTATCTAAATGTTACGTGTATACATGTCTCGTGTGATGCTGTTACGATAGTAATTCAGTAGATATAAACCGATATGAACTTGATCTTAAACTTGATCCTGAGTAAAAGATTGCGTGATCAAGAGTGTACAGTCGATGGAATCGATATAGCGAGGTAGCATGATATATAAATATAATTTCATTGCTAGGAAGATATAAGCTTTGTGCATTGAGAATTGTTTATAAATATTATTTGAATATTTGCATATATTTTAAAAAAAAGAAAATATTACAAAGAAAAGAAAAAGTCTTTCCCTTTGGAAGTTTTGATTTTTTATTCCATTCTCTGTCGTCAAACAATTTGTTTTCAAAATTTGAATTTTGAAATTTTCATATTTATCAAAGTTGTTATTTTAAAGTTTTTCTTCTTTGAAATAATAAAAGTTCTACGTATAAACAAAAAGAAATTATTATATGTTGTAAAAAAAAAAAAAAAGATCAATGATCCATCATCATCATTTTCTTGAATTTTCTTCGTTATATTTAAAATTCAATAATAAGAAGATTTCAATCTCCAACTCGACAAATGGATTCAGTGATTCGAAAAAAATTTTGTTTACATCCAATTTTTTTTTTCCAAAGAGAAGTATCTTTTATTATGCTACGCCAAAAAAAAAAAAAAAACTCTAGGAAAACAGTGAAAGCGATGATTTCACGCTTTAAAAATTCAGTTCAGATTGTTGTTCCACGATTTTCTCTTACGATTCGCGCAACAAGTTGCAAAAAGGAAAATATGGACAATATTTCACGGAATATCGGCGATCACAATAGATCTCACGTCGCGATATCGAGGGCAAGGTATTTCCAAGATTCCTTGCCGGAGAAAATGTATCTCTTTCCCCGAGTTGGAAGTTTCTTCTCGATGGCGTTTCACCGGGCCAGTTAGTTGCGTGTTCCCTTTCACGAGACCAAGCGTATCCATCCGCGTTCGAGAAGGAATCCGTAGAGGGAGGATTCATAGAAATCGGCGGCCTGTAAATCGATCCATCTAGGATCGCGTGCTCCACACGATCAGAGAAAGGGAAACCGATCTCGCCTCGCCTCGTAAAATCGGCCCGCGCTCGGATTGCGCGCATTCCGATCGCGGAGCGAAAACAAAAACGAGCAACGCGTTTATTCTTTTTTTTTTCCCCCCCCTCGAGGATCGCGGGACCGTGACAGTGAAATCTCCACTCTATTCTAGATATTCAAGGAAGGTTATAAGCCTAAGTGTTTAAACTTTTCGAAAGTATACTTTGACGCGTTATTTTAAATAAATCCGATCGATTAATTTTTCAACAGGTTTATTATATATCGATTCGAAGAAGGTAAAAATTCTGAAGGATTTGTTATATTTCTTCCGCTCAATTAGGTTTACTTTTAATATATTTTTGCACAGGGATATAAACTCGTATTTGAATTTTATTTTGTTTAATCGTATCGACAAGTTTTGAAAAGGGGAGAGTGTTAATTTTTAAGTCTTAAGTGTGGATTTTTCATAACTGACTTGAACTTTTTAAATTTTTCGGAGAAGAAAAGTACCTTTGCTTTTCCGTCTGTTGCAAAAACATCTTTGAAGAAAACGAAGTCGGAGCTGTGAAAGTAGAGATTTTAAAACGAGTTCAGACTGATTCTGGATCTTTCTTTATAGCGAAATTATAATTATAGTTATCGATATCGTTGTAATGTAATAATAAAGCTATAAGATAGAAGCAATTATTGAAAAAAATAATAAATAAAATAAGATAAAATCGTCGATATGACCCAGGAAGTTAGTCTTTCTCTGTGACTCACGATTCCTTCTTCTCGCATTTCCATACCAAGATAGATGTTCGTCGAGACCGATAGAAAGTAACAGGATCAGCAGAAAGGACCTTGATCTTCGATTCATTAAACGGTCGTTCACGGCAGAGTGAAAAATCTTTCGCTCGATGGAATTCAAGAATGTAGATCGATCGATACATGATGTTATGAAAAAAATGTCGACGCTACATCGTTCGCAACGTTACTCGACTCGTATTTTTATCTTTGTCACAGTGCGTATGCATCTTATTTATATGCTTACTTATTTTTTTTAAATTCGAAATTCGCGCCATAATTCGAACGATGTTGTATCGTTCGTAATATTATTCGAACATTTGTAAATAAATTATCATATGTAAATATACTTTACGTAAATACTTTGGCATAATGAATTTCTCTATTAAAGTCATTTACTCTCTCCCAGTAAAATTCGTATCAACGGAATAAATTCACGAATACGATTCTTACAAATAATTTTCTTTGCTTTCGTGCTTGTTTGAATCGCGCACGATCATCAAATTATTTTCATCTTCTCTCTTTCTTTCTTTCTTTTTCTTCTTATAATTTTCTTAGAATCCGTCATGATGCGAATATTTTTCTCCTTTATTTTATAAATTTAAAATATAATGCAAGAAGAAAGATTATTACTTTTCTTATTCTAATTTTTGATCGTTGATTAATCGTATAAATAAAGATGAAATAACTTTTTTTAATTTGTAAATTGAAAAAATTGATAATTGATTATTTGATAATTTTATCGTATTTTTTATTATCGTCATTGTAAACATTGCGCGCGTATATGTAAAAAATGTAAAAAAATACCAACGCAATAAAATTTACGCGAAAACGTAGTTTTCGCTTCGAGCAGAGCTAAAAGCATCGCTTTTGCATCATCATGTGGAATTTCAATTACGTCACATGCTTATGCGTCGTGTCGTCTCGATATAATTAATCAAAAGACTGTCTCCTGGCAGCAAATTTCCACGAACGAAACTGTCTATCTGAACGATGGCTCAAGGTTATATGGCTCCATCAAGATTTTACTACACTTAGATGCAAGATAGTCATGCAAGAAGAAGGAGAGATTCCTCGAGGAGGAGAGAAAGTGATCGTTCACAACACGTGTGTAACTCCTAAATCGATGTTACTCCTTCTTTAGATTTCACTATTACCGCATTATCTGTAGCGCTGATAAGCGCGTACACACTTCAGCAAATTGCCAGTTCGATCAATTTCCTTCCTCCTTAAATTAATCTTAAACTTCTTTTTCTCTTCGAATCTACAAGCATAAAGATATTATTCGATCGTGACAGAGATTTCTGCGATTTTTTTTTAATCACAATCGAGAAAATATCAGTCTACGAGACTTTCAATATTATCACTTTCACTCATTTATCATTTGTTTTTTTTCGTTTCTTTCTTTTTCTTTTTTTCCAATTTAAAAATCGCGATGATTTTGACGAATAGTTTCAGAAATGGTTTTCCCTCGTTTGGAAACTTGAAAACACGAATAAACTAAGATTTTTATTTCATCGTTGCGTCTCCGATTAGCATACGAAATTAGAGAGTAGGCATAATACGATATAAAAGAATTAGACGAAAGAAGATTCTTCGAGAGAAGATACGATGATATTTCATCCATTACAAACCAGAGAACCCGGCTTTGCTTCTCTTCTCCGATCAATGTAGCCATGAACTAGTTCGATTATGTGAGAGTGAACGAGTTAGCTGCTTGAAATACGATAGGGCTGCATTAATGAAAGTAGGTGACGAGTGTGATTTCTCAATGGAATTCGAACGAGTTTTGCCATTTCTGAAATCAGCTCCAAAATAATTTCCAACACGAATTATCCACGAAGAAACGAAGCTTAGATAAAAATTTTCTTGCCATTCTTCGAACATTTGACGATACGATCAAATCCATCTTTATTAAAAAAGAAAAAAAAACTTCAACAACAACGAGACCACAATTCCCACGAAATCAGGTTCAAGGTCTATCAACCTTCTATCCTCCTCCTCCTCTCTCGAGTATGCCGATTCTCCTTGGTTCTTGTTGGTCGAGTTTTGGAAAGCGCGGGGCGCGGCCGCCTAGAGAAGAGAAGAGAAGAAAGTGTCGATTTCCCCGTGGACAAAAATTGCAACCGGCTCGCGCTCGACCGGCCGTTTCGTATCGGCACGCCACCGGCCGATCTCTTTCCTTTGCCGGTGGGAGGTGCACACGCTCGCCCAACGATTATGCTCTTTTTATCTTGTATAAAAGAGAACAGCCGTGCACCAGCCTCCCGCAATTTGTTCGCAATCGGTTCGAGAGACGCACGGCCGAAGCCTTGCGCGCGTTCGTCGAGGGCGCGGATCCATCCGCCATTTTCAACGACCCCCCAAACTTGGGATCCAATTTCTTTTGTCGTCGAGCCGAGCTGGCAACATGAGGTATATATCGGTAAGTGGATTACTTGCTGTCCGGTTTTAAAGTTTATTTTCGTTGGACGTTGAGCACGTAGATTGTAAGTGAAATTCTTGATACTCAAATAGTTTGTAGTTGTTATTGATTCAAGAGAGCAATATTCGGTTTTTGAAGAGAATTATCAGAGGATTTATAATATGCAACGTGTGTGGAAAAGAATTTGAAATGTTGTCGTTGAAAAATTATTTAATATTTCGTTATTTTAACGATTTTTTATTTTTTGTTACTCGCAATAGTAAGTAAATTAAATTTTCTTTTTAATGGTAAACGGATATTAAAAATTTATAATAAAAATATTGACACGTAATGAATGCTGTAGCGAACGTGTCAAGTTTATGAATTTCAGTTTTGATGAATAATAAGAAAGAATTGAATAAAAGAAGATTTTTCGATACAATTTCGAAAATTCAAAAAACTCATGCAATTTATAATTGCACGTTGTAATGTGCGTATCCAATAGAAATTAATATTTTATTTAATTAAATCGATGCAACGAGGATTTAAAATTCTTAAATTATATATCAAATGTTTGATTATTGAATTATGAAGTTGTAAGTTGAACAAAAAAATTGAACAGAATTATAAATATACGCATTTGTAACAAGCAATTGAAACGAAATATCGAATCGAGAGAAATTTTATCTTTTACTTCAACATTTGAGCTTTTAATTTTTATTATTACACGCTTCGTTAATCAAGATTAATCAGATTGCAACAAATACCAATTGGGTGATGATTGGTTTCTACTCAAACGATGATCTTTGAAATTAAATAAAATTCTATTTTTACATGCTATATGCATAAGGAATTTCTTATTTCCAAAAAAATATATCTCATTCGATCTCCCTGTTTACAGGCTTTCTGCACGTTGCTGCTAACGAGCGAGCCTCTGATCACTTATGCGTAAGTATCCTTGCAAATTGCAACGTAATCCTCCGTTATCAGACCGTATCAAATTCTAAACTTTGTAACGCAATTTACGAATCATTTAAGAATCACTCAAATCATTTTCAGAGTTCATGCACTTATTCCACTGCAAATATAAATAATATTATAAAATTATAACGTACACAAAACTTATATAAAATAAAATAGAAAAAGTAGAGAGTCGAAAGATTCACTTTGAACCGATTGAATGCTTATACGATTTTCAACAGAGTTGAATTGAAAATTGTATTTCAGCAAGATTTTTCTATTTCACAGCAACAAGGTGGTACTGGTGATTCCGCAACAGACGAGACGCATGTACCATGGTGGTGGTGGTGGTTTGGCACCATCGTGGCAGCCACGTTTCAGAAAATCGTCCCTAGGTAACGAAGTTCATTACCACAAGTACCATCACGGCCCATCCGCCCACTATTTCTCGAAAAAGTCCGTGTACAGAAGCCCTCCGTTCCCACACGGAGGAGACGACTTCGATCAAGGCTACGAGCACGTTAACCACGTGCGTGTTCCCTATGGGAAGGACATCAGCCACGCAATTTCGTTTGGAAAAGGTTACATCCCTTATGACAAGATCAAAGGCAGTTTCTCATTTGGTCGTGAGAGGTGAGAATGTGTTTTAGAGATGGAATAAAATGTATCCAAAGTATACTTTTTTTAGTAATTTAATATTTCCTCAAAAATTCTTTTCTCTTCGAACACAAATTTAACAATAATACGTTAATTTTTTTAAGAATTTTCAGTTTTCGAAGTCTCAGTTTAACGTCTCATTTGTAATTATTTTATTTAATAGAATTAAAATGAAAGATTAATATATATATATATATATTGTAATTTATTAATTTTGACTTTATATTCTTCTTTTTACTTTTTGAATGAAATGTATGAAAGTAATCGGTATTTTATATTGAGAATTTGAAATTAAATTGCATTTTATGCGCACTATACATGTCGAAATATATAAATATATGATAAAAGATCACTTTCGAGATCGAATTTTCAACGATCAGTAACTTGTCTGGCCATCCGTAAAACATTCTACTGCAGCCAGTAGAACAACCGTTCAATTTCTCAGACCAATATTCTTACTCCAATTTCAACTAAGTATATATTCAATAAATTTTCGATAAACAAATATAACATAGCGCGAACGAATCATTTAGAAATATTATGAAATTTAATTCTTATCCTTCATAATTCGAAAATTAAAAGACTTCTCTCTTCTAATATTTTAACAGATGAATTTAGTTAGAATAAAGTTACTTCAATAAGATTGTACAAAATAATTTTTTAATTCATTGGTATCTTCTACTCTTCGTGCTATGCTAAGAATAAAGCTGTTAGATGAAATGGAAATTTTAATTCCTATTATAATGCCTGCAATATCCATTTTATTGAACTGTTTTACCTACATTATTCTCATCGTTTTCAGGAAGCCAAGCTTGCAGGAACAAAGCTACCAACCGGAGCCAGAATTTTCCTCGCCCGACTCCGACTACTCGCCATCGGGACAATCGTACGAATCCTCGTATCCGGAAACCTTCTTCCCCGACCCGGAGACCGCCTTAAACTACAACGAGAGGCGGAACGATCGCAAAAAGTTCTATTCCTCGAGATCAATCGAGAAGGACATCATTGGGAACAACCCTTTAGCCTTTGCCTCGGATAAGGATTCTCAGATTCTTCTGGTGCAACAGAAGGGCGTGGATCTGTACAAGAGCGTGCCTGCTCAACCGCAAGATGGCGTGTTGCTGCCGAGTGGCGTCCCATCGGCCACCATCGGCGGCAGTAAAGAGGGGATCGTGTTGAGGGACACGGTGGCACTGGACGAGTATCAGCAGAAGCTTCAAGAGATGACCAAATCCTGGCCGCAATTCTTGTCCAACCCGGCCACCGCTTTTGCCAACAATTATCAAAGCCAGCACGTGGCGGCGAGTTACTCGACAGATGGCAGCTCGGTCGCTGCAGGCTTCAGTGGCTCCATCGATTGGCCAACGAGCTTCGCTCAACCGAAGCAAGGATACGACGTCAAGGAGGACACTATGGAGCAGCCGCAGAATTTCAGAATGCCTGTTCACGCCTCTCCTTATAGCACCGTCTCCGTGCCGGTGAGCGTGGCGATACCGACTATCGCGCAGCCTGTTCATGGATAGATTATACGGAGAGAATTTGGATTTCGTTTTAAACGCTCTCTTTCAAACGAGTATCTTTTCATGATGACATGCATGGAGGAGGGACCCGTGCGCAATTAGATTAACACGTTCGCGGAGAAAGGTTGTTTCTTCGAAGGCATAGAAGGAACGTTTTAAACGTTTTTCGTAATTAGAGGTGAAATTTAGAATAAAAAGTTTTTCTCAAGGAAACCCAAGTTTTCTATCTACAAGCATGGTAAATGACAATTTGTTCGCTTTATTTCGTATTGTATACGGCCAATATAATTACAAATGGCACTTTGAGTGCAAGGAAAAAAGATCATTCTAAATTTTGACATGTTACAAACTAATTATATATTCTAAATATTTATCTTTCGATTTCGTTTCACTATGAATTTAAAAATGGAATAGTGTTTTACATTGTAACGATTGAAGTTTGTGACTAGATTAGATATTAATTAGAAATATCGAGAAATTAAGCTCGATCGATTTGTGAAAATGATTTGTGATTTTGAAAGTTGAGAAATTTAATATCCGTCTTATAATCGCATAATTCAAAATCGACATGCAACAGAGTATTTGTCACACTATGCGTCTAACGTGTGCTATGCTCTTCGAGTGAAAGTAATCTTTCTTTTTATCCACCATTTTTTTTGCGACGGACAGTTAGACGAGATAAGCAAGCACACTTTTCTTCTTTAGAAAGTTACTCGAAAACCGAGGATTGCATTTTTCCCCCTTTCTTGCACCAAACTCGCGAATCGTTTAAATTGTACGCATCGAAGGGAGAAAAATGATTGACTTATTTTTCTGTCCTTAGTTAATTAATAATTAATTAATAACTTTTCTATCCTTAGTTGTGCGTGCGCGTGTGCGTGTATGTGTTAGCATTTGTGCAATATAGCATTTAATCGTCGAGACGAGATGAACTTTATTTTTCTAAGGAACGACAACGAGATTCTAATAAAACAAAAAATAAAATACACACTCCTCTTCTTCCTTTAATTAAATCCAGACGATTCGCACAAGCAAATATCTTTGGACAAAATTTCAACAGTTAATTCGATCATCAACATATAACTCTGAATCTTCGATTACCTTCCATTGATCTCCCTTCCGATTTTTCGAATACCATTTAAAAAGATATTAAGCAAGATTAAAATTCTCTCAAGATCCAAGTTTAAAAATTAAGCGCTTAACCGGCGATCCAAGACGGATCGACCTAACAAGAATAAAATAAAGATCGAATGCCAAGATCACATCTTCCTCCGTTTACTTTCACTCCGAGGTCCGATGACCGGCTGAACGTTCGAAAGTCGAGAAAGTCGCTTTATCGCGAGAGGACACGAGAGGGATCCTCTCGATCTTTTCTGCTCGCCGCCTCCGCCTCTCCCCCCCCTCGAGAAGGCTCTCTTTATTACACGAGACACGTTCACGTGCAACATGGAAGGTCAACGCCACGGGAGCATTCACGACCATTCCTTTACGAGTTTCTCGTGGATCTCGCGCCGCGTGATATTTTAAATTGGATCGAGACTCGTTTCGAATTTCCTTTTTAAAAGTTGCTTCTTTTTCTTTCTTTCTTTTTTTTTTTTTTTTTATCGGAAGTAATTTTCAACAGAATTATCATCGATCGAGTTGGGAAAGATCGTCGTAATAATAATAATAATAATAATAATCTGCAGTATTGGTTATTTTTAAGAAAATATGAATAAGTGTTCAAGAGAAGTTTCAAAGAGAGAGAAAAATTGCAAGAGGGAAAGGATTGTTGTTAACAAGATTACCATTATTGAAACGAACAGTGGAACAGAAACTTTAGATCAAATTGAATTAATAGATTCGTCAAATAAACTCTATGATAACTGTTGATAACATTTATCATTTATCAAACAAATTGGTGAATAATCGAAATAAAATGAAAAACGCGATAAAAATCCATTGTTACGGTACGAAGACTATTTCTCCCCCCTTTTTAACGTTTGCATAATAATAGGAAGGAAAACTGAATGATAAAGGTATTCGTTGAACGAAGTGACAAAGATTATACTTTCTTTACTCAATGCTAATAGAAACGCGGAAAACGTGGACGTATTTAATAATAAGTGTATCTTAATACGACTATTTTTGGCTTGGTATGTAGCCACTTCACCTTTCAAAAGAAAGGTAAAAATTTTTCTTTTCCGGTGAAAAGATCGGAGAATAGGGTTTCACCGAGGCGTTCCTTCAACGAAAGTATATTGCTCGATTAACGAAAGCGTCGAATCGTTCAATTAACAGAACTAAAAAGAAATAATGTAGAGATCAGGAGAAAAAAAGTTTCTCAAGATAAAACAGAAATGAAGACGTTTGAAAGACAATTCTTCTTATCGATTAAAACTTAGTCGGAACATTAGAATATTAAAATGTTTTAAATAATTATTTAAAAGAAGAATATATAATTACAAGTTTTACGAGTAAATAGATGAATAGAAAAATATAGAAATAACACTAGTTTCGAAAATTAATTCAATAAATCCATATTTTTCTCGAATCGAAAGAAAGGAGACGAATATTTCGACACGATAATTTCTCTCAAAATATGAAAGTGATTTCATATTGCAAATTTATGTAAATTTATGAATATGAATAAAAGAACCAAATCTAAATGAAGATTTATCTTACGAAAACTTCTTTCTTTTTCCTCGAAAGTCTTCAAGGAAACTGCCAATATTCGACATTTTTACTCGAATCTAAAAATTAACGAAAATTAAGGCAACAGATGATAATAAATAATAAAGATCTCGAAAAAAAGAAATGAGAAATGTCACGAGATGCAAAAGTGGCGCGGGGTAAAATGTTCCCTCCTCGAGCGAGGAGAATCTCTCGAGAGGCCGGAACACGAAAATGGAAGAAGTGAAAGGGTATGTTGGATCTCGAATATTTCGATCTCCCTCCTCGCCTTTTCATTTCATCCTCGCCAATCCTCTTTCCCTCGTGTTCCCTTTTTCACCGGATCCTTTACGCGTGTGTACATACCGCCACTTTCTATTTCATTCCCTGGCAACAGACGATCATTAATTGAAACGGCGAGCAGTGAATCATCTCAAGTTTGATCAATCAAGGAACGAAGCGTCATTCAGTGCGTGTAATCATTCGATATAGAGCGATTCGAGCGGTCGAAATGCAATCTGAATTGCATAATAATTTATGAAATAATAATTTTAAAGAGTATCTGTAAGAAGATTCTGCATAATCTACGAGATATTAATTTCAGTTAACCAAGTTTTCTTAATTAATGTTAATTAATCGCTTTTTAAATACATATGAAATATTTAGAGAAGAAAAAAAGTTTGTAAAATGTTTTTTCTCACATTTTCTTGTTGGAAAATTTAAATTAAATCTGATTTGATAATTGTAAATATGTATAAGTATAAGGTCTTTAATTTTCAGATTCATTAAACATTGTAGCAATTTATTGTTCTTTATTATTATTATATTCAGATTTTATGATCATCTCAAGACATTTTAAGAAAATAATGAATACACATTGCGTTGATACGTATTATTATGTATTTTCATCTCAATGATTACCAAAAGACTATTAATTTATCGTTAATTCATTCGCTATTTCAAAAGACATTTTATTTCACTTTTGATGATGGCAAGAAACAAGTCACTAAAATTTGTATTAATAATGAACGATCTAATAAAAAATTGAATTTATAAACAATTTTTCTTTTCACATTTTATAAACTCTTTATTATTTATATTTATATACTTTTTCTATATACAATTAAAAAAATAATCATAACAATATTTATCAAAGATAATTTCATAATGGATTCAAATAAATCCATCGAAGATTAAAACTTGTAAAATTTCACTGATAATAGATAGATAGTTCAAATTGTGACGAAGAAGCACCTTGAAGCATTGGAGCTTCTACGAATCTAATATAAAACAAAGTGTCGATATATTGGTGACACATTTTTGGATTTTTAAAAGTCTTTAACAAAAATTGATATCTAAATTAGATAAAATAAATCCAAAAGTGTAACTTGTTTAATTTATTAAATAAAAATTAAATAAATGAAGCTATCTCACTTAATTCATCACAAGTCATCAATTGTAACTTAATAAACAAATTTTGGCTGATATTTTTTCATGCCAATTTTTCTATTTTGATTTCGATCCTCACGAATATAATAACACTCAAACATATATAAAACTAATAATTTAATTTAAAAGAGATTAATATAGTCAATACTTGTGTACAACATCTTTTCAAATCTTTTTATGAATAACGAATTAAAATCTAGTCTAACAGATTGGTTCGACGAACACTCTTCAGAAAATCTTGTTCCACTTTTACTCAATCACCTTAAGGAAGTTAATAATTGGCCGAACGTTCTCAAGCGTTGCTGTTGAAAGCGAAAACTGTTTTACACTTGGGATAGCTATTGTTTCCGTTTGTTTAATTGTTACGGACAGTATTTAGTCTTTATCGGCTTTCAGGTTAATTCATTGTAATTGCAAATAATCCTATCGTAGTATTTCCTTTTAAAAAGGAAGTTATAAAAACGAATGAAGAAATTTAAAGTTATCCAACGTAAATAACATTTGCGTCATTTCTCATTTCGATAATTTCGATAAAAATTACTCGAATTATCAACTGTCTTTAATGAAATTTATTTTTATTTAATTTCCCGATCGATAAAAACTAGTTCAAAGCTGTTCGAAATGTTTGAAAATTCGTTTCAATGTAATAACGAAGTCGAGTGAAATCCAAGATCGAAGTGACTTCGAACTATTAGGGAGAGGCGCGATATCGTTCGCTTTCCTTCTCTCGAGAGCGAACAGTGTGGAATCGATTTGCGATCAAAAGCCATTGGACTGGCTGCGTTACTGTTCTCTCTCCGCTGCCATTTTTCGAACCGAGAAATGTCCAGCTCCATTGAGAATGTCAATGTCGAGATTCTTGATCACCGTTTCACCAGTTGTATTTTAGAGTTACGTTGCCTTTCATACGATTTAACCAGTTTCGTCTCTTTTTTCTTCTTTTTTCCCCGAGAAACGATATCTTAAGAGCGGTCTCGATTGTTGCATTTTACGAAGCTGTCATTGATGGAATGCCTTTGATCTCCGAGTTCCAGTTTCCTTCGTGTTTTTCTCCTTTCCTTTGTGCCCGAGAATTTGAAATTTTAATTCAGAGACTTTTTTATTTTAATCGTCGTATAATGAGAACTGTACAATTAATAATACCGCATATATTTTTAACAACAAATTGAATCGTTATCGCATTTAATGAGTTGTTAAACTTTATTTTAGAAGTATCAGCGTTTTAAAAGGTGAAAGAGACAAGTATTCTCCGATTTAAAGATTAAATCAATAATTTTTTTTTTTTTCCTATTACATGAAATTTATTATTACTTATGTTATGCTTATGTATAATATTACGTTGTGTTGCATGTATATTAATAAGAAATAATTGGCCATTTCGATTAGATTAGAGAGGCTTTATAGGTTGCAGCATCAGGTAAGAGTATTATTCGAAGCATGAAAGTGATAGTCATTGACGAGTTAATTTTTTAACGATACGAAGCTCGTTTTCTAGAACGAATTATCAAAGTAATTATACTCTCATTTTGTAACGCAATGCTCTCTTGTTTTTCTCCCTAATGAGAAATAAACCTTTAACTCTGAATTTCGAATTTTGTATTAATTAATCACTTTGCAACGCGAAGTTGGAGATTATTAAAAATATAGGAAAAAAAAAAAATTCCTTTTCACTATTATTGCGTACTTTCTCTTTACAGGATTAAAATAATTCGTTTCACAAAGAAATCGATCACTCAAAACGTCACGAAACAGAATTTTTTCAAGGTATGTGCCTGTTTTCTGTTTTTTCAAGATTCTACTGGAGACCTAATTTATTGCTAATTAAATCATAATCTATTGTTAATTATTGACAAATGTAAATTTTACGAATTTTACGATTAAAAAGATCAGAAAACGATAATTTACTTTTTTAAAAAAAATTTTTTTTAAAATAAATAATGAAAACACGTATTCATCGAATCAATTAAATTTATAACACAAGTGGTTCTTTCAAAAAATTAATCTTGCAAAATTACTTTCACGTCAAATTACTTTTAATATGAAATCAAATTATCATTTGAAATCAAAATAATAAATAAAAATTATAAATAATTATATTCTTTATTTAAACTAAATTTTATTAAAATTATCTTACTTAGAGAAATAAATTAATTTCAATATAATTTATACATCAATTGTTTGGTTACAATAACAAGTGTTAATATAAAATGTAACTATCTTTCAAGTAGACAATTTAAAAGATAAAATGTTATAATATCAAAATGTGAAATAAAGTTTATTTCGACAATACTTCAATTCTGTTTCTCTAAGTATTCACATATATAGAAGATATTTGCATTTTTCTCGAAAATAGTTAATGTATGGAAAAAATAATGGAAGAAAAAATTGTATTGCTTTTTGTAGACAACATAATAATTCATATATTTTTTTTTTCAATACTTTCAATTCGATCCTCAATTTTTTAAATAAAATGTTATAAATTCTTTTTACATGTGGAAGCATTAAAACAAATTCAAACAATGTCATACAATGATCTTCAAAATTATACAAAATCAAAAATAAGACAAATAATTCAATCATTTCGTAACACTGTATCGATCAATTGTCTCATTAATAAGACTTCATAACGTTTCAAATATTATCTTTTAAATATCATTCAAACATTGCTCTTCTATTTATATCTTATAAACATCATCTATAATTGAAACAACAACATAATCTAATTTAACTAAAATTGATGAATATAGTACTACGAAATGACTGAATTTGTCTCATTCTTGATCTTGTATGATTTTGAAGATGTATAATTGTACAATATTGCTTGAATTTATTGTCATGCTTTCATAAGATATATATATAAAAAAAAAAAAATTAAAGATTACTTTCAAATTTTCGAAAAAAAAAAAAAATTATAAGAATCACTACGTTATTTACAAGTACAACTTTTCCCTCTACTACTATCCCATATGTTAACCATTTTCGCGAGAATACTTCGTACATATCGAAACAAGATTAAAACTAGAATTTTTATTGATATTTATATGTATTTACATATAAATATTAATAATAAAACCCGCATGATTCGCATGATGCACAATTTCGAATTCGTATACGCGCACACGACGATTCGTTCGGTTGTGAGCCACATTCTCTACGCTCCATTTTGTTCTGGAACTCAGGGAAAGTGAGATTAGATATCGTAAAAATTCTGGGCATCGATTTATGCAACGACCTTCGAGGAAAGTAAATTGGTGACGATGTTCACCGGCATCCCAATGACGGATTCGCATTGGGGAGAACGAAAAGTGAAATGGAAAACGCTGCGCTTCTTTTGCCACGGAATCGTGCGCTCGACGAGCGTAGATGATATCTCTTTGGGATGCATTCGAATACCTGTTTCGATATCGCACGGGAAAGAGGATGTGAGAGATAGAATGTCCTACTAGGGGGAAAAACAGAATTCTAAAAAAATATTTGAAATATTCACCTTTTCTTGTTTTTTTTTCTTCTATCCATATTATTCTATTTTATTAATGAACGTTTGAGTTTCTTTTTTTATTAATAAACGTTATTTGTAAATCAGATTGATATACCACATGTGTATTTGAGATTTGAGTTGAGTTTTGCGAGAGAAACAGTTGGAAAAGTTTCGATTGGTTAGACTTTTCTTGAAAAACATAAAAACATTTGAATTTGCTATTAATATAGACATTTAATCGACAAATATTTGTTATTTATTAGATTGAGATTTGATGTAAATAAAGAGAAGAAGGAGAATTGGTACGAATATTGTTGGAGGAAAGTATAGTAGTGAAACGATTTTCTAATCGTGGAATTTACTACTAGAAAATAAAAGGAACAATGAAATAGTGAATTAAGAAATTTACAATGTTGAAATTAGCATTTGCCATTCTCACATTCATAATTAGAATATACATTGCTTTGTACATTTTTTTTACCTTCTTTCACTCATTATTATGATCGATATCAAAGAAGTAGGTTAAACACTCGGGATCGAATCGTTTTATTTATACGATTATTTGAAAGTATAGTTAATATATTAATTGATCGTATTTACTTTCTTATTTTATTAATTCTTTCTATTCCTTGAACATTTTTTACACTAACATTTCACTAAATTATTCGCTAAATTATTAAACTTTATATTCATATTATTACTTACAAAAAAAGTCATAAAGTTTTTCAAACTAATATACATACAGATACACATCATTTATTCAAATAAATTTTATTACAAATTTCTCAATTTAAACTGAAACAAAATTAAAATACAAAAATATTAAAAAAAAAAAAATACCAAAATATTATTATCACTTTTTTTATCTTCAATCAGTTCATACACTGCAACACTCTCAATCGTTTCTTCGAAGAGGAGAGATCCACGGAAGATCATTCTTTCACTTCCTCTTGGAAGAGGGTTCTTTAACATCGTTCGATGTCCATTTCCTTGTTATGTTCCAGAGGGCAGCACAGCCGAAAAACGCCCGAAGCGCCAATTTCTCCGGTAACCAACTCTAGGTCACGGCCATTTTTGCACACCACACACACACACACACACACGTGTAATCTCGTGAAGCGTGGCCCGTGTGCACGAAAGGCACGACACCTTCGATTCGAGTCTCCTCTGCTGGTTGAGCACCTATCTTCATCGTCTCCCCACCTGTTTCTCTCTTCCGGTACTTCATTCGGTCTCGCTATATATATATATAGCCAGAATCCTTGCTGGATATATATGACAGTGTGTTCCTGGCCATCGAGTCGAGCTGATCGAGAAAAGACAAGGAAGAGACTGGGCCACAATGCAGCTGAGAATCTTTGTAAGAAGCAAAGGATATTTGTGTTTGTCAGAGTTTTGGATTTTGGATGATGGATCTGTGATGACAGGATTGAGTTCTCTTCTTTGTGATATCTTTAGTGAATTTTTTAAGGGAATGATTAAATGGAGTGTCTTGGATGTGTTAGGATAAGAAAGATGGATGGATTGTTGAGCAATAAAATTGTGTTTTAATATTTATGTATTCTGTAATGCATCGATGGTAACGATTGAGTCATTTAAAAGATGAACATT
Organism: Apis florea; assembly: GCF_048593485.1. Classification (NCBI taxonomy): domain Eukaryota; kingdom Metazoa; phylum Arthropoda; class Insecta; order Hymenoptera; family Apidae; genus Apis; species Apis florea. The sequence continues at coordinate 1,279,890 of NW_028256772.1, forward strand.
TTGTTGATACAGTATTGGAAATATTGAAGCAATTGAATGAGTGACAAGGATCATTTTTGTAATGTTAAATTAAGATGGAATCAAGAAAAATAAATTAAGTTATTGATATTATATTTTATTAACACAATAACTATTGATTATTATTCAATATATCAATTATAAATAGGGGATAAATTTAATTTGTCCTTTGATAAAAATCCTTTCGCACAAATTTATATGTATAATTATTAGATAGACAATAGATCTGGTAATAAATCTTCATATTTTAACCTTTTTCAGGAATTTTTTTAAATGACATTAAATAATCATTAAGCTCCAAGTTCATTAATTGTTATTTGGAACATTAGGATATAATAGGAGAAAAGTAAAAAAAAGAATATATCTCTTTATTACTCATGAAACAATTCAATTTACAGATGAGGTATTTGATCCTCGCGACAACATTAACCGTCACGCTTGCTACGTTTGGTAAAGAGCAGTAAGTACACATTTATTTAGCAATTACGAGCGTTAACCATTATTATAATAACATTAATAACCACGATACACACGCCTAACCAACTTTCCAGCGTGCATATTAGGATCCACGTGCCAGAGATAATTCAACACGAGGAAAAGAAGATAATAAAATACGAGGATCACGGTGGACACGATCATGGAGGTGGAGGAGGAGGAGGTGGGGGAGGAGGTGGTGATCATACAATAATAATCACATCACCTGGAGGTGGCCATGGAGGAGGATTTGGAGGAGGACATGGAGGCGGATTTGGTGGAGGACATGGAGGCGGATTTGGTGGAGGACATGGAGGCGGATTTGGTGGAGGACATGGAGGAGGTGGTTTTGGCGGGCATACCAGTTTTGGAGGTGGCGGCCATGGAGGTGGCGGTGGTTTTGGAGGTAAAAATTAAAAGTTCATAAACTGTGAATATTAATATGAAGATTGTTTAATTTGTATTTATAAATGTAATAATTCATAAGGATTGAAAAGAAGGTAACATAAAACAAGAAATTTTTTCTTATTGGAAACTGAGATAGAGAATCATTTCACTTTCCAAGTGTAATAATAAGTATACATTTAAATATTCTATTCTATATATATATATATTTGATACACTTGGCCTTATTAACATCTGTAGTCTACATTTGTATTTAATAAGAAAAATATAATGATGCAATTTATAACTTTATTAATAGCAATTTTTATGAAATATAAATTATTAATCATGAAATATTTCAGCCTTGAAAAACATCATAATTTAATACTATGATAAGCAGAAAAATGAACCAATGAGTTTTCATTTTCATTTGATATTGCAACAAAGATCCATGAAAATTTCGAACATTGATTATCATTAAAATGACACGAAAATAGTGTTCTTACATTTCTTGGCTCATAACAGATAATAGTAAAACGTATTCTCACGTTCTCTTTAACTTAAATAGTGATATCTAGCCGATTTGCAGAGAATGTATTCTGTTTCTCCTTGCGCTCTTTAGCACCGAGCGTAGAACTCGTTTTATGGGTTTTCACTTCCGGCTTATTTCGGAGCCGGAAAGAATTCATACGCGGATGCACACACTGTCATAAATCCTCGTTTACATTCATCCAGACTGTAATTTACGGCAAACATGTCTGAATTATGCTACGCAAAGCTGGACGATGACCATTGTTAGAAATTTCAATTTTTTCTTTTAATTGTCATATCAAAAGTTTCAATTGAAATTGTATACTTTCTAACAAATAATTCTAAAAAAAAAAAAAAAAAAAAAGAATATTTGAATATCGGACGACTCGAGCAAGGCTGTCGATACATTACTCTCTCTACCACTAAAAGTGGTTTCACTCTGCAATAAATTTTCCCAGAAGAAAATTTTTATGGAGGTCATATATTTTCTCATGCAGAAATCATGCCGGAGTAAAACTGAATCATGATAAAAAGATATATAAAAATAAGATTATAACGATATATAGAAGTAATAGCATGTCATAAACTTTGTCTTGCAACTCTGAAAATGGACGTAGAGTATTCAAATGTAATATTTATGCAACTTTTTATAATATTTCTGATTTGATTTTTCCAAATACCATAAAAGATTTGAATAGTCACAAATATAAATAAAAAAAAACCTAACTGTAAATATTTAAAATAAAGGCAAGAGGAACCGAACTTAAAAGTTCCCAAATTTAAATGTTCTACATTCTTCATACGAACGCAATTACTTTCAGGTGGCCACGGGGATGTTATAATATCAAGTTCCGGAGGCGGTTACGGAGGTGGTGGATATGGAGGCGGCGGTGGTGGATCAATTATCGAGCATCATGGTGGCGGAGGGGGATTCGGTGGAGGCGGTGGCGGAGCAATTATCGAGCATCATGGTGGTGGAGGAGGATACGGAGGAGGTGGTGGCGGAGCCATAATTGAGCATCATGGCGGTGGAGGATTTGGGGGCGGAGGCGGTGGATACGGAGGTGGAGGGGGACATGGAGGAGGAATCATCGAACATCACGGTGGCGGTGGATACGGAGGTGGAGGCGGAGGGTTCGATGATCATCACGGCGGCGGAGGATTTGGAGGCGGAGGTGGATACGGAGGCGGTGGAGGAATCATCGAACACCATGGTGGCGGAGGTTTTGGAGGTGGAGGCGGAGGATACGGAGGCGGAGGATTCGATGACCACCACGGTGGTGGAGGTTTCGGTGGTGGTGGTGGTGGTGGTTTTGATGATCACCACGGTGGAGGAGGATTTGGAGGTGGAGGTGGAGGCGGATATGGAAATAGTGGCGGTGGATTCGATGCACACCATGGCGGAGGTGGTTTTGGAGGTGGTGGATTCGATGATCACCATGATGGCGGAGGGTTTGGAGGAGGCGGTGGATTCGGAGGTGGTGGCTATGGTGGTGGCGGTGGTGTCGAACACCATGCTATTAGCAACAGTATATCGTCAGGATTCGGCAGCAGGTAAGAAAAGATACTTTTCTATTATTATTCACAATTCCTTAAACGAGGGAAAAATTTTCTCTCACTGATTTTTTCTTTTTTATAGTATTACTTTCTTTTTAACTTGTTAAAAATTGATTAGACTTCAATTTTTCTATAATAATGATTGAATGGAATAATAATTTATTATTCTTGTTTTTAAATTGAAAATTAGAAAATATTTCCTGTAATTTTATCATTTCTTTTTAACTTCCAAGTATCTTTTAAAAATATTAATAATACATATAACTAATGAAATATAAGTAACTATATATAGATACTTGATGTCAAATATAATTGATATTTGTTAAAAACGTTTCACTGGTAATCTATATTCATTCATATTTGGTTTAAACCTTTTCAATCAGTTTCAAAAATTTAAATAAATTCCTTCTTACCAAGATAATCTTATACATATTAAAGATATTGTAGAAATTACTAAACGCAATGAGAAATTAATTGATTTTAAATTTTTGACATTAATTTTAAATGAATTACTAACAATTTTAATTTACATTTCAGCGGACATGGCGGCGGTGGTGGTGGTGGCGGCGGTTTCTCAGGCTACCATAAGAAAAAATAAGAACGATCGATGGATTAAGAACTGTCGTATTTCCGATCGTATTTGACCGACTTTTGATATCGAAACGATCAAACGTTCCTTGTGCCGTGTTTTCAGCGCACGATCACGTGATTCTCGATCGTCACAGCACTGCCAGTACATAATTGAACGCCGATTCAAAACGATCGTTCCGATTTCCCCTCATTCTCGACGACCGACTTGTTTTCCCTCTTGTCGATAGACTTCGAGAAACTCCATTTGTCATTTTCACTTTCGTTTTTAGATGCACGGATTTCATGTTATCCTGTGATGTTGCACGTAGCAGAGGAAATGGAAAGTTTTAGAAATTCGATCCAGCAAAATTAATATAGCCATAGTATCGACCATGTCGATTTAGCGCGCCAAGTGAAATCGTAATAAAAAGAAAAGACGGTTAATTTTTTTAATGTAATAGAAGAATTTTCAAGAAAATTTAGATTCACGAGGAAAAAGTGATGGAAATGAAATTAATGGACAATTTTTTTGTTTTTTTTTTTATAATTTAATCATTCGAAGATTGATCACAATTCCGTCCAATGTTTTTAATTATTTTAATGCATATGCTTTGCAATTGCGACTCATCTACGTGATCGTTTACTCGTTATTGCGTTTTGTATATATTATAAATTGTGTAAATATTTTTCATTTACTGTTATTTTTAATAAATTGTTTTGTATATGTTTTGTAAAATTTCATATCTTTTCCTTTTTTTCGATTTCTTAATATGAAAAATGTATCTATCCTTTAATCCTTTAATCATTAATATATTTTATTAAATTAAAAATGTTGTCTATAATATAGAATCATCTTTATATAAATTTTTTATATAAGGGTTAAACATAAAAATATTTGAATATTTATATAAATTAAAAAAAAAAAAAAAAAGAAATGATATTCGTTTTAAGAATAAAGAAAGAATAAATTTAAGAAAAAATCCGTTTCAAATTTCTCAATGACAATTCCAAGCAAGAAATTAAATTTGTATCTTTTACCATATTATTAAAACTTAAAAGTAATTTAAATTATTAAAGTTATATTCAATTTTAGATATAAATATTTATTCAACACAATAAAAAGAAATATTCTCGTAAGAATAAATCAGTTTTAATTTGATAATGTAATATAGTCATTATTACATTTATTATTCTAATAAAGTGTTACAGTTATAAAGATTAAATATCAAAGCTAAAAATTTCTCATTTTTCGTGTTATCTGCAAAGATTGTGTATTTTCGTTGATCTGTGCAATTGTACGGATTTTAAATAATAAAAAATTTCATAATTAATAATATTATGAATAAGATATTAATTATTAATAAGTAGAATATAAAAAATTCATAGACAAGATATAGAATAGATATAACACACAATGCATTTTTTTGATTTGAAAGCTTTAGAATTCCTTTATTATTTTAATATCACTCTTAGTCGATTGAATGTAAAATAAAATTGCATTGTTATTAATAATTAAAATTAAAATTACATTTTAATATAAAATCACGAATAAAATGAATAAAATAATTGTTTCCTATATCTTTGTGGAGATTATTATAAAGTATTAACTGGTGTTTTTGCATGGAGAATATTATTACCCTTAATTTTTATACGTTCAACTTGATTTTAATACATAACTGTAAAAATAAATTTTTATTTTTAAAAATATTAATCCAACGAATATGATTGTTCTTTTTTTTTTATTACGTACGTAAAATTTAACCATTCTTTGATAAAATTTTTGCAAACACAATAAATAAATTATTTACAATTACATGGTTTTCTAACACATTTCTGAATTATATTAGAAACAATAATATTTAACATTTATACCATATATTGGAAAATCCAATATTACAAAAAAGGCTTTGTTTACTAGTTATCTGCTAACAAGTTTTTTGTATAATAATAAAAACTGAAACAGTGTTATTATAACAGTATAGTTTCAACAGTTCGAAAGCATTATCCTCGTTAGTCGTTTAGCATCATTTATTACGTTTATTACTTAAAAAGTTTATTAATTAAAATATGATAATAAAATGTAATACAGAGGAAAAAATAGATGTAATATTAATTTATAATGATGCTAAACGCAATAAAATAGTTCGAGTATATGAATTGTATAAAGAATTGTGAGTCTTGAATTATTCTTTTGTGCTACGTTTCGATAAATCATAATTTTGCAAAATAGACAATGTTAATCTAAACAATTTCAAGTGAAGAAATTGTTATTAGAAACAGTGATATATAATCCAGAAATTAATTATTATGAAATTGTAAGAATATATATCGTAATAAAATCATTTTTGTAAATGGATTTTACGACAAATTCGAGGTAATTCGATTTTTTCTTTGATAATTATTTAGAAACGAATCAATCTTTACTAATTATAAGGAATTAAATAGGCACAATGTGTATTATTGATACATCGAGAACTCAGAACTATCTTTGGAATATTATTGTGAAAAATAAAAAATAAAAAGAATTACCAAAAAATTATGTATATTATGAATATATGATATTTCTTTAAAATATTAATATTAACGAGATATCAGTATGATAACGGTTCATAATGCCAGAAGTGTACAAAATATTTTAAATAATATTTTTCAACTAAATAGTGCACGTGCTATTTGATCAGCTCAATTTCATCGATCAATTTCTTAATTTCAAATTCCATGAAATTCTGATAATAAGAAAGAACGATTACGAAATGCATCTTGTATTGTGTATTTGTACACACAATATTTTAATATGGACACACGCATTTCTACTAAACAAGGTAATTATTCTTCTCTTTCATTACTTTAAATTCTTCAAAATGAAATTCATTTGTTCGCTTTTAAACGAACGATATATTAAGTCCGTTTTAGAAAATAGATATTAATTTGTAAAAAAAATATGATGACTTTAAAAAAAATCTTAAAATAATCTTAAAATGACTTCCATAGAATTTTTTTCACCACCAAGATACATTATCCAATTATATTATATAATATAACATTTAAATTTCTTTAAATAATTTTTTTTCATCATTAGCGAAGATAATTTAAATATTTGATTCGAAATAACATCACGAATATTTTATTATTAAAGTCAAAATAAGAATATATTTGTAGTTTATTTTTATATTATTTTCTGTTTTCTTGTATTGAATATAATTTCTTACATTTATTATTTTAAATCGTACACCAAATACTCTGATTTTTTTTACAATTTCAAAACATGAAATAAGAAATCCCATTGAATATTTATCCAACGTTTATTCTATATCTCATGTATGTTATAACATTTAAATATTTTATAATTGCAGGCAATCATATTTATTAATACTTACGATAATCAATTTTGTCTGCTGATCTACAAAGAAAGTATACATCAATTCTTACCTCAATATTTCAACTATTATGCCCGTTTTAAACGCATCTAAATTATTTATTCAATTTCAATTGCATAATTTAAAATTGCGAGTAAATTTTATATTTATATTTAAAGTATATATATTTTATTCGTGAATATTCGAAATGTATTCATTAGCAAATGTGACAATTTCACGAAAATATGTATAGTACATTATTATGGACAGATGGGAAGTTATTCTTATATCAATATTATCTACGAACGGTAAGTCATATGCTTTTAATATAAATAACAGACTGAATAATATAGATCAATAATATGATTAAATATATTTTGTACCATAAATGAGATATAAAAAAAAAAAATAGATGTGACATATTTTTTCATGTCACAAGAATATATTTATAACTTAATATTTATCTTCAGTATTACACGCGACATTATCGACGCAGTACAAAAAATAATCATAATTTAATAATGATTGAAAAATCTTATTTTATTATAAAAACTATAAATAGATATAGATCAAAACAGCTTGTGACAAACAAATTTATGTTTCTCGATTTGTTCATCTTTATATGTACACAATATAAACGATTATAGAACAGTTGATATAATAATTTATAATTCTGAACATATTTTTTAATTTAAAAAAATGAAGTTGATTTTAAAATCAATTTTATTTATCCCCATTATTCGATTTGTAAAAAAATAATTTGTATCATATAACATCTCCTTTCGAATCAAACAACTTTTGTTAAAATATTTTTTTGATAACTTTACTTCTTCGTTAGATATTCGTATTCAATTAAACGAAACACGAAACTTATAATTTTTGTAATTTCAGTCGCTTAAAGATTGTTTTATATTTTATTTTTCCATTTCGCGGATTCAAAGTTAAAACGAAAAATCATACATTTTTAGTCGAATGAATATCATTTAACATATATGTAGATAGAATATGTATAATGCTTTCTCACTTTGGTATTACCGATTTTGATATAATTCTATTCTAAAATAAAACATACTCTTATATTTTAGTTTAATTAATTTAATTATACATACTTGTATTCTGTTGATTCAGGCATTTGTTGTCCCTTTAGAAAATGTGATAGCAACAGGTTTGGCTAATAAAGTAATTAATCATATTACTATTAGTAGAATATATGAATAAGAAAGATTCACGAAAAAAGCTAATTTACTTACTTTTGCTGTAACTTATTAAGATAAACGGCTTTCCTTTGTCTGTGATGTTTCATTTTCGAGAATTCTTCTCCCATGGTTTCTCCCATCATTAATATCGCTTAATTATTATTGGCATACCTTTTTATAATTTCTTCGAATATTTCTAAATCTTTCTTCTTTTCTATTAAACTTAATTTTGATTCATTTAATTGTCGCGCTACTTTATTTTCATCTTCATGTATTTGTACTTCTAATCTTATATTTTCTCACATTTCTTCGATGCATTTTGCACTTTCTTCGTCTATATTGGCTTTTTTTCACAAGGCCGGATTGCATATCGTTTTTTAAAATTGCGTAGCCAACCTCGACTTGCGGCGAATAATGTTGATCCATGTTGACCGCAGATTTCCATTGCCTTCTTTTGTAATAATGAATCGGTTAATGGATTCCCTGTTGCTTGTTGCTATAAGAACCACATATATAAACGATTTTCTATATCCTCATTCAAGGATCTTCTTCCATTTTTGTGTTGCAATACGATTTCCAAAATTTGATAGAAGTTTATAGTCTCGATGAATCCGATGTATGACATCTCGTGAAATTCCATATTCGGGACATAACAGTTTCATTGATGTTCCTGTTTGCAATTTTTCAGCAATTATCATCTTCTGTTGTGTACCGAGAGAAAAATCCTTTTCTTATTTTGATTTTCTGCCATGATCAAATAAAAACACTGCACTTTCTTTACAGTTTTAAATAACACTTTTGATTCCTCGCCTTATTTAATAAATGTTAAAATAAAGTTGCATGCACTGATCCAAAATATTTCGATTCTTTGGATAATAACGTATTTGCGTTGGAAGAATTATTTTCTTATTTTTTAAAAAGAAACTCTAACAGTATTTTATGATTACTCGATATATAATTAATAATATAGTTTTTTTTTCATTGTAAGTATTATTATGTAAAAAATTATGTAGAAAATTTGGAATTTTTCTTTAAATTTGATCGTATTAATATACAAAATAAACTAAAAATAATTTGATCATTTGAAATGTTTTATTTATTTTCAATAATATTAAAAAATATTTTAAATGAAAATTAAATGATTTCAAAAAGAATATATTTTGATATTGTTAATTTTTTTATTATATACATAGAAAATATTAACGATGTGATAAAAACATCTGTGTTATATGAAGATTGTCTAAATTATTATTATTAAGTCGTGCTATACAGAAATTATGTTATAAGAAATGTTATAAGAAAATTATCACAATTTCGTACGTTTAAAAAAGTATATATAATTATTATTTTAAAATCATATTATTGAAATCAATTTAGATTTAAAAATTACTTTTGGCTAAGATTTCAGAGAAATTTGATCATGTAATCATCTCATATCAATATATATTATGTTAATAATGTAAAAAAAATTGTATGCAATATAAACTTTACATTCTTACAATGAAAGAAATCTTTCGTTTGTTTGTCGAATTGTTGAACGAGAATTGACAATATAAATACTCTATATTTTTGTTCGAATTGAACGAAAACATTTGATGTTTGAACGGATAATATAAACTAACTTTAATTTGAAAAGGATGGAACGTATCGAGCTGAGAATAATCATATTTATCTGAATTAACAAGCTATATTGAATTGAAACATATTTCGTTCGATCTCTGTATTTATCATTCATCAAAATGTTTAAAGGTCAAATAAACACACAATATAAACTATTTGTTTTTTATACACACACACACACAACACACGCATATATATGTACATAAATATATATATATTTATATACATAAAACAAATATAAAGTTATCACTCACGCACATGATATTTCTCACTTTTATGCTGAAGTAGTTTTCACACCATAGCCAACCCAAACTTATTATTACCAACTTATATTTACATACAATAAAAATAATCCTAAATTTTAATTTGAATTTTATAAAATTGACGTATGAAAATATTTTTATATATTATTTTCATGAAAAAATTTTAATTATGAAAATTTAAATCAATTTTAAATAAAATAATAGAAAATAACATTTATTAATAGTTATATTTTAAACTTTTTTCCCTATATTATATTCTTATTCACATTATTTACATGAATAGTTTAAAAATATTCTATATATTATTTAGAACTTAATAATTATGAAATTTAGTAATTTGTGAATGAGAATTTAATAAGAATTATAATAAATCATTAAGTATTATTATGTAATTAGGATATTATTATTTTTAAAAGCTGAATTTTTGTATTATTATCTAAGTATAAGTTATTATATTTACATAGCTTTTATATTTATTTTATATATATATTTAACATTAAAATAGAATAAAATAAAATTTTCTAAAATATTAATTATAAATTATTTTTATTTTTGAAATATTAAATATTATTTTTCAATACTAGACATAATGGAAATGTAACAAAATTACTTTGATTAGAAATCTTATTGATTTTATTTAAAATTATTATCATTCGCTATTAGTTATTATGAATATTAAAATTAGTTTTGTTTGACCATAATAAATTGTAGATGGAGTAAGAGATATTCTGTCTTTTTCGAGATTTGTATTTCAAAATATAAAACATAGACGAAGTATCGTTATGTTTATAATAAATTCTATTTAAATATTTCTTTTTTAATATCATAAATAATTCAAGAGTAATATGGATAATAATGGAAGTTGATAAACTCACATGTTATGATATAAAGAGAGTTTTATATAAAATGATCGTTCGATAATGAATCGGTGAAAGTTATCAAATATTGTAAATCTAACAGTTCTGAAAAGGAAACCATACTTAAGGAAAAAGAAATAAAATAATTATTTTAATTAGTTTGATTTCATCTGAAAATGAAATTAAACTTTCTACATTACAGACATACATATTCAAGATTCTTCGCTTTCTGACAAAGCAATTAATTATGTTTATGAAACAATATGCTATGCTAATTTAATTGTCTATTTAAATTTTCCTTTAAAGTTATAGAATGTCGATCAGTGTTATTCAAATTTTTTTGTGAAATATAATAAAAAGAACTGAACTTCATTCAAATTTCGAATTTCAAAATTGCCATAAAATTTCTGATTCACATTATAATTGTTATTATTTAATTATTACGTAACACATTCTTGTGTTTTTTTTTCTATTTCTGAATTGAAATTCCTGTTTTTTAAAAATCGAATATTTATTTATCAAAATCATTAATCGAGCAATAAACACGAATGACATTTGATCCCGTGAAGGATGAATTCAACCGAGAAAAAAAAAATATACAATTCTATGTTTACTTTCTTCGGCCATTGGCGTAAAACAATCGATGCTGCGAGATTTCCGTAAATATTTCAAAAGATGTTGTTAGATATTAGTAAACAATTTTACTCGATGTAGAATGATATTATAAAATAATGTATAACGGTAATAATCATTTTACCAGAATCACCAAAAGTGTTTATGATAAGGATTGTATCGGCAAGCGAGTAAGTTACGACAATGCAATATTACTCTTGTTACAGTAACAGAAGACAGAGAAAGTGAACGTTTCCAGAAAGATCGAACACTTTCAAAGGGCCATTTCACCGTTTCTTTTTTTTTTTTTCTTTCTTTCTTCTGTGAAAATCGTAGTAGCAAAACAGTGTAATAAAATAAATTCGACTTTCTATTAATTCAATCAAGTTCATAAAGATTTTCGTCAATGAAGATAAATAGGATCATTAAACAAAAGATAATAATAGGATTTAGGAAACGTTTGATTATTGCGCAGTTATGGATATTTATCGGTGGAAATGAATGTTTTCAATCTCATAAATTAATGTAATATTGATAATAAACTATTTAAGGAACGGTAATTTGTGCTGGTAATAAAATAAATAGATTATTGATTATATTTCAATATATTATACTAATATTTATATATTGCAGAATGATAATTTTATTTTTATATTATAATTATATTATTTTTATATATTTTGTGTTTAATATTATAGTAATAAGTTTCATCAATAAATATAACAATTGTTTTCAAAATTTTTTTTTCAATAAGTAAAAATAAATAATAATATATTTTTAAACGATTCGTATCTCTTATCTCACTCCTCAATTGTTTCTTAATTGGATACTTTTTATTTAAAATAAATAAAATAAATAATTATTCCAAATGATAAACAAAATAAATTTATTTAAAAATAAATAAATAAATTTTAAAATCTTATTTAAGAAATTTCAAACAATAATAGGAAATGAAAAATTCTTCGTATAAATAAAAAACACATTTTTCATTCTCAGATCAAGAGATATGCATAAGAAATAAAAGAGAAATGACTTTTAAAAATAGAAATTCCACATTAAAAAATAGGAAAAAACGTTTCAACTAAATATTTTAATAATAAAATTAGATAAGAAATATCTATATAAATATCAAATAAAGTAACAAATATTAAAACAACTTATTTCTTACAAACGTTATCATTGTTCAAATAATATTACTTGAAGGAAAAATGACAACAAACGAAGAGTGATATAAAAATTTGATTAATCATTCGAAGGGTATATTGTTTCTCATTAAATGAAAATAGCTGGACACCTTTTCTTGGAATATGGATTATTATACGCATCGCTCGATCCCTTTCACACGAGAGATAACTTGATGTCTACGACAATGATGGAATGAATGTGAAATTTCATAGTATAATCTCAGGTGAGAGTGAACACAGGGTTGGGTGGGGTGCATATAGGAACTATTTTGCTCGTTCCTGTACCGTTCACTGATTATGTTTCCGTTTATAAAGCTTGCCAGGATTCGAGGCTCTAGTATCAGAAGTACAGCAGTCTTCGAGCATACTCGATTTTCCAACAGGCCAAGACTAGACAATGGCTAAACTTCGAGCGCAAGTGGGTGTTAATCACTGATCTTTACCTTGAGAGAAAAATATGTGCTTCCCCAAAATCCGTGATACGAGAGTGAATTTTGAAAAAGTATCAAATCTTTGATGGTGTCGTGTTTATTTTTAGAAAATTGTTTAACATTAGAAATATTTTTATCCTTAAAATATAAAATCTAATAGCAGAATAATTTTTTTAAGAATATTCTTTTTCTTATTATTACCTTGAGGATAATTTTTTAAAAAAACAACCTGGTATAATTTAAGGAAATGACTTTAAAAATTTTTTCATCTTGTTTTAAAATTAAAAATTTGCAAATTTGTAATAATTAAAAAATGACTAAAAAATTTCACTTTTTTGTCTATTTGATAATATTAATTTTTTAATCTAAATTTTATTCTAATTTTAAATGTGGCTTTGTGGCTTTATTAGTTGTTAAACTTGTTTTTTTTTTCTTTATTAATCATTGAATGTTTGGCGCTATACTAATATTGTAAACATGTCATAATTCATATTTTATAGTAGCAATAAAGAATTCCTAACTAGTACATAGTAAAAATAATAAAAAATGTGTCGTGACAGCTTGATAATTTCACTTGACTATTAGTTACACGATCATATGCTTTCACTAGAACTCTTAATATAATATGAATAAAGATAACATATACATATACATATTACATATATATATATTTATATTTATTTTTTGGATAATTGACGACAGAGAATATCTCAATCAATAATAAATTATCCTTGGCTATAATTTAAACGAAGGATAATTTTATAACAATCATTATATAACAACTTGTAGCTAGAAAAATGAATGTTTTCTAATTATTTGTATTGATTGTAATAATTTAAATAACTATAAAAATTAAATTTTTGTATGATCAAGATACGTATTAATTATATTATTTTTTTAAACACGATTCTTAATTTTTCCATTTATTTTTCAGGGTTTCCTTTTTGTTCTCGTCGTTTCGATCGTTCTTGTAGCTTCGATGCCTTCTCCAGGCGGTGGCCATCACGAACAGTAATTATTTGCAAAAAAAAAAATCTAAAAATTATATCTCTACGCACGACCATAACGTTTCGTCTTCTATCACAGCACGCATTTCATCATTCACGTGCCAGAATTAATTCACAAACATCACCACACGCATGTGAAGAAGATCCACATAAAATCTCACGACGAAGATGATGGTGGCCATCAGCACATAGAAGAATGGTGAAACATTTTGTAAGACTACTTTTAAGTTTAATATCGTTAATATCGTTGTTATTGTATTATAATTGTTATTAATTGTTGTTACAACTTATGTTATATCAATAAAAAAATTACTTTGCCTAATACACAGTTGATTAATCCTTTTTTTTTAGAGCCTTCTTGGTCTTCTTATTTTCATATTGAATTATTCTCGTCCTTGAGAGACAGAATTCGAAAGAATTAGAACAATTATATATACGTTCTCCTGAAATAAATATATAGCAATATATTTCAACTAGCACAATTATATTCATATAAAAAATGGAAATAAATAATGATAAATACGAAATTAGTAAATAATAAATACTTGGCTTTAAAAAATATTTATTTGAATACTTAAAATATTATTATTAATCATATTTTCAAGATGAAAAAATTCGTCATTTTATTCAATTCCTTACGAATTGAAAATTCATAAAGATGAAATTTTGGGTATTTGAAGAAAGATACATGATGTTTGTCAAACACGTGTATTGTATAAAAAAATAAAGTATCATAATACAGTATGTACAAATATTGTTGATCAAAGTACACACATGTGCATACTAAGTAAGATATTAATTCTATATTACAGACTTATACGACTAAAAAAAAAAAAAAAAAAACGCAGTTCGAGTTATTTTGTACTATTCCCTTCTCAAGTATTCTTTAAAACATTCCCAGGGAAGATTTGAGCAAAATCAAGTATAGCTTAATGAAATTTTCAGTAACCCGAACGTCCTCATTTTACAACCTGTAAAAAAGTGTTTATATTAATTTTACGAATTTTTTAAATGTATTTTCAATTTATGTAAAGATAAAAATAAAATTAATTTTTCCAAGATTGGTTTCAAAGGAAAATAAGGAAACTTTATTTTCAATTATTTCTATTCTATTATTAACATGATAGGATTCACTTGGATTCGAATTTATTTCAGAGTAAAGTTCTCACCAGTTCAATAAAAAAGTTTCTTTATTACTATCTTCTCGATAAACAAGTAATACATACTATGTCAAGAGTAATTATTAAAAGTAAAAATAATAGTAAAATAATTCTAAAAACTAATAACTATTCTTAAATGTGTTTACGGAAAAATAAAAAATTTCGAGAATTACCCCCAAAGATTATTTACCACGTTAAAATCTTACTTTCGAAATGTATCCTCACTTGGGAACAAATTTTTCCCTTCTCTCATTTATCTAAATAGTAAAAAAAGTCGAAGAGAAATGTTACCTCGTTACCACCATTTCTTTTCCTCGTGAACGGGGATAGGTACAGGAACCTTCTCGACAACCGGAACAGGAACGTGCACCTTCTCGACGTGGTGTACCGGCACTGGAACAGCCACCTTTTCCACATGGTGGATGGGAACCGGGACAGGGACTGGCACCTTCTCTACTATGGGTACCGCCACCTTCTTCACGTGATGGTGATGGACCGTGTGCACGTGATAAGGCACGTGGATACGAACGTGGTGCGAACTGAAATTGAACGAGTTTTCTCTTTTCCCACTTTTAATACCTCGATGATTATACGTATACGCGACGATACGAATTAATTCGATCGACAATGATCCAATTGTATTTATGTTTGAACTGATTTTTAATTAAGAAATGGATATTTAATTTTTTTAAGAAAGAAAAAGATGATAGCCAACTGTAAATAGATATTGAAATAGATATTAAAATTATTAATACTTGTTGCAATAAATTTTTATTCAAAATTATATCGTGTTATTCTACGTTATTCCATTTGAAGATGAGCAATGAGTGAAAAAATTCACGAAATGTCAACAATGTTCGACCAACTTACCCATGGTATCCAGGAACTGGCGAAGACAAGGCCACGGCCAGTATTCCGAACACGATTAGCTGCAACACGAATTTGTGATTCGTTCATATGGCTAAAAGTGCACCGCATCATTTATATGCGAGGCCTTACTTTTTTTTTTTTTTTTTTCAAAGTTTCACTGCTCGTCCTACGTGTTTCAACAAGTGGTGAAAGTGTCGCCACTTTTAATTTCGATCAAATGAAGTTCATCGAAAGAAATTTATTAGGCTATTAGAAGTATTTATAAAAATAAGAAGTAAGGAAAAAATTGTAAAGAATAAGAACTTGTTAAAAACTTGTTAGTCTGGTAAATCATGTTAATTTGTTGAGTTATTTTTTTTTAAAAAAATAACAACTATGTTTTCATCGTGATCTTAAGATTGAGAAATTTTTAAAAATTAGGAATTTCACTCTTCAAGGAGATTTTTATTTTATAAATATGTATCGTGTCGTGTTAGAAATCAAGATATTACGAAAGACTGTTCTATGATAAAATTTTTGTATCGAAATATATTCATTCCGAACAAAAATAATTATTGTAAAAATATATTTACTTATAAACGTATTAAAACACGTTACGTTAAAGAATGGATATTATAAAAGAAAAAAGCAATAAAATATCTCCAATCTCGATTACAAATTTTTGCCGCATCATCAAATCCGATATTCACCTTTAATCCGCGAGGACAATACTTGTCGAGAATCACAAAGCGTTCCATAACTGAGATCTACTCACAACGATAGCCTGGAAGCGCATTTTCATCTGGTCTCGTCTCTCAACCTTAACGATTTATTCTCCTTTACTCGGCTCGACTCGAAAGTCCACCAAGAAAATCAGGTGTACACGTATATACGAGGAGATGAAAATCGAGATGAAACTGAAATGAAATGGTCGAGTTGAACGAGGTAAAAAAAAGCTCGTAGGCCACACGCGATCGATGGTTCACCGATGTCGATACGTTTCTGGCTTTGAACAGGCAGGGATATGTGCTTATAAAGGACGAACCGAGGTGGCCAAAACCACCCGGTGGAAAGCTATGGGGTGGGAGAGGTAAAGTCGCTCAACTTTGCGATTACGTAAAAGCTAGGAAGCGTCCAACTCTCTGGTTACGTCCGTTCCCCTGTACTGCGCAACACGCGCGCCACGTGTTCGCCTCTCCGCTCGATATAACGCGGTTTGGAGGGCCAGAAATGGCAAAAGCCCCTCCATAATTGCGATAATTATTCTGTCGAACAGGCAGCGACGCGAGCCTGTTGGATCGTTACGTGGATAATCGTGGAAAACGATGAGTGTGCGAGTTTCCCGCGCTTTTTTTTTTTTTGAATTATGGACGATATCCATCGCGGTGGAAAATATCGATCGATCTTGAATTTTTCATTAAAAAATACTTATCATAATGCGTGATAATGATAGAGTTTAGATTGGTAGTAGATAGGGTGTGCAAAAAAATTTGTGAAAGTTTCTTATCATCGGAATGAAAAGTGTTTAACGGGGAGGACAATGAGAAGAAGTTTAAGATGATTTTCTTCTTGATAAAATTTGATATTGTGCGAGTAGTGTTACGAATGTTAAGTGTCTTATATTATGGTGGCAGTGTGCGAAAATTTTAGGATAGTTTTATAGTATCAAAATTGATACAAAATTCCAAAAAGAAGATTTAAAAAAATCGAAATAGTGATAAATAATGCAGAAATATTATTAAATTAATATGATATTATTTAAAAATGCATATAAAAGTGCTCATTACGATATTTAGTTTCAAACAAAACAAATTCTTTTTTGATTTTTTTTAGTTGTTGATTCACAATATTGCAATAAATAGAGAAAAATTCGTATAATATTCGTAAAGTATTAATCATTTATAAATTATTCTTATTATATACCACAACTCCATAATTTTTATTAAGAAAATTAAATAACCAAAACATCTTAAACACTTGGCCTTATACAATATCAAATTTTGGAAAATTAAATTGTGTCTTTGAAAGAATTACTCTAATGAAACAGAACTATGAAAGAATATTGACTAAAATGAAACTTTGATACATCGAATTTTAGAAAACGCAACAGATCAACTTTCGTAAGATTCGCATAAATCGAGTTCTTAATGCCATAGATAAGCAAACGCGTTGCATAAACGCTGCCTGTAAATTTTGCTTTTACAGTCGATCTTGGAATATATCATTCTGTGCCACGTAACAGATTGAAGACACCGGTAGAATTTTTCATTACGTGATCGTTTTCACTCAAAAGATGTAACGAATTAATACAACTTTTATCGTATATTAATCTAAATAAATAAACGAATAAATAATCAATTAAATATCAGATACTGCATATTTTACAAATTGTATTGATTTATATTCGGAGGAGAAATAATAAAAATGATTTTTAATTTAAAAAAAATCATAGATATAAGATTAAATAATATAATTTGATAGAAAATTAATTGTTTGTGAATGAAATTAATAATTCAATAGAGAAATCTGCATGCTTTCGTTCACGTCGAAAATAAATTATTAAACGAATCCATTAATAATTGATCGAAAAATTTCCTAGATCCTAAATCAGAATCTGATGAACCTTTTTTCACTTTTGTTTCTTTTCATTGAGCATCTAAGATATCTTCCATTAACTTCCATTAAATTATTAAGCAACAACACTTTCTATACTCCTTATTAACATATCTAATAATAACTTCTCCTTTTTTTTTTTTTTTTTTACCATTAAGAGAAATTCGTATAATCTGTCAAAATAACTTCATTTATTCAATCAATGCGAAGCAAGCGTTCGTGTGTAAATAATTAAAGTGAAATGATGGAGATAAATAAATATATATATATATATATATATATATCACATTTCGATAAATTGCAATATTAATTTGTCAAAAAATTAACGATTTTTACGAAAAATATGAAATCCATCATTTCGATCGTTCTAATATCAACGTAGCAAGAAAAAAAATTGTACATTTGCTTATTGTTCGTTAATTATTGTGTCACGAATCCAACGTCAGTCGGTTGGAACTTGTTCAAAGTGGAACAAGGAAATATTATAATAACGGGCATTGTCATCAAATTGTCTTCCATCCTTTTGCAAACAACGTCTAGCGTTAAAATGGCAAAGAAAATTGTAGAGTAAGACTTTATTTCGTTTCTCTCGTTATAAAGTTGCGAAACTTCCCTCTTCCGGTCGATAATTCGATTTATCTTTTCCCGTTCCCGAGTCGATATCTAATAACGATAAACGCATTTAAACGAGACATTTAAAAAAATTCCTAGTTTTCTTCGCGAATTGATCCAATGTGAAACAGATCAGAATCGTGGATTTCTTTTTTTTTTTTTTTTTCTTAATTCACTTCATCATGTTAATTAAAACGCATATATGGAAATTAAATACAACTTCCTGTAAGTATACAAAATTAATTGCGACATTCTAATTTCACTAATCTAGTTTCTCTGTGGCGTTTCATTTAATGAGATAGGTATTTTCAATGAAATTTTTAAAATATCTAGTAATTGTTTAAGAAGAAATTTGTGTCAGCTTGATCAAAACATTGAATCATCGTCGCCAATCCAGGTGGAAAATCACGATTTTGACAAATTCATTAATTATCTTCAATTATATTCATTATTATATTCAACATAATTATATGTTTATTATATTTACAACGAGTGTCAAAAATGAGCACTTTGAAATATATATTTCAAAAACAATTTATAATTATTATTTTATGATACATACTCACTTTTAATTTTTATTGACAAATATTAAACTTGTGAAAAATACAATTATCGTCTATTACATTTGATTTAAAAAAAAATTTTATCGCAAAAAATGCAAAGAAAAATAAAAATGTAATAATAGGAAAATATGTAATTCCTTGGTTCAGATTCCGCCTGGATTTCCGGTGTTATACATTAGAACGATTGACTCGCTTTCTAGTCAATCGAGGCGGCTCCGTGAATTTTGCGAAAGGAGTCAGTGTTAAGAGCAAGGTAACGATCGAGAGAGCACGGTCCGTGCTAGTGTAATGTGAATTACATCTTTCTTTTTTTTGTGCGTATACTGTCGGCCAGTGTTACAGGAAGTGGTGCAGTCCGCATACTTAAAATAACCATCATACAGGGAGAAAGTGTTTCGTAACCTCAAGTACTCAAGGCATATCGAATTGGATGCAACTAAAAGGCAAGGTATGAGGAGGAAGATGATTCTGGTGATTTTAAGAAGGTCCAGTCAGACTCACCTCGATTGCGTAAGAACACTTTGAATATATGTACAAAAATGATCTGAAACAAAGGAAACGAAATTATGTTACTTTATGAAAGTTTCGCCTGCATCTTTAATATGTGTATATGTATATACAAAATGTTCTAGTTTAAAAATATTCGAAAAATGTTCCCATTTATTATTTTATTAAAGATATCCTGCAGATAATTGTAATAAGAATATAATAATAATATTATGATAACTGTATACAACTAAACACTAAAAAGAACATGAAAAGTGAAAAGAAAAGAAAGAACTTTATATTAAAAATAAGATATAATAGAAAATATAAAAATTCATTATAAATTTTTACTTTTAAAATTACTTTTCTAAAAAAAAAATCATAAAAAATTATTTATATATTAATTAATATTCTTTTAAAATAATTATTAATTCCTAATTATATATTTATTATATTCGTTCAATATGGATAAACTATTTCTGTTTGGTAAATAGCTCAAGATTTTTGCATAATATTGTATATTACAAGAATTTTTCATTTCTTAAAATATTTCTTGATTTCTCGTTTTGGCTCATTGCACGTGTCGATAAAAAAAAGGTTCATTTGCAATAGATTTGCAACGAAATCCTCTTCGTTGCATAACATTGTATTTCATACTTCATGGCATAGACAAAAACAGGATAAGACACGTTGACGAATGATGACGAAAGGAACAGAATTACAGTACGAATGGAGAAAGACGAAAAGAAAGAAAATGGTAACGGGTGTGTTGCAGCACATTTTGTATTTTCGATTGTCTGATCATTTACATAAGTATCGGCTGCAATCATCCCCACCGTCTCAAAACGTCTCTTCTGTCTCGTGAAAGTCATGTCGTCTGATCGATTTTGAGGGAAATATGTTTTGGTTAGTGTGCGACGAGAGAAAATGAGAAACGTGTCCAATGAAAGTCAAATGTTGGAACTGATCCAATACGTGGTATGTGGTATGCGACATAATCATAAACAGCTTGTTAATTGTTATTATTGGAACTGGAATTAAAAGCAATCGGCTCGGATCGAATCAACCTTATTATGAGACTCCTTTCTTTTTGGATATTGCGTATTATATAATTCATGGTTCCGAGGCGGAAGGGAAATCCGATATTTTATACATCCCAACAAGATATATACATTTATCTTTGTGTTTCGCAATGAACTTTACTTTCCAACGATATTGGAATATTGTTACATCATAGTACATATGGAGTAACCAAATTTTTATGTCAGTGATCCGATGATGAGTTCGTTGAACTGTAATATTTATTCATACTAGAGATACATATAATTTGATAGTATGAACAGTTAGTTTTAGATAATAAAATATAATTATATATTAGTTATAAATAATACAATAATATAACATAATTTTACATTAAAAAGTCTATAATACCGATGAAATTTACAAAAACTGTTATGAGTAAAATTTAATGTGATAATTAATCGA
The DNA here is from genome assembly GCF_048593485.1 of Apis florea. Lineage (NCBI taxonomy): Eukaryota > Metazoa > Arthropoda > Insecta > Hymenoptera > Apidae > Apis > Apis florea. The sequence continues at coordinate 1,301,718 of NW_028256772.1, forward strand.
TATAAATAATATTAATTTTAAAAATTTATATATCATTGTTGAAATGATCAATATTTTACAAGTGAAAATAAAAGACAGTGCTATTAGTGGATACTAAAGATAAAATTTCATAATTCTAACCTCTTTCGTGTATAAATGATAATTAGTTTAAATAAAAAGTTATTTTTATATAAAAAAAGATAAATATTAATATTTTTCTTTTTCAAAAAAGAGATAAATAGATCATTTAGGTTAATTAAAAATTAAAATTAAAATTAAGAAGAACTAATCGTAACATTTTCGTAATGATATAATGATAATAATAATTTCAATAGTTTATATTTCAATATTTTACGAATATAATGTGCACATATGTTATATAATATAATTTTATATAATATTCGTATATAATTTTCTATTATAGCTTTCAAGTGTAAATTTTATAGCTTTCGAATATAAATTTTAGTTTTAAAATTAATATAAAATTAATTATATGAACTATATTATATCAACAAAATGATAATTTAAAGAATCAATTATATTTAAAAATACGTGAAATTTCATAATTTATTTATAATCAAAAAATGAATTAAAAATCTGAAATTTTAAATGAATTTTATCCTTAAATTCCTTTACGCTTCATTACATTCCATTCATTCAATTCGTGTATCATTAGTATAGAAAAAAATTGCAGTTAGAATTAACATAGTAGTTCGTGCTAAAGATCCTATCGCTAATCGATTAGATGGAAACTAATTACTAATTAGTAAGTGTCAATTTTTATATGGTGACAGTCATATGTCATTGTACATTTAGAAAACGCATTTCTAGTTTTGCAATGGCATGCAATATTTAGTCATTGATTGCTGTAACAATTCTAAAGGAGAAATTGTTTACTGATCACATGCATGTATAAATCTATCCGCGTTTCTGCTTGCGCGGAATTCGAAACAAGATTCTAAAATGTCTCAAGGACGTCGCCATGTTACGACAGTATTGCAATGGAATGAAAAAATCGATGCGTTGAGATTACGAAATGTTAATATGATTCTTTGTAATGTAAATATATACTATTTTATTTTAATTCTCATTTTCAAAAATCGAATATTAATTTGGCACGAACATTAAACGATTAAAAATCTATTTTGTAATATTTTTTAAAATCTCACAGATATTAATATAATTCATAAAAGTAAGTGATACATTCATAAAAGATATATATATATAAGAAATAATATTTCTTATTGCAGTTCTTTTTCATAAATTATACAATTATAGTTATTACATGTTTTTCCATGAAAAATAATAAGATATAAATATGTATATGTTTCGCACCAACAAATATTATTATGTAACACTTTATAACAAAGTATTGTTAAATATAGTTATAAATAATAGAAAACTATTTCTTCTTTTTCTGTTTAACTGTAACCTCAGATTGTGGTTTTTGCCAATCTAAAGGTTTACGGCGATACATAGGCCATGGTGGTACTGTAATTATAGCTGCCAATACAAATCCTGCTCCTAATATGTACATTGTTTGCGAAAATTGCTGAATAACATATCCCCAAATTAATCCAACCACCTAAAAACAAAGACAGATATTAAATATTAGATTAAACATTCCAAAAGCCTACAATAAACATGAACATGTTTGAAGTATAATGTTACCCCAAATAATGTTATAATGACTCTTGACAAACTTTCTGATCGAGCTTGGCCATCATAGTCCTGCAAAAAAAAAATATATTTTTTACAAAACGTTTGTACGTATAAATATATATATAAATACATAGAAACACCTGTTACAGTAAAAAAACATAACCTATTACCAATTAAATGTTCTTTTAAAATATGTTAGGTTAGTTTTTTATTAATAATATTAGGATTAATTTATATACTTACCATATGCGTTGGAATAGATTTGATATATTGTATCCAAGAACTCATTATAACTAATTAAATTGACTTGCCGGTTGCTAAATAAATTTTTGTTTAGACGTGGATTATACGTAGCGCGAACGTGACGTTACATGCGCAGGCGCTTTTACGTTTTATCGGGGGCGCGAATGACGATGAATTTAAAAATAAAAAATAGAGAAGAATATATTATGATATTATAAATAAACACAAAATATTTATTTTGAATTAAAAATATTAATTATAATTTTATATACATATGAATTTTAGATTTTATAAAAATTTCTATGGAACATATATAATTTTATAAATATTATTTATTTCATTCATCTTATGAAATATAAAATATTCTCTTAAAACATATTTATATTATTGCAAAAATACTGAGTTTAGAAATATCATTCGTATCGATATTATATTTTTAAATTCTGATATTTCTTTATACATAAAATTTCTTATAACTAAACATTTCGTTTAAAAATAAATTTATTTATTCTTCAACTAATTATTTAATGTCAGAAATTTCTATTGGAATATTGCGTTGAAACATTCCTTTTTCTTAATTATATTATTATTATCTACAATTATCTATTCATCTCAAACATTACTATACTATATCTCAAACATTGCATTGCTTTATTTTCCGCTTTCTTTTTATTTTAATTGACACTTTTAATAAGATCCTTAATTGATCGATGAACACATGTAATCTTGACAATATTCTTTCTTGAGCAAGGTCCTAAAGTCTCTCTTTTCCTTTTTCGAAAAAATACAATTCTCCTCGATCTATCAGCCCAAATGCTTAGAAACAAGACAATGGAAATTCTCAATCAAACTTGTTAATTGAGTAGTTTTTCCCTGGGAACCATGAATGAAATTTGTCGCATACAATCGCGATTAGTATTCCCAATCAAAGCCTTGCGACAACAGTATCCTCGTACATTGAAGAGCTCCATGCTGGCATGGACGACGACTCGGTGTTACATTTTGCAAAATGCACAGCGTCAGCTACGGTGGGGAAGGCGGCGAACAGGCCGCTTTTGTATTCTAACAGGTTGCACTTTCTCATCATCTCGTATACAGGTCCTATGTTCAAAACATAATTCCGGAATACACATTATCGATCGAGAACCGTTTTCCGGTTCGGTTATGGAACCGGGGAAAATAGATTTTTGAAATAAATTCGAGAAATAAATATTTCTTCGAGTTTCATTGGATTTTATTATTTTACGAATAAACTTTTTTTTTTTCTTGAGATAATAGTAATATTTCAAATAATATTATATTTTAATAGCGATTCATCTTATTGAAACATAAGAAAAGTATAGTACTTTAAATAAATAGTCTTTAATTTTAACATTATTATATAATATTATCAGATTATAGATTTTTATGTAAATTCATATTTCCATTATCATAATTTTATTTTATTTTAAATTTTACATATTCATTGCGGTAAAATATTGAAATTTATTTAATCATTATAGAATATAGAATAAATTAAAATATATCACATTCAATCTGAATGTAAATAATAGATGATTCAAATATGAAATAAAATAATATTTATTTATAGAAATATTTCGTTTCTCTATCAATATTTTCTATTCAATATTTCTTATAATCTATTTCAAATTTTCTCCAGCTCTGGTTACGAAGTTTCACTTTTACTTACCAGAACATCCTGCCACGTAGACGGGTATATCAATTTCACAGTATTCGTTGATCAGATGTCCTAGGCTAGATGCACCTGCCAGATCTATGTGACTGAGAGCGCTAAGATCCAGTATTAGGGCCCTCAACTGTGACACAAGGAAATTAATTTTCGTTGGAAGTAGATTAGTAATTTTGTGGTTTCTAGATTATACAATATGAATATTAGCGATCATGATTATTCCCTTTTTGTCGATTTAAAAAATTTCTTTATTTTGATCTTGACTTCTTTTGCATTAGATTTCTATTTTAATGCACCCTCAAGATAATGACATTTGATTTTTCTTATATTTATTTTTAAAAAATTTTTAGTTACTCTTATTGTCGTGCTTAAAAAAGATTAGATTGCTAATTAAAGATTTAAAACTTTATCTGAGTTTTGTTACATAAATGATGTTTTACAGAGTTTTACACACTCCAAAAAAAATTTGATATTATCAAGCCTAAATTTGTTTTTAATATAAATTAGCATTGAGAAAATTCTTTTGCATACTTTGTTCAAAAACACTAAAGCTTAATGACTTATGATTTTATTATATTTATCATTTATGACACGTGAATTAAATTTTATTACTTTTACTAGAAAGATATGTGAATCCCCTAATATTTCATGGATCATATATTTAAAAAACCAAATAAATATGGAAATAATAATAGATAGATAATTGATTAATATAATATCCTGTATAAAATCTACTTACTCTGCAATAAAAAAAGAAAAAAAAAAAAAGAAACAAAGAATTAAACGATTCCATAAAAACATAATATCACAGAATTAAGAACATTACATATCAAAAGTTATACAATATTTTCAATACAATAGTAAAATAAAATATTATCAGGATACCTCTTACCTTCTTAACTTCCTTCAATTGATCGTGCTTAAAGCCTCCATTCGGCTCTTTTCTTGGTACTTGGCCGGCAACTTTGTACACTTCGTCGCGGAAGTGCTGTCGGCAAGCGAAATTCAAACTACCCGAGTAATGGAATATCCTTATGCCCGGCAACTCGACGGTCTATAAAATAAAATACGACTTCCGTATTAGCCGTATCCAATCGAAATTCGGCCTGCGTATTATCCATCTCGAGAAAAGGAATCGAAATAAATTCTCTTTGCTGTCTGATATTGATTTCTCACTTCAACCCATGATGAAATGGATATAATAAACAGAAGAACAAGAAAAAAAGATAGACTATCATTGTTCCGTACGCCTTTATATCTGTTGGTATCCAGATAAAGCTCGGTACCAGGCACTAGAGCGAGCGAACAGGTGTAAGGGTGAACGGAGAAGAAGATCAATTTGCCAACGCAGAACACGATCCCGATCAGGAGGCCGTACTCCACGTCCAACAGGATCACTGTCGTGAATGTCACGGCCCAAATGATCCCGTCAATCTTGTCCAGCTTCCAGAATCTTTTGAACTCTGTCACCTTCATCAGCATCCCCTTTAGAGCCACCACGATGATGCTGGCTAGAACGCACTGAGTCGAAGAAGATAATAAATATTTTAATATATTATTGAATTGCTTGAAATATATTCATGTATTATATATATATATATGTAAAACGTACAAGTGTCTAATTTTACCATTTAAAAAGTTGAGAAACAGAGATCCATAGTGTTTCATGATTTTCTTTCTATTTTATGAAATTTTCATTTGTTTGAACAGTTAAATTTTAATTTAATTAATGAGTTACCCGTGGAAGAGGCTCGAAGAAGGGGCCGATCCACAGTAAAACGCTAACCAGGATACCACAGGATATCAAGCTAGCCAGTTGAGTTCGTCCACCGACAGTTTGCTGAATCAGGGATCTAGAGAGCGAAGCTGTGAATGGCATGCAAGAGAAGAAGGATCCAACTAGATTTCCAATTCCCTAGAAGTGATTGAGAATAAATAGTTAATAAGAATAATTTATTTATTCTTATTTTAAATGAGTTTGCATTTTCTTTGACACCGACCGTGACATTGATTGTCTTACTACGTTAATTATAAAATGCCAACTTTCGTGGATCAAAGAGGGTCGACTTTGATGAATAAAAATGAATCTGTGGACTTGAATTATTTAATTCCTTCCTGTTGATTGTAATTCAACAAATGCATCATATTGTTTCGTATTTTAAACTATACGATATATTTGAAATTAATTTGAATTTAATTTCTTCGAATAGTCGAAACTAAACCAATCGATTAAGCTCTGAATATTACTTCTTCTCATGAATTCTAAAACTCTAATTCTAATTTTAACATTTTAATTTAAAGGTTTAAATTCTATTAAAGGTATAAAAATTTAAATTGAAATTATGATATTGACCTGTGCCATTAGTTCCTGATTCGAGTCCACTTCATAGCTCAACTTCTGCGCGAAAATGAGCGCCATGGACATGGATATGGTGTAAGATACCATGGTGATCACAAAGCTGTCTATCAGAATGTTCGGCACTAAGGATAATGGTGGCAAGGTTGGAACTGGTAAACTGAAACAAAAAAAAAAAAAAATTGAAGAGAAAGTTAGCTCGAGGACGTTTCAATGTAACGTGATACAAAAATGAACAATAAAACAGTTTCGAGAAACTTAATTACCCAACTGGTATGTCGCCAACTACTGCAATTCCATAAACGTCTGCAAGATTCAGGTAGACGGAGAGGACTGTGCCTATAACGACTACCAGCATTTCTATGGGGATTGGGAAGGGGCTGAGTTTTGCGAATCTTGGCTGTAAAATTTATAATTATAAAAATTAATATTTAATTATTCCATTTCAAAGTTGAAAGGCATTTTAGTTTGCGTAAAGAAAGTCTAACTTTTTCAATGTGTAATAAAAGATGCTTTTATTTTTTTTTTTTTTTTTTTTTTTTTTAGGGAAATATTTTAAAATGACCTTGAAGGCATTGTTGACGATGAGAATCAAAATGGTGGCGCAAGACACCAAGAAAGCGATCCCATTGATGGATGGAAAGTTGTTGAGCAAATCCACATAACTCTGAAACGATATTTAACAATTGCTTATATGCTATAAAATATTATTTTTTCAACTTAAATTTAAATATCAACATTAATTTCAAATTTGGACATTCGAAATTCAATATTACATTTACGTGCTGTAATTTCTTAGAGCTTTTAAAACAAAACTTATGTACCTACACGTGTGAAAACAAATGAAAGATTATATAAGTGATATTATTCATTGTTATATGTTTTAAAAGTTCAAACCCTTTATGTAAGTGCAATCAGTGAAAGTGCTATTAAATATAATAATATTATTTTTTGCTTATTGTTTGCAATCGTTAAAGAAACATCTAAGTGGTTAAAAATAACATATTTTATTTTGAAAAACTGCGGAATTACGATAACGGAAAACCTTGCGAATAATTTTTTATCAAATTGATTAACGAGTCAAAAAAATTACGAAGGTCTTCGATTTTATTAAAACGCTTTCTCTACAATTTACGTAATGTCGAGTTTGCTAAGTAAAAAACTATTAAATTTCTCGATTATTATTAATAAAATAATAAAATTATAATCAATTATACTTACATTGTTCAGAAGTTTGGAAACAGTAATATTTTTGCACGAAATAAAATATCTTTTGTAAATATTATAAAAATAATCGTTTATATTTAATAAATATTTATTGATACGCACAATTTATTTTGGATAAGGAAAAATTAATAAATAAAATGCTCAAAATTTGCTCAGAAATAATAAAAAATAAACGTTATTTTGACAAAATATGCAAAATATTTCACTTTATTTTACATTCATCTGAAATTTTGTCCTCGTATTCATTTCACTATCTTTTACTTGATAAACTTTGATTATAATAAATAAGTTTAATATATAGATGTCTTTAGATGTCTTTATTTGAAATTTTTTTATTGCTTTCAGACATGTTTAATTACTATTACATAATTTTTTTTTTTTTGATAAGGTAACAGATAATTATATCAGAATTCTAATTTCTAATTTCTCATTTTTTTTTTTTTCGAAAACTTAGGAAATAAATCAGTAACATTTCCGGTTTGCTTTTCTAGAGAATTAAAAAATAACGATCGTTACTGACTATCGTTTCGTTTCGCATAAAAAAGACATAGAATGTTGTGCGTGTACATTTGTCATTTCCTATTTGTTCCATATTTATTTCACGGAATTCGATTTTTATTTCTTATCTTTCGATCGGCAAATGAATAATGACAAGAAACTATTACAGACACCAAATATATGAAATACCAAACGAAATTTCTCCACTGACTTTCCAACAGTTGGAATATTGAAATGGAAAAACAAGTTTTCAAATAGTCTTCCGACAGAGAATTCTTGTAGTTCTTGATTGTTTTTATGCAGGAAATGAAAAATATTTTCATGGAAAATTGTACCAAGGATATGAACATTTCATCCTTCAGTTTTTAAAAGCCACCAAGATTTCTCTTTTCTTTTTTACTATATATGTTGTAATATATAATTACGTATCATTAAATTTAATAGTTATTAATAAATTAATATTTTACTACAAGTTTTTACTACATGACAAACTTTTCTCTCAGTTATTAATCTTTATTTAAATTCACATATTACTATTATTATTATAATAAATTTACCAAAATATCAAACATCAATAATACATATGTTTTCATGTGTATTTATATTATATAAAATTATATTAAATTATATAATCTATTTAATCCTTTTGAGATTTTTGTTTAATAATAAATTAAATGTTATCCAACGCGTTTTACAAAACTTACTTTGAAACATATTAATGTTCTTCTATAAATTCATAATAAAATATCTATATTTTTTTCATCATATTAAAACGATACTTGATAATATGATATAATTACTATGTATACAGAACACACAGTCATTATGGTGATAAAAAAATAAAAGAAGTTGTTTGACTATCATAGTGACTACAAACGGTGTTATCGGATGGAAAAATTTTAATCGACTCTTTCGTGAACGGTGTACTGATAGAGATATATATAAATAATATGAAATTAAAACAAAATTAAAAAAATTGACATTTAATCTAATTAGAGACTAATTGGAGAAATATCTAATCTAAATTATGATTACTGTTATGATGTGTTTAATATCAATTATTTAAAAAAAAAATTGTGAACTAAAATATTAAAAAGTATTGAAGATATTTATAATTTAACAAATATTAAAATTTATTATGTGATTACTCATTGAAAATAAAGTTTAATAAAATCATTTTTTTTTAAATAAAATTTAATCCTGTTTTTTTAAAAAGATTTAAGCACTTTTTAGGAATCGATTTAAGAAACATTAATCGAGTTAGGTATATTTGGAAATATTTAAAATTTGAAAAATGGAATAATTTTGTAATTTTAACTTTAATATACATATTTAATATACGTACAAAAAGTTGTTCGTATTTCTCGTTACTTAATTCGTTTAACTTCCTATATTACGTTAAAGAGAAAGTACATAAAGCTGTCGATGAATCAAACAATTGATCAATTAACTAAAGGTCATAACGATGTATCAGTTACGATTAATTTAATGATTTTATCTTCCTCAATAAATTTTGTTTGACTCTTGACTTTGAATCAACTTCCTATTTTCTCTTTATACATATGCCTTATTATACCTTATATTAAATATCATTATATTAAATTTCATTTATAAATTAGAACATATATTAAAGATTAATACTTACAAGGATTAATTTGAAAGGTCCCTTGCGCCTAGGAATATTCTTTAATCCTAACAAATCTTTCAGCTGTGACGTAAATACATGAACTGCTGCAGAAGTGATGAATCCACTCACCAAACTGTCCGCCAGAAGCGCTGCGATCACTCCCAATCGCAACAGATACATTATCAACTAAAAGTTCAAAAAAATTCATCCAAAATAAATAATTACCGATTAGGTTTAAGTTCAGGTTGATCAGGTGTATGGAAGATCGAAATGATTATACCTGAATCAAGGCCACGGTGAAAGTGACCGCAGTGGCAACTTGCACGGAAGAATATTGACTACTTGTTGAGGTTAGTAACTCGTTCTCTGTCGTAGAGTTTTTGTTTATTTGACCTTGAGTGCTGTAAGTTGCTACCACTTTTCCTGTCATCATGCATATCAATGCGAAAGTACCTTGACATTAAAAGTGTAGCGATTTTAATTAAGTTTGATGATGATATATAAAATTACAAAATCAATAAAGCAGGAAGTTAAAAAGAATATAAAAAGTTCAACAAGTCTGTAATGAATTGAATTGAAAAAATTTTCTGTATTAAAAGTTATAATAAGAAAAAAAAAAAAAATAAAAAATAGAAAAGTAAAAGAAATTTTTATTGCGTTACTTTTCCTATATATTCACTCATAAATATCAATAAAAATTTATAACATAGAAATAATCATTATTTTCGCATCATCAATAATTATTGGTGTATACCGATATTTTCAACAATTATCAACAATTATTTTACAGTAGAAAAAGATAATATTTATGTTAAATTATCCTAATTTTTGTACTTAAGCGAATTATCTTCGAATAGGCATATGTAATTAGTCATAAATTAAACAAAGAGTTCTAGGTATGCATTTCAATGAGATACGACTGGCTTTGTTAGTCAAACTTCCGTTATCTAGGCTAATAGACATGCATAATAACAATTCACGAAGCGGCATTATGACAATAAAAAATCAGTCGGATGCCATGCGGAATTGCGTGTCAATTTTTTTAAATTAACGTTGGAAAGTGAAGTTGAAATGAAAGTTAGAAGGAACTGGATGCGAGGAAGCGTCATGAAATTATGAGAATTGCTCACTGTGAGAAAATTATTTCCGGCTTTATTAAATTGGAGACTTCTATTATTGATATCTAAAAAAAAAAAAAAAAAAAAAAAAAGAAATATAAGAATCTTATTTGATAAATTATGTAAATTTACAAATTACATAATTAAAATAGCTATAAATATAGCTATAAATAGCTTCATCGAAATAGTAAATGTTGTAATAATTTAAAAACTCTTGAATAATAAAAATAGTGTATTTTTTTATAATTATTACTATATAATATTGTGGAAAAATTACTGAATATAAAAAATTGATACACAAAATGAACACTATCATCGACTGTAAGATCATGAAAAAAGAAAAAAATGAAGTCTAAAGCTTGCGCATTATTATGTAGTAAGTATTTACAATTATTATTAATATTATTTTGAATCGTTGAATCATTTAATTATGCTTGCTTACCCATAGAATTGTGCCTTGAGGTGCCGAGAAAGAGATAAACAAGAACCGGAAAGAATGCCATATAAATACCAATGATCGGTGGCACGTTACCCAATATTGCATACGCCATTCCTGCAATGTAATTAAAATCCTTATAATACCAATTTTAACGTTTTAATTCTTTTGAGAACTTTACTTATTTATTAATTAAAATAAAGTGGAAATATTTAAAAAGCAGATATACTATTTTAGTTTCGTATTAATAAAGATATTGATTGATTTATTTAAGATTTATTTAATTTAATAAAAGAAATATTGTAATTTTAATTTTATTTTACATCGATTAAAGAATGTAGAATTAAAAGTTTTAATCAAATATTTTATATAATCGTAAGCATATATTTTCATGATTAAGATAGATCTTTTGCAATTGTTGCATAAGTTGAAACATAATTTTATTTTATTAAAATAAATTTATATATATATATATATATACACATAATAATTAATATAGCCTCAGGTCAGATGTAGAAAACAATGACTTTTATATCTGCTATAGTATTCAATCGATTTTGATTTTAGATTTTATATTTAAATTCAATAATAAATTAATTAATATTTAATAAGAAAGAACAGATTCTTTCCAATGATTAAAATATTTAGATATCAAATTTCGAGAACATATTGTACATTTTTTGTGACAATTTCTGATCATATAATCATACAATGATACAATATAATGATACAATGATACAAATTATGATATATGATTATGATATTATGATATAGATTATCTTTTATGGAAAATTATAATTCAAATATATTTGTTTTATCAGTTGTACAAGTGCTTTTTTTTGTATATCATTCATGATTAGATTATGAAAATACTTTTTTATGTAAATATTTATTTTTAAAACAACTTTAAAAACAAGTGGAACTTACATAGATAAATATTATAATTAGTACTTTACTTAAAATACTTTTGTATAATTATATTTTTACATATTTAAGTCTTATATAAGTCTTATATATAAGCATTCATGTTCTACTGATGAATCAAACTTTTTACAAACATATTTACCTTGAGGAATATGCATCACTGCCACAGTAATTCCAGCAACAATATCACCTAATATATCATTCTTCCAATTGTACGTTGACAGCCAGTCAATAAGAGGTATAGTAGTCTTTAGAATTTTCATCGGCTTCATTTTCTTGCATCTAATCGAGATATTCTTCAAAACTGTAACATCGACGACTTATAAATATAGAACTTAAAATTTCATACAAAAATCTTATAAAAAATCTTTTTCCTGTTATTCAATGAGTAAGAAAAATCCGTTCTGATTCAATCACAAAAAATTTCTACTATTATTTCTTTCTTTAATACAACGTTTATTCCTAGTTTTCATTCTTTTTTCTTAGACAAAACGCATTTTATTGTTTAGATAATATGGATAATTATGGGTAATATCTAATACAAACAAATTATTATATATTTTGGTTTTATTGTTATTATTATATATTAGATTTACTCAGTTGGAAATCACTATCAAAATAATTATAAAATTTTTTCTAGATAGTTTTTGTTTATAGAGTGTCTCACTTTATTTTGATATTTTGGTTTTCATTAGTATTATTATTTATAACAAAGAATATTTCAATTAAAACATTCTGGTGTTATTAATTCTATTGTGAATGGATGTATAATGATTTGAAAGTCAATTTTATCTTTTTAAATGGAATTATATATTTTTTTTTATTATTTTAATTCATTCTCTATAAAAAATATTAATCCATATATGTTTAAAAATTACTGATTTACCAAATTTATCAAATATTTCAATTTGAATTTTGTAAAATTTATTGCATGAAAGATAAGGAAAACATAAAGAAATGAATATTATTTTGTCTCTCATGCAATAAATTTCAAGTTGAAATATTTGATGTATTAAAAAATATATAATTCTATTTTAAAAAATTATAAAAACAATGTTGACTTTCATGAAACTAAGAGAAGTTTTTTTTTAAAATAATTTGAATAGAATTTAAAACTTATAAAATCAAAACATTTTTACAGACATTTTGTTCAATAACATCAAAGAAATTCTTCATTATTGTAATAAATATTAGATATACTATTATTGAATAATATATAATAATAGTATATAATAATATTACCATAATATTAAATCATATAATGTTTAATGAAATGTTTCCTGTACAAATATTCTTTTAAACAAAATATATGTATAAGATATATATTGAACAAATATTTTTTTAAAAAAGAAAGTGAACTGTTTATTTCGATTTTTGACTATACATAATACTTACGTGCTTCATTCGGTTTGGCATATTTACACAAGTGATTAAGCTCGTCCTGTTGATAAACTGGTCTTCTCACCGTTATTTCAGGGTTGATCGTCGACATATCGTCGCTTTGATAGTCTGTAAAATATTTAATGTCTATTCAAACTTTATTTGCCTTGTTTTGAATTAAGGCGGGAAATTTTTCGATACTTTGTTTTATAGCGCGCGAAATTCGAAACTCGTTTAATGGAATGGAAAATTATTTGAGAAAAATAATTCGTATTATTGTGTTCAACAAGCGTATTGAGACAAAGTAAAGAAGATTCACAATATAAATGTTTGTCGATTTTATGTTTACTTAAAATTACATAGATATCTGCAGCATGCGAATCGCGTCACGTGACTTTTCGCACTTTCTTATTCGCGAATAATTAGTGAATATTTGTTTCGTATTATAGTTGAAAAATTTTTTAATCGATGTACAAAAATTTGAATATAAACTTTATAGTACATTCCAAGTTGTTTGAATCGTGATTAAATGTTCCATATATTAAGAATTTGATAATCAAGAATAAAAATTATTTAATATGAAATTTGAATATTAATTTTCTGATGTATTTTAAAATAAATGTTATTTGTATCCTTTGTATTAAACTTTCAATTAAGATTTTATAAGCTTTTTCATCGATATGTAAAAATTTGTTTAATTTATGATGTATTTGGAAATTTTTAAAGGTGGAAAGTTGATTGAATGATTGGAATATGCAAATTATACTTTTGTAAATAAAATTATATTAAAAGAAAGATTCATTCACTTGATAAATATTGTAACATTTAACTTTACTATCTTCAAATATTTTGTAAATATTAAATATAATACTATCTATTTATCATATCACTCATAATAATTATATATTTATTTATATATTTATTTATATATTTTTGTGGATTTTCCATAAATGCATGATAATAATTTAATGATCATCAAGAAAATTGAAAAGAGATTGTTGCACGTGTATTATTAGCTCCAACCTGTTTTTATATTACGTTAAAAATAATAAAAATAATAATTTATTACAAAATTCTAATATTCTATTTAAAACATTCAAACATAAAGTTCATATGCCAATTGAAAGATTTTAATAAGTACAAGTTCATGAAGTTCCACGAATTCTAAATTCGTTCGAGAATTCTAAGTTTGTTCGAAGTTAACATAGTTCATTTCAGACACCAAATAGTTAAGAGTTAAACAATTTAACGATATTCTATAAAGTTTTAGTTGTGATAAATTTAAAGTTTCAAAAAATTCTTATTTAAGAATTAAAAAAATTGTTGTTAGTCTGGACAATTATTAATTCTCGTTAGTTCATACTTTTCGATTAATTCTTATTAGTTTAAAAATTAAAAAAGTTCTTTTAGATACAAAATATAAAAAAGTTCTAATTGTTCTTCAATATTCTTTATTCTTAAGAATGTTATTGCCCTAGACTATCGATATTCTTATCGAAAATATAATATAATTTAATATATCGATAATATTATTAAGATATCGATAATAGATGAAAGTAAAAAAGTAATGTAAAATCCCTATTTTTTCTTATTCAAATTTATTATTAAAGATATTATTAATGATTATTTATGAATAAGCAATATTTCATTGATTGACATATTTTCAACATATTTTATTTTTAATATCGTTTAACTATTTTAATTTTCATTCAAAATATCGTTAAGATATTAACAATATAAATAAAAGTAACTTAAGTTAGTTGTAATATATTTTTTCGATAAAGTTTAATTTTATTTATTTTACAATTTATTACAAATAACATTTTTATAATGTCTTAATAATTATTATTAATTTTCAATAAAAAAATAGAAATACAATTTTTAATATTATCGATATATCGAAAATTATCAATAACATATCGATAAAGTATCAATAGTCACTATTGAATTATTAAAAATTTCAAGAATTTAAAAATACAAAATTTTTCGAAACTAAAAATCTTTAATAACTTTAACAATTTAAAAAAAGATTTTAAGATTTCTTAAGAATTTCGAATATTTCGAAAATTTTCGATTCTAATTTGAATTCCACGGTCGGTAATAAGCTTCAAACGAAACAATAGTATGACATATCGATAAAATCCCGTAAAAAACGACCTGTCATGATGATATCGAAGCGTAGTCCAGTTGGCACCGGTTCACTTTGAATTTAATAAAAGATCGTTGTTACGCACGATCGAACGTCGCGACGAATTCTAGTGAAAAAAGTGCGGATCGGCAGAAAATGGAAGCACCGATGATAAGTCAGTGGCACTGTCTATCGCTTACTAACGTATCGGACGTATAAGTAACGCACTCTTCGGCGCGTGTGCATTTTCCATTGGAATTCAGTCACGTGCCGGCTATCGGACTAAGAACCGTCTTTCGCGTATGCAGACGTGTATATAAGCAAACGAATATCAAGTCCATGGATGATACGCGTTATTCGACTGTGATAGTACGATTTGGTAGCGATTAAGATGTTTAATTGGGCCGATGTAATAGCGGAGTCGCAATAAGCTTGTTAGAAAGTGAAATTGATGCCTCTGTCTTGGAACGAAACTAGGTTTGATGAAATGGAATTGCGTCATCGTGTGTTTTAATCCTTATGATTCTATTTATAGTGTATTCGCGATGTTTCTCGCCATGTGGCCGATGTGAAGTCAAGTGTTGGGCGTTCGAATATAATGATAGAGTGTAATGATAGAGAAGATAGTTATGGATAATGGTTATGAATGAGATGAACGCGATTCGATAAAGTTTTGATCTGTATACAAGATGTCCGTACATTTAACTGATGGCACAACTGAGATGGATACTATTCTTGAATGTGTAGAATAAGTTAAAAAAAAAAAAAAAAAGAAAGAAAGAAGAAAAGAACATTTTTTTATTTGAAACTTCGTTTTTGAATTCAAGTGTGAGAATTTTCCAAATAAAATTGATTAATTCTTAATTGACATACGAATGAACTATCGAAAGATCGTTGAAATTAGAAGGTTATAAAATGAAACTTTGTCTTTGTATATTTTTTAAAAAATCAAAACGTACAAACAAAAAATTATATAATCGACAAATTTTTAAATTCGATTTTTTAGAAAATTGAATATTTAAATGAAAAAATATATATATTTTTATTTATTTTCATATATAAAATAATTTAATTTAATAATTTAATTTATTTGCTATTCTATTGGGAAAGAGTTAATTTCACTTATATTAAAAATTAAAAAATTTTTATATTTAATTTATTTGAAAACAAAATCTTAAATGAAAAAGTTATATTTTTTTTTCTTTTTTAATTTATTTTTACAATATAGAATCACTTTCAGCTGCATCATAGTTACATTTATAATAATGAGACTTTTAACAATAATTAAAATTTAAAAATCATAAAATGATTTGATAAAATTATAAATGTATGTAGAATAATCTTTCATTTTTGTGTTATCTAAAAAGAAATTCATATTATATATATATATATTTTAATGAAATTTATTTTTATTTATTTTGTGATTTTTTAAAGAAATAAAAAAGATAAGTAATTGTATAATAATTATAATGTTCAAATTATTGTTATTATTTTTTAATTATTTAATAATTAACTATTAAAAATAAAAAAATAATAAAATATCAAATTCATATATAAGATATATAAGATATTTAAAATTTACTAATTAAAGTTTTCTTTATAAGTTATAATTTCTGAAAATTATTTTTGAATATCAAATAAATAGATGATAAAATTTTATATATCAGTTTTTTATTAAAATTTATATGTATATATATCTTTTCTTTTGTATATGTAATATAATTAAATTTTAGTCAAAAAGCACATATTTATTACATAGCTAAAAATATTTTTTAAAGATTTTTGTAATTTTTTGTACAATGAACAAATTTGAAAATTGCTCTATTGTAAAAATAAAACATATCAAATTTTGTCATCTTTTATTATCTTATTATAGAAATAGATTGAAATAAATTAAATGAAAAACCAGTGCACTTGTAATTTGTTTCAGAAAAGAAATAAATATTAAATATTAATGATTTTCGAAAAATACATAACATGATTAATTATTTATGAAATATTTTTTAAATCGAAATTTATAATGTCTTCTGAATTTCAGTTCTTTTGGAGATATAAAGATATCCTGATAAATATTCATAATGAAGAAAATGATTAAATCTTATGTAAATATATTCACAATAACAATACAATAAATAATTTTTGATAATCGAATGATGATATCATGATATTTTATGAAATTACAAGCAATACAGATCCCAAAATTTCGATTTAAAAATATTTCATAAATTAATTATATGAACAATTAAACTTTATCTTATCATCAACTATCTTAAAAATTCATATTTTACATCAAAGATTGCGATAAAAAGTTAAATAATTCTTCGTTAAGGATATCATATCATTAAGATATTATCAAAATTTTTCATTACATTGATATATTTGCTTTCTTCTACAAATATTTTCAAAATTAAGAATCATAATGGTGTGCAAATGATGCAATAAATGATACAAATTATTTTAATGAATTCATATATTTATATTTAAGAAAATAATAATTTTCTATATTTTTATATTCTCTAATTTTAGTATCATGTAATTTTAAACTTTAATAAGTGATTTTAATAAGTTGAAATAACTTTTTATACATTATATATAAATACTTCTATATTATAAATTTAAAGTAACACAAAATTATAGCACAGTTTCATTTTCTATTGATTGAATTTACTATAATTTTCAAGTCATTTATAAAGAAAATTGCTTTAACACTAAAATTATCGCCAAAAATAATGTATTTTCAAATTTTTTTGAAATTATGAGTACGCGAACATTCTCATTTAAATTAAAATATTCAACATTAAGATATTTCTTTCAAAAAAAAAAAAAACCGTAATTCATGAGATGAGTTAATCGTTACATCACGCATTCTTTGTCGCGATCACGAGTTGTCGCTGCGTTCCAAAGTGTGTCGAAGCATGACGGTGTAAAGATCCGAAACGAGGTGAAACTTTCAAACAAAACGAGACGTCGCTTATCAACGATATAAAACGGATGCTTACCGACGATTTAAGCTTCTTATTCTCTCTCCTTAATCCACGTAATTTTCCACTTATCGATTACGAAAATGAGCTTAAACTCTTTAAAACGAGACGAGTCAACTCGTCTCATCGATCTATCGTTCGTTCTCCAATTCCAAAAGTTATCGATAAAAATTGAAAAAAGCATGTATAAAATCAATTATTTTAATCAATTTCATCGACGATTTCGATTTTTCTTTTCCTTTTTCAAGCATTGAAAGGATTAAAACGTTGATTTAAGAATGAAATGAAATATTACAACCGCGTATTAGGAAGGATGGAGCACCGTACGATCGATCTGTCGCCGTTAACTGAACTAAAATCGCGTTCTTGAGGGAGCAAGCATCAGCAACATTTCACTTCTGCCCGAGCACTGGTTTCTGTTTAATTTCGTTACGATTCGTTGGCGAGGACACGCAGTTGGTAAAGCCGAGGTGACATGGCGTTAAACAAGAGGAAGAATTTGGCGAGGAAACGTTCTGTTGACGCGTCGAGTCTCGACACGATTTATGGAACCGTCTCTTTCCTTATCTCATCTTTTTCTTCTTGATTTCACAATGGTCGGTTACAAGGAACGAGAAAGAACACGACATTCTGATTACGAATACTAATACTATTTGCAATGATTCCTTTTTCTAAAATGGATAGAAATTTATTTTTAAGTGGATATTTGAGAGATTCGGTGTATTGATTTTTCTGATTGAAATAATATGCATACAGTATTGCAATAGATAATGAATTTTACGAGTTTCCAAACAAATTGTATGAAATTTAAAATTTTTTAACTAGTCATTACACGAAGTGACTCAGAAGCATAAAATTGAGTAAATTCGTATCGGAAGAATGATATGAAAAAGATATTTGAATAACGTAATGCGATCGTATAATATACATGTAAATAGAGATAAATTAATATATGAAAAATGTTTAATTTTTATTACACAATATTTTCTTATTTCTTTATTAATACGTAAATAATATCTAATATATTAATATTAATAATAAAAATCATAAATTATATTAATGAAAATTCCAATAGTTTATTATTTTAATTTTAAAAAAATTTCGTACAATATCCATATATTATAATTCTTTAGTCAACATTGATATCACTTTGGGATTCTTTAATCTCAGATTTTATACATATTTTATACTGTATGAAATTAATTTGCTTGGAAAAGTTATCTGTCTTATTTGAAACGTTTATTTGATACAATCCATATTTCTCTAAAACATCTAAGTCAATTTGATAACGTGATATTTTAATTTAAACAATATATCAGGTTTTAACTCGATCTGATTTATCCTTTTTCTTTTCGAATTATTAAATTTATTTTTACTTTCTTCTCTACGTACAATTTGCATCGCATTTCCTCGAGTTACGAAAATTCTTCTTTTCATAATCTCCACACTTTAAGGCTTTTTTTATCTTTCGTTGGAAACGAAAAAAATTTATAATTCTTACACTAACGTTTTTTAACATATATTAATATTTAACGCTTGAACATCATATTATATTTTTCATTACAATAAAAAATCTTTTACTCACCTAGAATAGAATTAATTAATAAATATTTGAATGCCAAATAAAAAGCACGAATATCAAAATAATTTATATCCTTCAAGTATATTATTATTCGGGTAAAATTATTTAAAGCAAAATAATAATTCATATCAACTATCTATTTGCATAAATTAAATTGTATTTTAATAATAATAATGATAATAAAAAATTATTTCGTCCAATCGACGTGTCCTCTCTTTCAAATACAAAGTCACGTGAAACGTGTTCCTCAATGCATCAAGTTTGTTTCACAAGGGAAGAAATGGCATGATCGAAACGAGTTTCACTATCATAATTTATTGCCAATGTATATGCGACTGTATAATGATGCGATACTAGTTTTTTCACAACATAGTTTGTTTCGAAGATCGAACGAACTACCTAAGTACTTGTTTGCTAAATAATTACCGATAAGATATTTATAAAATTCCTTCGATGTTTTTTGTTTTCATGTTAAACGTATACGTAATTATTTCGTACATGCAGTAGAGAGAGGAAGAGAGACAGAGAGAAGAAATTGAAAATATAAAATACTAATTTTTATAAAAAAAGTTTTTCAGTGCCTTTTCAAAAATATTGCCTTTTCGAAAATTATTAATTAATATTAATTCAATCACAAAGATAAGAAAGTTTAATTGGAAAGATTATTAATAATACAATCGAGCCAACAAGATTTGATAAAATTAAACTGTATATATGCGATAATAGAGATTAGAAGGAAGATTGCATTCTATTTCATAAAGTTTTTTATTTGAAAGTGTCATTAATTTGAATTATTTAGACAATTTAAGTCGCACTTTTTTTTCATTGTTAATAATGTAATTTCAAATAAGATAATACGAATTGTTACATAACATTATCTTATCTGTTTAAATATTTCTCTAGTATATCTCTATTGTTAAAATAGAATTTTTGTTATTTCATATATTAATAAATAAATAAATAATATACGTATACACAGTGTTCTGGTATTATTTTAATAAAGCTTTTGTATAAAATATTCGAAAGTGATTATAATAATTAACATTTACAACTGGAATATTACAAATATTTACAATTGGTAATGGTAATAGTACACACTTATTGTCATTAAGCATATTGTTAGTCATAAAACATTCTGGAGTTTCGTTTATCTATAGATAATATATATAGATAAAGATTCACGAATTCAGAATTTATCAACAAAATCTATCAGCATATTTTTACACACGATAAAAATATTCAAGGACATTAAATAAATATAATTGAGAAAATGATGAAAAATCAAATTAATAATTACAAAATCAGTGAACAACATCCAGAAGAATATTTTATATTTGGATAAAGTATAGAAAAATTAAAATGATATACATTCAATAAATAAGAAAAACATCTTATTTTCTCCCCCCTCTCTCAATTTTATTAAGTATCAAAATATAAAACTAGATATTAGAAGAGATCTGTAAAATCTGTAAAATTAGGCTTTTTCACGCAAGAAGTGATCAATGGGGATAACTTGTAAAGCAATTTCTCCACGTATTCAGTTTTTTTGTCAATCAATCGTTTATGCATCGTGGACATGGTATTAATGTCCAGATGAAAACCTTCGCTCCCAGATTTTATCCACTTGACGTCGAAAGAAAAATTTTTTGGAGTAGGATTTCTAAAAAAATAAATTTTATTACATTATAGAGGAAAGAACGATCATTTTCCAATTTTATATTTCTTCTTAAAATCTAACATTTAATTTAAATTGTTCTAATTCTTTTCATCATGTTATTAAATATTCTTTATATACATTCATTTCTTTTCCCTCGTCCTTTTCTCTTATTTACCCATATTTAGCAAAGTTAGCCCACAAAGCAACCATCTTCTTCCTAAATCGATTGAAACTGTTCTTAGGATTGGTGGGCGCGCCAAGCAATTTTGGATTGAATATGTATCCAACGTCGTCAAAATGTGCAGTTCCTGAAACAACATTTAAATGACGAAAAGAAAGAAAAAATAAATCCTGAATGAAAAAAGAAGCTTCTTCCTGACGTTCATACCGTTCAATGGATTGTCCTTGACTTTGTGCAAGGCATACTTGGATTGATACGACAACCGATAATAATAAACAGGATGGCCCTTATTGTGTTTCGCGAGCAATCTTTGAGTCAAATCGATAGGGCCGCTGAAAAATACATCCATCCCTATCTGTGTGAATCCAGAAAGCATTCCAAAAATCTGAAGAGAATTATTAGCTTGAATAAACGGCGAGATATAAATTGTTTACCTTCTTGGCCTGCTTGAAACCAGCTTTGACGAGATCGTTCACCACCCGAGCGAGCAACGCTTGCGGCTCTTCACCGATATCTTTGTTCTCTTTAGCCGCGTTTTGTAGATATTTTTTCGCCCAATTGATCGTGCTCGCCACCCCGATCGGTGCTGGAAATATTCAGAAATTGTATAAATTCGATCCTCGAATATAATAATCTTTTCGTCTTTGAAATAAATAATTATTTTTCGTTACGTTTGGTTAATAATTCTCGGAATTACTTACGACCGAAAAAGAAGAAAACTTCGTCGTGGGTGTAACCCAGCATTATATCGTGACGATACAAATCACCGTTGTGATATCTCGTTATGGGGCATTCCGTTATCACCGTGCTATTGCAAGGATCGATATCGGGATCCTCTATGGTCGGTCGAAATGGAAGCAAATTCTACGAAAAATCGTGAGGATAGAAATTTTTGAGAATTTCGCATCCGTTTGGAATCAAAACGAGTTTAATTTTTATTCGAAAGAATTAATTACCATGTCAACTTTAGTCGATGCGCGTATGAGTTCCATCAAAGGTACTTGGCGAAAGTAATTCAGCAAATCATCGTGGTTCTTGGGAGTGTATTCGAGAACGGTTGCAAGTTGATAAGCGTTCTGGATCATCTGTTCGGGCGAGTGATACGCCCAAGGACACAATGGGCTGCCGCTCATGCTAATCGATCGAAGGAATAATCCTGGAAATACAATTGCATGCGAAGATTCGTGAAACGTTTATTTAATTCTCGAATATCGAATATTTGTAAGCACATCGTGATTAAAAAATAAGTGAGAATGAATAAGAAAGTAATTTTTCAAAATCAATTATTATTTTAAATATAAAAGTCTCTTTTGAATATAGAAAGTATTTGCAAAATGTGTTAAATTTTGATTCAATTGAAAATTGCTGGAATTTCACTCAAAATAATAATTTCGATCCAATAAAACACATCTATCGAATTTTAATTCAAATTTTATAGATTTATTTTCGGTTCATCAGCAAATACAATCTTTCTTCCCTAATTTATTTTATTGGATTGATATATTCACGAGACGTTTTTGTATACCAACTTTTTCTTTCTTTCAGAATCGATGAGTTCATGAATTGCTGAATTTTTATAACTGATGAAGGCAACAATGTATTGCAATGTTCAAATAAAAATCGATACATTTTCACTTAGATGATTTCAAAAGAGTAATAATAGTAATTTCTCTAACCTTTTTCAATCAAATTGAATTAAAGAGAAATTTCAATTCATACCTTTGGACCGTTCGGATAACATGTGGAAACCGATGGAAGTGCCACCAGCACTTTCCCCAAAGATCGTTACTTGATTTGGATCACCTCCAAACGCGGCTATGTTATTTTGCACCCACTGAAAGACCAACCGTTGATCTTTCAAGCCAGCGTTGCCGGTCGCATTAGGATGTTTTAATGCCAAGAATCCTGATGGGACAGAATTGAATATTTAATAACAAGAAACTGATCGAGGCTTCTCTAAACATATACCTAGGACTCCCAGTCGATAATTGAAACTGACTAAAACGACATCTTCCTCCAGAAAGAAGTCAGGCCCGTACAACGACGAATTGCTGTACCCTGAGAAATAACCACCTCCGTGTATCCAAATCATAACCGGCCTCAAATTTATCCGTTTTTTGAATTCCACCTGTTATTGTATTATATATAATCTCGAATTGATGAGAAGAAAATTCAGAAAGCTCGATCGGTATCAAAATATTATTGAGAGTTATTATTCGATGGATATATGACTTACCTCTCGAGTAAAAACGTTCAAAAACAAGCAATCCTCGCGTCCCATGTAGGCAAGCGATAAATAATCCCATTGGGGACACACGCTTCCCTCCTCGTACGCGTGTAACACTTTTCTCCAAGGATCTATCGGAACTGGAGGCTGCCAACCATAAAAAAAAAAAATCAGAATAATCGAAACTTTCATCGAAAATAAACCTTTAAACTTTTTCAATATATACTTATAATATCGCCTCAATTTTCAATAAAATATTCCATCTTGAATTTCACCTTGAATCTCAAGTCGCCGAGTGGTGGTTTTGCATAAGGGATTCCCTTGAACGATGAATACCTCATCGAGTGCCATATCGTGCGCGATATCAAACCGCGAACAGGTCCGTTCGGTGTGCGAACAACGGGCGTCCTAGGAGAGCTCACGCACGCGCACGATGAGAACGATGAAATTAGAAGAAGGAGAAGAAACCAAGCTGCATCGTTCATTCTGAAAGATATTCGAGAGAGTTGGAATAGAATCGGAAGGGACGACGTGCGCTGACTGTCTTTTATCTTTCTTGAAACGAACGCGTTCGAGTTGAATATCGATTGACTTAATCAGCACTGTAATTTTGCACGGTGGGCAGAATTTTATTTGATATTATGCCATTGTGTGTATATATAACATACACTTCGAATTACACTTGATGACACAGATACCATCAGAATTGTTGAGTGTCGATTACAAAAATTCGAACGAATCGATAGGCAGAGGAGGAGATGATTCGACACTTCGAAGTTAAAAAGTGTGAAAAATTTAACCCAATTTAATATAATTTATTTTAATCGTGCAATGGCGAGTCTGTGAATAGAAAATTATTTATTAGGATAGGAAGTTTAAGTTATTTAATAATAAAAATTGTTTTCTTTATCAATAATGATCGAGCAATGTTTAATTTGAACGCTTGTTTAATTTGCAGATATATTTATATTTACATATATTACGCAGTAAAATCTTAAGAGAAATTTCAGAAAAGACTGAAATAATTCGCGTAAGTAACATCGTTGCAATCGCTCGTTACAGGCATGGAGAAATACAGATATTTCTCCGTGAATAACGCCCTTTGATTGATCGCCTGGTTACGATTTATCATTTTGAAATTGTCACCCATGTCCAATAATCGTCCAGCTTTTCCAGAGGGTTCCCAGATTACGTTGTTTAACGGGTTTTCGTTAGCAGGAGTTGGATTTCTACGAGCATTAAGAAAATTAATACGAAATATAGTGATTCAGAAATATATCGCTATATTATATATATATATATATATATATCAAAAGATAAAGATTTATGAAAAATCATTGATAAAGATCAACAAAGTGCTAAAATTTGTAAGAATTGTAAAATTTTTATATCTTATTTAACGTCGAATGTTACTTTAACAAATTTTGCACGAATAAATTTTCAAAACGCAGATATACGTATAGAATACCGATGTGTTGATGAAGGATATTTTGGAAGGTTTTGATCCCTTCCAAAGATCAAAATGGATGTAAAGTTGGTGTACAGAAAGGCTGATTAAAATTTATTTATTAAATTATTAATTAATTGAAATTTTACAATATGAAAATTTTTATTTTTATGAATTTTGTTTACTTGAATTTGATTGAATTGATTTCTAGGTTGAATCTGTTGATGATAAATCAAAATTTATACTTTATAATTATCCATTAACTTGTAAGTAATTAAATAACGAATCAATATCCAATTATTATACGTACGTCAAATTTTCTTAAAAAATTGGAATTCAAGACTGAAGTATAAAAGAATTAAAACAATGCAATAAATGACGACATACCCGTATTTCGCAAAATTTGCCCACAAAGTGACCAGTTTTCGTCGGAATTGATTGAAAGGATGCTGAGGATTTGTAGGAGCGTTCAATCTTTCCACGTTGAAAAGAAATCCAATGTCATCAGAGTGAGCGATACCTCAACCAATTATTAAATATCAATTATTGATATGTGCTCATTTTCATTATTATTATTATTTTTAAATATCTACCTGGCTCAGGTATACCGTCCTGTGTATGCATCGCATAATTGGACACGTATGATAATTGATAATAATAAACAGGATAATTGCCATCACCATGAACGAGCAATCTCTGAGCAAAATCGATTGGTCCCTTCATAATAAAATCGGATAATACCTGCAATATACAAATATTTTATCAAAGATAGCACAAATGGTACAAAAGCAGTCATATTTTTTGCATGAGATAGAAATTCTCTTTTATCAAACAGTTATGAAAGCAATTTATAAAATGTTAAAAATTTTCTACATAGAAGAAAGATCAATAGATGTTTAAACATTCGTTCATTAAATTGGAAAATAAAAATGATTACTTTAGTAAGTAGATTTTGTAAATTATACGAGTTTTCGTTGTTTTCTCAATTCAATATATATATATTTTATCATTCAGCAAATTCGATCGATGATAAATAAATAAACAAGTTTAATTTATTCGATTCTCGATGTTCTCGTTCGAAGTATCTTACTGCTTCGAAATTTTCAGCCGCAAAGTGAGAAACATTACCACTGACAATTCTTTAACACTTTCGTAAGGTCCTAGAAGATCCAGCTTCAAATTAAACATCTCCTTCAAAGCGTCAGCCGTGTTATTTATAATTCGATACAAGCCTGTAAAAAGAAAGAAAAAAGAAAAAAAGAGATCTACAAATCTTAAAAAATAATTAGCGAATCGAGACTGAATATTTTTCGAAAAAAAAAAGAGAAGAGTTCGTTCGTACCGTCCGAGAAATCTAACAGTTCGTCGTGGGTGAAGCCCAGCATCACAGGCATCTTGTTGAATTTTTGAGACGCGGCCAAGGTTATTGGACACTCGGACAGGAACATGTCCTTTGGATCATCGACGAGATCAGGATTCTCCTTTATCGGCGCGAACGGTACCGCGAACTGGTGGCAAAAAAATTCGAATAAATTTCATTCGATGATTATTTGGAAGTATAATTGGCGCTCTTACGTCGCTACCAAACGGGAAAACGCGTTTGGTCGTTGCCACGAGATCCTTCGCGTCCGCTTCAAGGAAGAACTTCAACAATTCGTTTGGATTTTTAGAGTGGAAGCCAAGCTCGTTGGCTAGTTTATGAGCAGTTTGAAACGCTGATTCTTGCGTCTTGTAAAGATACGAAGTCGCTGCCCCGCTTTGCTCAATAGCCTGATGGAATAGACCTGTTAACCAGAATCGCAAATTAAAAATAATAAGTTGAGTGGGTTATAGATTCGTTATAAAGTGTGTTTAATGAAAATATTATTATTAGGTAATTTTTAAATTTGTTATTTATATTAATAATTTATTTATCGTTGTTCTTGAATTTATTTAATGTATATTTTAACGAATTGAAATTATTTCAATGCTACCGTCGTTCATTTTGTAAATAATAAATAATAAATTTTCGTGTGAACGAAATTGATACGTGTATAAAAGAAAAATTTTTCGAATTGAATAATGAAATATTTCAAAATTTAAATAAGCATCGTGTATAACCTTTCTTGATTCTGCATCATAAAAGAATTAAAAAATCGAACGTTTTCTATTGATTACAACGTACCACGGGATTTCTCGGATAGAACGTGATAGTTCACGCTTGCGCTGCCAGCGCTTTGTCCAAAAAGCGTCACTTGATTTGGATCGCCTCCAAATGCCGCGATATTGTCGCGAACCCATTCCAAAACCATCAGCTGATCCCTCATTGCGGCATTGCCAGCCGCGTTTCTATGTTTCAGATACAAAAATCCTGTTAAAAAAAAAAGGATTAATTTGGATGCTGAACGATGTCAAACGATTATATGAAAGAATGATTGTACCTAAAGCACCGAGACGATAATTGAAGGTAACCAAGACTACGTCTTGTTCCATGAAGAAGTCAGGCCCGTAGACAGACGCGTTGTTGGACCCATCGAGGAATGAGCCACCATAAATCCAAACCATAACCGGTTTCAGAGTTAATTTCTCGTCGAATTTTGTCTGCGGAACAAGAAATTGCTAAATAAATTTTCAAATTGAACTAACAATTACTCGGAGATCGATACAAACTTTACGTCAAGATTTTGCTAATTTTTTATTGAATTTTGTTCGTTGAATTTGAACTTTCGACATGATGTTCGAGGAAATTTTTACAAAATGTTACCTGAGGAGTGAACACGCTCAGATACAAACAATCTTCGTTTCCACTATAAACGTTCGATGCTTCTTGAGGACATTCATTGGCCTCTTCAATGGCGTCCAGAGTTTCATTCCATGGTTCTGGTGGGACAGGAGGCTTTAATAAAAATTAAACTATGCTGCTCATCTATAGCATAGATATTTGATTTGACTGAAAAATTTTTTAAAAAATATAATATCTAATGTATGCAACGTAGACTCCTTTGTCAATTATTAAATGTTATTTTCCAATATATCAAAAACTTTTGTAATATCTTTATTATATCTTAAATCAGACATTGCAATGTATAATAATTATGAAAAAAAACTATTTTTATTTTTGAATAATTTATCTATTTTTATAAGTTCCATCAATATGGAATTTTTATAATTAAAATAAAAAAGTAAATACTAAATGAAAAGTATAATATATTTGGAATATATATTATATATTTAATTAATCAATATGTGATGGTACACACGTTATACAATAATGCAATTTTTACCCTGAATCTACGATTTCCAATTGGTGGAGCGGCATAAGGGATGCCTTTGAACGATGAATATTCGATGTCATTCCACACTGTAGTCAATGTGGCGCCTTGAACAGGTCCCGAGTTTGTCTGAATCACCGTTGTTCGTTGAATATCGGCGTTATTCAACGTCAACACCGACAAGAAAATCGACAAGAAAATTATTCCGTTCATTTTAACGATGCAATGTTTCGTTTCTATCTGCTTTTATTTTATAGTCGCTTAATGATGTTATGAAATTAATGATACATAAAGTTAGGTAATTTCAGAAGTAATTAGAGAATATTAATACTGCGTCTCATGCCATCAAGGGTATGTGTATAAATAAATTGTCATTAAATGACTATTAATATTCTGTTTACGACAGATGGTACATCTATTTGGTATATATTTCACTTGTAGAAAAATATATTGCAAATTGGCAAATGTGATACATTCTTAATTTAATTTAATGTTCCATTGAGATATAAATTATAATTGTTGCATGCAATTATGTAAATTAATGTACACTTGTATAATTAATATTATACAATGGCATTCAATAATAGTAATAATACCGTTTATCTGAATTTTATTAATTAGAACAAAACGCCAGTGTCTAATTAATTGTATTTAAAATCTTAGCTAGTTATTGCTCGTGAATTAATATTTCAAGCTCGTTCATAATTTGTGTAGGGAATATGCGCAGAAAATATGTACACAAGCTGAAAAACAGAAACAGATGTTAAATTTTAATCATGAGATCTATAATTTGATCTAAGTACAGTTTTTATAATTACATAATAAATATTTTACTAAAGAAAAATTAATAATATATATTATAATGGAAAATTTATCAATAAGAGATTAATAATTGATTTTAAATCCAACTTTCCAATACTTTTATCATCAAAACACAAATAAAATGTCTTTCTAAAGAAAAAAAAATGCTTAGCACAAATGCTTTACAAATTATGTTTATGTCTATATAATAAAATGAAAAAAGACATTTTATATTGATGTATTTTCAATGAAATGAGTTCTAAAAATGCATAATAATTAAATTTTCAAATGAATAATAACTTTTCATATACTCAATGACCTTGAGCAATGTAACACATTATGCATTAAACAATACACACAGTGTGGAATATTATTTATTCTAAGAGTCAAAAGAAACGTAAAACTTAATATAGGAAAAATATTAATTGAAATTTATTTATTAGATAAAGCGAGACAAACACTCTATTATTATCTCATTTCATCTAAAATAAACTTAACCTGTTTACAGCTTAATAAATAAGCGTTAATATTTATTTTGGCTTATATAGAATCGACTCTCCAAAGATATTCTATGAATTTAATTAAACAACTCTGTGTAACGATAAAACGTGTAACAATTTGATCTTGGAATATATGAATTTTTTTATAAAATGAAATTTTTGAAGCAAAGAAACGCTTAAAAATGAAACTTCAAAGAAACGGTTCACATTCTCTGGATACTTGAAACGTTGCTAGCTTCTGCTGAGTTTCACTTGAATTTCCACCACGCTCAGCCCTCGACTGCCTCCTTAAGTTCAACACCCGCGCTCTTTTATTGTTAGCCACTGGGAAAGGGTATCGAAGTTGTTGCTTTATAATGGAAGAGCCAATACGTGATCGCCTCTATAGGTTCTTTTCATGGCTCTCGTAACGACAGCAGCTATTAGATAACACGTGACCTGTTACAGACCTATCCCTTGCACCGATGCTTCAAGAATCGAGTTTCTAGAAGCTGTCGTAAAATTATAGTAACGATTAATTTAAAAAGGAAACGAAAGAGTGTTGAGCAATTTTACGTAAATCATCGTACGATATTGTTGTTAATAAAAGATAAAAGAAAAAGAAAAATTGAAGATTGAATGTATTCAAGAAATATATAAATATTCATTGTTAAAAGTGAAAAAAGAAACACGATCTTTTAAAAATCCGACGATGTTAAAAAAAATATAACAAACAGATGCAAAAGTATTCGAACAAGAGTAGGACTTTTACAAGGACGGACAAGATGGAAAGTAAAAAAATAACGCTGGTATGGTTAATACGTCTTTTTCTACGTGTCTATTTATTATGAAAATATAATACAAAACATCCTATGTTGTATTACATAGATAACAATGCTCAATTAACGTTTTATTCCCTTTTGTCTTGTAACGTTACCATCCAACACTATGAGAAGCATGTCAGGATAGGTAAAGTTCGTGTTCTCTTATTCCGTGTTCTTTTTCATCTTCGTCATTTATTTTTCTCTTTTTTTTTTTTCACGTTTTTCCCTTCATCATTTTTTTTTTTTTTTATTATTTTATTTTACTTCGTTTGGAGGAAAAGGCCCGATATTACAGAGAGAGAAGATACATATAATAGACGAGAGACGTTACAGAGCGAAAAATTACAAACTGGAACGGAGAAACGAAAGTATTCTGGTGTTCTTTTTAATGATTCTTCTTCTTTTTTTTTTTTTTTTTTTCATTAGAAAACGGTTGTCCGTTCGAACGAGCGGAACAGGAACAAGGGCGGGAGTTTATTTTCCATTTCCTTCTTTTTTTTCCGTTTTTTTCTTTTTCTTTTCTCTTCTTTTTTCTTTTTTTTTTCTTTTTTTTTTCTTTTTTTTTTTTTTTTTCTTTGATTTCGTTTGACTCGTTCGTCTGGGCTTCGTGGGTCCAGGAATAAGGGTTTCAGGGAAACGGGGCTCTCTTCTTGTTTCGCGTGTCGATGCACAAATTGGAGTTTTGTATTAGCGCTAGTTTACAAATAATACAAATGTATGTAAATATCGTTATTATAATAATAATAGATTCCCTCTTAGCGAGAAAGAAGCTTAAAGCTAATTCATCTAGCGTCACTATCGTTTTCACACCATGCTAATACTACGTGTTCCAGGTGGTACCCGTGAACAGCCTTATCGTAGTCGATCGAACGTGTTGTCGATCCAGGAGAAACATATTGAAAAATAAGAAAACTTAAAAGAATAATTGGAATGTAAACGATCGATTCGAATGCGCGAAATTTTTCTTTTTTTTTTTGTCTCTCTCTCTCTCTCTTGGAACGATAATCGATCGAAAGTTAAATGAATTCTTAAAAAAAAAAGAATATTTTTCAACCAAAAAGCTTTTACATTTTAACCATTAAATCTTAACTCGGACAAATTATATCTCTTCTCGAAATTAACGCGAATCAAAATAAAACATTTCGAAAAGAATAATTCGAGTCATCATACAAAGTGAGACGCAAGTTGAAACGGAAAGTGAAGTGAAGGATCGCTTCATCGAAGGAAGGTGAACATACGTTCGAATATACGTTGCTCTCCATTCAACAATGTGTATTGTCAATCATTTCGTTCTTGAACAGATAGCGAGCTTAGCTGTCACAGGCACCGAGTGAAATACATTAGCGATTCTACGAATAATCTCTATATCACTACCGTTTTTTTTTTTTTTTTCCTTTTGTCATTTCATTATTAGGCGAAATTTGATCGACCAGGGTTCTTCGCCCTTGCCGCACCACGTAGGAAATTATATATTCCGCGACGACGATATCATGGCTTCGTTTCGCCGCGAAAGGAAAGGAAATAAACCGGGGATGGGAGTTGATCGGAGAGGAGGGTGCAACGCGCACAGGGCAACAGGAACCCCGGACGAGCTGGTCGACCTAGGCAATTAGTGTCATCTACGTAAATGCTAAGTACAATTAGCACTACGGTCAGAATAAATTAATGACCATACATAGTGTATCCACCTGGCGGTGTGTCCCTGTACGTATGCATGCGTGTGTGTGTGTGTGTGTGTGTGTGTGTGTGTGTGTGTGTGTGTGTGTGTGTGTGTGTGTGTGTGTGTGTGTGTGTGTGTGTACGCAATTGTAATCTTTTTTGTCGTGTATGCATTTGTGTTTACACGTGTTCTCTGTAATTGTATATATGTACGTATATATATATATATATATATATATATATATTATATATGCGTGTGTATGCGTGTATGGTTATAAAGTGTTGTCGAGTCTTTAATGTATAATATACCTACGGCATTTTTTTCTCCGCGGCTATTAATATCGTTTACCTTTAGTTTTACCTTTAATTCTTGTTAATTACCTTTTTTTTTTTTTTTCTTTTAACACTATATTGCTCTTTGTATTGCTTCGGCGGCAGTATAGCCCTACGTAGTCATGCATATGGTATAATTATTATTATTATTATTTTTTTTTTTTTTTTTCCGTTAATAGATATAATGTAACTGGTAATCCCTTCGTCGTCGTTCAATCGTCGTTGACATTTAGTAAATAATAATATATCGTCGTATGATAATGGGATCAAAATAATATAATACAGTTGTAAAGAACGATAGTGATGACAGCAGTTTTAGCTAATATCGGTGAAAATAAATCGCCCATTAACGTTACGCGTTAAGTAACAGTATATGGTTTTTTTTCGTCGTAGATTTTCGTCCTGCTTCGTATAATAGATACATACATCTCGTAGATTCGTGTGTTCCTCGTGATTTCGATTACATTCAATAACGCGAACGACGCGTAATCATCGAAGCGATAAATCATCGTGTATAACGCCAGCCCTACCAAGTAATTCGATATAATTTCATCGGTAATACCGTGTCAACGTATCTATATAAATATATATAGTTAACTTCGCGTTCTGCGTGTGTGTACGGTTTTAATTTCTTACGTAAAAGCTATAAAATATGGATACCTGCGCAATTATTATTATTATTTTTTTTTTTTTTTTTTGCATTTACTTCTCTACTCTTTCGTTCTTTCCGTTATTATTATTCTTCTCTTCTCTTTTTTTTTACTACATTCGCTCTCACACACACACGCACACACGTACACGCACTCACTCTCGCTCGTACTTTTTCTTTGACCTTCACGACAAAACTTTAGTATTATTTTTGCGCTCTCTACTCACTCGTCGTACCGTTGCTATTTTCTTCGAACTAAAGTTCGAATACTATAATATATATATATAATATTTTTTTATGTATATAATATATATATATATATATTTATATATATATAATAGATTTATGTATATCAATGTAACCAGTGATGCGCATTTGTCGCGCTGCGTCGTATTACTTCATCTTATAAAAGCCATCGCTAGTCTCCTCGCTCCTTTTCTTCCTTTCTTTTTTTTCTTTTTCCTTTTTTTTTTTTTTTTTTTTTTTTTTTTAATTATAATAATAACTCTTACTAAATCGTTTATTAGGCTCACTGTATAGTGTGTGTCACTCGTATGTACGTCGTGGCTATGTGGATGGGTGGGCGCGTGCTAGACGCTCACGTGTATAAATGTTCACTACATTTCTACCATTTCTACCATTTCTTGCTCGTACTCCCCTCTTTCACACGTCCGTTTCACTCTTTCTCTCTCTATTTTCATCCTCGCTAAATTATTCTCTCTTATTTTCTCGATAGCTTATTATCGTAACGAGTGGCAAATAATTATTCACTACATTTGTGTAAATGTGTGTGTGTGTGTTTGTGTGTACACGTGTGATTCGAGTGTGATACGTCCTTGTGTGTGATCCTGCGCCACTAAATCGTCATTACAATTAAAATTATTAAGGTTAAAAATTCACTCGGCCTATTTATTTATTTTTTTTTTCTGCGCCGTTATTATTATTTATATTAATCGGTCGCAAAGGTACCTCATCGAGGATCCGCGACCGCCTACGAAGTTATTGCTTTTGAATACCCCGGCTTCCTTGGGAGCATCCAATTGGAACAATATCCTGTAAATATCAGTCGCACTTTAGAGGAGGCAGGGATTTTTTTTTTTTTTTTTAGGCGGTTTGTTCTTTTCTGTTGCCGTTGTGTTTTTTTTTTTTAGATTGGTGTGTGTTGTTCTCTTTTTTTTTTTTTTCCTCGAGGATACTATCACAATGCATACAATATCAATATCTATATGCGTTATAGGTTAAGATTAAGGTTCACCTTATATCACATCCGTCCCTAACACCGTGGTTTGCGGCGTACGAGCTCATAAGGATCCATGGCGATGCTTTGGAAGCACGATTTTTCGAACGGAACGACGTTTCCTTTCAGACGTGAAAAAAACGTTAATTTTCAAGCAAGCTTCCAAGTGATAATATACACGTTAATATATTAAATTACTTATTGCTTTCTATGATATAATTTTAACTTTCTAACTATTTATTTCATTAACTTTCGTATTTATCTCACACATTGATCGCAAAAAAACATTTGTCTTGAAACGCCATCTACGCGTCCTAATGAAACCCGAGCGACATCCCACGGCGATTAGCTCATTAATTTAGGTTCGCAATCAATAATAACAATAAATAGTAATCATAGTTCGCAATCATTATCGTCATCGTCATAGTCGTTGTTAATAATTGGTACTCGCAAGCGTTTGTAATCTCGGATCATCGCTCGATATTGCTTCGTCGTATTTCTTGCTCATATCTTTCGTTTTCATCACGTATGTATCTTGTTTGCTTTTTTTTTTTTTTAAACCTGTAATTGACACTGTCCGTACTCGTTGAAACGCATAAATACACGCTAATGAATAATTTTACTGATGTATATAGGCACTTTTTTCTTCGTTCTCCTCTTTCTCTTACTCTTTCTCTCCCTCTCTTTCTCTCTTTCCTCATTCTTTCCGCTTCTTTCTCACTTTCTCTCCCTCTCTTTCTCTCTCTCGTTTCATTCTTCTTACGCGCACTCTCTCTCTTTCTCTCGTTCTCTCGCTCTTATACTATTCCAAAACAACAAATTTGTCTATTAACCTTAAAAGGCTCCTTTTTTCAATAAGAAAAGCTTGCAGCTTTAAAAACAGACATTTGTGTTTAGACAATCGTTTCTTAAAAGCTAAAAACATTATGAAATCGAATCAAAATTCACGCCTATCATCTCAACGAAGAATCGATCAAATCATCTTCGTTAACAGAATTCTTTTGATATATAAAAAGGTATCGAGACAGTGACAGAAGGAATTGAAAGCAGGTTGAAGGAAATATGAGAGCAATTACGTGTCTCTTAACTTCTACCAAGTCTTTGCATAGTCGCTTTGATATGGTAATAAATAGGAAATATTTCACTTTTTGAGAAGATGTAATACAATAATACGTTAGTTGGTAGAAGATATATAGAGCTATATGAAAACAGAAAGTAGAAGTAGAAATAGGAAAAGATATAATGATAGATAGAAGAATTTCGAGCGAGAGGCTGTTGTTACATTTTCGCTTTCTGTTTCCGGACGTAGTAATTCGTACTTACTTTATAGAGCATTCGTATTCCAATTAAAAACTTGATCCAAATGTTTATTCCTCATCTTGATGAAATAAAATATGAAAAAAAAAAAAATAACATTCAAAATAAAATTGAAAAATTCAATGTTTTTTTCAATAAATAAATAAAGAACAAAAAAAATTTTTTTTCAGCTTCAATATTTTCACCATCTATATAAAAATAAATTATAACAAAATTTCTACGTCCACAAAACACTAGTGTCATTACACTCAATGCGCCTACGTGTATACATATATGTTTGTTAAAGTTTAATTATTAATTGCGAACGCTTTGCAGATTTTGCAACTGAGATGTTTCTCGTACGCATATAGTACTCGCAGACGAAGTAGAAAGTACAGTGAACAGTGAGAGTCATAGAGAGAAATTTCGTGTAATACGAGAAGTGAAAAAAGTGATCATCAGTAGATTCCTACTAAATTGAACTCTTCTTCGTGCAATGGCAAATATAAAATACTTTGTTCTTAATAATCAACACGACATGACATCTTTGACGATCACTTTTTTTATCCGTTTCTTTTTATCGATCGAAAATGCGCGCGAACATCGAAGAGCGAAGAAAATGACATTCGACTAACATAGTTGCATTTGTTGTCTACGAAATTTTACAATTTTTTTTTTTATTTTCGTTCTTCCTTTTTTTTTTTTATTTGTACTTAATATCACTGCTATATAAATGGTTAGCTTGCTATAACGTCTAATTAAACTAACGAGACTTACGAATTTATTGACTCGTTATTGACTCGTTTCTAGTTCTTGAGCAATCCTGATCGATTGATCGCGCGCATTTTATAGTTGGCCTTTTATTATCAGGTTATGCCATGCATAGAACAAGTTTCATGGGAACCTGGAGTCATTTTTTAAATGATTATTACGTGGGATAATGTGTTATTGCTTACATAGATAATTTTGTGACAATGACTCAACAAAATGCTCAAATTCTCATATCCTTTTTAATTGCCATTGAGCATTTCATTCCATTCATTGGAATGAACTGTATATACATTTAATTTCTCCTTTATTCAAAATGTATTTTATAATACATTTCTTTATAAAATTTTTTCTCACATTAAGGATCATTTTATGTATATACACAATTTTTCGTTAAATCAATCTAAAGAAGATTATGTCTTATTTCTTTTCTAGATATTGAATCAATAATTATGTTTTTTTTTTTCTCCTTTAAATATTTGATATTTATGAGTTTTGAGCATTTATTGAGTTATAAACTTCACTCGCAACATGTAATCTTGTCATCGAATATGGTCAATTATCGAAGTTTTCATACATAAAGGTGTTCAAATATTTGTACATACTCATGGACATTACATATGAAAAATTATTCTATATTCGAGTATTGCTTTTGTCTTGACTGGAGTACGTATGACTAGTTCTACTATCAGACATGAGCCGAATCGTTAATTTATCAGCGAAATTAATGTATCACGTTTTCATCTTTGAGCTCGCGTCGAAGCGCCAGAAACAACACTGTTTACTATCGCTTCGACGATCGTCCGAGTGGTCCAGTCGTTTTAATTTAAAAAACATAGCGTTTACGTTCCATATAATAATATTATTGACATGTTTTCTTATTTTCTTATTGAATATTACACCAAGTATAATTGAACATTTAATACATAATTTTTTTTTTTTACTAATTTTCTTGTTCCACAAACATTAAACATCGACGACATAAATGTGGTTACACAAGTAGCCATTTAATCTCGTGCTTGAGCGTTATTGCTGTAAAGTTGCGTGCAACCTTTCTTATTTTCTCAACACGTTCATGTAAAATGAAAGATTTGCACGCGATAATTCACGAAATTGATGTCCACCATGCAGTTTTTACGAGCAGCTGAATCATCATTTTTAGATATAAATTCAATTAAATTTTTTTCTCTTCCAATATTCTTAATCATCTTTTCCAATTATATATCCTTTTTAAACAGAACAAAAATTTTTTTTTAACTGAAATTTATAAAATTATAACAAAAATATTTTAGGTGTTCCTTGTGAAGTTTTCAATAAATTTGATTACCCATCAGGTTCCCTTCATTAAGATTTTCCAACCCAATATTTCGTTGCATCCAACTATCTACGATCCTTTGATCTCGACATTAAAGCGATCGCCAATTTCAAATTTAAGCTTATGATCAAGTATAACATTCAAACCTACAATTTGAAATTTATTCTCAATATTTGTGTGAAAATGCAAGAATATATCGATTTTATATACGTTACCTTTGCATTATGTTATTTATTTGCAATATTAGGTTAGGAATCTACTGGAATGTAGGTCACTGGATGCAATCAGTATTTAAGGATTATGCATGAAATTCATATGTTGTTATCCCAGTTTCAGCCAAATAAAAAGAAATATTCTTCTAATACTTGTTGAATTATTTTTAAATTTTTCTAAAAATAATGTATTAACTAATAATCTTTACCAGATTAATCAATTAATAAAAAACATGTTGTATTTTGTATTAACGATACTACGATTGAAATTATTATTGATGTACATTACACATTAAACAGTCATATTTGACATTTATGTATATATTTTTATATATGTATATGCGTACATCATTAATCATGTTCATAATTATTACTTTGAATTGAACTTTTACATGTATAACAATTTTCTGTTTAAAATATTATAGGATTTAAATGACTTACAACTTTTAAAATTTTATTAAAAATATTCCAAGAAACTGGGAAAACATATGAAAGTAAGTACATATGTACAAATGGTTTTATTACACACGTTTATACGAAGAAAATTAAATTAATTACTTGGTTTTTATAACCAACGAATCCGAGCAATGTCACGTCGAGACAGGCTTTCATCTCCTGAGAAAAGCAACGATCATCACGCGATCACGAACGAACTAAAAAGATAAAGAAAAAATAACTAGATCCTTCACGCCGATATTTATCGAATATTGGCCCAACTGGGAACCCAGTTCTCGCCAGTATAACATTACTTATTTTATAGTGTATCTCGTCTCATGAGACTCTTATATATACTATATGCTTTAAAGTTTCACCTTTTTGATACCGCTACTATTTTACTTTACTAATTCTTTTACATCGTTACATCGTCCCTATACGGTTCTTATTTACACTATAGAACGCGGAGAAAGAGAAACCAAAGAAAAACATATGCAATCGAATGAAAAAATCACTAACAAAAAAATAAATGACAATAATATAATTAATCCACAATAGACAATAATTAGGCGAGTTTCGTTAATTCGCTAATGCATATGTGCATATACTATGAATATATACAGTGT
Source organism: Apis florea (assembly GCF_048593485.1). Taxonomy (NCBI): domain Eukaryota; kingdom Metazoa; phylum Arthropoda; class Insecta; order Hymenoptera; family Apidae; genus Apis; species Apis florea. Next base: position 1,340,946 of record NW_028256772.1, read on the forward strand.
ATATAATATATTATTTTTATGCATCAAAAATGTGCGTGAGCGATCGGATTTATTACGCAACTGTTCTCATTCGTCGTATTTTTAAAAAATTTAATGAAATTATTTTTCATATTTCATTTTTTTAAATATAAAATAGAATTGTTTCTTTCTTTCTTTATCTTTATTTTTTACTTCGTTTTTCGTGTTCCGGGCTTTTCGTATTTTTCTATTTCTTCGACTTTTCAAAAAAGAAAAAAAGATGCCGTTGCACGATCGCGCTTCGATATTCAAATCTATACACACGTACGTAATCTATATAACTTTATAGTTCTCGACAGTTTGCAGGTGGCGCGATGACTAAGGAACTAAGCTGAATAATCTTTGGCGGTTTGTTGTAACAAGATTGATCTTTCTTGTTTTGTAACAGTGGTGTTAAATTTTGTGTTATCAATATCTACAATATCATCGAAAATGCACGCACATTGTTCTTTTATGTAAGTTTATAATAATTTATTAGAATGATTGATGTTTGTTGAACAAGTACTGGTTGCATTGTACTTCTATTATTAATAATGGCGGGAAAGAAACTATTCTTTTTATTAGCGAATTTGTTAATCGATTGTTCACGTGAAGTATATTCAAATATCATTAAAATAATCACGATCTGAATAAGAAATAAATATATTTATTTTTTTTTAAACATATTTTCTAATACATTCTATCATATATATGTATATTGTCTACTTCGATATATATATTCTTTAATTTACTTTGTGAAATATTATTCATGATAGAAAATAAATCTTACATAATCATCATATAACAAATACATTACTTCATTTATAATCATATAATTTTACTTTTTAAAACATATTTTTTATATTTATAATATCATTAATATGTCGATTAAATTTCTAATTGCAGAAAAATTATCGGCCATTTTGTAACAGGATCTTCATGTCACCACTACGTTCATATATCAAGATTGGTAAGTTTGAAAAATATATTCAATTTAATAATTCATTATCGTCTTCAACGATAATATATTTTCAAATGTTTCTTTCTTGCGTACATCTTCGATAGAATAATTCGATAGAATAAAGTGAAAAGTGAAAAACAAATCGAAAACGCAAGCGCGAACGATCCGGCAAAAATAAAATCTGTTGAGAACGTATGAATTGATTGTAAGAAACACGCTTATTGTGGCTACTTTGTTGTGTACATGCGTACTTAATGCTAGAACTAGATCCTGAACACATCGTTCTCTAAGTGACATCGTGCTATTAAGCGCATTTTATTATCATCGACGGAGTCTAAGGTACTCGGCCTCCTCGAATATGCTGTAAAACGAGGTTGCATTCTCGATTCTCACATATAATACGAATATATCTGTCAAGATGTATGGAAGGGATTGGTGTTTCTTATGCGTGGTTTAAGGTAGTAAGTCCATGTCTTACACGAAAGTCACGTTGGCGAAAGCTACAATTCCCTTACATAAATTTACCGTTTATCGGAATATATAAAATATATTATGTATAATAATATATTATATATATATCATAACTGTGTACACTATGTTATTAGCTATCCCTATATTGCATGTATATTATATTATATTAGATAAAGGACGCGCGTTTAATGTTCATTTGAAGATTCAGGCGTTCGATTCGTATTCTCTGTTCTACAAATATACATACAAAGTTACGTTCACTGAACGAGCCATGGGCGCGGTTCGAACCAGGAACATCATTGGCTCACTCGTACTGCAACCGATAGGGTCGCGTGTGTATATGAATATCCGATTCGTTTTGGAACGTATTGGTATTGCAATAAAAATGGTCTGCCAGATGGTCATATATCGTAATAATACATATTTCTCCCTCTCAACTTTATATATTTTGAACTATCTACATTACTTCTCCAAATGGGAAATAAATATTCGTTCAACTGAAATTATCACGTATTGCAGTTAGAGAAACACCGGCACCAACTACAATATAATCGTGTGCGGGGATCACATGAAATTGGGCCGGGGGAGCATTCGTTCACCTTTCTTCTCCGTTTCCCTCTTCATCTAATTTCCTTTTCTCCCTCATTTTTTTTTTTCATTTTTCTTTGCTTATACTAAGGCAACTAACGAATAGTTAAAAAATTGTCAAGGCTCTTATTGGAAGGATTACAAAACGCGACGCGTTCATGTTGTCGTTCATGTTATTCTCTGATATATTATTAATAAATAAAATTTTATTGACAACTGTAACGCGTCACTCTATATAATACGAACGACACTATCTCGGATACGAGGGTCTCGTCCTTGAAACGTAGCAGAAATGGTGTTCACTAGCATTGCAATCGCAATTTCTTGCTCTCATTCGATCCTCCTCCCTCGTTCTCTCTTGGTACGATACCGTAAACTATACGAGTAAAACGAGCGACGAAATGTGTTCCCACAAATGTGTTCGCGTTGCTTATTTCGCGTCAGTCTAACAAGACAAGATTCACTTAATGTTAACTTGTGTTCCACCTGCTTTCATCGACACTGTTCGTTCGACCGTTACTATTACTATACAACAAAGATCGAGATATAGTTTCGTAGCCATGAGTCAGAGGAGAGATTGCGTGAAAGCTTTTGAAGTTCAAAGTTTTTAAGAATTGGTAATAACCATGCAAAGTATTCTCCTAGTCTTTGATTGAATATATTCGAGATATTCGTTCGATAGATAACTTGAAGAAGTTCTTGATTGGTTCTTGATTGTATTTTGGAAACTCGAAGGAAAATCAGAATAAATTACGACGTAGAAAACGAGGAAGCTCGTCGAAATCGTTTCAAACGCATAATAGTATTTCCAATTAAATTTAATTGTTATAATATTGTTGTTGACATTTTTTTTTTCTATAATTTTCCTCTAGAAATCAGAATCGTAAATAAAATATGTATAATAGAGGAAATGAGAAAATCGAGATCGATTAGAATTAACAATATAGGTCGTTTGCAGTTATGGAGAATCGTTAGATGAACGAATTTAATTTAATTACCGAGCTTGTTGTATGATCATGTAATCGTAAGGAAGTTATTTATCGTTATTTAATCCGTTAGTGCACGTGAACTTTCGAAACTAATTACCGAAACTACCTGTAATATTTATTCACGTCGAATTATCTTTCGTAAAAATTTTTGTTGGCTATTAAAATGATATAAACAATAATAGTCGAGACAAGAAATTATGAACGATACGACGTGCTTATAGTTAAAGAGCATTCAGACGATTAATTATATTTCAATATTTCAAAATTCTCAATATTCTTGTAAATATTATCAATATTATATTAACAATATACATATATCGAATAATATGTATATTGATCAATTTAACGTACAATGTTCTTGTAAAAGTTCAATAATATTATATTAACAATATATACTGATTATTTTTATGTACTATAATTTTAGGATATTGAAAATCTTGAAATGTTAACAATATATATTGATTATCTGAATAGTCCATTAGAAGTTTTCTAATTCAACTAGAAAGTCAGAATGTAATTGAAATTCTCATTGGTTATTAATCGAGAAAATCGTCATTCGAGGGAGACAGGAAATAGACACGGCAAAGATTTCAGCCTTAGATAGAAATTCGCAAAAATGCACAGGCATTTGAGATAGGAGCAGAAGAAATAACACGGCCAGTCGAGGAGACACGGACAGAAGAAAGCTGGAAGCAGCAATAGTTGTTGACGAATTTATCATCAATCCGTCAATTTTGAGAGATGATAAATTCTATTCGTGGAAAATATTATATTAATAGAATTATAACATTTTAACATTTCAATAAAAAAATGATGCGAGTGATAAAATTAATTAAATATACGATAAAAAAAATAGAAAAATTTATATTCCCATTATCTTATTATACATATTTGTTTATAAAGATTCAAAATTCATAATAATATTATGATCATATTATTATTATTATTATTATTATCTTTTCCTATATATTACTAATAGAATATTTTTTAATAATTAAAATATTGTATGATCGACAAAAATAAATATTGTATTTTCAAATTTTCCAAATGAACTATTGCTGTTCCAGCGAACAAACATGATGCTGTTCAATCGAGCAAGTATCAAAAGCGAGTAGTAGAGATAAGTGAAGAATATTTCGCTTTAATTAGAGGAAGATTAGACTAATTACGAATTACAGAGTTATATGATAGAATTATCTAATTAAGTTATATAGTTGTGTGTTCTTGCGTAAATGTTATTTTTTTAAACGTAGTTTAGGAAATTTTTTATATATGCATTAAATATTTACGCAATGTATAAATATATACGTACGTATTTATGTACAGAATATATTATTTATGAGTTACGCGCACTTTTTCTTTTTTGTTTCACTTTGGGCAAGACGAGTAGTCTTCTTGAAACGAAACAAAACGAAGTTATTGACTCACGAGGAAAACTATTACTTTGGCCAGAACAGTATTTTCATTTCTAAGAACTTCTATTTTAAATCTAAACTCGTAAAATCTATTTTTTACATTTTTATTGTTAATTCGTATTTCCTTTCGAAAATAATTGAATATCGATGCGCGACACAGATGTGTGATAAAGGTGTTTAAATTTATTTGTTTTTTAAATTAATCGATATGAAAAATACTGTTGCAAGCTATGATGATTGATCTTTAAAACTATTACTGAAACGTGTTGTTCGATCATTAGGCGCTATTTTTGATTTCGTGATGTACACCGTGATAAGAATGTGAGGAACTCGAGGTTCTGCATCGAAGCTTTTTCAAGAATTGTAAGATTTTCGATCAATAATTTAAAATTAGTTAATTTTCTCTTTATAAATTTTGTTATAATAATTTAGAGAATATTTTAAAAAAAAAAGTAATTTAATTTTTAAAAATGAAATATTTTAATATAATTAAAAGCAATTTCTAAATCCATGTTTATTCGTTATAAGCCCGAATTGTCCTTGCAAACAGCAAGTTATATATTATAACGTAGCTTGAGACCTGTGTCTGGTCATATATTCGAAGATATATGATCCGTGAATTTCTGAGAATTGGCCAACATTATCTGACTCACTCTGCCGTGCGTGCATCAAGGTGAAAGTGAAAAGTAAATAATGCGAATAAGACAGGACAGCTACAAAATAATGCTACAAAAATAATAATACACGGAATTTAATTTCTACTAAAACTAAAGTTCTTTTAAAGAATATGATTTTTAAAAAATTCAATTAAATACTGTTGAAATAAAATATTAAGCATTTAAAATTAAAAGAAAATATAATTATGCATTTTTATTTTTAAAATAAAAATAAAATAAATAATATAAAATGATTGGAATTAATAAAAATTAATACAAATATTATCACGTTTGTCATTTTAATCTCAGTCTACGATTATTTTCTAAGAATATGACAAAAAATTAAATATGGATAATATCCTATAAATGTCAACAATTTTAAAAATAGATAGTCATATATATTCGAACAAAGTGACCATATATCCAGAATTATTTTCATTACTAGGGAAGGGGAAAGATATTCATCTTGAATCACACAATATAAATGTTGTGTGAACAGGATTTTTCTTCATTTGCAATTATTCAATTGTAATTATTGATAAAAATCGAATGAGATTAAAATTTCGTAGTCTATCAAGCTGTACCAACAGTCTATTCCGAGCTTATAACGAATATAAATAAAACAAAATTGCATCTCGATTTGAAATCTCGATTCGTATTTTTTAAATATATTTAAAAGAAGTAGATTTTTTATTTTAAAATAATTGTTATACAGAAATGTCTGTATGTTAGGTATATATAATGATTAATTAAAAAAATATTTCATCGAAAAAAGGCTCACTGATCAGAAAGACCTTTAATCGTTTTACAAAGTGGGAAAAAAATACGTTTATTGCTTCTGGCATTTTAGTAATTAACTGTTTCCGTCGAAAACAAATGGTTCTTTTTAGGAAAAGAGACAGATTAACGATTATTTTTCTCGACAGTAGCAATAAGACCGAGGGAAAACAGAGGCTGAATTTTCCACGGCACAGTGGAAAGAACTCTTAATTAGTTCGAGAATCGCTTTCGGCTGTTAATAACACCGTGAAGTTACGACAAACGTGAAATGGTCTCGCTGGTTGGTCAATTAAAATAGTTTAATTGTCCGTGAGACTTCCGTAACGAACCGGTGCAATTTCCAGTAACGAACTCGGGAGTCCAGTCGAATATTTGCATCCAATTCGCCCGATATTATTTTTTATTATCATCGGCCAATTTAATTGGAGATCATTCCATTTTGCTTTAAATATCTAAAAGAAAAAAAAAAAAGATTTATTTATCTACAATTTTCGATTTTTCATTTCTTGAACAGATCTGCTTTATTATAAATCGTAGAAATGTCGATTGTTCGGGAATTTTGTAATACTTTTTAACATTTTCATCGATATATCGTGATACTTATTTTATAGATTTGATTAAATTATTTATTTCGAATTTATATAATATATTCAAAGAAATATTTGCCAATTGCTAATAATGCTAAAATCGAAAAAGAAATGTTGGTCCTTAAGTTATTTAATTTCTATGCACATTAGATATAACATAATATCGATATCAAATCTTTTTTAATTTTCTGAACTCTTAAAAATTTTCAAATTTTTCAATCTGAATATTTTCTTTCGATTCGAAACAAAAACACCATCACCGCTTCTACCGATATTACATAGAAAATAATTGAAGCTTATCACTAAAAACATATAATTTCGTGTCTTTTTTTCTTGTAGGAAAATATTCCTTTCTACAAACCGAATATAAAAATACATATTTTTCGAAATACTTGAAATTTTAAAATATGGCCGCAAAACGAAACTATTATCAGCCTTTAAACATGTCGTGTATAGTTTTCGCCTCGATCAAACCGAAAATTCGTGACCTATGCGTTCTATATGATCACCAGAAATTCAATTGTACCGATCAATGACTGTAAACATATTACGTCTGGCTCGTGAACAAAAAAGGCGAACAATATGCGCCATATTGCATTTTATTGTTACTAATGGACGCGAGAAAATATTTAAGGAGAAAAAAAAGAAATGGAAATAGCATGTACCTCGTTTTCCCTTCTTTGGAATAAGTTTCTTTTCGTTGCGCGACGCTATTTAACGATACTGATCGTTGTATCGAGTCGTTGTCAATCAGCAATCAGCAGCAATATATGTGTGTGTATATATATATATATATATATATACAGGGTGTCGCTTCGATGGATGAATTTAAAATAAAAAAAAGTTCGTGTCCAACATACGTGTCAATATTTTTCTTTTTTTTTTTTTTTTGAATTTGACGAATTTCTTTTTTAATACAGTTTATCTTATCTTCATAAAAGATGTTTCGAAAATGACGCATCCGAACATAAATTTGAAAACGTTTCATCATCGATTGTCCAATTTTCCTTCCCAATTGTTATTTGTAATTTTCGAAATCTTTCAATTTTTTCGCGAAATGGAATCTTTCGATAGAATTATTTCACTGTAACTCAAGAGAACAAGGTCAAATAAGTCATCTGTGTTTATAGAATTCTTTTTTTATTGTTTCCGTGTTTAAAGTCATCTAGTCGAAGCCGTTTCTCGATACGAGAGACTCACCCTATATATGTGTTATATATATATATATATATGAAAAAGAAAAAAACGATAATCATAATAGAAAAATTATGACGAATATTACTATAGTAACAGTATTATCACCAGTGATAATGACTGTTATCGTATCGATCATGCACAACAATAACAAGAGGAACGCAATAAGAATTAATACAAGGATAAATAAAGTACACGATGTTAATAATAATAATAATAATAATGGTAATAATAATAATAATAATAATAATAATAATAATAATAATAAATATAATAAATACCGATGACAATAATAAATACGATAATGCTGCAAACGTTAATAATAATAATAATAATAATAATACTGATAACAATTCGCAAAAAATAAATATACTATAATATGTAATCAAGAAAGAACAATGAAAATCAGTGGCTAAAAACCGAGAGACGATTAGTGCCGGTGGTCAAAGATTATCTGATCGAAAGCAAAGTGGAGGAATGGGAAAAAAGAAGCGGATCGACCTAATTTGTTCGAATCGCGCTCTTTTCCCTCCCCCTTTTTTTTTTTCTTCTAATTTCTTTACATTTTATATGTATATATATATATATATATATTTTTTTTTTTTCGTTTACGTTTATTCTCACGCATACCATCTTTTTCTTCCTTTCTTTCTTTCGTTTTCCTTTTTTTTCTTTTTTTTTTTTTCGATCGATCAAATCAACAAACACGCGTCAAACGGTGCACTTTGTTAATTCGTAATTTCTTTTTTTTTTTTTTGTTCTTTTTGTTTTCTTATTTATCTTATTCTCCTCTTTAAAAATGTTTCCGCTCTCTACCCGAAACCGACTTACTAATTTCATTTTTATTCTCGTTTCTCGTTAATTAATTAACTCGTTAATTCGTTAATTCATTAGTATTGCTTAGGGTTTTATTGCTCTACGTTCGTACGCACGCGGTACACAGAATTTTTATGGAAATATTCGCGAAATAAACCGTCGCCATTTGTGATAATGGGGGAGGGGGAGGGGCAGGGCCAGGGTCACCCGAAAAGCCTTTGGGATCGATCGATTTCTCGCGTGAGGCTCGATCGTTGGATCATTCATTTCCCGAAAAGGAAAAATCTCTCCGAGAATGAGTTCAACGTCGACCTTTCAAGCTGCTATGCAAAATGAAAAATGAGTATAGTACAAGACATGAATGTACGTGTGTGTATGTGTGTGTAGTACGTGTATGTGTGTGTATGCGTGTGTATACGTTTCTCTGTGTCTCCGGTGCTTCGTTTCTCCCGTTTTTTTTTTCTCGCGATTATTATTACTTTTTTTTTTTTTTACCATTTTTGCTTCTTTTTTTTTTTCTTCTTTAAACTGTTTTGGCGGTGAGGTCGGCTACTCTGTACATGCAACGCGGTAATTATTTGTCGGCAATAATTATTATAAAAGGACTCGTTGGATCGTCGCGCCAACTCTTCCCGAGCTGGCAATGATCCACGCTCTTCATTTTTTTTTTTTGTTCTCTCGCGATCCTGTTTCGCGTGTATTTCCATTCCTTTTTCTTCCAAACTGTGCTTTTCTATTTCTTCCTTCTTTCTTCCTCGTGTTTCTCTCTCTCTCTCTGTCTCGTTATTCTCTCTGGAATAATTCGGCGCGCTGTAATCGTTGCTTTCGAAAGAAAAGTTGGTCGAATGAGGCAGAGAATTTTTTTTTTTTCAGCCGGATTTCGTTGTTACTCCCTTTTCGTTGTCTCGAAATATCTCTTTCTTTTTTTTTTTCGAAAGAATTTACGATAAAATATTTACGAATTTCGATGTATAACCGCGTCGTTGCATTGCTTATAGAATGAAAATTTTATACGATTTATAATACTATATTTCTATATATCTTATCTTTCGGATCGTTGTTCGTTATATAAAATATATTAGAATTGGTGTTTTGACTCGTTGTACGAAGCTTAAATTACACGGCGTATTCGTTTGAAAAATATTAGAAGCTAATAAAGGCAAACCACGAAGCCACTATTAATTGCTCTCACGATCGAATCGATAAATATTCGATTTGTCTAAAAAATTTGCGTCGATTTTTTTTTTTTTTTTTTTTTTTTAGTTGATTAAAGAACTCATTTATGAAAAATTTTAACATTATTACTGTTTATCGTGCAATACATATCATGCAAATAATTTGCAATTTTTCTAATTTTATATTACATAAATATTAATTTTGATATTTATTATTCTAGTATCATTTTGCCATATATGCAAATTTATTTTATTGTAAAATTAAAAATTTTATAGCCATCATTTGTTTCAAGAGATCGACAAATTTTTGCTAATATTCAGAGAAACTTAATAACCTTTCTCGCGTTAAATGTTGTATTTTGGTAGGAAATATTGCTTCTATTTAAATAAGGGAGGAACAATGAATTTTTTTCTCGAATCGCGAAATCCGGCCAGAAATTTTGCCGCCAATATTTCGAACGAATATCGCGAAAGACGCGTGGAAGAGCGTGGTGAGACGATCGAAAAAGTTTTATGCCGAAGCAAATCATCGTTATTCCATCACGTTAAACTTCGATGTTCGCCTCTATATGTATAATTATATAATTCGTTGTGTCGAAACATTGCTTTTGACCGTACGCGTCGTCATTATTACTTTTTTTTTTTTTTTTCTTACTCGTTATATTGCTTCTATAAAATATGTGTATAACAATGTTACGCATCTATTATTCGAATCTGCTCTAAATATTACGTGTAACGCGTTTCTTGTCGTGTTCGTGTTGTATTTGTCTCTCCTACGTATTCTTATGTATACTCGTGTGTGCGCGCGGGTGTATGTGTGTAGCTCTCGTTCAAAAGTCTTGAAACAGTTTCTTTTTTAATAAAAACACGCGATGTTCTTCCATTCGTGTATAATTTTAAATTTCTTTTTTTTTTTTTTTTTAGTAAAATTTTTTAGTATACGTCGAATTGAACGCGATATCTCTTCGTAAATTTTTCAAAAGTAATTTTTCCAATTTCGAAACTTTCGATCGAGGGTGTATACGTTTTTTTTTTTACCTTGTTTCGATGTTCGAAAGCTTGCATACATATGTATTTAACCGATCGTGTAACGACGCTGAGAAAATATTTTGCGACGGCCTCGAGGCGATTCGATCGATGTCCACGTGTCGTTAACACGTTCTATGCCACGCACGACTGTCGATGACTTTTTTTTCTTCTTTTTTTCTTTCCCTCCCTTCTTTATCATTTACGTTTGCGCTCTCTCGTGCGAGGTAAAAATAACGAGGCAATCGGTGGGATTAAACATTTGAAAAGGTGTGAGTATTATCGTTCACGAGGGTGAAAAAATTTTACACGACATAAAAAGTGTCGATAATGATGGCGGACAAGCCAAGGATCTATCGGATTATTAATTATTTACTCAAACTTCTTTCTCCCGTGGATACGAACTTTTTTTACGAAACGAATTTGTAAAATTTATTTCCTCGCGAGATATATCTCTTTTATTGCTTTATTTTTTCTCAAATGAACGGTATCCATCCTTGTTTATTCGCTTTTCTTAATGGTTAAACCGTACTAAACCAGAATATCCAACAATAATCTTAACGATATATAAAACTATCCCGATAAATCAATGAAACGTAATATTTCCTCGCCCACCACCATCATTAAAGAATGGCCATCGAACGATCGCCAAGAATTCGATTAGTCGAAATACGTTACACGAACGATCTTCCTCGTCGTGGAACGAAACGTACAGACCTGTCCGTGGATCGACACGATCGAACAATTGTAATGATGGTCCAACCGAGTCGAAGGAGCCATCGAAAAAGGAACATGGGGGAGGATCGATCGAAGAATCGATCGTCCGGCCACGGCTGTGCGTTTCGACGAGTCTTTTGATCCTTTGGATCATTCGATCTCTTCCTCGATCGACGTCAGCACGCCGATTACATGATTTCGCGGGGGGTGAAGATAGAAGAAGAATCGAAAACCGGCCGGAAATCATGTCGAAAACTATCAATCAATGTGTGTGTGTGTGTGTGTGTGTGTATGTGTGTGGAGGTATATCCCCCGTGATTTGTTGTATATATATATATATATTAAATTTGTATATATATATACAATGTGTATTATTGTATTTTTTAATCCTCGAAGAATTTCATTTTTCTTTATCTCATTTAGGCAGCTAAGTATCAATAAATAGTGTGTCTCCGTAACGAGCTCGCGACTAGAACCGTACGCGCTAGTAAATATATATATACTATATATATATAATAATATAATATAATATAATATATAATATATAATAATATAATATCATAATGTATTAGGTATAATCGACTAGAGTGACTAGACTGCAGTGTGGACGTCACCGTTCGACGTGTTCTTTGTTCTCGTTTTTTCCTTTTCTCTCTCTCTCTCTCTCTCTCTCTTATTCTCTTTTCTTTTCTCGTTTATCGTTCCCATCTTATTTTCCTTCGTCGTTTCGTTTCTTCTCTTTTTGTTCTCTCTCTTTCTCTCTCTCTCTCTTTCTGCTCGTTTTTTTTTCTCTTTTTTTTTTTTTTAAGACTTAACATTATTGGACGTTTTTATCAATGTTAGACATTATTTAAGAAACCGACGTCTTCCACACTCTCTCTCTCTCTCTCTCTCTCTCTCTCTCTCTCTCTCTCACTTACAACCTCTTCTACAACACTACCATTCGGTTACTTCTCTCTATCATCCTCCATTTTCTCTACTGGCACTTTTCTACTTAAAACCTACGGCAAACCTTTTTATTCTCTCTTTTCTTTTTCCTCCCGTTCCCTTCCTCTTCGTTTCCCTTCATCGCCCCCGGTTAACCAGGTGTCGCCGGGAACGACCGCTAGCTCTCCCTCGCCGTAGACTCGAGACCTTGCCCGGTCGCCTTCCTGTCGCCTTCGAAGCGCTGCTACAAACTACGATTGCTGCTCTGCTGGTGTTGCGCCGTCGTGTTATTGTTATTACCGTTCGTAGGAACCGGTCCCGCCTGTTGCTGCGGTATCTCGTCGTCGCGCAGACAGGCCGACTCGAGGTGCTTGTTCAGATAAGACTTGAGGGCGAACGTCTTGTGGCATCTCGAGCACTCGTAGTTCTTGTCCGCGGAATGGGTCTGCATGTGGGCGCGGAGATTGGACCGATCGGCGAACGCTTTGCCGCAGTGCGCGCACCCGTAAGGCTTCTCCCCCGTGTGACTTCTCAGGTGGCCTTGGAGCAGCCAAGGCCTGGAGAACATCTTGCCGCACACGCCGCAGCTGTGGGCCAGCTTGTGGGTGAGCACGTGCATCGCCAGGGCCGGCATACTGACGTACGCCTTGCCGCAGTGGATGCACTTCTTCGCCGACTGGGAGTCGAGGCTGCGGTGGGTCTGCTTGTGCCGCGACAGGTTCGACGAGGTCGCGTATTGCTTGCCGCACTCGGTGCACGTGAACTTGGGCCTGTCGGGCTGGGCGGCCTCCTTGTCGGGCACCGCGGCGCCGTTCGTGTTCGCGCTTCGACGCTTCGACCGCCCGTCCGACACGAAGAACGCCTCGTACGTGTACGCCACCGTCTTGCTCCCGCTGCTCGCGCTGAAACGTGCCCTTTTCTTTATCCTCCCAATATTAACCCCTTCTGATGAAGATTTCGGGAAGATTCCACGAAAGTGCCGAATTTCGTCGAGCTAAATGGAAGGGGTTGACGCTTGTACGACTCGAGCAAGAGACGAAATTCTACTCACCCATCTCTTCCGCCGGTGCAGTTGTTGGCGTTGGTCTCGGCGGTGGCCGGCGATTGGGGCTGAGGCGTTTGCTCTTGTTGGCGCAGCTGGTTGGTCTGCGAGCTGGGGACCGGCACGAGCACGGACACGGGGATGGGCTGAGCCGTTGGGGGCGGCTGCAACTGTGCAGGTTGCGGCGGCGGCGGCGGCGACAAAGTGTGGATGAAGACAGAGTGCGTGGGCGCAGCCGGTGACGCGCTCAGGTCGAGGATCGCCTGCGCGGCGGACAGGTCCTCCTCGGCCGACGTGCGGATCTCGGACGTCGGCTGGAGGCTGTAGGGCCGGTAGATGTCCTTCTTCTTCGGGGGCAACGAGAGGGCCGTGCCTGTGCTGGTGAAGCACATCGAGAGGCTTTTTCGAGGGGGCAGGCTCAACGACGTGGGGGTCGTCGTTGGGTGTGGTTGTTGTTGTTGGTGCAGGCTGGACCCGGTCACCACTGCAGCCAGCTCCTGGGGGGCGGCCGGAGGCGGAGGGGACGGTGCCACGGGTCGGGCCAGCTCCGCGGCCGAGCGCAGCGTCGCGTACTTCGGCGGCTCCTCGTGGTTGATCCACGACTCGTGCGTGTAACCTGCGCACCAATCGTCTTTTATGTTTGGGGAATGAAGGGGGATGGATTGAATTGTTTCTTCGTGCTCTTACGAATCTTACGTCGTTTGTAATCGAAGAAATGTGCTGTTGTTCGAAATCGAAATTTTAACTCTCGCGTCATCTTTTTTCGTTGCGAAATTTCGTTAATATCGAACGGATATCGCTCGCAATGTTGATTTTATCCGAGTTAAAATTTTTGCTAATATTGAAACAGCAAATGTTATTTCTTCGACGAACGTATATCTATCCTGTATCGTTTTACTTTGTTATATATCGAGTTTATACATATACATATAATTCTATTCGGTCGGTTAAATAGAATTCAGTAGTTCGATATTAAGTTTGCAGTTTGTGTAAATCGTAGGAATAAAATGTACAACTAGTTATTCTTATCTTCAGACTTGAGAGTTCTATTCTTCTGTCAAACTTTCCTGTTGAATATATTCCAATTTCGTATTCGAAATTACGATAGGTTTTTTTTTCGGAGAAGGTGGAATTTGTTTTCCATGGATCAAAGAGGACTTATCGTAATTATCTATTGGCGGATTATCGATCGAAAATTATCAATTTCGCCGTGTTGGTACAATTAACGAATTGGCTCAGTCACTGTCCGGGCTAGAATTAACACGGAATATTAAGTAATGAGGGATACACGCTCGATCAAACTTAATGGGGGATTCGGAGCTGATTAGGCTCTCCGCTAATGAATAATGCAAATTGAAGGTTTCGCGTCTCGAAATTCGTGCGATCGAAACTCGTATTCGCTGCCGGGAGGAGGGTGAGTTCGATGAACTCCTTTCACCCTTTCTAGTCAAATTGTATCGAGTCGCAAAACGTTCTAAAACGTTCCAAAGAAAAAATACAAAGATATATAAATAATAATCGCATGAAACGGTACGTGAATAATCATCAATTTTAAGAAAACGTGAATCGTGAAAATTTGACAAAAATTTATCTCACTCACGAGTTTTCGAACGATTATTGGATCATCGGTCTCGAAAATTAAACGCCACGAGGTTTTCCACGCGGTTTTTTTTTTTTTTCGCGCCTCGATATATAAAACAACGAGCGCCCCCGAAATGACAGCCTTTAATCATCCCCCGGGATAAGGATTTCCTCGGGTGGAACGAGGGTGGAAAAATTAAAGGGCACCGATGGCGCAACCGCTCCTTCCCCCGTTCCTTTTTTCCCTCCCATCGGTGCCAGCCGGCTCCGCAACCCCCGCCATGAATTCATTTGAATTCGTGAATCACACGGAAGACCGGTGCGCCCGGTCCGTTTCATTTCCTGTTGCTGGCACGCGTCAGCTGGTCCTAGCGTGTGCGATTGTTAACGAGAAAACGACGAAAATGAAGGAGGAGGGGTGAGGTTCTATTGTACGGCATGGGATATCTGTTGCATACGGGGGGGGGGTGCGTACGAGGCACGCCTCCCTTCGCAACACGTGGATTTATCTTTCACGCTGATTAAAATTTTCGAGCATTTCTGTATTATTTGTTCATAATTTTTCCTTCTTTCGTCACTTTTCGTTTGGTTTGTGCCACGGTTTTGGTGCTCTTTTCGATATCTTAATGCGTTGATTTTCGTAGATATTTTTGATCACACAACAAATTTCTAACCTTTGTCAAATTTTTCTTCCCGTGTGACGAGTTTCTTAATGACGATCTATAACGGCTATAAAGAAGAGGAAAAATGTTGTTTCGTTACCGAAAAAGTTGTGACAAGTTGGATAAGAATTAATGGTAAACGATTTACCTAGACCATGCTGTCAACTCGATATTTTGTGTAAATATTACTTCCAACAATTATCTCCCCCCGAGCCTCGATGAGAATCTTCGTATTGAAAATTATTCCGGGAATAAAAGGATCTAGGATAACGTAATTTCTATTAAATATATTATTTTCTTACGTCGATCGAGGGACAACGAACAATTGTTAATCGAATAACTTAATTTATATTCGATCAACAAACAAAATTTCGTGTATCGAGCCACGTGTAAACGATCACGAATAATCCTTTCAACAGTCAAACTTGTTATTAGCAAAATTTCGCGTGTTACAAATTACAAAAGTTATTTCCAATTGTTATTATATAAATTCTCTGATATATACATGACGAAAAATTTGCTAATAAAGTAATCTAGGTTATTTCACAAAATTACATACCGGCTTAAAACTATTTCTCCAACAAAAATCAATAATCCCACAATTTATCATTTGTCACTTTTCCAATATTATTACTTAGTAAAACAACTGGTCAAATCGCGATCCAACAAAATAATAAAAGTTTAAAACAAATTTTCGAGCTTCCAAAATTTATCAATGTATAATTTATAACCTAATTGCTATATTTACATCTTTATTATTATCATTGTACATACATATATATATATATATCTGCATATGTTTACACTCTATCACTCTTCCGATTAGTTAACAAAAAAAAAAAAAGAAAGAAAGAAAGAAAAGAACCAATAAATTACAACGTACAAGAGGGATTTAGGAGAGAAAGAAAAAAAAGTTTTAAAACACAACTCTTCCCTCTATAAACCGTCAATTAACAGCCTAACCACTTCGAGCCTATCGCGTAAAGCTCATTGTTTAGCTCGACTCTAGTTCCCTTTTTAAAGATGCTTTTCAAAAAAAGTTTCATGCAAGCAAAAACGGTTAAACGTTCGTCCCTTCCTTTTTATTGCCGATGTCCACGCGACAGGACACGCGACAGTTAGCCTTCGATGCCTCGTTGGACCTTCCATTGGACATGGATCGATACGCCTGCTGCGACAATGTAACGCGACATTCGCATTGTTGCGAACGAGACCCCCGAACATTCGAGCGGAGAAATTATCGTTACCACTCCACGCTACGTAGAGGGAAGATTGGCAACACTGAGCAACATAACCGTTGGTTATATTGGCAATTATGAATCGATGACTAGATTAGTTCAGGATCGTGTGTGAATATCGTGAGTGAGGTTATTCGAATGATAAATAATAATTATTAACAAATAGGGATAAACGTTTATTTCGTAATTCAATAATTCTAACGTTTAAATAACGTTATTGTTATTTTTATTCGTGTGATATGAGTTTGTATTATATTCGTCGATTAATCAATCGTGTAGAAGAATAGATAAATAAAAAGAAATAACTTTTCAGGATTCGTACAGTTGTTGCAAGTTGGTACAATTTTAGACGTTGTTGCTATTTACAATACACGTTTCTTGATCGTTGGATTTCCAAGTATCGACCGATGTTATCAGATCTTGGCTCGTGAGAATACATAAAGCGTAATACGAGCCCGCAACAATGTTAGTTTTCAGTAATTGAAGTAATATAAAATTTAACACGAATATAGTCGTGTTAGACAGTCACTTTATATGAATCTCGATAATTTAACAAAG
Source organism: Apis florea (assembly GCF_048593485.1). Lineage (NCBI taxonomy): Eukaryota > Metazoa > Arthropoda > Insecta > Hymenoptera > Apidae > Apis > Apis florea. The sequence goes on from NW_028256772.1 coordinate 1,358,326, forward strand.
ATAATCTCTAATGAAAAAAAATATAAAAGCTATATATATATATATATATATATATCGTTTCTCGTTATGATAATTCAATATCAGATAGATATAATATGAATCAGAAATAACTGTTTAGCTCGAGCTTCGTTTTGATGAAGCGTCTAGACTATTATTGTCTAAATTAGAATTTATTTTTTCTATAATTAACAATAGATAATTGAAATTAAGTATATATTGTAGCGTTTGAGTTATTTTTACGAGTAATTGACAATGTTAGGGAAAGAATTTTATGGGAGAAATGTTTTTATAAAAATTATTTGGTACAAAGAGATGTTTAATTTGGTATACAATATTAATTCAATAAAAATTATATGATTCCATTTAAGAAATTAAAGTTGACTTTCACATGACTTCTGCATGCTATAGAAAAACTATAGAAAAACTACTAATACTGCATAATATATGCATCTTATACCAAACAATTTTAAGTTTTGCACAACATTTGCATAATTTTTTCACAAGATTCTCTTTTCTTGAAAGATTTTTCATTGAATTTAGATACATCAGACATATTAAAAGAGGAGAATAATCTTATTAAGTATTTTCATGCTTAACAACGTGTTTCACAAAAGATGTTACATTATAAATTTGATTGAAAATATTTCGAAATCTTAAAAAAAAAAACTTGTCAACGTTATTTTAGTTTATTTATTTTTCTTTCCTGTTATATCTTTCTCTTTCACGTCGTCGTGAAAAAGATACATAAAATTCTTGTTACTTTTCCGGTAAATACGTCTATCGACTCGATTCCACCCACTCGATTCCAATCGATGTTCGTTGATTGTTCAATGTAAATTCGTTTCTAGTTGTACACTAGCCGTGTACAATTGGATTGGAAATGTTTCCGGTGATTTGTGTTTCGGAGTAGTTTCGTTAACATTACATTGTTGGAAATAAGGTTAATTCTCTTTTCTTTTTTCCTACTCGTTCGTGAGACGAAAATTACATCTCGTACATTTTTATACATTCAAATTTTCTATAAACGAATAAACAATCCATACATTCGCAAGTATTTGCAATTTTGTTAATTTTCGTTTCAATTCGATGATCTCACGTATATCGTTCGTAAATATGAAACCAAAATTCAGAATCGGTCGATAACATTTGTTTTGATCAAAATTCTATGGAGAAAATCAAAATTATCTAAATTGTTCTGAATCAACCATGATTGATCGAGCTTTAAATCAAGTTGAATCGATATCGATTCAAATGGCAATGGAAAATTTTGGCTGGATTCGAGAAAGATCTTCGATAAACAGGGATTAGTTTATTCCGCAAATTCAACAAATCGCGGAAAGTGTTGACCCCGTTCCAATGTCTAAAGTCGAGCGGCAATCTTTAAACCGATAATCCGGATGGCGCGCGCGTACTCAGCGGATTTTCAAAATCGATTCCTAACCTCCTCGAAATCTCGAAGTGAAACAGATAAACTTCTCCGTTTCTCCAAATCTCGTGCTAGAATCTTAATTAATCAACGTTGTCACTATTAGAATTACGTAGAGAAATCAATTTTTGTCGATTTTTCTTACCAATGTGAAAATGATGATTTTATTTTTATAAAAAAGAAATAATAATAAAAAGAAATTTATTATTCATTTATTATTTATTATTCGAGAAACAACGTGGCGATAGT